>NC_074682.1:33606645-34914145 GCF_029448725.1 Salvelinus fontinalis | reverse complement strand
AACCCCTTAATTATGCAAAACTTTTTGGATGACTGTAATCTTCCTGCCCTGAACCAGGAAGATTCTAACTTCCTGAATAAGGAAATATCTCTTGAAGAAATTCGAGAAACAATCAAAACTCTAAAGAGTGGCAAGACCCCGGGCCCAGATGGATACCCGGGTGAATTCTATAAAACATTCAGCTACATGCTCTCTCCGTACCTGCACAAAATGTTGGTTCAGTCCAGAGAGGATGGAGCTCTCCCATCTACTTTGGAGGAAGCATTCATTACAGTTATACATAAGAAGGGTAAAGATCCGGAAGAGGTAGGGTCGTACAGACCAATATCCCTCCTCAATACAGACCAAAAGATTTTAGCAAAAACCCTGGCTAACAGGCTTAGCACTTTAATTGGCAAACTGGTCCATTCGGACCAGACCGGCTTTATCCCGAACAGAAACTCATTCTTCAATCTCAGGCGCCTCTTCAACATTATGTATTCTCAGAGGTTACCAAACATGGACCTTGCCGTTATATCTCTTGACGCCGAGAAGGCTTTTGACCAAGTTGAGTGGTCCTATCTATTCAAAGTCCTACAGAAATGTAATATTGGAGATGGGTTCATAAATTGGATCCAGCTTTTATATAGGAACCCCTGTGCGAGAATACTCACTAACCAATCATTGTCGCCCCGATTTAACCTCTACAGAGGGACAAGGCAGGGTTGTGCGCTGTCGCCTATGCTCTTCGACCTAATCATTGAACCTCTCGCTCAGACGATTAGATCTGATGCAGCAATACACGGCTATAATACTAAAGATACTCTAAATAAGATTTCCCTATACGCAGATGACATTCTCCTCTATGTAACAGAACCCCAAGCTAGTATTCCAGCTATTCTTGATGTGATTAATTTGTTTGGTACCTTCTCGGGATACAGAATAAATTGGAACAAGAGTGAATTAATGCCCATACGGTTACAAAACACCTCCTGGCTAGAACATCTTCCACTTAAGTTATCTTCAGAAAAATTTACCTATCTAGGAATTGTAGTTACCAAACAATATTCCTTACTATTTAAAGAGAATTTCCCCTCGCTGATGCAAAAACTAAAAACAAACATACAATTTTGGAGAACTCTCCCAATTTCTCTGCTCGGAAGAATTAATGCCATTAAAATGGTCTTCCTCCCACAACTGCTCTACCTATACCAGAACATCCCAGTATTCATACCTAAATCCTTTCATAAACAACTGGACTCAACTATCAATCCTTTCATCTGGGATTATAAAACACACAGGATAGGTAAAAAACATCTCTGCAAATCCAAGATGGAAGGAGGATTGTCTCTCCCAAATTTTATATTTTATTATTGGGCCGCTAACCTCCGTGCGGTTACGTTTTTGCTGGATGACGCACGTCCGTCACCCACCTGGCTTAGTATGGAGCGTGAGGAGTGTCACCCCTTCTCTATTGGTGCTGTGATTTTGTCGCCTGTCAATCTGGAGAGGTCACTTTATCATAACAATCCTATTATACATAGCACAGTCCGAATCTGGAAGCAAATTAAAACCCACTTTGAGCTTAGACCAATGTCATTCATGCTCCCTGTTGCCAGGAACCCCTCCTTTGCCCCCTCCAACCTTGATAACACCTTTGAGCAATGGGGAGAGTTGGGGATAAGTACCATAGGGGATTTATATATAGAAGGGACCTTTGCTTCCTTTGAGTTGCTGAGGGAAACTTATAATCTTCCCAGAAATAACTTTTTCAGATACCTACAAATCAGAGACTATGTTAGGAAACACCTCCCAACATTTGGGAACGCTAAGCCTTCCATGTTTGACGGATGCATAAAAACATCCCCCACCTCAGACAAACTGATATCTCGTTTATATGACTCTTTTCAATCGGTTAGCACACCCTCTACAGAGGCCATTAAGGCAAAATGGGAGGAAGAACTAGGGACTGACATTTCGATGGCAGACTGGGAAGATAGCTTGGAGTATATCCACACCTGCTCCATTAACTCCAGACATCGGCTCATACAATTCAAGGTATTACACAGATTACACTATTCCAAAACCAAACTGCATAGGATATTTCCTGATACATCCCCTTTGTGTGATAAATGTCAGGCTGCACAGGGTACACTTCTCCACTGCTTTGCCCTATGCTCTAGCTTGCATGGTTACTGGTGTGGAATTTTTAGGATCCTCTCTGAAGTTCTGGAGACTTCAATTGACCCAGACCCGCTTCTGATAATCCTGGGAGTGTCTGATTCCCTAATCGGACTAACCAACCCCCAAAAACAACTCATCTCTTACAGTCTCATTTCGGCAAAAAAACTAATCTTGTTGTTCTGGAAAAAGAGGGAAGCGCCCACTACCAAATTATGGCTCAGCGAATTGGCAAACACTGTACACTTAGAAAGGATTAGATATATTCTGAACAATAAATTATTAACATTTGATCAGATCTGGCAGCCTTTTCTCTCTTACTTGGACCATTCGGCGCTGTGAATTTGTACTTTTTAACGCACTCTCCATTGTAATATTTTAATCCACCTCTGGGCAGCACGTGCTGGCACCGCCACCCGAGCAGCGGGGAGGGGTATAAGGGGAAGGGATAAAGGGGGGGAGGGATAAAGGGGGGGAATAAGGGGGGGGTGACACCCACCCTCTTTCTTTCTACCTGTCCTTGTTTTGTATGTCTTGTTTTGTAATAATTGTTTTGTACCCAGAACTCTGGATCTTTTTATTTCTGTCTGCTCTTTTATGTTTAGTTAAAAATTGTATACCTGCCTTTCATACCTATACACCATTCCTGTGTGTGTTCAATAAAAAATATTTGAACGAGGAAAAAAATAAATAATAATAATAATAATAATAAAAAATAAAAAATAAAAAAATTAAAAATTAAAAGAATGTTGTACAAGGGGTCCTTTGTCGGGAACAATCGTTGTTTGGATTTAGAACGGCCTTTTTCCCTCTCGATTTAGCAAGCACACTTGCCAAGTGGCGCGAATCTCTCCATGTCAACAAACGGAAGAGAACGGAACACGGCAAAACTCCCGGAAAAATTTCTATAATCTGATTAAACTATATTGAAAAAACATACTTTACGATGATATTGTCACATGTATCAAATAAAATCAAAGCCGGAGATATTAGTCGTCCATAACGACAGCTTATCAGAAGGCAAATCCAGGTCCCTTGACGCGCTCTCCAGAAAACAGGAAACTGGTGACACGTCATACAAAGAGCATTTATATGAGCCCAGATCAAGTTATTCACTCCATTTCTTCTCTCACTCCTTGTCGACATCTAGTGGAAGACGTATGAAGTGCATCTAAACAAATAAATATCAAGGACTTTAATAGGCAGCCCCTAGAAGAGAGCATCGATTTCAGATTTTCCACTTCCTGTCAGGAAGTTTGCTGCAAAAGGAGTTCTGTTTTACTCACAGATATAATTCAAACGGTTTTAGAAACTAGAGAGTGTTTTCTATACAATAGTAATAATAATATGCATATTGTAGGAGCAAGAATTGAGTAGGAGGCCGTTTGAAATGGGCACCTTTTATCCGGCTACTCAATACTGCCCCTGCAGCCCAAACAGGTTAACCTTTCTAGGACACACGTTCCGCTAGCGGAACCCCCCCACAACATTCCGCTGAAAAGGCAGCGCGGGAAATTCAAAAATATATTTTTTAAATATGTAACTTTCACACATTAACAAATCCAATACAGCAAATGAAAGATAGACATCTTGTTAACTTCTTCGGGGTAGGTGGCAGCATTTTCACTTTTGAATAAATTGAGTGCCCAATTTCAACTTCCTTCTACTCATCCCCAGAATATAAGATATGCATATTATTAGTAGATTTGGATAGTAAACACTCTGAAGTTTCTAAAACTGTTTGAATCATGTCTATGAGCATAACATAACTTATGTAGCAGGCAAAACCCCGAGGACAAACCATTCAGAATATTTATTTTTTTGAGGTCACTGTCTTTTCAATGAGCTTTCATTGGGACACCAGATTTCTAAGGGACTTGTTTGCAGTTCCTACCGCTTCCACTGGATGTCACCAGTCTTTGGAAATTGGTTGAGGTTATTCCTTTGTGTAATGAAGAAGTACGGCCATCGTAAAGGAGGGTCACTTGAAGTAAATTGTTTGAGAGAGGCACATTACCAAAAAAGTTGCGTCAGTTTGTTTTCTTTTTGTATTGAACACAGATCATCCCGTCTTCAAATTGATCTATTATTAACGTTTAAAATTACCTAACGTTGTATTACAAAAGTAGTTTGAAATGTTTTGGTAAAGTTTACATGTAACTTTTGATATATTTTGTAGTGACGTTGCGCAAGTTGGAAGCTGTGTTTTTCTGGATGAAACGCGCCAAATAAATTGACATTTTGGATATATATCGACGGAATTAATCGAACAAAAGGACCATTTGTGATGTTTATGGGACATATTGGAGTGCCAACAAAAGAATTTCGTCAAAGGTAAGGCATGAATTAGATTTTTATTTCTGCGTTTTGTGTCGTGCCTGCAGTGTTGAAATATGCTACTCTCTTTGTTTACTGTTGTGCTATCATCAGGTAATAGCATCTTATGCTTTCGCCGAAAAGCCTTTTTGAAATCTGACATGTTGGCTGGATTCACAACGAGTGTAGCTCTAATTTGCTATCTTACATGTGTGATTTAATGAAAGTTTGATTTTATATTATTTTATTTGAATATGGCGCTCTGTGTTTTCCCTGGCTATTGGCCAGGTGGGACGATTGCATCCCACCTACCCCAGAGAGGTTAATCTACCCATCCTGTCCGATTTAAAAAATGCTTTACAGCGAAAACACAAGATATGATTATGTTAGATCACCAACAAGTTCAAAAAACACACAGCCATTTTCCCAGCCAAAGCTACGAGTCACAAAAACAGAAATAGAGATACAATTAATCACTAACCTTTGATGATCTTCATCAGATGACACTCATAGGACATCATGTTACACAATACATGTATTTTGTGTTCGATAATGTGCATATTTATATACAAAAATCTTAGTTTACATTGGCGCCATGTTCAGAAATGCCTCCAAAATAACCAGAGAAATTGCAGAGGGCCACGTCAAATAACAGAAATACTCATCATACACTTTGATGAAAGATACATATTTTACATATAATTAAAGATACACTTGTTCTTAATGCAACCGCTGTGTCAGATTTAAAAAAAAACTTACGGAAAAAGCACACCATGCAATAATCTGAGACGGTGCTCAAATATAAATAACATTTCTCCGCCATGTTGGACTCAACAGAAATACGAAATTACATCATAAATATTCCCTTACCTTTGAATATCTTCATCAGAATGCATTCCCAGGAATCCTAGTTCGACAATAAATTGTTGTTTTGTTTGATAATGTCAATTATTTATGTCCAAATAGCTGCTTTTGCTAGCGCGTTTAGTACACATATCCAAATGCTCGCGCAAGTGACGCATAACGTCGGACGAAAACTTTAAAAAGTTATATTACAAGTCGAATAAACTGGTCAAACTTAGTAGAGAATCAATCTTCAGGATGTTGTTATCATATATATCCAATAACGTTCCAACCGGAGAAGTCCTTCGTGTCTGTAAAAGTTATGGAACGCAAGGCGATATCATGAGAAATGCGCATGACCATGACCTGGCAATCTGCCAGAACACTGACTGAAACATCTCCCATCCGGTCCCACATCACAGTATACACTTCATTCAACGTTCCACCGACTGTTGACATCTAGTGGAAGGCGTAGGAAGTGCAAACAAATCCATATCGTCCTGGGATTTGAATAGGCGATGAGTAGAAAAAACACAAGCCTCAGAATTTCCACTTCCTGTTTGGAAGTTTGCCTGCCATATGAGTTCTGTTATACTCACAGACATAATTCAAATAGTTTTAGAAACTTCAGAGTGTTTTATATCCAATAGTAATAATAATATGCATATATTAGCATCTGGGACAGAGTAGGAGGCAGTTCACTATGGGCACGCAATTCACCCAAAGTGAAAATGCTGCCCCCTATCCCTAAAAGGTTTTAACAATATGTTTATCTTTCATTTGCTGTATTGGACTTGTTAACCTGTTGGGGATGGGGGCGCTGTTTAGACTATTTATGCTAATGTGGCTAATTTTTTAAACGGCTTCCCACAAAATCCTTGATCGTACAATATGCATATTATTATTATTATTGGATAGAAAACAGTCTATAGTTTCTATAGGAGTTGAAATTTTGTCTCTAAGTGGAACAGAGCCCATTCTACAGCAATTTCCCTGACATGGAGTCAGATTTGAGAAACGTTGGCCACTTTTCTGAAGTCATTTAAACGGGCACTGTCGTTGCTATGACTATACGGACACTTCTTACGTCTTCCCCTGGATGCCTTTACGTGATGACGATTCCAACGGGCTCGATTGCTCGTTCACAGGCACTACAAATGAAAAAAACCTTTAGCTAGCAAGTCTTTTCTTGCTGCGTAACGCGCGTGGAAGACACCGACCCTCTCCTGTTCCAAGCATTAGTTTAGCCTGTTATATTTCTCCGGTCATCTTTTCACTCGTTATAGGAGTTACAAACATCACAAAGTAGTTAATTTAAAGCGTTTTATAGCAATTTATATCCGTTTAGTGCGATTTTGGGACATTTATTTTTGCAACGATGTGAAAAGTTGGGAACGCTTTTCAGTTCATCCCGAACGTAGTTGACATTTCCACATGGCAAGAGGACAGCTTTCCACCAAAAGACGATTTCTCCCAAGAAAGGATCCTTTGCCCAAGATACTGATGGAAGAACAGCTCAAGGTAGGACATTTTTATTATGATAAATCGTGTTTCTGTCGAAACATTTTAGTGGCTTAGGACGCCATGTTTTTTGACGTAGCTTCGCTTGGCGCAAACTGTATTGAAAAGTAAGGATAAATTAAAAAATGTAATAACGCAATTGTATTAAGAATTAAATTGTCTATCAATCCCTGTCCACCCTATATTTTTTAGTCACGTTTATGAGTATTTATGTATAAGAGTAGATCACTGTCTAAGTGGCGCAAGGACGTTTTCTTTACCAGCTTGTCTACATTTCACATTGTCTAACCATGATTTTGGTGGCTAAATATAAACATTTTCGATCAAACTGTATATGCATGTTGTAATGTGATGTTACAGGAGTGTCATCGGAAGAATTCTGAGAAGGTTAGTGAAAAAATTAATATCTTTTGGCGATGTTGACTTTTATCGCTCACTTTGGCTAGAATCAATGCTGGGCTGCTATGTGCTATGTGCTACGCTAATATAACGATTTATTGTGTTTTCGCTGTAAGACACTTAGAAAATCTGAAATATTGTCTGTATTCACAGGATCTGTGTCTTTCGATTCGTGTATGCTGTGTATTTTTACGAAATGTTTGATGATTAGTAGTTAGGTAAACACGTTGCTCATTGTAATTATTCTAGTCCATTTGTGATGGTGGGTGCAATTGTAAACTATGCCATATACCTGAAATATGCACTTTTTTCTAACAAAACCTATCCCATACCATAAATATGTTATCAGACTGTCATCTAATGAGTTTTTTTGTTGGTTAGGGGCTATAAATATCTTAGTTTAGCCGAATTGGTGATGGCTACTGGTGTTGGTGGACAAATAAAAGATGGTGGAATATGCTAATGTGTTTTTAGGTAATAGATGTACATCTTTACATATTGTGTCTTCCCTGTAAAACATTTTAAAAATCGGAAATGTTGACTGGATTCATAAGATCTGTGTCTTTCATTAGCTGTATTGGACTTTAATGTGTGAAAGTTAAATATTTTAAAAAAATATTTTTTTTGAATTTCGCGGCACTGGTTTTTCAGTGGGGGGGGGGGGGGTGTGCCGCTAGCGCCACGCTGATCCTAGACAGGTTAATGTGTGAAAGTTACATATTTAAAAAATATATTTTTGAATTTCCCGCGCTGCCTTTTCAGCGGAATGTTGTGGGGGTGTTCCGCTAGCGGAACGTGTGTCCTAGAAAGGTTAACCTGTTTGGGCTGCAGGGGCAGTATTGAGTAGCCGGATAAAAGGTGCCCATTTCAAACGGCCTCCTACTCAATTCTTGCTCGTACAATATGCATATTATTATTACTATTGTATAGAAAACACTCTCTAGTTTCTAAAACCGTTTGAATTATATCTGTGAGTAAAACAGAACTCCTTTTGCAGCAAACTTCCTGACAGGAAGTGGAAAATCTGAAATCGATGCTCTCTTCTAGGGGCTGCCTATTAAAGTCCTTGATATTTATTCGTTTAGATGCACTTCATACGTCTTCCACTAGATGTCGACAAGGAGTGAGAGAAGAAATGGAGTGAATAACTTGATCTGGGCTCATATAAATGCTCTTTGTATGATGTGTCACCAGTTTCCTGTTTTCTGGAGAGAGCATCAAGGGACCTGGATTTGCCTTCTGATAAGCTGTCGTTATGGACGACTAATATCTCCGGCTTTGATTTTATTTGATACATGTGACAATATCATCGTAAAGTATGTTTTTTCAATATAGTTTAATCAGATTATAGAATTTTTTTCGGGAGTTTTGCCGTGTTCCGTTCTCTTCCGTTTGTTGACATGGAGAGATTCGCGCCACTTGGCAAGTGTGCTTGCTAAATCGAGAGGGAAAAAGGCCGTTCTAAATCCAAACAACGATTGTTCCCGACAAAGGACCCCTTGTACAACATTCTGATGAAAGATCAGCAAAAGTAGGACCCATTTTATGATGCTATTTCATATATCTGTCGAACATGTTGTGCTAGTCGTTTGCGCCCAGCTTTTGGGTACTCTCTCGCTATACCTAAGCTGGATGTCGTAATGAAGTTATTTTTAGAATTCTAACACGGCGATTGCATTAAGAACTAGTGTATCTATCATTTCCTATACAACATGTATTTTTTAGCTATGTTTATGAATAGCTATTTGGTCAGAATATGTGTGTCAGAAAAAGTGTCCGAAAAATATCCGGACGTTGTGGGAAAGATATGCTACGTTAGCACAATGTATAACCACTGATTTCAGCTCTAAATATGCACATTTTCGAACAAAACATAAGTGTATGTATAACCTGATGTTATAGGACTGTCATCTGATGAAGCTTATCAAGGTTAGTCAAAAATTATATATCTTTTGCTGGTTTGTTACGATCGCTAACTTTTGCTACTGGGAAATGGCTTGTGTTTCTGGCTATTGTGGTAAGCTAATATAACGCTATATTGTGTTTTCGCTGTAAAACACTTAAGAAATCGTAAATATTGGCTGGAATCACAAGATGCCTGTCTTTCATTTGCTGTACACTATGTATTTTTCAGAAATGTTTTATGATGAGTATTTAGGTATTTGACGTTGGTGTCTGTAATTATTCTGGCTGCTTTTGGTGCAATTTCTGATTGTAGCTGCAATGTAAACTATGATTTATACCTGAAATATGCACATTTTTCGAACAAAACATAGATTTATTGAATAACATGTTATAAGACTGTCATCTGATGAAGTTTTTTGTTGGTTAGTTTGGTTGGTTCTTGGTTAGTTAGGTTGGCTTTGTGCATGCTACCTGTGCTGTGAAAAATGTCTGTCCTTTTTTGTATTTGGTGGTGAGCTAACATAAATATACGTGCTGTTTTCGCTGTAAAACATTTTAAAAATCGGACATGTTGGCTGGATTCACAAGATATGTGCCATTTCCCGAGCTGCCTTTTCAGCGGAATGTTGTCAGGGGTTCCGCTAGCGGAACGTGTGTCATAGAAAGGTTAAAAAAAATGTTTTTAACCTTTTACGGGGGCAGCCCGACACCGGTACACTTATGACAACATCCAGCTCAAAGTGCAGGGCGCGAAATTCAAAATCTATTTTTTTTTTTAATATTTAACTTTCACACATTAACAAGTCCAAGACACCAGATGAAAGGTGCACATCTTGTGAATCAAGCCAACATGTCCGATTTTTAAAATGTTTTACAGGGAAGACAAAATATGTAAATCTATTAGCTAACCACGTTAGCAAAAGACACAACTTTTCTAACTCCATCAGTTTCTTACTCCATCATCAGGTGCTATCACAAATTCGACCAAATAAAGATATAAATAGCCACTAACCAAGAAACAAATTCATCAGATGACAGTCTGATAACATATTTATTGTATAGCATATGTTTTGTTCGAAAAATTTGCATATTTCATGTATAAACCATAGTTTACATTTCAGCTACAATCCGAAATTGCACCGAAAGCAGCCATAATATTTACAGACACCAACGTCAAATAGCTAATTACTCATCATAAAACATTTCTGAAAAATACATAGTCTGCAGCAATTGAAAGACAGGCATCTTGTGATTCCAAACAATATTTCCGATTTATTAAATGTTTTACAGCAAAAACAAAATGTATCGCTATATTAGCGTAGCTACAATAGACAGAAATAATTGGGCGCCCACGGCCAGTTCACATGCATGACAGATATATGAAATAACATCATAAAATGGGTCTTACTTTTGCTGATCTTTCATCAGAATGTTGAAAAACGTGTCCTCTGTCCAGATGAGTCGTTGTTTCGATTCAGAATGGCAAATTTCCCTCTTCAATTAGCATTGGCACTAGCCGAGTGGCATCAATTTCTCCAACGTAAACACAGTCAGAGGACGGAACACGGCAAAACTCCCGAATAAAGTTTCAATAATCTGATTAAACTATATTGAAAAAACATACATTACGATGATATGGTCACATGTATCAAAAAAAATTAGAGCCGGAGACGTTAGCCGTTCGTTACCAAGGCAAAACAGAAGTCAATCCCACTTCCTTCAGAGTACCGGAAGTGGACGGTCACGTCAAAGAAATAGTTTTTTTTCCACCACAGAGTAAGATGAGCACAAAAATTTATTCTCTGACATCCTCTTTACACCAATAGGAAGGCGTATAGAGTGTCAAGACCATGTATAGGCATCAAGTTGAAAAGAGCATCGATTTCTGACATTTCACTTCCTGGTCAGGAAAAGTGCTGCAGAAGGACTTCTGTTTCACTCAGAGAAATAATTCCAACTCTTTTAGAAACTAGATAGTGTTTTCTATCCAAAAAGAATAATAATATTCCTATTGTACGAGCAAGATTTGAGTAGGAGGCCGTTTGAAATGGGCACGATTTCACTGGCTACTCAACACTTTGCCTTGCAGCCATAAGAAGTTAAATGGTACCGAGTCTGTGTGTGGGGGTACAGGTTAGTTGAGGTAATTTGTACATGTAGATAGGGATGAAGTGACTATGCATAGTAGGCCTAAATATTTCCTTACGATATCACAACTTAAATATAGCCTACTTACTCCTCAATTGGATCAAGTACATCTCGGTAATTATTTTCATAGTCTCTAATGAAACTATCTGGGGCAGACACTCAAAAACCGCTTCTGCTGCTTATAAAATAAATTAAGAATAATTAATGTTTGTGTCGCCGCTGAGCTCTCAAATACGATTCCAGTCTCTCACTCTATGAACGGTCACTGCAATCCGTATTCCTTGGGACGTCCTTACCCTAAACCCTAAACTAACACTAAACTTAACCAATTTACATTCATACTTCATAGTGGTATGGACATCCCAAGGATCCCAAATAGCAAAGAGACTCTGAGAAAGTCTATGAAGTGCTCTATTCGACTGATGGGACATCCCAAGGATCCCGGAACTGGTAACACAGTCTGTGATTGGCTAACAACATTTAGATCTGTATACAGAAAGATAAGATATCATACCAAGCAAGCAAGATATCATACCATGAGGTGTTGAGGGAAAGACAGATTATCTATAGATAGGGCATCATATTTTCTAGGCCATTAGCGATAACAGGAAATACGCAAGCCGTAGGCTGCACTATAGCTCAAGGTGGCTACGTTGGAATGTCTGCTTGCGCGGGAAAAATTGTAAATTTCTAAAGTTTATGGTTGAGATTGAATGAATATAAATATAAACTATGCACATTATGACTTTCATTAACACGTGATGCAGGCGTCACGCAGACGTTAGTAAGACGTTGGTACAATTTGTCGGGAAAACCCCCAAACATCAATACTTTATATCGGAGTTGTGTGTTGTTTTTCGTTTCTTAGCATGCTTTTATTGGTCAGTTCCCAACCATGTGAAACAAGACTGGGAGAGCAAAAAGCCAGTCTATTGTTGGCATAGAATCATACTGTGCCATAGATGTTTTGGTGCCTGTAAGACAGTTTAAATGCATATTACATTAACTTTTTATTATAAACTGTGATTTTTGTAATGTGTGTTTTTCTTATAAAGTTTATTTACTTTTGTATTTTTAATCTCCATCTTGTATCTCCATTTTATAAGTTTTAACTTTGTTTGGTTTTAAATTCTTATTAATTGCTTAGTTGTTTTTATTGTTGTAATCACAGGGCACAACTGTAAAAGAGACTGTCTCAGCTTGTTTCCCCTGTTTAAATAAAGCTAAAAAATGTAAAAAGATATAATTTGAATGTTAACAAAACAAACATCTCACTTGTAGCCTAAATATGAAAATATGATTTTTTTTCCATCAGTTATTAGTCTACCTGTGTTTCATGTATTACCAGTAAATCTTCATTCATTATTAGGCCTATAACTCATTGACGTCTATTTGGCTATCTGATGATGACAAAATTGTGTTTTGTGAATAAGACTTACTCTTGGGCAGCAAACAGCCTCCCGATTTTTTTCATTCACCAATAAATCTGTTTGATTATTATAACTCATGGCATCTATTTGACTATCATCAGATGATACTTTAAATTGTGTTTGGCTCAATGTAATTATTCTTGTAGAATTGGGCAGCAAACCAGCTTAGAATTAAGTGTATTCAAGAAAAAGGGTTAACAACAAAATCCATGACTCCCACCAGGAAAACACTGCACACAAACAGACAAAAAGAAAATGGCAAATTAACTTAATGACCTCTACATAAAGTTTGACTGACATTACTTCTCTGCCAAGTGTGTTAACATGCTCATCACCATTGTTATTGATGGCTGTGACCCCAAGTTAGAATTTAACCCTAGAGAGACCACAAAAGTCTTTAAGCAAACAGGCAACAGGCCCGACGGGTCTCTGCTTTGTGCAGAGTAACTTACACCACCAGCCTAGGTCCCTGTCTTTCAGAGGTCTGTACATTCCCACTAGGTTCCACCTGGATGGAAGAAGGCAATCATCACCCCTCTTCCCCAAAAGCCTTCTCCCAAAGAAAAGAAAGACTATAGACCTGTTGCACTGACCTCCATTGTAGTGTATTGAAGTGTCTTGAAAATATCAAGGTGTGTAAGCTTCAGTCAGACTAAACACACTGTTGGACCCCTATCAGTCCAAATACAAATGTGGCACTGATGAAGCAATCCCCAGCATAGTGCATATCATCCTGCAACATGTGTAGAACTCCAAGGCCTATGCTGTACTACTATTTGTGGATTTTAGTTCAGCATTTAACATCTTGCAGCCACACATCCTCCTCAATAAGCGCATACAGATGTCAGTGAAACCATCAGGTGGTATCACTAATTTCTGACCAACAGGGCCCAGCAGGTCCAAGTGAATGAGACCCTGTCTGAGCACAAGGCCATTAAGGTGCCCCCCCAACACAAGTAGACACCCTGATAACTATATTATCCAGTTTTCTGATGATACTGCCATATTGGTTCTAATGTATAGACACTACTGTGTATAGGTCAGAGAGAGGGTTGTGCAGTGGTGTGATGACCACCACCTCATCCTAAATGTCAAGCAAACTGAGAAAATGGTTTTTGACCCCAAATCTGTTGGTGACCACACGGCAGTGGTGGTCCATAATGTGGCCATTACTCAGGTCCACTCTTACTAATGCTCTAGGGTCCAACAACGCCTTTATTTTTTGCGTAGATCCTGGATTTTTGAGTCAAACAGAAGGTCATGCTCCTATTCTACCAGGCTGTCAGAGAGTATTCTATTCTGTTGCATTTCAGCCTGGTTTGGCAATTTGTCAGTTACCTTAAATTCACAAATAAAGGGCCTGGTCTAGACAGCCATGCAGGTGATGGGAGTGAAGTAGCACCCGTCACTGTAGACTGAACAAACAATCATGAGATGCCTCGAGAAAACAATGTTAGATCTCTCCCATGTACTCCACCCAGAGCTTCAGTTTCTGGGTGGAGTACATGGGTGAGGAACAACATGTTCCTCAGTGTAAGCTGAACAGATATAAGCACTCCTTCATCAGCCCCTGTCAGTCAAACTCCTAAACAGCAGTATGTAGGTGGAGACCATGTGCAATGTGATATATACTGTATGTAGGTCTAATTAAATGAGGTTGTGGTCATGGAGACCAGGTAGCCTAGTGGTTAGAGCCAGTAACCGAAAGGTTGCTGGATCAAATCCCCGAGCTGACAAGGTAAAGATCTGTTGTTCTGCCCTGAGCAAGGCAGTTAAGTTAACCCACTGTTCCCCAGGTGCTGAAGACGTGGATGCCAATTTTGGCAGCCCCCCGCACCTCTCTGATTCAGAGGGGTTGGGTTAAATGCGGAAGACACATTTCAGTTGAATGTATTCAGTTGTACAACTGACTAGGTATCCCCCTTTCCTTTCCTAAATCTTCTGTCATTTGGTGGGATAAGTATGATAGGGGCACATGCAATGTTTGTGATTGAATGTACTTTCATGTTTGTATTGTTACTGTATTCAGCAGCTATGTGTGTCAAAGAACAATTTCCCCTTGGGGACAATAAAGTATATCTTGAATTACCTGTGGAAAAACAATATTTTGTCCTGAATGATAGGCCTACATATTATTCTGATGCATTGCCTATTCATCTTGACAAACATTAAGCTTTACACCTGATGAAATGTATCTATGTCCAGATCTATGGTTCTAAATGTATTTTTGTACATAATGCTGTCATGTTTATACACTACATGACCAAAAGTATATGGACACCTGCTCATCGAACATCTCATTCCAAAATAATGGCCATTAATCTGGAGTTGGTCCCCCCTTTGCTTCTATAAACAGCATCCACTCTTCTGGGAGGCCTCCTGAGTGGCACAGCGGTCTGAGGCACTGCATCTCAGTGCTAGAGGCGTCACTACAGACCATGGTTCGATCCCGGGGTGTATCACAACCGGCCGTGATCGGGAGTCACATAAGGCAGCACACAATTGGCCCAGCGTCGTCCAGGTTAGGGGAGGGTTTGGCCGGGGTAGGCCGTCATTGTAAATAAGAATTTGTTCTTAAATGACTTGCCTGGTGAAATAAAAAATAAACATTTGGGGAAGGCTTTCCATTACATGTTGTAACATTGCTGTGGGGACTTGCTTCCAAGAGCGCAAGAGCATTAGTGAGGTCAGGCACTGATGTTGGACGATTAGGCCTGGCTCGCAGTCGGCGTTCCAATTCATCCCAAAGATGTTTGATGGGGTTGAGGTCAGGGCTCTGTGCAGGCCAGCCAAGTTCTTCCACACCAATCTCGAAAAACCATTTCTGTATGAACCTCGCTTTGTGAACCGGCATTTTCATGCTGAAACTGGAAAGGGCCTTCTCCAAACTGTTGCCACAAAGTTGGAAGCACAGAATCATCTGGAATGTCCTTGTATGCAGTAGTTTTAAGATTTCCCTTCACTGGAACTAAGGGAGCTCTTTAGTAAGGCCATTTTACTGCCAATGTTTGTCTATGGAGATTGCATGGCTACATGCTCGATTTTATACACCTGTCAGCAACAGGTGTGGCTGAAATAGCAGAATCCACTAATTTGAAGGGGTGTCCACATACTAGCTAATGTTAGCTTGGTAGATTATATCCACGTTAATGTTAGACAGCAATAAAAACCTAGTATACATACATCAAAGACACAGCTCAAAGTGAATGAGCCTTCCTGAACCCACCCGTATGTGGCGATACGAGCCCTCTGATCTCCAACAAGTAAGTTAGCCTCTCTGTAATAATACATTCCATAATCTTACATACATGTAATGTTAAAGCCGTTGGCCTCGTTGGGTCCTTCCCTGGCTTCCGGATTGGTACCACTACTGCCTCGTTCCAACTGCCTGGTAGTTTCCCCTCCTCCCATACTGTGTTGTAGAACACCAATACCTTATCCAGTGCCTCATCACTAAGATGGGCCAACATAACATAGCACACCTAATCTTTCCCAGGTGAAGTTAACCCAGCCTACCTATTGCCCTTTTCACCTCTGCCATGGTAAATGGTGCATTCAACGCATCATTTACATCCTCCCTCCTATCCAGCACACCAGAATGCTCCTCTCTCGTCCTCTCCGCTTCTGCCCCTCTGCCAAATTTGCAGAGCTATGCACTTGGACAAACGCTTTGGCCATCATCTCTGACTTCTCTTCATCTGTTACTGCCACATCCTTCCCACTCGTCAACACTGGATAATTCCACTCCCTTCTGACCCCACTCATCCCCCACACTTCTCCCACAGGTGTCGCCGTTCCAGTGGTGTCACAGAACCAACACCAACATTACCTTTTTGCCTAACGGATAGTTCTCCTTTTTTAAATTTAACCTTTATTTAACCAGGTAGGCCAGTTGAGAACAAGTTCTCATTTACAACTGCGACCTGGCCAAGATAAAGCAAAGCAGTGGGACAAAATCAAACAACACAGCGTTACACATAAACAAACGTACAGTCAATAACACAATAGAAAAATCTATGTACAGTGTGTGCAAATGTAGAAGAGTAGGGAGGTAGGCAATAAATAGGCCACAAATAGGCCATAAATAATTACAATTTAACATTAACACTGGAGTGATGGATGTGCAGATGATGATGTGCAAGTAGGGATACTGGGGTGCAAGAGGGTAAGTAATAATATGGGGGTGAGGTAGTTGGGTGTGCTATTTACAGATTGGCTATGTGCAAGTACAGTTATCGGTAAGCTGCTCTGACAGCTGATGCTTAAAGTTAGAGGGAGATATGACTCCAGCTTCAGTGATTTTTACAATTCGTTCCAGTCATTGGCAGCAGAGAACTGGAAGGAAAGGCGACCAAAGGAAGTGTTGGCTATGGGGATGACCAGTGAAATATACCTGCTGGAGCGCATGCTACGGGTGGGTGTTGCTATGGTGACCAGTGAGCTGAGATAAGGCGGGGCATTACCTAGCATAGACTTATAGATGACCTGGAGCCAGTGGGTTTGGCGACGAATATGTACTGAGGGCCAGCCAACGAGAGTGTACAGGTCGCAGTGGTGGGTACTATATGGGGCTTAAGTAACAAAATGGATGGCACTGTGATAGACTGCATCCAATTTGCTGAGTAGAGTGTTGGAGGCTATTTTGTAAATGACATCGCCGAAGTCAAGGATCGGTAGGATAGTCAGTTTTATGTGGGTATGTTTGGCAGCATGAGTGAAGGATGCTTTGTTGCGAAATAGGAAGCCGATTCTAGATTTCATTTTGGATTGGAGATGCTTAATGTGAGTTTGGAAGGAGAGTTTACAGTCTAACCAGACCTAGGTATTTGTATTTGTCCACATATTCTAAGTCAGAACCGCCCAGAGTAGTGATGCTAGTCGGGCGGGAGGGTGCGGGCAGCAATCGGTTGAAGAGCATGCACCTAGTTTTACCTGCATTTAAAAGCAGTTGGAGGCCACGGAAGGAGTGTTGTATGGCATTGAAGCTCGTTTGGAGGTTAGTTAGCACAGTGTCCAAGGAAGTGCCAGATGTATACAGAATGGTGTCCTCTGCGTAGAGGTGGATCAGAGAATCACCAGCAGCAAGAGCGACATCATTGATATATACAGAGAAAAGAGTCGGCCCTCCTGACCAGGGCCTGGGCCTGCTTATACTGAATCAGACGTACTGGAAGTTAGGCATCCTTTTCAGTACTCTAAATGCCCTGTTCCTACTCCTCACCATTTCCCCACACTCCTCCGTCCACCATGGGACTGCTTTCTCCTCCTCCCTGAACTCTTAGGTATAGCCTCAGTAGCTGCCCCTATTAATGCTGTTCCCACCCAGTTATTCATACTATCCACATCCCCTCTCATATCCACCCGAGCCATCACCTGCTCACTCAGCTCCTGAAACTGATCCCACATTGCCCTTCCAAACACCCACCTGCCTACTCCATCCACTGACACCTCCTCCTCCTTCCGTCCTACTGTGCATACTATGGGGTAATGATCACTCCCTACTGTCGCCTCCTCCAATATTTCCCACTCACAGATTCCTGCCATCGCACTAGATACCAGAGAGAGGTCCAAGGCAGACTCTTTCCCTGTGGTTACATCAATCCTGGTCCCTTTGGCCATCATTCATGCACACCAGATCTTTCATTCCTATCAGATTTTCCATCACGTGGCCATTTCCAAGTGATTTGAGATTATATTTGAGATTCGTCAAGTAGCTACCCTTTGCCTTGATTACAGCTTTGCACAGTTTTGGCATTCTCTCAACCAGCTTCACCTGGAATGATTTCCCAACAGTCTTGAATGAGTTCCCACATATGCTGAGCACTTGTCGGCTGCTTTTCCTTCACTCTGCGGTCCAACTCACCCCAAACCATCTCAATTGGGTTGAGGTCGGGTGATTGTGGAAGCCAGGTCTTCTGATTCAGCACTCCATCACTCTCCTTCTTGGTCAAATAGCCCTTACACATCCTGGAGGTGTGTTGGGTCATTGTCCTGTTGAAAAACAAATGATAGTCCCATTAAGCGCAAACCAGATTGGATGGCGTATCGCTGCAGAATGCTGTGGTAGCCATGCTGGTTAAGTGTGCCTTGAATTCTAAATAGATCACTGACAGTGTCACAAGCAAAGCACCCCCACACCATCACACCTCCTCCTCCATGCTTCACGGTGGGAACTACACATGTGGAGATCATCCATTCACCTACTCTGAGTTTCACAAAAACACGGCCGTTGTAACCAAAAATCTCAATTTGGACTCATCAGACCAAAGGACAGATTTCCACAGGTCTAATGGTCATTGCTCGTATTTCTTGGCCCAAGTAAGTATCTTCTTCTTATTGGTGTCCTTTAGTAGGGTGCCGTCTTTCAGATGGGACGTCAAACGGGTGTCTTGACTCTCTGAGGTCATTAAAGATCCCATGGCACTTATCGTAAGAGTAGGGGTGTTAACCCCGGTGTCCTGGCTAAATTCCCAATCTGGCCCTCAAACCATCACGGTCACCTAATAATCCCAGTTTACAATTGGCTCATTCATCCCCCTCCTCTCCCCTGTAACTATTCCCCAGGTCGTTGCTGTAAATGAGAACGTGTTCTCAGTCAACTTACCTGGTAAAATAACGGATAAATATATATATACTTTTTAAAATAGTAATGGTTTCTTTGCAGCAATTTGACCATGAAGGCCTGATTCACACAGTCTCCCCTGAACAGTTGATGTTGAGATGTGTCTGTTACTTGAACACTGTGAAGCATTTATTTGGGATGCAATTTCTGAGGCTGGTAATTCTAATGAACTTATACTCTGCAGCAGAGGTAACTCTGGGTCTTCCTTTCCTGTGGCGGTCCTCATGAGAGCCAGTTTCATCATGGTTTTTGCGACTGCACTTGAAGAAACTTTCAAAGTTCTTGAAGTTTTCCAGATTGACTGACCTTCATGTCTTAAAGTAATGATGGACTGTTGTTTCTCTTTGCTTTATTGAACTGTTCTTGCCATAATATGGACTTGGTATTTTACCAAATAGGGCTATCTTCTGTATACCAACCCTACCTTGTCACAACACAACTGATTGGCTCAAGAAGAAAATAAATTCCACAAATCAACTTTTAACAAGGCACACCTGTTAATTGAAATCCATTCCAGATGACTAAAAATCAAGAAAAACCCTTGATTGAGTACGTGTGTCCAAACTTTTGACTGGTACTGTATACAGTATCACTTGTTGGCCTATCCCTCTGTACTAGTACAGATCTACTACTCACACCACTCCTCTCAGGATCCCTCCCCCTTGACCCATTTTCTACCAAGACCATGACAAAGACTCACTGAAAGTTTGACAAGCAGCCACACGAAACGGTCTTGAGTGACAACAAATCTGCCCAATTAGCTGGTTCACTTGAAATACGGCCTCTTCAGTTGACGCGCCCACTTTGGTTGACACGCCCACTTCCAAAGACACTCCAGATACCCATGACTCTGGCATACGGCTACTACCATTCCTTGATGACTCAGGCATATTTGCTGACTGAGATCAATCAGCACCTTTCATTCATTTGAAATAAACAAATAAAATCTTCAAAAAATCACAGGTACCTAACGTTACCTACATAAAAAATAGAAGAAAATTAAATATTGGATAATTTTGTCCTTTGTTTTATAGTATATTACACTACACTAACATTACTGCAGCTGTTCTAACACGAAAGGAATATTGCCGTGCGAGAGAGGCAGGTTGAGGTTTCCAGGGTTAGAATAGTGCAGAAGATATCATAAGCTGACCCAGTGAAGAAAATAGAGGAAGATGTGTCAAGGGGGAGGGATCCTGAGAGCAGTGGTGTGAGTAGTAGATCTGTACCAGTACAGAGGGATAAAACAACAAGTTATTTATATTTTTTATTTAACCTTTATTAAGCTAGGCAAGTCAGTTAAGAACAAATTCTCATTTACAATGACGGTACAAACATTATTGGGCAAAGACAACAGCACAACGGGCAAGAAGGTAGAGGCAACAATACATCAGGCAAAGCAGCCACAACTGTCAGTAAGAGTGTCCATGATTGAGTCTTTGAATGAAGAGATGGAGATAAAACTGTCCAGTTTGAGTGCTTTTTGCAGCTCGTTCCAGTCGCTAGCTGCAGCGAACTGAAAAGAGGAGCGACCCAGTGATGTATGGGCTTTGAGGAATGTGACTGGCAGAACGGGTGTTGTATGTGGAGGATGAGGGCTGCAGTAGGTATCTCAGATAGGGGGTGGGATGAGGCCTAAGATAGGGGGGGTTTCAGTAAGATATATGTATAATACACTGCTCAAAAAAATAAAGGGAACACTTAAAAAACACAATGTAACTCCAAGTCAATCACACTTCTGTGAAATGAAACTGTCCACTTAGGAAGCAACACTGATTGACAATAAATTTCACATGCTGTTGTGCAAATGGAATAGACAAAAGGTGGAAATTATAGGCAATTAGCAAGACACCCCCCAAAACAGGAGTGATTCTGCAGGTGGTGACCACAGACCACTTCTCAGTTCCTATGCTTCCTGGCTGATGTTTTGGTCACTTTTGAATGCTGGCGGTGCTCTCACTCTAGTGGTAGCATGAGACGGAGTCTACAACCCACACAAGTGGCTCAGGTAGTGCAGTTCATCCAGGATGGCACATCAATGCGAACTGTGGCAAAAAGGTTTGCTGTGTCTGTCAGCGTAGTGTCCAGAGCATGCAGGCGCTACCAGGAGACAGGCCAGTACATCAGGAGACGTGGAGGAGGCCGTAGGAGGGCAACAACCCAGCAGCAGGACCGCTACCTCCAACTTTGTGCAAGGAGGTGCACTGCCAGCGCCATGCAAAATGACCTCCAGCAGGCCACAAATGTGCATGTGTCAGCATATGGTCTCACAAGGGGTCTGAGGATCTCATCTCGGCACCTAATGGCAGTCAGGCTAACTCTGGCGAGCACATGGAGGGCTGTGCGGCCCCACAAAGAAATGCCACCCCACACCATGACTGACCCATCGCCAAACCGGTCATGCTGGAGGATGTTGTAGGCAGCAGAACGTTCTCCACGGCGTCTCCAGACTCTGTCACGTCTGTCACATGTGCTCATGTGCTCAGTGTGAACCTGCTTTCATCTGTGAAGAGCACAGGGGACCAGTGGCGAATTTGCCAACCTTGGTCTTCTCTGGCAAATGCCAAACGTCCTGCACGGTGTTGGGCTGTAAGCACAACCCCCACCTGTGGACGTTGGGCCCTCATACCACCCTCATGGAGTCTGTTTCTGACCGTTTGAGCAGACACATGCACATTTGTGGCCTGCTGGAGGTCATTTTGCAGGGCTCTGGCAGTGCTCCTCTTGCTCCTCCTTGCACAAAGGCGGAGGTAGCGGTCCTGCTGCTGGGTTGTTGCCCTCCTACGGCCTCCTCCACGTCTCCTGATGTACTGGCCTGTCTCCTGGTAGCGCCTGCATGCTCTGGACACTACGCTGACAGACACAGCAAACCTTTTTGCCACAGCTCGCATTGATGTGCCATCCTGGATGAACTGCACTACCTGAGCCACTTGTGTGGGTTGTAGACTCCGTCTCATGCTACCACTAGAGTGAGAGCACCGCCAGCATTCAAAAGTGACCAAAACATCAGCCAGGAAGCATAGGAACTGAGAAGTGGTCTGTGGTCACCACCTGCAGAATCACTCCTGTTTTGGGGGGTGTCTTGCTAATTGCCTATAATTTCCACCTTTTGTCTATTCCATTTGCACAACAGCATGTGAAATTTATTGTCAATCAGTGTTGCTTCCTAAGTGGACAGTTTGATTTCACAGAAGTGTGATTGATTTGGAGTTACATTGTGTTGTTTAAGTGTTCCCTTTATTTTTTTGAGCAGTGTATATATGTTTTAGTAAGATTGGATTTTTGGCATCTATAGCAATGGTTATCAACTGTACTGCAGGGATGGAATGTAAATAGCAGAAAATAGAGGTTGTGGTGGTAGCTGCAGAAAGGTACTTGGGTGTGCGAGACTTAAGGTCAGAGTTACAGGGTGTGTTAAGTGGTTGTGTCCCATCCTTTCAAGCTGTTGGCCTGAAGACTAAATAGATTTAAATCCTGGAGTATTGTGTATATATTTTATTATTAAAAAAAAAAATGTGTGTGAGTGTAGTGTTAGATGGTAGGGTATTTGTTTTATTTGTTTACTTTTTCAAGCGAAGTATAAGGGAGTTATACTCCAGTCTGGGTAGGGGGCGGTAATGCAACATTTATTGGATGCCAATTGCGTATTACGGATGCGATAAATTGACTTAACTTCGAAGGTTGGAATAGACAGCAACAGGTAGCCGATCAGAGGGTCTTCAGCATTTAACCGGATCGTTCGACAGAGGACGAATGTGAGTTATTAACCTACTAACGTTAAAGCTCACTCGACGGGCTGTGTAATGTCAATATTGAGAGATTATGTTGTGAATACTGAACCATCCTTTATTGCCAGATAAACCCTGATTCTGTCCTTTGAAGGGATGTTAGCTAGTAGCTATTAACTTTAGGTGACAATCTAAGGTCACGACGACAAATAACTTGTTATGAAAACAAAGCGGTGACTAATGATTGTCAAACATCATCTGTTAGTTTAACATGCGAGTCACCGGGCAGAAGCTCGAACTGGGGACCCATCGGTCTAGTAGTGAGTCTGTACTGTAGTTGATTAGTAAACTGGAACAGATAAATTCAAGGCGTTTTCCTGCTATGTGTCACGTAGCTAGTATGTTGTGTAAGGACATGTTGTGTTATAAGCAATGTATATGGAATATAAATTATGATTAAATTATTGCAATTTTAATGGACTTGAAGGAAAAACTATACATTACTTTAGCAAGTCCGTATGACACATTAATATAAATTGGACTGTTATTGATCCATCAAGCCAGTTCTCTCATGTCTGCCCCTCTTTCCTCCTAGTTACCATGTCCTCCAACAACAATTTTTCATCATTTGATGATGAGACTGAATCAAAATTTATGAGGAAAGCAAAGGAGTCGCCGTTTGTCCCAATAGGTAAGTGAAGCTGTAGAATTTAAAAACTATTTAAGGGCAGGAATTATGTTGGGTTTCATTGTAGTGGAGGTTTTCCATAGTGCATGTTTGAGTGAATCCCAGTCAGTCATGGAATAAATTGCAATCCACTCTTCCAACCCTGGTTCTATGGTTAGATATCATACACCCAGTAACCTAACGTAGCAGGCATAAAACAAACTCAGTAGTGGAGTTCCCACATCAGGTTTTACGTGGAAACGGAAGCTAGGTTGAATTAGCTGTGTCCCTGAAAACCGAATGCATCCGGTTGTCAACTCCACTATGCCCAGTGCTTGACTTGGGCAGGAGCTCACCGGAACTGAGTACTGGCACCTCAAATTTTCTACAGCTTGAGGTCCTGCACCTCCTAGAATAACAGTTCAAAATTATTGTGGAGCTCCTGCACCTAAATGTAAACGGTACCCAAAATAAGTACCGGCACCTATTTCAGTCCAAGTCGAGCACTGGGTAGGCCTACACCCACCCAGTCATCATTACATTTCCCATGTGTGTGTTTTACAGGCATGGCAGGATGTGCTGCAGTGGTAGCCTTTGGTCTGTGGAGGCTGAAGTCACGGGGGAACACAAAGATGTCAGTCCACCTCATCCATATGCGTGTTGGAGCTCAAGGCTTTATAGTAGGCGCAATGACATTAGGTAAATCCTAATCCAATATGTGCTGTATAACAGATACACAGGCCCAACGGCTAATATCTCTCTCAATTTACAGGGGAAACATGTACCACACAAGACTGACTGTGTTGTCCTTACACACTAACATATAATAGACCACGAACATGACTTTGTTTGTCTATTTGTAGGGGTGATCTACTCCATGTACAAAGAATACAGTGCCCACAAGGACCTGGGTAAAGACAGCAAGTGAGCCTACCAGCCAATCAGCAACTGGCTTGACCAGAGAACGCATCAAGCCTGCCATTCCTGCATTGTACTTTTTGAAATAGAAGTCCTAGAATGGATCATATCTGTCAAAGTAACATTCCATTGATGGCAAGTCATTTATACTGAACAAACATATGAATGCAACAATTTCAAAGATTTTACTGAGTTACAGTTCATATAAGGAAATCAGTCAATTGAAATAAATTAATGAGGCCCACATCTATAGATTACACATGACTGTGCAGGGGTGCAGCCATGGGTGGGCCTGGGAGGGCATAGGCCCACCCATTGGGGAGCCAGGCCCAGCCAATCAGAATTAGTTTTTTCCCACAAAAGGGCATTTATTGCATGTGCCCTCAACTTGACACATCTGTGGCATTGTGTTGTGCCAAAACTGCACATTTTAGTGGCCTTTTGTCCCCAGCACGAGGTGCACCTGTGTAATGATCATGCTGTTTAATCAGCTTCTTGATATGCCACACCTGTCAGGTGGCTGGATTATCTTGGCAAGTGAGAAATGCTCACTAACAGGGATGTAAACAAATTTGTGCCCACAATGAGAGAATGCTTTTGCTTATGGAACATTTCTGGGATCTTTTATTTTTGCTCATCAAACTTGGGACCAACAATTTACATGTTGCGTTTATATTTTTCTGTATATTTTGGATGAGGTTGTCTTTTTTTGTTTAGTAGCATTTCAATCTGGCATTCACTTTGAAAAAGTATATACATGTCAGGTAATTGGCCAGCACATCCATTGTGTGTTCTGTTTATCATTCTCTCTGCTAGACAGCTGCTGTAAACCACTAGTAAAATATCACCTTTTAGGTAACTAAACCCATAGACTACTATAGTTAATCCATACACTGAACCTAGCCATGAAGAGTTAATTGTGTGTGTATATAGCTTATTTACTTTGACATGTGAGTGAGTGATTTAAAAATATATATATATATTCTACATGAACAGGTACAGAAGTAGGTTGTACTTTCAATTAACTATCCACACACTAACTTGTCTAACGAGAAGTATTGGCAAAAAAACTTATCGAGCTCAGGGGCTCACTCTGTCCAGCCTCACTGTTCATGAGTTTGTACTTTGAAAAATATTTTTTTTGAGCATAATTTGTACTTTTATTCATACAAAATGTATGGTATCAACAAAACTTGTAACATCCAAACTGTTACTTTGGTTTTCCTTAAAAATATCTACTTGACAAATTACAAGTACTGACCTGGCTTTCTACAGTACATAAAATCAGTTTAACTATATACCTTACAGTGGATGATTCCTGTTAGAATGACATAAAACAATCCAGAGTAATAACTTGACTAAAGTGGTGGCCATGCACATGCAGAGACCTTATATTTATGCTCTACACTCAATGTCAGTAGATGGAAACAACATTGATCACTATTGTGTCATGGTTGATTCATATTGTCATCAGGAACTGTATTTAGCAGTGACACTGACTTCAGACAGCACCAAGCAGCAGAAAAGGTCTACATCTTTCATTTGTTATGGGCTTTGGAGACAACTTACACTTCAATGGGTAGAGTTTTGTACAAACAAAAACAATGGCTTTCACAGAAAGGTTAGTATCACATTGTCCTTTCCCTTAAATGATCCTCAGGTAATGGGATAATTTGGGCATGACGGGGGCTTTGATGCCTTTCACTGTAAAGCCAAAGCAACATGTTTACTGAGGTGCTTTGACCAAAATAGCAGGAAATTAGTAAAAGTGTCAAATTATACAACAGATTTTCAATGAGTACTCCCAATATATCTATTTGTGCCTTGGGTGTGAAATTGCATTTGTTAAAATGTATAATTATTTTGAGCGCCCCTGTCCCAGTTTAAGCAGGGCAGTGGGTGCATATGCATGCATATCTTTTGAAAATAAATAAAGATGGTGGCCAATATATTCCAAGTGCCTGACCAATTAGGTTAGGAAGTTAGATTAAAAAAAAGACATTCTAAACAATAACAAAGCCGTCACCCCACCTGTGTTTTGTAAAAAGCTGAGGTATGGGCCTGGAGAAATGTAACCACGCAAATTCATAGACCGAGCTATTAAAGCAAGCCCTGACCTTCCAAGATATCAAAATGATAGCTTTAAGCACGTATCGAGGATATTCAGAGTTTGTTCACCTTTACAATGTTTCCAGACATTGCAGTAAAACAAGCTTATATTTTTGGTTCTGATGGGGTATACCAGTTGAATTAAACTCATGAGGCATTTCTAAGAAACAATATTCTTCAAGAATCAATAGATATACCATGAGTGCACAAAACATTAGGAACACCTTCCTAATATTGAGTTGCACCCCCTTTTTCCTTCAGAACAGCATCAATTCGTTGGGGCATGGACTCCATAAGGTATTGAATGCATTCCACATGGATGCTGGCCCATGTTGACTCCAATGTTTCCCACAGTTGTGTCAAGTTGGCTGGATGTCCTTTGGGTGGTGAACCATTATTGATACACATGGGAAACTGTTGAGCGTGAAAAACCCAGCAGCGTTGCAGTTCTCGACACACTTAAACCGGTCTTGCCCATTCACCCTCAATGTCAAAAATCCTTCTTTAACCTGTCTCCTCCTCTTCATCTAGACTGATTTGAAGTGGATTTAACAAGTGACATTAATAAGGGATTATAGCTTTCCCCTGGATTCACCTGGTCCTTCTATGTCATGGAAAGAGCAGGTGTTCCTAATGTTTTGTACACTTAGTGTATATTAATTTATATGCAACACAATTTATGTAGCAACTTGGCCCTTTTAAGTATTCTATATCTTCTCAATTCTTACCAAAGTGAAGTTATTTGTTCTCATAAATAAAAAAAATCTACAACATATAGTACCAGTCAAACGTTGACACCTACTCATTGATGGGTTTTTATTTTTACTATTTTATTTAATTTTTACTATTTTCTTCATTGTAGAATAATAGTTTAGACATCAAAAATATGAAATAACACATGGAATGATGTAGTAAACAAAAAAGTGTTAAATCAAAATGTTATATTTGAGTTTCTTCAAAGTAGCCACCCTTTGCCTTGACAGCTTTGCACATTCTTGGCATTCTCTCAACCAGCTTCACCTGGAATGCTTTTTCAACAGTCTTGAAGGAGTTCCCACATATGCTGAGCACTTGTTGGCTGCTTTTCCTTCACTCTGCGGTCCAACTCATCCTAAACCATCTCAATTGGGTTGAGGTCGGGTGATTGTGGAGGCCAGGTCACCTGATGCAGCACTCCATCACTCTCCTTCTTGGTCAAATAGCCTGTACACAGCCTGGAGGTGTGTTGGGTCATTGTCCTGTTGAAAAATAAATGATAATTCCACTAAGCGCAAACCAGATAGGATGGCGTATCGCTGGTTAAGTGTGCCTTGAATTCTAAATAAATCACTGATAGTGTCACCAGCAAAGCACCCCCACACCATCACACCTCCTCATCCATGCTTCACAGTGGGAACCACACATGCAGAGATAATCCGTTCACCTAATCTGTGTCTCAAAGACATGGCGGTTGAAAAAAAAAAATAATAATCGCAAATTTGGATTCATCAGACCAAAGGACAGATTTCCACAGGTCTAATGGCCATTGCACGTGTTTCTTGGCCCAAGCAAGTTTCTTATTATTATTGGTGTCCTTTTTTAGTGGTCTCTTTGCAGCAATTCGACCATGAAGGCCTGATTCACGCAGTCTTCTCTGAACAGTTGATGTTGAGATGTGTCTGTTACTTGAACACTGTGAAGCATTTATTTTGGCTGCAATTTCTGAGGCTGGTAATTCTAATGAACTTATCCTCTGCAGCAGAGGTAACTTTGCGTCTTCCTTTTGTGTGACGGTCCTCATGAGAGCCAGTTTCATCATAGCGCTTGATGGTTTTTTGCGACTGCACTTGAAGAAACTTTCAAAGTTCTTGACATTTTCCAGATTGACGGACCTTCATGTCTTAAAGTAATGATGGACTGTTTTTTTTCTTTGCATATTTGAGCTGTTCTTGCCATAATATGGACTTGGTCTTTTACCAAATAGGGCTATCTTCTGTACACCACCCCTACCTTGTCACAACACAACTGATTGGCTCAAACGCATTAAGAAGGAAAGAAATGTCACTAATTAACTTTTAACAAGGCATACCTGTTAATTGAAATGCATTCCAGGTGACTACCTCATGAAACTGGTTGAGAGAATGCCAAGAGAGTGCAAAGGGTGGCTACTTTGAATAATCTCAAATCTAACATATATTTAGATTTGTTTAACACTTCTTTGGTTACTGCATGATTCCATATGTGTTATTTCATAGTTTTGATGTCTTCGCTATTATTCTACAATATAGAAAATAGTAAAAATAAAGAAACTCTGGAATGAGTAGGTGTGTCCAAACTTTTGACTGGTACTGTACATACATATTAATTGGAGGAAATTGCCTTTTTGGTAACAAATTGTGTAATACATACTGTGTATTTCCCATCTAAAAATATAACAGCGTTTCAAAGTCATATGGAAATGCTGACCTGAGAAAAGGCCGGCGCACTTGCAGAATTTTAAAAGCATGCTCAACATGATAAAAACCAACAACTCATTGATACTAACTTTAAGATAATGCCAATCATAGTTAGGCTACCTGCCTAGTGGAATGTCAAGTGAGGGGTTCAAGGTTTCTTGTAAGGGATAGATGATGACGAAGGGCACTTACAAAGGTCTCGTTGGCACTAAGGCAAAGAAGGAGGCGCACTGTACTGGCTGAGCCTGTGGTCCCATGCTTCCACCATGTTAGGTCACCCCTGTCTAGCTACTGACTTTACCACTGCTAATATCCACCCCTCCAACGTGTCCTCCTTATCTCTCCACCATCGTGTTGCTGTCCATGTCATTCAGCAGGTAAACGTCTATGTGGCCCGTCAGCCTCAGACTCATCTGTTGAGAAGAGAGGAGGGTGAGAGATGGTTCATCTCATGTAATCTGAGTTTGATTATCTTATTACTCAAAGTCATAAGCACTCGATTGGTGGGACGTCCCGTTCATCAACTCAATAATCATTACTGGCATGCTTAAGCAGTTGTGTTTTGACTATGCATAGGCTACGAACTGTAAGCAGCAAAGCACTTTTCATCAAGTGATTGTGACTGGGATTGTGATTGGTATCTATAGTCTCAAATTTTGAAATGAAAATAAATGTATCACTGACACCAACCAAAAACATAGTATGTGCTTACCAACACAACACTTTTGCTCATTGGGCCTGGTGGTATGTATTCATTATTGTGAAATCACAGTACAAGTTCAAGAGCATAAAATGTGGTCAGTCCAGTGCAATGCGTAGATGCGGGAGTATGGGACATCAGGACTTTTATTATGTAGTGGTTGCTACAGACCACTATTGTGTTTAGATTGATGAGGAAAAATATTTATTTAATACATTTTAGAATAAGGCTTTAACGTAACAAAATGTTGAAAAAGGGTAGGGGTCTGAATACTTTCCGAATGCACTGTAGGTGAACAGAAACGTGCGTCAAACTTAACCCAAATACAGACATTGGTGTAAAACAAGCTTATATTTTTGGTTCTGATGGGGTATACACGTTGAACTAGGCTCATGAGGCATTTCTAAGAAATTATTATTCAAGAATCAATTGATAAAGTGTACAAAACATTAGGAACACCTTCCTAATATAAAGTTGCACCCCCTTTATCCCTCAGAACAGCCTCAATTAATCAGGGCATGGACTCTACAAGGTGTCGAAAGCATTCCGCAGGGATGCTGGCCCATGTTGACTCCAATGCTTCAAGCTGGCTTGATGTCTTTTGGGTGGTGGACCATTCTTGATACACACGAGAAACTGTTGAGTGTGAAAAACCCAGCAGCATTGCAGTTCTTGACACACTCAAACCAGTGCGCCTGGCACCTACTACCATACCCTGTTCAAAGGCACGTTTTATCTTTTGTGTTTCCCATTCACCCTCTGAATGGCACACAATCCAAGTCTCAATTGTCTCAAGATTAAAAATCCTTCTTTAACCGGTCTAGTCCCCTTCATCTACACTGACTGAAGTGGATATAACAGGTCACATCAATAAGGGATCCTAGCTTTCACCTGGATAGTCGATGTCATGGAAAGAGCAGGTGTTCCTAATGTTTTGTACACTGTTTCATCAATACAGGACCTTCTAAGTAGGTTTGCATGAGTGGGAGTTTCAGCTTTCCATGATGACATAACCATGTGGTAAATATATTAATAGACCAATAACAAAGAGTTCCGGTGCGGATTGCCCCCACCCTGGCAGTACTGGCAACACTAGCTGCAGTAACCCATGGGGAGGAGGTCACACTCAGACATTCAGAGAGGGGGCATATTATTGTGGCCCTGGTGGCACAAAATCAAAGGTCGGACTGCACGGAGATGCTTGTGAATATGGTCACAACGGGGGGCCACATGTCGGTGTTTCAGGGGAAGGGGGTATATCTGATCTCCATCACCTAGGACGTGACAATGGTTAATCAAATCTCCCAATTTTGCCCATTTTTGCAGGCCTTCTCATACAGTTGCAACTGTATATGCATTCGTAAATCAAGACCTTTCTTGAGTTGGGCTCTGGGATGGTGCAACTGTTGAGCATCTGAGTCTATGGTTGTTTGTGGTGGAAAGGGGTTAAGTGTGTATGAGTGTTTGTGTGTGTGTGTATCCCACAACTGTTGCGAGGGAGTAAAAGATGTTTGGGACAATATAGGATGAATCACAATAATTGTTTGCTAAAATAATAATTGCTTGCCAAAATGTAACTTTTGTAATTGCAATACTGGTAAGAGATAACAATCCTGTGCATAATCTGCATACATTACGACAAATATTAATTGCTAATTTATGGAAATTAAGATAAAAAAGATAAATATTTAAAAATCCTGTTAAATAGCTATATATAATACAAAGCGAGGTGAGGGCAATGGAAATGCTTTTGGCGGTTCATCTGCTTCTGTTCTGTGGGTGGCACTGTGTCCTCATTTTGAAGGATGGGTCCCGGTCGCCACAGATCCTCAAGGTAGATGGATGATTTTAAATATGTTATTGGACCATAAACAGATATGGTCCATATAATGATATTACAATTTTGGATAATCTCTTATAAAATGGGTTAAGGTTATGTATAGTAACCCTAGGTGTAAAATAGTAAATAATGGCTACATCTCAGAAAGTTTAAAACTGTCAAGAGTAAAACAAGGTTGTCCACTATCGGCATATCTATTCATTATTGCCATCAAAATGTTAGCTGTTAAAATTAGATCCAACAATAATATTAAGGGATTAGAAATCCATAGCTTAAAAGCAAAAGGTGTAATTGTATGCTGATGATTCATGTTTTCTTTTAAATCCACAATTAGAATCCCTCCACAGCCTCATAGAGGATCTAGATACTTTTTCTAACCTCTCTGCATTAAAACCAAATTATGATAAGTGTACTATATTGTGTATTGAATCACAAAAAAATTCAACTTTTACATTACTGTGTAGTTTACCAATAAAATGGTCTGACAGGGATGTGGACATACTCTGTATACATATCCTGAAAGAAAGAAATGATCTCACGCCAATACATTTTAATAGAAAGTTAGCAAAAATAGATAATTATACACTGCTCAAAAAAATAAAGGGAACACTTAAACAACACAATGTAACTTCAAGTCAATCACACTTCTGTGAAATCAAACTGTCCACTTAGGAAGCAACACTGATTGACAAATTTCACATGCTGTTGTGCAAATGGAATAGACAAAAGGTGGAAATTATAGGCAATTAGCAAGACACCCCCAAAAAAGGAGTGATTCTGCAGGTGGTGACCACAGACCACTTCTCAGTTCCTATGCTTCCTGGCTGATGTTTTGGTCACTTTTGAATGCTGGCGGTGCTCTCACTCTAGTGGTAGCATGAGACGGAGTCTACAACCCACACAAGTGGCTCAGGTAGTGCAGTTCATCCAGGATGGCACATCAATGCGAGCTGTGGCAAAAAGGTTTGCTGTGTCTGTCAGCGTAGGGTCCAGAGCATGGAGGCGCTACCAGGAGACAGGCCAGTACATCAGGAGACGTGGAGGAGGACGTAGGAGGGCAACAACACAGCAGCAGGACCGCTACCTCCACCTGCAGAATCACTCCTTTTTTGGGGGTGTCTTGCTAATTGCCTATAATTTCCACCTTTTGTCTATTCCATTTGCACAACAGCATGTGAAATTTATTGTCAATCAGTGTTGCTTCCTAAGTGGACAGTTTGATTTCATAGAAGTGTGATTGACTTGGAGTTACATTGTGTTGTTTAAGTGTTCCCTTTATTTTTTTGAGCAGTGTATATACACACATACATATATACACACATACAGTGGGGAGAACAAGTATTTGATACACTGCCGATTTTGCAGGTTTTCCTACTTACAAAGCATGTAGAGGTCTGTAATTTTTATCATAGGTACACTTCAACTGTGAGAGACGGAATCTAAAACAAAAATCACATTGTATGATTTTTAAGAAATGAATGAGCATTTTATTGCATGACATAAGTATTTGATACATCAGAAAAGCAGAACTTAATATTTGGTACAGAAACCTTTGTTTGCAATTACAGAGATCATACTTTTCCTGTGATCATACGTTTCCACAGAGCCACTCCTTAGTTGCCCTGGCTGTGTGTTTCGGGTTGTTGTCATGCTGGAAGACCCAGCCACGACCCATCTTCAATGCTCTTACTGAGGGAAGGGGGTTGTTGGCCAAGATCTCGCGATACATGGCACCATCCATCCTCCCCTCAATAAGTTGCAGTTGTCCTGTCACCTTTGCAGAAAAGCATCCCCAAAGAATGATGTTTTCACCTCCATGCTTCACGGTTGGGAGGGTGTTCTTGGGGTTGTACTCATCCATCTTCTTCCACTAAACACGGCGAGTGGAGTTTAGACCAAAAAGCTCTATTTTTGTCTCATCAGACCACATGACCTTCTCCCATTCCTCCTCTGGATCATCCAGATGGTCATTGGCAAACTTCAGACGGGCCTGGACATGCGCTGGCTTGAGCAGGGGGACCTTGCGTGCGCTGCAGGATTTTAATCCATGACGGAGTAGTGTGTTACTAATAGTTTTCTTTGAGACTGTGGTCCCAGCTCTCTTCAGGTCATTGACCAGGTCCTGCCATGTAGTTCTGGGCTGATCCCTCACCTTCCTCATGATCATTGATGCCCCACGAGGTGAGATCTTGCATGGAGCCCCAGACTGAGGGTGATTGACCGTCATCTTGAACTTCTTCCATTGTCTAATAATTGCGCCAACAGTTGTTGCCTTCTCACCAAGCTGCTTGCCTATTGTCATGTAGCCCATCCCAGCCTTGTGCAGGTCTACAATTTTATCCCTGATGTCCTTACACAGCTCTCTGGTCTTGGCCATTGTGGAGAGGTTGGAGTCTGTTTGATTGAGTGTGTGGACAGGTGTCTTTTATACAGGTAACGAGTTCAAACAGGTGCAGTTAATACAGGTAATGAGTGGAGAACAGGAGGGCTTCTTAAAGAAAAACTAACAGGTCTGTGAGAGCTGGAATTCTTACTGGTTGGTAGGTGATCAAATACTTATGTCATGCAATAAAATGCAAATTAATTACTTAAAAATCATGCAATGTGATTTTCGTTTTAGATTCCGTCTCTCACAGTTGAAGTGTACCTATGATAAAATTACAGACCTCTACATGCTTTGTAAGTAGGAAAACCTGCAAAATCGGCAGTGTATCAAATACTTGTTCTCCCCACTGTATATATACATACATATATATATACATACATACATATACAGTGGGGCAAAAAAGTATTTAGTCAGCCACCAATTGTGCAAGTTCTCCCACTTAAAAAGATGAGGACTGTAATTTTCATCATAGGTACACTTCAACTATGACAGACAAAATGAGAAAAAAAAATCCAGAAAATCACATTGTAGAATTTTTAATGAATTTATTTGCAAATTATGGTGGAGCCGCACCTCTATTGATGTATATACATCAATAGACATCATCTGTATGAATCAATGATGTCGCTTTGCGGATGGTGATTCTCTGATCCACCTCTACGCAGACGACACCATTCTGTATATTTCTGGCCCTTCATTGGGACACTGTGTTAACTAACCTCCAGACGAGCTTCAATGCCATACAACTCTCCTTCCGTGGCCTCCAACTGCTCTTAAATGCAAGTAAAACTAAATGCATGCTTTTCAACCAATCGCTGCTCGCACCTGCCCGCCCGTCCAGTATCACTACTCTGTATGGTTCTGACTTAGAATGTGTGGACAACTACAAATACCTTGGTGTCTGGTTAGACTATAAACTCTCCTTCCAGATTCACATTAAGCATCTCCAATCCATAATTAAATCTAGAAATCGGCTTCCTATTTCGCAACAAAGCATTCTTCACTCATGCTGCCAAACATACCCACATAAAACTGACTATCCTACCGATCCTTGACTTCGGCGATGTCGTTTACAAAATAGCCTCCAACACTCTACTCAGCAAATTGGATGCAGTCCATCACAGTGCCATCCGTTGTCACCAAAGCCCCATATACTACCCACCACTGCGACCTGTTTGCTCTTGTTGGTCCTCGCTTCATATTCGTCGCCAAACCCACTGGCTCCAGGGCATCTAGAAGTCTTTGCTAGGTAAAGCCCCGCCTTATCTCAGCTCACTGGTCACCATAGCAGCACCCACCCGTAGCACGCACTCCAGCAGGTATATTTCACTGGTCACCCCCAAAGCCAATTCTCCCTTTCCTTCCAGTTGTCTGCGGCCAATGACTGGAATGAATTGCAAAAAGCGCTGGAGTCTTATTTCTCACTCACTAACTTTAAGCATCAGCTATCAGAGCAGCTTACAGATCATTGCACCTGTACATAGCCCATCTGTAAATAGCCCATCCAACTACCTCATCCCCATATTGTTATTTATATATATATTTTCCTTCTCCTTTGCACCCCAGTATCTCTACTTGCACATTCATCTTCTGCACAATCTATCACTCCAGTGTTTATTTGCAAAATTGTAATTATTTGCCACTATGGCCTATTTATTGCCTTACCTCCCTAATCTTACTTCATTTGCACACCCTGTATATAGACTTTTCTATTGTGTTATTGACTGTACGTTTGTTTATACCATGTGTAACTCTGTTGTTTGTGTCGCACTGCTTTGCTTTATCTTGGCCAAGTCGCAATTGTAAATGAGAACTTGTTCTCAACTGGCTTACCTGGTTAAATAAAAAATATAGAGCTGGCGGGATTTTCCATGCACAGGCAGAACAGAGAAGCCATGTCAAAAACAGCTGGTGCGCAATGTCTTATATTAAAGAAGTCTCGAGGTATTGCTCGCTTGAGGTAGAGTAGCTTATGATAAGCTGTAGACCACACTATCTACCAAGAGAGTACTCATCTATATTATTCGTAGCCGTCTATTTACCACCACAGACCGATGCTGCCACTAAGACCGCACTCAACCAACTCTATAAGGCCATAAGCAAACAAGAAAATGCTCATCCAGAAGCTGCGCTCCTAGTGGCCAGGTACTTTAATGCAGGCAAACTTAAATCAGTTTTACCAGCATGTCACGTGCAACCAGATAAAAAAAAAAAAAGCTAACAAAACAAACTCTAGACCACCTTTACTCCACACGTAGAGATGCATAAAAAGCTCTTCCCCACCCATTTGGCAAATCTGACCATAATTCTATCCTCCTGATTCGTGCTTACAAGGAAAAACTAAAGCAGGAAGTGCCAGTGACTCACTCAATACGAAAGTGGTCAGATGACGTGGATGCTACGCTTACAAGACTGTTTGTCTAGCACAGACTGGAATATGTTCCAGGATTCATCCAATGCCATTGAGGAGTATACCACCTCAGTCATCGGCTTCATCAATAAGTGCATCGATGACGTCGTCCACACAGTGACCGTACGTACATATCCCAACCAGAAGCCATGGATTACAGGCAACATCCGCATCGAGCTAAAGGCTAGAGCTGCCGCTTTCAAGGAGCACTAATCCGGACGCTTAAAAGAAATCCCGCTATGCCCTCCGATGAACCATCAAACTGGCAAAGTGTCAATACAGGATTAAGATTGAATACTACTACACCGGCTCTGACGCTCGTCAGATGTGACAGGGCTTAAACTATTACGGACTACAAAGGGAAAGGCGGATGCGATCTGCCCGGGGAGCTAAATGCCTTTATGCTCACTTCGAGGACAGCAACACTGAAGCATGCACGAGATCACCAGCTGTTCTGGATGACTGTGATAATGCTTTCGGTAGCCGATGTGAGCAAGACCTTTAAACAGGTCAACATTCACAAAGCCGCAGGGCCAGACGGATTACCAGGATGTGTACTCAAAGAATGCGTTGACCTCAACTGACTCGGTACCCACTGTATATAGCCTCATTGTGATATTGTGTTACTTTATTATTTTTTAACTTTAGTTTATTTGATAAATATTTTCTTAACTCTTGTTGAACTGCACTGTTGGTGAAGGGCTTGTAAGTAAGCATTTCATGGTTTAAGAGCGGTAGACCAGTAACCCAAAGGTCGCTGGTCCGAAACACCGCAACAACTAGGTGGGAAAAAAACATGTCTGTGCCCTTGAGCAAGGCACTTAATCCTAACTGCTCCAGGGTCGCTGTCAATGGCTGATCCCTGGATCTGATACCACTCTCCGAGGGTGTCTCGGGGAGTGGGATATGCAAAAAAAAAAACTTTTCAATCCACACATGCGTATAATACGCACTTGTGCATGTGTGAAATAGGACAAACGTAAACACCCAACTATTTATTATTAAAGAGGGAAAAAAAAGTTTAAGAAACGTAAATCCTTTATCGAACACCAAGACACGAGACATCTAGAAATATCCTTGTTTGTTTTGATTTTTATTTTGGATACATGGTGTTGCTTTATTCAGTAGTGAGACAGACACTGTCATATAGCTTATATCTACAGTATGCTTCACTTGGTTCAGTTGGGTTCAAACACACCTCTAATTGAAACAATGCACTGCTAAGAGTCTGCTCAACATGTCTGTCTGCCTGTATTACACAGAGAGGCACTGATATGACACTACAGATAGTAACATTTGAGTTTCATCTCTTAAAACCTTGGTAAAAACATCGTAAAATCCTTAAAACCTTTTATAGCTGCTGAATATTATTCTTAGTCAAATAGATTGAGCTTGACCATGCAAGAACTGCATGAATTAGGTTTACAGATTGGTCTGTTGCATTAAACATCAGCAAGAAACCAGTTCTGTATTTGTATGTTCAATCTTAGAACAATATATTGCTGACAAGCAAAACATTTTGGGACTGTCAACAGTGGACTAATGAACCAAATACCAAAATATATTTTTGGGATGCAATTTCTCTTTAAAGCGATGTCCCAGTCAGATGAACTTGTGGATACCATTTTTATGTCTCGGTGTCCATTATGAAGGAAGTTAGTTTTGCGAGCCAATGCTGATTGGCATTAGCCCAATGACAAGACTTCGTCATTGTGCTAATGCTAGTTAGCAACTTCCGTCAAACTGCATGCAAAGACATAAAAATGGTATCCACAAGTCATCCGACTGGGGAAGTAGATAAAGGGCCTCATTGCCAAAATCCCGAAGTATCCCTTTAAGGGCAATCAACTTGTTAAAATAGAATTTCAGCGTTTGACTTCGACCTCACTTGGAATTCTAGGTTTTTGTTATCTATCCAAGGTTTTGTTGGAATGAAAACAATCATAGAATCTTATGAAAAAGCATTGAGGCATTATAGGAAATTACTCATGAACGCTTTAAACAGTCCTGTAATTCCAATCTGATGTTTATCAAAAACATTACAACTAACATTCAAGATAAAACTAACCTCAAGTCGTATGTTATAACATACGTAATTTAGTAAAGGTAGCAAGGGGCATGTTATTAGTACCACATTACAAAAAGTCTACAACAGTGTTAGACAATTGGCAAAACTCTCAATTAAAAGATATGCGAGAATTCTTTACTTACTCGCCATAACAAGGATATTACACTTAAAAAGTTTGTCCTTTCTAGTCACATCATTGTACATACTTGTCCATTCTTCTGTCCCAAATCCTCACTTCTAGTGGGGAACAACCCCAATATACGAACAGATTATAATATTAACCGTTTTGAACTCAAAACACATGCACTCTGAAAAAATCAGTTTGAATGTAGAGTGAGGTGTGTTTAAAATACTGACTAAAAAGGTAGTTTTTGAAATTATGCTCAACCCAAACTAAAAGTGTTCTCTTCCCGTGGTTTCTTTTTCTGAAAGGTGAGAACTGTAATTGTAATGAACAAAAATCAAAAATGAATTCAATAATACAGCAAGGAGAGATATACTCAAGTTCTACATTTGACCAAATAATCATAAATGGTGTCTTCACATAGAGGTACAATAACGGAAAAAAGTAAATTACCAAACAGACCGATAGCAGCTGCCAAATAAAGTAGACTTCAGCTTATTATGTCAGCAGGTTAAGAATTGCCATTTTGCCAGATCATAACTTGTCACATCTTAACCTGGAATAGGACTGCAATAATTTGAGAGAAATAGAATTCAAACTTAATTTTCTAATTGAAAAGCATAAGAATGTCACACCAGCTCTGCTTGAGCATGAAAATACAGGCGATAGGATATAAACTATAGCTGAACCATGAGGACTCTAAAAAGGGACAAGGGGGTTGTCTGAAAAGGAAGGAGGTCATTTGTTGTAATTGGGTTTTACATAATAAACCCCACATACCAGTAGCTCAACAGAACACGATAAAACCATTAGAACAGTGGGGGGAAAATGTTCTCTGAAGTGTTGATATCATGATTAGAGATATCAGGAAATGTCTTAAAATCTCTCTATAAAAAGGTGTAAGTCTCTCTCTCAAAGCCTGAAGGACATGACAGACCAACAAGAACATTTTATGTGCAGCGAGTACGTCATTTTCTGTTCATTTCCCAACGATTCTACATCTCCAACGTTTGCCGACACCTAGCAGGTGACCTGCTGTGCACAGCCAACGTTCGTCTTGGTCTGTCTTGTCCTTTAAAACACTGTCCTGTTCCGTTTTAGGTGTCATACGCTGGCTGTTCCTCAATGAACACAGCGTGGCGGTTGTTGCTTACCCTGCTGCCCAGACAGGACACGTCCAGACAGGAGACACCGAGGGCTATCAGACAATGCCACGTCTGTAGACACACAGAGTGGGGAGGAGGTCAGAAGAGGGTCACTGTACTCCCTATAATAGTTTACAATCCAACTTTCCAAACCATATCCCTGCATTCAGTATCTAGTATTCCGCATCAAAAGGTAGCCTCTTTATTTGGGAATTGATCTACAGTGTTGTATGCTTATCTAACCCAGTCCATGCTGTTATAATGACTACTACAGTAACTCACCAGGTAGCACACAAAGCTTAGGTAGGCTATGCAGAGCAAGGCCACCAGCACGTAGAGCGCCACACTGTTCAGGCTGGTCACGTAGACCACCACAAAGTACATGTTTATGGCACAGACCACCAGGATGACCACCCCTCCGCCAATCTTCCACACCCTCAGGAGCACAGTCACAGACGAGATGGTTAGGCATCAATGATAAAGTGTCACTGTCATCACATTTATTAATTAGCTGTTCGATTAGTGAAAACACAGAAACAAATCTTACGTCCCAAATGGCACCCTATTCCCTACAGAGTGCACTAGGTATGGCACTATGTAGGGAATAAGGATCCATTTGAGATGCATCCCCCGTCATCACATTTATTAATTTGTTGGTCAGTGCAAATACAGAAGCAATCTTCAGTGTTATATGGGTTGAGGGTTATGGTGACTCACAGTCCATTAGCAAAGTCATCCATGATGGATGTCAGACTGGTGAAGGTCAGGATGGGGATCAGAGCAAATGGCAGCTGTGGAACAAAGGGAGACAGTAAGAACTGACTACATTCAGTCCCCTTCAATAGCTTTTAATACATGCATCAGTATAAAACCCCCAAAGACTCCCAAGCCAGCCCAGAGTAGCTGCTACCCCTCTCTAACCTGCAGTCCCTAGCCCAAGTCTTCACTCTCTCCATCCAGCACCCTTCTCCTCTCCTCCCTAATCAATCAAATGTATTTATAAAGCCCTTTTTTACATCCGCCGATGTCAAAGTGCAATACAGAAACCCAGCCTAAAACCCCAAACAGCAAGCCCTGTCTCTTCTCTCTCTCTGCATGTCCCCAGACCCGTTCGGCATCCCATTTTTTCGGCACAAAATGGCAACCTATTCCCCATTTTGTGCACTACTTTTGATAGGGCTCTGGTCATGTCTTCTCTGACCTGCATGCTCTGCAATACGTTGAGGAAGTCGTTCATTCCCGTTAGGTGCTGCACGTCCTGAAAGATGGCCACCAGCAGGGTGGGGAAGATGGCGATGGAGCGGGTGAGAAGCACCCGGGCAAAACGGGACCAACGCAGGTTCAGGAAACCCTGAGGCAGGGGAAGAGAGAGAAAATAGTCAACAAACACACATCCCTACTGACAAAACACCGAGGTGTTTACATACAAAACACCAACACACGCATACACAAGGATTGACTTAAAGGTTAACAATACAATGTGCACTCTCACATACACAAACAAACACAGTAGTTGGATACTTCTGCACATTCTCACCTCCATGACAAACTGGCCAGAGTAAGTGCCTGTCATGGTGGAGCTCTGTCCGGCAGCCAGGATCCCGATGGCCCAGATGTAGAGGGCCGCAGGGCCAAAGAAACAACCCAGCACCACCCCCTGTATAGAGTGAGAAATTCCCCCCATGGTTATTCATATTATCAACACCGAACAAATGTTAATTTCATGGCAAAATGATTGACTGAGAAAGCAGGTATATACAGTATCAAAGTGATTTCATATCACAGGTTATATAGATTGTTGTTAATCCTTAAAAGATGTACCCCTTTGAAGATGTCCACCTGTAGCGTGCTGTTGTCCAGAGGGAAGAGGTCTGTGTGAGGACTGCCTGATGCATTGCATTTTACATTCTGTGACACACAGAAGAACAGCAGCACATCACAAACAAGGGAGGTCACTGGTTTAGAGGTGCCATACTGATGCTATATTAATGTATAAACCATCTGTAAAGGATTGTTACAGTACGAGACAAGGAGACATGCTGGGTCTGGTTAGTCATTATACCCACCACCTCAATGTTGGTTTTGTCGTAGAAGGCCTCGGCAAACACTGCTACAACAAAGACGTTGATGAGGAAGGAGATGAAGAGAGCAATAGTTGACTCGATGAAGTAGTATTTGTTGGCCTCCTTCACCTCCTTCTTGTTCCCACGATCTATTTGCCGAGACTAGACAATAAAATATCATTAAAAGTAAAGAATTAAAATATAAATCACAATTCCTGTGACATTGTACTTTCTGGTTGTTTGGCCCAAAAATGTATAAATGATTGTTTCAAATCGTTACCAATATTTTATATGTCATAGTAAAGGTCCATGATGACCCTCTACTATGTCATAGTGAAGATCTTTGACTCTGTAGTACGTCATAAAGCAGGTCTTTGACTCCTATGTCATAGTATAGAGGAGTGTAAGACTTTCACTATGTCATGATGCAAGAGACCTACCTTGACGAGGGCAGAGTGCAGGTAGATATTGTGGGGCATGATGACTGCTCCTACGATGCCCACAGCCTGCTCCATCTGGGCAGAATCACAGTTCTCACAGTACGGCAGAAACATCCCCTTCAGCAGCTCCCCCTGGTCCGGACGCACCATCACATACTACAGGTACATACACATGAGATGGCAGTCAGATACACACAAATGCAGAAAAGAAAACCCACCAAATTCTATCAAAGCTGCGCTATATACTATAAAAACCAGCTGGCAGGTTTACAGAAGGGGATTTTTTTTTTTTTTTTTAAAAGATGAACACAGGGAAAAGCTTGTTCTTACCTCATACCCAAAGCTTATAGCCATGATGGTGATGAGAAACCCAAAGAAGGCTTCAAGTTTCCTCAAGCCTAAAAAACAAAAGTCGGAAATAATTTTGAAACACGCCCAGACAGAAATACATACACACACCTGTGCCCAAGGACTTAAATCACAGACATCTTAATGTGTCAAAGAAACACTCACCATATTTATCTAGAAAAAGGAACACAAAGGTGTCAATGATGGTGATGAGGACACCTCCCCAAAGTGGAATCCTGGTAGATAGCAAACAACAATGTTAGTTTGACCCCAATACATTGACCGCTAGAGCACCCGTTGAATGCCTTTGTCAGTATCCCAAATGTCACCCTATATAGTGCACTACTTTTGAACAGGGGGCACTATATAGGAAATAGGGTGTTATTTGGGATGCACTCTTTGTGTAGTAAAGTGTGGCTTGGTTGGGCGCTGGCGGGTGGTACTGTAGCTACCTGCCCATAGAGAGGAGGTTGAAGGCAATGGCACAGCCGATGACCTCCTGCATGTCTGAGCCGATGATGGCCAGCTCCACCATCAGCCACAGAATAATACGAGGAACCTTGGACGGGATGGAGGTGTGGAGAGCAAGACTGAGTATAACACATAGAATTCATCATCATCATTCATCATTCAATTCATTTAAACCAAACCCTTCTATATGGTGTAGGGCGAGGGAGGGTTACTCACAGTGGGGTACTGGCGGTTGCAGACCTCTGCGAGGTGCATCCCTGTGACGACCCCCAGGCGTGCAGCCAGTCTCTGCAGGAGGAGGCCGATGATGGTGGCCCCCAACAACACCCACAGGAGCTGAGAGAGAAAGAGAGCGAGAGGGGGGGACAAAATAATGGTGATGAAGCATGGGAGTAAATTAAACATAATCAAGGGCAAAAAGACCAGATGTAATAGGGAATGCTGATTATAGAATAAAACATAACTGTCCAACCGGAGATAGAACTTTGCCTTTGAGTAAATTATTTGTCTTCGAATTTGAGCATGGTTCAGAAATCTCTACAGTCGCACCATTGAAAGCATCTTGACTGGCTACATCACTGCTTAGTTGGCATCCAACCGCAAGGCACTACAGAGGGTAGTGCGTATGCCCCAGTACATCACTGGGGCCGAGCTCCCTGCCATCCAGGACCTCTATACCAGGCGGTGTGAGGAAGGCCCTAAAAACTGTCAGACTCCAGCCACCCAAGACCGACTGTTCTCTCTGGTACCGCACAGCAAGCTTGACCGATGCACCAAGTCTGGAACCAACAGGACCCAACAGGACCCTGAACAGCTTCTACCACCCCCAAGCCATAATATTATATATTTGACAATAAAATCACAATACATCCCACATGTGGATACATTGCAAATCAAGGATTAAAAAAAATATATATATGTTTAGAAACTTATGTTAATATTAATGGAAAACGAATGGAGATGAGGCAGTTTGGAAAACTCTATGGCTTGAGAGGGAGCATCAATGCTACAGTACAGCCAGGGTGAAAGTCAGTCTGTCAGTCAAGCCAGAAGCTCTTCATCAGGGTCCATCCCTTTGTCTGAAGTTCCCAGTTCCTTCATAGTAGTCACTCCTCCATAGGTAGCTGATCCTCCATTGCCGACAGTGTAACACCCAACTGAGTGATGCTTCTACTGCAGTAAAGCACCAGAAAAATCAACCACACATCAGCAGTGGTCAGGAACAGTCCCTCCGCCTCTGACACCATAATCTCCACCTTCCAACCGGCAGGTGAAACAAAAAAGCCAGAGCTACTGCTGCATTATTTAAAACGCAAACATTAGCCATCCAGCTAGCGAAAGCAAACACAGAATAAACATCAAAGTCCTGTAACTTTGAAATTGAACACCACCATGTGATGAATACAGAGAAAAAAAAAAAAGTGTATTTAAAAATTTAACAAAAAAAGTATTAAATATTTACAAACGGTACAGGAGCTCTCTTCCTAGGCAGACAGCACCATGGCAAAATAGTTAGTTAAATAGATAGTCTGAGTTGCTATTTGGTTATCTGCATTAGAGGTCAACCGATTAAATTGGCATGGCCGATTAATTCAAATAAAGTCAAAGTCTGTCACGTGCGCCGAATACAACAGGTGTAGACCTTACAGTGAAATGCTTACTTACAGGCTCTAACCAATAGTGCAAAAAAGGTAATAGGTGAACAATAGGTAAGTAAAGAGATAAAACAGATGCAAAAACACAACGCAAATAGTCCGGGTAGCCATTTGAGTACCTGTTCAGGAGTCTTACGGCTTAGGGATAAAAACTGTTGAGAAGCCTTTTTGTCCTAGACTTGGCACTCCGGTACCGCTTGCCATGCGGTAGTAGAGAGAACAGTCTATGACTGGGGTGGCTGAGGTCTTTGACAATTTTTAGGGTCTTCATCTGACACCGCCTGGTATAGAGGTCCTGGATGGCAGGCAGCTTAGCCCCAGTGATGTACTGGGCCGTACGCACTACCCTCTGTAGTGCCTTGCGGTCAGAGGCCGAGCAATTGCCGTACCAGGCAGTGATGCAACCAGTCAAGATGCTCTCGATGTTGCAGCTGTAAAACCTTTTGAGGATCTCAGGACCCATGCCAAATCTTTTTAGTTTCCTGAGGGGGAATAGGCTGTCGTGCCCTCTTCACAACTGTCTTGGTGTGTTTGGACCATGATAGTGTGTTGGTGATGTGGACACCAAGGACCTTGAAGCTCTCAACCTGCTCTACTACAGCCCCGTGAATGGGGACGTGCTCGGTCCTCATTTTTCCTGTAGTCCACAATCATCTCCTTAGTCTTGGTTACGTTGAGGGATAGGTTGTTATTCTGGCACCACCCGGCCAGGTCTCTGACCTCCTCCCTATAGGCTGTCTCGTCATTGTCGGTGATCAGGTTTACCACTGTTGTGTTGTCAGCAAACTTAATGATGGTGTTGGAGTCGTGCCTGGCCATGCAGTCGTGGGTGAACAGGGAGTACAGGAGGGGACTGAGCACGCACCCCTGTGGAGTTCTAGTGTTGAGGATCAGCATGGCAAATGTGTTGCTACCTACCCTCACCACCTGGGGGCGGCCCGTCAGGAAGTCCAGGATCCTGTTGTAGAGGGAGGTGTTTAGGCCCAGGGTCCTTCGCTTAGTGATGAGCTTTGAGGGCACTATGGTGTTGAACGCTGAGCTTTAGTCACTGAATAGCATTCTCACATAAGTGTTCCTTTTGTCCAGGTGGGAAAGGGCAGTGTGGAGTGCAATAGAGATTGCATCATCTGTGGATCTGTTTGGGTGGTATGCAAACAGGAATGGGTCTAGGGTTTCTGGGATAATGGTGTTGATGTGAGCCATTAACAACCTTTCAAAGCACTTCATGGCAACAGTTGTGAGTGCTACAGGTCGGTAGTCATTTAGGCAGGTTGCCTTTGTGTTCTTGGGCACAGGGACTATGGTGGTCTGCTTGAAACATGTTGGTATTACAGACTCAGTCAGGGACATGTAGAAAATGTCTGTGAAGTCACCTGCCAGTTATCAAGCGCTATAATGAAACTGGCTCTCATGAGGAACGACACAGGAAAGGAAGACCCAGAGTTACCTCTGCTGCAGAGGATAAGTTCATTAGCGTTACCAGCCTCAGAAATTGCATCCCAAATAAATGCTTCAGAGTTCAAGTAACAGACACATCTCAACATCAACTGTTCAGAGGAGACTGCATGAAATCAGGCCTTCATGGTCAAATTTCTGCAAAGAAAACACCACTAAAGGACACCAATAATAAGAAGAAACTTGCTTGGGCCAAGAAACACGAGCAATGGACATTAGACCAGTGGAAATCTGTCCTTTGGTCTGGAGACCAAATTGGAGATTTTTGGTTCCAACCGCCGTGTCTTTGTGAGACGCAGAGTAGGTGAATGGATGATCTCCGCATGTGTGGTTCCCACCGTGAAGCATGGCGGTAGTGTGATGGCGCCTTGCTGGGGACAGTGTCTGATTTATTTAGAATTCAAAAAGGCACACTTAACCAGCATGGCTACCACAGTCATTCTGCAGCAATACACCATCCCATTTGATTTGAGCTTAGTGGGACTATCATTTGTTTTTCCAACAGGACAATTACTCAACACACCTTCAGGCTGTGTAAGGGCTATCTGACCAAGGAGGAGAGTGAAGGAAAAGCAGCCAACAAGTGCGCAGAATGTGGGAACTCATTCAAGACTATTGGAAAAGCATTCCAGGTGATGCTGGTTGGGAGAATGCCAAGTGTGCAAAGCTGTCAAAGACAAAGGGTGACTTCTTGGAATAATGTAGTAATCAAAAAAGTGTTAATCAAATCAAAATTTGGCTGGCGCAGTGGTATAGGGCACTGCATCGCAGTGCTAGCTGCGCCACCAGAGTCTCTGGGTTCGCGCCCAGGCTGGGCTGGGTTCACGCCCAGGCTCTGTCGCAGCCAGCCGCAACCGGGAGGTCCGTGGGGCGACGCACAATTGGCATAGCGTCTTTCGGGTTAGGGAGGGTTTGGCCGGTAGGGATATCCTTGTCTAAGTATGTAAAAATGTAATAAAATGTATGCACTCTACTGTAAGTCGCTCTGGATAAGAGCGTCTGCTAAATGACTAAAATTTAAAAATTTAAATGTAAAATATATTTTAGATTATTCAATGTGTTATTTCACAGGTTAGGTGTCTTCACTGTAGAATAATAATTTAGAAAATAGTAAAAATAAAGAAATAAACTCTTGAGTAGGTTTGTCCAAACTTTTGACTGGTATTGTAAGTATTCAGACCTTTTACTTAGTACTTTGTTGAAGCACCTTTGGCAGCAATTACAGCCTCAAGTCTTCTTGGTTTTGACTCTACAAGCTTTGCACACCTGAATTTGCGGCGTTTCTCCCATTCTCTGCAAAAGCTCTGTCAGGTTGGATGGGGAGCATCGCTGCACAGCTATTTTCAGGGTTCAAGTCAGTGTTCAAATCGGGTTCAAGTACGAGCAACTCAAGGACATTCAGACTTGTCCCGGAAGCCACTCCTGCGTTGTCTTGGCTGTGTGCTTGTGGCGAAATCCTGCACGGAGCCTTCACCGTGCCCTGCCACTTTAAGAGCGCATGAGCAGTAAGGAAGGAGGAGATAAAGGCGGCTCGTTCAGCTCTTTGAGGAGCTGCTCTTGGGTGGCGCGACAGTTTGATTGTGTGTGCTATGCTGCAGAAGTTTTGTTTGTTTTCAGCGTATGTAGTTATAAAGTATTTAACTCAATCATCGGTGTGATGGCTCTACGTCGTGGTTGTTTTCGTTTGGGACCGCGACGGTTATGGATTCCATGGATTAGTAGCAAAATTGTTGCGAAGCTTTAAGCTACAAACCATCGGACAGTCAGACAGTACACCGGCACGCCTGAAGACCTCTCTTGTTCCCTTTCTCTCTTTCTCTTCCCTCTATCGTTCCAGTGCTTTACCCTGCAACAGACTCTATTTTTCAAATGCACTTCCCATTGAAGTTCATTAGAGCTGGACTATTATTGCCCTGACAGAAGTATTTGGGTGGACATTTTAGTTAAAAGGGAGGTTGCTTTAAAGTTGTGTATTGTTATTTGAACTGTATTGAGGTGGGGTGTACTATGGACATGTGGCCAAGAAGATTGTGGACATTTAAGGCCTTTGTTGTGTCGATGAACACCCCCCACATTCATACCCTCTGCACTCCTCCACTGGAAGAGAATACAGATTATTGCAAATCCTCTGTTGATGACTGGGTTCTTTCTGGTATGAAGTTGCTGTTCAATTGCTCTGCCATTGTTATTATATGAGGTATTCTTGGTGGGGTTACCCCTGCGCTGTGCTGTGGGTTTTATAGGGTGTGTATTCTCTTTTCTCTCCACTGGCTATCTGATAAACAGGCTACACTCTAGGCAGTCTCTTCTGCTGATGTGTGTGGGTCTGGTAGTGGTACTCTCTCTATTCTACTCTTTTCCTTTCGGCATGGTTAATACCTGCCTGGCACCCGAACAAAATCTTTCTTTACCCCTCTCTAATAAATACCACTACATGCTTAAGATAGTTGTCCGGTTGGAAGGTGAACCGTTGCCCCAGTCTGAGGTGCTGAGCAGGTTTTCATCAAGGATCTCTCTGTACTTTGCTCCGTTCATTTTTGCTTCGATCCTGACTAGTCTCCCAGTCCCTGCCGCTGAAAAACATCCCCACAGCATGATGCCACCGCCATGCTTCCCCGTAGGGATGGTGCCAGGTTTCCTCCAGATTCGACCTCGTGGCTTGGTTTTTGCTCTGACACGCACTGTCAACTGTGGGACCTTATATACACACAGGTGTGTGCCTTTCCAAATCAGGTCCAATCAATTGAATGTATCACAGGTGGACTCCAATCAAGTTATAGAAACATCAAGGATGATCAATGGTAAACAGGATGCAGCAGAGCTAAATTTCCAGTCTTATAGCAAAGAGTCTGAATACTTATGTAAATAAGGTATTTCTAAAAACCTGGTTTCGCTTTGTCATTAGGTGGTATTGTGTGTAGATTAATGAGATAAAATTTGCTTTAAATCAATTTTTGAATAAGACTAACGCATCAAAATGTGAAAAGGGGAAGGGGTCTGAATACTTTGAATGCACTGTACATATCTACCACAATTACCTCGTACGCCAGCACATCAACTCGGTATTTGTACCCCATGTATATAGCCAAGTTATTGTTACTCATTGTGTATTACCTATTACTTATCTATTATTTCTCTATTTTTCTTTCTCTGAATTGTTAGGAAGGGCCCGTAAGTAAGCATTTCACTGTTGGTCTACACCTGTTGGTTACGAAGCACATGACGAATAACATATGATTTGACTTGGTACCCCTGTCCCTTGAATGAAGGTTTGTGTTCACCTTAAAGCCAGCTTTAGCACCAGACTGCAGGTCAGACTCGATGTTCCCTGGGTCAAGATAGGCGATGCTCATCAAGAAACCAGGTCCCGTAAAGGCCCAGAGTTTACGGAAACTGAACATCTGAAAAGAGAGGATCTAAAATATTACAATCAACGCCTGAAAATAAATCTTAGCATGAAGAATTACCGGTCATTGAAATTATAATTTCTAAATTATTCTATATTAATAGTATCTTTGTGTATCACTTTATTCAGGTCATAAGCTTAGGGTAATATGCTCTTTGAGGTCATACGCACTTAGAAGATAGGCCCTGTGATGTCATGATAATCCCTGTTATGCCATAGGCTCTATGACTCAATAACTGAAGTAATATACAGTACCAGTCGGAAGTCGACACACTACTCAATCAAGGGTTTCTTTATTTTTTTTACATTTTTCTACATTGTATAATAATAGTGAAGACATCAAAACTATGGAATCATGTAGTAAGCTAAAAAAGTGTTAAACGAAACAAAATATATTATATAGCCACCCTTTGCCACGATGACAGCTGTGCAGACTTGGCATTCTCTCAACCAGCTTCATGAGGTAATCACCTGCAATGCATTTCAAATAACAGGTGTGCCTTGTTAAAAGATCATTTGTGGAATTTCATTCCTTCTTAATGCGTTTCAGCCAATCAGTTGTGTTGTGACAAGGTAGGGGGGTATACAGAAGATAGCCCTATTTGGTAAAAGACCAAGTCCATATTATGGCAAGAACAGCTCAAACAAGCAAAGAGAAACGACAGTCCATCATTACTTTAAGACATGAAGGTCAGTCAAGCCGGGACATTTCAAGAACTTTGAAAGTTTCTCCAAGTGCAGTTGCAAAAAACATCAAGCGCTATGATGAAACTGGCTCGTGAGGACCGACACAGGAAAGGAACACCCAGAGTTACCTCTGCTGCAGAGGATAAGTTCATTAGAGTTAACTGCAACTCAGATGGCAGCCCAAATAAATGCTTCACAGAGTTCAAGTAACAGACATCTCAACATCAACTGTTCAGAGGAGACTGTGTGAATCGGGCCTTCGTGGTCAAATTGAGGCAAAGAAAACACTACTAAAGGACACCAATAATAAGAGACTTGCTTGGGCCAAGAAACACAAGCAATGTACAATAGACCGGTGGAAATCTGTTATTTGGTCAAAGGAGTCTAAATTTTAGATTTTTGGTTCAGTAGGTGAACGGATAATCGCCGGATGTGTGGTTACCACAGTGAAGCATGGAGGTGGAGGTGTGATGGTGCTTTGCTCGTGACACTGTCGTTGATTTATTTAGAATTCAAGGCACACTTAACCAGCATGGCTACCATAGCTTTCTGCAGCAATATGCCATCCCATCTGGTTTGGGCTTGATGGGACTATCGTCTGCTTTTCAATAGGACAATGACCCAGAACACACCTTCAGGCTGTGTAAGGGCTATTTGACCAAAAATCAGAGTGATGGAGAGCTGTATCAGATGACCTGAACCCCACAATCACCCAACCTCAACCCAATTGGAAAATAAATGTGACAAACTGAAAGCATGTTTATCTTACCAATGGGACATTAAAAACGGTAATATCTTATGTTTCACAGTCGTAGCTGAACGACGACATTAAGAACATACAGCTGGCAGGTTATACACTATCGTCAGGACAGAACAGCAGCCTCTGGTACGACACCTGTGTTTTTCTTACCACCACAGACCGATGCTGGCACTGAAACCGTACTCAATGAGCTGTATATAGCCATAAGCAAACTGGAAAATGCTCATGCAGAGGCGGCATTCCAAGTGGCCGGGGACTTTAATGCAGGGAAACTTAAATCAGTTTTACCTAATTTCTTCAGCATATTAAATGTGCAACCAGAGGGGGAAAAAATTCAAGACCACCTTTACTCCACACACAGAGACGCGTACAAAGCTCTCCCTCGCCCTCCATTTGGCTAATCTGACCATAATTCTATCCTCCCGATTCCTGCTTACAAGCAAAAATTAAAGCAGGAAGCACCAGTAACTCCGTCTATAAAAAAAGTGGTCAGATGAAGCAGATGTTAAACGACAGGACTTTTGCTAGCACAGACTGGAATATGTTCAGGGATTTTCCCGATGGCATTAAGAAGTACACCACATCAGTCACTTGCTTGATCAATAAGTGCATCGAGGACGCCGTCCCCACAGTGAGGTATATACATACCCCAACCAGAAGCCATGGACTACAGGCAACTTTCGAGCTTAAAGGGTAGAGCTGCCGCTTTCAAGGAGAGGGACTCTAACCCGGAAGATTATAAGAAATCTCGTTATGCCCTCCGACGAACCATCAAACAGGCAAAGCGTCAATACAGGGCTAAGATTGAATCGTACTACACCGGCGCCGACGCTCGTCGGATGTGGCAGGGCCTGCAAACTATTACAGACTACAAAGGGAAGCACAGCCGAGAGCTGACGAGTGACACGAGTCTACCAGACGAGCTAAATCACTTCTATGCTCGCGTCGAGGCAAGCAACACTGAGGCATGCATGAGAGCACCAACTGTTCCGGACGACTGTGATAACGCTCTCAGTAGCCGACGTGAGTAAGACCATTAAACAGGTCAACATTCACAAGTCCGTAGGGCCAGACGGATTACCAGGACGTGTACTCCGAGCATGCGCTGACCAACTGGCAAGTGTCTTCACTGACATTTTCAACCTCTCCCTGTCCGAGTCTAATACCAACATGTTTCAAGCAGACCACCATAGTCCCTGTGCCCAAGAACACAAAGGCAACCTGCCTAAATGACTACCGACCTGTAGCACTCACATCTGTAGCCATGAAATGCTTTGATAAACTGGTCATGGCTCACATCAACACCATTATCCCAGAAACCCTAGACCCGCTCCAATTTGCATACCGCACAAACAGATCCACAAATGATATAATCTCTATTGCACTTCACACCGCCCTTTACCCACCTGGACAAAAGAAACACCTTTGTGAGAATGCTATTCATTGACTACAGCTCAGCGTTCAACACCATAGTGCCCTCAAAGGTAATCACTAAGCTAAGGACCCTGGGACTAAACACCTCCCTCTGCAACTGGATCCTGGACTTCCTGACGGGGTGTCCCTCAGGGGTGCGAGCTCACTCCCCTCCTGTACTCCCTGTTTTTTTTTGTGTTTTTTTTTCTTCTTTTTTTTAGGGGTGGATCAGCTTAGTATTGCGGAAAGAATGTTGCTTCCAATGTAATTGTCTGCATCATTTCCATTCCCCCATATTTTTTGGGGTAAATATATATATCCATACACGTATGCATACATATACACATACACATATAGACATACATACTTTTTTAAAGAATATGCCTTTATTATTATTCCCCGCGACCCTACCACCAATCCCCCAATTGGAGTAAACTTATAAACACTTCTGCTTTTACCTTCAATTTCTACATCTTATACCTATCTTACAGACACAGTCCACTTTACAATAGTTCTCTCTTATTTGTTCTTAGTCCTTCCTCTATTTCTGTTGTCCATCCAATTTTATTTCCACTTGTAACCGTGCTATTTCACAAAAGCTCCGCACCTATACACATTTCACAGATCCCGTATGCCCTATATTGTTTATCTTGTTATTAGTCCCACCCTTCAGCTCCACCCAACCCCTCCCATCTATCTTCCAACATCATCCATTTCGGATTTCTATTTGCCATACATTTCTCAACTGTGCTGTGATGCTTCACAAAAGACCTGAACCTTCCTATTCTCATAGCTTCTACAGATTGTAAATTAAAAATAAACATCTTTGCCAAAATAATTATCATATTATTGATTGATTGACTATGGCTTTTCAAATCCCCCAGTATTGCTATCTGTAGCGTTAGTTTTAGGCAAATGTTGCAATTCTTCAGCCATTCCTGGACCTGTGACCAAAAACGAGCTACATATGGACAATACCAAAATAAATGATCTAATGACTCTGCCTCCTCACAACAGAATCTGCAGAGCTGGGAAGATTGTATACCCCATATATATAACATTCTATTAGTTGCAAGAATTTTGTACAGTAATTTATATTGAAAAATTCGAAGTTTTGAATCCGGCGTTGTTTTGCGTATCAATTCATAAACCATGTGCCATGGAATGGGTACATTGAAAATCTCTTCCCAACTATTTTGCAATTTGTATGGCACAGCTGTTAGTTTTTTGGTCCTTAAATGAAATTGGTATATGTTTTTATTTATCACACTTTTCTTTAACCATTTTTGTTCTTTAATACAGGGCCGACATACAAGTTCCTTACTTTTTTCCCCTTCTACTTGCCTCTTCCATTTTTGTGGTAATGCTGCAATTAATTGGTTGTAATTTTGGGTAGAGCAGACTTTTCCATATGTCTGTGTTAGCTGCATGTGTGACATAACTCCACCAGTCCTATTTATGATATCATTCACAAAAATTATACCTTTTTTAAACATTTCTTCGATAAATACAGTTTTTTTATCAATTATTATATTTGAATTTAACCACAATATTTGTTGTACTATTTGTTCCGTCCTTTCAGGTGGATTAAACTGAAATTGCAACCAACTTTCTAAGGCTTGTTTAAAGAATAAGGATATTTTGGAGATCATTTCCTTTTCAAACAACCGAAAATGAGCAGGTGTAATCTGAATAAAGGGAAAAAGGCCCTTCTTGAACATAGGATGAGACATTCGTACCAGTTTACTAGAGAACCAGTTTGGATTTAAGTATAACTTTTGTATGACCGATGCCTTTAGTGAGAGGTCTAATGCTTTAATATTTAATAATTTCTGCCCTCCGAATTCATATTCGTTATATAAATAGGCCCTTTTAATTTTATCTGGCTTGCCGTTCCAAATAAAATTGAATATTTTTTGTTCATATAATTTAAAAAACAGGTCACTAGGTGTAGGCAAAACCATAAGCAAATAGGTAAACTGTGATATGACTAAAGAGTTAATTAGGGTGATCTTTCCACAAATAGACAGGTATTTTCCTTTCCATGGTAGCAAGATCTTATCTATTTTTGCTAACTTTCTATAAAAATTTATTGGAGTGAGATCATTTCTTTCTTTTGGGATTTTTATACCGAGTATGTCCACATCTCCGTCAGACCATTTAATTGGTAAACTACATGGCAATATAAAATGTGTATTTTTTAGTGATCCAATACGTAATATGGTACATTTATCATAATTTGGTTTTAATCCAGAGAGGATAGCAAAGGTATCTAGATCCTCTATGAGGCCCTGGAGAGACTCTAGTTGTGGTTTTAAAAGAAAACATGAATCATCAGCGTACAATGACACCTTAGTTTTTAAGCCATGGATTTCTAATCCTTTAATATTAATGTTTGATCTAATTCTAACAGCTAACATTTCGATGGCAATAATAAATAGATATGCCGATAGTGGACAACCTTGTTTTACTCCTCTAGATAGTTTAAAACTTTCTGAGATGTAGCCATTATTTACTATTTTACACCTAGGGTTACTATACATAATTTTAACCCATTTTATAAGAGATTCCCGTACTCCCTGTTCACTCATGACTGCACAGCCAGGCACGACTACAACACCATTATTAAGTTTGCTGTTGACACAAGTGCTAGGCCTGATCACCGACAACGATGAGACGGACCTACTCCCTATAGGCTGATACCTGACTGTGTGGTGCCAGGACAACTACCTCACCCTCAACATGATCAAGACAAAGGAGATGATTATGGACTACAGGAAAAGGAGGACCGAGCACACCCCCATTCTCATCGACAGGGCTGTAGTGGAGCAGGTTGAGAGTTGAGTTCCTTGGCGTCTACATCACCAAAAAACTATCATGGTCCAAGCACACCAAGACAGTCGTGAAGAGGGCACGACAAAACATATTCCCCCTCAGGAGACTGAAAAGATTTGGCATGGGTCCTCAGATCCTCAAAAGGTTTTACAGCTGCACCATCAAGAGCATCCTGACTGGTTGCATCACTGCCTGGTATGGAAACTACTCGGCCTCCGACCTCAAGGCACTACAGAAGATAGTCCGCACATCCCAGTACATCACCGGGGCCAAGCTTCCTGCCATCCAGGACCTATATACCAGGCGGTGTCAGATGAAGGCTCAAACAATTGTCAAAGACTCCAGCCACCCTAGTGATAGACTGTTCCCTCTGCTACCGCACGGCAAGCCGTACCAGAGTGCCAAGTTTAGATCCAAGAGGCTTCCAAACAGCTTCTACCCCCAAGCCATAAGACGCCTGAAGAGCTAATCAAATGGCTCCCCGGAGTATTTGCATTGCCTTCCCCCCTCTGGAACGCGGCTGCTACTCTGTTTCATCTATGCAGTCACTTTACCTATACCTACATGTACATATTACCTCGACACCGGTGCCTCCGCACATTGACTCTGTACCGGTACCCCCTGTATATAGCCCCGCTATTGTTATTTGCTGCTGCTCTTTAATCATTTGTTATTCTTATCTCTTACTTCTTTTTTTAATAGGTATTTTCTTAAAAACGTTTAAAAAAACAGTTAAGGGCTTGTAAGTAAGCATTCCACTGTAAGGTCTACACCTGTTGTATTTGGCGCATGTGACAAATACAATTGGATTTGATTGATGGTTTGGGATAAGTTGGACCGCAGAATGAAGGAAAAGCAGCGAACAAGTGCTCAGCAAATGTGGGAACTCCTTCAAGACTTTTGAAAAAGCCTTCCTCATGAAGCTGGTTGAGAGAATGCCAAGAGTGTGCAAAGCTGTCATCAAGGCAAAGGGTGGCTACTTCAAATAATTTAAATTATAAAATATATTTTGATTAACACTGTTTTGGTTATTACATGATTCCATGTGTTATTTCATAGTTCTGATGTCTTCACTATTATTCTTAAATGTAGAAAATAGTCAAAAGAAAAGAAAAACCCTTGAATGAGTAGGTGTGTCCAAACATTTGACTGGTACTGTATTTTATAAGGTCATAATTGCGCATGTGATGCCATAGGCTCTGGGTTAATCTGTGTGAGGTCATAGACCTTGACGTCATAACCCCTGAGATCATAGGCTCTATGTTAATAATCCCTGTGAGTTTCTAGGCTGTGTTAATAATCTGTGTGCGGTCATAGGGCACATGGCCTCAGCACCTGGGTGACATCCTCTGGAATGGGCACCTTCTCCTCAAAGTATGTGGAGAAGGGCTCGTCGTCTGAGGCCGGAGTGGAGGTGGAGCTGTACAGGCCCTGGGTGCTCTGGATGACCCCATTCTCCTGAGGAGGTTCCTCTGTGTGAGAGAGAGTGAGTGAGTAACATGAAAACTACTGTTATCACATGACCCTGAGCAATATGAAGAGAGATTCTATTCTACCCACACTCTTCCCATTACCAAGCCATTTGTTCCACACCATCTGATTCGAGGATAGCAACACTGACGCATGCAGGAGACAATCAGCTGTTCCTTGATGACCGTGTGATCACGCTCTCCGTAGCCGATGTGAGTAATACCATTAAACATGTCAACATTCACAAGGCCGCAGGGCCAGACGGATTACCAGGACGCGTGCTCCGAGCATGCGCTGACCAACTGGCAAGTGTCTTCACTGACATTTTCAACCTCTCCCTGACAGCGTCTGAAATACCAACATGTTTCAAGCAGACCACCAGTCCATGTGCCCAAGAACACCAAGGTAACCTGCCTAAATGACTACCGACCCGTAGCACTCACGTCTGTAGCCATGAAGTGTTTTGAAAGGCTGGTCATGGCTCACAACACCATTATCCCAGAAACACTAGACCCACTCCAATTTGCAAACCGCACAAACAGATCCACAGATGATGCAATCTCTATTGCACTCCACACTGCCCTTTCCCACCTGGACAGAAGGAACACTTATGTGAGATTGCTATTCAGTGACTACAGCTCAGCGTTCAACACCGTAGTACCCTCAAAGCTCATCACTAAGCTAAGGACCCTGGGACTAACCACCTCCCTCTGCAACTGGATCCTGGACTTCCTGACGGGCTGCCCCCAGGTGGTAAGGGTAGGTAACACATCTGCCACGCTAATTCTCAACACAGGGTCCCCTCAGGGGTGCGTGCTCAGTCCCCTCCTGTACTCCCTGTTCACCCACGACTGCATGGCCAGGCACGACTCCAACACCATCATTAAGTTTGCTGACGACACAACTGTGGTAGGCCTGATCACCGACAACGATGAGACAGCCTATAGGGAGGAGGTCAGAGACCTGGCAATGTGGTGCCAGAATAACAACCTATCCCTCAACGCGATCAAGACAAAGGAGATGATTGTGGACTACAGGAAAAGGGAGGGCCGAGCATGCCCCCTTTCTCATTGACGGGGCTGTAGTGGAGCAGGTTGAGATCTTCAAGTTCCTTGGTGTCCAGATCACCAACAAACTATCATGGTCCAAACACAAAGCCTATTCCTCCTCAGGAGACTAAAAAGATTTGGCATGGGTCCTCAAATCCCCAAAAAGTTCTACACCATCAAGAGCATCCTGACTGGTTGCATCACCGCCTGGTATGGCAAGTGCTCGGCCTCCGACCGCAAGGCACTAGAGTGTAGTGCGTACAGCCCAGTATATCACTGGGGCCAAGCTTCCTGCCATCCAGGACCTCTATACCAGGCGTGTCAGAGGAAGGCCCAAACAATTGGCAAAGACTCCAGCCACCCTAGTCATAGACTGTTCTCTCTTCTACCGCACGGCAAGCGGTACCGGAGTGACAAGTCTAGGTCCAAAATGCTTCTTAACAGCTTCTACCCCCAAGCCATGACTCCTGAACAGCTAATCACACAGCAACCGGGACTATTTGCATTGTCCCCCCTTTTACGCTACTGCTACTCTGTTTATTTTCCATACAGTCACTTTACCTATATGTACATATTACCTCAATTACATCGACTAACCGGTGCCCCCGCACCGGTACCCCCGTATATAGCCTCGCTACTGTTATTTTATTGTCGCTCCTTAATTTATTTTTATTACTTCAGTGTATTTTAGTAAATACTTGCAGTTTTAAGAAAATAAAATAGTATTGTTGGTTAAGGGCTTTATAGCCTCGCTACTGTACATAGCCTGTCTTTTTACTGTTGTTTTATTTCTTTACTTACCTATTGTTCACCTAACACCTTTTTTGCACTATTGGTTAGAGCCTGTACGTAAGAAATTCACTGTAAGGTCTACTACACGTTGTATTCGGCGCATGTGACAAATAAAATTTGATTTGATTTGATTCAGCTGCAGATTAAAGCAGACATTCATTGGCAACCTTGCCACAGTCAAGAGATTGAAAGCCATACTTTCAGTCTCTACTAGCCATCTATAGTCACTTGTAAGCATGTATGACTAATGACAGAAGCGTTTTCCAACTTCAACAAGGAAGTGCCACATCAAAGTCCCCTGTAAAGAGTGTGTCAATCAACTCTGAACCCGGCTAAGTCTCCAGGAAGGGCCAACAAACCCGTTTAATGACACATTTTGAAACACTTCAGGTTATAAAGTAAAAGGTATGCAATGTAAAACATTTTTTACAATATTTTTAATTGTCACATACACCGGATAGGTGCAGTGAAATGTGTTGTTTTACAGGGTCAGCCATAGTAATACGGCGCACTTGGAACAAATTAGAGTTACGTGCCTTGCTCAAGGGCACGTCGGCTGATTTTTCACCTTGTTGGCTCTAGCATTCGAACCAGGGACCTATCCTTTACCAGACCAATTCTCTAACCGCTAGGCTACCTGCCACCCAATAGAAGGTGTAATTTTTCTCTTTCAATGCACCTTTTACATGAATAGGCTACATCATACCGCTGAAAAGTAGGCTAAACAAAGAGCAATACTAAGTAAGGCCAAATATCTATTTGCGTAACAGGTTAAATATGAACAGCGTGATCACATGAATTGTCACATCATATGAATCAAGAGCCCACCAATCACGTCATTACACAAGAATTCTAGACCCTTAATGCATCCTCCTCCTCACACTAAAAGTGTACCACTCTACTGATGATCTGTACTTACTCAGGTTGGAATGTTCATTGGGCTTCTCTTCCTTCATCTCCGAAAGGTACCGCTCTCACTACGGTCTCTTTGGGTCCAAGTCTACTTCTTCTAACAGGAGCGTTGCTTACATAGGCTATATGTAGCCTACCTCACTGAATGTCTCAATAACTTCCTATTTCATTACACGAGTCAGACTCAGGATGACAAAGACGAACTTACTAACCCATTCCCCTTCAACCCATGGAAAGAAAGCTTGGTCACAACCTCCTGATTTCTATTATTGCCACATCATCATCACCCCCTCCCCCCACACACACACACAAAAACAGTCATGCAAGAACATAATAACACATCCCTTCTAAGTCCAAGGCACAAGTCCCTAAATTGAAAACCATGACCAAGCTGTTTCCCCAAAGAGCACAGTGTCACTTCAGAAGAGGGTTATCACACACACTACCGCCAAGCTTATCTCGTTGTAGTGCTGGGAGTTAATGCCCTAAAATCAGCAAGGTGAATCTCACTTTATCTTGAAAAAGGTATTGGATCGAAAATGTGCAGAGGTAAATCGTGTGTTTGGGAGTTATTTTTTCTACAATGTATTGTATATACTGGTATAGAGCCTATAGCGTACCATGTGTGCTGAGCTGACCACAGTAAGGCGTGGGAGTTAGTGTGGTGGAGTGTCTTGTTTCTGTTAACGTTACCTTCCAGGAGGTCGGCTTCCCGCTCTGTCTCCATCAGTGTGGGTTGGGGTTAAAGGGGGACGGAGGGTGAGCTCTGGAAATGCAGGGACTGGAGATCTGTCTGGAAACAGGCAACTGAAATTAAACTAAATATTAAGAGAAATATATACAGTGGGGCAAAAAAGTATTTAGTCAGCCACCAATTGTGCAAGTTCTCCCACTTAAAAAGATGAGAAAGGCATGTAATTTTCATCATAGGTACACTTCAACTATGACAGACAAAATGAGAAGGAAAAAAATCCAGAAAATCCCATTGTAGGATTTTTTATGAATTTATTTGCAAATTATGGTGGAAAATAAGTATTTGGTCAATAACAAAAGTTTCTCAATACTTTGTTATATACCCTTTGTTAGCAATGACAGAGGTCAAACGTTTTCTGTAAGTCTTCACAAGGTTTGTATACACTGTTGCTGGTATTTTGGCCCATTCCTCCATGCAGATCTCCTCTAGAGTAGTGATGTTTTGGGGCTGTTGCTGGGCAACACGGACTTTCAACTCCCTCCAAAGATTTTCTATGGGGTTGAGATCTGGAGACTGGCTAGGCCACTCCAGGATCTTGAAATTAGAGGTTGACAGATTATGATTTTTCAATGAGAATACCGATTATTGGAGGACAAAAAAAGCCGATACCGATTAAATCGGACGATTTATAAAATATATATATATCATACACACACATTTTTGTAATAATGACAATTGCAACAATACTGAATGAACAATGAACACTTTTATTTTAACTTAATATAATACATAAATACACACACACGCACACAGCTCTGAAGTGACAATGATACTGAAGAGTCTGCTTAGGAGACAAATACTCTCAACTGTTTGAATAAAAATAGAGTTTAAGTTACCTGTGATGAATGTTGAAAACAAAAACTTTAATTTATATATGCAGGAAATCCTATTTTAATAATGGGCATGGTAAGAATTGACAACCAAAGTGCGAGTCATAATTCCCATGACACCTAGCAAAATCTGAAAAGCGGTTCCTTCATTTATTCCATAGGATATTTTTAGATTCACTTAAAATAAGGTCTGTGTTTCGTGTAGGCTTACATCACCGTGCCAATTTTATAACTCTGTAGATATCCATAGGACAAGGTAACTCTGATCAATATTGGCTAAATATAAGCGAAGATACATTTTTTTTGTTGAGTGGATTTATGAAAATATGTTGACAAACGTTACCTTATCCTAGTGAGATTTACACAGGTATCAAAACGTTGAAGCGGTTTAAGCCTGCACGAAACACAGACCTTATTTGAAGTAGATCAAGACATTCTCTATGGAAGACATGAACGGTAAAATAACGAAGGAACCCCTTTCAAATTCAGCCGCAAGTTATTACAGGAATTATAACGCGTCGACTATTTCTCTCTAAACCATATACCTTTGACTAATCCGGAAACTATCACCTCGAAAACAAAACGTTTATTCCGTTCCGTATTTTATCTAACGGGTGGCATCCATGAGTCTAAATAATCCTGTTACATTGCACAACCTTCAATGTTGTCATAATTATGGAAATTTTTTGAAAATTAGTTCGCAAAGAGCCAGGCGGCCCAAACTGTTGCATATACCCTGACTCTGCGTACAATGAACGCAAGAGAAATGACACAATTTCACCTGGTTAATATTGCCTGCTAACCTGGATTTCTTTTAGCTAAATATGCAGGTTTAAAAATATATACTTGTGTATTGATTTTAAGAAAGGCATTGATGTTATTGGTTAAGTAAACATTGGAGCAATGACAGTCATTGATTGATTGTTTTTTTATAAGATAAGTTTAATGCTAGCTAGCAACTTACCTTAGCTTACTGCATTCGCTAACAGGCAGGCTCCTCGTGGAGTGCAATGTAATCAATGCAAGATTGAATCCCCCGAGCCGACAAGTTAAAAAATCTGTCGTTCTGTCCCTAAACGAGGCAGAACGTTCCTAGGCCGTCATTGAAAATAAGAAAGTGTTCTTAACTGACTTGCCTAGTTAAAAAGATTAAATAAAAAGGTGTAAAAAAATATATATATATATATTTTTTTACACCTTTTTATTTAATCTTTTTAACTAGGCAAGTCAGTTAAGAACACTTTCTTATTTTCAATGACGGCCTAGGAACGTTCTGCCTCGTTTATATATATATATATAAAAAAATACCGGCCCCCAAAAATACTGATTTCCGATTGTTATGAAAACTTGAAGTCGGCCCCGATTAATCGGCCATTCCGATTAATCGGTCGACCTCTACTTGAAATGCTTCTTACGAAGCCACTGCTTCGTTGCCCGGGCGGTGTGTTTGGGATCATTGTCATGCTGAAAGACCCAGCCATGTTTCATCTTCAATGCCCTTGCTGATGGAAGGAGGTTTTCACTCAAAATCTCACGATACATGGCCCCATTCATTCTTTCCTTTACACGGATCAGTCGTCCTGGTCCCTTTGCAGAAAAACAGCCCCAAAGCATGATGTTTCCACCCCCATGCTTCACAGTAGGTATGGTGTTCTTTGGATGCAACTCAGCATTCTTTGTCCTCCAAACACGGCGAGTTGAGTTTACCAAAAAAGTTATATTTTGGTTTCATCTGACCATATGACATTCTCCCAATCTTCTTCTGGATCATCCAAATGCTCTCTAGCAAACTTCAGACGGGCCTGGACATGTACTGGCTTAAGCAGGGGGACACGTCTGGCACTGCAGGATTTGAGTCCCTGGCGGCGTAGTGTGTTACTGACGGTAGGCTTTGTTACTTTGGTTCCAGCTCTCTGCAGGTCATTCACTAGGTCCCCCTGTGTGGTTCTGGGATTTTTGCTCACCGTTCTTGTGATCATTTTGACCCCACGGGTGAGATCTTGCGTGAAGCCCCAGATCGAGGGAGATTATCAGTGGTCTTGTATGTCTTCCATTTCCTAATAATAGGCTCCCACAGTTGATTTCTTCAAACCAAGCTGCTTACCTATTGCAGATTCAGTCTTCCCAGCCTGGTGCAGGTCTACAATTTTGTTTCTGGTGTCATTTGACAGCTCTTTGGTCTTGGCCATAGTGGAGTTTGGAGTGTGACTGTTTGAGGTTGTGGACAGGTGTCTTTTATACTGATAACAAGTTCAAACAGGTGCCATTAATACAGGTAATGAGTGGAGGACAGCGGAGCCTCTTAAAGAAGAAGTTACAGATCTGTGAGAGCCAGAAATCTTGCTTGTTTGTAGCTGACCAAATACTTATTTTCCACCATAATTTGCAAATAAATTTATTAAAAATCCTACAATGTGATTTTCTGGATTTCTCTCTCATTTTGTCTGTCATAGTTGAAGTGTACCTATGATGAAAATTACAGGCCTCTCATCTTTTTAAGTGGGAGAACTTGCACAATTGGTGGCTGACTAAATACTTTTTTGCCCCACTGTATAGTACAACACTGCAGAGACCAGTAACACTTATTTCAGGTTTGAAAAAAAGTATGCTTCCATCTCTAGCCTTAATTACTGACAAATTAAACTCTGGTCATTGTGGGTATCTGCAGGTTGTCACTCCAGTCACCCACTGAATCACAGAAGGATCAGTGTTAGTAAACAGTTGGTTTGGGATTTTATTAGGATCCCCATTAGCTGTTGCAAAAGCAGCAGCTACTCTTCCTGGGGTCCACACAAAACATAATACAGAACATCATTTGACAAGAACAGCAAGGACAGAACTACATACATTTTTTTTTTTAAGGCACACGTAGCCTACATATCAATGCATACACACAAACTATCTAGGTCAAATAGGGGAGAGGCGTTGTGCCGAGAGGTGTTGCTTTATCTGTTTTTTTAAAACCAGGTTTGCTGTTTATTTGAGCAATTTGAGATGGAAGGAAGTTCCAGGGCTCTATATAATACTGTACGTTTTCTTGAATTTGTTCTGGATATGGGACTATGAAAAGACCCCTGGTGGCATGTCTGGTAGGATAAGTGTGTATGTCAGAGCTGTGCGTAAGATGACAATGCAAACAATTTGGGATTTTCAACATATTAATGTTTCTTATAAAAATAAGAAGTGATGCAGTCAGTCTCTAGTCAACTCTTAGCCAAGAGAGACTGGCATGCATAGTATTTATATCAGCACTCTGATTACAATGAAGAGCAAAACGTGCCGCTCTGTTCTGGGCCAGCTGCAGCTTAACTAGGTCTTTCCTCGCCGCACTGGACCACACGACTGGACAATAATCAAGATTAGACAAAACAAGAGCCTGCAAAATTTGCTTTTTGGAGTGTGGTGTCAAAAAAACAGAGCATCTCTATATTAGAGCAGTGGTCCCCAAAGTTTGGGTCGGAGCCCAAGGGGTCTGTGGGACACACACACACACACACGCACACGCACACAAACTCAGCTTCAAAACTTACTCTTGAAAGTTTTAATAGTAGAATGCACAAGGTGCAATTTTGAAATTGAGTAGTGCATCATTAGTTCCTTTTGTTATGTTAGTCACTGCATACCTTAGAGAGTTATTTATAACTTATCAGAAATGTCCAGATCAACTAGCCTATGTCAGTCAGCGAATGTTTTTTTATTGGCTTTTTTTTAGCCCATAGATATAGTTGTAATTTTTTTGTCACTCAAATAACACGAGTACACAGACAGGGCAAATGTATAGAATTGCAACAACAACAAAAATGCTTTAAAACTGCAACATTTCCTTTGCACCTCATGACGAAATGTGTAGAATTGCAGGAAATAAGCTTTAAACCTGCAATATTATCTCCACCAACAAGACGGGTGTCAACAGTTTGTGTCATGAACAGTGCTTGTGTCCATAGAAAAATTTCAATGCTGGAAGCCCCCCGAGTGAAAAAGTTTGGGAATACCTGGGATAGAGTTCCATTTCTTTCCACCATTTCTCCACTTGGGTCTAAATACTGCTCTGACAGAGAAGAGCAGGACCGCTATAGAAAATGGTGAGAGGCTGACTGGTGCATGCTTTAATTTGTAGCATTAGACCAGATCTTACACAAGACAAGATAAACTAAACAAAAGTAACCTAGAAAAAAAGTATTCATTACAATGGGAAATAAGCACTCTTGAAACTTGTATCAATAGCCCATGACAGGAAACTGATATTGATGCTGCTGAGTAACTAGTTCTGCAACAGCAAAATGACTCAGCAAATGCACATGACTACTTCATTCAAGTTTAAAGTCACATGTACAAGTACAGTGAAACGCCTTTCTAGCAAGCTCTAACCCCAACAGTGTCGTAATCAATAACAATGTAATACAAAAAATATTACCCTGTGAGAATATTTGGTACAAAAGCCTTAAATTGACCCTAATATGGTCTCTGTGGTTAGAATACATATGATTCAGTAGCCACTGACCAAATTTCACTTCCCTCAACGAGAAGTTAACAAAAACCTCCTGACATTCACACAGTGTACCTTCAACACTTCACAAATGAACAAACAAGAAATAAATAAATAGATCAGGAGACGCTATCCTGTCAACCTTGGGCAAACACCCCTATCAATGTAAATAAAATAAGTTGTACAACACCTGTGTATATACACTCAGTCAAAATTGTCAAATCAGAAGCCAGATCACTCATTCTTCCCAAGAAACAGAAGCATGAGACAGAAGAATGAGGGCTGTGAAAGCGTGCAACTATCAAGTCATATGACTCATTGAAAACTTGGGGTGGGAGAGAGAGAACAGAGTGGGCAGTTTGCTCTCCCCCTAACCGGGGGCCTTTCCTCTCCCCAACAGACCTAATCTGTGAAAAACAGCTCACTCTATATCTATGTCACCTCCCTAACGGAACAAGGACCTTGCACACACACCCATCTACCCATCTCTTTTAAGGTATAGAGCCTAGGAAGAAAACACAAGGCTATATATATTAGGCTATATTCCTCACATGACACAAGGAGTAGGCTTGAAATCAGGAAACAGAACAGTTTGGCCTAGAAATGTCTGAGGGCTGAATAAATGCCTGTGGCAACAGTCTGGCAAGTTTAAAACATGTTATAGTTTGTCCAAATCAATGATTAGGCCTACATATCTGTCAAACCAAGGTCAGCCTGACCATTTTCAGATCAAATCTCAAAGGTTGTGGTTTAAACAGTGAAGTGATTAAAGGTTTGACATGATATTTATTCAACCTTGTGCAATGTAAAAACTGTCCATTTAATTTCCATCTACACTGCATACACTATATGTATTTATTTTAAGCTGTTTGGTGGCATGGGCTCACTTTGACATTGAAACCCAGTCAATAACAAATGACTAGCAAGCAAGTGTGGTTAATAACTGGATAGGAAGGGGGAGCAGAAAGTCTAGACATTTATATGGCAGCTATCTGAAATTAAGTAAAAGTAAGCGTCAAAGGAGTACCATAAACTCATGGAATCTGAGCAAAGACGTGATTGTGACTTTCCTTTTGAGCCTGCTTATGATCAATGTAAGAAGTCAGATGAGTAACTACATCTGCCAAATTTCCTGGCTGATCAATATTCTGACGTCTATACTTACTGTTATATATCTTAACAAACATAGATTATCGCCAAAACCTTGGATAGGTAGCTAGCTAACCACAGGTAAACTAGCTACATTCCCCGGCTAGCGCTGGAACATTGGGTAACTAACGTTAACATAGACTCTAGCTGGCTAGTTCCCAAACGTGTAACTTAGTTAGCTTACTTATGCTGCATTAATAATATAATACTACAAATAAGTGTTACTTAATTTACATAGCTGTCTACTTACATTTTACAGTAAATAATTGACAGCTAACTAACTAACCAGCTAGTTAGTTCACTTTGACCTATGATGTGGCAAGCAATTAGCCTAGCTAGCTAGCGTTAACTTGGATGCCATGGTGTTAGCCGGCTAGCAAGCTAGATGTAAAGTTCAAGTAAAACAAGCACCGGAATGAATGGATCAACGTCGTCTTACCTGGATATAGCTTATGTACAAAACGTGTGTTCATGTCAATTTCATTACGTTAAATAACGAATAGATAAACTGACATGACAGTAGGACGTTTCCATTGACCCAGGCTTATTCGACAAAAGACATGTCGTAAAAAAAAGAAGTAATTGCGACATGTGCAATGGAAACTGCAATTTCTAAAGATCGACAACATTTTTATCCGTTAGACTGAGGTGGATTTTTTTTATTTTGTCGAACTTTCTTAATTGCGACAAATTATGGAAACATTATTTTTTTCCTCGAATAAATAATGATTGCTGAATCATTTGAAGATACGCGGTGACATCGCGTGCCCAGTGTAACGTAACTATAAAGCTCAACTCCACGATTAATTCTAAATGCGAAATATTTTTTTCTTCTAATATAAAAATGTGTCTTTGCAGGATAATGATTGTCCTGACTTTCAAGAATGCCTGAATTGCTTCACCTTGCTTTTCTGGTTTGCTGGCAATTTTTGTAAAGCCTACATTATGAGATTATTTGTATTTGTCAACTGCAGCCAAGCATCGATTATCATGTCACTAGAATAAGACCATCGATATTTATTGGAAAGGAGCAACAAGCTCATCTCCTTGCACTTTCACCACCCTATGAAGTTCATCATCATTTCGTTTCATCTGTAGCCTAACAAACTGCATGTTTTCCTGACGAGTCGTAGTGGGAGATCCACACAAAATGTCGTGACTCCAAGTTTACTTTGATATGGTTATTATATCAATATTTTCGCATAAAAGCGTTTCTACCGATATATTTAATATATAATTATTAATATACGCCTACTGTATGATAGGTATCAAATTAATTAGCTAACTAAAAAGTTAGCCTGCCTAGCTGGAACTTCTGAAAAAGAACATGTTTTAGTTCTACAATTTCCAAACGATAACACAACAAAAACATATTTACTTTTTACAAGACGTGTTTTTGCCGTCATGTACATTAGTATCACAATTTCTAACTTATTTGCATTCATTTTTACTTACACTTGTATGTTGACTTCTCTATTGACGTTGGTTTTAAGTTTTGGCGGACATTTCTTAGCGGATGTACAATCGTCGCGAATTTAATTATGGGGAGTTTCAGGCCCCGGAGTGAACCTATTTGTACACTCCGTCTACCGTCCACTAAAAAGACAAACCCTCGTCCAGTAACCCTCGCCTTATACCCTTGGGGGAATACCCGTCGCCATCTTGGTAGGTGGTCCAAATGTTTTGCGAGTGTACAATTATGTTCTCTCCGAGGCCTGAAACTCACCAATTAGTGATGGGCATTCCGGGTCTTTTCAGTGAGGCAGCTCGTTCGGCTCTGCTCACCAAAAAGAGCTGGCTATTTTGACTCCCAAACGGCTCTTTAAAAAATATATGTTTTATATTTTTTCAAGTCAAACTGTTTGCGATAGTTTGACTATGATTGGTGTTAAGACAATTCTAATTAAATTATTAAATGAAATCATACTCTACCTTAACCACAATGTATTTAAAAATGCATTGGTTTGTTATGAAAAAGAATGCTATTAAATATTTGTATTTAAAGTACAACTTTTTAATGTATATAAACAAAGTGCATATAAATGTAACAATTCAAAACGAATACAATCTGAACAACATAAAAATAGAATATTGCACCATATCAAAGAAAAATAAATAACAATGTGCAAACTGCAGCATCACACTTAAAACATTAAACGGGTCCTCTTTTCTCTCTTCTTTATTGCCATGTTATAACAAGCAGCACACAAGCAGCACACAATAATGGTGTAGTAATAACTGCTTACTGTACCTCTCTCCACTGATCTCCACAGTGATCTGCTCAAAGGGTTCCAGGACTCTGCACACCTCCTCCACCACCTCCCATTCCTCTTGGGTCAGAGCATCAACAGGTGCATTGACAATGGCCAGGGTAGAGATGATGGCATCCTTTGACTCAAGAAACCACTTCAACATATAAAATGTTGAATTCCACCTTGTAGTGCAGTCTTGTTTAGGTCTCAGTTCAGGCATCCCCATCTGGCGTTGTGTAGACTTTAGTTTTTCAGCACCTACTGTGCTCCTGTGGAAGTATTCCACAGCTGCTTTCACTTTGTCCACAGTGGGCTTCATCGCCTTCAGAGCATCTCTTACAATCATGTTGATTGTGTGGGCAAGACATGGATGATGGGTCCATTTTAAGATTTTCATGGCTTTGGTTATGTTAGCTGCACTGTCGCTAACACAACAGACCACTTTTCCATATACTTGCCATTCTCTGGCCACTCTCAACAGTTCCTCTGCCAAGTTCTCTGAGGTGTGTCTGTCGCTGAACTCAAAGCAGTCCAGAAGACAGCTAGACATCGAAAAATCTTCAATGAAGTGACATGTAACCGACATGTAAGAAGTGGTTACCCTTGATGTCCAGCAGTCAGTGGTAAGGCAAACTGCAGTAGCTTTTTGGACTCTTTCCCGCACTGAAGCCTGTGTGCTCTCATACAGTTGTGGAATAAATGATTTTGAAAGGGTTTTCCTGCTTGGAATTGTGTACATTGGATTTAGACTATTGCTATCATTTCTAAAATCTCTGTCCTCCATGATCGAAAATGGCTGGAAATCGGTGGCAATCATTTTAGCCAATGCAATATCAATTTGGCCTTGTTTTTCTAATGACATAGACTGGCATAAACTGGTCTATAGAAGACTGCGTTGCTGTGGGTCGCGGAGTAGGCCTACTTGACTGAGTGGATACATCTCGACCACTATCACTAGCAGGCTCGCTAGTTTCTCGAAGCTCCGCTACAGCTTGCTTCACAGTTCGCATATGCCGGTGTAGGCTGTGCATAGAACCGGCTTTATATGAGATTTTATTTTGGCAAATTCTACTCTGTGCTCTTGTAACAGTATAACTTTAGTCCGTATCCTCGCGCGAACCAGGGACCCTCTGCACACATCAACAACAGTCACCCACGAAGCATCGTTACCCATCGCTCCACAAAAGCCACGGCCCTTGCAGAGCAAGGGGAACCACTACTTCAAGGTCTCAGAGCAAGAGACGTCACCGATTGAAAGGCTATTAGCGCGCACCACCGCTAACTAGATAGCCATTTCACATCGTTTACACTCTGACATTGTCTACATTATTAAAATGCATCCAAATGCTACTGTGCTTCAGACTAATTTCCCAGCTGTTGTTTTCAAAGCTGTCCTTCCTCTCGCTCCTCTAGCCGAGTGATCATAGGAGTCCAATGAGTAGTTAGGCTGGCTGGAGACACAGCGATTCAGACACATAGCGGGTTGGGGCTAGCAAGCTAGCAGAAGGGCCTTAGAGGGACGTCGCGACGGAAGAAGTCTGTTATAGCCTCCTCGTGCGGAGCCTCCTCGTGCTGTTACGTCAGTAGTCCAGTTGTGATGGATTAGTAGGGTTCCGTGTAGTAAAGGGATCCAGTCCAATTGGCAAAATAGGTATAGTGGCCCAGAAAATTGGCCGATGGTTTCTCTTCAGCCAACAGTCCAATATGCTCCAGACAGCTAGGGGGCCGCGGCTAGCAGGCTAGCAGATGGGCATTCAGGGGACGTCGCGACGTAGTAGCCAGTTGAAGAACCCCCTCGGGCGGATTACTTCGGTAGTCCAGTCGTGAAGGATCTACGGGTCTCCGGACCGGCAGTAAAAGGGGTCCAGGCCAATTGGCAAAATATGTATTGTAAGAAAATATTTGCATGACCTAGGCAGCTCAAAAGAAGATTTGTATAGGATACTTTTCAAAATTCAATAGTTATACAATAAAAAATAGCCAACATTAAATTCTATGAGAATAATTCCAATGTGTTTTACTCATTTCCACATGAAGGAAATGTAATCTCTGTGATATATGAATGAATTGTTTATGAAATATTTCAGATACCTTGCTAAAAGTAGGAAAAATGAGTTGTTTATTGTTGTGTCATGTCAATCATGAAGAGGACATACTGTATCGATACTTCAAATGGCGACCAATACAATAAACAAATTCTTGACTTGTTGAAAATGATATATTACACAGACTATATTATGGTTTATTTTTTATTTTTTATATTTTTTTTATTAAAACTGCACAATTATTGAAACATAATTACAGTGGGGCAAAAAAGTATTTAGTCAGCCACCAATTGTGCAAGTTCTCCCACTTAAAAAGATGAGAGAGGCCTGTAATTTTCATCATAGGTACACTTCAACTATGACAGACAAAATTAGAAAAAAATTTCCAGAAAATCACATTGTAGGATTTTTAATGAATTTATTTGCAAATTATGGTGGAAAATAAGTATTTGGTCACCTACAAACAAGCAAGACTTCTGGCTCTCACAGACCTGTAACTTCTTCTTTAAGAGGCTCATCTGTCCTCCACTCGTTCCCTGTATTAATGGGACCTGTTTGAACTTCTTATCAGTATAAAAGACACCTGTCCACAACCTCAAACAGTCACACTCCAAACTCCACTATGGCCAAGACCAAAGAGCTGTCAAATGACACCAGAAACAAAATTGTAGACCTGCACCAGGCTGGGAAGACTGAATCTGCAATAGGTAAGCAGCTTGGTTTGAAGAAATCAACTGTGGGAGCAATTATTAGGAAATGGAAGACATACAAGACCACTGATAATCTCCCTCGATCTGGGGCTCCACGCAAGATCTCACCCCGTGGGGTCAAAATGATCACAAGAACGGTGAGCAAAAATCCCAGAACCACACGGGGGGACCTAGTGAATGACCTGCAGAGAGCTGGGACCAAAGTAACAAAGCCTACCATCAGTAACACACTACGCCTCCAGGGACTCAAATCCTGCAGTGCCAGACGTGTCCCCCTGCTTAAGCCAGTACATGTCCAGGCCCGTCTGAAGTTTGCTAGAGAGCATTTGGATGATCCAGAAGAAGATTGGGAGAATGTCATATGGTCAGATGAAACCAAAATATAACTTTTTTGGTAAAAACTCAACTCGTCGTGTTTGGAGGAAAAATAATGCTGAGTTGCATCCAAAGAACACCATACCTACTGTGAAGCATGGGGGTGGAAACACCATGCTTTGGGGCTGTTTTTCTGCAAAGGGACCAGGACGACTGATCCGTGTAAAGGAAAGAATGAATGGGGCCATGTATCGTGAGATTTTGAGTGAAAACCTCCTTCCATCAGCAAGGGCATTGAAGATCAAACGTGGCTGGGTCTTTCAGCATGACAATGATCCCAAACACACCGCCCGGGCAACGAAGGAGTGGTTTTGTAAGAAGCATTTCAAGGTCCTGGAGTGGCCTAGCCAGTCTCCAGATCTCAACCCCATAGAAAATCTTTGGAGGGAGTTGAAAGTCCGTGTTGCCCAGCAACAGCCCCAAAACATCACTGCTCTAGAGGAGATCTGCATGGAGGAATGGGCCAAAATACCAGCAACAGTGTGTGAAAACCTTGTGAAGACTTACAGAAAACGTTTGACCTCTGTCATTGCCAACAAAAGGTATATAACAAAGTATTGAGAAACTTTTGTTATTGACCAAATACTTATTTTCCACCATAATTTGCAAATAAATTCATAAAAAATCCTACAATGGGATTTTCTGGAATTTTTTTTCTCATTTTGTCTGTCATAGTTGAAGTGTACCTATGATGAAAATTACAGGCCTCTCTCATCTTTTTAAGTGGGAGAACTTGCACAATTGGTGGCTGACTAAATACTTTTTTGCCCCACTGTATGTCAAAATGCATCATACTAAATGCACATTTCTAAGCCAATAATCTCACATCATAAATATTCATGGAAAAAGTAGCTTTATTCCCAAGCACAGCAAATAGATTGTGACCATTGAGAGATGCTTTGGCAATAACTACACCCTGCCATACAACAAATCTCAGAGGTCTTGCAAAATGCCCTTTAAAACTTCTTAGCGCTAGGGGTCAGAATTTTTATATATTTTTTAAATAACGTGCCCAACGTAAACGGACATTTTCTCTGGCCCAGATCGTAGAATATGCATATAATTTACAGATTAGGATAGAAAACACTCCAAAGTTTCCAAAACTGTCCAAATATTGTCTGTGAGTATAACAATACTTATTCTGCAAGCGAAACCCTGAGAAAATGTAACCCGGAAGTGATATATATTTTTTTTTTAACTGTGTTTCCTGGCCCGTCTAACCTCCATTTAAAGGGGTATCAACCAGATTCCTTTTCCAATGGCTTCCTCAGGCTGTGACCAGGCTTTAGACATAGTTTCAGGCTTTTATTTTGAAAAATGAGCAAGTTTTTTCAAAAGTAGCCAGGTGTCCTCTGAATATTTCCTGCGCTGGAGAGAGGGACACCCCATTTTCCTTTTGTCTCTTAAAGGGGCAATCTGTATTTGCTATAGATTCGACTTATAAGTTAATTATATGTCCCCATTAATTCTTGAAAAATAACTTAGAAATGCCTCAAGAGCATAGGTCGACTGTTGTACCCCATCAGAACCCAAAATATAACCTTGTTTTATTCCAGTATTTGTAAACAAAGTAAATGTAAACACACTGTATAGCCTCAAAACATGTTTAAAACCATATTTGTAATATCATGGCTGGTCAGTCCTTGCATCCCTAGCTCTGTATATGAATTTGAGGGTTACATTTCTCCAGACCATCTCTCAGCTTTTTAGCAATACTGTGATGGGACGCCTTGTTATTGTTTCAACTGCTGATTGCCGCTTTAATAAAATAAATACCCTTATTCTACTATTTGAAATTCTGTATATCTATAAATAGTCAGAGCCCAGACACATAGACGTTTCCTCAATCTCAATATAAGGCTCTGAAGGAATTTAAAATGCCAATTAGCTAATTCAAAATGTTATGCAATTTCATGCTCTGATAGCATGATATACCTCTTGCAGTCCTACCTATTGACTTGACTGACAGAGAATATCCTCCTGAGAGAACTTCTCCATTAAGAATAAGTCACAGGATTTTTTGTTGTTCAAAAGGTTATTTCCTGTTGCCACATTGCTGCTCCACATCTCCTTAACACTTTCCACCACCTCAGTGTATTGTGTACTGTAAACTGTTTCACCATTATTATGGTGTTGCCCATTATCACTTTCCTCTAGCCCCTCTACTATCATGCATCCACACTGACCCTCGTCACCCATAACGTTCTGTACCATCACTCATTCATATATCTTTATGCACATATTCTTTATCCCTTTACACTTGTGTGTATAAGGAAGTAGTTGTGGAATTGTTAGGTTAGATTACTTGTTGGTTATTACTGCATTGTCGGAACTAGAAGCACAAGCATTTCGCTACACTCGCATTAACATCTGCTAGCCATGTGTATGTGACAAATAAAATTGACTCTCTACTATATGCCTTTCCTCAATTTGCATTATTGTCACCTGTGTCTCAGACAGATACCCCTTGTTTTGACAAGGCTCAGCTGTGTCCCTCACCTCCCTGTCTCTCTCATCATCTCCCTCCCCCTCCACTACAACATATCTCTTTAGCCCAACAGTGCCGTTCCATTCCGCTCCCTCAGCAACACAGTGCTTCATGTTGGTGTCAGGCTCCTCCTTACTGATGATCTCAGCTTCACAATCTGTCTCCTCCTCAGTCTCTGTCTAAGAGTCAAACTCTCCCTCGGCCCCCATGATGACCGTGTCCCCTGAGCTGTGGCTGTTTGTGCTGCTGCAGGAGAGCGTGTCAGCTTTAGCTGGCCCACTGGGCTCTCTCTCACTGCATTTTTTATCCTGTGTTGACGTTAATCAAAATGTGTCCCTTTTCGTGATCCCTTTGCACCTCTCAGTCCTTTGCTACTTCAAGGGAGCTTTCGCCAGACCTGAAAATCATCCCCTGTCTCAGGCTATCACTACTCTGGAACAACATATCCCCAATGCCCAAATAAAATTATTCATATAGTGCAGCACCATCCTCCCCAGCACTTTCTGGATCCCACAGCTCACGTCCCTCTTCCTCATTTTCTGAGTCAGGGGCTGTGTCCTTCCGGATGCATTTCACTGCATCCCAGAGGGACTTGGGGTATTGCGGCTCCTCTTAATGTGTGGTGAGTGTGGTGGATATGGACAGGACAGGGGTAAAGGCCTCGGCCAGTATCTCTAGGCTCCAGGTTCTAGAGGAGGGTTCTGGAGGGGGAGAGTGGGACCGAGGGAGATGGAGGGGAAGAGCGGGACTGAGGGAGGGGGAGATGGGAATTGGGACAGGGAAATGGAGTCTAAGTGTTCAGTAGGAGGGTAATCAGGGTGAAGGGGTAAGCTTATATCTGAGGGAGAGGGTGGATCTTCAGGAAGAGACAGGGGGTCTATGTTAGACTTAGGGAGGGAAGATAATGAAATGAACTGGGAGGGTAAAGTCAACAAGTGATGAGAGGAAGAGGAGGGTCTTGAATTAGAGGGGGAGGTAGCATTTAAAGGTGAGTGTGGGGGAGAATCAGGGTTACTTAGAGGTGGGTTGAGGCAATGTGAGATGGGTGGGGGGAAAACATCATCACCAAATTGACCTGCTTCCTGGCAAGGATTGAATGGGGGCTCGTTTGTGCTACCTGTCTCTTGTAAAGGCTTCACCTTTACGTCAGGCAGACAGTCACTGGAGTTCTCCACAGAGGCATCACATGTTGGTTCCCTCAGCTCCATCTTGGGCTCTGCAACTATATCTGGTGCCGACTGGTCATCTAAAGTGACATCAGCGTCTTTAGCAGAAAAATAATCTTCAGTGACACCAATCTCAGGCGATGCCTCTGACACTGGCTCCTTCAGAGTAACCTCAGGAAGGCACTCAAGGGTGTCATTATTCTCATCTTTTGGCAGCTGTTGCATCTCAACCTTTTCTGTTTTATCCTGAACGCTGTAGTTCAGAAAAGGGATCCCCAAAATCCTCTCAGCACGCTCCTCCCAGGTCTCATTGTCAGGGATCGAAGGTGAGGGCAAGAGCGATTCAGAGAGTTGGCTTGTCTCTATCTGCTGAGGCAAGCCATGGCTTCTTTAGTGGTATATTTCTCAGAATGTTGCATTACTGGTGAAATGTTATGTGGGGCATTATAAGGTGGAGGTGGAATGTAGCCTGGAGGTTGAGTAAACAACCTCTTCTGGTAGCTTGTCTCATTCTCCTTGGTGTCTGATGGGTATGTTGTATAAGGAATGACCGGCTCAGACAAGCGGTGGCACATAGTTTGCTGTGTGTCCCTCCTCTCCCACTGTCCCCATTGTCTTGGCTGAAGAGGTAGTCCCGCCAGATGCATTGCACTTGCTATGGGTTCTGCGCCACTTCTGTTGCCCGATGATTCTCTCTCCAGGACTCTCTCACTCTCCGGCGCCCCCTCGTCCCCCACCCTCAGCCCTGCCTCCAGGCGTCTCTTCCTAGGGAGTGAGTGGCTGCAACGGGCCGCCCAGGCCTCCAGCTCCCGATAGTTACTGTCACTCAGACTTCTCTTGGCTGGCTCCCTCCTGTAGCGGACAGGACTACAGGGCTCCCACTTCCTCTGCCGCCCCTCCCTCTGCATCCTTCTCACACACTCCCTTTCCCTCTCCCTAGCTGCTGCTCTATGAGCCTCTCCCACCTGCCATTCCCTCTCTCTCTTCTCTTGAGCCTGATAGTCCCTTAAACCCTGGAGCTGTCGGGCTGGTTGTCTAGAGCAAAAGGGAAATGAGGGATAGAGGGCAACAGATATTGATCAGTCCAGTTGGTATAGTCCTGTAGGCTCCTCCGGTCCTAGAACCTGGTACTGTCCAACAACTGGGCTCCCTGCCCTGGTACGGTTGAAAATCTAATGCCTGGTGCTTGTCCTGATATCTGTGGAAATAATAGGGTGGGGAAAAAACATTAAGATTACCCCAATACCTAGCTTTGCAGGACACAGTGGTGTAGCATGTTACATGGACACCTAATAACCCAATTAGACAACAAAGAAAATATTGCATATAGTAAATTCACTTGTAAGTGAAATATATTTTTGAATGAATACAAACAACCTTATTTACATGATCTTTATGTGATACTAGGTTTATTTTTCTTAGGATTATGACTATTCTGCTCGGTTTAAGAACATTCTGCGCTGCTTCTGTTTGCCAACAAAGAGACATGAAAACAAACTAAGCAGACCATAGCTATTTGTTTACGTTTCTCACCTGGCAAGCTTTCCCAGAGACAAACACACTATCATTTTAAAACAGCTTAAAGTGAACTGAACTCACACATGTGCAAAGTTTCGTCCGGGAACAATCCCAGATTTGTCATATATAGGTGGTTGCCCCTCACTCACAGCCCAGAACTCCATCACAAGAGGTTTGAAACCAGAGACTGACTTCTGAAATTATTGTAGAGGAAAAACATACATTTTATTGTTGTATCCCTAATGTAGATATGCCTTTTCAACTACAGAATTGCTTTTAGCATTTTGATTTTTTTTCTCTATTTCATCAAATGAGATGCAGTTTCACTGTTGAAGTAGAAAACTAAACTTTTATAGTCCAGACTTGCATACAAAAGTCAAACTTTAGATCAAACCAACAAGTGTGAATTTGTATGAATATAAGATATAAGATCAACTGAAAGCACATTTAATAATCCAATGACTGTCATATCACACATACCTCTGGTCAGTGTTTCTGGAGGAAGGTCCTTGCTTTTAGGGTATAGTCTGATGCTGACCACACCAACTGGGCAACTTGTTTTAGAAAGAAAATGTTATTGATCCCCCCTTCCTCGTGCCACACACCCTCGTCACCGCCAGAGGCCATCCTCCTCTTGTCCACAGCCAACATTCCCATTCAAAACATCACAGTGGAATTATTTTAAGAGGCACACCCTGGTTGCAACAAACATTCCCCACCCAGTCACATTCCCTGGGCTGGCAGATAGCAGGATGAGAGAAGTGGTAATATAAACTGTGTCTGTACATACACACAGACCAATGTGACACAGCAAGTAAAAAAAAACTTTGCCTGCTCCCAAATGCTTACTTCAGTGTTTTTTGGCTGAAGTTAATTGTTTGGGGCAACAAAGGCTGTCTGCCATGAATTTACGGTCCTTGCTATCCGGTATCATTGGGACGTCGCTACCCGATTTGAAGTTTAAATGAAAAATGGTTAAGGTTAGGTAAGGGTGGGGTTTAGAGTAGAGACGTCCTAAGGATCACGAATAGCAATAACCTGAATTTATTGGGATTTAAAATCGGATAGTTTTGGGGTCAGATTGAGGATTAGGGACAGCAGTGGTGGAGGATTTAAAACCTGATAGTTTTGGAGTCAGATTGAGGATTAGGAACAGCAGTGGTGGAGGATTTAAAATCTGATAGTTTTGGGGTCAGTTTGAAGATTAGGGACAGCAGTGGTGGAGGATTTAAAACCTGATAGTTTTGGAGTCAGATTGAGGATTAGGAACAGCAGTGGTGGAGGATTTAAAATCTGATAGTTTTGGGGTCAGCTTGAAGATTAGGGACAGCAGTGGTGGAGGATTTAAGGATGACACTATACAATATATCTTTCCAAAGATGTCATCCTTGATTTTCATGTTTGCTTGTACAATGCTGAAATGACACCGAGGGTTGGCACACTTCACATTGTGTGTACATGGTTGATGTGCTTAAAAGTGAATGACATTGCAAACCTAAGGAAAAAAGCATTACAACATGTCATCTATTATATCAACGACAAAGCAGACAAGGAGATTGTTGCTGAAAGTTGTATACATTTTATTTCTCAGAAGTTTTGGTTCTCAATCAATCATTTGATAATTGCAAAATTTATAATTTCTTACAGGCACTATAGGCATAGGAAAGTAATGCATAACATTGTATTTTATGTTGTACCACAGGTTACTTTTTGTCCAACTTGCTTGGGCATTATGATTATAATATTGATCAAAGGATTATTACACGCACGATGAATAACAGGTTCTCATATGGGGACCTTGTGGACAACTAGTGGAGAGCCCACTGTGAATATAGATAGGGATCTGTTGTTTTGTCGGGTGAGCTATAGCACAGAGAGAGGTGGAGGGGGGGTATAACAGCCGGTCTCTCTTTGAAACTATCCAGCGGAACAAACAGGCTTTTCTTTTCTAAACAGAAACTCTGCACATCAGCAGAGAGCAGGAGAGTGAGGGGATGAAGTATGTCCAGGCGGAGGGAGTGGGAGTGGGGGCAGAAACTGTCAATTTTGCCAGTTCTGCAAGTGGATGGTATCATCAACATTTTCCCAGTAATCAACCCTGTCAACCTAAACAATATAACACTTCCTCAAACCAGATCAAACACAACTTGATTTGACTGTAGTAACCTGCCAAAGACAGGAAAATTATCTTTGCTATGTTTTTCCTGCCCACAAAAGTATTATTATGTTTCTTACAAGACCATACAGACCTTTTCATTCAACATGATGACCTATTGGTCTATATTTTGTTTAAAATAACACTTTTGGGAGCACTAAAATCAGAGTGAGGAGCCTTTGCTCTTTTGTGCCAGGTGCCTATTCTTTCTTATCCAGCTCCTGCACAAAGTTTTTTCGGAGAGGAAGGAACCCCAGAGGGTTCAGAGAGTCAGGCACTGTTGTGTGGTTCTCTTCCAAGTCTCAACCTATTTACCGGTTCATCAGTCTCCCAGTCCTATCCAGTCTCATTTCTGTCACTGCTTCGCTCTCAGAGTAGCGCTGTAGATGTTGATGTTCTGTGTGGGGTCGCGGTGCTCCAGCTTGACATGGAACCTCTGTGGCAGAGTGTCTCCATAGAAGCCAGGCGTTCCGTGCTCTTCTCGCATCTTGGATGAGAGGTACACCACTGCCCTGACCTTGCACAGGTGAACCAGTGTGTCCAGCAGGAGGGGGTAAGTCTCAGACAGGTACACAATGTCTGCACCCAGTACCAGGTCCCAGTCCATGGGGAAGATGTGCTGGTCTTGGCCCCAGGTGAGGGGGAGGACGGAGGGGGCAACAGAAGGCCAGCCGGAGGACGGCATGTTGGCTGAGACGTTGCTTTGCAGTTGAGGGACAGCAAGGGGGAGGTCTGTCAAGGTCACATCCGCTCCTGTAACAGTGGGAAATACACCTTTAGTAATGATTATCTTTGTGATGTTTTACATTTTTATTGTAGTGTTTCAAAGTCTTTGAAAAGTAAATTTGTAGGCTAATGTGCGTGTGACAGGGTAAACAGTGTGATGGAAAGGCAATTCAAATTATATAAACGGCTATTAAAGTAAATAATAATGAATAGGCTATTGAAATAAGTGGGTGCTACTGAAAATCGACATTGCCGACCTCTACTGGACGGAGAAAGAATGAACCAACATACCCAAACGTGCTGCCAAAATGCCAACAATGCCAGTCCCTGCGCCCAACTCAATGATGCGCTTTCCTTTCAGGTTGAGCGAGTTTTCCTCGAAATAGCGGCATAGATGAAGCGCCTATTTAACCAACAGTAACCAAACAGTAAATACAACAGGCAGCTCATTAAATTCCTTGCATAACACTACTGTATTAAATGCACTACTACATAACCAATAAAGCTGTATTCATCATGTGCAGAATAAATGTAGCCAGTGTGTACTCATGGAGTTAGTAGTGAACTTACGGCGTCCCACACTGGCGCTGCCACGCCGAGGTTGGCGCTGAACACCTGGCTGATCTTTAACTCTTGACCGATGAATTTGTACACGCTATCATCAGAAAATGTATCAGCAAATAAACCGTCGTCTACAGGTAACATGAATCCCTCTTCCTCTCCATATTCTGCCATTGTAAATAAAAATGGTTAGACTGTTAATGTAGTTTATCCTTAGCCATTAGCTTAACGCATTCAAGGAAGCATGCGCGATAGAGATTCCAATGGGTACGTTCCTGTTCGCTGATAGTTACAGTTGGGGGTAGCGCTAAAAACCGAATATATTCCTCAGTTTTATAGATGCCAATGCTTTTATTGCAATATAATACTATGCAATGCAGAACTATATATCATGCATCCTTGATTACCTACATTATTTCAACTCTTCTTCAAAAATATCGGTGGACTGAAACCTTGTGGGATTGACCCGGAAAATAAAACGTTTCTCGTTTTTATGTATTTATTTTATTAATATAAAAGTACATAATATGAAAATACATAAAATAGGATTAATGATGATTAGATTTAGTTTAAAAAATATATTCTCTTTAATAGAGGTCTCCAATTCAAATTAAAAGTGTTAACCGGGAAGTGTTTGGTCACGAAGCTCTTATTGTGTATTTACGTTTTCCACGTAGATGAGGCCAGAACACAGACCTCATCTTCAGTACATGTTTCATTGAAGTCAAACTTTATATTTTATGTTTTATTTATGTACTTCATAAAAGCGAAAGACAGAAAACAAACGATATATTATTGTGAGGACAGACAGGGGAAGAACCCTTCGATTAGCCGGTACAGGCTATCTCGCTAACGTTCATTGCATTGTATAGTAGTTAGCTAGTCGTTGTAGTCACTGTACGCTACGGGTTGTTATTTGATAGCTACACATCTTAAGTGTGTAAATTAAGCATGGCAACTAGGCGCTTGACCGATGCCTTCTTATTAATGCGGAACAATGCAATCCAAAATCGTCATATATTGGCTGAGCAAGTGAGTACATACGGCACCCGTCGTACTCTGAGTACACGTAGCAATGCTGCGGTGAGTCTAACGTTAATCGTCTGAATTTGACGTGTGTGTGTGTGTGTGTGTGTGTGTGTGTGTGTGTGTGTGTGTGTGTGTGTGTGTGTGTGTGTGTGTGTGATGGCTAACACATTAATAAACTAGCCGTAGTTTGATTAAGTCTCCTCGTTAGCTAACCAGCTAGTGGCCATCTAACACACATTAATATGATGTTGGCTACTTGCTGCATTTAGCTGTCAAGCTAGAACGCAACAACTAGGTACAGTTAGCCGTCAAGCTAGATGCGCACATTTGCCTTGGCCTGAGTCATGTCACAGAGGCATGCTTTTAGAGTACTGATAGCCTCAACTTGCATTACCAATCATCTTAGAGCGTGCATTCTCCTTTGGCATGATAAAGTCAATTGAAGCAATGTATTTGTCAAAGTAAGAAACAAATTAAAAGTTTGGCTAAAGGTAGAACATGAAGTTAATTTTAAGGGCAATGTTCAGTACTTGATAAAGAAGCAATAACAGTTCATGCTGGAATGAGTTGGATAGTCTTTTGTTATAGAGATGGTCAAATGTAACAATTGACGTGTTACATTTTATGAGGTATTTGTTTGTAGTGTGTACCCTTTTGCTTTTTAGTGAGTTGCATGTCTTTCTAAAACCTACCCTTTAGATGGTGCTTTGCTCTGTTTTAGATTTAATTGATCCTGTGCTTGGTGTTGGGTTGTTAAACTGTTATTTTAAAGATATTTGACAAACTTTACATTGATATAGCCTAGGCCTACTTGTTAGGAAGATATTTGTATATGCTAATTTAGAGTACTTAGTTTGCACTGTTGGTCACTGATATATATTTTCTATTTTGCATTATTGACCAGGATGCAGGGCCTTTTACAAATGCTGTCTATGTAAGTCCATAATATCTTAGCCTATTTATTTTGCATAGTTTCAAAACTCTAAAGGGTTTATAGGTTTCCCTTTCAGTCCCTCTTTCGTTCACCCTCCTACTTTTGGGCACTAAGGTGTTTTGACTATGGGACCGTTATTGTGTCCAGCAGCTTCATAGTAGAACTCAAATCCAGACTTTGAAATGCCTTCTTTTCATCCACCTGATTGTGGATAGTAGAGGAAGCGTTAGGCCCAATTCATTACAAGACAAATCAGTCGTCTGGCGTTTTGCGGCATAGTAATGTTTGTTTGGATCAAAGAGCAAATCCAGTGGTTACTAGACTTTGAGTTTCTCAAATAGCTTAGGTGCTCCTCGTTTTTATGGCATTATTTCTCTTGCATGGTGTTCTGGGTGCTCATGCTGAGTGACCTGCATGCATATCAAAATCCTCTTATAATGCTAATCTTTGTCCTACATCTTTCCTTTCTCTCGGCCTATATGAAATGCTTCTGTGCTTAGGCTAATCATTTGGAGATCAGGGACATAGGCTAGCCCTATTGCTTTACCTTCGCACACACACTCTCATGTCACACTTCACTGACCCAATGTATTTAGGCCTAGCATAGATTTATCAAAGACAGGCCTACCTTTTTAAAGGGTGATTTTACATGTTTGAAGAACCTCAATTGATTGATATAAAATTGAATTTTTGGGGTCAAAATTAGACATTTTGGAACATTAGCATGATCTCTCTTTAAACGGTATCTGTGACATTGCATGAAAAATGTCTGTATGAAGCTGATCACTGCTTTTTGTCTGGGGCTCACTTACTGTTACTTCTGTCTCACTTCATCTCACCTCTCCCTCTCTCCTCATTGGACTTCGCTGGGGTCTGCCAATCACATTAGGAGCTTGATGAGGTACTGTCCAATCTCCTTGTATCCAAACTATACTATCAGAGTCACAAGGACCTATTTTTCTGGGGAAACATAAACCATGCTTTGTATGGAAAGTCTGCAAACAACAATGCTTGAAATGGGAAATTATATGCTGTGTAATATCTGTGATGTTCCTATCAGTTGGCTGATGACCGCATGGCCCTGGTCTCCGGGATACGTTTGGACCCAGAAGCTGCCATCGGAGTCACCAAGAGACTGCCGCCTAAGTGGGTAGATGGGGTAGATGAGGTAAGAACCAATCACATGCTTTCTACAGTACTTCAGTATGAGAAGTTTTTATTATTGTCTATACAGTGCATTCGGAAAATATTCAGACCCTTTCACTTTTTACACATTTTGTTACATTACAGCCTTATTGTAAATAAAATACCCCATAATGACGAAGTGAAAACGTTTTTTTAGAAATGTTAGCAAATGTATTAAAAATAAAAAACATAAATACTTTATTTACGTAAGTATTCAGAGCCTTTGCTATGAGACTTGAAATTGAGTTCAGGTGCATCTTGTTTAAATTGATCATCCTTGAGATGTTTCTACAACTTGATTGGTGTCCACCTGTGGTAAATTCAATTGATTGTACATGATTTAGAAAGGCACACACCTGTATGTAAGGTCCCACAGCTGACAGTGTATGTCAGAGCAAAAACCAAGCCATGAGGTAAAATGAATTTTCCGTAGAGCTCCGAGACAGAATGGTGTCGAGGCACAGATCTGGGGAAGGGTACCAAAACATTTCTGCAGCATTGAAGGTCCCCAAGAACACAGTGGCCTCCATCATTCTTAAATGGAAGAAGTTTGGAACCACCAACACTCTTCCTAGAGCAATCGGGGGAGAAGGGCCTTGGTCAGGGAGGTGACCCAGAACCCGATGGTCCCTCTGACAGAGCTCTGGAGTTCCTTTCTGGAGATGGTTGTCCTTCTGGAAGGTTATCCCATCTCTGCAGCACTCCACCAATCAGGCCTTAATGGTAGAGTGGCCAGACGGAAGCCACTCTTCAGTAAAAGGCACATGACAGGCCGCATGAAGTTTGCAAAAAGGCACCTAAAGGACTCTGACCATGAGAAACAAGATTCTCTGGTCTGATAAAACCAAGATTAAACTCTTTGGCCTGAATGCCAAGCGTCACGTCTGGCACTATCCTTACGGGGAAGCATCATACTGTGGGGATGTTTTTTAGCGGCAGGGACTGGGAGACTAGTCAGGATCGATGCAAAGATGAACGAAACAAAGTACAGAGAGATCTTTGATGAAAATCTGCTCTAGAGCGCTCAGGAACCCAGACTGGGGCGACGGTTCACCTCCCAGCAGGACAACGAACTTAAGCACACAGCCAAGACAACGCGGGAGTGGCTTCGGGACAAGTCTCTGAATGTCCTTGAGTGGCCCAGCCAGAGCCCAGACTTGATCCCGATCGAACATCTCTGGAGAGGAATAGCTGTACAGTGACGCTCCCCATCCAACCCGACAAAGCTTGAGATGATCTGCAGAGAAGAATGGGAGAAACTCCCCAAATACAGGTGTGCCAAGCTTGTAGTATCATACCCAAGAAGACTCTATGCTGTAATTGCTGCCAAAGGGGCTTCAACAAAGTACTGAGTAAAAGGTCTGAATACTGATGTGAATGTAATATTTAAGTTTTTTATTTTTAATACATTTGCAAAAATTTGCTTTGTCCGTTATGGGGTATTATGTGTAGATTGAGGGGGGAAATTATTTAATTCATTTTAGAATAAGGCTTTAACGTAACAAAATGTGGAAAAAGTCAAGGGGTCTGAATACTTAACATGCACTGTATACAGTACCAGTCAAAAGTTTGGACACACCTACTCTTTTATGTGTTTTTCTTTCTTTCTTTTTTTACTATTTTCTACATTATAGAATATTAGTGTAGACATCAAAACTATGAAATAATATATGGAATCATGTAGTTTAACAAAAAATTGTTAAACAACTCAAAATATATTTGAAATTCTTCAAAGTAGCCGCTCTTTGCCTTAATGACAGCTTTGCACGCTCTTGGGATACTGTCAACCAGCTTAATGAGGAATGCTTTTCCAACAGTCTTGAAGGAGTTCCCACATATGCTGTGTACTTGTTGGGTGCTTTTCCTTCACTCTGCGGTCCAACTCATCCCAAACCATCTCAATTGGGTTGAGTTCAGGTGATTGTGGAGGCCAGGTCATCTGATGCAGCACTCCATCACTCTCCTTGGTCATATAGCCCTTACACAACCTAGAGGTGTGTTGGGTCAGTGTCCTGTTGAAAAACAAATGATAGTCCCACTAAGTGCAAACCAGATGTGATGGCGTATCGCTGCAGAATGCTGTGGTAGCCATGCTTGTTAAGTGTGACTTGAATTCTAAATAAATGACTGACAGTGTCACAAGCAAAGCACAATCACATCTCCTCCATGCTTCACAGTGGGAACCACACATGCGGAGATCATCCGCTCACCTACGCTGCGTCTCACGAAGACACGGCGGTTTGAACCAAAAATCTCCAATTTGGATTCATCAGACCAAAGGGCAGATTTCCACCGGTCTAATGTCCATTGCTTGTGTTTCTTGGCCCAAGCAACTGTCTTCTTATTGGTGTCCTTTAGTAATGGTTTCTTTGCAGCAATTAACCATGAAGGCCTGATTCACGCAGTCTCCTCTGAACAGTTGATGTTGAGATGTGTCTGTTACTTGAACTCTCAAGCATTTATTTGGGATGCAATTTCTGAGGCTGGTAACTCTCGTGAACTTATCCTTTGCAGCAGAGTTAAATCTGTCTTCCTTTCCCGTGGCGGTCTTCATGAGTACCAGTTTCAACATAGCGCTTGTTTTTTTTCAACTGCACTTGAAGAAACTTTCAAAGTTCTTGACATTTTCCGAATTGACTGACCTTCATGTCTTAAAGTAATGACGGACTGTCATTTCTCTTTGCATATTTGAGCTGTTCTTGCCATAATATGAACTTGGTCTTTTACCAAATAGGCCTATCTTCTGTATACCACCCCTACCTTGTCACAAGACATCTGGCTCAAACGCATTGAAGGATAAAAATTCCACAAATTAACAAGGCACACCTGTTAATTGAAATGTATTCCAGCTGACTATCTCATGAAGCTGGTTGAGAGAATGCCAGGAGTGTGCAAAGCTGTCATCAAGGCAAAGGGTGGTTACTTTGAAGAATATAACATATATTTGGATCAGTTTAACACTCTCTTTTTTTTTTGTTGGTTACTAAATGATTCCATATGTGTTATTTGTTTTGATGTCTTCATTATTATTCTACAATGGACAAAATAGTGAAGATAAACCCTGGAATGAGTAGGTGTGTCAACTATTGACTGGTACTGTATATAATATTTTTATTCACAGTGAATGAAGGATAATTATGTAAAGACATTGTACATTTCTCCTCGACCAATCTTTGAGGCTAAGGGAGGATTGATATTTCCAATCCAATAAAATCTGTCTGTGGGCCAACAAGGAGACCAAGGCAATGGCATCTAGCTGTCTATTGGTCAGGGAAGAATTGTTGTTTGGTACTCCAAAAATAGCCTTTTCTGCACTAGGCTGCAACTCTAATCCAATGCTTCAGAAAGGGTCTTAGATTGGTCCACTATATTTATCAGACGTGGACAGGACCAGAACATGTGAGTCAAGTTCGCCAAGGAGCTTTTACACCTGTCACATGTACCATCAATTTGGGCAGAATTTTAAGAATCTGGCCTTACTGAAATGGATACGGTGTAAAAGCTCCTTGGCGAACTTGACTCACATGTTCTGGTCCTGTCCACGTCTGATAGATTGGTCCACTATATTTAAGACCCTTTCTGAAGCATTGGATTAGAGTTGCAGTTATACCTTAAACGGTATAAGGCTGAGCCGGGCACAAGAGGAGCTTCCATTTACTTTATTAAGTAAGCCACTATTTCAGACTTCATCAGAGATCTCTCCACCAAGTTTCTTTTCCTTTTGAGGACTATCTTATTAAACGTGTAGTTTATAATTTTACAACTTGATGTTAGATGGTCCCTCATTCTGAATGTAGTTTATGGGTAAGGATAAACTAATCCATGGTTCAGTTTTCTTTAAACAGCCACAACAAACTGCACCTTACTTTAGCCACAACAAACTGCACCTTACTTTAGCCACAACAAACTGCACCTTACTTTAGCCACAACAAACTGCACCTTACTTTAGCCACAACAAACTGCACCTTACTATAGCCACAACAAACTGCACCTTACTATAGCCACAACAAACTGCACCTTACTATAGCCACAACAAACTGCACCTTACTATAGCCACAACAAACTGCACCTTACTATAGCCACAACAAACTGCACCTTACTATAGCCACAACAAACTGCACCTTACTATAGCCACAACAAACTGCACCTTACTTTAGCCACAACAAACTGCACCTTACTTTAGCCACAACAATCAATGGTAGTGATGGGGACATGTGAGCATGTTTAAAAAAAAAAAGAAAAAAAAGAATCCATGGTCAAATCACCTTTTTAAGTAACATCTAACCAAATAGGAGTTTCAGGGTGAGGAACAATCTAACATCAAGTTGTAAAATAGTGAGCTAATCCTTTACATTTAGGCTATTACATATGCCTAGTTTCACCACCATAATGAAACTATTGAGCTGTAGATACTTCAGAAAATGTCAGCCTATTAGTATTAGCCTATACCAAATTCCAAGGTCCCGTGTCAGGCTTCTTTAAAATTTCATTTTTATTGGAGGTTTCAGTGCATGTCCTGTTCTCCCGTGCATCTGTGTTAATCTTGTGGTTGCGTGGGCTTTCAGATTCAGTATGAAATCACACGGGTCCGGCAGAAAATGAAGGAGCTGGCCGCCCTCCATGATAAGCACATGAACCGTCCCACCCTGGATGACAGCAGTGAAGAAGAGCATGCCATAGAGATCACTACTCAGGAGATCACACAGGTTTGTCAGTGACGGAGGAGTCCATACAAGAAACTCAATTGAAGAGAATATAATATTTATTATTCAAATCACTAATATTTATTTTTCAAATCAAATTTTATTGGTCACATACACGTTTTTATGGGTATAGTGAAATGCTTGTGTTTCTAGCTCCAATAGTGCAGTAATATCTAACAATTTCACAACAATAAACACAAATCTAAAATAAAGAATATATAAATATTTGGACAAGCAATGTCAGAGCGGCATTAAAATAGTAGAATAGAATACAGTATATACATATGAGATGAGTAATGCAAAATATGTAAACATTAGTGACTAGTATTCCATTATTAAAGTGGCCAGTGATTTCAAGTCTGTGTATATAGGGCAGCAGTCTATAATGTGCTAGTGATGGCTATTTAACCGTCTTGACGGCCTTGAGATAGAAGCTATTTTTCAGTCTCTCAGTCCCAGCTTTGATGCACATGTACTGATCTCGCCTTCTGGATGATAGCGGGGTGAACAGGCAGTGGCTCAGGTGGTTATGGTCCTTGATGATCTTTATGGCCTTCTTGTAACATCGGGTGCTGTAGGTGTCCTGTAGGGCAAGTCGTTTGCCCCCGGTGATGCGTTGTGTAGACTGCACCACCCTCTGGAGAGCCCTGTGGTTGCGGATGGTGCAGTTGACGTACCAGTCGGTGATACAGCCCGACAGGATGCTCTCAATCTGTAAATGTTAGTGAGGGTTTTAGGTTTGTCACCAAATTTCTTCAGCCTCCTGAGGTTGAAGAGGCGACGTTGCGCCTTCTTCACCACACTGTCTGTGTGGGTGGACCATTTAAATTTGTTAGTGATGTGTACGCCGAGGAACCTGAAGCTTTCCACCTTCTCCACTGCGGTCCCGTCGATGTGGATAGGGGTGGTACTCCTTCTGCTGTTTCCTGAAGTCCACGATCAGCTGCTTTTGTTGACGTTGAGTGAGAGGTTATTTTCCTGGCACCACACTCCCAGGGTCCTCACCTCCCCCCTGTAGGCTGTGTTGTCATTGTTGGTAATCAGGCCTACTACTGTTGTGTTGTCTGCAAACTTGAGGTTGGAGGCATGCGTGGCCACGCAGTCATGGGTGAACAGGGAGTCTTGTGGGGTCCTGTGTTGAGGATCAGTGAAGTGGAGGTGTTGTTTCCTACCTTCACCACCTGGGGGCGGCCCGTCAGGAAGTCCAGGACGCAGCTGTACAGAGTGGGATTCAGACCCAGGGTCCGAGCTTAATGTTAAGCTTGGAGGGTACTATGGTGTTGAATGCTGAGCTATAGTTAATGAACAGCATTCTTACATAGGTATTCCTCTTGTCCAGATGGGATAGGGCAGTGCGATGGCATCATCTGTGGATCTATTGGGGCGGTAAGCACATTTTAAGTGGATGTTAGGTAAGGTAGAGGTGATGTGATCCTTGACTCGTCTTTACGGAGGGAATAACTACACTGTTTGTATTTGGCCATATTCCCAGTCACCTTACCATGGTTAAATGCGGTGGTTCACACCTTCAATTTTGCGCAAATGCTCCCATCTAACCACGGTTTTTGGCTAGTGTAGGTTTTAATAGTCAGTGGGAACAAAATCTCCTGTACACTTCCTTATAAATTAGGTCACTGTATTCGTCAATGTTTATTCTGAGGCTACCTGGAACATATCCCAGTCCACGTGATCAAAACAATCTTGAAGCGTGGATTCCGATTGGTCAGACCAGCGTTGAATAGTCCTTAGCACGAGTACTTCCTGTTTTGAGTTTCTGCCTATAGGAAGAGATGAGCAAAATGGAGTCGTGATCAGATTTGCCTAAGGGAGGGCGGGGGAGGACCTTGTAGGCATCCCAGAAGTTGGAGTAGCGGTGGTCGAGTGTTTTAGCAGCGTGAGTACTACAGTCAATGTGTTGCTAGAACTTCGGTTGCGTTTTCCTCAAATTTGCCTTGTTAAAATCCCCAGCTACAATAAATGCAGCCTCCGGTTATGTGGTTTGCATAATGTCCAGTGAAGTTCTTTGAGGGCTGTCGTGGTATCGACTAGAGGGGGAATATACATAGCTGTGACTAATCGAAGATAATTTTCTTGAGGTAATACGGTTGGCATTTGATTGTGAGGTATTCTAGGTCAGTTGAGCAAAAGGAGTTGCGTTTCTGTACGTAATCACAATCACACTGAGTAGTTAATCATGAAACCTATACTCCCGAGAGATATTTATTCATGTCTGCGCGATGAACTGAGAACCCAACATACTGTCCCCGTACATACAGTCAATCTCAAGAGAGCCATGTTTCCCTGAAACAAAGTATGTTACAATCCCTGATGTCTCTCTGGAAGGGGATCCTTGCCCTGAGCTCGTCAACTTTATTATCCCGAGACAGAACATTAGCGAGTAATAGCGGTGGGTAGTGTGCGCGCCTCCTGAGTCGAACTAGAAGTCCACTCCACTCCGAATACCTCTTCTCCTCCGCCTGTGTTTTGGATCAGCCTCTGGAATCAGTTCAATTGCCCTGGGGGGTACGAACAAAAGATCTGTGAACATGTACAGTGACAGAGATGGGAATCTAGACAAGAAACACCATTGAACGAACTTTGACGAGTCACTACTATTATTATCACCTAAGATACCTTTTACCTCAGCTGGTGACACCTCATGAGTGGCCTTCTGGAAAAGCCACCGCCTTTAAGGAGTGCCTAATAATTGTTGTTATGAATGGGGAGCTCTTTGTTTGACAATATGATCTAATAATGTTTAGACTTTTACATGTTTACATTTGTGCCTTTTTATGAGGGCCTCCATTATGTGCAGCCTGCTGATGTAATATGTCAACCAGTGTGGCCATTCTTGTTATGTAGTAGAATAAGAACCTATTTTTTTCAGTAAGTATTTCTTTGTGCTTTCGGTTTGTGTAGATTTAGATGTGTTGCTTGGGTTTGTGTAGATTAGTGGTGCGCGGGTCAGCTGTTTGTTCACCCGCCCGCAATTGCTAATAACCCATCAACAACCACATGATTATATGTGATAAAGAGAGAATCTGAGGCCTGGACCCGACCCCAACCCGCGAATATAGAAAATGCTCTGTAGGCTACAGTCAGATGGCGGACCGGTTATAATGATTATTTTTTACAGGAATTTTTCTTGCATAATTTAGATGTGTTTCTGCTTATAATTTCTGATATTTTGGTAGGCTATTTGTCAGTCATCTTGTCTATAATTAGATACATGCAGCTTCTCTTCTGTCATTAGATGTTGCCCTAGAAGACTAAATAAACCCTTCCTCACCAGAATAAATTATAATGAATGCTTCAATCTTGTTGACATCAGTAAAGTTTTCTCTGTCAACTCTGCTTCTTTCGTGGAGCAAAGACGTTTAGCGACCGGGGAGAAAATACAATAACTCTTTCTGTGCAACATTTCCAAATTACATCAGTTTGAAGGGTTGTAAGGAAATGGAAAGCTGTGAAAACGACATGTTTCTGATAAAATATGCATCCAGGCCAAACTGAAATCTTATGTGGTTGAAATACTGTCAGCTTTTTTATTTTTTTACCTCTACAGACAGTCCCTAACTGCGCATTCATTCGCATTCTCTCAAGATGCTGAAACAAATGATATTTATCCTTTCCTGTTCCCAAGTCAAAATGTACATTTGGTGAATCACTTTACAGCAAGAAATTCTTAATTATGCAGGATTTAATATTAAGTCTGTGAGGGGGTTATAGACCTACAGTCAGTTTCCAGATTTCAGTTTCCATTTAATCCATTTGAGCAGTAGGCTACAGTTGCATTGACGTGCCATAGGCCTATTTGAAGTCCCCGTCAAGTGACTGTCAAATTTTTATAGCCCCTCAGAATCCTTACACATAGCATATGCACTGCTATCGTCCTCTTTTACCGCTTCACCAAATCTTTCCCAAACATTCGTTTTCTGGCCCTCCTTTCTCTTTATTTTCAACTTTCCATTTCACAGCTTTTCTCATATTTCTCTGACATTGTCCTTTTTGGCTCAGTGGATGACATTAACTTTTTCTGCCCGTTCACAAAAGCATTTGGTGGTTGGCGTGTAGGCTATTTGGCGCGCGTAAAGTTAGCCCCTAAAGTTTTGGTTTACACACTAATGCCAGATAGCGTAAAATAATGAAAGGAAAACCTCAATGTAGCCTATAGATATAAATTGCACTAATTATACATTTACGGATTTAATAAAAAAAAAAAGTTATCTTTATTCAACCCGACTCTTTATGACCCTAAACGCGCCCGCCCTACGGATATAACCACGGGACTGTGGGTTGAGTTAACCTGCACATCACTAGTGTAGATATTAATTATTTATTTTGAATTTAAATTGTACAAAGGTCAAATGTTTTTCTATAATATGGCCAAGATATATTGAGTGCTTGCTCCTTTGCCTGTGTGTGTGTAGATGTTCCACAGGTGTCAGCGTGCGGTGACAGGTCTGCAATCTCGCTGTGGCCACTGCACAGAGCAGGAGGAGAGGCTTCTGAGAAATGTGGTGTCCTCGTTGGCAGGGAGCCTGCAGGAGCTGTCCACCAACTTCAGACACACACAGTCCAGTTACCTGAAACGTAAGCGAGCACTCACTCAAACTGAAAGGTGGTATTTCACCTTACTGTATTTACTCCTACACCTCTTCAGCTATCTTCCATCCCTCACTTCTCTCTCTCCTGGCACGAACTTGCGCACACACACACACTCTACATTTCTCTGGTCTTAGGTTTCACCTCCACCCTCATCATATGTCTCTTTTATTGTCATAAGGTTGATGCTTTCTGTTACAGGCATGAAGAATCGCGAGGAGAGATCAAAGCACTTTTTTGACTCCGGTCCTCTAATGGAGGATGAAGACGTAGCACTATATGACAGGGTGAGCTTGGAACTGACACTGTCAGTGTATTTTGACATTTCCCTGATCAGCATTGTTGCTTATACATACAGTTGAAGTCAGAAGTTTCAATACACTTAGGTTGGAGTCATTTAAACTCGTTTTTCAACCACTCCACAAATTTCTTGTTAACAAACTATAGTTTTGGCAAGTCGGTTAGGACGTCTACTTTGTGTTTGACACAAGTAATTTTTCCAACAATTGTTTACACAGATTATTTCACTTATAATTCACTGTATCACAATTCCAGTGGGTCAGAAGTTTACATACACTAAGTTGACTGTGCCTTTAAACTGCTTGGAAAATTCCAGAAAATTATGTCCTGGCTTTAGAAGCTTCTGATAGGCTAATTGAAATCATTTGAGTCAATTGGATGTGTACCTGTAGATGTATTTCAAGGCCTACCTTCAAACTCAGTGCCTCTTTGCTTGACATCATGGGAAAATCTAAAGAAATCAGCCAAGGCATCAGAAAACAATTGTAGACCTCCACAAGTCTGGTTCATCCTTTGGAGCAATTTCCAAATGCCTGAAGGTACCACGTTCCTCTGTACAAACAATAGTACGCAAGTATAAACACCATGGGACCACGCAGCCGTCTTACTCCTCAGGAAGGAGAGGCGTTCTGTCTCCTAGAGATGAATGTACTTTGGTGCGAAAAGTGCAAGTCAATCCCAGAACAACAGCAAAGGACCTTGTGAAGATGCTGGAGGAAACGGGTACAAAAGTATCTATATCCACAGTAAAACGAGTCCTATATCTACATAACCTGAAAGTTCGCTCAAAACCGCCATAAAAAAGCCAGACTACAGTTTGCAACTGCACATGGGGACAAAGATTGTACTTTTTTGGAGAAATGTCCTCTGGTCTGATGAAACAAAAATTAAACTGTTTGGACATAATGCCCATCGTTATGTTGGTAGGAAAAAGAGGGAGGCTTGCAAGCTGAAGAACACCATCCCAACCGTGAAGCACGGGGGCAGCATCATGTTGTGGGGGTGCTTTGCTGCAGGAGGGACTGGTGCACTTCACAAAATAGATGGCATCATGAGGAGGGAAAATTATGTGGATATATTGAAGTAACATCTCAAGACATCAGTCAGGAAGTTAAGCTTGGTCGCAAATGGGTCTTCCAAATTGACAATGAACACAAGCATACTTCCAAAGTTGTGGCAAAATGGCTTAAGGACAACAAAGTCAAGGTATTTGAGTGGCCATCACAAAGCCCCGACCTCAATCCCATAGAAAATTTGTGGGCAGAACTGAAAAAGCGTGTGCAAGCAAGGAACCCTACAAACCTGACTCAGTTGCATGAGCTCTGTCAGGAGGAATATGCCAAAATTCACCCAACTTATTGTGGGAAGCTTGTGGAAGGATACCCGAAACGTTTGACCCAAGTTAAACAATTTAAAGGCAATGCTACCAAATACTAATTGAGTGTATGTAAACTTCTGACCCACTGGGAATGTGATGAAAGAAATTTCCTCTACTATTATTCTGACATTTCACATTCTTAAAATAAAGTGGTGATCCTAACTGACCTAAAACAGGGAATTTTTACTCAGATTAAATGTCAGGAATTGTGAAAATCTGTATTTAAATGTATTTGGCTAAGGTGTATGTAAACTTCTGACCTCAACTGATCTTTAGAGCCTAAACAAACAGAACAAGAATTCAGCCTGGTTGATAAGGAGCCAATAACAAACCACTCCTTTGTGTGGTGTATGAAGAGGTTACTGGACCGCAGGGAAAATTACCTGTGAATTGCACTATTTGACTGAAGTATTTTCATAGCATTAAGACTGTAACAAAACTATTTTTCCCCCCCGCAGAAGGGAATAGGGTGCCATTTGGGATGTAGACAAAGTTCTATTCAGTGAGCCCATATTTTTGATCTCTCCCAGGGGTTTACAGGTGACCAGCAGGTCCTGGTAGAGCAGAACACAGTGATGGTGGAGGAACGTGAGAGAGAGGTCAGACAGATAGTCCAGTCCATCTCTGACCTGAATGAGATTTTCCGAGACCTGGCTGGAATGGTGGTGGAACAGGTCTGTGAGGGGAAACCCTATTCAGTTTTTGGAAACATTACAACACCATCATGTTTATACCTTGTGATGATTAACATCAATAACGAACTGTGTCAGTATGGCCCATGAATATGGTTTTGTATGTTTTCCCAACTGATTTGTTTCTTTCTTTATCCAATATCAGGGCACAGTACTTGACAGAATTGACTTCAATGTGGAGCAATCGTGTGTCAAAACAGAAGAGGGGTTGAAACAGTTACAAAAGGTGAGGACACAATGTTAGATTGTGCATTGTGCATCTGAAATATCAACAATGGTTCAAACGAAGCCCAATTGATGATTATGTCCATGAAAAAGGGAAAGATGTTATCTTGCCCGCAAACTTAATTATGTTTTCTTGCAGGCTGAACAGTATCAGAAGAAAAACCGAAAGATGCTGGTCATTTTAATCCTTACTGTTATAGTTGTCGTTCTAATACTTATTCTATTTGGGACCAAGTTCTAGTGATGCATTCCTTTGCTTTTGGTTTGTTGTGTGTGCTTGTATGAGGGTCTTATCTGTACTTCAAATGATGCGGACTACCTGTCCAACTTTTCAATCAACATCTGAAGAATCACCCTTCCAGAATCTCGCGCTGTACGACTCATGGAGATGTTGAATGCATGATTCCTAAGAGAGGACAGCCAGGGAGAGTTCCTATTTAACTTTGGAACATTCCTGCACACACCCACTGTCTGCTCCAATACACTCTTGAACATGACCATATCCATGTGTCATGGTACTGCTACAAAGAAACACAGAAAAAACACTTCATCAATTCCCTTGTGGTCGACTACTGATTAATTGTCATGGCCATATAATTTGCTTGTTTTTGGAGAAAATAAGTGTTTTTTTGTGAGTTAGCATCATCTGTCCAGTTTTAGTGTAAGCTCTAGTTGTAAGTTCTGCTCTTCCATGTATGTTATTCCAAGAGAAGAAGTCTGACAATTCAGCTACTGCACAGATGAATACTGAATGTCTATGAGCGAGGAGCATTTGTCTCGTGGTGTTGCTTTTACGGACCCTGGTCAGTGCATACATTTCATTTGTTGAGCATTTGTTTCATTTTCTGCTTTTTCATGTTTCCTTTTTCAAAGAGGGAGAAATTACAATGGTTTTTGTGTCGCTCAGTGGCTGAAGAACTACAATACTGATTGATTGAATACCAATAGTTCTGTTTGGATTCACACCATCCTAAATGAATGTCTCTGGACCAACAGCAGTGTCGTTCATGATGGTGCATATTTAGATCACATGATGGCTTTCTCTTGTTTTATGACCCTTTCTATTGTTCGGTATCACTAATTGATACATCAGTTGAGTTTATACCTCTCACAGTTTGCACATATCGAAAGACTGATTGGTTTCATGTCTGTCAAACTACTGTCTCCTGTATATTATGAAATTATTTATTTTGAATTTAAATTCTATAAAAGGTCAAAGGATTTTGTCTAATATGGCAAAGATGTATTGAATAGCCTAAATTGTGTCTGTGGCGGCCTGTGTTGGAATGAACGATGTGTTGCAAGCTTTTGCACTCAGAAATTACTTTGCCGATTCCGCTACAAAATCAACACTACTCTACAGTTAATTATGAAGAATGGTCCTGTTTTTTGGAAAGATGTGACCCATTTCATGTTAAATTATGAATAGAATTCAAAGTGTACTCAAGTCTTTATTACTGATGAAGCTGAATTCATGGTGAAGTCCCAAATGGCAGCCTATTCACTAAATAGTGTACTACTTTTGACCAGGACCAATAGCCAGGGAATAGGATACAATTTGGGATGGAGTCATGGACAGAATTTGCCATTTCCAAAACATTGCCCAAGTTCAGTTATATATATATATATAATATTTATACACTTCAATTATAAATCATAATTGTTCATGTCTGGATGTTTTCTGGGGGCGGGGGGGGGGGGGGGGGACACCTTCGTCCCAATGGTATATTATGGCTCATGTTATTATGTTTTTAGTTTTGTTTTACGATTGTGGATATTAGCGGTTTAAAGAAATAATACACGTGCATTGCATTGGTTCGTATCGGCAGTTTGAGATATAGCTGCTTACCAAGAAAACATTATGCATGGATAGGATAGTCTTTCCATTGAGTCTTTTCCACTTTGATTTTACGGGGGAAATGAACAAAACTTACTGGTTTAAAAAATATATTTCTCACACACTATGTACAACTACTGTACAGAAAAATCCCATCCTATTCAAGATCCGTGCTAGTGCTGACTTCCCGTTCAACCTCAGCAGTGACACAGCTCTATGAAAAACAGGATGTGCGATAAAGTGCAAAGGGCATCAATCCATCGGTTTGTCCAAACATGGCGAACGTGGTGCTCGAGTTCAAGGCTTCTGCTGGAGATTCGGAGCCCCAAAATCGCCCGGTCCTCATTGTCGGTCAACTGAATAACTTGACGCAAACAAACTGGACCCAGGTCAAGGGGAAATTGCAGCCAGCTGTCAGCGAAAAGGTGAGGAAATAAAAAGTCAGGGCTGCTCGTGCTAGAGCTCCCCGGCAAGCACTCACTTGTCAACTGGCGCTGACTTTGCAAGCTAGATGGTGTCAGTAAAAATGTTCTAGTTAGTAAGTTAGCCAACATGTAATTCTAATATGAAAAAATTCTTAATTTTACTCTTGGTATTCTGTGAAATAGTTCAATGGGCCATGCATAGTTCCTTGGAATGAATCTGACAATGCTAATAAAGTTAGCTAAATGCTTGCTAGCTAAATTAGCTATCACAAATCAAGTCATGCTAGCTTTGCTTTTAACATGCCATCTCCATTCTCCAACCACATTGACTCGGTACTTGATCCCAGACTATTTTATTGGCCTTTATTCTTAATTTCAAGAAATTCTAATTTACGTTTCCCCCCCATTTTACTTGAAGAAGCCAGCCTGTAGGAAAGTCAGTTTTACTGGATTAGCTAGTTAAATGATCATGTTTCAAGTTGCATGTGCCCGACTAACCTAGCTATTGCTCCTCGTGACTACTTGATGTTTGGTCCAGCCAGCTGCATGTGGAGTCAGACCAATTCTGATCTTTTGCCACTATTAGTCTTTTGACCAATCAGATCTTTTGCCATTAATTGGGGAAAAGGATTAGAATTTGGCTGCCTGTGTAAACGCAGCCTTTGATCACTATTTGGTCTTCTGATTTGCTAATATCTTATCACTGTTTGACAACACAGTGTGTGGAACTTGCAGGTAAATTGTTCAACAATTTACCACATTGTCAGCCAACTTATGTCATATGCTTTCACAAGTCTTACAGTATTCAGTGCCATTCAGAATCGGTGCCAGCGCTTATGTGATCATCATAATATAGCACTGACAGTGACAATAATTTGCTAACAAAGTGAAAACTTTATTTTTATATTTTTATCCAGGTCTGGCAGGCGGCTCTCACTGCTCTGAACCCTAACCCTACTGACAGCTGCCCTCTGTACTTGAGCCATGCAGCCGTGGCAGCCCTGCCCTCACGGGTTAGCAGACACAACAGCCCTTCCTCTGCCCACTTCCTTTCCCGTCTGGTCCGTACCTGCCTGCCTGGAGGGACAAGCCGCTGCATTCTGGTCAGTCAGTTCACTGCACTGGGATTAAAGACTAATTCGGAGCTATACGGGGCTGGTTTCCCAAACACATTAAGCCTAGTCCTGGATTTAAATGCACTTTCATTGGAAGTTGTCCATTGAGAATAGTTTTTAGTCCAGGACTAGGCTTATTCTGTGGTGGGAAACATGCCCGTGGAGTTTAAGGTGATGCTGACCTTATCTGCCATTACGCACCAGACATTTATTATTCGGTCCTTAGTGATAATGTGATCGTTAAGCCATAGATGGGCCCCTACAGCAGTCCGAAGTCTCAAACAATATATAGGTTAGGCCTACATGTGGTTGTATAGTTAAAGTAGGCCTATGCTGTCTTTTGATTTTACTTTTAAGGCAATATGCCAAATTGCATGCTTTGTGATTGACACACTGCATTTATTGATCATTTTAGGTTGACTGTTATTACAGATTTGTTATCAGACAGTGAAAGTATGTTTGTTCCTGTCTGTCCAGGTGGTGTGTGAGCGGTCTGATGTGTTTGCCTCAGCCTGTGCCATCGCCCGGGCTTTCCCTATATTCTCCCGTCGTTCTGCCTCCTCCCGCAGGACCGAGAAGAAAGAAGTCACTGTGGAGTTCATCACTGTGGGCCAAGACAACGGACCACTGGACCTCACTATACTGCAGGTATCTCAAACTTCTATACAAGTCATTGCCAGAGCCATTGTGGACCTACATCAGCCACTGTTGTTGCTGCCAACCACTGGTTTTGTAAATGACTGACCAAACTGACTCCAAGATCTATATGGAGTGCTTTTATGATGTACTGTTACACCCCTAGTAAATGCACAAGTATTCCTACCGAACCGTTTGGTATGGGCACCTCTGTTCGGTCCGCACTGTGAACCTGAATGAATACATAAAAAAATATAAAAACCACCTGGCCTATAGGCTATGCCTCTTGAGTAAATCTGAGCTGAAAAAACATTGTAGGTTATTCCGTTAAAACCACTACAGTGCTCGACATTAAGATTTGTCCGCTTGCCCGCGGCAAGTAAAACATTTTTTGGCTAAGCAGATTATAGATTTAAAAAATAACTATCAAACAATTACGCTACTCCGATCAGAATTGAATAAGTGTCCTCCGGATGCAATGTTTTGCTCATCCCAATCTCTGTAGTGCGCATCGGAGTTTAATTATTGTAGGCCAGCATTGACAGGCACGAGCGGCCTTTCACTCATGCAGTCGCAAGATTGTTTATTGAGATCAAATTGAGCTGTGTTTGCACATTTGTTGGTATTCATTGCTATTGAGGTATTTGCCCAGTTATAGCTAATGTTTTGTCAGCAATGACAATTCTGTAAAAGTCATGGTGTGTGCATTACCTGCCGAGAGAGAATAACTAGATAAAAAATTCAAAACATATGTTGAAGTTTGGCTGGTTAACTATTTAGCATGCATTAATGCCATTGTCATGTCCTAAAATAACTTTTCACTGGCACTCGTGTATAACCGCAAATGGCAAACACGCAGTTGATATGTGTGCTCAGTTGATTACACCAATACTGCATTCTGTTGTAAAATTGTCTCCTTAAGTGCTCTTCTATTCAATACTAGCCATGTAATTCTGACGAAGTAAAATACATTTGAATAGCCTAATTAACAATTAACTTCTATGCTGTTAAAACTTCTTGGTGAACCCATCCTGCTCAGATCCCGGTAACGGGATTAATTTGATAACATCCAGTGAAATCCACAGAAATACTCATAATAAAAATTCAGAAAACATACATGTATAATACATTAAAATAAAGCTTAGCTCTCCCCTGAACACAGAATATTTAAGCTCACCATAGCCATTGATCCCTGGTTCATTGAATGAGGGAATTGTATAATAAAGACAAAAAGTATTTGGTTGTAATTGTTATGTTGCAGGGTTGCCAACCCTTGTGTAGAGTCCATTAGAGCTACTTGGGGTACAGGCTTTTGCTCCAGCCCTGCTAGAACACACCACGTTGTAAAATAATTCAAAAAGTCAGCTGCTCAACAGTACCTTGATAAGCTGACTCTGGTGTGTGTTGTGGAAATTCAGTACTGAGAGAGATTTGGTCATTTCTTCAAACAATCATCTTTATTTAATATTGATTAATTATTGCAATAATGAGGACGGTCGACCCCACCACCACCACCCTTGAGTGTTGGACCGAGTAACCTAACCTTTACACATATGCAGAGTCCTATATATAGCTGACACTAACAATGCTCAAAAAACAATTTTATAGGGCCCCACATTGTTTCATGACCTATTGCTGGGTTAGTTTAGCATATTTTGCCAAAACAAAAATAAACTACAGTAACTATTGGCATTAGGATTAGGCGGTATACCATATACTGGGGTATTTGGTATAAAATAAACTAACTTTTAATAAATATGCATATTCGTAAATACCTGCAGTCAACTTGTGCAATATGTTAGGAAATAAAGAACAGTGCTTTCTTCATTTCAGCTGTCACCTTATTAATGAAGCTTATGGTAGTCCCCAAGCCTAATGAATCACTGTTGTGCATCATACGCCAGATGATCTATTTACAGTATATAATTCAAAACGTAATGTTTGCCTGCTAGATATAACTTAACTGTCTAAAATGTGCTACATGCTCTGCAGTTTTGCATTTTGTTTGCAAATGTAGTAGCTAATTAGCCATCTAGCTAAGTGGTTAGCGTCTTCCCAAATCAAGAATTTTCTTGGTAACAACAGAGAATCTCCTCGTGGACCAAGAGCCTCGCTGGCTAATATATGTTTTGTGCTTGCAGCAAACTGTGAGTAGCATTTTTTTTGTTACTTGTTTAAGTCAGAAACTGTACAAAATGTTTGCAATGCGCTCGTTAGCATTTAGTTCGCTTTCTCTATGGGGTTTTAAATGTACTTGTTACTCTGGAAACCGAAGGTTAGCAATGCTATCAGTGGGGATTTGAAAACAGTGACGGTATTTCTGAATATCCCGGCATGGCACAAGGTCATTATAAAGTTATGACGATCTGGATACTGCTCAAGCCTAATTGGCATTTCATTTTCCTCCTGTACCGAACCATGACCCCAAAACTGCAATACATACCGAAACGTAGGTTTAGCAAACGGTTACACCCCTTGCATTTTCTGAACAAATGTCCCATGTGTTATTTTGACTAGAGGTAGACCGATTTATGATTTGTCAACACCGATACCAATTATTGGAGGACCAAGAAAAGCCCATACCGATTAATCGGATATATATAAAATGACAATTACAACAATACTGAATGAACACTTTTATTTTAACTTAATATAATAAATAAATATAATCTATTTAGTCTCAAATAAATAATGAAACATGCTCAATTTGGTTTAAACAATGTAAAAACTGTTTTGGAGAAGAAAGTAAAAGTGCAATATGTGCCATGTAAAAAAAGCTAACGTTTAAGTTCCTTGCTCAGAACATGAGAACATATGAAAGCTGGTGGTTCCTTTTAACATGAGTCTTCAATATTCCCAGGTAAGAAGTTTTAGGTTGTAGTTGTTAAAGGACTATGTCTCTCTATACAATTTGTATTTCATAGACCTTTGACTATTGGATGTTCTTATAGGCACTATAGTATTGCCAGCCTAATCTCGGGAGTTGATAGGCTTGAAGTCATAAACAGCGCAATGCTTGAAGCACAGCGAAGAGCTGCTGGCAAATGCAGGAAAGTGCTGTTTGAATGAATGCTTATGAGCCTGCTGCTGCCTACCACCGCTCAGTCAGACTGCTCTATCAAATCATAGACTTAATTATTATATAATAACACACGGAAATACGAGCCTTAGGTCATTAATATGGTCAAATCCGCAAACTATAATTTTGAAAATAAAACGTTTATTCTTTCAGTGAAATACTGAACCGTTCCATATTTTATCGAATGGGTGGCAACCCTAAGTCTAAATATAGCTGTTACATTGCACAACCTTCAATGTTATGTAAAATTCTGGCAAATGAATTCGCAACGAGCCAGGTGGCCCAAATTGCTGCATATACCTTGACTGCTTACGCTGAATGCAAGAGAAGTGACACAATTTCAGGCACCGCATTGATTATATGCAATACAGGACAAGCTAGTTAAACTAGTAATATCATCAACCATGTGTAGTCAACTAGTGATTGTGAAGATTGATTGTTTTTTATAAGATAAGGTTAATGCTAGTGTTAATGCTCAACTTACCATGGCGCCTTGCTGCCTGCACTCGGGTAACAGGTGGTCAGCCTGCCACTCAGTCTCCTCGTGGATTGCAATATAATCGGTCATAATCGGCGTCCAAAAATGCCGATTACCGATTGTTAAGAAAACTTGAAATCGGCCCTAATCGGCCATTCCGATTAATTGGTCGACCTCTAATTTTGGCTGTTGTGGTATGTATAGTGTGTTTGGAAAGTATTCAGATCCCTTCCCTTATTCTAAAATTGATTAAATACATGTTTTTTTCATCAGTCTACAAACATTACCCCATAATGACGAAGCAAAAACAGGTCTTTAGACATTTTTGCAAATTTCTTAAAAATAAAAAACAGATACCCTATTTAAGTATGCAGACCCTTTTGATATGAGCCTTGAAATTGAGCTCAGGTGCATCCTCATTCCATTAATCATCAACTTGGAGTGCACCTGTGGTAAATTCAATTGATTGGACATGATTTGGAAAGGCACACAGCTGTCTATATACGGTCCCACAGTGGACAGTGCAAGTCAGAGCAAAAAACAAGCCATGGGGTCGAAGGAATTGTCCGTAGAGCTCCAAGACAGGGTTGTGTTGTGGCACAGATCTGGGGAAGGGTACCAAAAAATGTCTGCAGTATTGAAGGTCCCCAAGAACACAGTGGCCTACTTTCTTAAATGGAACAAGTTTGGAACCACTAAAACTCTTCCTAGAGCTGGCAACCCGGCCAAACTGAGCAATCGAGGGAAAAGGGCTTGGTCAGGGAGGTGACCGAGAACCCGATGATCACTATGACAGAGCACCAGAGTTCCTCTGGAGATGGGAGAACCTTCCAGAAGGACAACCATCTCTGTAGCACTCCACCAATCAGGCCTTTATGGTAGTGGCCAGACAGAAGCCACTCCTCAGTAAAAGGCACATGACAGCCCGCTTGGAGTTTTCCAAAAAGCACCTAAAGGAGTCTCAGACCATGAGAAACAAGATTCTCTGGTCTGATAATCAAGATTGAACACTTTGGCCTGAATGCCAAGCGTCATGTCTGGAGGAAACCTGGCACCATCTCTATGGTAAAGTATGGTGGTGGCAGCATCATGCTGTGGGGATGTTTTTCAGAGGCAGGGACTGGGAGATTCGTCAGGTTTGAGGGAAAGATGAACGGAGCAAAGTAAACAGAGATCCTTGATGCCAACCTTCTCCAGAGCGCTCAGGACCTCAGACTGGGTGAAGGTTCACCTTCCAACAGGACAACAACCCTAAACACACAGCCAAGACAATGCAAGAGTGGCTTTGGGATAAGTCTCTGAATGTCCTTGAGTGGCCCGGACTTGAACCCGATTGAACATTTCTGGAGAGACCTGAAAATAGCTGTGCAACAACGCTCCCCATCAAACCTGACCGGGCTTGAGAGGATCTGCAGAGAAGAATGGGGTCAACTCCTCAAATATAGGTGTGCTAAGCTTCTAACGTCATACCCAAGAAGACTTGAGGCTGTTGAAACAACTTTGGCAGCAATTAGAAAATACTGAGTAAAGAGTCTGAGTACTAATGTAGATGTGATGTTTCATTTGTAATACATTTGCAAAAGATTCTGAACCTGTTTTCGCATTGTCATTATGGGGTATTGTGTGTAGATTGAGGGGGGGGGGGGTATTTTCTAATGAGGCTGTAATCTAACAGTGGAAAAGTCAAGGGGTCTGAATACTTTCCGAATGCACTGTACATGCATACATGTAAATCTAGAGTACATGTTTGCATGGTTGTAATTCTCTCTGGATAGGAGCATCTGCTAAAAGGCACAAATTAACGTAATTTATGCTTTGGCTCTTGCCAGTGTCTTGCCAATGCTGCTGATGGAGTGAGACTGGCAGCACGGATTGTGGACACACCGTGCAATGAGATGAATACTGATCACTTCTTGGAGGCAAGTGATATCCTAATGTAGTTATCGGGTGCGTCCCAAATGGCACCCTATTCCCTACATAGGGCACGGCTTTTTAGCCCTATGGGCTTTGCTCAACATAGTGCACTATATAGGGTTTAGGGTGCCATTTGGGACGCTACCATAAAGCAATAGCACCCAAGTAATGGACAATCGACAGTGACTTCTTAAAACAACTTAATTAAACAAAATGTACTTTTCTGACTGGGTATACCTTTTTGTCTTCAGGAGATTAAGGCAGTGGGGACTGAACTGGGCATTTCTCCTGTTATCATTCGAGGAGAGGAACTGAAACAGAAAGGATTTGGAGGTAGTGTATCAGGACAGGAGGGTCTTGGCAATGTGTTATGCTTCTATGCTTTGGGACCAGATTATGTGAGTTTGCTAAATATTTTAACGAACTGATAAAACACACCGGTGCAGAATCAAGGTGACTTACAAAGCTGAGGAGGGCCAAGGCCAAGAGAGGGAATATGTTGTAGTGTCCACAACTAGTCATCGTGGAATCTGAAAAGACGCGTATCCCGAAAGCATGATGGTCTACTACGTGCACATGCTAAAAGAAAGGAATGAGGTGGGTAGCTAACTGTCATTGTGGAAAAGTATTTATAAACAAAAAATCTGATCTCTTAATTTTCATTCTAATGTCTATACAATAGGCTATCATTGATTTTGGCCCAATAGGCCTGACATATTACCTCCTTTAAAGGAGCTTTCTGTTTTGATAGGGTTATAAAAAATGTCAGGCCTACCTATAGAAAAATACAAAAACAACACTGCAATACTGCCTCCCTGGCAAGAGTGGCCCGAAGGGTGTTTAGCATCCCCAGTGGCTCTGCAAGCGCAGAGAGGGTATTCTCTGCTGCTGGCCTGCTCTGCAGGCACCATCACAGGAGCCTGAAGCCACGATCTGGCCAAACTCGTGTTTCTAAAAGTGAATTATATGGCCAAACTCGTGTTTCTAAAAGTGAATTATAATTAAGTCACAGCCTATATGCACAATTTATAGAGTATAATGACTTAATACAACAAAATGTTTAAATGCTGAGCGCTTAATGCTTCACTATTTATTTGTAGGCTATAGCCTTGAAATAATAGGCTGAATTTAGGCTACCCATCTGGTTCTTGACCTATTTAAAGTGTTTATATGCAGTTTAATGCGACACCTCGCATATTTGAAATTGTGAATGCTTTTAGTCGCCTTTTCATGTTTATTAAAATACTTTATATAAAAATCATATGGTTTGTTTTCAATACTTCAAAACCAAGTAGTCACAAAAATATATGGGTGTTGGTTAAATGGTGATTTTAACGAATGGAGTGAATTTGCAGTGTCAGTTTATCCTGTGAGTGAGGAGTGTTTTTTAGCGGAACGGTTGGAAAGAATTTGGTACGCCAAAGCAACTCTGCTCTCATACTCTAATTGGGACTCAAATCTGTTTGGTGCTTTGCTTCCCATCACACAAACTGTGTGGTCCAGTGAGAAAAAGGTATTTTCAAACTGGCTGCACTCTATACATTTTTTATTAAAAAAAAAAAATCATATGTATCAGCTCGCATGTATGATGACCACACGCTTTCTTCCACTTCCCTTTTGGAGTTTTTTGGGGGTTGGTTCTCCTCTGTTTGTCTTTGAATGTGCAATATTTCTATTCTGATGTATTACTTTCTCAGTAAAACTAGCTAATTAATGGGGCCCAAAAGATTTAGGACAAAAGGAATGTCAAATTACTTTTCCCACATTGGAATAAAGATTGTATTTTAGTTTGAGTTGTCATGTGATGCAGATATACTCATGGTTGTTTTCTCTGATAACCACAAACTAATATTGAGTTATCAACTCAATCACTTTGGACTGTTTGGGCCCTCAGGGATCTATGGAGTGGGCAAGGCAGCGGTGAACCCCCCTGCTCTCGCAGTCCTGAGCCACAAACCAGATGGCGCCACCCAGACTATTGCATGGGTGGGCAAGGGAATCGTATATGACACTGGAGGCCTCAGCATCAAGGGAAAGGTAAAGGCAAGCATGAGGCTTGTCAGTTGGGCTGCATCCCAAATGGCACCATGTTCCCTATAGTGCAGTACTTTTGAACAGAGCCCTATGGGCCCTTGTCTAAAGTGGTGTACTATAAAGGGAATGGGGTGCCATTTGGAACAGGTCCATGATGTGATCATTCTGTCTTTTGTATAAATACATGGATATATAACAGTAGCCAGCGAAATAAGTATTCAGTTACAATGTTGTAAAGGATGAATGTGCTTTTTTTTCACATCAAGACCAACATGCCTGGGATGAAGAGAGACTGTGGTGGGGCCGCAGCCATTTTAGGAGCTTTCAAAGCTACTGTCAAACAGGTGAGAACTACCTACTACCCCTGGTTTATCTTTCAAATCAACCTCTTATTTTGCAACATAAGGTCCTGTTTGGAGACACCCTATGGGATTGTATTGAGTGTTTGAAAAGTTGTGTGCAGACCTTTTTTTGAAATGCATGTCTTTTTTTCAGGGCTTCAAAGACAATCTCCATGCCGTATTCTGCCTGGCAGAGAATGCAGTCGGACCCGCTGCAACACGGCCAGATGACATCCACACACTCTACTCTGGAAAGTGAGTACCCTCCTAAATGTTGATTAATTTAAATCAGGCAAAGTAATGGAAAACAGGTTATTACAACGGTAACCTGATAGAGGAAAGTAGGGTTTTTCCTTCTGATGGGCTTTGTGTGGGAAAGACACAATTGGCTGATTTTTTTGACCAAGGATCCATTATTACGATGCTGTCTTAGTTTGTGGTATGAATAGCCTTTTTTTGTTTTTTTGCTGCCTTTCTGATGAAGGACAGTGGAGATCAACAACACTGATGCCGAGGGCAGGCTGGTGCTGTCTGATGGTGTGGTGTATGCCAGCAAGGACCTCTCTGCTGACATCATCCTGGATATGGCCACCCTGACAGGGGCACAGGTGTGTGACTGGCAGGCTCTTCTAGGGCCACAGCACTGCATCTTTGGCAACAACACACACCTACATTACTTTGGTGCCCCACAGTTCTTTAATCACGTATTGTCATTGTCCTTCAAGCAATGGATAAAGTTTTGCCCTTCTAGAATAGATTTAAGCCTCTAGGCATTCGATATATTTGTATTTCTATAATATTTGGTCGGAACATTTTCAGAAGTGATGGTTAGGTAATAAATGTTAGATTAATAAAACATGAGCTGGTGCACACTCAGAAAAATGTGTGTGGAGGTGCTGACTAATGGCGAATAATAGTTTATAGGTATGTTATGGTAGCACAAGTTAGTCACACCACCATGTACATTGTTGAAACCCTCATAAAAGCCGGTCAAGGCTGTAACAGTCACTGCACTTTGATCAGAGCCATATATAGGCTGAAATGAACATGTGCAAGGGTCAACAGGGCTTGTGACAGACATAATTATACCAAGTAAGTTTTTTTAATCTTGCTGATCTTTGCCCTAACTGAAATTTTCGTGGGCTACAGCTAAAACACGCCACATTCTCTGAGGACCTCAAAACAACGTATCAAGGTTTTCTCGCACAAATGGATGGTGTGTTTGTGTCAAACAAAATCATTAGGCCTAAATATTTCGTTATAACAGTTGTTCTAACTCAAAACACAGCTTGTGCTGACTGATAAAGCCACATCATGTGGTAACCCTCATGATGCACTGATGAGCTCATTCTGAAAGTCACATGCACCACACAGTATTATTTTGGCTACCCAGTGAAGTAGTTCACTAGTGAAATGTTACTGAGGCCTGATGCACAAAAACAAGGCTTTTTTGTTGTTGCTGACCATCATAAGCGTTAGGTGAATTTGTACTCAATACACACATCATTGAACTTCTTATTACCACCTTTCACTTTAGTTCATTACCATAGTTCCTGTATAACAAATTACTACATAAGTATATGTTTCAAACAATGGTTTAATTTGTCTCTTTCCTAGGGGATCTCCACAGGGAAGTACCATTGTGCTGTGATGACCAACAGTGAGCAGTGGGAGATGGCATGTGTGAGTGCAGGCCGCAGCAGCGGAGACCTGGCTCACCCACTGGTCTACTGCCCAGAGCTGCACTTCAGTGAGTTCACCTCAGCTGTGGCAGACATGAAGAACTCTGTGGCTGTGAGTGGCACTACTACTCTTCTCTCTGCTGTATGCCCAGTCTACCAGGTCCTATTCCTGGATCGGAGTACAATCAAGTAGCTCCGTACAAGGAGTTAATGCTTCTACAGCCTATCATGATTGTTGTTCATTTTCCTTCACCCTATTATATATTTTCTGGATAAGAGCATCTGCTAAATGACTAAAATGTAAATGTATTCCTTTTCTGTGTGTGTGAAAGGACCGGGAGAATGCTACGAGCTCCTGTGCCGGCCTCTTCATTGGCTCTCACCTGGGCTTCGACTGGCCTGGGGTCTGGGTCCATGTGGACATAGCCTCGCCCGTCCATGCTGTGAGTGACTGGATATTTGGGTTTAGTGGGAGTGTTTTCCTGGACACCAATTTAAGCCAAGTCATGGACTAAAAAGCCAACCTAATGGAGAATCCCCACTGAAAATGCTTTTTAGTTCAGGATTAGGCTTAATGTGTCCCGGAAACCCCTTTTTATTAAATCTTTTGGAAGTATAGACATAATCTATTAAATCCATTTCAGCCACTCCCATATCTTGACAGAGTCAAATAAACAGTCTCTTCAGAAAGTGTGCTCTAACCTGCTTCAACCCAGCTCAAACAAATGGGGAACAAAAGGATCATACTCCGTATACCTTATCTATCTAGTGCTTGCAGATCGGTGAAAAAACAAATGTGTAAGAGCTAATGGAGCGGGGAAGAAAAATAGATTTGAGTCATAGTGTAACCTGTTCTATCATTCTCTTCCTTCCTCTCTGCAGGGGGAGCGTGCTACTGGCTTCGGCGTGGCTCTGCTCATGGCTCTGTTTGGCCAGGCTTCCGACGACCCCATGCTCAACCAGGTGTCTCCTCTGGGGGCGGCCAGAATAAATGCTGCGTCCGGGGAACCGATGGTGCGCGACAGCAAAAGGCGGAGACTGGTGTAAAACCTCTAAGCAGCCACCTCTGGACTCCTCTGCCTCACGAACTCCAGACCCACACACCTCCCCTCTTTACACTGACATGCACTGTTCACCTAGAAAGCATTTCCAATCGTCAATTCTTAGTCTACTTCTTCACGATGCAGTGAATAAAATGTGGGGGGAAAAGAGCAGGTGGCTAGAATTTCTCTCAGATTTGTTTGTGTTGTATGTAATTGACTGTCTTTGATTCTTTGTCCCACAAAGAATTGGATGGAATTATGAATATGCAAATGTTTATAGCATGTTGTACTTAACTTAAAGTATAACATAAAGGTTTTGCTGTCCTTGAATAAATTACAAGAGCATTATTACAATTTCTGAAAATAAAATCAAAATACAGTCTGAAATTGACTGTTAAAGTAACTGAATGAGGGATGTGATCCAAGCGATCTTGTGTGCTAAGTGATTGTTTCCTTTTTCTTTCAATGTGTGTCTTGAGTAAATTCGCTAGGCGAACACATATTTTGGTTTGCGGCCATAGCTTATCCACTGTTGCCAAATTTGTCTTTATGGACATTGGGAATATTTGTGAATAAAGATAGATCTTTTGGAATAATCTTATTCCTTGTAAAATGATAACTGCATAAAATAATGTTGACAAACTTGCCTGTAATAAATGTATAAGTAGCAAGCAAACCATAAACTATTGATGCGGGTCTTGTGATATGGGGGGGGGGGGTAGTTCAGTGTTAGCAGCCAGGCAACATATTACCAAGATACACTTCCACCATACTCCATCCCCAGGTGGCAGCACCAACTGGGTCAAGGGCTCTTCTCTGCCAGGAAGCCTGGATAAATCGACAGGTGTGAGTAATCCGGATGATTGGCATTCTGTGACCAGAGGCTTCTTGGCCTGCCAGTGTTTGTGGGTTTTTTGTTAGTTAACCTAGAATTTATGCTTTCCTCTAGTTTTATTTTTGTATATATTTAATTTGGCTTACCACTTTGAACCAACACTAATCTGCTTGGTTTGGCCAACTATGGCACTCATGACTGAGCAATCCCTGGAGCTAAGGTAAAGTTGCTGTCTCCTGGGTATTTGCATTCAACACCTGGTCACATAGGCTAGCTTCTCACATTTATGCACACATCAAATCAGGTTACAGACCATGTAGTTAGGCCTAAGACCCCAACATAATGGGTGGTTTCACGGGCCGATTAAACCTAATCTTAGATTAAATTTGCACTTTTTAAACTCAATTGACTGAAATGGCATTTCTCAGAAATGTCCTAGTTTAGATGGAAAAAGTCTGATTTCCAGAAGGCTAGTGGCAGGTTCAACTTCAGATTAATGGATAGTGGCACCCAGGTTAACATTGGCAATGGAGGGAAATGGATTACCTGGACTGTCAATGATCAAAGAGCACCACCAAGGACAGACAGAAGGGCGGTAATCGACAGGAGCAACCCACTGAATGAGTTAGATTAAATACATTTTCCATGACCGTTTCTGTATGTACAAAGTAAATGCAGCTGAGATCATTTGTTTGCTTGAGGGAAGGCTTTCGTCTGACTCTTAGGGGAAGACCCATTCCTCCTTCCCTACAAATACTGAGGTTTTTGTCATCTGAAACCTTCATCGTGAAACAGGAGATTTGTGTGGGGTAAGTGAACTGACTGCATGCAGATTAGTCCAGTCTGCACTGCTATATGTGAACTGAAAGACAATTACATCAAGTTCCCTGCAGCCCACGCCAACTACAAGGTAGAGTTTTATGAATATGGGGACTGGCCTGGAGTCATTGGCTGTATAGATGGATGTCATATTCCCATTAAGTATCCCTCTACTACAGCGTATGCTGAGGAGTACAGGAATTGTAAAAACTGGTTCTCAAATGTGCAAAGTGTGTGTACACTCCCAGTTTGCAGTTTTCCAACATTGTTGCACCCTGGAAAGGTACAACTCATGACTCAAGAATTTTCCAAAACTCCTCTTTGTACGCTCAGCTTGAAGGAGGACAACATAGTGAAATCATACGTGATGACAGTGGGTATACATAGATTAACTTCTTGTTCACCCCCTCTGTTCATGCAATAGGACCTGAGCAACAATGGTACAACCAAGCTCATATCCACACCAGAGGTGTAGTGGAACTCATGTTTGGTGTGTTGAATTCGTTTCCAGTGTCTCAAACACATTGTACTTTTAACCAAGAACATTCTGCATTGTCATAATTGCAACAGCAGTGCTTCACAATTGAAGATGACCTAAATGTCCCCATGGTTGAGGTAGACAATGACAGAAATGGAATATCCTGCAGAGATGCAGCACTTTTCACAACAGATGGCTCAAGTTATTTTAGCAAACAATAGCCATGGATTGGTTATAACCTGAGGGATGGGGCCTGTAGAAATGTAATAACTCCAGAGATACAGGATATAATGTCAAGATGCTTGTCTCCTCCCTAACAATGCGATTTGTTGTCCCCATAGCAGAACAGCGGCTGTAAACCTCTCCAACCACTCTTAAATTCATAAAAGTAACATATTGTAGCTTTAACTATGTTTTGAGGCTATCAATAGTGTTTGTTTACATTTTTACACACATTGGAGTTAAACAAGCTTTTATGTTTGGGTTTATCAATGGGTATATATCATCAAGTCCACAAATTGACGTAGCAGCTAAATATTCTAGCTTTAAAGGGCAGCAGTGCGTTCAGTTGGTTGGTTTATTAATTAATTAGAAGGTGCAACGTTTGTAAAACAAAATCAATTCAGCTCTTCCTGATATACTGTATGTAGTGAGTCACTAATCATGGGATGACATTTGCTATGTGGTTATGCACATAGGTCGAACTGTGCAGTGAGAATCATATCGTCCTGTCTGCAAAACCGGTCATCAATGACAGGGAAGTATAATCCTTTTGACACAGTCTGCGCTGCGCCTATCTGCGCTGCGCCTGCGCCCTGTTCAGGTTGACCCTCGGGTGAAACTATAAAAAACAAACAAGTTCCTAGGAAGTCATATGACTGATCTTTTCCAACATGGCTCGAGCACTGTTGTTGTTTGTGTTTATGTTGTCTGGTGTCTTTGCTGGACGCTACTTTAACGAGAAACAGCCATGCTATCGACCCAAGCTGACCAAGCACAATGGAGTCAGGTAACTTTAGCTGTCTTCTATCAGCTCATTTGATATGTTTGCTGACTAGTGCTTGCTCTCCAGCTAAAAATAGTAGCTAGAGTTGTTGCTACATGGTTCTAGTAATTTTCTTTCCAGTTGTATCGGGGTGTTTTCACACAGTCCTCTTTAAAATAACAGATCCCAGTCATTTTTTAAATTAAGTCTGGGGTAAAAAAAGAGCAAAATAACTCCGTTATCTTTGTATTCACACTGCCCTTGCCTTTGAATAAGGACTCAACTCTTTTGCCAGTTAAATTCAAATATTTAGTGGTCCGAGTCATCTTTGCATTCACATCACTATGTTTAGAAAGGAACCAAGATCTTTTTCCAACATTCACTCAATGCACTCTGGGTTTTTGCAAAGTGCAGGACAAGCCATTCCATCAGACCTTGATGGAATGATGTACCTTGATATAATTGCTTGCATTTAATTAAGAGATGAGACATAAAGGAACACATTTTTTTCCCCGCTTGCACTGACTTTTAGTGATGAATACTTTGAGGGGAAAATGTACTTGATACGATTTTGATGGCTTGTTGTTTCACCGAGCGACCTTAAGATGAACGCACAAATTGTAAGTCGCTCTGGAAAAGAGTCTGCTAAATGTCTAAAATGTATGAATGTAATGAGATAGTATTAACATATGAATATGATTGGTAACAGAAGAAATAGCAGAAAATAACTCGATTAAATAATGCCGTAATTGAAAAGTGTACACCCGATGTAGGTTACTGCTCCTTTAAGTAATTGCTTTTGTACCCTATGTTGTGGTACTCATTAAATATGTTGTCTCACACTATTCAAACTCCACAATCGAATAAACAGCGTATGAAGCTCTCTTTGCAATATGTGATCTATAGGCTTTTCTCTGCATTATTCGACACTCACTAATGAATATGCAAAAACAGCACAACTTTGTTCCGTGAACCTGTACATCATCTTCTCTCTTTTGTGGCACCAATGTGAGGAGTTATGGCAGGGAAACGTTGCTGCAGCAGCCTCGTGCGGGAATAATGACAAGCGAACCTGGGGGACTTTGTATTCGCATTGCTTTAAGTGAACAGGGGGCTCTTTTGATGGGTTCCCTTGGCGTGTTCACACTGCATAAAAAAATCAGCGAACCGCGTTCCGAGTTTACAAAAGTTGTTTAAAAGAGACCGAGTGGGGCGGCAGGTAGTCTGATTAGACCGAACCGAATTCCTGAGCTGACAAAGTTAAAAAAAACTGTCGTTCTGCCTCTGTGTTAATTGCCTTGTTCAATGTTCCTAAGCTCATTGTAAATAAGAATTTGTTCTTAACTGAAATGCCTAGTTAAATAAAGTGTGAAAACACTGCCCTTTCCCACCTGGACAAAAGGAACACATAAGTGAGAATGCTATTCATTGACTACAGCTCAGAGTTCAGCACCATAGTACTCTCAAAGCTCATCACTAAGGTAAGGACCCTGGTACTAAACACCTCCCTCTGCAACTGGATCCTGGACTTCCTGACAGGTCACCCACAGGCCACCCACAGGTGCACTCATGACTGCATGGCCAGGCACGACTCCAAGACCATTAAGTTTGCCGAAGACACAACTGTGGTAGGCCTGATCACCAACAACGATGGGACTGCTATAAGGAGAAGGTCAGAAACCTGGCTGTGTGGTGCCAGGATAACAACCTCTCCCTCAATATGATCAAGACAAAGGAGATGATTGTGGACCAGAATAGGAGGACCAAGCACGCCCCCATTCTCATCGACGGGCCTGCAGTGGAGAAGGTTGAGAGCTTCAAGTTCCTTGGTGTTCACATCACCAACAAACTATCATGGTCCGAACACACCAAGACAGTTGTGAAGAGGGCATGACAAAGCCTATTCCCATTCAGGAGATTTGGCATGGGGCCTGAGATCCTCAAAAGGTTCTACAGCTGCACCATTGAGTATCTAGACTGGTTGCATCACTGCCTGGTATTGTAACTGCTCGGCCTCTGACCGCAAGGCACTACAGAGGGTAGTGCGAACGGCCCAGTACGTCACTGGGGACAAGCTTCCTGCTATCCATGACCTCTATACCAGGCGGTGTCTCAGGAAGGTCCTAAAAATTGTCTAAGACTCCAGCCACCCTAGTCATAGACTGTTCTCTCTGCTAACGCACGGCAAGCAGTACCGGAGCACCATCTAGGTTCAAAAGGCTTCTTAAAGCTTCTACCCCCCCAAGCCATAAGACTCCTGAACAGCTAATCAAATGGCTACCCAGACATTTTTTATTTTTACTTAACACTTATTTTTCTTATCTGCATTGTTTAAGTGCTTGTAAGTAAGCATTTCACTGTTGTTTTCGGTGCATGTGACATACGATTTGATTTTGATCACCAACCTTGGCTTTATACCTGTTAACCAATGGGACAGGGTTCTGGTCTAGCATGGGTTCTGGTCTTTGCACAAAACATCCATTAAATTGTATAAGTAGTTGTCGCTGAGACCTATCACTCACTGCTGAAGATATTAACCTTTTATATTCATCCAATGTTTATGGATGAAGTGATGACGTCTTTGCTTCTCGGGCTGTTCCCTGTGCGCACTGAGTGCTAGTGCGCATGTGATGTTGCTCCTTATAAACCAGATGCAAACCGGATATAGAAGTTCCATGTATGTCAAAGTGAGTAGATTCCCTTGAAAACAACGGACATCATAGACAGTCCATTTCTTATTATAGCTCAGTGGTTCAAACATAACACAGGTGGCAGTATGCAACCTTTGTTTTCCAACTCATAGAAGTAGTAGAAGAAAATTGACTACTTCAAAATGGAGATGGCCTCAATGGCGCTGCCCATCGCCCACACACGCCATAATGGGACCGATACAAAGATGCGCTTGTCTCTAGTGGTTTCAACTGTCTAGTGTTTAATTGTTCTTTATTTGTTCAGGTGTGAATTGCCTGCATCTTCTGCATTCAATTGATATCATTGGTCAGTAACTGAGTATGAGTTTATTGCATGTAATTCTTTCATAAGTGTTGTCAATTCTGCAGGAACTTGTTGCCAAGTTCCTGCAGAATTGTCCCAGAATGAAAATTAGCTGATTGGTAGGCTACTACATAACTTTCTTCTTTAAACAATATTCAAGTGCAGAATTTTTACCCCCTGTGATTTTGACTCAAGTGTTAATCAGTTTATTACAGAAAAGGCATATCATGGCTATCCAAAGTTTGAAATCAATGAAGCAATCAAAGCCGAGGGTGGAAACAAGGTAGCAAAGTTCTGACATGTCTGTGAGTGGAAGAAGATGACTGGGTCTCCAGTAGCATGGGCAGAAATTGTTTGGGACCTGACTTTTTAAAGCTTTTCATCCCATTTTGCTATTAGGCACTCAAAATTCTGCCCTCTTCAAATATATAATTTGACAATTAGATGTCTCCAGAAACATGCATGGCCCTTTCAACAGTAGTAGCTATTTGGCTTCTGAGTTTTGAAAGTATGATTGTGCTGTGGATGCTTTTGAGTGCTTGACCTTCGAATGGAGAGGTAGATCTGCCAAGTTCGATCAGGGGTGTATTCATTACACCGATTAATTAAAAAAATAATAATAATTCTTCCTGTTGCTAAACGTTTCTTAAACGAAAGCAAACTGCACGAAACTGGGAGGGATATACCTGAATTTGTCCAATCGAAACTTGTTTTACTTGCAACCCATTTTGCAACTGTTTGGACTAATGATTACACCCCTGGTCAGGTTTTGAATTGTCATGGTATGGGACCTTATAAGTGCACACTGCATTTTGTTACCCGTCATGCTTGCTGAGACTTTTAGCTGCTCTACATTAGAATTCTGTCTCGAGAACCTTGTACCCTGATGTCATATCTTTCATCAGGACGTTGCCTAGACCCCACAAGTTCCTGAAACTCAATGAGCTCCCCAAGACGTGGGACTGGAGGAACATCAACGGCACCAACTACGTCAGCACCACCCGCAACCAGCACATCCCCCAATACTGTGGCTCCTGCTGGGCACACGGCAGCACCAGCGCCATGGCAGGTAGCTTAACCTCAAGTTCGCCTTTCTGCGGTCATCTGACCTGTACAGCTCATAGAAAGGAACAAACCATATCCAATTTACTTGGTAGTTTTACAGACTCTCTTGCATCAGAAGGGAGCACCGTACAAAGGGACAAATGGATGAAGATCAGATTGTGAAATTCTATTATTTGGCCACAGATGTCTCAAACCTCTTCACTATAAGTACAGTGTTGCACATCAAATCAAATTTATTTATATAGCCCTTCGTACATCAGCTGATATCTCAAAGTGCTGTACAGAAACCCAGCCTAAATCCCCAAACAGCAAGCAATGCAGGTGTAGAAGCACGGTGGCTAGGAAAAACTCCCTAGAAAGGCCAAAACCTAGGAAGAAACCTAGAGGAACCAGGCTATGAGGGGTGGCCAGTCCTCTTTTGGCTGTGCCGGGTGGAGATTATAACAGAACATGGCCAAGATGTTCAAATGTTCATAAATGACCAGCATGGTCAAATAATAATAATCACAGTAGTTGTCGAGGGTGCAGCAAGTCAGCACCTCAGGAGTAAATGTCAGTTGGCTTTTCATAGCCGATCATTAAGAGTATCTCTACCGCTCCTGCGGTCTCTAGAGAGTTGAAAACAGCAGGTCCGGGACAGGTAGCACGTCCGGTGAACAGGTCAGGGTTCCATAGCCGCAGGCAGAACAGTTGAAACTGGAGCAGCAGCACGGCCAGGTGGACTGGGGACAGCAAGGAGTCATCATGCCAGGTAGTCCTGAGGCATGGTCCTAGGGCTCAGGTCCTCCGAGAGAAAGAGAGAGCATACTTAAATTCACACAGGGCACCGGATAAGACAGGAGAAGTACTCCAGATCTAACAAACTGGACCCTAGCCCCCCGACACAAACTACTGCAGCATAAATACTGGAGGCTGAAACAGGAGGGGTCAGGAGACACTGTGGCCCCATCCGATGATACCCCCGGACAGGGCCAAACAGGAAGGATATAACCCCACCCACTTTGCCAAAGCACATCACCCACACCACTAGAGGGATATCTTCAAACACCAACTTACCATCCTGAGACAAGGCCCGAGTATAGCCCACAAAGATCTCCGCCACGGCACAACAACCCTCAATCATATGACCCACTGAAGAGATGAGTCTTCAGTAAAGACTTAAAAGTTGAGACCGAGTCTGCGTCTCTCACATGGGTAGGCAGACCATTCCATAAAAATGGAGCTCTATTGGAGAAAGCCCTGCCTCCAGCTGTTTGCTTAGAAATTCTAAGGACAATTAGAAGGCCTGCGTCTTGTGACCGTAGCGTACGTGTAGGTATGTACGGCAGGACCAAATCGGAAAGATAGGTAGGAGCAAGGCCATGTAATGCTTTATAGGTTAGCAGCAAAACCTTCAAATCAGCCCTTGCCTTAACAGGAAGCCAGTGTAGGGAGACTAGCACTGGAGTAATATGATCCAAATTTTGGGTTCTAGTCAGGATTCTAGCAGCCGTGTTTAGCACTAACTGAAGTTTATTTAGCGCTTTATCCGGGTAGCCGGAAAGTAGAGCATTGCAGTAGTCTAACCTAGAAGTAAAAAAAGCACGGATATATTTTTCTGCATAATTTTTGGACAAAGTTTCTGAATTTTGCAATGTTACGTAGATAGAAGAAAGCTGTCCTTGAAACAGTCTTGATATGTTCGTCAAAAGAGAGATCAGGGTCCAGAGTAACGCCGAGGTCCTTCACAGTTTTATTTGAGACAACTTTACAACCATCAAGATTAATTGTCAGATTCAACAGATCTCATTGTTTCTTGGGACCTAGAACAAGCATCTCTGTTTTGTCCGAGCTTAAAAGTAGAAAGTTTTCAGCCATCCACTACCTTATGTCTGAAACACAGGCTTCTAGCGGGGGCAATTTTGGGGCTTCACCATGTTTCATTGCAATGTACAGCTGTGTCATCCGCATAGCAGTGAAAGTTAACATTTATGTTTTCGAATGACATCCCCAAGAGGTAAAATACACTGCTCAAAAAAATAAAGGGAACACTAAAATATCACGTCCTAGATCTGAATGAATGAAATATTCTTATTAAATACTTTTCTTTACATAGTTGAATGTGCTGACAACAAAATCACACAAATTATCAATGGAAATCAAATTTATCAACCCATGGAGGTCTGGATTTGGAGTCACACTCAAAATTAAAGTGGAAAACCACACTACAGGCTGATCCAACGTTGATGTAATGTCCTTAAAACAAGTCAAAATGAGGCTCCGTAGTGTGTGTGGCCTCCACGTGCCTGTATGACCTCCCTACAACGCCTGGGCATGCTCCCGATGAGATGAGGTGGCGGATGGTCTCCTGAGGGATCTCCTCCCAGACCTGGACTAAAGCATCCGCCAACTCCTGGAAAGTCTGTGGTGCAACGTGGCGTTGGTGGATGGAGCGAGACATGATGTCCCAGATGTGCTCAATTGGATTCAGGTCTGAGGAATGGGCGGGCCAGTCCATAGCATCAATGCCTTCCTCTTGCAGGAACTGCTGACACACTCCAGCCACATGAGGTCTAGCATTGTCTTGCATTAGGAGGAACCCAGGCCCAACCGCACCAGCATATGCTCTCACAAGGGGTCTGAGGATCTCATCTCGGTACCTAATGGCAGTCAGACTACCTCTGGCGAGCACATGGAGGGCTGTGCGGCCCCCCAAAGAAATGCCACCCCACACCATGACTGACCCACCGCCAAACCGGTCATGCTGGAGGATGTTGCAGGTAGCAGAACGTTCTCCACGGCGTCTCCAGACTCTGTCACATGTGCTCAGTGTGAACCTGCTTTCATCTGTGTAGAGCACAGGGCGCCAGTGGCGAATTTGCCAATCTTGGTGTTCTCTGGCAAACGCCAAACGTCCTGCACGGTGTTGGGCTGTAAGCACAACCCCCACCTGTGGACGTCGGGCCCTCATACCACCCTCATGGAGTCTGTTTCTGACCATTTGAGCAGACACATGCACATTTGTGGCCTGCTGGAGGTCATTTTGCAGGGCTCTGGCAGTGCTCCTCTTGCTCCTCCTTGCACAAAGGCGGAGGTAGCGGTCCTGCTGCTGGGTTGTTGCCCTCCTACGGCCTCCTCCACGTCTCTTGATGTACTGGCCTGTTTCCTGGTAGCGCCACAATGCTCTGGACACTACGCTGACAGACAGAGCAAACCTTCTTGCCACAGCTCGCATTGATGTGCCATCATGGATGAGCTGTACTACCTGAACCACTTGTGTGGGTTGTAGACTCCGTCTCATGCTACCACTAGAGTGAAAGCCCCGGCAGCATTCAAAAGTGACCAAAACATCAGCCAGGAAGCATAGGAACTGAGAAGTGGTCTGTGGGCACCACCTGCAGAACCACTCCTTTATTGGGGGTGTCTTGCTAATTGCCTTTAATTTCCACCTGTTGTCTATTCCATTTGCACCACAGCATGTGAAATTTATTGTCAATCAGTGTTGCTTCCTAAGTGGACAGTTTGATTTCACAAAAGTGTGATTGACTTGGAGTTACATTGTGTTGTTTGTGTTCCCTTTATTTTTTTGAGCAGTGTATATAGTGAAAACAATAGTGGTCCTAAAACGGAACCTTGAGGAATACCGAAATGTACAGTTGATTTGTCAGAGGACAAACCATTCACAGAGACAAACTGATATCTTTCTGACAGATAAGATCTAAACCAGGCCAGAACTGGTCCGTGTAGACCAATTTGGGTTTCCAATCTCTCCAAAAGAATGTGGTGATCGACGGTATCAAATGCAGGACAGATGCAGAGCCTCGGTCTGACGCCATTTAAAAGGTAATTTACTACCTTCACAAGTGCAGTCTCAGTGCTATGATGGGGTCTAAAACCAGACTGAAGCATTTAGTATACATTTTTTGTCTTCAGGAAGGCAGTGAGTTGCTGCGCAACAGCTTTTTCAAATTTGTTTGAGAGGAATGAAAGATTTGATATAGGCTGATAGATTTAAAAATATTTTCTGGGTCAAGGTTTGGCTTTTTCAAGAGGCTTTATTACTGCCCCTTTTAGTGAGTTTGGTACACATCCGGTGGATAGAGAGCCGTTTTATTATGTTCAACATATGAGGCCATGATTATTTTCATCATTGTGTCAAGTGTTTTAGTACTATATCTCTTGAGTGTCTCTCTTGATCGTAGGTCCTGGCAGAGTTGTTCAGACTCAGGACAGCTGAGCTTTGGAGGAATACGCAGATTTAAAGAGGAGTCCGTAATTTGCTTTCTAATGATCATGATCTTTTCCTCAAAGAAGTTAATGAATTTAGTACTGCTGAAGTGAAAGCCATCCTCACTTGGGGAATGCTGCTTTTTAGTTAGCTTTGCGACAGTATCAAAAAGACATTTCGGGGGCCTCCCGGGTGGCGCAGTGGTCTAGGGCACTGCATCGCAGCGCTAGCTGTGCCACCAGAGACTCTGGGTTCGCGCCCAGGCTCTGTCGCAGCCGGCCGCAACCGGGAGGTCCGTGGGGCGACGCACAATTGGCCTAGCGTCGTCCGGGTTAGGGAGGGTTTGGCCGGTAGGGATATCCTCGTCTCATCACGCACCAGCAACTCCTGTGGCGGGCCGGGCGCAGTGCGCGCTAACCAAGGTAGCCAGGTTCACGGTGTTTCCTCCGACACATTGGTGTGGCTGGCTTCCGGGTTGGAGGCGCGCTATGTTAAGAAGCAGTGCGGCTTGGTTGGGTTGTGTTTCGGAGGACGCATGGCTTTCGACCTTCGTTTCTCCCGAGCCCGTACGGGAGTTGTAGCGAAGAGACAAGATAGTAATTACTAACAATTGGATACCACGAAAAAGGGGGTAAAAAAACAAACAAAATAAAATCGGATTATTCTTATTTTCCTCAATTAAGTTGGAGAAATAGGATGATCGAGCAGCAGTGAGGGCTCTTCGATACTGCACTGTACTGTCTTTCCAAGCTAGTCGGGAGACTTCCAGTTTGGTGTGGCGCCATTATTTTCTGGAAGCTTGCTTCAGAGCTCGGGTATTTTCTGTATACCAGGGAGCTAGTTTCTAATGACAAATGTTTTTAGGGGTGCAACTGCATCTAGGGTATTGCGCAAGGTTAAATTGAGTTCCTCAGTTAGGTAGTTAACTGATTTTGTCCTCTGACGTCCTTGGGTAGGCAGAGGGAGTCTGGAAGGGCGTCAAGGAATCTTTGTGTTGTCTGAGAATTTATAGCACGACTTTTGATGCTCCTTGGTTGGGGTCTGAGCAGATTATTTGTTGCGATTGCAAACGTAATAAAATGGTGGTCCGATAGTCCAGGATTATGAGGAAAAACATTAAGATCTATAACATTTATTCCACGTGACAAAACTAGGTCCAGAGAATGACTGTGGCAGTGAGTAGGTCCAGAGACATGTTGGACAAAACCCACTGAGTCGATGATGTCTCCAAAGGCTTTTTGGAGTGGGTCTGTGGACTTTTCCATGAGAATATTAAAATCACAAATTTGAATATCTGCTATGACTACAAGGTCCGATAGGAATTCAGGGAACTCAGTGAGGAACGCTGTATATGGCCCAGGAGGCCTGTAAACAGTAGCTATAAAAAGTGATTGAGTAGACTACATAGATTTCATGACTAGAAGCTCAAAAGACGAACATGTCATTTTATTTTTGGTAAATTGAAATTTGCTATCGTAAATGTTAGCTACACCTCCGCCTTTGCGGGATGCACGGGGGATATGGCCACTAGTGTAACCAGGAGGTGAGGCCTCATTTAACACAGTAAATTCATCAGGCTTAAGCCATGTTTCAGTCAGGCCAATCGCATCAAGATTATGATCAGTGATTAGTTCATTGACTATAACTGCCTTTGAAGTTAGGGATCTAACATTAAGTAGCCCTATTTTGAGATGTATCACGATCTCTTTCAATAATGTCAGGAATGGAGAAGGTCTTTATTCTAGTGAGATTGCAAAGGCGAACACCGCCATGTTTAGTTTTGCCCAACCTAGGTCGAGGCACAGACACGGTCTCAATGGGGATAGCTGAGCTGACTACACTGACTGTGCTAGTGGCAGACTCCACTGATCTGGCAGGCTGGCTAACAGCCTGCTGCCTGGCCTGCACCCTATTTCATTGTGGAGCTAGAGGAGTTAGAGCCCTGTCTATGTTGGTAGATAAGATGAGAGCACCCCTCCAGCTAGGATGGAGTCCGTCACTCCTCAGCAGGCCAGGCTTGGTCCTGTTTGTGGGTGAGTCCCAGAAAGAGGGCCAATTATCTACAAATTCTATCTTTTGGGAGGGGCAGAAAACAGTTTTCAACCAGCGATTGAGTTGTGAGACTCTGCTGTAGAGCTCATCACTCCCCCTAACTGGGAGGGGGCCAGAGACAATTACTCGATGCCGACACATCTTTCTAGCTGATTTACACGCTGAAGCTATGTTGCGCTTGGTGACCTCTGACTGTTTCATCCTAACATCGTTGGTGCCGACGTGGATAACAATATCTCTATATTCTCTACACTCGCCAGTTTTAGCCTTAGTCAGCACCATCTTCAGATTAGCCTTAACGTCAGTAGCCCTGCCCCCTGGTAAACAGTGTATGATTGCTGGATGATTCGTTTTAAGTCTAATACTGCGGGTAATGGAGTCGCCAATGACTAGGGTTTTCAATTTGTCAGAGCTAATGGTGGGAAGCTTCGGCGTCTCAGACCCCGTAACGGGAGGAGTAGAGATAAGAGAAGGCTCAGACTCCGACTCGCTGCTTAATGGTAATTCATTGGTAATTCATCTTCAAGATGGTCATAAAGTCACTTGGAAACAATTTTATAACAAAGGTGGAGTAAACATTGTAATAATTGTTCAAATATGCATGTCTGTTAGGCATTTAACACATGACTGACTCAAATTGGGTGGTGTGGCAGGGAAGCGTTGAGGCGGTGTGGCAATGCCAACCTCGATGTGCTGACGTTCAGTTAAAGCTTTATGGTTTCCTGTAATTCAGGTTTCCTGTAAATCTTGTTCATGTAAAGCATGTTTGTTGTAGAATGCAAAGTACAGTTCCTCCTTTGCTCATACAAGTAGTCCTTTTATCATAACAATACCATGACTTCAGAGTGCTAGATTCGTCCTTACTAAGTTTGACTTGTGAACATGAACATCTAAGAGCAGATTCTGTCACATGTACTGAATTAATGGACTGGTTGTTGGTGGTTTGCTCTCCTTTGTCAGATCGCATCAACATCAAGCGAAAGGGAGCCTGGCCCTCTGCTTATCTGTCAGTCCAGAATGTGGTGGACTGTGGTGAGGCCGGCTCCTGTCATGGAGGGGATCACTCTGGAGTGTGGGAGTACGCCAACAAACACGGCATCCCTGACGAGACCTGCAACAACTACCAGGCCAAGGACCAGAGTAAGGCCTCAAGAACTCTATCTCCTAGCTGAACATTACATTTTTTCCCATGACTTGATCACAAGAATTTCTGTCACATCAAATTAAGATTCTGTTCATTTACAATTTCTCAGGCTTAAAATGTTCTCCATATTGTGTCTTTCAGAGTGCAAACCATTCAACCAGTGTGGAACCTGCACAAGATTCGGGGTCTGTAACATCATCCAGAACTATACCCTGTGGAAGGTCGGAGACTTCGGCGCCATCAGTGGGAGGGAGAAGATGATGGCTGAGATCTACGCTGGAGGACCTATCAGGTTAGGAACTGGTCAACATGGGCTGTGTCTCAAATGCAGGGGTGCAACTTTCACGTTCTGAAATTGCATTTTTGCAATTTCTTTTGCCCCCCCTCCCCCCACACAGTTTTATCATTGCACTGTGATACAAAAAGCGGCGTGTGTGCTTTAGGACCATGCGGATGCCTCAGAGTGGTCGGGTAGACTGTTTGGAGGTTTCAGCGGTCTGGATTTTAGGGCTGCTCTCCGACGCCACAGAGTGCGCAGACAGGCAGTGTGAAGAAAAATCTTCTGACCAGCACAGTGGTGCTGTCTGCAGCTGCTGTCTCTTTGTTGTGCTTTTTCTCAGTTGTCAGAGCAGAAACTGGCAGCTCTTTATTTGGATGATGTAGCTGTCAAGGTAACTGCTGTTTGACTTAATAGAAACAAGTATTTATTCCCAGTTCTGAGCTAGTAGTGTAACTGAAATGTAACGTCAGCTAATGTTTCATCTCGACTGAAATTCTGTCTGAAGAGAAACAAACTAGCTAGCTAGTAGACCACAACCAGTTCAACTCTAGCTATCTGTAATATAGCAGAATCCAACAGCTGCTGTGTGTATGGAAATGTCCCCTGTGTCCCGTTTTTCAAGAGGTAAATTAACTTGGCTAGTTTTTGTCAGTTGACTCACCATTAGAGCTAGCCAATGTTAGTTAGCTAGCTCACTCACTTGATATATTATTTTTTAAAGTAGACCTGAATCAAATCATGAAACCAGCAGCCAAATGATGGAAGACTGATATTCTGATGTTTTTAACAGCGAAATGTGAGTTTTTATTAGTCAGTATAGCATAAATTACTGCATTTTAAGACCATCAATAGAACATCCTATATGCCAGTGACACTGAATATCATGCACTCAGAAATATAATTCCTCTGTTGGAAGTGTAAAACACAAAAGTTATGATCTTGTGAAGGCTGACTGAATTCTGGCAAAGAGTATGTTCTTTTGTCTCATGTCTACAGATTCTTCTTGTTTTGTTTGCTTGGAAATGTTGATACTGAAGACTGTTATCAGAAGAAACTGTGTAACCTTGCATTTATAACTGCTAAGAAATGCATTGCCATTTAATTGAAATGTTGGTTGTCCTCGCACAGTGGCAGAAATGTCAAGTTATGTATCACTAGATTTGATTTTATTACAAGATTAAGGGTATACTGTGCAACTTTCATAAAGTCTGGATGCCGTATATTGAATAGCCTACTGTATGACAAAGGGTCTGTATTGAAAACATGAGATTTAGTCGGAGTTGCAAATAGATGAAAAAAAATTCATGGCACTCAAGACAGCTGTGTGATTTGCGCCTGTCTTGGTGGACTAATCCATTGAGGAGCCCACGGGGATGCCTCAGTCCAAGAATATGGCATGTGTCTCGCCAGAATGCTTGCTCTCCCGCAACTTTGTGGATATTCATTGTATCATAACTTCATTGTGTGCATTGTTGTCTATCAATTCCCCATTACGTACATCACCAGTAGAAGCCTACATTTACCTTTAATTCCTAGAATTTCTAATCTGCTAACTTTGTTTTGGTTATGGTAATTTATGTTAATCAATTCAATATATTATTAGTAATTTTCCATTGTCGTGTGTTTTGCAGAACTCTCAACCTATGCTACACTTGTGAGAAACAAGTTTTTGTTTTTCATTCCATTTACGAGTTTTGTCAATTTATTAATCGTATTTTGTTTGAAATACTCCTGTCAATGTTGAGTAAGGACGAGCACCTGATTACACATATAGAAGTAAGACCAGTGAATGTGCCCATTTGGGGATGTCTGATTTTGTATTTCTGATTGTCTTAACTCACTACTACTAATGAGCTGTGGAGCTTCTCAAAATAATTTTTCTTCACTGCAAACAGCAAGTAAATTAAGTCTGTTTTTAGAATCAATTGAGAATGACAATAGTTCCTCAAAGTATTTGAACAATATTTCCAACTTTCTCCCTTTCGATAACCACAAGTCATTAAAGGGAAATATGTAATGCTATGATCCAGTGGAAACATCATAAAATACCTGATATACTTTTCCCTTGCACAAATAGCCTCCAGCTGTGTTTGTCCCGAGCTCACTGGCACAGGAAACAGAGGGCCCAGAATATTTGATACAATGTTTGCTAGTGTAAGTTTTGGGGCACCCAGTTGATATAATGTTTCAAGATTGTTGCAGATTGGTTACACATGGCCAATGTGATTTATAGAATATTTATCAGGATATTTTCTACTTGCAGGCTGCAATGTTTTTGCTTTATGTAGGTTATTACATAGCTAGCAATGGCAATAAAAGTTACTTTTAGATTAGTTTATTTTTCATTTAGATAGAATGTAGATTAACCATAGACAAGGATTTTGAGGTGCAAAGATTCTAAATGAAAATGTGCATATGAAAATCATGATTGGTAGAAATGGTCAAATTGGCACTCCAAATGGAAAAGGTTGCTGACCGCTGGTGTAGCCTATTACCTGCAACTTAAGGCCAGCAGCGGGAGAAGGGGGTTCGGGAACAGGTTTTTTCCCCCTTATGGTTAGGTTCTCTGGCTCCCTCTTGTCATTTATTTAATTAAACAGCGTGTTTAAAGCATCAGACAAGTTCAAACATATAGGGTGTGTCTCTATATAGGCCAATGGAAAAATAGAATCTTTAAAGAAAAGACTACTCTTGGTGGGCCAATATTTTATTTTTGTCAGGGACTGCCCAAGTAGAAATCGTACCCCCCACACACTTCTATAACCAAAGTTACACTATGTAGGGAATGGGGTGCCACATAAATCCGTAACCATGGGCACCCTCATAGATATCATCCTGACCAACTTGTCCTCTAAATACACCTCTGCTGTCTTCAACCAGGATCTCAGCGATCACTGCCTCATTGCCTGAGTCCGTAATGGGTCTACAGTCAAATGACCACCCCTCATCACTGTCAAACGCTCCCTAAAACACTTCAGATATAGCCTTTGGTTCACCCCAGACTTGACTGCCCTTGACCAGCACAAAAACATTCTGTGGCGTACTGCACTAGCATCGAATAGCCCCAGCGATATGCAACTTTTCAGTTAGGAAAGCTAAGGCTAGCTTTTTCAACCAGAAATTTGCATCCCGCAACACTCATTCCAAAAAGTTTTGGGACACTGTAAACTCCATGGAGAATAAGAGCAGCTCCTCCCAGCTGCCCACTGCTCTGAGGCTAGGAAACACTGTCACCACCGATAAATCTACGCTAGATAATTTCAATAAGCATTTTTCTACGGCTGGCCATGCTTTCCACCTGGCTACCCCTACCCCGGTCAACAGCCCTGCACCATCCACAGCAGCTTGCCCAAGCCTACCCCATTTCTCCATCACCCAAATCCAGATAGCTGATGTTCTGAAAGAGTTGCAAAATCTGAACCCCCTACAAATCAGCTGGGCTAGACAATCTGAACCCTCTCTTTCTAAAATTATCCACCGCAATTGTTGCAACCCCTATTACTAGCCTGTTCAACCTCTTTTTCGTATCGTCTGAGATCCCCAAAGATTGGAAAGCTGCTGCGGTCATCCCCCTCTTCAAAGGGGGAGACTCTCTAGACCTAAACTGTTATAGACCTATATCCCATCCTGCCCTGCCTTTCTAAAGTCATCGAAAGCCAAGTTAACAGATCACGGACCATTTTGAATCCCACCGTACCTTCTCCACTATGCAATCTGGTTTCTGAGACACTGTGCAGCCGTATTCATCGACCTGGCCAAGGCTTTCGACCTTGGTTTCACAATGACTGCCTCGCCTGGTTCACCAACTACTTCTCAGAGTCCAGTGTGTCAAATCGGAGGGCCTGAGGCCGGACCTCTGGCAGTCTATGGGGGTGCCACAGGGTTCAATTCTCAGGCCGACTCTTCTCTGTATATATCAATGATGTTGCTCTTGCTGCTCTGCTCTGATCCACCTCTACGCAGACAACACCGTTCTGTATACTTCTGGCCCTTCTTTGGACACTGTGTTAACTAACCTCCAGATGCTTCAATGCCACAACTCTCCTTCCGTGCAAGTAAAAACTAAATGCACGCTCGTCAACCGATCGCTGCCCGCCCATCCAGCATCACTTCTCTGGACGGTTCTGACTTGGTATTTGTAGTTGTCCACATATTCTTAGTTGTCTGGTTAGACTGTAAACTCTCCTTCCAGACTCCCATTAAGCCTCTCTAATCCAAAATTAAATCTAGAGTCTGCTTCCTATTTCGCAACAATGCCTCCTTCACTCATGTTGCAAAACTGACTATCCTACCGATCCTTGACTTCGGCTATGTCATTTACAAAATAGCCTCCAACACTCTACTCAGCAAATTGGATTCAGTCTATCACAGTGCCATCCATTTTTGTCGCCAAAGCCCCTTATACTATCCACCACTGTGACCTGTATGCTCTCGTTGGCTGGCCCTCGCTACATATTCGTTGCCAAACCCCACTGGCTCCAGGTCATCTATAAGTCTATGCTAGGTAAAGCCCCACCTTCTCAGCTCACTGGTCACCATAGCAACTCCCACCCGTAGCACGCGCTCCAGCAGGTATATTTCACTTGTCATCCCCAAAGCCAACACCTCTGGCCACTTTTCCTTCCAGTTCTCTGCTGCCAATGACTGGAACAAATTGCAAGAATCACTGAAGCTGGAGACGTATCTCCCTCTAACTTTAAGCATCAGCTGTCAGAGCAGCTTACCGATCACTGTACCTGTACACAGCCCATCTGTAAATAGCACACCCAACTACCTCATCCCCATATTATTTGTTTTGCTCTTTTGCACATCAGCTGCACATCTATCACACCAGTGTTAATGCTAAATTGTAATTGTTTTGCCACTATGGCCTATTTATTGCCTTACCTCCCTAATCTTACTACATTTGCACACACTGTATGTAGATTCTTCTTTTGTGTTATTGACTGTACGTTTGTTTGTAAGTCTGTTGTTTTTGTCGCACTGCTTTGCTTTATCTTGGCCAGGTCGCAGTTGTAAATGAGAACTTGTTCTCAACTGGCCTACCTGGTTAAATAAAGGTGAAATTTGGAACTGGACTGGGTTAACATGGTGACTGCTTCTCTTCTCATGAACTCCCACCTAACAATGACTGTGTATGGATTTGCACAAGATGTAAAGCCAAGTCATAATTAAATGGGCACATATCTGATATGTAACAAAGGGTTTTTATTTTTACTATTTTCTACCTTGTAGAATAATAGTGAAGTTATAAAAACTATGAAATAACACACATGGAGTCATGTAGTAACCAAAAGTGTTAAACAAATCAAACTATATTTTAGATTCTTCAAAGTAGCCACCCATTGCCTTGACAGCTTTGCACATTCTTGGCATTCTCAACCAGCTTCACCTAGAATGCTTTTCCAACAGTCTTGGAGTTCCCACATGCTGAACACTTGTTGGCTGCTTTTCCTTCACTCTGCGGTCCAACTCATCTCAATTGGGTTGAGGTCGGCTGATTGTGTAGGCCAGGTTATCTGATGCAGTACTCCATCACTCTCCTTCTTGGTCAAATAGCCCTTACATAGCCTGGAGGTGTGTTGGTTCATTGTCCTGTTGAAAAACAAATGGTAGTCCCACTAAGCCCAAACCAGATGGGATGGCGTATCGCTGCAGGATGCTGTGGTAACCATGCTGGTTAAGTGTGCCTTAAATTCTAAATAAATAACCAACACTGTCACCAGCAAAGCACCATCACACCACCACCATGCTTCACGGTGGGAACCACACATGCAGAGATCAGCTGGTTACCTACTCTGCGTCTTACAAAGGCATGGCGGTTGGAACCAAAAATCTTGAATTTGGACTCATCAGACCAAAGGATCGATTTCCACCAGTAATATCCTTTGGTCATGTTTCTTGGCCCAAGCAAGTGTCTTCTTCTTATTGGTGTCTTTTAGTGGTGGTTTCTTTGCAGCAATTCGACCATGAAGGCCTGATTGATGCTGTCTCCTCTGAACTGTTGTGTCTTGAGCGCTGTGAAGCATTTATTTGGGCTGTAATTTCTGAGGCTGGTAAATCTCTAATGAACTTATCCTCTGCAGTAGAGGCAACTCTGGGTTTTCCTTTTCTATGGCGGTCCTCATGAGAGCCAGTTTCTTCATAGCGTTTGATAGTTTTTGCGACTGCACTTGAAGAAACTTTCGAAGTTCATAATTTTCCAGATTGACTGACTTTCATGTCTTAAAGTAACGGACTGTCATTTTCTCTTTGCATATTTGCGCTGTTCTTGACATAATATGGACTTGGTCTTTTACCAAATAGCCCTATCTTCTGTAAACCACCCCAAACTTGTCACAACCCAACCGATTGGTTCAAATGCATGAAGGAGGAAAGAAATTCCACTAACTTTTAACAAGGCACACTTGTTAATTGAAATGCATTACAGGTGACTGCCTCATGAAGCTGGTTGAGAGAATGCCAAGAGTGTGGCTACTTAGATTCTTCAAAAATATAAAATATATTTTGATTTAACACTTTTGGTCACTACATGGTGCCATTTCATAGTTTTGATGTCTTCACTATTATTCTACAATGTAGCAAATAGTTTAAAAAAAATAAAGAACCCTGGAATGAATAACTTTTAGGTGTTAACAAACTTTTGACTGATTCTGTACTTTGAGTCAGCTGAACTCGTGGATACCGTTTTTGTCTCTGTGCAGTTTGAAGGAAGTTGCTAACTAGTATTACCCATAGACTTCCAATCTGCTAGTCCATTCTATTTCCTTTCCTTTCACGTCCTTGCAAAAACATACACAAAAAAAACATGCCGACTAATTAGTTTCGCTTTAACTAAAGTTTTTGTTTTCTGTCCTTGGTAGCTGTGGAATCATGGCCACTGACAAGTTGGATGCCTACACTGGAGGCCTGTACTCTGAGTACATTGAGGAGCCCTTCATCAACCACATTGTATCTGTTGCCGGCTGGGGCATGGATGAGAACGGTGTGGAATTCTGGATCGTCCGCAACTCATGGGGAGAGCCATGGGTAACATTTGTACATTTTAGTCATTTAGCAGACGCTCTAATCTAGAGCGATTTTTACAGTTGGTGCATTTGTTTTAAGGTAGCTAGGTGAGACAACCACAGATTAAGTAGCTATCCACAAAGTCAGTGCTAAGAAAAGACAAGTGAGTGTTGGTGAAAGTCAAGGGTGTTTTTATTTTTTTATTGGGGGGGGGGGGGGCTGTGAGGTTAATCAAGATGGACGTTAGGGGGAAGCTTGTTCCATCCTCATTGAATGAACACTATGCATGCCATATTAGAGCTGGTAGTCTGTAGTGATCTTTCATGACACTAGCTGCAGCAGAGAATTTAAAACCTCATGCTCTACTATAGATTTACAAATCTTAGCTGTTCCTGTAGTTTAACCTAACCATTACATGAACATCACTTTCTATTGTTCATGTGCGTTCTAGCATCTTTATCTAGCTGAAACTCCAGATTGAGTAAATGTGTTTTCTATTGCCAGGGTGAGAAGGGCTGGCTGAGGATCGTGACCAGCGCCTACAAGGGAGGAAGTGGCAGTCAGTACAACCTGGCACTGGAGGAAGACTGCATGTACGGAGATCTCATCGTGCCCAAGACCTACATGTAGACAACAGGCAGTGGGACCAACCAATGTTTCTTCTAAAGACCTGGGGCCTCCATCAACCGTTGTGTAAATTCCACACTAAATATCTGTCTGCCATTTCTTAGAATACATACGTATTGAGATTTTACTCAGACCTGTCGTAAAACTGCACACGTGAATGAGCTCTGCCTGGAAATTACCCTCATTCACCTTTTTATGGTGACAATAATGCCCTTTTTGCTGTATCTATTGGAATTAGGCCAGTTTCTAAAAGAAAGCACAAATTTGATAATGTTTTTAGAGGTGTTGACAGAATCTTAATATTTTGCAAAAGACAGTTTCTGAAAGGGGGAAAAAAAGTGGCAAATTTTTGTGGACCGGTCAGTCAGAACGTTTGAATTCAATGTTTTGCATAGACTTTACCCCCCCAACCTAAATATGCAGGACTTCCCGTGAAATCGGAAACGTTGTCTAGTCTACTCTCAAACATTTAATTTATGGTAAGCTACTGACAGTTCCAAACATACATTGTCTTTTACATTGAAGTATCTTATAAACCGCACTGCCTATGGGATTGCATGGACTATATATTTACTAGGCCCATTTTAAATTAGATGTGCATGGTAATTTGTTGTATGGCTAGCATCCAGAAAAGGGGAGGAATTTATTCTGCAATGGTTATGAAAATAAAATAGGAAATAATTTCCTAATTATTTTAAGATTCAAAAAAACTAAATGTATACCTATCCATTTTTGCAATTTAATTTTTGTTGTTGAATAAGCATGTCATCCACCATTTGAAAAAAATACCAACTTGCCTGCTTGGAATACCAGACTTCAACCACTACAAAATGTGTTTTCATGAATGCCAACTTCTGCATATAGGCAGCATTTATAAAGAAGCTGTTACAAAGAATAGGCAGCATTGTATATCTACGACAATCTCAGGCTAGTTCCACATTGTAAAATCAGGAAAAGGGAAGTTATTTAAAAAAGTTGCCTTGATGTGCTTTCGGATCTTTTTCTTATACAAAGTGTTACTGAACAAGTCATTATGTACAAATGCTGATATTAGATGCACAATTAGCTTAAGCTCAATAGGCTAGGAAGAACTAATTGTGGCTGTAAATGTTGAAGCTTTGATCAATTCTGATGCCACTTGTCTTGTTGTATGCAAATTTAACTGAATGATTTCAGTATTCTGAAAGCAAGGCCAGTTTTCAAACAAATGCACTGACATCTCACTGCACTTGTCTTCATGACAGTTTCCACAGTTCAATTTGTTTGAATCCAGGCCTGTTACAGAAACTTGTTGTAATAGTTGATGCATTTTCTGAACCACCTCAAAATAAATGCAAGATTCTTGTCAAATTGAAAAGGGCAACCATGAAAAAGGCCAAACCATTTGAGCAGTCAGTCATACATATTAACAGAAAATGGACAACACAACTTTAGCTCATACTAATGGAAACTACAGTGAAACGAATGGAGCTGCACGAGTTCTTCACATACCTCCCAGACATGCAATAATACACTACATCCTAATTCTGAAAGTCATGTTACACCACATTTGAAAATAAAAAGTTGCAGGTGAAACACCCAAGTGGTCAGCCGTTGGCCTCAATTGGCAATGTTCCAGTCCTCGTTCAGCTCATAACCAAAAGGTTCTGGTCTTCCCGCTACATCCTCAGTCAAGTTAAACCGAACCAGTGTCATTCTCAGTTCATCATGATGAAGTTGGATTTGCAGTGAGCTGAAACGGAGCAGAATGATAATTATATTTTAAGCTTCTATAACTGGGCAAAAGGGAAATATTTAACCATGTAGACAGTTTTGGGCCATGAAAAAGATGTTATTAGAGATTGACCTATGAACTCTGCAACAGGGTCATGTTCTCCCTCTGTCCGAATGGTTCCAGCGATGCTGTCGTTCTCCAGGATGGGCAGGAACAGCTGGACAAAGTCTGAAGTGTATGGCGGGGCAATCACATCCAACACCTGATAGGGCAAACACAAATATCCATATTTTCACTTCAGCTACCATTTTCTCAAGCGCAACTAAATTAGACCAACATTGTCTTTAGACGTTTTCACTTCACTTTAAATAGTTTCAGCAGGCCTTACTTCTGTTACGAAGTAGCGAATGAGAGAGATATCCGTGTTGAGCTTCTCCAGGCACTTGCGGATGTATCCGACCACAGGCAACACGTAGCCCCGACTCAGCAGGTGGACCATACGATCCAACAGGGTCTTCTTCAGCTCCATCTGAAAGGGACAACACTCATAGTCAGCTAAGAACTCATCCACTGAAAGTCTATGGGGTGGTTGCATGGTCCCAGATTAAGCCTAAGCACAACACACACCTGCTCCATGACGTCAAGCTGGGAGTGTTCTGTCTCAAATAGCTTGATCAGCAGCTGGAGGACCTGTGGGTGCAGGAGCTGGTGACAGGTGCTGATCTGGGGAATAAAAACAAACATTATGGTCTTAATCTCTGTCCCTACCACCTGATTGGTCTTTAAACTGCAAAACAATTCCAAGAATGACAGTTAAAGGCACAGTGTGTGTATGTCCCAAATTGCACCCTATGTTATAATATAGTGCACTACTTTTGACCCGTTCCAAATGACACCCTGTTCCCTATATAGTGCACTACTTTTGACCAGGGCACATAGCGTAAAGGTAGTGTGCTATATAGAGTCATTTGGACTTATATATCATAGGTACTGTGAGTCAACCATAATACCACAACTAAAACATCCTCCCTTAGCCAGTGAAAAAGTGCAACTCCTACCTCATCCAGAAGCGCTAGATGGACAGGGGTGTGGTCTGTCTGGAGCTGGAAGTAGCGGGGCTCAGAGACCGTCCAATCAACCCATTTCAGCACCCCCATGGCAACAACCGGGAACCTTCAAATGGACATAGTGATGTCTCAACCGACAGTGGTAACCAATTACATTATTGGAATCCTCTGACTTTAGCTACATATTGGAGATCATTGATAGGCTCACTAGGTTGGCTAGTTGGTTGCTGGGCTCACCGGATGCACTGGTACAGAGTGCTGAGCTCAGCCACCAGTTCTGTGGCTCCTTTGTTCTCATTGCAACACAGGTTATGGACTGTCTCAATGGCCTTGGAGGTGGACTTGAGCTCATCCTTGTTGATGTTCACTCGCTTGTTCTGTGGATGGATGAAAAGAGAGCCATACTGTTATCTGGCCGTTTTTATTTGGGTGAAAAAACACATGTAATTGGATAAAACATTTTCACATACTGGTAAAAAAAAAAAAATCTAATTCTGCATATGAGCAACGACAGAACATCTGATAAGCTTAGTAGCATGAGGGATTATGTCAGGGGCGTTTTTGTTTCGGGTACCTTTTTCCATGTCTCAACCACACTGGCAGCGTAGGCCAGGATGTGAATGTATTTGTGTTTATGGTCCTGGTTGATCTTGGAGCCTGGCTTGAACAGCGACTGCATAAACAGGTCCAGGAAGGCAGGCACTCGAATCTGAAGAAACACAAGAGAAAATACTTCAACCATTCTTTCAAAAGACAATATCAACAGCTGAAAGACAAGCAAATCTCAGTTTCGCATCCAGGTAAAGCTAGCCTGGAGCCAGATCTGTTTGTGCTGTCTTGCTAACTCATATTGGTCATTGTCACGTCAAACATGCAAGGCAACCGGTGAAAATATCCCTCCATCTAACTTGGAAAATTGCACCTTATTCCCTGTGTAGTGCACTACTTTAGGTTTTTTGGCTTGATGCCCCACACTAACCAGCTCTACGGGAGGCGGGTCCATGCTGCTGAACATCTTGAAGAGCACAGTGATGTCAGCAGGGTTGAGTGCCCCTTTGGACAGCATTGCGCCCAGGGCCTGGCAAGCTCGAGGGTAGGCTGCTGCTGTGCCCAATGCTAGGGTGATCTGACTGGCATCATGCCCCCTGAAATGAAACAGCACAAGGAACAGTAAAACACGCAAATTAGCTCACTTTCTTAAACCGCTTTATTCCTGGAGGAACATATGGCATGTAATAAAATGAGCTACTATACAACAGTACTATACCCATTCAGTTGAGAGCATAACTTCATTAGACTGCCTTTTCCACAAAGCTGCTCACTCAATATTCACGCTTATTGTAACACTGGATTTTAAAGATAATACAACCATCCTTTCACAAAACGGAGGAATCAATTTAAATAAATTAAATGCATTTCCTTCAATCATATCTAATGCTGCCAAGATGGAGGACATGCATGAACAGCCTATGCTCCTTATAGGAGCCAAAAGCTTGTCAAGTAAGTCAATGCTGGCAAAATAGTGTAGAGGGCAAGATACCTCTGATGTGCAGACTTCTGTACTTCCTGGCCGATCCTGCGCATGGCCGACCCTCCCTGCTCCTCCTGAGACATGATGGACATCATGGCCTGGGCAAACAGGTAAGTGTGCTCCCCGTGACACACCATCTTCTGTGGAACACAGAAAAGGAGGAGAAAACAGTTCAGCTCCAAACCAACCACACAAACAGAGACACTCATGCCAAAAGACAGGTAGCCTGCAACATGTTGTGTTGTGCTACCAATGTCCTGCAATTACATATTGGTTAGTGAAATACTGATTGAAGTACCACTTTCAAATGATTCAAAACCTTGAATACATCACATTTCCAAAATCATCAAACCAAGGATTTGTATTGAGTGAGAATGACAGATATGCCTAGATCTTATTATTGGGAACACCAGGGCCAGTAATCATAAAGCGTCTCAGAGTAGGAGTGCTGATCTCTAGAATCAGTATTGCCTTATGGATCCTAATGAATATGGACAGGGGGGACCTGATTAGAGACTCACAGCGAACTCTGGCAGGTTCTTCTCCAGGTTGTCCTCTCCTCCATCCAGCAGTGTGGCCAGAGAGGTTCTCAGGACCCTGGAGAACACCTCCAGCTGCTGGCACGCCGTGGACACACTGGTGATCTCCCCCTGGTAGCCCGCGTCTGAGATGAGCTGAAGACACACACACACAAAAATCAGCAAGGAGAGGAGGAACATGACACTGTTTGACCCATAACGACATTAGTTATTAACTGCTGGGTGATCATCAGTACCTTGACAGTGAAGTTGAGCATCAGACAGTCAGGGTGGGCCTCGGCCAGCTTGTAGAAAAGGTCTCTCCAGGTGGTGTGGGCGATCATCTGTTCCAACCAGGCAGGAGTCTGACCCAACAAGAGGACAGGGTTACTAAACTCAGCAAAAAAAGAAACGTCCTCTCAATGCCAACTGCGTTTATTTCAGCAAACTTAACATGTGTAAATATTTGTATGAACATAAGACATAAACTGAACAAGTTCCACAGACATGTGACTAACAGAAATTGAATAATGTGTCTCTGAACAAAGGGGGGGGGGGGGGGGGGGGGGTCAAAATCAAAAGTAGCAGTCAGTATCTGGTGTGGCCACCAGCTGCATTAAGTACTGCAGTGTATCTCCTCCTCATGGACTGCACCAGATTTGCCAGTTCTTGCTGTGAGATGTTACCCCACTCTTCCACCAAGGCACCTGCAAATTTCCAGACATTTCTGGGGGGATTGGCCCTAGCCCTCACCCTCCGATCCAACAGATCCCAGACGAGCTCAATGGGATTGAGATCCGGGCTCTTCGTTGGCCATGGCAGAACACTGACATTCCTGTCTTGCAGGAAATCGCAAACAGAACGAGCAGTATGGCTGGTGGCATTGTCATGCTGGAGGGTCATGTCAGGATGAGCCTGCAGGAAGGGTACCACATGAGGGAGGAGGATGTCTTCCCTGTAACGCACAGCGTTGAGATTGCCTGCAATGACAACAAGCTCAGTCCGATGATGGTGTGACACACCAGACCCTCCACCTCCAAATCAATCCCGCTCCAGAATAAAGGCCTCGGTGTAACGAGCAGTCCTTCGACAATAAACGCGAATCCGACCATCACCTCTGGTGAGACAAAACCGTGACTCGTCAGTGAAGAAGATGGTGCTGGCTAAGGCTAAAACTGGCGAGTGTAGAGAATATAGAGATATTGTTATCCACGTCGGCACCAACGATGTTAGGATGAAACAGTCAGAGGTCACCAAGCGCAACATAGCTTCAGCGTGTAAATCAGCTAGAAAGATGTGTCGGCATCGAGTAATTGTCTCTGGCCCCCTCCCAGTTAGGGGGAGTGATGAGCTCTACAGCAGAGTCTCACAACTCAATCGCTGGTTGAAAACTGTTTTCTGCCCCTCCCAAAAGATAGAATTTGTAGATAATTGGCCCTCTTTCTGGGACTCAGCCACAAACAACAGGACCAAGCCTGGCCTGCTGAGGAGTGACGGACTCCATCCTAGCTGGAGGGGTGCTCTCATCTTATCTACCATCATAGACAGGGCTCTAACTCCTCTAGCTCCACAATGAAATAGGGTGCAGGCCAGGCAGCAGGCTGTTAGCCAGCCTGCCAGCTTAGTGGAGTCTGCCACTAGCACAGTCAGTGTAGTCAGCTCAGCTATCCCCATTGAGACCGTGTCTGTGCCTCGACCTAGGTTGGGCAAAACTAAACATGGCGGTGTTCGCCTTAGCAATCTCACTAGAATAAAGACCTCCTCCATTCCTGACATTATTGAAAGAGATCGTGATACCTCACATCTCAAAATAGGGCTACTTAATGTTAGATCCCTCACTTCAAAGGCAGTTATAGTCAATGAACTAATCACTGATCATAATCTTGATGTGATTGGCCTGACTGAAACATGGCTTAAGGCTGATGAATTTAATGTGTTAAATGAGGCCTCACCCCCTGGTTACACTAGTAACCATATCCCCCGTGCATCCCGCAAAGGCGGAGGTGTTGCTAACATTTACGATAGCAAATTTCAATTTACCAAAAATAAAATGACGGTTTCGTCTTTTGAGTTTCTAGTCATGAAATCTATGCAGCCTACTCAATCACTTTTTATAGCTACTGTTTACAGGCCTCCTGGGCCATATACAGCGTTCCTCACTGAGTTCCCTGAATTCCTATCTGACCTTGTAGTCATAGCAGATAATATTCACATTTTTGGTGATTTTAATATTCACATGTAAAAGCTTTCGGAGCCATCATCGACTCAGTGGGTTTTGTCCAGACTCCCTCTCCCTACCCAAGGACGTCAGAGGACAAAATCAGTTAACCACCTAACTGAGGAACTCAACTTAACCTTGCGCAATACCCTAGATGCAGTTGCACCCCTAAAAACGAAAAACATTTGTCATAAGAAACTAGCTCCCCGGTATACAGAAAATACCTGAGCTCTGAAGCAAGCTTCCAGAAAATTGGAACGGAAATGGCGCCACACCAAACTGGAAGTCCTCCGACTAGCTTGGAAAGACAGTACCGTGCAGTCTCGAAGAGCCCTCACTGCTGCTCGATCATCCTATTTTTCCAACTTAAATTGAGGAAAATAAGAACAATACAACATTTATTTTTGATACTGTCGCAAAGCTAACTAAAAAGCAGCATTCCCCAAGAGAGGATGGCTTTCACTTCAGCAGTAATAAATTCATGAACTTCTTTGAGGAAAAGATCATGATCATTAGAAAGTAAATTACGGACTCCTCTTTAAATCTGCGTATTCCTCCAAAGCTCAGTTGTCCTGAGTCTGCACAACTCTGCCAGGACCTAGGACCAAGAGAGACACTCAAGTGTTTTAGTACTATATCTCTTGACACAGTGATGAAAATAATCATGGCCTCTAAACCTTCAAGCTGCATACTGGACCCTATTCCAACTAAACTACTGAAAGAGTTGCTTCCTGTGCTTGGCCCTCCTATGTTGAACATAATAAATGGCTCTCTATCCACCGGATGTGTACCAAACTCACTAAAAGTGGCAGTAATAAAGCCTCTCTTGAAAAAGCCAAACCTTGACTCAAAAAATATAAAAAACTACCGGCCTATATCGAATCTTCCATTCCTCTCAAAAATGTTTGAAAAAGCTGTTGCGCAGCAACTCACTGCCTTCCTGAAGACAAACAATGTATACGAAATGCTTCAGTCTGGTTTTAGACCCCATCATAGCACTGAGACTGCACTTGTGAAGTTGGTAAATGACCTTTTAATGGCGTCAGACCGAGGCTCTGCATCTGTCCTCGTGCTCATAGACCTTAGTGCTGCTTTTGATACCATCGATCACCACATTCTTTTGGAGAGATTGGAAACCCAAATTGGTCTACACGGACAAGTTCTGGCCTGGTTTAGATCTTATCTGTCGGAAAGATATCAGTTTGTCTCTGTGAATGGTTTGTCCTCTGACAAATCAACTGTAAATTTCGGTGTTCCTCAAGGTTTCGTTTTAGGACCACTATTGTTTTCACTATATATTTTACCTCTTGGGGATGTCATTCGAAAACATTAAGTTAACTTTCCCTGCTATGCGGATGACACACAGCTGTACATTTCAATGAAACATGGTGAAGCCCCAAAATTGCCCTCGCTAGAAGCCTATGTTTCAGACATAAGGAAGTGGACGGCTGCAAACTTTCTACTTTTAAACTCGGACAAAACAGAGATGCTTGTTCTAGGTCCCAAGAAACAAAGAGATCTTCTGTTGAATCTGACAATTCATCTTGATGGTTGTACAGTCGTCTCAAATAAAACTGTGATGGACCTCGGCGTCACTCTGGACCTTGATCTCTCTTTTGACGAACATATCAAGACTGTTTCAAGGACAGCTTTTTTCCATCTACGTAACATTGCAAAAATCAGAAACTTTGTCCAAAAATGATGCAGAAAAATTAATCCATGCTTTTGTTACGTCTAGGTTAGACTACTGCAATGCTCTACTTTCCGGCTACCCGGATAAAGCACTAAATAAACTTCAGTTAGTGCTAAATACAGCTGCTAGAATCCTGACTAGAACCAAAAATGTTGATCATATTACTCCAGTGCTAGCCTCCCTACACTGGCTTCCTGTTAAGGCAAGGGCTGATTTCAAGGTTTTACTGCTAACCTACAAAGCATTACATGGGCTTGCTCCAACTTATCTTTCCGATTTGGCCCTGCCGTACATACCTACACGTACGCTACGGTCACAAGACGCAGGCCTCCTAATTGTCCCTAGAATTTCTAAGCAAACAGCTGGAGGCAGGGCTTTCTCCTATAGAGCTCAATTTTTATGGAATGGTCTGCCTACCCATGTGAGAGACGCAGACTCGGTCTCAACCTTTAAGTCTTTACTGAAGACTCATCTCTTCAGTGGGTCATATGATTGAGTGTAGTCTGGCCCAGGAGTGTGAAGGTGAACGGAAAGACTCTGGAGCAACGAACCGCCCTTGCTGTCTCTGCCTGGCCGGTTCCCCTCTCTCCACTGGGATTCTCTGCCTCTAACCCTATTACAGGGGCTGAGTCACTGGCTTACTGGTGCTCTTCCATGCCGTCCCTAGGAGGAGTGCGTCACTTGAGTGGGTTGAGTCACTGATGTGGTCTTCCTGTCTGGGTTGGAGCCCCCCCTTGGGTTGTGCCGTGGCGGAGATCTTTGTGGGCTATACTCGGGCCTTGTCTCAGGATGGTAAGTTGGTGTTTGAAGATATCCCTCTAGTGGTGTGGGGGCTGTGCTTTGGTAAAGTGGGTGGGGTTATATCCTGCCTGTTTGGCCCTGTCCGGGGGTATCATCGGATGGGGCCACAGTGTCTCCTGACCCCTCCTGTCTCAGCTTCCAGTATTTATGCTGCAGTAGTTTATGTGTCGGGATTATGTGTCGGGGGGCTAGGGTCAGTCTGTTATATCTGAAGTACTTCTCCTGTCTTATCCGGTGTCCTGTGTGAATTTAAGTATGCTCTCTCTAATTCTCTCTTTCTTTCTTTCTCTCTCTCGGAGGACCTGAGCCATAGGACCATGCCTCAGGACTACCTGGCATGATGACTCCTTGCTGTCCCCAGTCCACCTGGCCATGCTGCTGCTCCAGTTTCAACTGTTCTGCCTGCGGATTTGGAACCCTGACCTGTTCACCGGACGTGCTACCTGTCCCAGACCTGTTGTTTTCAACTTTCTAGAGACAGCAGGAGCGGTAGAGATACTCTAAATGATCGGCTATGAAAAGCCAACTGACATTTACTCCTGAGGTTCTGACTTGCTGCACCCTCGACAACTACTGTGATTATTATTATTTCACCATGCTGGTCATTTATGAACATCTTGACCATGTTCTGTTATAATCTCCACCTGGCACAGCCAGAAGAGGACTGGCCACCCCTCATAGCCTGGTTCCTCTCTAGGTTTCTTCCTAGGTTTTGGCCTTTCTAGGGAGTTTTTCCTAGCCACTGTGCTTCTACACCTGCATTGCTTGCTGTTTGGGGTTTTAGGCTGGGTTTCTGTACAACACTTTGAGATATCAGCTGATGTAAGAAGGGCTATATAAATAAATTTGATTTAAAGAGCACTTTCTGCCAGTCCTGTCTGGTCCAGCGACGGTGGGTTTGTGCCATAGGCAACGTTGTTGCCGGGGATTTCTGGTAAGGACCTGTCTTACAACAGGCCTATAAGCCCTCAGTCCAGCCTCTCTCAGCCTATTACGGACAGTCTGAGCACTGATGGAGGGATTGTGCGTTCCTGGTGTAACTCGGGCAGTTGTTGTTGCCCTCCTGTACCTGTCCCACAGGTGTGATGTTCGGATGTACCGATCCTGTGCAGGTGTTGTTACACGTGGTCTGCCACAGTACGGACATCTCAATTTATTTCCCTGGCAACATCTGCAGTCCTCATGCCTCCTTGCAGCATGCCTAAGGCACGTCCACGCAGATGAGCAGGGACCTTGGGCATCTTTCTTTTGGTGTTTTTCAGAGTCAGTAGAAAGGTCTCTTTAGTGTCCTAAGTTTTCATAACTGTGACCTTAATTGCCTACCGTCTGTAAGCTGTTAGTGTCTTAACGACCGTCCCACAGGTGCATGTTCATTAATTGTTTATGGTTCATTGAACAAGCATGGGAAACAGTGTTTAAACCCTTTACAATGAAGATCCGTGAAGTTATTTGGATTTTTACGAATTATCTTTGAAAGACAGGGTCCTGAAAAATGGACGTTTCTTTTTTGCTGAGTTTTTATACACTGTATACTATAGGGTTTCTACTATACTCTGAGGGAAACACATTACATGCAAGAACACAGAGAATTAAAACAATTTATATGATTAATCAAGTTTTTTTTCTAGGAGAGTAAAACAGTATGAGTGAAAAAAACAGCAAGCAAGCAGGAGTGCACCAGTTTTGAGCTATCTGTCACATTCAGATCACAGCAAAGCATTGGTGGTTTGTCTTTCACTGGCGACTGATATCTCACCTCTCCCTCCACGGTAAAGATGGAGTCAGCCTTCTGGGGGTCAAAGTGCTTGATCAGCAGACTCTTCAAGTGATTCTCTACCCGTTCCTGCACCTGAGCTGGCTCTACACCTGCGATACACAGTCCGAAAAAACATACATTCCACTATGCGTCTCAAACAGTGTGAGAGGAACAAAAAAAACATATTTTCAGTGATTCTGAAGTCCAGGTCTTCGTCCCAAATGGCACACTATTCCCCATGCAGTGCACTACTGGTCAAAAGTAGTACACTGCATAGGGAAAAGGGTGCCATTTGCAGCCCAGTCCATTGTTGTTTACCCATCTGGATGAGCCACTCTGCCAGCAGGTTGACAGTCTGGGCCACAGCGGAGTAGTTCTCCGACAGGAGCTGGATGACGTGTTCAGGGGAGCCACCAGCCTGAAAATATCTGTGGAAACAGAAGCTTCTTCAGGAAATGGTTTGATTCTTCACACACTAACGTTACTAGGCAGACACACGCAATAGTGTGTTTACGTTTTAAGGGTGTTGAATACAGCAGGCTCCATGATGTAATCTCGGCTGGAGAACTTCTGTAGGCAGTCCTCCTGAACTTTCCCATCATTCTCCCCTTCAACATAGTCGTCCTGCTATATGAAAGTCCACATCACTTCAGCCAAGGAAAGAACATCTTAACATTGAATCTATCGCCATATAAATTCACGATTTGGCTCTGTCAAACAATGAATCAACAGCCTGCAACAATGTAGCTACAATATATTTTTTAGCTACATTGCCATTACTAGCGACATTGTACATTCACTAGCTGGCTACATACAGTAGCTAAATATTGTGCTTACATTGCCATCCGGACCATCCCAGTCCCCAATATTCCTCTCGTAATATTCCTCGTCCATGATGACGAGAGAGTGAGTAGGGTTTATAATGTGAAGCACACGGCGAGTTATAATAAAGCAGGCCTAGCTAATACATTAGAAAACAATACATGGTGCTTTTAAAACAATTAGATAGCCTTTGCCTAAGCTAACTTGCTAGTAAAAAAAATCTCAATCAGATATCTGAAGGTCCATAGTTACATGCGCCCATTGCGCCGCCTTGTGGCTTGGCAGAATAAATGCGTGTTTCCTGCTGTAGTGTAGACAGACGACAAACGAGAAATACAAACAAATATAGATTAATTCCAGTTGATTTGCTCTCGAAAACAATGGACATATTGTGGTGCGCATTTTTTAACTGAAGATGCACGACTGTGGGGTAAACAAGGGGTAAAAATAAGGATATGGAACTGTTTTGATAATTGGTGTGAGGATTTGATAGAAGAAAACAAAATGGTGGAAAATAGAGCATTGGGAAAAGAAATCTCCCATCTCCACTCATCAGTGGTTAAAGAAAAGATGAGGACTTGAAATTACACTGAACACAAATATAAACGCAACATGTAAAGTGTTGATCCGGTGTTTCATGAGCTGACAAAATAATCCAGACATTTTCCATATGCACAAAAAGCTTATTTCTCTCAAATTTGATTACATCCCTGTTAGTGAGCATTTCCTTGCCTAAAGAATCCATCCACTGGACAGGTGTGTTATATCAAGAAACTCATTAAACAGCATGATCATTACACAGGGGCACCTTGTTTGGGACAATAAAAGTTCACAGTTGTCACAACACAATGCCACAGATATCTCAAGTTGAGGGAGCGTGCAATTGGCATACTGACTGCAGGAATGTCCACCAGAGCTGTTGCCAGAGAATTGAATGTTAATTTCTCTACCACAAGCCACCTCACAACCGTAGACCACGTGTAACCAAGCCAGCCCAGGACCTTCACATCCGGCTTCTTCACCTGCAGGATCGTCTGAGACCAGCCACCCAGATAGCTGATGAAACTGGGTTTGCACAACCAAATAATTTCTGCTCAAACTGTCTCAGGGAAGCTCATCTGCATGCTCGTCGTCCTCACCAGGGACTTGACCTGACTGCAGTTCGGCGTCGTAACCGACTTCAGTGGGCAAATGCTCACCTTCGATGGCCACTGGCGAGGTGTGCTCTTCACAAATTAATTCTGATTTTATATGTATGGCACGTGTGGGCAAACGTTTTGTTGATGCCAACGTTATGAACAGAGTGCCCCATGGTGGGGTTATGGTATGGGCAGGCATAAACTAGACACAATGAACACAACTGCATTTTGTCGATGGCAATTTCAATGCACAGAGATACCGTGATGAGATCCTGAGGCCCATTGTCGTGCCATTCAGCCGCCGCCATCACGTTTCAGGATAATGCACAGCCCCATGTCGCAAGGATCTGCACACAATTTCTGTGAGCTGAACATTTCCCAGTTCTTCCATGGCCTGCATATTCACCAGACATGTCACCCATTGAGCATGTTTGGGATGCTCTTCATTGACAGCATGTTCCAGTTCCTGCCAATATCCAGCAACTTCGCACAGCCATTGAAGAGGACTGGGACAACATTCTACAGCCTGATCAACTCGATCTATGCGAAGGAGATGTCGAGTTGCATGAGGAAAACGGTGGTCACACCAGATATGGACTGGTTTTCTGATCCACACCCCCCTACCTTATTTAAAACGGTATCTATGACCAACAGATGCATATCTGTATTCCCAGTCATGTGAAATCCATGGATTAGGGCCTAATGAATTTATTTCAATTTGACTGATTTCCTTATGAATTGATGCATTTATTTAGATACAAATATGGAAAGAAATAGCCAAGCATCAGCACGAGCTGAATAATACAATTTGTAATATTTTATTGGAAGATTAGAATGTTAACAGTAGGGCTTGTTGACATGTATAGTAGGAGTTGTTTTTGGATGATATAATCCTACATATTTAATTGAAAGTAGCAAATATCTCATGTATCATGTTTAGCCCACTCACAGTACACCTGTGGATTATTATTCTCAGCCATTATAATCCCGTTATTCTTCAGATAATTAAATATTCTTGCCCATGGGACTCACAGATATTAAATGCTTACTTGAGTTAGGATAGCTTCTACACTGAGAAAATACAGACAACATACTTGTGGGAACAAATTATTTTATTTCTTATGCAAACTGCAACGCATTAATCATATTTACCCAAAGGAGGAAAAAAGTTGAATGATACCCGGGGCAGTTAATTCACACAGTTCCTTATGTTAGCCATGTTGCAAGTCAAATATCACTTTCAACCTGCAGCCTACAAGGGCGCTCTATAGGTTCTATAGTATAGAACCATTTCTAAGCACAAACAGCTCAGACAAACTGAACTCAAATTAACAATTCAGTTATTGCTCAGATAAATAATATTAGCTCTACAAGAGAAGAAAAAGGGTTCACATTGTTGTTCAGATGCATGTACAAAAACTGGGTTCCAAAAATGTTGTCCAATTGACTTCTTCTGGTTGAAAAATACCTGCGTTGTCTTGTTACACATGCAAGTAAAGTCAGTCAAGTGAAAATGTACTGTTTCCTCCACTTTATTCTGCTTCGCAAACAGTTGGAACCTCACGCAGTACAATCTGCATCATGTCGTTGATGATTGGAAAGATGAAGTTTGATTGGCTGTATAAAGCCAGCCACTATAACAAAACAGCGATGGAAGAGTCAATAGCTCTGAAAAGCAGTTTGGGCTGGGAAGGAGGAGGAAGGAGCACTGTTGTCACCAAGAAGAGCTAGATCAGGAAGGTCAATGAGGAGGCGGTGGGGCCAGAGCATAGCTGAGAATGGGGAAGGGAAATAACTGGGTGGTTATACACCCAGAGCTGTGACTAAACGAAAACTGATAATCCTTCAAAACTGGTCTTCACTCCCTGGTGTGGTCTGGCTGTGTGCAGCTGATACAGATGTAGTCCTCTTTCTCTGCCTGCTCTGCAGACACTCCTACACAGATCTGGTGGAACCACTGCTGGCAGCTGCCATCACACTGGACCCAATTCACCTGAGAAAAACAGAGGGAAATATAATGCACAACGCAGCATCATATGATGCAAAATAAATCATACCGGCTGTATATCTGTATTTTGAAAGTTATACATCTTGAAAACGTCATTGCTTACATGTAAAACAGTTTGGGACTATATCAATGGACTAATGAAACAAATACCAAAATATAGTTTTGGGTGGAATCTTCCTTTAATACAAATCATACTACATACTATTTTCAATATAGTCCAATTGCTAAAACAATGTGATGTGAGGGAAAACACACTGAAATGACCCACAACATAATGCAGTGGAGGGGGGGTTTAATGCTAACCTGTTTCCCCTCTGGCTCTCTGCACCACGGTGCAGCGCACAGGTTGAAGTCTTCATCAGAGTCCGAAAGGGAGAGGTCAGAGTGAGTGGCGGTGGGTGAACAGGTCCCCTTGGTCTCCTGGCTCCTCTCCTTGTTCATTTTGGGCTTCTTCTTGCGGGGCTTCTTGGCTTTGTCCTTACGCTCGGAGCCCTCCTTCTCCATGCACCGCTTGGTCCGCTTGCCGTTCACAGCCTCCTTCTTGAGACAGGCTACTCCGTTCTGGTGAAAACAGTAAACACGCATTTAAGTCACACACATGAATGTAAGGGTTTTGTTTGAATGTAAATGTTTTTGTATGTATGTCATTTTGTTTGAATGTAATGTTTTGTAACTTTGTCTTTTAAAATCATATGTCAGTTTGTTTTACCATCGTGGACCACTTTGGAAATAAGTGTTTAAATTAATGCTTTTAAGTGGCATCTGGGATCCAGCGCAGATTCTATATTATTTTTCACCCAAATAAATTCATTCAAAAATAATTTAAAAAAGGTCAACATGATGAACAAAAGTTCATAAACGTCTCAAATACATCAAAACAACCCTTTAATCAAGTGGTTGACCTGCTATCTGAGCTGTGCCTCACAGTAGTAGACTAGTATGTTACCTGGTTGTGAGGGGGGCTCCCTCCCTGAGGGTTGTGCTGGTGTTGGTCCTGCTCTGTGCTGTGCTGGGGAGAGGGGCTTTCTGTGAGGTTGTGGGAATCCAGTCTGCTGAGGGACATGTACAGCTGCTGGGTCTCAGGTAGAGTCACCTGCAGCAAGAAGCCCTCCACCATCAGCTCCTCCAGCTCAGTGCTCAGTCCTGAAACACACACCAATAACACAGTTCAACACAGCCCTTAAAAGCAATAGTTCATTTTTTTCTTCTGTATAATACATTTTACATGTGTTAGACATTGATAGAAATTTGATAAAAATGTGAATTGTTATGAGAGGTTGGGATATTCGATGTTATTGCTAGCCTGACACGGACCCTGCAGAGGAATGCACTGGTGATCCGTGTAAAATGATGCGCTGTATGTTTCCTGAGATGGAGCCGAGGTGGGACTGGATGAGCCCCAGCGCTGATGTGATGTCATCAGAGCCACCCCCAGCACCCCCTCTGCGGAGGCCTGCTGCATGCGGTGCTGCCAGCGGACTGTCCTCTCGATGAGGAAGCGTAGGGCATCTCCCTCAGGCAGCCGCACCCTGATGCGCTGCAGGGAGGCCAGCAGGGGAAGCACCCGGTCCAGAGGTGGCTTTTCAGAGCGCCGGCAATGGGGACACAGCCAGGCTTGGTTGGGTCGGGGGTCCTGGTTGGAGCCTGAGACACAGCTGCGGTGAAAGGTGTCACTGCAGAGCTCGCACTGCAGCATGGCGCCCAACGGGGCATTGTGGCACACGCACACCCTCAACGCCCCGCAGTCGCCCGCTTGGAGGAGCTTGGACTCATTGGAGGCCCTGAGAGCCAGCAGACTATCCATCTCCTTCTGACGTACCTCGGCTAGAGTGACCATCTACAGAAAGGGGAACCAGCACAGGTTGACATGACAAAACACAATACTTACTACCTCAACATACATGTAACCAAACAGTAACCTACACAGTTATAGTATATGGAATTACAATACTGTATCAAACCATACATTTAATGATATGCACCTTCATATCATGGGTGCTCATATCAATGTGAAGGCTTCACTGATTGCAATAGTTGGGTGTTGTGGGTGTCTTTAGAATATGTTGGAAGTTAAATCAGTAAGTTCAATGGTATGCTTTTGGTAAATAAAAACATGTCCGTAGACAGACTGAGTAAGAGCAGCACGTACAGCAGAGGCGGAGTCCTTGCTCTCTGAGAGGGCCTTCTCCACGTCACTCAGGCAGTCCAGCCAAGTTCCATTTCTCTTGTTGCACTGGGTCACATCCTTTGCCTTTTTAGACTTTGACTTCTGAGACCCCATCCCAGCCTCACACCGGGGGCACAGCACCTAAACACACAAAGGAGACAATGAGCCAAATCCCCCAAAAACTCAGGATAAAATGAACATTATCAGCACTGAAATAAAACAAATCCATGAAATACATTCAGCAAGAGGTATGGCAGGTTTAATTTGAAACTGATCTATCTACGGCAATACTAGGCTTGCCTCTCAAACAAATATTTGGCAACAGTTTCAGTCAGGAGATTTGAGTTGTATCCTGTACAGATTACAGTATCATCACAGTGCCCATAGGAGTCTGGTGTACTATAAAGGGAATAGGGTGCCATTTGGGGCACAAACTGACTATTTAGTGAAACAACCCCTAAGGCGTCTGATTATGCGTTTCGGCATTAGATTGTTGTAGGTAGTTCACCTCCAGCAGGGAGTAAGGGGAATTTTTCATTAGAAAGGTTTTGGCGGCGCTCTCCTTCCAGGCCTGCACGTCAGAGACCAAGGCCTCCAGTCGAGCCAGAGGGTCCAGCCAGACAGGGATGGTCTTGGCCCGGGACACCAGGTCAGTCAGGGTATCCAGCACAGGGATACGGCCTCCCAGCTATAAACAAACACACACTTATAAGCAGTCTGGCTTTTTTCCCCCCTTTCCCAACTTATTTTTATTTTCAGTGTGGCATACCAGAAGCAGTTATTTAAAAAAAAAAAGGTACCAATATAGGACAGGTCTATATTCAGAGATGTCCCAATTAATTGGGTTCATAAATTAGAATGTTAGGTTATATTCCCTTCCTGGTGCACTACATTTGACCAGGGCTCTGATCAAAAGTAGTGCACTACATAGGGAATATGGTGCCACTTGGGACACAACCTAAGAGCCTCCTACCTGCAGGGTGTCTGCTTCCTGAAGCCAGTCTTTAGCCTGGTCCACCGTGTCCTTCAGCAGCAGACAGTTGGGCAGATAAGCAGAGATACTAGCCACTTCCTGAAGAGCTGCCTCAAGAGTTTCCACACAGTGACAGGGCCTGGACAAAATACAAGCTAGGCTTAAAAACACAAGTAGACTCAGTACTGCTTTTATCTTTAGTGTCAAGTGCTGTCAACACCTTTCACAACATCCCACAGTTCATATGGCTCTAGTGGTCACTTGTTACTTCAAATCAAATGTTATTGGTCACATACACATGGTTAGCCGATGTTATTGCGAGTGTAGCGAAGTGCTTGTGCTTCTAGTTCTGACAGCGCAGCAGTATCTAATAATTCCACATACACACAATCTAGTAAAAGGTATGGGGTGAGAATATATAAATATATGGATGAGGAGTGACAGAGCAGCTAAGATCCAATATATAGTAAGAATAGATAGTGAAGGATACAGTATATAAATATGAGATCCGTAATGCGAGATATGTAAACATTCTTATTAAAGTGACTAGTGTTCAATTTATTAGTGTCCTATGATATCAAGTCTGTAGGTAGGCAGCCACCTCTCTGTGCTAGTGGTGGCTGTTTAACAATCTGATGGCCTTGAGCGAGATGTTTTTCAATCTCACTTTAGCACAATGAGGAGTTACATTTCAGCCTGTCTGAAGAGAACGAACCGAACCAATAGACTAACCACCTCTGACGCAATGTTGCTTATGGACAGTGGAATTAGTGTTCTGTACATAACTTCTCTATTTCAAAAAGTTCAGAGTTGTCAAATAAGACCTTATAGTCCAAGATGTCTCAATACAGGCGACCGCCAGTTTACCCTAATAGCAATGGGAGCCAGCTCTGCGACTAGAGCCTGTGTGTAAACTGTTGTGTGAGCCAGCTGAGCAGAGCATTGTCCCAACCCACTGATACAGTTAATCCATCAGTGAGCAGCTTTCAACTCCAAATGCAAACCTTGCACTTTTCACTCTCTGCTGGCTGAACTTCTAAGCATCTTTTCACAAGGTAGGTGTCAGTGCTACATATTTACTATAAACTATGTCAGTGTGATTTATTTTGTATCTCTATCCATTTCAAACATCTTGTTTTGTGCATCTCGTAACCATTTCCTAATGAAAATATGTCTATGGCTTTACTGTTAAAGTTTTTGTATTACTCAAGTTAGGAAAGGAGTTGACCTGAGACATGGCTGTAGACCACTACTACAGCTAGGATGAAAGGTGACAACTACTGAACCAAGAGATTTTCCTGTACATCGTTTCATGTAGGATAGAACCAGTCAACTTGCATATTCAACTACAGTACTGTCTAAGTTGCTCTCCTCCTCTCACCTGATCTCCATCAGGCTGAGAGCCCGCTCCTCCCAGTGCTCAGACATTGTAAGCAGCTCCTGCAGGCGCGCCATGGCTCTCTCCACCAAAGCATGCGAGGCCAGACCCACCCCCTGGTCTATCAGCCTCCGCATGGTGTCCAGACAGAGGCTGTGGGGCTGGCTGCTGGCCCCCTGAACCACCTCCAGCCAGCGCGCCTGCTCCAGCCTCTCCCTGAGCAGGCTTAGCTGTGGCAGCTCCACATCCAGGCTCAGGCTCACGTCCAGCAGGCTCTGCAGCTCCGCTGGGCTGGGGGCCTCGTCACAGAGGAGCCGCTCGCTGCACTGCTGGAAGTCATCCACGCGGGTAAGCAGGTCCTGGGGGAAATACAAGCAAGTAAAAGGGTCAATCAATGATCGCTGTTGTTTTTGTTCAGTGTTATCCTGGTCCTGAAAGATCACTGTGGCTGTACGTAGGCTTTTGCCACAGACTCCCAGTCTAGTGCATCATCAACTAATCAAAAATGTGCTGAGCGGAGTCAGGTGTGATAGCGAAGAGAGGAACACAGGAATTGTCACTGTGATGGTGGTGGATATATTCTGACCCTATAGTTGTACCTTGAGTAAGGGGGCCTGGCGGATGCTGCAGGGCAGCTTGTGCAGCTGCCTGACAAACAACCTGAGCTCCTCCACCGTCAACAGGTTCTGGCTCTGGGACTTCCCTCCACCTGAACGATACCTGACAACAACACACTAAAGGTCAGAGTCACAGCTAACCTACAGAGCACAAAAGCTGAAATTATTTCCCCTAGGGCACATTATTCCTTTGCGCATTAGTTAGAACTATTTGGCTAACCATGTGGCTAGCAATACAAAAATTAGAAGTGGTAAAGGATTTCAACTTCAGAAAGCATCCAGCAGGTATATCTCACTGGTCATCCCCAAAGCCAACACCATCTTTGGCCGCCTTTCCTTCCAGTTCTCTCCTGCCAATGACTGGAACGAATTGCAAAAATCACTGAAGTTGGAGACTTATAACTCCCTCACTAACTTTTAGCATCAGCTGTCAGAACAGCTTACCAATCACTGCAGCTTTCATTAATTTTTTTTTGCTCTTTTACACACCAGTATTTCTACTTGCACATCATCATCTGCACATCTATCACTCCAGTGTTAATATTTGCTAAATTGTAATTACTTCGCTACTATGGCCTATTTATTGCCTTACCTCCTTACTCCATTTGCACACACTGTATATACACTGCTCAAAAAAATAAAGGGAACACTTAAACAACACAATGTAACTCCAAGTCAATCACACTTCTGTGAAATCAAACTGTCCACTTAGGAAGCAACACTGATTGACAATACATTTCACATGCTGTTGTGCAAATGGAGACAAAAGGTGGAAGTTATAGGCAATTAGCAAGACACCCCCCAAAACAGGAGTGATTCTGCAGGTGGTGACCACAGACCACTTCTCAGTTCCTATGCTTCCTGGCTGATGTTTTGGTCACTTTTGAATGCTGGCGGTGCTCTCACTCTAGTGGTAGCATGAGACGGAGTCTACAACCCACACAAGTGGCTCAGGTAGTGCAGTTCATCCAGGATGGCACATCAATGCGAACTGTGGCAAAAAGGTTTGCTGTGTCTGTCAGCGTAGTGTCCAGAGCATGCAGGCGCTACCAGGAGACAGGCCAGTACATCAGGAGACGTGGAGGAGGCCGTAGGAGGGCAACAACCCAGCAGCAGGACCGGTACCTCCGCCTTAGTGCAAGGAGGTGCACTGCCAGAGCCCTGCAAAATGACCTCCAGCAGGCCACAAATGTGCATGTGTCAGCATATGGTCTCACAAGGGGTCTGAGGATCTCATCTCGGTACCTAATGGCAGTCAGGCTACCTCTGGCGAGCACATGGAGGGCTGTGTGGCCCCACAAAGAAATGCCACCCCACACCATGACTGACCCATCGCCAAACCGGTCATGCTGGAGGATGTTGCAGGCAGCAGAACGTTCTCCACGGCGTCTCCAGACTCTGTCACGTCTGTCACATGTGCTCAGTGTGAACCTGCTTTCATCTGTGAAGAGCACAGGGCGCCAGTGGCGAATTTGCCAATCTTGGTGTTCTATGGCAAATGCCAAACGTCCTGCACGGTGTTGGGCTGTAAGCACAACCCCCACCTGTGGACGTCGGGCCCTCATACCACCCTCATGGAGTCTGTTTCTGACCGTTTGAGCAGACACATGCACATTTGTGGCCTGCTGGAGGTCATTTTGCAGGGCTCTGGCAGTGCTCCACCTGCTCCTCCTTGCACAAAGGTGGAGGTAGCGGTCCTGCTGCTGGGTTGTTGCCCTCCTACGGCCTCCTCCACGTCTCCTGATGTACTGGCCTGTCTCCTGGTAGCGCCTCCATGCTCTGGACACTACGCTGACAGACACAGCATACCTTCTTGCCACAGCTCGCATTGATGTGCCATCCTGGATGAGCTGCACTACCTGAGCCACTTGTGTGGGTTGTAGACTCCGTCTCATGCTACCACTAGAGTGAAAGCACCGCCAGCATTCAAAAGTGACCAAAACATCAGCCAGGAAGCATAGGAACTGAGAAGTGGTGTGTGGTCACCACCTGCAGAACCATTCCTTTTTTGGGGGTCTTACTAATTGCCTATAATTTCCACCTTTTGTCTATTCCATTTGCACAACAGCATGTGAAATTTATTGTCAATCCGTGTTGCTTCCTAAGTGGACAGTTTGATTTCACAGAAGTGTGATTGACTTGGAGTTACAGTGTGTTGTTTAAGTGTTCCCTTTATTTTTTTGAGCAGTGTAGATTGTTCTATTGTGTTATTGACTGTACTTTTGTTTATTCCATGTGTAAAACTGTGTTGTTACTTGTGTCGCACTGCTTTGCTTTATCTTGGCCAGGTCGCAGTTGTAAACGAGAACTTGTTCTCAACTGGCCTACCTGGTTAAATAAAAAAAATAATAATACAAAAATAGAAATTGTGTGTGTGTAGCCCACCTGGTCTGCCTTTTCCCATTGAGCAGTTGCTGGGCAACCACGGCACACTTCTCAGCATCGAGGGTAACAGCGCAGAGCTGCCGTAGGAGGTCACTCTGAGGGAACTGCTTCACCTCTGCATCCTCCACCAGTGACCGCAGCACCTCCAAGCCTGAATACATAAACAGTGCTTTAGACACAGTCATCGATGCATCCAAAGAATCATGGTCCAATGATCAAGTGAACTGTATTATTAGCAAAGGGTAGAGAATAATCTAATCTATTCTGGTATTATGTGTTTCATTAGACAAAGGCAACATATCTGGGTGATGAGAAGTAAAAAAAAACATTCCGTAACACATCTGAGAACATCCTGTCCACTTGGGGTTATGCAAATAAGCAACAATTTTGTGTTTTGTTATGACCAATTTCAATTCCATAGACGCCTGAACCCAAAGAGGTATCCTACATAGGGTTAGTACTTACTGCTTTTCTTGTCTTGTTTGGCCTCCAGTATGTTAGTGACAAGGGAGACCCAGCCTGTGTAGGACTCGGCACGCAGAGTGACTGCTTCCATCATGGGGTAGAGCTCAGCCATGGTAAACCTGAAGCTGTAGACACACAACAAGGTAAACACAGGTCTATAATGTTTTTGAAGACTGGAATCTTGGCTGAGTAACAGCTGTCACAACTGTTTATTTTCTGGTCAGGTGACACGTGTTTGTTTTTCATCAGAAGGTTCTAGAAGGCCTTTAGACATTGCAATGCTGCTCACTCTGAATGACCCTTACTTTAAGTTGATAGATGTTCTTAAAAGGGGCATTTCACTTAAACTGTAAAACAAGTGTTATAATTTGTGCATTGGATCTGTAAAACTAATGGCAATATTAACATGAGCTTCTGTTGATTGCCCGTTTCTGTACAATGTGGGATGTACGTAATGAGGGATGAATGTAAACATTTTAATGTGGGCATTTAGCACCAACTTAGCTGTTTATAGACCTACTTGAGTGTGAGGTTGTTGGGGGGGCAGAAGCAGAGGTCTTGGGCGTGGTGCAGACACACCAGCTGGCCGGGGTTACAGGGACAGGTGAGGGCAGAAAGGTAGCAGGTGGTCCTACACCTGGAACACTGGCGCTCCTCGTCTGGCAGCAGGTCGTACTCCACCTGCTGGGACTGCTGCACGCCCTGGGGACACATACAGATGAGTAGTGTCATAAACACCCACCCACAGATTAGTAATGTCACAGATCACACAGACACCCACACCAGTAGTGTCATACTAGGAGGAGAAACATGGATGACTCAGGGACAGACACTATTGGAGCAAAGTTTACTGTGGCCATTTGCTTCTCTAATGATGTTGTCCAACTACAACTTAGATGCTTTGAATGGCATGTCTTTGAGCAGGGGCACAGTATTGGTCAATTTCAAACCAGAAGGAAAAAAAACATATTGATATCCAAAAATCAAATGAAAGTGTGCCAGCATGAGAGGCCTCTCACCATCTTGCGGACTTTGTCCCTCAGCTTGTTCTCCTCCTGGAGCATGACAGTCATGTCCCTCTGCACGGCCGAGGCCAGGGCCACGTCCATGGTGTCTGCCTTGGACGCCATCTTGCAGACCATCTCGTCGTGGGAGAAGACACAGTATCTGTCCAGCTGTCGGTAGTGGTCCACACACATGCGGCCCATGGGCATCTGAAATGACAGAGCAGGAGGCTTTGGGTTGAAACTGTACTATTCATTTAACACTATCGAGCTGAGCTGTATACAGTGCTGGTTACATCAGTAATACCCTAACTTGATTCAAAGAGCTACAAGGTATACAGCCTCTTGTTCAAGCCTAGCATTAACACACCCGACTGACCAAATATATTGTTCATCAGACCATGATAAACCTGTACATCATGTAGCTCTCCAGGACCAGGTGTAATGACCACTGCTCAATAGAAACAGCTTCCAGTTATTCAATTATTAGCTTATGTATGCTATTGATGAGGGACTTCAAGTCATCATACCCAGTCCACGGTGCAGAAGTTGACAGCCTCCGCAAAGTTGAAGCCCTGGTTAAATCCGCTGTGGTAGGCTCTAGGGAAAGTGATGACAAACTCGCCAGCGCACTGATTGGTGCGATAGATCTAGAGAAGAGTGGGTATGAAGTCATGGTAAAACTATAACTATACTCACGGCGTGCGTGTGTGTGTGTGCGCGTTTGGTACTTACAGGGACACCGTGGTTCATTAGTGTGTTGGGGTTCATGATGGTGACCAGCTGGTGCAGGAGGTCAGGCTGAGACTCGAACAGCTCGGGGGCCAGTTTCTTCATCACCCCCTCCAGCTTCTCCGCAGCATACCCCGGAGCGCCGTACCACGTCTTGGGCTCTCCCCTGAGGACATATGCCAGTTTGTCATAAACACTGACTGTTGTCACTCCTTGATCCAGAAAATATAAACTATTGGCCTATATCGAATCTCCCATTCCCCTCAAACTTTAGAAAAAGCTGTTGCGCAGCAACTCACTGCCTTCCTGAAGACAATGTATACGAAATGCTTCAGTCTGGTTTTAGACCCCATCATAGCACTGAGACAGCACTTGTGAAGGTGGTAAATGACCTTTTAATGGCGTCAGACCGAGGCTCTGCATCTGTCCTCGTGCTCCTAGACCTTAGTGCTGCTTTTGATACCATCGATCACCACAATCTTTTGGAGAGATTGGAAACCCAAATTAGTCTACACTGACAAGTTCTGGCCTGGTTTAGATCTTATCTGTTGGAAAGATATCAGTTTGTCTCTGTAGATGATTTGTCCTCTGACAAATCAACTGTAAATTTCGGTGTTCCTCAAGGTTCCGTTTTAGGACCACTTGTTTTCAATATACATTTTACCTCTTGGTGATGCGATTCGGAAACATAATGTTCACTTTCACTGCTATGCAGATGACACACAGCTGTACATTTAGATGAAACCCCAAAATTGCCTTCGCTGGAAGCCTGTGTTTCAGACATAAGGAAGTGGACGGCTGCAAATGTTCTACTTTTAAACTCCGACAAAACAGAGATGCTTGTTCTAGGTCCCAAGAAACAAAGAGATCTTCTGTTGAATCTGACAATTAATCTTGATGGTTGTAAAGTCGTCTCAAATAAAACTGAAGGACCTCGGTATTACTCTGGACCTTGATCTCTCTTTTGACAAACATATCAAGACCGTTTCAAGGACAGCTTTTTTCCATCTACGTAACATTGCAAAAATGAGAAACTTTCTGTCCAAAATTGATGCATAAAAATGTATCCATGCTTCGTCACTTCTAGGTTAGACTACTGCAATGCTTTACTTTCCGGATAAAGTACTAAATAAACTTCAGTTAGTGCTAAACACAGCTGCTAGAATCTTGACTAGAACAAAAACATTTGATCATATTACTCCAGTGCTAGCCTTTCTACACTAGCTTCCTGTTAAGGCAAGGGGCAATTTCAAGGTTTTTCTGCTAACCTACAATGCATTACATGGGCTTGCTCCTACCTGTCTTTCCGATTTGGTCCTGCCGTACAAAGCTACACGTACGCTACGGTCACAAGACGCAGGCCTCCTAATTGTCCCTAGAATTTCTAAGTAAACAGCTGGAGGCAGGGCTTTCTCCTATAGAGCTCCATTTTTTATGGAATGGTCTGCCTACCCATGTGAGACACACAGACTCGGTCTCAACTTTTAAGTCTTTATTGAAGACTCATCTCTTCAGTAGGTCCTATGATTGAGTGTAGTCTGGCCCAGGAGTGTGAAGGTGAACGGAAAGGCACTGGAGCAACGAACCACTCTTGCTGTCTCTGCCTGGCCGGTTCCCCTATCTCCACTGGGATTCTCTGCCTCTAATCCTATTACAGGGGCTGAGTCACTGGCTTACTGGTGCTCTTCTATGCCGTCCCTAGGAGGGGTGCGTCACTTGAGTGGGTTGAGTCACTGACGTGATCTTCCTGTCTGGGTTGGCGCCCCCCCTTGGGTTGTGCCGTGGCGGAGATCTTTGTGGGCTATACTTGGCCTTGTCTCAGGATGGTAAGTTGGTGGTTGAAGATATCCCTCTAGTGGTGTGGGGGCTGTGCTTTGGCAAAGTGGGTGAGGTTATATCCTGCCTGTTTGGCCCTGACCGGGGGTATTGTCGGATGGGGCCACAGTGTCTCCTGACCCCTCCTGTCTCAGCCTCCAGTATTTATGCTGCAGTAGTTTGTGTCAGGGGGCTAGGGTCAGTCTGTTATATCTAGAGTATTTCTCCTGTCTTATCCTTTGTCCTGTGTGAATTTAAGTATGCTCTCTCTTTCTCTCGGAGGACCATGCCTCAGGACTACCTGGCCTGATGACTCCTTGCTGTCCCCAGTCCACCTGGCCGTGCTGCTGCTTCAGTTTCAACTGTTCTGCCTGCGGATATGGAACCCTGACCTGTTCACCGGACGGGCTACCTGTCCCGGACCTGCTGTTTTCAACTCTCTAGAGACAGCAGGAGCGGTAGAGATACTCTAAATGATCGGCTATGAAAAGCCAACTGACATTTACTCCTGAGGTTCTGACTTGTTGCACCCTCGACAACTACTGTGATTATTATTATTATTATTATTATTATTATTATTATTTCACCATGCTGGTCATTTATGAACATTTGAACATCTTGACCATGTTCTGTTATAATCTCCACCCGGCACAGCCAGAAGAGGACTGGCCACCCCTCAGCCTGGTTCCTCTCTAGGTTTCTTCTAAGGTTTTGGCCTTTCTAGGGAGTTTTTCCTAGCCACCGTGCTTCTACACCTGCATTGCTTGCTGTTTGGGGTTTTAGGCTGGGTTTCTGTACAGCACTTTGAGATATCAACTGATGTAAGAAGGGCTTTATAAATAAATTTGATCACTTTGAAGACTGAAGTGTATTCTTGTGTTTAACACCATGTCAACCAATAAACTAACTCCAATACTAAGCAAGCAATTAGGTTTGCCAAGATTCCTCAAAATGACAGAAGCAGAGGCCATTTGCTTCGACCTATACAGTGCATTATACCGCGGGCCAGAAGATTTTTCTGGTCCAGTTACAAGTTGAGGTAAAACTACAGTCCCATACTAGTGGCCTGTGGGGCAGCCTTTTATGTACCAGTGCAGGTAGTTGATGGAGTAGCTCCAGTGGTCCTCAATGTGCCAGCAGAAGGAGGAGAAGCACATGCCCACATACAGCCAGGGTAACTTCATCCCACAGATGTCGGCCGTAACATGAGTCAGCACCGAGGAGTCTATCACGGGCATGTTGTTCAGGTTCCAGCCACTGCTCAGGTAATCCTATGGGTCAGAGACAAGTACAAGTTAAGGCTCGACTCAACTGCGGGTGATATTGGCTAGGGCTTAATCTCCTGTAGAACTCCAATATCACCTTAAATATAAGTCTCTAAGAGCATAGATGTATGGGGTTTGTGAGCTATAGAACTACTTGCGAGAGTTTTTTTCCACGACAGTTCTCTTGGTCTGAAATTGTGTACTGTTGCCATGATGTTGTGGTACAGTCAACTTCAGAATCATCCCAATACCTAGCATATGTTAACTTGTAAGAGGAGAGCCTTTGTGTACCTCATCCTCAGGGGAGACTTGGAATCGTCCACCCCTGATGGGGAAGCCGCTCCCAAACTCCTTGGAGGCAATGTCTGCTCCGTACTCCACAGTGACGTCCTCCTCAATGGTGCTGACCAGTCGCCAGAACTCCTTCTCCACCAGCTCGGTGGGAACCATCTGACAAACAGAGAGGCAGAAAAACCATTACCTCAACTCATTTCAACCAAAGTCTGAGTTAGGATGAGTTACGTATAATACAGCTTATATCAGGTGGGGGTTAAGTAGGCACAATGACACTGGGGAAAATGCTTTGAAACCGAGGTTCCATCTTAAAACTTGTCTAATAGGAATATTTTCCTGTTTTGTCCCTGCTGAACATAACACTGATGAGGACAGTACATCTGCTGTCAAACTTACATGAACCGGCATGTTGAAATAGTCTGACTTGAAGGAGTCAGCCATGTCCCCAAAAGTGCGTAGGGAGTAGTCCCTGCCAGCCTGCTCGAAGCCAAAGGCTACCTGGGGTTTGCCACACTCCTGTAGGGAAGACAAGGATGAGATAAGCACTAATGTAGCAAATATCAACATGAAGTTATACTTGCCGAACACCAACAGGAGTAGGATTCTACTGAGAAGCTCTGGTATATAAGGTTCAGCATGCTTTTGTTTAGCTTTAATAAGGGTCTACTGCTGCTTCTGTATTCAGCTTCCCCAGTGGACGGGGTGTGTGGAGGTAACAGAGTGACAGTGTAGTACAGTAATTGGGGCTGGGGGAGAGCGGGAGCATGTCTGTCACCTGAGCCAGGCACTTGGGGCATCTCCAGTCTCCTTTGGGGACATCATGGAGGGGCGGGATCAGACAGAAGGTGTGGTAGCTGTCATCACAGCCATCACACAGCAGCAGGCGGTCCTCTTCGCTCCCGCTGCCACACACCAGACACATGTACTGATCCACCTGAGACAGACACAGAGACAGACAAGACAATGAGGCTTCTTATCCACTAATCATCAAAAATGGCACCCAGGTGGGTGGATGGGATGAGTTAACCATTAAAATGTATAGAACTCAATCATTTGTACTTTTGTGAGAGACCTGAATAAATGCTATCCATTATGATTATTATCATAGTCATAATGAAGAGACAATTAGCCTTGATTAGCTCAGCATATGAAGCGTATTTTACTCACTGCGGGGTCGTTTCTTTTACTAAACACGCTTTCTTTGTCACTTGTTATTGAATCCTCGTGCTCAGTGGGTTCCAGTTTCACCTCAGCAGGTTTCACTAGCACTGAAAGGCATCACATGGTTAATGGAGGCCAGGGCATACAGTATGTATTCATATCAACACAACCCTGTTCTTATATAGATTTAAAATCTAATAATTATCTAAACTTAAATTAAACCAGAGAAACATTTTCATTTGTTAATGAAAAATATTACATTATTTCACATTGCATTAGACTTTGCCAAAGGACAGTGTTTACCAAGCTGTGGCTCTGGTTTGGCCACATTGGAACCCATCCTCCTCCTCAGGTTGGGCCGGTTCTCACAGTCCTCCGCTGTCTCCGTCGTCATACAGCCTCCCTGTCAGAGAGAGGGGAGAAAAGGGAGGGGTTCATGCCATGTGGACTACGACAGGAAATTAAGGAAAAGCAACATATTTTTCTAGAGGTCACCACTGCAAACACACACACAGGCTCTTTTGGTCGATATCCAGAAACACACGCAAAGCTGCGAACCACCGCTTGTCTGCATTGGTAAATTGTGCCACTGGACTTGTCACACAATGACTCGGATAAAGCTGTCTTATTAGGTTCCCGGGAACTATCGTGGGTTAGAATTGTGACTTATGGGGAACCAGAGCCACTGACGGAGGTAGAACGTTTACTTATGGGGACCCTGGAAGAGGTTCACCTCAGCTCTCATGCGCTTGGCTCTGCGAGCAATGCTGCAAGTCTCCAGGGGCTGGACAGACTGGCGCTGGGGCAGGTCATGGGGGATGTAGTCCATATCCTTGGTGTCATTGGTCAGGGTAGGCTTCTGTAGGGGAGACATGGGGGAAGTGAGTGGGCATGTAGAACTTTAACACATTTTCACAGATATCAAACATTTTGTTTGAAAATAATGAGGCAAATGACAATCATTCTGTTGAATGACAAAAGAAAGTGCTTTGCTTGCTCCTTGTCACTCCTACTATGCTGTGACAAATTCCATTTGCCAAGAACAAACTAGGCATCTATAAAGAGAGACAGGGCCATGTGGTTATTTAGGTGCCTAGTTGTCTAACAGTTCCTTTGGGCATTTGATTTCTAATCTTTCATTGTTGCCTTTGAACAAAATAATTGTAATTGAGTTGTTGAATACCATGGCTTGATAATAAATTCAACCTTCAACTGTTGATACTTGTTTTTGTCTTGCAAGATCAACACATGGTCTCTGGTCTTTCTGTTGACACCACTCACATGACAAAGAGGAAGACAGGCAGCAACACTGAGGTGAGGTGGGGGTTGGGAACACTGACGCTCTGCTGTCTCTGGTGTATCAGGAGGACAGTGCGAGGGCAGCAGCCAGGCCAGAGACAGCTAGGCCTCTACACAGGGAGGGCGGGGCGAGAGGGAGGAGGGTGAAAGGGGAGGAGAGGGAGGGGATCAGGGGAGGTCAACGCCAGCAGGCTGAGAGAGGCATGCAGCACTGCGGAGAGAGGATGAGCTGCTGCTAACCACAAAGCCCAACCAGGGCCCCAAGGTACAATCAGAGAAGCTGCAAGAGACAACTGAGGCCTTCAATAAAATAAACACGGAAATATACACAAAAATAACCCAATGGGGAGGAGAGCTCGCAAAAAAAAAAAATGGTCGGTTTGTTGCCCGTTTGTTGTCAGGATTCAAGTCATGCTTTTAAAAAGTACCAGGCTTCATCTGGCATATAACTCAATTTGTGTGCAAAACCCAGGCTCATTCAACTCCTCGTTATACCAAGGAACAAAGCAGATCTACTGCAGTTAAGACCTACTGAATAGATAATTTGGCAAAATATCAAACTTACAGAGTAGAGTGGAAAAGAGGCCACGTGAGTGCCAGTTCACTTCTGACGTGTCTTCTCTGCAGTAGTAGGACAGTTAATAATGAGATTGGCTGGTATTAGCTTAATTTAGGGTGATGCTCTACATACAGACAGCAGAGTGACGAGTCACTTTTAATGCAGGAAATAATAACTACCAAATATTTGTACAGTTGACCCATTTATAAAGTTGACCCTGCTTCCATCTTGGAGAAGTTATTTAATGGAAAATAAATTCTCATATATATATATACATATACATATACATATACACATACATACATATATATATATATATATAGCTCAAAAAAATAAAGGGAACACTTAAACAACACAATGTAACTCCAAGTCAATCACACTTCTGTGAAATCAAACTGTCCACTTAGGAAGCAACACTGATTGACAATAAATTTCACATGCTGTTGTGCAAATGGAATAGACAAAAGGTGGAAATTATAGGCAATTAGCAAGACACCCCCAATGAAGGAGTGATTCTGCAGGTGGTGACCACAGACCACTTCTCAGTTCCTATGCTGCCTGGCTGATGTTTTGGTCACTTTTGAATGCTGGCGGTGCTTTCACTCTAGTGGTAGCATGAGACGGAGTCTACAACCCACACAAGTGGCTCAGGTAGTGCAGCTCATCCAGGATGGCACATCAATGCGAGCTGTGGCAAGAAGGTTTGCTGTCTACCAGGAGACAGGCCGGTACATCAGGAGACGTGGAGGAGGCCGTAGGAGGGCAACAACCCAGCAGCAGGACCGCTACCTCCGCCTTTGTGCAAGGAGGAGCACTGCCAGAGCCCTGCAAAATGACCTCCAGCAGGCCACAAATGTGCATGTACACCAAACGAGATCACGACACGCAGGTTGAAATATCAAAACAAACTCTAAACCAATTATATTAATTTGGGGACAGGTCGAAAAGCATCATATATTTACGGCAATTTAGCTAGCTGCCTTGCAGTTGCTGGCTAATTTGTCATGGAATATAAACATTGATTTATTTGACCTGAAATGTACAAGGTCCTCTACTCCAACAACTAATCCACACATAAAACAGTCAACCGAATCGTTTCTGGACATCTCTCCTCCTTCCAGGCTTCGTTTTCTTCTTTGGACTTTATATGGTGATTGGCAACTAACTTTCATAATAAGGTGCATTACCACAACCGACCTCAGTTCATCTTTCAATCACACATGTGGATATATGTTCCTAAAAACCAATGAGAAGATGGGAGAGGCAGGACCTGCAGCGTGAGCTGCGTCACAAAATTATTTTTGTGCCTAGCAACACAGACGCTCGTTGCCACGTGCGAGCAGTGTGGGTGCTATGATTGAATAACATGTGTACATTTATTTTATAACGCACGCGACGCGACCGGTCTGTTCAGCATGTTAGTCCTCAACTCGAAATAAGAGCACATTAGTAAACAGCCCAGAGCAGAGCGCCATCTGCTGAGCGAGAGCGACCCATCTGACTCACCAGAAGGTTGGCTCCAGTCTGGAACAGGTTGTAGGGGTAGAGGATCCTCTCATAGTGAGAGCGCAGATGAGAGCCTATGGCCTTGCCTGGAGCAAAGCCCATCTTTAGGGCTATCTTAGACCAGCGTCTCTCTCTGCAAACCACGTCAAAACCCCCATCATCTTTCACCAACTGGGAAAGAAAGGATGCCAATCAATGACCTTTAATGTGAGAGTGTATAAAATGTGTAAACATAGCACAATAAGAAGCATATAGAGCTCCCATGAGTATATAAGTGTACAACACATAAACGCTCCCTGGATCATATCCAAGAAAAGCTGGCCAGTTTCCTGCATCCAGGGTGTGCCAGAAGTTGTAGCTACATACCTTGTTGAGTTGGTACAGGTCCAGATTCTTTCTTTCCACATGAGGGATTTTCAGGGTGCACCCTTGTAGCTCCCAGAACTTTGCGATTTGATCCAGGAAGTTGAGCTTGACTCTGGTTTGAGCCTACTCAACAGCAACACATGGTACATTTTACACATCACCAACATAAAAAAAAGCCATTGTTTCTACAATAACTCATCCCATGCTGTGCTACATAAGTGCACATTTATTTATTTTTTAATATACCCACGGTATGATTTTAAATACCATTGATACGAATGTTAGTTTACTAGATTTCGATATTTGTACTTTTTAAATAAATACCTGTAGTCAAGTTGTGGACTCGGTTAATATATAAAGCAGATGGTGCTGTTCATTTCACATGTGACTTTACATTATTACATTTACTGGTAGCTCCCCCAAAACAGCTGATTGAGCCAGCTTAGATTTTTTTATTTAACCTTAATTTATACAGGTTTCTTTCATTCTTGGACATCTCTTGTCCAAGAGAGACCTGGTCCAATAGCAGCAGGGGGAACAACGTTTCAGACAAAACAACTTCAGACTAACACAGCATTAAAACAAAACTATAAACACATACAGTACAAAAATCACATATTACGTTAAAAAACACGAAAGTCTTGACTAAAAAACAGCTGTCCTAAAGACATTTACACTCATTGATAAATACATCAAGTGTTAACTCCACCAACGAAACTACATCAAATATAAATTCCAGGACCACAGAGCTGAGTAACTAAACCTAATTCTACCATGACCTGTTCTAATTTTTGGTACTGTTAGAAGCAAATGAGAATGGGACCGTAATTGATATTTATTTACCGACCTGATTAAAAAAGAGAAAATGGCATTTTACCCAATATGGCCTTATAAAATCAGTGTATAAGGCGTGAGGTGTGTCACTCCTGCAGTGCAACTTAAGTGAGGTGATGAAGATACACTTGCATGAAATTCACTACTAATGTCCACAAGCTTCTTGAATTTTGGTAAAAAGCAGAGACAATCCCCTCCTGGATTAAGATCCCTGCTGACTAATATTTGTTTTGTGTATGCTTAAACTGAGTAAGTAGCCTTTTGAGATACTTAACTTTATGAGCTGGGTTGTCTGTCCTTGCAATTTATGTTTGCATGCGCACGTTAGAATTCAGTATGGGAATTCCTTAGTAGGTTAACATTTTTGGGGGCGGGGTTTACCAACAAACAACACAATAGCGGCCCTTATGTGCAGCACCGGTAATAGCATGCAGCACCGGTATAGCACAGGCACAGTATGAAGTTATGGAAATATGGATACCGCCCAACCTTACAGGATATAGACATTTAAACTAGCTCATTGTATCAAAAGGAGGGGTTAAAGAAGGTCTAGGTACCAGTGACCTTTGACTTGAGGTCATCAACTTTCTCTACAAGGCACATTTCAGAGGCCAGGGACACCCTGTTGATGAGTGTTATAAGCCTGTTGAAGCCACTGTTCCTGACAAATGTATCAATGTAGCCTTCTGAGTCAACATATCTAATTCTTTAGGCTTAATCTGACTAATGTGTTTATTTGTCCATTTTCTTTTATTTCTTTAGCACTTAAGAGTAGGATAATAATGTGGATTGAGACGATGTACAAGAAAGGCCAAAACCACCAAAATAACTTTGTGGAACATCATTGTAAAAAAAGTAATCCACATATTCAAAATAAAAACTTGCTAACATACATATACCGTTTCTCATAATAAAGGTAACTAGATATACTATTATTAAAAAGCGGTACTGTATGGATAAACCAGTTAAGTAGTAAAATGAACATACCTCCAATTCATTAAGTCTCTGGATCCGGGGAGTGAAGTGCAGTCTGTCCACGTCACACGCAAACGGTGGCTGCCATTCCTGCAGGAGTAAACATCATCTTGTCAAACTGACTGAGGAGTCGCTCACATTGTTCATAGATCATCCTCCATTTTGAAGAATCAATATCAGTTGAGCCACAGTCTATGCTGTATTTGAATACATGTTTAAGTCAGTCATCTATACTGCACCGTTTAGGAACATTGTGACATGGCAGGCCATGTCCCATACAGAAAGTAATGTAGGCTGTTCATCTTTAGTATAAATCCATATGTGAGATCTCCTCTGTTACACTCTTCCTAATAAACACTTGGCTAAATGCCAATCAAACCTGAGTAAAATATACAGTACCAGTCAAAAGTCTTACAACACCTACTGATTCAAGGATTTTTCTTTGTTTTTTAAAAACTATTTTATACATTGGGAAAAAATTGTGAAGACATCAAAACTATGAAATAACACAGAATCATGTAGTAAACAAAGAAAAATGGTTAAATAAATCATTTTATCCATTTGAGAATCTTCAAATAGCCACCCTTTGCCTTGACAGCTTTGCACACTCCCGGCATTCTCTCAACCAGCTTCATGAGGTAGTCACCTGGAATGCATTTCAATTAACAGGTGTGCCTTCTTAAAAGTTACTTTGTGGAATTTCTTTCCTTCTTAATGCTTTTGAGCCAATCAGTTGTGTTGTGACAAGGTAGGGGTGGTATACAGAAGATTGACCAAATATGGCTAATATCAAGACCAACAGCTAAAATAAGCTAAGCGAAATGACACTCCATCATTACATGTAGGTCAGTCAATGCGGGAAATTAAGAACTTTGAAAGTTTCTTCAAGTACAGTCGTGGCCAAAATTTGAATGACACAAATTTTAATTTTCACAAAGTCTGCTGCCTCAGTTTGTATGATGGCAGTTTGCATATACTCCAGAATGTTATGAAGAGTGATCAGATGAATTGCAATTAAATGCAAAGTCCCTCTTTGCCATGCAAATTAACTGAATCCCCCAAAAACATTTCCGCCCTGCCACAAAAGGACCAGCTGACATCATGTCAGTGATTCTCTCATTAACACAGGTGTGAGTGTTGACGAGGACAAGGCTAGAGATCACTCTGTTATGCTGATTGATTTCGAATAACAGACTGGAAGCTTCAAAAGGCGGGTGGTGCTTGGAATCATTGTTCTTCCTCTGTCAATCATGGTTACATGCAAGGAAACACGTGCCGTCGTCATTGCTTTGCACAAAAAGGGCTTCACAGGCAAGGATATTGCTGCCAGTAAGATTGCACCTAAATCAACCATTTATTGGATCATAAAGAACTTCAAGGAGAGTGGTTCAATTGTTGTGAAGAAGGCTTAAGGGCGCCCAAGAAAGTCCAGCAAGCTCCAGGACCGTCTCCTAAAGTTGATTCAGCTGTGGGATCGGGGCACCACCAGTACAGAGCTTGCTCAAGAATGGCAGCAGGCAGGTGTGAGTGCATCTGCACGCACAGTGAGGCAAAGACTTTGAGGATGGCCTGGTGTCAAGGCAGCAAAGAAGCCACTTCTCTCCAGGAAAAACATCAGGGACAGACTGATATTCTGCAAAAGGTACAGGGATTGGACTGCTGAGGACTGGGATAAAGTAATTTTCTCTGATGAATCCCCTTTCCAATTGTTTGGGGCATCCGGGAAAAAGCTTGTCCAGAGAAGACATGGTGAGCGCTACCATCAGTCCTGTGTCATGCCAACAGTAAAGCATCCTGAGACCATTCATGTGTGGGGTTGCTTCTCAGCCAAGGGAGTGGGCTCACTCACAATTTTGCCTAAGAACACAGCCATGAATAAAGAATGGTACCAACACATCCTCCGAGAGCAACTTCTCCCAACCATCCAGGAACCGTTTGGTGACGAACAATGCCTTTTCCAGCATGATGGAGCACCTTGCCATAAGGCAAAAGTGATAACTAAGTGGCTCGTGGAACAAAACATTGATATATTGGCTCCATGGCCAGGAAACTCACCAGACCTTAATCCCATTGAGATCGTGTGGTCAATCCTCAAGAAGTGGGTGGACAAACAAAACCCCACAAATTCTGACAATCTCCAAGCATTGATTATGCAAGAATGGGCTGCCGTCAGTCAGGATGTGGCCCAGAAGTTAATTGGCAGCATGCCAGGGTGTATTGCAGAGGTCTTGAAAAAGAAGGGTCAACACTGCAAATATTGACTCTTTGCATCAACTTCATGTAATTGTCAATAAAAGCCTTTGACACTCATGAAATGCTTGTAATTATACTTCAGTATTCCATAGTAACATCTGACAAATTTCTAAAGACAATATTTGTGTCATTCAACTTTTGGCCACGACTGTACAGTCGCAAAAACCATCAAGTGCTATGATGAAACTGGCTCACACGAGTTACTCCCCAGGAAAGGAAAACCCAGAGTTACCTCTGCTACAGAGGATAAGTTCATTAGTTACCAGCCCCAGAAATTTCAGCCTAAATAAATGCTTCACAGTGCTCAAGTAACAGACACATCAACTGTTCAGAGGAGACTGCATGAATCAGGCCTTCAAGGTCGAATTGCTGCAAAGAAACCACTACTAAAGGACACCAATAATAATAAGAAACTTGCTTGGGCCAAAAAGCGAGCAATAGCAATAGACCGGTGGAAATTTGTCCTTTCGCCTGGAGTCCAAATTGGAGATTTTTGGTTCCGTCTCTGTGAGACGCAGTGTGGGTGAGCGGATGATCGGCACGTGTATTTCCCACCGTAAAACATGGAGGTGGTGTTATCGTGTGGGGGTACTTTGCTGGTGACACTGTCGGATATATTTCGAAGTCAAGGAACACTTAACCAGCATGGATACCACAGCATTCTGCAGCGATACACCATCCCATCTGGTTTGCGCTTAGTGGGACTACCATTTGCTTTTCAACAAGACAATGACCGAACACACCTCCAGGCTGTGTAAGGGCTATTTTACCAAGAGGAGTGATGGAGTGCTGCATCAGATGACCTTGCCTCCACAATTGTCCGACCTCAACCAAATTTAAATGATTTGGCATGAGTTGGGCCACAGAGTGAAGGAAAAGCAGCCAACAAGTGCTCTGCATATGTGGGAACTCCTTCAACACTGTTGGAAAAGCATTCCAGATGAAGCTGGTTGAGAGAATGCCAAGAGTGTGCAAATCTATCAAGGCAAAGGGTGGCTATTGGAAGAAACTCATATTTTGATTTGTTTAACACTTTTTTGGTTACGACATGATTCCATGTGTGTTATTTCATAGTTTTGATGTCTTCACTCTTAATCTACAATGTAGAAAGAGAGAGAGACTGTTTGACTGGAATCAACAGGAGAAACTGTGGTGCAGATAGAACATTAAGGTCACTACAGCCTCCTTATCTTTGAAGACTACACGGTCTCTGTGACCTTGCATGGCATCTCAGAGTGCCAGCATGCCTGTTTGAATGTGCATAATAACTCAGGAACACAGAAAAGTACAATTTTAAATAGGCTACACAAGCACTAGCCTCTCTCACAGCAATTCTGCAAATTCATCCCAAGTGACAAATAGGACAAAATCATTTTTGATCAAAAGTGGAAGAGTCCATCCGAAAACCCAACTACCTAAAGAAGAAGACCTAACTGACACCTCAACTGAGAAGTGATCCAGCTGGGAATGTGGACAAGTCCGTCAAAGTGCAGTTATCAAAGAATTCTCCATAGATTACCCTTTGAATCTGCACTCTTCGTCTGCAGTGCACGGCCCAGATGGGGGCATGGTTTATGAAACAACAGCTCTGGCTCTATTTCCACCAGCCCCTTTGTGGAGTAGTGGAGCTAGGACAACAGACCGGCCCATTACATAACCACACCCATTCTGCACAAACAAACTTCCATCCTCTGAACGGCTAGCCATATTCAGCCATCATTAGACTACCTACAGTAGGTACAGCTCCAGAGTGACATGGAGTGCATTATTTGATGTTAATCTAGTGTTGTATGAACACAACATTTCAGATTACACAATTTCTGTGCAAGATAGCCAATCGAGAGAAAGATAAAATTGTGTTTATTGAGAAAGCGGTTCACTTTATTTGTGCCCAGCGCAGGGCAGCTAGACCAGATAAGAAACAAAGCCATTGTCACAACTCTACAGAAAGGTAGGAAAAACTGTTTAAATGGAGGGGAACAAAATGTATCAAATAATACAAAACAAATGGTGGCACGACTACACACTGTACTGCTATAAAAAATAAAATATATGCTTAAAAACAGGTTGCCTTGGTAGTTTCTCAAACAGTTCACATTAAGGTTATTTTGGGTGTACATTGTTGCAAGGTATTTGAGTAATTAGGAAATTAGCATATTTCCTTATTACACCAGTGGAATAAAGGATAGTCCCTATTCCTGTTGTGTAATTAAATTCTCAACTCACTCAATGAGTCCTAATCAACTAGTGCAGTATAATGCAGTTACTATGGTGTGCAACAACATCAGGTTAATACCAAGTGCAATTACAGTTTTATAACATAGTTATTCTTATACCTAAGTGTTACCCAAATTACTATGTTAATCAACTGCTATCAACTCTTGTAGAAATACATTTTTATTGCAAACCAAAATACCAGTAATACATGTATGCCCCAGAAAAAGTTAAAGCTGCAATAGATGGGTTGGCTGATAACGTCACGAAAACGATGTGCACGCTTGGGGTGAAAGTCAGCCTGCTGTTGTGATTCTGGATGGCCAGATTGCCAACAATAATGACAAACTGCCATGTCAGGAATTGTAAATGTCTCAATTCAGCTTGTTGTTTTGAAGCCTTTTGACTGATTTCATGTCAAAGCTAATATGGCAAAAATGTGCTAACTAGCTAACCAACAACTGTAACGATGTATTTGACAACAAGTGGTCATTGTGCAAATGCATTTTTGTTGACAACATGTACGCTACATTTTGTCTCCAATCTAAGCCAACCTCTTAATTTATGCCCCATGGTTGCGCATGCGTCGTTTGTTGCTTAACAACCAACCCCTGTATATGTAACTTTTTGGGCGACGACCAAATTCAAATAGAATAGTGAGTTATAGATTTGTCTCTCATTGAAAGCAAGTCTAAGAAGCAGTAGATCTGTTCTATGTGCAGTATTTCTATGCTTCCTGGTCTTAAGTTGAGTTAGAGTTTTTAACTTTCGGTTTTGTACAAGCTTAAAAACATCTGAAAATACAATATTTATGGTTATGGAAAATATATTTCACATCGGTTTAGATGGTACAATGATTCCTTACACTATGCTTGTTTTGTTTCAAACTGAAATTAGGCAACCTATTAGAATTTTAGCACCCAGGAAATGGCAGAGCGATTTCTGCATAATGCATCTTCAAAAAAGGTCCAATGCAAACTTTCAAATAATTTCTGGATAACAATTAGGTAGCTTACCATGATTGTTTTCAATTAAAATGGTCAAAAAGAAACACAAATAGCTATGAAAATAACAATAATGTCCTTAAGTGTAAGAGCTGTTTGAGAACACCGCCTGACATTTCAGCCTGTTTTGGTGGGATGGAGTTTTGACCTGCCTGGTGACATCACCAGTTATTAGTTGATAGAGCAATAAAGAGTTGCAAACCTCTCTGCCAATAACAGCTAAGACAGTCCAAGCAATATTCTTGATTGAAATACAGCTCTTTACTAAGAAGCTGTTCATTTTTGACCATTTTAATTGAAAACAACCACACTGATTTACTTGTTACCCAGAAATGATTTGATACTGAAACAAAAATGGCTGTATTGGATTTATCTAATTTACCACCAGGCAGGTCAAAACTTCATCCCATCCCACAAAATTGGCTGTAATTTTAGGCTGTATTTTCAGACAGCTCTTACAGAAATGGACATTATCATTTTCACAATATTATTCCAACCTCAAGTGTGGAATTGTATATATAAAAATAAAATAAAAACAGGAAAATTAACTTTGACTGCATTGAGTCTTTAATATCTAGGCTACTTTGTACATTGGTCATCAAAACAAATGCCTCAGAGGCCAGCCCTTCAAGAAATGCATTTGGTTACCATTGGAAAAGCAGTACATATTTTCACATATGAATTATAACAAATTATCACTACCCAATTTTTTTTATTATATAAATGTTAATACACTCCAAAGAAAATCCATTTGGTACACAATCCAGTCCACACCCAACCACAAAGACAACATGGAGGACATGCTAGAAGAGTCTTCTCAGCAGGCCTACAACATACAGGCCTCTAAAATCAGCCCGACTCAATTATGATCAAATAATCTAGGTTGTGGAGGCAAGAGGCAACAACATTTCAGTCAGCACAATAAGCTGTCCCTAATAACCTTGAGATTTAAGGGTGCTCGGTGCTCACCATTACCGAATGTGGTCAAATAAGCAATGGGCTGAAAGCTTGAAATGTCACAAGTAGTGCAGACCAATACAGAACCAGGAACCTTCCTCCCCCATGTTCAAGAAACAAGTAAACACATGTATGAAAATTGCAGCACTGTAGTCGACAATGCAGTTTCCTAACCAACTAATCGGTTTTCCTTTCCAACGAATCACACTCCATAAAGAGATCGTCACTGTGCACGTAGCTGTCACACGGAAATCCAGCATCAAAACATTGGTATGTCAATACAAGTGAATATAAAATGCAATATGGTATGATATATTACACATTTTACAATTTCACATTCGAAATTGAATTGATAACAAGCTGTAAGGCATTAAAGTGACTTGGTGAAATGTCTTATTTCCGTATCATTTTACAATGAACAACTCCCGGGAAGAGAAAAGGTAACCAACCTTGTCACCCATCAATTTGACCAAAAGCCTCTAAAGATGCATTGTACTTGGGTTGAACGTTCTATGGAACATAAGCGATACTTTGTAACTTTGTCGCGAGTCTGTCTGCACAGATATCATTGGGCGTGTGCGTGTCCTTGCACACCTACAGAGGCACACACAACCTACGCTCGCATAGAAGCTGGCAATTCAATTCAACTCAAGCCGCCATGTTGAAAATATGTCTAAAAAGATAACTATACGATCACAAATGTCATCAACAACAGTTAGAAAATGTTTTCAGCCGGAGTTTGAAATCATACCCTAATTAAAGACACTCACCTTCGGCGGTCGGACCTTGCAGATGCCAGTTTTCTCTGCAATAGGTCGTATTTTGTTGATATACGCAAATGGGTCGGCAAATTCCTCCCAAGTGGGCTCAAAAACAGGACACTCCGGTGGAGCAATGAACTCGTTTGGCCGAGATTGGGTCATCGTTGCATCTTCGTTCTAAATAGTGGAGAGTTACGATTCAAAGTATTTTAATTAAAGTTCAATGAAAGCTGTCCCCTTTGAAGAACTGCTCCCTTTAACTCCGTCAATTAAGAACATCACTACACACTCATTGAAGTCGCACTCGCATTATCTGGTCGGGGGACAGCACCTAGGCTGCTTCCGCTTCAGAAAGTAGATACCCCTACACACACACGACAATGGCATAATAGCTACAAAACATAACATATTTATTCAAACAAATAACTACACATGGAAGGTAAATTCATGGCATGCCATTTTTTCTGGGTTTGGGGCTTGTCTAAAAAAATACCTCAATGCACTAGCAACAAAAAACTAAATTGATTACTGTAAATTACAAACAAACGGTCAGTAAACAAAACAAAAACCCACGTAATCAAAATATGGTGTACACAAACTACCGTTTGTTATTCACAATTGGTCGAAGACAAATATTGAAGTGAAAATAATTGTCCTCTAGGCCTGTACAGTTTAAAATAAAACGAATAAATGTACCAAGAAATATATTGATTCTTATTTATTCATCCTACAGTACACAAAAGTATAGGCTACATTTGAGTTATGCATTCTAGTGGAAGTAAAACAGATGAGCGCATTCATACTAAAGCCTCGTGGTGACCGGAACTAGTTTTTTTTAAATGGACTCGATGGGCTCAATGATTGGGTGTAGTTCCTTGGATTCTGGTGTGAGGGAGGGTGCACAGAGAGGGGCCACCGACTTTACAAGTGATATATAAAAATGACAAGCTATAGCCAACAGAGAATATGTTTAAGTTAGATAAAATACATGTCCCGAACCAATTAAAGTATTTCATCAGATAAAAGGAGTCTTGAAATTGACTTTCAATTTCCCATGCAGTCAAGTCAATGAGGGTGAACTCTATTCTAGAACTATAATTTACAAACAGGTCAAAAATCACAGGGATACTTTTTATTTTACAGAGTTAATAACCGTTTGAAATAAAGGTCGACTGATTAATCGGAATGGCCGATTAATTAGGGACGATTTCAAGTTTTCATTAAAAAAATAAATAAATCGGGAAATCGGTGTCTTTTTAAAAATGTTATACACCTTTATTTAACTAGGCAAGTCAGTTAAGAACACATTCTTATTTTCAATGACGGCCTAGGAACGGTGGGTTAAATGCCTTGTTCAGGGGCAGAACGACAGATTTTTACCTTGTCAGCTCTGGGATTCAATAATGCAACCTTACGGTTAACTAGTCCAACGCTCTAGTCCAACCACCTGCTTTACATTGCACTCCACAAGGAGCCTGCCTGTTACGCGAATGCAGTAAGAAGCCAAGGTAAGTTGCTAGCTAGCATTAAACTTCTTATAAAAAACAATCAATCATAATTACTAGTTAACTACATGTGGTTGATGATATTACTAGTTTATCTAGTGTGTCTTGCGTTGCATATAATCAATGCAGTGCGCATTCGCGATAAAGGGCTGTCGTTGCTCCAACCTGTACCTAACCATAAACATCAATGCCTTTCTTAAAATCAATACACAAGTATATATTTTTAAACCTGCATATTTAGTTAATATTGCCTGCTAACATGAATTTCTTTTAACTAGGGAAATTGTGTCACTTCTCTTGCAACAGAGTCAGGGTTTATGCAGCAGTTTGGGCCGCCTGGCTCGTTGCGAACTGTGTGAAGACTATTTCTTCCTAACAAAGACAGCCAACTTCGCCAAACAGGGGATGATTTAACAAAAGCGCATTTGCGAAAAAAGCACAATCGTTGCACGACTGTACGTAACCATAAACATCAATGCCTTTCTTAAAATCAATACACAGAACTATATATTTTTAAACCTGCATATTTAGCTAAAAGAAATCCAGGTTAGCAGGCAATATTAACCAGGTGAAATTGTGTCACTTCTCTTACGTTCATCGCACGCAGTCAGGGTATATGCAACAGTTTGGGCCGCCTGGCTCGTTGCGAACTAATTTGCCAGAGTTTTACGTAATTATGACATAACATTGAAGGTTGTGCAATGTAACAGGAATATTTAGACTTATGGATGCCACCCATTAGATAAAATACAGAACGGTTCCGTATTTCACTGAAAGAATAAATGTTTTGTTTTCGAGATGATAGTTTCCAGATTCGACCATATTAATGACCTAAGTCTCGTATTTCTGTGTGTTATTATGTTATAATTAAGTCTATGACTTGATAGAGCAGTCTGACTGAGCGATGGTAGGCAGCAGCAGGCTCGTAAGCATTCATTCAAACAGCACTTTTGTGCATTTTGCCAGCAGCTCTTCGCAATGCTTCAAGCATTGCGCTGTTTATGACTTCAAGCCTATCAACTCCAGAGATTAGGCTGGTGTAACCGATGTGAAATAGCTAGTAGTTAGCGGGGTGCGCGCTAATAGCGTTTCAATCGGTGACGTAACTCGCTCTGAGACCTTGAAGTAGTTGTTCCCCAACCCATCGCTTGTGGAGTGATGGGTAACGATGCTTCGAGGGTGGATGTTGTCGTTGTGTTCCTGGTTCGAGCCCAGGTAGGGGCGAGGAGAGGGACGGAAGCTATACTGTTACACTGGCAATATAAGAACATCCAATAGTCAAAGGTATATGAAATACAAATGGTATAGAGAGAAATAGTCCTATAATTTCTATAATAACTACAACCTAAAACTTCTTACCTGGGAATATATACCTGGACTTATGTTAAAAGGAACCACCAGCTTTCATATGTTCTCATGTTCTGAGCAAGGAACTTAAACGTTAACTTTCTTACATGGCACATATTGCACTTTTACTTTCTTCTCCAACACTTTGTTTTTGCATTATTTAAACCAAATTGAACATGTTTCATTATTTATTTGAGGCTTAATTGATTTTATTGATGCATTATATTAAGTTAAAATAAGTGTTCATTCAGTATTGTTGTAATTGTCATTATTACAACAACAACAAAAAATATTTAATTTTCCGATTAATCGGTATCGGCTTTTTTGGTCCAATAATCGGTATCGGCGTTGAAAAATCATAGTCGGTCGACCTCTAGTTTGAAAGAGCATCAAAATGCAGCGAAAGAAGCAACAAACAATAGAGCTCACAGCCAAGCCAAGGGTAATCCAGTATTCAAATGCAGATGGAATGAAATGCATTTCAGATCACATGTCCATGATGAGTATGGACTGTGGAGATCTAATGGGGTCCTCTGGAGTTAGATGGCAATAGCTGAGGGCCAGAGCAGCAGTCAAAGCCAATGTGGTATATCAACAGACAGAACACTGTCACTTGAAGTGTATCAGCAACAAATGCATACAGCACACTCAACAAATACAACCACTCCCATTATTCACAATGCGAAGGGTGTGCTATGCTGATAAGCACACTAATCATTCAAACAGTAGAAGTCCAAATGGGCCACATTTGTAGAATCAGAGATAGTCTGATAATATTTCAGAAGTAGAAAGTCTGATAATATTTCAGAAGTAGAAAGTAATATCAAGTAGGCCTATACAAGTAATACAATTCCAAAGGCTGTAGGGTTAACCTCAGACCAAAGCATAACACCTGAACACCTGACATTTGTACAGAGAACCACATCAATACCATTGTTGATCAGTAGAAAACAAAGGAATTGAAGAACACGTGGCCTTGAAGAACTAAGGAGTCATCCAGCACCAGCCAGAGGGAAAGTGAAGGCCAGAAAGAATTAAGGACAAGACAGACCAATGCATGTTGCCCATGTGCAGTGGGTGACCGTCCTATTGCCTCTGACCACAGAACATTTGCCGTCATTTTCTGTCGATTTCTCTACATTGAATAGGCACTGTCCGTCGACACCCAACAAGTAATCTACTGCGCACGGCTGACGTTCATGTTGGTCTGTCTTGTCCTTCAGTTCCAAATGTGTACACCCTCTTAAGTTTCCCCAGGCTCTTACAGTGGGCCACACTAGGCATGATTGACTCTTTCCAATGCAACATAGAAGCTCTTTTTGTCATCCAGGGAGTGCCAGCCTATGGGTCCAATCTCACAGTCGGCACAAATGAGGTACTTGATTCTCCCCACATCCTTAGTGAAGCCCACATTCTCAAAAGTGTACATGTCGTCGACTAACCAGTGGGTAGTCAGTGTGTCCCCATCCACGGATCCCTCTGATTGGGTGATAGTGGTCTTCTTGCGCATTGAGGGCAGGAACAGCTGGTGGATATTGGGGAGGAAATAGAAGGCCAGATTCATCATGACAATGGCCATTAATATGAATAGATAAACAGAAGTGATGTTCCACTCCCTGACATTGTTTAGTCACATCATGGCATTGCAAATTGCACATTGTTTGCAAAATATAATTTGGAGCTGTAGTTTAGGTGGTGGTTAGACAGTGCACTGACTTGAAATAAAACAACTGATGAAGCACATTCGGATAGGAAAATAGGTATATTGTGAATCATATAACTCGTAATTGAAAGGGTTATTTGTCTTTAGGGGTTACACCTTTCTGAGGTGAACCTTACCTCCTTCTCTGCAAACACCGCCATCCCTGGGCAGAGGACCTTCGAGCCACAACGTCGGCACAAAACTGACTTAATATTCTTTCCAACCCCCGACACCAGCGTAGACCAGTCGACGCATCCTTCAGAGGGAGAGTTCTGTTCTTGGTTGTCCATGTTGAACGCAATTTGAGACTATACTACACTTATAAAGCGAATGCTAAGATGGTTAGCTATAGTCAAACCACTGCTCTATATATTTCTTTCAACTAATGTAACCAAGCTAGCTAATGTAATGTGAATTTTGAGGTGTCAACTCACCTCTGCTGTATAAGCTGCTCAGAAAGAGTACACCTAAACTATTACCAAGCGGCTAGTACAAGTAATGTAACTACTAAAAGCACACGGCCATATCAACATTTTGTAAAAAAAAATTTTTTTTTTTAAAAGACTGAACAAGCGTTGCTGAAGTGTGCACCCGCTGAAACTTCCGTTCAGAGTCCACATCGCTCAATTATATCGTTCCTTCGTCATATATGATGATTGATTGGTTTGATTTTAAAATAACTGCTGCTAGGTTGTTCTTTATCTACAATTAAACAAATGTCATTTCATCTATATTTTGAGGAAATAGTTAGTCGCATATGTTTAAAACCAATTTTTAAAAACCTTTGGATAAGATCAAAATAGACATACACTTGTGATAAAATCGGATTAATCTGAGTAATAACCATATCCACCCAGTTTACCAATTCGTCAGAGTAAGGTCAACAATATAGAAGGTACCATCATGTGACTGATACCGCACACATCATTCATTGTGAAAGGGCACCCTAGAAGGGAAAGGGGATACTAGTCAGTTTCACAACTGAATGCATTCAACAGAAATGTCTTCCGCATTTAACCTAACCTCTCTGAATCAGAGGTGCTGGCTTAATCGACATATACACCTAGGGCCGTTGTTGTTGGAGGTTTACGGCCTTGCTCAAGGACAGAACAGCAGATTTTTCCACCTTGCCGGCTCGGGGATTCGAACCAGCGACATTTCAGTTACTTAACCGCTAAGCTACCTGCATTGACATCCAATTGAACCAGCTTTTTGAGTTATCATACATAGACTGTACCTCTCTGCAAGTTCTAAGATACTGTGTTTATAATCAGTGGAAGTCATTGCAAACAACCAGTCTCCCCATCTCTGGTACCTTCAGGTAGAATTTTAGAACTCCCAAGGTGTGTGGTCTCAAGAGACATCGTTTGCATTGGGTAAAGAGAATGTTCCAACTTTTTGTGACCATGCACGCAGCTAGCTACATAACTAGCCCAGGTGAATAGCCCCCTGCATGAAAGTAACAATTACATGCCATAACATATAGAATGAGTGATTAACTGCTACGCAACACCCCAGATAACATTTTATTTGTAAAGCTGTGGATATAGACAAAATGTGGCCTAAATATGGTCAAATATGGAATTGACTACTACAGGGCTAGTCAAACTGTTCTCTCCGCTACCAGAGTACCAAGTCTTGGTCCAAGAGGCTTCACAACAGCTTCTACCCTCAAGCCATAAGACATTTGCATTGCCCCCCCTTTAAAATGCTGCTACTCTGTTATTATCTATGCATAGTCACTTTACCTCTACCTACATGTACATATGTCAACTTACCTGTACACATTGACTCTGTAACGGTAACCCTGTATATAGCCCCGCTACTGTTATTTTTAATTATTTGTTATATCTATTTTTTACTGAACACTTATTTTTCTTAAAACTGCATTGTTGGTTAAGGACATGTAAGCATTTCACTGTAAGGTCTACTACACCTGTTGTATTTGGCTCATATCACAATTAACATTTGATTTGACAACGACAAACCATGTTCATGTGTGTGAAAAGTAAAGTGTGATGAAGTGTTATATCACTATATAGAACAGAAAATGCATGACTTGGGTTAGTTTCCCATTTTAACATTAATAAATATTTATTATGTGTTTACATTTCAGGGAAATGTATTATCCATCAACTTGTCTACACAGAACACAACACAAAGTCAAGAATACACAGATTGTTTAGTCTTTGTAATAAAGCCACAGAAAGTCAGCTTTAAAAAAAAAAGAATCTTAAATAAACAGCAGTTTGAGAAAACTATTGGAGGTCAAATGTTTAATAGTGATTTCATTGGGTATAAGGACAAGAAAACAAAAAAGTTTGTTATCATCATTATATCTGGAGATCCTAATGAAGTTCACTTGACTGCAATATTGGCCCATCTATTTAAAAACAATTTCCATTGGCCTAAGGCACAGGAATACTAAAATATTATTCCTATTTCCTACTCATTACATGGTGGACCCCATGCAGTGACAAAGCTTAATGGTAATAACATATTGTTAAGGTGCAATAATTTGACCTTTAGAGTTCTGAAATATAGCCTTAAAATTAAACAAATCTCAAGTTGAGACGGGAAAGAGTTGACCTATTCCCAGATTTGCCCATTGTGCGTTTCCCGGTTAGTTTATACCAGCTATCAATCATACAAGATTCTGTTCCATTGAAAAGGGACATGAGGGGTAAGGGTACCAAGCAGAGTCTCTTTTAGGTAAGTAATTCAATTGTTTGACTTTCAGTTCCATAACCCATACCTCGATTGGGGTTGATTGTATGTCAACTAAATTTAAATCAACAAAATACTCTTAATCAATTGTTGGAATTGCCCACTGTTTTAAATTATGAGTTTTACATTTAAAAAAATGACTGAATTTAATTTAGATTAATTCCTTATAATGACAGAATAAAAATGGAACGAACTGACCCCAACCCGGACCCATTCTATCACATAAGCCTCCTACAGCTAGATTTGGGAAGCTCTGGAGGGCAACGCCTCTCAGAGGTTCCCATCCTTGAAGGAAACATGTAATCAATCTGTTGAAAATCCCCTGTTGTTCTTCATGAGCTAAAGTGGAGCCTAAAGCTCCCTTTTGATAAAAAAAAAAAAAAAAAGTGCTGCTGCATCACCGGGATGCCCCTCTATATAGTTCACTAGCTAAAGCTACTTTAATGGGGAAAAAGTAGCACAAGCAGAAAAACACACCACAAGAAAACCAAAAATGACATGAGCAAATCGGGGTGGTTGGGTGGGTAGGTGGGGGGAGGGCGGAGAAAAGGAGCTACGGAGGACCATTGAGTGTTCCAGCAGCACTTTATAGGGACGGGGACCGACCAGGAAATGCCTGAGGGGGCCACAGATGGGCCTCTCAGAGAAGGGTGTCGTCAGTGCACCCTCCCTCCAGGCCGTAGCGGAACTCCTGCAGGTTGGAGACGCCGTAGAAGTGGATAAAGGCTGCCGCCACAACCAGGACGTGGAAGATCTGGTGGGAGTGGAACTGAGGAGAAAGGGAGGTCCGAGGCTGCTTACCATATGGCACCCTATTCTCTACTTAGTGCACTATTCCCATATGGCTCTGGTCAAAAGTAGTGCACTAAATAGGGAATGTATGTCCAAAGGCTCCTCTGGTTAGAGCATTGTGTTTGCAACACAAGTTCTAGCAGTTTGATTACTACATGGGCCACATATTCCTACAGTACAGTTCAGTACTATATAGGGAATAACCAGAGTCCTATGTGGCGTGCTATATAGGGAATAACCACAGTGCAGAACATGTGTGACTGTAACTCACATCGCATTAAATGACGATAACATTATAATAATATAATAATATAATCATCGTCATACAAATGAGGACATGGGGTTAGTTCAGGAGCTAGCTACAAACCTGCGTCTACATCCCAAATGGCAGCCTATATCCTATATAGTGCACCACTTGACCAGAGACCCATTTAGTATTTTCTTATGATCCCCAATTAGCCGCACTCTTTCTTGGGTCCCCCTATGGGCCCTGGCCAAAAGTAGCGCAGTATATATGGAAAAGGGTTACATTTTTTGCCTCTGTTACACACTTACCCAGATGTCACATTTGCCAGGGAAGTAGCGTTCGGGGATCCTGGCGGCGTACAGTCCGGCGCCAGTGATGTACATGGCGCCCATCAGGTAGAACCAGCCCATCTGTCCCACAGTGGTGGCCTTGACGAAGCCCTCCTCGATAGTGAAGTGCACTGTGGGGACGATGCCACTCAGTCCCAGGCCCATGAACACTCCTGTGAGAGACATGGAGGGGAAAGGTTGGTTGGTGTAAGCAAAAGCAGCTGGATCAGTCATAGTATACAATAAGATGGTCAAACTTATACCAGCTATTCACACACAAGTAGAAGAAAAAAGCATTTCCTGATGATTTTCTCATGTTTTTAGCTGTTGTATTAAAACATTTACATATATGTTTTGCTCTGTATCCATGTCACAGTACACTCTGACAGGCTGGTTAATATGTGGTGCAGCACCTGCTCGTGTGGGCCGATGCGCGGGCGTGGAGAAGCGTTCCCACTGGGCCACTATGATGGCGGCAATGCCCAGCACACAGACAATGGTGAGGTAGATGAGGCGCGGCTGTGGGGAACAGTAGAACGAGTAGTAGAGCCAGGGCACAAATGAACCCATGATCAGCAGGGCAATACCCGAGTAGTCAAGTCTGAGGGAAAACAAAACACTGAGGTTAGAAGAGGAACATCCATTTAAATGACACTTTAAAGTAAAAAAAAAAAAACTGAAGTGAAACGTCACATTTCTTTTCAGAAATACAGGAGAGCTAATCAAGAAATAAATCTATATGAGCAAGAGGGAGGGGGGCATGCAGCCTTACTTGGAGAAGGTGCGGGACACTTTCTCAGAGTGGCAGTAGACGGTGTGAAAGAGCCAGGAAAAGCTGAGGCAGAGTACGGCACCCAGAAAAAACATCCCAAACACCACTTTCTCCTGCAGCGGGGCCATGAAGTACATGTTGGGCCGCAGAATGGTGTACGTGCCCAGACCAATAAACAGGATCAGCCCTGGGGGTTGGAGAGGTGAGGCCATCATTTGTGGACCAGTAATCATATGGGGCATATCATGACAAATTAATATTAGCAATAGGAAGGGGTCTCTATGGGGCACACTGTATATACACAATGGGGGACACAATCAGGAGCATTGTAAATGGAAATGTGTTGTGTAAGAGGCACACTTCTTTGCTATGTAGTATAGATAAGTGATTGCACAATACATACAGTTGAAGTCAGAAGTTTACATACACTTAGGTTGGAGTTATTAAAACTCATTTTTCAACCACTCCACAAATTTCTTGTTAACAAACTATCGTTTTGGCAAGTCGGTTAGGACATCACAATTGTTTCCAGACAGATTATTTCACTATCACAATTCCAGTGGGTCAGAAGTTCACATACACTAAGTTGACTGTGCCTTTAAACAGCTTGGAAAATTCCAGAAATAGAAGCTTCTGATATGTAAATTTGCCTAATTTGAGTCAATTGGGGGTGTACCTGTGGATGTATTTCAAGGCCTACCTTCAAATTCAGTGCCACTGCTTGACATCATGGGAAAATCAAAAGAAATCAGCCAAAACCTAAAACTGTAGACCTCCACAAGTCTGGTTCATCCTTGGGAGCAATTTCCAAATGCCTGAAGGTACCACGTTCATCTGCTCAAACAATAGTACGCAAGTAAAAACACCATGGGACCACACAGCCGTTATACCGCCCAGGAAGGAGACGCGTTCTGTCTCCTAGAGATGAACGTACTTTGGTGCAAAAAGTGCAAATAAATCCCAGAACAGCAGCAGAGGACCTTGTGAAGATGCTGGAGGAAACAGGTACAAAAGTATCTATATCCACAGTAAAACAAGTCTATATTGACATAACCTGAAAGGCCGCTTAGCAAGGAAGACACCACTGCTCCAAAACCACCATAAAAATGCCAGACTACGGTTTGCAACTGCACATGGGGACTTTTTGGAGAAATGTTCTCTGGTCTGATGAAACAAAAATAGAACTGTTTGGTCATAATGACCATCGTTATGTTTGGAGGAAAAAGGGGGAGGCTTGCAAGCCGAAGAACACCATCCCAACCGTGAAGCACGGTGGTGGCAGCATCATGTTGTGGGGGTGCTTTGCTGCAGGAGGGACTGGTGCACTTCACAAAATAGATGGTATCACGAAGAAAGGAAAATTATGTGGATATACTGAAGCAACATCTCAAGACAACAGTCAGGAAGTTAAAGCTTGGTCACAAATGGGTCTTCCAAATGGACAATGACCCCAAGCATACTTCCAAAGTTGTGGCAAAATGGCTTAAGGACAACAAAGTCAAGGTATTGGAGTGGCCATCACAAAGCCCTGACCTCAACCCTATAGAGAATTTGTGGGCGGAACTGAGACAAAATTCACCCAACTTATTGTGGGAAGCTTGTGGAAGGCTACACGAAACGTTTGACCCAAATTAAACAATTTAAAAGGCAATGCTACCAAATACTAATTAAGTATATGTAAACTTCTGACATTTCACATTCTTAAAATAAAGTGGTGATCCTAACTGACCAAAGACAGGGAATTTTTACGAGGATTAAATGTCAGGAATTGTGAAAAACTGAGTTTAAATGTACTTGGCTAAGGTATATGTAAACTTCCGACTTCAACTGTACATTGCTTAATGGCAGCATGCTGAACTTAGGACCTAGTGAATGTGCCCTAGTTGTGGGGATCATAGACTTGTGCTTCACTGCAACTTTATAGGCAATGGTGTGAGGTTCAACATGTGAGGATTCAGTCTCCTCATATATCTCACACACTCACTCACCCAGAAGGTGGGTCCAGATGTTGCCTGTTTCTGTGTGGATCCTGAAGATGCTTCCAAAGCATGCGCGGAAGGAGGGCATGGGGGGTCGGTGTCCATGCAGGAGGTAGTCGTTGTCCTTCAGCCACTCCGGCAGGACATGAAATGGGATAACCCTCCAGCTACCCTTCCACACCTTAAAACACAAGGGTTTAAGGCTACCATGAATGTCCTGTTCATCTCCCCACTCTTATTCTCTCTGTGTATGAAGTTAGACAGAGCAGCCATGGGGGCTGTTCCAGAAAGCAGGATCAATGAGTTAGCCTAACTGTCCCAGAAATTCTGAAATAACTTCATCTTTTCGAGAAACATAGACTTGAAATGGGCATGGTATAATTGACTCGACAACCAACAACTCATATTCAAGTTTAGCTTTCTAAATGAATCAGAAAATCAAGAGATACTTTGGCTGCTTATCAAAGTTAGCTGGCTAACTTATTGATCCTGCCATCTGGAACAGCCCAATGATGCCTACTTTGTGCACAAACTCCTCCATCTTCTCCATTGCGTGGTGAGCCTGGAGGGGCAGCGTCAGGACCTCTTCCACCTCTTCATCCTCCTCATCAGGCAGAACTGAGGCCCCCTGCAGAGAGAGAATGTGATTTAGTTAGGCAAGTAGAGCATATGCCTTTGCAGTGCAGGATAAAAGTGAAAACATGGGAACGAATCCCAGTTGGTTTGGTCTACATTTCCCTGACCATTACTTAGGTGCGACCCCATCCAAGCTTAGCTCTATTGCCCAATGACCACTTAGATTTGTTTTGTCTTCAACTGGGGCATATTCACGAGGGTGCAACGCTATAGAACATTTAGATAGAAACTCATTTTGTAGAACAACCAGTTTGTTTGGATGTAGAATAGGCCAATGGGGAGATCTGCAACGTTCTGAACTTTCACCTCTCTGAATACACCCCTGTGTTCACTAGACACGTTGGTGTTGGCTGATCACCTGAATCTTCCAAATGTTGATTTGGAAGATTCTGCGCCCGCTTTAGAAAATACCTAATACCTGTGGTAATCGAGGAGTTGAGTCAGGCAGTATTCCAAATGGCACCCTATATAGTGCACTACTTTTGAGCGCTGATCAAATTTGAGCACTGTGTAGGGAATAGGGTGCCATATGGGACGTAACCTGTCTCCCCCACTCTCACTTCTGACATCATGCCTTTCCCCGCTGTCTGCCGTCCCGTCTCCTCCAGCAGAGGTCCCAGCTCCATCAGCTCCACATCCGGGACCCGGCAGTCCTCTGAGATCCGACAGTCTGCATCACTCGCAGACCCGTTTCGGCCTGACATAGGGAGACTGCCTGATGACCTGTCCTCTGCCTGTGTGTACTACTAAAGCCTGACACTTAAGTCCGCAGTTGGCCCAGTGCTGAGGAGTCAAGAAATCACAGTGACAAATAAATACATTATTTAATGTAGTTTTTCACTGAAATAACTTTATTCCAAATTGTAACTAACTTCACCTGTGACAATTGGACCTGATGTGGACTTTGGTAGGTCTATATTTCCCACCGACAGTTGGTCCTTGCATTCAGCACTGAAGTAAAAATTGCAGCTTCCAGTATTACTTTGGCATAACGTTACATTTTTACACCATCAACAAAGTCTTATGTCGTGAAAATATTCACTCGTTAAATTAGTATTTGACAACAGTTATGACGAATAAGCTACTCGGCTAACATGGCAGGAAGACCAAAATTGCTCTTGCGAGACGGCCGAAAAATGTAGTTAGCTAACGGTAACGTTAGCTGGCAGCTAACAAACAAAACTGGCAAAGACTTTGTCAGCTGGTTGGCTACCTTAGAACAAAGCAATCATACAATAGCATCCGAATAAACATGGAACTGGGATAACAAGATAACGACTCCAATAATATGATTTGGCTGACATGATTCCTGACGTACACCAGCAAATTATAGCTAGCTAGAGCCCCAAGGTAACGTACGATAACCGCAGATGTTAGCATTACTAATGCCATTAGCTAGCATTATAGGCTAGCTAGTTAGCTTTCGCATACTCGAAGAAAACTGGTCACGTCTGGCTGTATCGAACCAATACCAAACACACAGTTACAGTTGCAAATACAATGCTACAATATTGCTCATTGTTGAAGCTGGTTAACTTTTGCATTTTCACTCAGCGGACGTAGCTACCTGATACTCCAGACGTCAAAGGAAATGTGATCCCTTCCCGATTCTCACAAAAACAAGCCGAACCTCCGAACGAACAGTCACGCAGCACGGTTAACGAAAATGACAAGTCAATGCCAAGCATAGAGTTTCAACTGGTTCTCATAAACAACGTAACATCGTCTCCATCTAGTGGTTAAAATTACAAATGAAAAATGTTTTAAAGTAACACCAAAATACTGTCTGTATATGTAGCCATTATATCAAATCAACATAGACTTAAGTGGTACACTGTTTTATTCCCAGGTCATGCACGTGCTTCTCCTATAAATGATTGAGTGGAATCACATTACCTCCATAATGGTGCCTGCATGAACCCCCAAACTTAACAGTAGTGCATGTACAGTATGTGAAAAGTTGTCTTCAGAACTGAGCTGCCTAAACCACATTTTAGCAGCACAAGAAAGGCTCAATTAAAAATAGACCCTCATCCATCTCTTTACTTGTGGATAGAGCTACTCCTACTTGTAAACCAACTCTCATCAGCAATTCCAATCTTCAATAATCCGTCAACAAAGGGGAACTGTACTGTAGTAGGCAGTGGATTTAGATAACATTTTTCCAACTACCACTCTGTCCCAGCATTTGGACTAAATTGTCTGCACCAAGCACAGATTACTCCTTGTTGTGACAGCATTCAACTGTCGCAATCAGAGCCACGTTGTTCTGGCAAACTGAATGTCCAAATTGTTAACCTCCACAATACTCTATTTTACAACAAGGGATAATATCTAAGGAATGGTCCAGTCAATACATAAAGACAACAGGATTATGGATCCCGTATATGAGTGGAGGCAATTTGAAGTGGCAGAAATTTTTATTGTCTTTTCATAAACACAATCCATTTTTACAAAGACTGTAGTGCATTGCAGATTAAACTCTGAAATTATATATCAAACAAAAAGAGCCTTGAATAATTATGCTCACACAATCTCACAGAAATACAATAAGAAAGAGTCAGATCCCATACCCACTAGACACACATCAAAAAGCCCCACATGTGCCAAAATACAGTATAACACATCTCTACAGCAGCTGTAACACTTAAATGCACACACAACAAATGATATGCAATTAAAGTAAAGCTGCCTGGGCAGCCTCCTTATATTCAGCATTGCATCCCTGGGCATAATTCAGTTCAGTATGCGGCTTTATCTTTAATTATGTTCGCTCTGTCCTGTTTTTAGGAGGACTGCTCAAGGCTAAGTACATCAATAATAAATCAAAGCTTTAAAACCTCACCTAAAAATACAATTGTAGATATCAGCAGGAGATGGAGGCTAATAATACAAAGGTAGGACTTTGGTTCCAAGTGAGCATTTAATGCTCAACCTGTCTGCACTTACCATAATGGGGCTTTTGGTAGTAAATTGATGCAGTGCTTTAAGCGGACTGAAAATGGTGCCCATACTTATTTTGGGTGCCAGTACTGTATGTATTTAGGTGCTGGAACTCGGCAAAATCTTTGAGCCAATATTCTATAAGAGATGCCGGTACTCAAGCAGTAGTTCCGGCCCAACCAAGCACTGAATTGATGTCATTGTTGCATTGAGAAGGCCCATGCTGGGTGTGGCTGGGAGGATAGTTCCTAGGCTGGTGACTAGTAGGCGAAGCGCTGACTCTGCCGGTAGCCCAACTTGTCCAGGTTGGGGTTGCAAGCAAACTGGATCATGGGGGGTGGACCGCACATGAGCACCAAGGTGTCCTCACTGGGGGTGGGCAGGTGCTCCTGGATCATATCCACATTGATGAAGCCCTCACTGTACTCCCAGCCTGAGCGACACAAATTGATCATAATTTAGTCTTTCATGGGGGTCGCAAACAAGTACCAATATGCTTAATGATTCTGCCATAAAACACACGAATTGCAAAAATATTTAGCTTCTATGTGGTAAATGGTACATGTGTATATAGATTGTGTATAGGCTTGTCTCCCATATTTAACTGGGTTCAAACACCTTCTGCTTCATTTTTCTGTATGCATGTATGTGTGTGTTATTTTACTGCTCTAGGGATATAATTATTATGTTTTCACTCTTTATGTGATGCGCAATGCAGAGAACACCAGAAGAAGAATTATCATTGAATTCCACAGTGAATTATTGTAATGTTTGTTTATGCTTCAATTAATTCCATTTGGGATGGGTTGCCAATTTGAAATCTAGATGTCAACACTTGAGCAATGCAAGCAAAAGTCGTAAGGCACATACCCTCGGGTGCCCTGTCCACTGAAAACCACAGCTTGAAGCGGTCTGGGTGTCTGGCCTGGACCTCCTCCAGCTCATCCCTCAGCAGGATATCCTTCTCAGTCTGCCATGAACACACCACACACAGACAGTTCAGTGTTAACTCTAAACCTAAGCAAACCTATGAACTATATCCACAGTGAAGCTAGTACAAAGCATTTACAGTATCTGTTCTTTATTTATATAGATGAACCCATTGATATTAAAAGTCTCTTTTAGGAGAGAGGCCAGTGTGAGCAGCGGCCACACACCTGGTTGGCATACAGCAGGCTGCAGGTGGTCCTGTCACTGGGGTCCTTCATGATAGCGCGCACCAGTTGTAGCATAGGGGTGATGCCTACAAATAGGGAAGGGAGTTCAGCACCAGGAACTAAAAGCGCTCACTCTACATTTACACATTTACCCATGGGCTATAACAAGACAACATTTAAGTGTTTAGGTTCAGAGTGCAGGGTTGCGAAGGGAAAGTTCACCTGTTCCTCCAGCTATCAGACCCACAGTACTGGCAACTTTTATCTCCGCAGGAGACTTCTTGTCTGTCTGAACTGCAAACTGCCCTGTTGAATGGAATGGGAGAAAGCAATGAGACAAAAATTATGCCAAAACATTCCAGAGAATGTTCATTTGCTTGGGAAGCAAATGAACAACAGTTATCTGGTCCCAAATGGAAGACAGGATGATGGACACACCCAACAACTATGTTGTGGAACATTGTATCAAATAATACTGTGCGCATTAGTAAACATTTTAAGTGACAACACAGTAGTACAAGAAGTACATTCTTTAGGCAGTGCTTTCCTGGAACCTTTGGGGAATGAAAGTTGCAAAATGTGATGCAGCAAGCCAGGAAATTGCTCAGAGATATTGTACATTTACTGTTGACTTATTCAGTAGACTTAAGGTTGACTATAAGTGTGTACACACAATCACTCTCAGCCAGCCACACCCAAGTACACAAAGCTAAAACCCCCATTCCATTAGAGACTGTACACAAAGGTAAAACCCCCATTCAATTAGAGACTGTGTACACAAAGCTAAAACCCCCATTCCATTAGAGACTGTACACAAAGCTAAAACCCCCATTCCATTAGAGACTGTGTACACAAAGCTAAAACCCCCATTCCATTAGAGACTGTGTACACAAAGCTAAAACCCCCATTCCATTAGAGACTGTGTACACAAAGCTAAAACCCCCATTCCATTAGAGACTGTACACAAAGGTAAAACCCCCATTCCATTAGAGACTGTGTACACAAAGCTAAAACCCCCATTCCATTAGACTGTGCGCATCCCAAATGGCACCAGATTCTCTAAAGATCAGACCCTTATGGGCCATGGTAAAAAAGAACGCACTAATATTAGGGCCGGGAATTGCCAGGGACCTCATGAAGCGTAGGTGTCGATAAGATATGTATTGCAGCCTCCCGAGTGGCGCAGTGGTCTAAGGCACTGCATCGCTAGCTGTGCCACTAGAGATCCTGGTTCGAGTCCAGGCTCTGTCGCAGCCGGCCGCGCACAATTGGCCCAGTGTTAACCGGGATAGGGGAGGGTTTGGCCGGCAGGGATGTTCCTGTCGCAACGCACATTGACACGGTCGCCAGGTGTACGGTGTTTCCTCCGACACATTGGTGCAGCTGGCTTCCGGGTTAAGCGGGCGTTGTGTCAAGAAGCAGTGCGGCATGGCTGGGTTGTGTTTCGGAGGACGCACGGCTCTCGACCTTCGCCTCCCCTGAGTTCGTACGGGAGTTGCAACGATAGGACAGGACAAACTACCAATTGGATACCACAGAATTGGGGAGAAAAAGGGGTAGATTAAAAAAATAATATGTATTGAAATTCTCATGATTCTATATGTATTGCGATTTGATGTTCCAAACATATTGCTCACTATACGTCTGCTGCAAAGAGATGAGAAAGCATGAGAAAATGAGTTGATCAATGAGGGAAATAAAAGTGCTTTGGCACAGAGTTTTGGCACAGGTACAGCCAACTAGCGCTAGCTAATGCCATTTACATTAGCACTTTAAAAAAATATATGTTTAACTTGTATTTTTGTTTAACAAATTGATACTTAGTCAAATACCGATATTATATCATCCAAAAATAACATTGCGATATGTATCTGTATCGACCAGTGTGCCTGGCACCTACTACCATACCATGTTCAAAGGCAGTTCAATCTTTTGTCTTGCCCATTCACCCTCTGAATGGCACACATGCATATGCCATGTCTCAAATATTGCAATGCTTAAAAATCCTTCTTTAACCTGTCTCCTCCCATTCATCTACATAGACTTTAGTGGACTTTACAAGTGACATCAATAAGGGATCATAACTTTCACCTGGTCAGTCTGTCATGGAAAGAGCAGGTGTCCTTAATGTTTTGTACACTCAGTGCATATAGGTTACCATTTGGGACACATCATTAGTAAATATCAGGAGGGTGTGCCAGGCAGTGGACTGGTCGTACCATGCCCTCTGTACTCCAGCAGTCCTCCTGGTCCTCTGAAGTCCACCACATCTCCCAGGTGCAGACTCTCCAGGTACTGGGACATCTTGCCTCCATCAGGAAACTTGAGGTGCACATTACTGAAGTAGATCTGGGGAGGAATTTTCTACATTAAATATGGTTTGCAGATCAGGGTCCATATATATCAAGCGCCTCACAGTAGCAGTGATTATTTAGGATTTGTTTTTCTCTTTTAGATCCCAAAGAATAAGATGATCTACTAACAGGTCCAGCATGTCATCACTCCTCCTACTACGACACGCTCGATACATATGGTAGTACTAGTGTTCAGTTTATTATATAAGACTGCTTTGACAAACCAAACATACCTTCACAACCAAGTCAACATATCCTTTGTTGTTGTCGCTGGACACAGGTGTGTATGGTCTGACTACCAGGCTGCCGTCAATACGGGCAGAGAGGTATACATGCTTCCCTAGATGAAACAAATAAGGTGATTAGAAACACAAAGACAACACTGATTGAAAACGGATAGGGTCATTTGGTGTGGCTTTATCCTCTGATTGTTCTGCTAAATGACTCATACACTAGAGGGCATTCAAGGACTGGGAAGCTAAGCATTCTAGTTTCCATCAGTGCAATACAACGCCATTAAGTATTTCGTTTTGAGGGTAGTTATAATGCTGGTGAGCTAAAGGACTATTTGAGAGTTGGGCCAGTAACCAAAAGGATGCTGATTTGAATCCAAGACGACTAGGTGAATAACAGGTAGATGTAAACTTGAGCAAGACACATAACCTTAATTGCACCTGTAAGTCTCTCTGGAGAAGAGGGTCTGCTAAATTTTGAAAGTGTATTTCTATTAATGGCATGGCACTGTATCAAATAATAATCAATTATCAAACACTGTCACTTGACAAAAGACTTACCTACAGGCAGCCCCAGGATATGTTCTGCTGAGGGAAGTCGAAAGCGGAACCTGCGAGTATCATGGCTGATCACCTATGGAAAGAGGCCAAAGACATATCGAACTATTCATACATTGGTTTTGTCAAATAGTGTCTAAATTCAATGCAAAGCCATCTACTACAAACATTCGGTTAAATGTTAGACAAAAATGATTTCCATGGAGTATATAATTGAATTAAGCACAGGCCTCTGACACACATAGCAAAAATGTCTAAATTATTTCAATTGCACACATGTACCTCTTTATCGATGAGCGTTAGCTGGTATTTCTGGGTAGGGTCAAGCAAGGTGACTGGAGGCTTTTTCTTCTTGCCTAGGTAGAGGGCTATAATTATGCCCACAGTGGACAGCAATAACACCCCAGCAGTCACAGCTACCGTCGAGAACTAAATACAAAACAGAAAGAAGATTGTTTTAGCATAATTCATGTATAACATGGCTACTGTTGAAAAAATAAAACAAAAATAAGGGAAGCAGATGTAAACAGATATTGGACTGTTTAAATGGGCAATCTGCAGTTCGTACATCAATTTTTGGACTTTAATGTTATATAGATAATGATTCTTGAAGAATATCACTTACAAATGCCTGATGAACTTAGTTGAACTGTCAAACCCCTTCAGTACCCAAAATATAACCATGTTTTACACTAACATTCATTTACAATGTTTACAAACTGTATAGCCTCAAAACATGCTTGAAACTATCATTTTGATATAGTGGATGGTCAGTCCTTGAATCCAAAGCTCTGTTTTTGAATTTAAGAGGTTACACTTCTCCAGGCCCACCACTCGGCTTTTTACCAAAACACGGGCAGTGTTTGCTTTGATATTGTTTCAACTAAGGATTGGCCCTTTAAATAAAAGGTGATAAACTCAGAAACCAAACTCATAAGGGGAATTTTTATATTGCAAATGCCCTGCTATTATACATGAAATGACTTCAAGCAGTCATTGTCAGGCATAATATTCTGTCTCAGAACAATAAATCTGTTTAAGGATAAAGTACAAAAGGTAATCAGCTTGTGTAGGCTACTAACAGTACTTGAGTAGTTCTTTAAATACAACCAATGTCAGACAATTAGAAGTTTACTGCGCCACTGAACAAAAATAAAATGCAACATACAATGTCAAAGATTTTACTGAGTTAGTTCATATAGTTAAGTAAATTGAAATAAATTCATTGGGCCCTAATCTATGGATATCACATGACTGGGAATACAGATATGCATCTGTTGGTCAAAGACACATTAAAAGGTAGGGGTGTGGATCAGAAAACAGGTCAGTATCTGGTGTGACCACCATTTGCCTCATGCAGCACAACACTACTCCTTCGCATAGAGCTGATCAGGTTGTTGATTGTGGCCTGTGGAAAGGAACCCACTCCTCTTCAATGGCTGTGCGAATTTTCTGGATATTGGTGGGTACTGGAACACATGATCGTACACGTCGATCCAGAGCATCCCAAACATGCTCAAATGGTTGACAGGCCATAGAAGTGGGACATTTTCCGCTTCCAGGAATTGTGTACAGATCCTTGCGTCACAGGGCTGTGCATTATCATGCTGAAACATGAGGTGATGGATAATTGGCATGACAACGGGCCTCAGGATCTCATCACGGTATCTCTGTGCATTCAAATTGCCATAAATAAAATGCAATATTGTTCGTTGCCCGTAGCTTATGACTGCCCATACCATAACCCCACCATTGGGCACTCTTTTCACAACGTTGACATCAGCAAATCACTCACCCACATGACCCCATACACGCTATCTGCCCGGTAGAGTTGAAAGTGGGATTAATCCATTTAGAGCCCACTTCTCCAGCGTGCCAGTGGCCATCGAAGGTGAGCATTTGCCCATTGAAGTCAGTTAGGACAACAAACTGCAGTCAGGTCACCAACCTGCAGAAAGGTCAAGACCCTGGTGAGGACGACAAGCACGCAGATGAGCTTCCCGGAGACAGTTTCTGACAGTCTGTGCAGAAATTATTCAGTTGTGCAAACCCACAGTTTCATCAGCTGTCCGGGTGACTGGTCTCAGACGATCCTGGAGGTGAAGAAGTCGGATGTGGAGGTCCTGGGCTGGCGGGGTTACACATGGTCTGCAGTTATGAGGCCGTTTGGACCTACTGCCTAATTCTCCAAAACATTGGATGCTTCAGAAATTAACATTAAATTCTCTGGCAACAGCTCTGCTGGACAGTCCTGCAGTCAGCATGCCAATTGCATGCTCTCAAAACTTGAGACATCTGTGGCATTGTGTTGTGTGACAAAACTGCATATTTTAGAGTGGATTTTTTTTAACGTCTCCAACAGAATGTTATTTAATCAGCTTCTTGATATGCCACACCTGTTAGGTGGATGGATTATCTTGGCAAAGGAGAAATGCTCTCTAAAAAGGGATGTAAACAAATTTGTGCACAACATTTGGGAGAAATAAGCTTTTTGTGCATGGAACATTTCTAGGATTTTTTTATTTAATCTCATGAAACCAACACGTTACTTGTGGCACTTATTTTTGTTCAGTAAATTATGGTATTTGCTATTATCTAAGGTGAAATAAGCTTCACTTGCTTACTTAGATGGCTGTTAACACGTTGTCAGATGTACCAGGAGAGTTGGTTGCTTGGCAGACTGCTAGCCAAGATGAGTCGCCTGCACAAGTTTACAACATGAGTTTAAATTCTTATTCGTCGTATGTACAGGATACAAATAGTATACACTGTCCAACGAAATGCGTACTATACTTGAGTCACTTAGCTAACTGCACTAGGCTAGTTAGTAATCTTTTAATCAGGTCAATCTCAGAGACAAATCTTCCAATTCTGTGCATTTAATTTGACATATGACCAGTTCAGGGCAGATAAATTATCTGACAGGGCGTGACAGCTACAGTTAGCTAAGTGACTCAAGTACAGTAAGCATTTCGTTGGACAGTGTATACTATTTGTATCCTGTACATACGACGAATAAGAATTTAAACTCATGTTGTAAACTTGTGCAGGCGTTACTGCTCTCTGTTTAACTTATCAAAGTAAGTTACCGCGTTAGCTGACAGGCTACTTTTCTACTACCACCACAGACAAAAAAGGAAACCAAAGCAACCCTGGAAATAATTTCGACAGGATATTCTTACCAATGCGTACTTCATGGCGATTCCGAATCCTCAGCGCAAGGTCACATTAGTGAAGCAAAGAACTACTTGGCTATCTAGTTAGCTTCTCATCAGAGAACGCACACCCCCGAAAAAAAGATTGAGTTGACGGAAGGGCGTATTTAGCGGTTACACCAAATTTGTACAACATCCGTTGGAGAGAATCGGAAATCCCACCGATTTATACAGCAGCACGATTATGATACAATAGGGAGTATACCAGATTTGTTCTCTTCTCAAGTCAAATTATATATTCTACCATGAAAGTATACTGAACAAAAATATAAACGCAATATGCAACACATTCGGAGACTTTACCGAGTTACAGTTCATATGACGAAATCAGTCAATTGAAATACATTCAGTTAAGAACAAAGACAGCCTGCCCTGGCCAAACCCGGACGACGCTGGGCCAATGGTGGGCCGCCCTGGATATGACTGGGAATACAGAAAACTACAATGGGACTCAGGATCGAGTCACCCTGTTTCTGCGCATTCAAATTGCGATGGATAATTGTGTTCGTTGTCTGTAGTTTATGCCTGCCCATACAATAACACCACCGCCACCATGGGGCAGGGCACTCTGTTCACAACGTTGACATCAGCAAACCGCTTGCCCACACGACACCAAACACGTGGTCTGCGGTTGGGAGGCCAGATGGACATACTGCCAAATTCTCTAAAACAAAGTTGGAGGCAGTTTATGGTATATAAATGAACATTAAATTATGTGGACATTCCTGCAGCCAGCATGCCAATTGCATGCTCCCTCAAAGCTTGAGACATCTGTGGCTTTGTGTTTTAACAAAACTGCACTTTTTAGAGTGGCCTTTTGTCCCCAGCACAAGGTGCACCTCTGTAATGATCATGCTGTTTCATCAGCTTCTTGATATGCCCCATCTGTCAGGTTGATGGATTATCTTGGCAAAGGAGAAATGCTCACTGACAGGGATGTAAACAAATTTGTGCACAACATTTGAGAGAAATAAGCTTTTTGTGCATATGAAACATTTCTGGGATATTTTATTTCAGCTCATAAAACCAACACTTAACATGTTGCGTTTATATTTTTGTTCAGTGTAATAAAGTAAAGTATACAGTGAACAGCGAATAAAAGCAATAAGATACATTGAATCTTCCAGGGGGAAAAACACCAACCACTACAGATTTATTTCAAAATAATGTATTTTTATTGTTTGGAACAGTTTAACATACAGCTTAGTTTGGATGAAAAAACAATCAAAATGTTTTTATACATACTCAATACATCAAAAGTATTTTATTTTTCCTTAATCCACTTGTGATTTTTTAAATCACAAATACTGCTTAATTAGCATGGGCATATCTATGCTTTAGGCAAGATATGCCCAGAGCAGAGCCTTTCATGCTGGGCTGTGTAAATGCAAAGAATTTACCATTCAAGCTGCATGTGAAATATGTCAAATTGCCTCTTTTCCTGTGACCACTGACCAGGCTACAGTAAAAAAAACAAGATAATGTTGGCATCTCAACCTGACCTGGTACAGTACATTTAAGGAACAGAGGCCATCTAAAAGTACTGGGACAGACCACAACTGCTACTCCTTCTCTATAATATCTCAGGGTCAGCTAGACTACACTCTGGATCTCATGTTCAGCTCTTATGACGGCACTCAGGCGATGATCTTCTTGACGTAGTTGCGGACATTGACGTGGAGCTGATGTGAGGTGGCACTGAAGATCTGTGGCCAGAGACCTGGTCTCCTCCGATCCATTCCACAGTGCACGGTACACAGGCAGAGTGTACCTCTGTTTCCCCTGGGAGCAAGATACAATGAAACAATCTATTCATATATTATTGCTAAGATACTACTATTTACATGATGTTTAAAGACACTAATCTAACTTTAAACTGACATCTTATATCATAAATATATACATTATATTTACTATAATAAAACATTAAACTGGCCTAAAACACTTGCTTGACAAATACTGTAATTGATGGTTGAGGACCAAATGCATTTGTTTTTCTAACCTGGCAGCTGAGGAAGCTGCGCACATGTTGATATTCTGGCTGGTGCTGATTCTTGGCAATGATCTGGGCCCAGCGCAGTCGTAGCTCAGCGTTGTTTGACTTCACGATGTGAGGGTACTGCTCCTACTGTTTCTCTATATTACCTTATCAAAGTCAGAGTGAAGGTACATGATTGGTGTGACTAATTTCAAAAGTACTTTAAGCACATCCAGACTTACAGGTGCAAGGTACAAAACGTAAAGTAATGAAATAAAGAATAGATAGATATCCTCACACTGATGAATTGGGGTGAATCACATACTGGTAAATCACATGTACAGTACCAGTCAAAAGTTTGGACACACCAACTCATTCAAGGGTTTTTCTTTATTTTTACTATTTTCTACATTGTATAATAATAGTGAAGAAAACAAAACTATTAAATAACATATGGCATCATGTTGTAACCAACAACAAACTATTAAACTAATCAAAATATATTTTATATTTAAGATTCTTCAAAGTAGCCACCCTTTGCCTTGACAGCTTTGCACACTCTTGGCATTCTCTCAACCAGCTTCATGAGGTAGTCACCTGGAATGCATTTCAATTAACAGGTGTGTCTTGTTAAAAGTTAATTTGTAGAATTTCCTTCCTTAATGCGTTTGAGCCAATCAGTTATGATGTGACAAGGTAGGGGCGGTATACAGAATATAGCCCTATTTGGTAAAATACCAAGTCCATATTATGGCAAGAACAGCTCAAATAAGCAAAGAGAAATGACAGTCCATCATTACTTAAAGACATGAAGGTCAGTCAATGTGGAAAATGTCAAGAACTTTGAACGTTCTTTAAGTGCAGTCGCAAAAACCATCAAGCGCTATGATAAACTGGCTCTCATGATGACAGCCACAGGAAAGGAAGACCTAGAGTTACCTGTGCTGCAGAGGATAAGTTCATTAGCGTTACCAGCCTCAGAAATTGCAGCCCAAATAAATACTTCAGAGTTCATCAACTGTTCAGAGGAGACTGCGTGAATCAGGCCTTCATGGTCGAATTGCTGCAAAGAAATAACTACTAAAGGACACCAATAAGAAGAAGAGACTTGCTTGGGCTAAAAAATACAATCAATGGACATTCGACCGGTGGAAATCTGTCCTCTGGTCTGATGAGTCCAAATTGGAGATTTTTGGTTCCAACCGCCGTGTCTTTGTGAGACGCAGAGTAGGTGAATGATCTCCGCATGTGTGGTTCCCACCGTGAAGCATGGAGGAGGTGTGATGGTGTGGGGGTGCTTTATTTAGAATTCAAGTCACACTTAACCAGCATGGCTACCACAGCATTCTGCAGCGATACGCCATCCCATCTGGTTTGCGCTTAGTGAGACTATTATTTGTTTTTCCAACAGGACAATGACTCAACACCTCCAGACTGTTTTAAGAATGGTGCCGAAGGAGATGGCAGTCGTTTTACAATCCTGTAACCAATTGTGCATGTTTTCTCGCGTTATTTGTAAGTTATTTTGTACATAATGTTTCTGTCACCGTGTCTTATGACCGAAAAGAGCTTCTAGATATCAGGACAGCGATTACTCACCCCATACTGGAGGAATACTTTTTGCTTCAACAAGTCAGACAGGAAGGATTTACTTCAGATGCCAGAGAAGACCCTCATCCCCATCATATGCAGGAGAAAAAGACGGAGGTATTGTGGACGAAGATCCGGGTGCCTCGTTAGGATCCGTCGCCGAGAGGGTAATCTACCTTTACCATCGGTCCTATTAGCCAACATACAATCAATCAATAATAAAATAGACGAACTACGATCACGTATATCTTACCAACAGGACATTAAAAACTGTAATATCTATTGTTTCACAGAGTCCTGGCTGAACGACGACATACCATATAGCTAGCGGGTTTTAAGCTTTTTCGTCAGGATAGAAAACTGGCCTCTGGTAAGACAAGGGGTGGCAGTCTATGTATAACAGCTGGTGCACGAAATCTAAGGAAGTCTCAAGGTTTTGCTCACCTGAGGTAGAGTATTGCATGATAAGCTGTAGACCACACTATTTGCCAAATTAGTTTTCATCTGTATTTTTCGTAGCTGTCTACATACCACCACAAACCGATACTGGCACTAAGACCACACTCAATGAGCTTTATACGGCCATAAGCAAACAGGGAAACACTCATCCAGAGGTGGCGCTCCTAGTGGCCAGGGACTTAATGCAGGGAAACTCAAATTCATTTTACCTCATTTAACTCATCAAATCCGTTTTACCCGCGAGCTGTCCAGTGACACAAGCTTACCAGATGAGCTAAATTACTTCTATGCTCGCGATGAGGCAAGTAACACTGAAGCATGCATTAGAGCATCAGCTATTCCGGATGACTGTGTGATCACGCTCTCCATAGCCGACGTGAGTAAGACCTTTTAAACAGGTCAACATTCACAAGGCCGCAGGGCCAGACGGATTACCAGGACGTGTACTCCGAGCATGCGCTGACCAACTGGCATTTTCAACCTGTCCCTGACTGAGTCTGTAATACCAAGATGTTTCAAGCATACCACCATAGTCCCTGTGCCCATGAACACTAAGGTAACCTGCCTAAATGACAACCGACCCATAGCACTCACATCTGTAGCCATGAAGTGCTTTGAAAGGCTGGTCATAGCTCACATCAACACCATTATCCCAGAAACCCTAGACCCACTCCAATTTGCATACCACCCTAACAGATCCACAGATGATGCAATCTCTATTGCACTCAACAATGGCCTTTCCCATCTGGACAAAAGGAACACCTATGTGAGAATGCTATTCATTGACTACATCTCAGCGTTCAACACCATAGTGTCCTCAAAGGTCATCACTAAGCGAAGGACTCTGGGACTAAACACCTCCCTCTACAACAGGATCCTGGACTTCCTAACAGGCCGCCCCCAGGTGGTAAGGGTAGGTAACAACACATCCGCCAAACACACGGGGTGCGTTTTCAGTCACCTCCTGTACTCCCTGTTCACTCATGACTGCATGGCCAGGCACGACTCCAACACCAGGAGGACCGGGCATACCCCCATTCTCATCGACGGGGCTGTAGTGGAGCAGGTTGAGAGCTTCAAGTTCCTTAGTGTCCACATCACCAACAAACTATCATGGTCCAAGACAGTTGTGAAGAGGGCACGACAAAGCCTATTCCCCCTCAGGAGGCTGAAAAGACTTGGCATGGGTCCTAAAAATCCTCAAAACGTTCCACAGCTGCACCATCGAGAGCATCCTGACTGGTTGCATCACTGCCTGGTATGGCAACTGCTCGGCCTCGAACCGCAAGGCACTACAGAGGGTAGTGCTTACAGCCCATTACCTCACTGGGGCCAAGCTTCCTGCCATCCAGGACCTCTATACCAGGCGGTGTCAGAGGAAGGCCCAAAAAATTGTCTAAGACCCCAGCCACCCTAGACATAGACTGTTTTCTTTGCTACCGCACGGCAAGCGGTACCGGAGCGCCAAGTCTAGGTCCAAAAGGCTTCTTAACAGCTTCTACCCCAAAGCCATTCTGCCCCAAAGCCATGAGCTTCTACCCCATTAGCCATGAGCTAATCAAGAGGCTAGCAAAATCCCTCTTTTTCGCTGCTGCTACTCTCCGTTTATTATCTATGCATGGTCACTTTAACTCTACCTTCATGTACATATTACCAACAACGTTTTTCTTCCTATCTTCTTAAAGCTTTGTTGGTTAAGGGCTTGTAAGTAAGCACTTCACTGTAAGGTCTACACCTGTTGTATTCGGCGCATGTGACAAATACAATTTTAATTGATTTTGTAAGGCCTATTTGACCAAGAAGGAGAGTGATGAGTGCTGCATCAGATGACCTGGCGTCCACAATCACCCAACCTCAACCCAATTGAGATGGTTTGGGATAAGTTGGACCGCAGAGTGAAGGAAAAGCAGGCAACAAGTGCTCAGTATATGTGGGAACTCCTTCAAGACTGTTGGAAAAGCATTCCTCATGAAGCTGGCTGAGAGAATGCCAAGAGTGTGCAAAGCTGTAATCAATGCAAAGGGTGGCTACTTGTTACGGGATTTTTGTGTTTAATGACTAAAATATGTATACATTTGACTTAGAATTATAACTAAACAGAATACTACTATATTACTGTAAGAATGAATCTTATTATAATCATAATGTTGAATGTTATGTGTTCCTTGTTAGAAAGAATGGGTTTATCTTCAGACAGGCTAGAATGATGTCTCTACCCAGGGAGGGGAAAGACCTTGGGTTGGTTGTAGATAGTTTAACAGGTGGCAGACAGTAATGAGAACTGTACTGTACTGCCATTGTATCCGAGAGGAGGATGGACATTAAAACCTATGACATCATCTTTATTATATAACCTGATGTAAAATGTATTATGATCAGTACTCTCGAGAATAAACGGTATTGATTGATTGATTTTGAGACTGGTTTCTGTCCATTTAATGCTGATAATTATCTTACAAATTCTTATCTATGGGCAGAGTGTTTTAATTGAATTGGTTGATAAACATAGGAATGAAATTCCTTTAACACTACTTTGAAGAATCTAAAATAGAAAATATATTTTGATTTGTTTAACTCTTTTTTGGTTACTACCTTATTCCATGTGTTATTTCGTAGTTTTGATGTCTTCACTATTATTTTACAATGTAGAAAATAGCAAAAATAAAGAAAAATCCTTGAATGAGTAGGTTTGCCCAAACTTTTGACTGGTACTGTATATCCAGTACAATGATTGTGCTAGGGTTATCAGCGCAGACGTGTTGTTACCATCATGTCCTATCTCTAGGAAGTGGGGACTTCTCTATGATCTTCTCCAGGAAGTAGACGGCCTGATAAGTCTTCCAAGCCTGGATGTTAGTCTTCATGATGCTGGCCATATCCAGGCCCTCGACAGCCCACAGCTCTGACAGCTGCTCAGCAGGCTTCATCAGGCTCTGGCCAGCCGACAAGTCAGGGAGATAGCTGGTGACTGGTTGGCTTCTCTATCAAACTCCAGACCTTGCAAAGGAACCACAGGGAGAGTGAGAGGTCAGATTGTGTCTTTAAGCATGAGAGTGAGCTTATAACAGCAGTCTAAAGTCAACTACCTCAATCTTGTGCATCTCCTTTCTTCTCCAGGTCAGGGAAATACTCCAGGAAGAACTCCAGGGCATCCTCTGCCATAACACTTCAGAACTTGAACTTGTCAATGTAGGCCTGTGAGAAGAAACACCCACATGTCAGACTGCTACCCTGATACCCTCTCTGCAAAAGAGCCTACTACATGCAAGAAGCCTTCATTTCTGTCAAGTAGGACAGTCGAGAGAGGGATGGTGCTCATGTATTAACTTTTTTTTTTTAAGTACCAAGCAGACACTCAGTGTATTTACTGATGAGTAGCACAGTAATATATACAAAATGAGAAGTAACAGAAACCTTGAGGAAGGCATCGAAACAACTCTGATCTCCAGCCAGGTGGGCCAGGTAGGAGACGAAAGAGAAGCCCTTCTCATAGGGCATGTCATTGTAGGTGTCACCAGGGTCAACACCTGAGGGAGGGGAGAAAATACAGATGACATTTGTTGCCTTAACTTAAGCAGTCATGATCGAGTGTATCAGTTCTATTGAGTCTGCAGCTTAAGGCAAAATCTCAGTTAGTTGAACTAATTAAATTGGACTTGGCCTTAGCAGTAAAGGGTAAATGTAAGCCAAGTCTGACCTGGATTGATCTTCACACGCAGTTTGTTGAGTGGGTGGTCCTCTCCGGTGTTGTCCATCTCACACACAATGACGTCAGCAAGCGAGCAGTCTCAGGCCAGGATGCAGGTTGTGACTAAGGTGAGGCAGGGGTTCTCCATGCTCCTGAGGGGGAACGACGGCGTGTTCTCCCTTACTGGCACTCATAACTGCCGTGAAGTCGTCAGGAACCTGTGAGAGGCAGACAGGGCAGTCTTGTGCCAAGATCAATTAATTATCAATCAAATGTATTTATAAAGCCCGTTTTACATCCGCAGATGTCACAAAGTGCTTATACAGAAACCCAGCCTAAAACCCCAATGAGTAAGCAATGCAGATGTAGAAACAACATGCCTGGTGATGGTATCATCCATTACTAATATAGACATGGAGTAGTAGTAGTGGTGGATTAGACCTATTATTCAGAGTGCTGTACTCTTGGACCACAACACATCAAGCAGAGTATGAGGTTTAATAACAGCACAAAATTGAGTCAACAGGATGATAGACAGAAAAGGAAAAAAGCTTGTTTACCCTGCAAAGAGAAAAATAAGATTGACATACAGCAGCACACAATGTTTTTCTGTGGTCATCCTCCCCTGGACATTTGGCTCAGTCAGAGTCCAGTCCAAGGGCTCACCTTCACGGAGGCTGAGTAGGTGCTCTTGGCGGCCAGCGTGTCGAAGCAGGGGAAGAAGGAGCGATTGAGCACGGCCTGGTCCTGGGTGAAGATGTAGGGCTTGGCTTTCTCAGCAGTCTACTCTGGTTCCAGCCAGCACACCTAGTGGGTCAGGGGGAGCAGAGAGACCAGAGCTTGAGTGTGATGGTAGGGGATCACGTTATCTTTACAGCAGCCGAGTAGGGGAGCTTAGTCAAGGGCTCTTCCTTCTCGCCAGTCTGAACAGGCTCCAGCCATGACATCTACAGATGTACGCTGGGTTTAATAAGGGTGGTGCAGTGGTTTAGGGAGAACCACTGTTTATTCATGAATAAGCTCTAAAGTGTTGCACATATGTAAAAAATACTTGCAAGATATGAAGTGAAACTAAAATTATGTAATGCTGCTGGCTATAAATTATGTAATGCTGCTGGTTCAATCTAACCCTGGAATGTAATGAAATTCCAAAGATCTGGAAATCAGCATTTGTCCTACCACTTTTAAAAAAGGGGAGATCCAACTCTTTTAAATAATTATAGGCCAATCTTAAAGCTGTCACCCCTGGTGAAAATACTTGAAACCCTTGTAAGTGAACAGCTAAGAGTTTTTATTTACTAACTCTATTTTATCAATGTACCAATCGGGCTTCAGGAAGACGCATAGCACAATTACAGCAGCCATGAAGGTTTTAAATGATATCACTGAAGCCCTTGACAAAAAACAGCACTGTGTCTCACTTTTTATTGATCTCTCTAAGGCTTTTGATACAGTTGATCATGCTATACTAAGGCAGAGATTGTTGAGTGTAGGTCTTTCGGAGCATGCAGTTGCATGGTTTGCTAACTATCTGTCTGATAGAACTCAGTGCACTCAATTTGATGGGCTTATGTCTGTTAAATTGTCTGTCCTAAATGGTGTGCCCCAAGGCTCTGTACTTGGTCCTCTCTTATTCACTATTTATATAAATGATTTAGACAAAAATGTCCAAAATGCACAACTTCATTTTTATGCTGATGATACTGTTATTTACTGTTGTGCCTCGTCTCTTACAAAAGCTTTCCAGAACTTGCAAACTGCTTTTTATACTGTTCAACATACTTTGTGTCAATTGAAGCTTATCCTCAATACTGACAAAACTAAACTAATGGTGTTTTCTAATGCAAGAAATAGACCTCTGAACCTTTCACCTATTACTACCTGCCAGGGCAAAGAGATTGAGGTTGTAACCTCATATAAATATCTTGGAATTCTAATTGATGATGGCCTCTCTTTTAAATTGCATATTCAACAACTTACAAAAAAACTGAAGCTGAAATTGGGATTTTATTTTAGGAATAAGGCCTGTTTTTCTTTTGAAGCCAGAAGGAGGCTAGTATCAGCTACATTTATGCCTTTACTAGACTATGGGGATATTTTATATATGAATGCTTCCGCTCAGTGTTTGAGATCAATTGACACTCTTTACCATGGCACTTTGAGATTTATTTTAAACTGCAAAACCCTTACGCACCACTGCACTTTGTATACCAGGTTTGGCTGGCCTTCTCTAGTCACTCGTAGGCTCAGTCACTGGTATACTTTTATTTACAAAGCCATTTTGGGTTTACTACCTTTTTATTTGGGCATTTTTATTGTTCAGAAATGTGGTGGGTACTCTCTTCGTTCGCTGGACTTTATCCTGCTAACTGTTCCAAATGTCCGAACTGAATTTGGTAAAAGGTCTTTTATGTACTCTGCGCCATCGTCTTGGAACACCTTACAAAATAATTTTAAAAACTGGAAGAACTTGTCCCAATTGGTGTTTTTAAATCACTGATGAAGGATTTTGAGGCTGATTCCCTGACCTGTCAATGTTTTTAATTTGTTGTTTTTGATTTTGTTATACTCTTGTGAATTCAATGGTTTTTACTAGATTACTTGTAGTTTTTCATGTTGTCTGTCTGTAATTTTTGTAATGACTTGGTGCTGCCTATCTTGGCCAGGACGCTCTTGAAAAATGTATTTTAAATCTCAATGAGCCCTTCCTGGTTAAATAAAGGTTAAATAAAAACAAATATATATAATGCATAGACAACATAGTTGATCTAATTTGAAAGGAAAAAGGTTTTCAATCATTTTTAATGTATGGGTTATAGCAGGGGCGGTCAACCTTTTCTTCCCCAGGGACCCCCTGCCAGGCAAACCTGTGACCCAGGGACCCCAATCATACGTTAGCCATTTAAAAAAAAAAAATCTTATCAGCTGAATGATAATGGCAAGGAGAAGTAATCAACATCTCAATTAAGAAATTTGGTAGATAGTTTATTATTTTGACCTTCCCACATTATAATTGGAAGAGGAAGTGTAAACGAACACAACTTATTAGCTTCAAAAAGTAACTCCAAAAACATTTTCGCTAAGAGCAGCTGTTTAAACAAAGGTTAGCCATGTGTTGGCAAAAATGAATGTCCAAGTCAAGAATGCTTAAAGCCGCCAGTGGAACTTGCTGCACTGGTAGCCTTTTGTGGGTATTTTTCAAAGCAAATGTCTAATATTCCTCTCAGTGTAATTTGATCAATATTAATAAAATATATTCTCCTCTTTTCTACTGTATGTATGTAATTCAAACTTAATTTATTCTGTTGTTGCTAGCGATATTCATAACATTGAAAATACACTGCTCAAAAAAATTAAGGGAACACTTAAACAACACAATGTAACTCCAAGTCACACTTCTGTGAAATCAAACTGTCCACTTAGGAAGCAACACTGATTGACAATAAATTTCACATGCTGTTGTGCAAATGGAATTGACAAAAGGTGAAAATTATAGGCAATTAGCAAGACACCCCCAATAAAGGAGTTCTGCAGATGGTGACCACAGACCACTTCTCAGTTCCTATGCTTCCTGGCTGATGTTTTGGTCACTTTTGAATGCTGGCGGTGCTTTCACTCTAGTGGTAGCATGAGACGGAGTCTACAACCCACACAAGTGGCTCAGGTAGTGCAGCTCATCCAGGATGGCACATCAATGCGAGCTGTGGCAAGAACGTTTGCTGTGTCTGTCAGCGTAGTGTCCAGAGCATGGAGGCGCTACCAGGAGACAGGCCAGTACATCAGGAGACGTGGAGGAGGCCGTAGGAGGGCAACAACCCAGCAGCAGGACCGCTACCTCTGCCTTTGTGCAAGGAGGAGCACTGCCAGAGCCATGCAAAATGACCTCCAGGAGGCCACAAATGTGCATGTGTCAGCATATGGTCTCACAAGGGGTCTGAGGATCTCATCTCGGTACCTAATGGCAGTCAGGCTACCTCTGGCGAACACATGGAGGGCTGTGCAGCCCCACAAAGAAATGCCACCCCACACCATGACTGACCCACCGCCAAACCGGTCATGCTGGAGGATGTTGCAGGCCGCAGAACGTTCTCCACGGCGTCTCCAGACTCTGTCACGTCTGTCATGTGCTCAGTGTGAACCTGCTTTCATCTGTGAAGAGCACAGGGCGCCAGTGGCGAATTTGCCAATCTTGGTGTTCTCTGGCAAATGCCAAACGTCCTGCACGGTGTTGGGCTGTCCCCTTTGCAGAAAAGCATCCCCAAAGATGCGTCACGGTTGGGATGGTGTTCTTGGGGTTGTACTCATCCTTCTTCTTCCTCCAAACACGGCGAGTGGAGTTTAGACCAAAAAGCTCTATTTGTGTCTCATCAGACCACATGACCTTCTCCCATTCCTCCTCCGGATCATCCAGATGGTCATTGGCAAACTTCAGACGGGCCTGGACATGTGCTGGCTTGAGCAGGGGGACCTTGCGTGCACTGCAGGATTTTAATCCATGACGTCGTAGTGTGTTACTAATGGTTTTCTTTGAGACTGTGGTCCCAGCTCTCTTCAGGTCATTGACCAGGTCCTGCCGTGTAGTTCTGGGCTGATCCCTCACCTTCCTCATGATCATTGATGCCCCACGAGGTGAGATCTTGAATGGAGCCCCAGACCGAGGGTGATTGACCGTCATCTTGAACTTCTTCCATTTTCTAATAATTGCGCCAACAGTTGTTGCCTTCTCACCAAGCTGCTTGCCTATTGTCCTGTAGCCCATCCCATCCTTGTGCAGGCCTACAATTTTATCCCTGATGTCCTTACACAGCTCTCTAGTCTTGGCCATTGTGGAGAGGTTGGAGTCTGTTTGATTGAGTGTGTGGACAGGTGTCTTTTATACAGGTAACGAGTTCAAACAGGTGCAGTTAATACAGGTAATGAGTGGAGAACAGGAGGGCTTCTTAAAGAAAAACTAACAGGTCTGTGAGAGCCGGAATTCTTACTGGTTGGTAGGTGATCAAATACGTATGTCATGCAATAAAATGCAAATTAATTACTTAAAAATCTTACAATGTGATTTTCTGGATTTTTGTCTTAGATTCCGTCTCTCACAGTTGAAGTGTACCTATGATATAAAATACAGACCTCTACATGCTTTGTAAGTAGGAAAACCTGCAGAATCGGCAGTGTATAAAATACTTGTTCTCCCCACTGTATATACACACATACACTGCATTCAGAAGTTTTCAGACCCCTTTACTTTTTCCACATTTTGTTCGGTTACAGCCAAATTCTAAAATGTATTAAATCGTTTTTTCCCCCTCAAATCAATCAACACACAATACCCCATAATGACATAGCAAAAACAGGTTGAGAGATTTGTGCTAAATAATAAAAAACTGAAATATCACATTTACATAAGAATTCAGATCCTTATTCAGTACTTTGTTGAAGCACCTTTGGCAGTGATTACAGCCTCAAGTCTTCTTGGGTCTGACGATACAAGATTGGCACACCCTTATTTGGGGAATTTCTCCCATTCTTCTCTGAAGATCCTCTCAAGCTCTGTCAGGTTGGATGGGGAGCGTTGCTGCACAGCTGTTTTCAGGTCTCTCCAGAGATGTTCGATAGGGTTCAAGTCTGGGCTCTGGCTGGGCCACTCAAGGACATTCAGAGACTTGTCCCGAAGGCACTCCTGCACTGTCTTGGCTGTGTGCTTAGGGTAGTTGTCCTGTTGGAAGCTGAACCGTCACCCCAGTCTGAGGTCCTGAGCGCTCTGGAGTAGGTTTTCATGAAGGATCTCTCTGTACTTTCCTCAGTTCATCTTTGCCTCAATCTTGACTAGTCTCCTAGTCCCTGCCGCTGAAAAACATCCCCACAGCATGCTTCACCATAGAGATGGTGCCAGGTTTCCTCCAGACGTGACGCTTGGCATTCAGGCCAATGAGTTCAATCTTGGTTTCATCAGATCAGAGAATCTTGTTTCTCATGGTCTGAGAGTCTTTAGGTGCCTTTTGGTAAACTCCAAGCGGGCTGTCATGTGCCTTTTACTGAGGAGTGGCCTGATTGGATGAGTGCAGCAGAGATGATTGTTCTTCTGAAAGTTTCTCCCATCTCCACAGAGGAACTCTAGAGCTCTGTCAGAGTGAACATGGGTATCTTGGTCACCTCCCTGACCAAGACCCTTCTCCCCCGATTGCTCAGTTTGGCCGTGCGGCCAGCTCTAGGAAGAGCCTTGGTGGTTCCAAACTCTGGGAAGAGTCTTGATGGAGACCACTGTGTTTTTGGGGACTTTCGATGCTGCAGAAATGTTTACCTACCCTTCCACAGATCTATGCCTCGACACAATCCTTTCTCGGAGATCTACAGACAATTCCTTCAACTTCATGACTTGGTTTTTGCTCTGACATGCACTGTCAACTGTGGGACCTTATATAGACAGGTGTGTGCCTTTCCAAATCATGTCCAATCTACTGAATTTACTACAAGTGGACTCCTATCAAGTTGTAGAAACATCTCAAGGATGATCAATGGAAACAGGATGCACCTGAGCTTAATTTCGAGTTTCATAGGAAAAGGTCTGAATTCGTATGTATATAAAAGGTATCTTTTTTATATATTTTTTTTATACATTTGCAAAAAAATGTGAGATCTGTTTTCGCTTTGTCATTATGGGGTATTGTGTGTAGATTGCTGAGGATTCATTTATTTGTTTTTTAATCAATTTTAGAATAAGTCTGTTAATTAAAACCTTTCAGTGATACCCATCCCGGATCCAGGATCCTCCTCATCAAAAAAGCTGACTAGCATAGCCTAGCGGAACAGGGATATCATATAATATAATTTTCATGAAATCACAAGTCCAATACAGCAAATGAAAGATAAACATCTTGTGAATCCAGCCATCATTTCCGATTTTTAAAATGTTTTACAGCGAAAACACAATATGTATTTCTATTAGCTAACCACAATAGCCAAACACACAACCACATATTTTCACCATGTTTCCAAAACCGACAAAATAGAGATATAATTAGTCACTAACCAAGAAACAACTTCATCAGATGACAGTCTTATAACATGTTATACAATACATTTATGTTTTGTTCAAAACATTTGCATATTTGAGGTATAAATCATAGTTTTACATTGCAGCTACCATCACAAATAGCACCAAAGCAGCCAGAATAATTACAGAGAGAAACGTGAAATACATAAATACTCATCATAAAACATTTATGAAAATACATGGTGTACAGCAAATGAAAGATAAACATCTTGTGAATCCAGGCCAATATTTCCGATTTTTTAAGTGTTTTACAACGAAAACACAATGTAGAATTATATTAGCTTACCACAATAGCCAAACACACAAGTGCATTTATTCACCGCAAAGGTAGCTTTCGCAAAAACCAGCAAAAGATATAAAATTAATCACTAACCTTTGGACAACTTCATCAGATGACAGTCTTATAACATCATGTTATACAATACACTTATGTTTTGTTCGAAAATGTGCATATTTAGCGCTGTAATCGTGGTTATACATTGTGAATATGTACCAACATTTTCCCAGAATGTCCGGAGATATTTTGGACACTCATCTAATCTGACCAAAGAACTCATCATAAACTTTACATAAAAATACTTGTTGTATGGCAAATGAAAGATACACTGGTTCTTAATGCAACCGCTGTGTTAGATTTAAAAAAAATAACTTTAATAAGCTTGCCTTATTGTGCGACAGCGTTCACCAAAACGGCGGAGAATAGGAGTCAACATTTTACACAGAAATACGAAATAACATCATAAATGTTTTCTTACTTTTGCTGGTTTCCATCAGAATGTTGTACAAGGAGTCCTTGGTCCAGAATAAATCGTTGTTTGGTTTTAGAATGTCCATTTCTTCTGTCGAATTCGCGCCACAATGCTAGCCAAGGTTACTAACATTCCCATCCTCTTTTGGCGCAAAGAACGGAAAACTCCAAAAGTCCCAATAAATGTTGAATAAACTGATAAAACTCGGTTGAAAAAACCTACTTTATGATGTTTTTCTAATATTTATCAAATAAAATCAGAGCCGGAGATATTCGCCGTGTATACCGAACGCTTATCAGAAGACAATGTCGAAGTCCTTCACGCGCCTTGGAAAACTGACTAAATGGCTGACCTGTCACTCCAAAAGCTCTTGTTCGACCTCTGATCAAGCTAGACACCCCATTCCACCTTCCACTGCCTGTTGACATCTAGTGGAAGGCGTATGAAGTGCATGCATATCGATAAATATAAGGCAGGCCCTGAAACAGAGCCTCGTTTTCAGATTTTTCACTTCCTTTATGGAAGTTTGCTGCCAAATGAGTTCTGTTTTACTCCCAGATATAATTCAAACAGTTTTAGAAACTTGAGAGTGTTTTTTATCCAATAGTAATAATAATATGCATATTGTATGATCTAGAATAGAGTACGAGGCTGTTTAAATTGGGCACGATTTTTCCCAAAGTGAAAACAGCACCCCCCTATTGACAAGAATTAAGTAACAAAATTTGGAAAAAGTCAAGGGGTCTGAATACTTTCCGAAGGCAGTGTATACAAGTTATTTTTTGGGGTAAAAATAAGTATAATTGCGGACCCCCTGCAGTACCTCAGGGCCGCGTACCCCTAGCTGAATGCCAGGGATTGTAGGTTCTAATCACTGAGCAATAAGAAGATTCTAATAGAGTTCCACAGTATGAGTCATAATACCCATAAAACTTAGCGGTCAAACAAGGAAATGATTCCAATCGTTTTCCCACCATTCATTTTTCCCCATAGGGAAATTCAGAAACACTGAAAATAAGGGCTGTGTTTCGTGTAGGCTTACCCTGGCATGACGTTTTCATAACTGTGTAAATCACTCTATATTTATCAATATATTCACCTGTATTTACCCCCCCAAAATGAAATGCTAATTTGCTGCTAATGTGGCTATCATAAAGAACTATACTTAAAATATAACCTCAACATATAAAGTGTTGGTTTCAGGAGCTGAAATAAAAGATCCCAGAAATTTCAGATGCACAAAAAGCTTATTTCTCTTAAATTTTGTGCAAAAAATTGCTTACATCCCTGTTAGTGAGCATTTCTCCTTTGGTAAAATAATCCATCCACTTGACAGATGTGGCATTTCAAGAAGCTGATTATAAGCATGATCATTTCACAGGTGCACTTTGTGCAGGGGACAATAAAAGGCCACTCAAATGTTTTGTCACAACAATGCCACAAGCTTTTGAGGCAGTGTGCAATTGGCATACTGACTGCAGGAATGTCCACCAGAGCTGTTGCCAGAGAATGTTATGTTAATTTCTCTACCATAAGCCGCCTCCAACGTTGTTTTAGATAATTTGGCAGTACGTCCGGCCTCACAACCACAGACCACGTGTAACCATGCCAGGACCTCCACATCCGGCTTCTTCACCTGCAATAGTCTGAGACCAGCCACCCAGCCAGCTGATGAAACAGTGGGTTTGCACAACCAAACAATTTCTGCATAAACTGTCAGAAACATCTCAGGGAAGCTGATTTGCGTGCTCGTCATCATCACCAGGGTCTTGACCTGACTGCAGTTCGGCGTCATAACCGACTTCAGTGGGCAAATGCTCACCTTCGATGGCCACTGGCAAGCTGGAGAAGTGTGCTTTTCACATATGAATCCCGGGTTCAACTGTACCGGGCAGATGGTAGACAGTGGTATGCTGTTGTGTGGGTGAACAGAATGCCCCATGGTGGTGGTGGGTTTAAGGTATGGGCAGGCATAAGCTACGGACAACGAACACAATATAATTTGATCGATGGCAATTTTAATGCACAGAGATTCCATGACGAGATCTTGAGGACCATTGTCGTGCCATTCATCCGCCGCCATCATCTCATGTTTGTACATTTTTATTAGGATCCCCATTAGCTAACGCCGTAACGTTAGCTAATTTTCCTGAGGTCCAACAGATATGTTTCAGCATGATAATGCATGGCACCATGTCGCAAGTATCTACACAATTCCTGGCAGCTGAAAATGTTCTAGTTCTTCCATGGCCTGCATACTCACCAGACATGTCACCCATTGAGCATGTTTGGGATGCTCTGGATCGACGTGTACGACCACGTGTTCCGGTTCCTGCCAATATCCAGCAACACAGCCATTGAAGAGGAGTGGGACAACATTCCACAGGCCACAATCAACAGCTTGATCAACTCTATGTGAAGGAGATGTGTCATGCTGCATGAAGTAAATCGTGGTCACACCAGATACTGACTGGTTTTCTGATCCACGGCCCTACTTTTTCTTTAAGGTATCTGTGACCAACAGATGCTTATCTGTATTCCCAGTCATGTGAAATCCATAGATTAGGGCCTAATGAATTTATTTCAATTGACTGATTTCCTTATATGAACTGTAATTTAGTAAAATCTTTGAAACTGTTCTATGTTGCATTTATAATTTTGTTCAGTGTACAAATGCCATTATGACCTGGATGAGACTGACGAATCGAGGCAAAGGTAATAATCTCTGGATTAACTATTGAATGTGTACATACATTTAGTAACGAATAAATTGGCAAAATGTATATGAATTGACAATTCTGTGAACTGTCTTGTGCAAGTTTTAAACTGAAACAATACCTGTTAGCAAAGGTCTCAGCTAGAGAGGACGTGCAGGAGCTTGCAGGGATTTGTAGTTCTTGCATGATGTCTACTTTGATGCTAATCAGCATTTTCGAATCCGAGTACATAGAGACTAATATATTGATGTCACCTTGTCCGAGAGAGATTTACATGGTTATCAAAACATCACGCCAGGGTAAGCCAACATAAAACACAGCCCTTATTTTAAGTCTTTCTAAAATTCCCTGTGAACAATGAGAGGTGGAAAAACGATTGATACCTTTTCCCTGTTTGATCGCTAGGTTTTATGGGTATTATGACACCTCCATGTGGGACTCTATAGAAATTATTTCTGAGGATCCAATCATCTCTAAATAACAGATCTACTGCCGTGGTTGATATGTAGATTGGTTCTAATTAGGACGGGTGAATGACATTATCTTACCCCTGGTCCATCGAATGAAACATACCACTAATCGAAACTCCTCCTGAATTTTACATGGTGATGGGAATTTTACAACCATGGTGGTGCCATAAGTGGTGAAGTTGCGAGGTAGAAATTCTACTTTAACCAAATCATCTTCGCTTCGGCAGTAGAACACCTCTTGCATTGAAAGAGGGGTGAATGTCCAGCTTTAGCGTTTCAGTTCCTCAAGTTCTCGGTTAGATCCAAGTGGAAGTGATTTATCTTGAATTGACGAAAGCTCGAAGACGTGGTCACTTCCTCTGCTAGATTGGAGTGCAGCTTGAGAGATTTTTCCATATTGAATGAATGGGTAAATGTGATTCTTCCTCAAACTATTAGCTGTCGCTGGGTCTGTAACTTCCGATGTAGTGAAAAAAAACCTTGCAGCTGTAAAAACGGTTGTTTTGGATTTGGATATAGTATGGATTTACTGCGCAAAAGTGCCACTTCTTTTATATAACCTTTAACTATGCAAGTCAGTTTTAAGAACAAATTCTTATTTACAACGACGGCCTATCCCGGCCAAACCCAAAAGCCGCTGCACAACTCGGGAACCCCTAAATGAGAGATCAAATCATGAGTTGGCTACAAATAACATGGATACATTTCAGAAGAGATACGAAATGTATTTATTGAAACAAATACTTAAATGTATTAAGTGTAGTTTTACAGGGACTGTGCACATTAATCAACATTACTGTAAAAGTGCCAGTTTTAGCCAGCCAGCTAAATTACTATCTTTATATAAACAAAAAATGGCCAAAACCTGATTACAGATCAGTATAACTATTAATATCATTCATAGGATACGTGGAACAATATGAGAGAATTACATATGTTTTGTGGTATGTATTGTTCAATGTGACATCCATAGTAAAATGGTACAACTTTTAAGTATCATGTATCTATGTACAGAAAGTGTATTCATATGCATAATAAAATGGTTTATCAATGGCGTAATTAACGTCCACAACCAGGTGGCAAAAGGTAAGAAATAAAGGCATCAGTTGAACTTGGTTGCAATTCAATTAGCTTTTTGCTCTAAATGTTTGCCAGCTAAATAGTGTAGCTCCCTCCAGTAACCACGAGCACAACCGTTCCTTGATTTTAACTGGCGGCTTTATTCTGTAAATTTAGTCAGAATTATCCCCTTCCGTGAGAACTATAAAGTAAATGAAAAATACAGTTAAGCACACTCTTACAACCTTATCTTACGAGTGATTTATTAGCTTGGTATAACTCTGAAGTGCTTACATACATAAACAGTTTAGCCGGCGTTATAACAGTATTAGATTAAACACATGAATAAAGGAAAAATACCTCATTGGCTGCTTATTACAGAAGGGAGGAAATCAAACTTCACACTTATTATTCCTGGCATGAATTCACGCTTCATCCTTAATTATTATAACGTTACCATCCTAACATATACGCTTCAAACTTTATGAACTACACCCGATGACATGAAAACTTAGCTAACACAGCGCGGGATTGCCTTCCCTGTGTGTTGCTACAATAAGGATCCCCGTTACAAGTTATTAGCTACGTAGTTTCGCTTGTCTTATCATTTCCCCACACAGCGGACACGTAAACAATTCAAACACAAAACAACGACATAACCTGTAAGTCTGTCAGTTACAAATAGTAAATTAAAGGATAGTGCATCTTCAATGCTGAATGGTCGATTGATGTCAAAAATACTGGTACTTATTCTGATCCTATGAAACAAAAGACTGGTCCACATTCCTGTTGGAATTTAATTCCCAATTCTGAAGAAAATTACATTCATAACAGAATGACACTGACAGGATTAACAGTATAAATCTTTATTTATTAACTTCTACAGAGAAACATTTTCTTTTAGAAAAAAAGTTTAGAAACATTTCATAGTACTGAACAGATCCGTACAAAATAAAGCTAACTATGAATTAATGTTCAAAACAGTAGCTCTTTCACAGTAGAAAGGGAGGCACTATTTTAGCGTTGTGGTCTGTTACTTCCTGCCTTCAGTTGATCATTTGTTGTTGCCCAGGTAACATGTTGAGGTCAATGGTATAAAGCCTCAGGTCCTCTTTCATATTATTCCCGGTCTCCATCATCTCATATCTGCACCAGGTCCATTGGTGTAATAAATTAATGAATAAATAGGGCTGGTGGGCTGGGGGCAGAGGTCAGTGTTCCAGAGAGGGTGTGGCACTTGGAGCCCTCTCCCTAGTCCTACACCTGACTGATGAGCTCTGACTCGTCACCCACAAACCACTGCACCGGGGTCCCATCCGCTGCCCTCTGGAGGACCCGTCTCTGGGGAGCCTGCAGGCAGAATAACAAAAACAGGAAGCATTTATTTCAATGTCTGGTTTGTCAAGTCTACCAAGTCAGTACGAACAGAGTTATACTTTTAAATATCACTAGTAACAAAATTATTGGAAGGTCACAGTATGGAAAGAAGGCAACAAAGTAGATCCGTGCCTACAAGCACAAAGATGTTTCTGCTTGTGGTTCCCTGCAACCCTTCTGGGCCAGGAGTGACAGCAGAGACCGTGCCCTCAGCTGCTATATTACTCAGTTCTCACAACACAAGGAAGTTGGAGACACAAATGTGATGTTAAAGGAAGTACAGTACATAGCACGGTGTGGTATAACTTCACCATTTAGAGCTCCATAATGAGAAGGTCATAAACGTTCAAACCAAATCAAAACCTAATTTGAGTTCAGCCATTATGTTTTTAGCAGCTGATCCACAACAAGGGTGTGGTGTTTTTCTCTACAGTGAACCACACTGTGACTCAGCGTGACATTGCGTGATTTACTTTCTGTGATCAGAACCTCCCCTCGAATATAGAATGGTCACCACTACTACTGAGAAATATTCAACCCAAAAGCTACTGAGAAATATTAGATCCACTACTGTACTACAGCTGCAAATGCTTTTCGAACCCCATGCGATATAAATCCTTGCCGAAAAGTAAAGACAGTAAAACGGTACAGGAATGTGGCACCTGGGTTTTACACTTACGCAAGACCTTTCCCATGCCTTGCCCCCTGGAGAGAAAAAAAAACTCAGGATACCAATTGCCTCTCATATTATAACCATTTCAATGTCTCAAGATCACATTGACTCACCACTTGCCTCCATATATTTTCTTAAACTGTATCAGCTCAAAAGATGACAAATAATTGTAGTTAATATAAGTGGCAGTTCTTTATCAGGCATTTTGAGGTTCATTTTCGATTGATATAGGCTTCGTCCTGAAGCGAAACTCGGGGTCATTCACAGCGTTTTATGACGCACAGTGTGCGAGTTATCTGTGAGGCTGACAAAACAGCAGTAAGGAGGCCATGGGGCGGGACTGGAAAACGGGGCGGGACTGGAAAACAGTGTGTGTCCCAAATGGCTCTCTATATAGTGTACAATTTTTTACCCGGACCCATAGTTCTCTGGCCAAAAGTAGTGCACTATGTAGGGAATAGGGTGCCATTTGGGATGTACACAAAGTGTATCATAGTTTCTCTCTCTCAGTGCAATTTAGTGAGCGTGAATATTGCCCTTGGACAATGGGAGCAGAAAAAAAACGATATTGTGTGAATAGTGGTTCCTGAACAATTCAAAACAACCATTGGAAGTCATAAAACGTGCTGAGACAAGTATCATTGAACAGTTGCGTTTTGTCCAATGACTCCTTTTGTCATAGTGTGCTTACTAGTTCATGGAGGTAATACTTGTTTGTGTGTCAGGTGTGATTGCCAAACTCACACAGTTCTGTAGAACACAAAGTAAGTTGGCTTGTAAAGACTGTATTTAGATATGGCACAAACATTTTAAAGAATTCTGTTGATTCCATGGAACTTGCAGACAGGCCTGGACACAGCACCTCAGTAGTATCATCTTAACTGATTAGAAATTCCCTTCTCTTGTTAAAGCCTGCTGGCACTGCCTTAACCAGCAGCATACCACCCTGCATCCCACTGCTGGCAAGCTTCTGAAGCTAAGCAGGGTTGGTCTCTGGATAGGAGACCAGATACTGCTGGAAGTGGTGTTGGAGGGCCAGTAGGAGGCACCCTTTCCTCTGGTCAAAATATCCCAGGGCAATGATTGGGGACGTGGCCCTGTGTAGGGTGCCATCTTTCGGATAGAATGTTAAACGGGTGTCCTGACTCTCTGTTGTCACTGAAGAGCCTATGGGACCCTGGTGTCCTGGCTAAATTACCAATCTGACCAACATCCCCAGCTTCTAATTGGCTCATTCTTCCCTGTAACTATTCCCCAGGTTGTTGCTGTAAATGAGAATGTGTTCTCTGTCAACTTACGTGGTAAAATAAGGATACATTTAAAAAAATATACTCCAGTGATATTCATTATTAGGGTGGTGCTGACAGTAATTCCACAAAGGCAATAACTTAAGATTGGGCAACTACATTGTAATCATGTAGTGAGTGAAGTGCTGTCATGGCTGTTTACCTGTTCAGGATACTTGTGGTGGTGGGAGAGCGGTGACTCGCGGCCAGGTACATTCCTCACCCTGATCGCAGTCTGTCGGTCGAGGGAGTGAGGTCTGAACTGGTTGCGCTGGTGCCATGACTTGAGCTCCTCGTTTACCACCTGCCGGGGGAAGCCTCTGGAGGGGTGGTGGGGGTACTCTCTGAGCGAGGGGGCTCGGCACAGTCTGACGTGGGGGGGAAGGGACGTGAGAGCCCGCTGGGGGTGCACAGGGGCCTCCTCATACCAGTGCTCATATTGGCTGGAGTGACAGGGGGGCGGAGGGCCATGATACAGCCTGGCCATGTCCATCTCTGAAGGGTAGATCATCCCGTGGTCATAGTAACCCCTGTGGAAGCTGGGGGTGGACTGGTGCTGGTAATTTTGGTAGAAGCCGGGGCCTGGGGAGTAGGCCATTGGTCCATGATTATCGTTGGGGCTGGACTGGTACCTATAGGTGGGCTGACACTGCCATGGCAGGTCACAGGGCATCTCACGACACAGTGAGCTAGTGCAGGATGGGGCAGAGTGTTCAGAGTTACTGTCCGCAGTCTCAGAGCTGGAGTGGTAAATGGGGTTTCTGTAGCCTCCCCTCTGGATGGGGGACTCGCCTGGAGACGTTACCACATAATCTGTCAGTAGCCTCCTGGGAACACGGGTACGACCCCGGTCGTTATCCAGGTTAAACGGAGGTTCACTGTTGGGAAGCCTGTAAAATATCACATAGAAGCATTACAAACTAGGCCAAAACCGTACAAAATGAAAATCATTTGTAAGATAAAGTGAGACAGTTTCAAGATTTAAGCAGTGTGGGGACAGTGTGGATGAAATATACAATGGTGGTGCTGTGTGACTGTGATATGTGGTTGTCTTACCTACCTTATTTGAATGAACTGACTAAGTTGTTCTATAAGAGGGTCTGCTAAAATACCAAAATGTAAATATAAAAAAATGTGCTGACCTGAGAGAAAACTGACGACGAAGGTGCATCTCTGGGGTGGAGGGGGCGCTGTTTGACTGGATTGGGCACAGTCTGAGATGGGAGAACTGCAGGGGCAGAGCAGTGTCTTCATAACAGGCTTCCACTGGAGGCAACACAGGGGTCACGGCTGGACTACTGCAGAAAGGTAACATGGACAGGAAGGAGAGGTTAATGACTAAACCTTGAAGATGTTATCATTCAGATGGAAAACAGGCCATGAAGGGGCCAAATAAGTGCATGTGCTTTCCATGCTTAAACCTGTTCCATGTGCCCTTATCTCAGTCTATTTGCGCTGCCACTCAAAGACAAGTTGTGACTGAATCAGAATGGTCCAGAGTAATATCCTCCCCGAAATAACAAGGAACACCTTAATGCAAACTTTAGCAAAACCACTTCAAAAGGAACTCATTTTTGAAATATCAAATGGAGTTTAAGTTGCAGAGAAGTGCTGCCAAAGCATATTTTGTATACACTGAGGATACAAAACATTAAGAACAAACTTTTCCATGACAGACTGACCAGGTGAAAGCTATGATCCCTTATTGATGTCACTTGTTAAATCCACTTCAACCAGTGTAGTTGAAGGGGAGGAGACAGGTTAGAGAATTATTTTTAAAGCCTCGAGACAATTTGCAACTCAATATTAGGAAGGTGTACCTAATGTTTGGTATACTCTGTATTTGAGTTAAACTATGAAGCTTAGAGCACTACCAATGCATTCATTCAAAAAGTCAAGGAAATCTTACATGAGGCTACATACGGTAATGGCTTGTGTATAAGAGAGGTTTCACCAACCCGTGAGGCTTCCAGTATGGCTATTCTTGGGCTTTCCTGTACAATAAATTCAAGGGTAGCGTTAATATAAAAGTACAGGAGGCACGCTGGGTTCTCCCTTGGCCTTTACCTTGACTTGCTGCTACACGAGTGTGACTTGTTCTTGGTCTTCTGGTAAGGCTGGTCCAGACTGGACTCAGTCCAAGGGGAGTGCTCGATGGGAGGGGGCTCCAATTCCAGGTTGGTGTTGAAGCTGGACTGTAACTCCTCCAGGGTTGGAGTAGTATGGGTTGGCTGGTGGGGGCTAGGCCCAGGGAGGTGTGAAGGGTCTGGGGGGGGCTGGGGAGGGTCTGCTGGTCCTCCTGGGTGAGGGGCCTCCACAGATGGTTGAGATGACTGACTGATCAGCTCTTCTGGAGAAAAATATTAATAATGAATTTAAGACAGTACTCTGGTGCTATTGTCAGAGCATATTATCTATACAACTTTCACAAGAGTCATTTTTGGTTAGTAACTCTCTAACCTTCATCGAGCAGTGCCGAATCAGACAGAGAGCTATCATCAGAAGTGCCCTGATCTGGAAACAAAAACAAAGCAAACAACCATATTAATCCACGGGAATGGCACTGGAATTACATTCCCCTCAGATCAGAGAGGAGAGATGTTAATGTTTTATTAGTCGGCCAGTAGATCGTCACTCACCTCTCCGTGTGCTGATGCAGCCTGGCCGCGGTGAAGACCGCCCGTGCTGTAGGCGCAGCTGAAATGCTGTCTCCTGCAGTTGTTTGACTTTCTTCTCCTCACGCTTGCACTGCTGTAACCGGCTTCTCTTCACCGCCTTGCTGAGGTGTTCCTCATGGCACAGTCTTCGGGCCGCTTTGTATATCTGCAGCTGAAGAGATAACTCAGCTTCCACAGAGTTCAGCTCAGAGTCCTACAAGAAGCAACAAAAGGACGTTGGGCAGAAGTGAGTGGCTGAACATCAAATATCTCTTCCTGGCTCTTACAATGACAGAAGCCTGACTAATGACGATTGGTGTCAAGGAAGGTAGGGCGATGGGTTGAATTGAGAAATGTAATTTTTCCCTAAGGGGAACCACAGGAGTGGCCTTTAGTATTAAGTACACCTGTGTGTGGGGCTTTTACAACCACTGTCAAAGGGAGAGTCAGTGTAAATGACAATAGTGTCCATGTCCAACCCCTGTCAGGCTCTTTACCGCTGTTCCCTGTGGGATGCTCTGCTCGTCTAGTTTGAAGGCCGCTCCGATGCGTTGGCGAATTTGAGGTGGCTTCTCCCCAGGCAACACTGGGTAATCTGCAGACAGCCGACCAGTTAGCTCCTATATGACATGGAAAGAAGGCACCAGATTTCAGTAAAATGTGTTGATTCATATTATTTTAATGCAACACAACAAATCATGTTGTACTCCAACGGTATTAGGACAGTGACATGTTTTGTTGTTTTGGCTCTGGATTCCAGCACTTATGCATTGTATCATTTTAAATCCAGTGAGGTTAAAGTGCAGACTGTCAGCTTTAAATTTGAGGGTATTGTCATCCATATCAGGTAAACTGTTTAGAAATTACACCACTTTTTGTACCTAGTCCCCCCATTTTAGGGGACCAAAACTATTGGGACAAATTCACATGTATTTATTAAAGTAGTCAAAAGTTTAGAATTTGGTCACATATTCCTAGCACAAAATAATTATGTCAAGCTTATGAGTCTACAAACTTGTTGGATGCATTTGCTGTTTGTTTTGGTTGTGTTTCAGATTATTTTGTGCCCAAAATAAATTAAATGGTAAATAATGTATTGGGTCATTTTGCAGTCACTTTTATTGTAAATAAGAATGTTTCTAAAGATTTCTATATTCATGTGGATGCTACCATGATTACGGATCGTCCTGAATGAATCATGAATAATGATGAGTGAGAAAGTTAGACGCACAAATATCATAACCCCCCAAAAATGCTAACATCCCCTGTTATTGTAAAGGTGAGAGGTCTTGGGAATATGATTTTAGAGCGTATGTAACTTTCTCACTCATCATTATTCACAATTTATTCAGGACTATCCGTAATCATGGTAGCATCCACATTAATGTAGACGTGTTTAAAAACATATTCTATTCTTATTTACAATAAATGTGACTCCAAAATGACAATACATTATTTACCATTCATTTCTATTGGGCACAAATTTATCTAAAACACAACCAAAACAAACAAGCTTGATGTAATATGTGCTGTAATTTCTAAATGGTTCACCAGATATGGATGAAAATACACTCAACTTATAGCCGACAGTCTGCACTTTAACCGCATAGTCCTTGTTCTGGAGTACAGAGCCAAAACAAGAAAAATGGTCACGATCCCAATACTTTGAGCCCACTCAGTTGGAAAATAAATTATGAGAGGACAACTATTACTTCAGAGGTAATCAGTGGCGTGCCGTGGGCCTGGGGCCTGGGCCTTCAGTGAGGTTCTACACAGTCCCACCCGAATTAATCCACCTCTTATTACCATTATTATGATGCCATGGCTCTAGACACTATACATTTAGACAGAAACGCAGTATAACCAGGCGTTGCGTCACCTTGAAATTGATAAATTGACATTTTTGGGTAAACAGTGTTTACCCAAAAACATGACACAATCAATGAGTCTTTTCAATATTTCCCTTCACCTTTTCATTGTGCAGCTCCGTTGCCCTGCGCGCTTGTTCTTTGAGCTGTAGATCCACTCCGGTGTCCCCAAAAGTTTTCAAAAGCACCATTGATTGTTAGTGCCCAGCCGTACTTTGGTGTCTCGTTGCTGCCTTGGTTAGACAACTCAAGTTTGCAAAGCCAGTGTGGCTCCAAACACCAAATCGATCACTTGCAAATAATAGGCATTCCCAGCAGTACAGTTTGCAGTGCTTCTCGGAGCCAAGGAGCCTGTGAGCCATTGACAGCGCTCGTAGTTGAAACTTTGAAAGTGGCGAGCGAACGAAGCCCTTTCCCGCCTGTGACAGGCTTTGTGGCGTCGGGCGACCTCTCCTTACAATGTCTAACTTTTCTTGAAAAGTTCGTCTTGAGAATGGCGTTATAATTATATCCTGACCAAATCGATATCTTCTCCTCCTTCCGCCATTGTGGGTTGAAAAGACAGCTTAGTAGTACGCAAATTAATTCGTTTATCAAATTCAGTTTCCTAGATCTCCATAGGACCTGCCTCTCAATATTGGTAATCCAATCAAAAGACGTACACGCACTACGCCTGCTAGCTGGCTCCTGTGTAACACTGGAGCCAGCCAGCAGGCGTACAATAGCCAACTCTAAAGCTGATTGGTTGACACTAAATTTTCCTTTCGATTCACTATAAGCTACAAGCGCCCGCACTGTTGATTCTGAAGGACTGAGGGCAGATTTTAGACCCCTGGCAACACATGATGGCTGAATATGATTGGATAAAAGATCTAACATAAAGACCAGCCCTCCAAATCTCAACCTGGGGCTGGAAGCAGTGCAACCAAGAGGAAAGCTATGAAATGAAGAGTATAACTCTTACTCTGGGGAATAATTTAGTACATATTTGTGGGAAAATATATTTCAAAAAAATGTATATTCTGATGATGTTTAGGCCAGTAGAGAAGGCCTTGCAGGCCCTGACGGCCCACCACTGGAGGTAATATGTCCCCATTCCCTTCAAATCAACCAGGTTGATGAACCCTCATCGAGTTCATTTTGAAATATTGTAAAAAATCTTTGCTTCCCAAATGACACTTTAGATCGTTCTCAAGTGTCAGTTACGCAATGCTGCCTTTCCATAGAATCCTACTCTTTCACAACACATTCTCAGGGCCTCACCTGCCCAGTGAATGCAGCCAAACTGGCCTGCCCTCTAGCTAAACCTACACTCAACCTGAACGTACGAGAGTGCATATTATTTATTTAAATTTGGGAACAGACATAACACACCCCCTGTGTTTGTTTTGAGTTAATCTACATAAAAGGTGTATATCCCCACCAGACAATAGTGTTGTTCATGATCTCAGTCGCTGCCGTGTTCCTGAGAGCAGGAAGAGGAGTTATCAGAGTCTCCATCTAGGCAGCACACCTCGACAGGACAAGTCCCAACAGGAGAGCCACGCCCAATTGTCAACAGAAAAGAATGAACAGACCTGGGCGGCGTCTCAAACAGCACCCTATTACCTACATAGGTCTCTGGTCAAAGGTAGTGCACTATATAGGGAATAGGGTGTCATTTGGTACACCCCCTCAATGTATCCCTCAACAGCAGCTGAACATGGGACTGGCTCCCCCATAGTTCGTAACGATGACGGATGGCACAGTGACATTCTTAGGGCTGAATTCGTTTCTGAGACAGATATGGGAGAGAATCTAGTGTGGTATAATAGGAACACTTAAGGTCCATTGGCTGCCTCTCACTTAAAATCCCAACAAATCAGCCTGACTGAAAGGGAAGGGAACAGTTGTGTTCTCATTGGTCAGGAGCACCAAACCAAATAATCTTTTCAGCTCAGACTAGGCAGCCTTTATTGGCTAAGTAGGTTGATTGCCAGGCAATTATTGATTAACATCTCGAAAGAATTAAAAAAAACACACTTTTCCAGCTGGTATCACTTTCGTTTATAAAGCTTACGTATCAGCCTCTCTGCCTTTGTCAGATCTTGATTAACATCACTCCTCCATCTATTCTACTATGAAACGAACCCCCCCGTCTAAATAATGTGTAACTGTTGACATTTTTTATTGAACCTTTATTTAACTAGGCAAGTCAGTTAAGAACAAATTCTTATTTACAATGACGACCTACCAGGGAACAGTGAGTTAACTGCCTTGTTCAGGGGCAGACCGACAGATTTTTACCTTGTCAGCTCGGGGATTCGATCTAGCAACCTTTCGTTACTGGCCCAACACTCTAACCACTACACTACCTGCTGCCCCATCACAGTCATAGTATCACTTATGGGGAAATCCACACTGATATTATGGTGAAAACGATCTGAACCCTGATGGAGTGGAGAGTGTATGTGCTATATCCAGGGGTACTCACAGCCTCTCGGATGCAGAGTTTCTTCAGCTCCAGTAGGCAGAGCTCTAGCCGGTCCTCCAGTGACTGATGCTTGAGCTTGACGGCCCGGGTATGAGTGATAACGTCCTTCATAATCGTGAAAGGACTATCAGGGCCTTGGACACACAGACAAAGAGGCTACTGTAAGGTCTCAGGGTTGAAAACAGCAAGGCTATAGATAGCTGGACACAATATTTTGGCACGTTTACAATTGGTAATGCTTGCTTGTCAATTTCATATGGCTGCAGCTGTATCCCACAGATAAACCAACTGGTTGGAGAGAATAAACTGTGTCCAAATCGAGAAAAGGTGGCAATACAAATGCAAACAAAAATGTTGCTCCAATCCTGACCTGTTTCTGCCCACTCGTGAGCAGCAACGAGGAAGATAATGAGCCAAGATGACACCTACAGTAGACAAGACAAGGTTCTTTTGAGAGATAATGAGTGTCTGTACTTGTACTGGTGGGCAATTCCACAGTAACAGAGTGACACAGACTCAGATTTTTCACTTTAAAATGTACGTCAAACAAAAACCAATGATTGGAAAGTTAAAACTATACAACTCTATGCAGAATGACTAAAAGTCCCACTGAAAATTGTAAGTAAATACATTTTGTTACATTTTCTGTGGAAACTTAAAAATATTCTTTGTGCATAGAATTTTATGGTTTGTTTAATTTTGCAATCATTGGTTTATGTTTGATATACATTTTAAAAGTCTCACTCTGCTACCATGAAATTGCCCTGTTTTATTGATTTATACTGAAACTGTCATGAAAGGCGTCCAAGATTTCCAAGATGGCGTAGCAGTCGGACGTGTGTTTGTCTTGTCCCGCGTAAATAGTCCTCGTATTTTTTGTATACATTTCGTATATATTTTAATTTCACTTTCCATCTTGGAACTGAATATACATTCACGCAACCCGCCTCACCCAATTCGGTACGGATCTGCTATTTTTTTTATACTTTAGAACCGTAACCCCAATCAGAAGCTAGCCAGATAACTAGCTACTAGCTAGTAGTCAGTTAGCCACTGCTGCGGTCTTCACCCTTAACTCGGACACCAGCCAGCTTCAGCTCGGGCCAATACATGCCAGTCTGCAGGCGCGATATCAACCCAGAGAATATAGGACTGCTTTTTCTCTACCACATCACCGGATTCCTGACGCAAGCTCTGGACAATTACACCGGATCATCGTCGCTAGCTAGCTGCAACCCAGTGGCTACTACTGGCTAATACCTCTGTCCCGAAACAAGCACCAGTTAGCCTTGAGCTAGCCTCGAGCTAGGCCCATCTGCCGGCTAGCCGAAGAGGTCTACCTGCGAATTCTTGGGCTACAATACCTCTTTTGCCAATTGGACTCGACACGGAGCCCCGCCGATCCATCACGACTGGTCTGCCGACGTAATTGTCCGATGTGGTTTCAACAGGCTTTTCCATTGCGACGTTTCTGAATACCCATCTGCTAATTATTAGCTGTCTTATCGGCTGCTATCTAAATAAATATACCGGACAATTTTTTTCTTTTTTTTCTTGGGTCACTATATCTATTTTGCCAATTGGATCGATCCCCTCTACCACACGGAACCCCACTAATCTACCGACGGAAACGAACGAGGTGAAAAAAAAAAATAATAATAATAAAAAAAATAAAAAAATAAAAAAAACAGACCTCCATCCTATGTTATCTTGCTACCGATAGCCAGCTACCCGGCCAGCTGTCTGGATTGCCGTGACCCCAACCAACCTCTACTCACTGGACCCTTATGATCACTCGATTAAGCATGCCTCTCCTTAATGTAAATATGCCTTGTCCATTGCTGTTCTGGTTAGTGTTTATTGGCTTATTTCACTGTAGAGCCTCTAGCCCTGCTCACTATATATCCAACCTCTCAGTTCCACCACCCACATATGCGATGACATCACCTGGTTTCAATGATGTTTCTAGAGACAATATCTCTCTCATCATCACTCATTACCTAGGTTTACCTCCACTGTATTCACATCCTACCATACCTTTGTCTGTACATTATTCCTTGAAGCTATTTTATCGCCCCCAGAAACGTCCTTTTACTCTCTGTTCTAGACGTTCTAAACGACCAATTCTCATAGCTTTTAGCCGTACCCTTATCCTACTCCTCCTCTGTTCCTCTGGTGATGTAGAGGTGAATCCAGGCCCTGCAGTACCTAGCTCCACTCCTATTCCCCAGGCGCTCTCTTTTGATGACTTCTGTAACCGTAATAGCCTTGGCTTCATGCATGTTAACATTAGAAGCCTCCTCCCTAAGTTTGTTTTGTTCACTGCTTTAGCACACTCTGCCAACCCAGATGTTTTAGCCGTGTCTGAATCCTGGCTTAGGAAGACCACCAAAAATTCCGACATTTTCATCCCTAACTACAAGATTTTCAGACAAGATAGAACGGCCAAAGGGGGCGGTGTTGCAATCTACTGCAAGGATTGCCTGCAGAGTTCTGTTTTACTATCCAGGACTGTTCCGAAACAATTTGAACTCCTACTTTTAAAAATCCACCTCTCTAAAAACAAGTCTCTCACTGTTGCCGCCTGCTATAGACCACCCTCTGCCCCCAGCTGTGCTCTGGACACCATATGTGAACTGATTGCCCCCCATCTATCTTCAGAGCTTGTGCTGCTAGGCGACCTAAATTGGAACATGCTTAACACCCCAGCCATCCTACAATCTAAGCTTGATGCCCTCAATCTCACACAAATTATCAATGAACCTACCAGGTATCACCCCAATTCCGTAAACACGGGTACCCTCATAGACATCATCCTAACCAACTTGCCCTCCAAATACACCTCTGCTGTTTTCAACCAAGATCTCAGCGATCACTGCCTCATTGCCTGTATCCGTAATGGGTCAGCGATCAAACGACCTCCACTCATCACTGTCAAACGCTCCCTGAAACACTTCAGCGAGCAGGCCTTTCTAATCGACCTGGCCGAGGTATCCTGGAAGGATATTGATCTCATCCCGTCAGTAGAGGATGCCTGGATATTTTTAAAAAATGCCTTCCTCACCATCTTGAATAAGCATGCCCCATTCAAGAAATTTAGAACCAGGAACAGATATAGCCCTTGGTTCTCTCCTGACCTGACTGCCCTTAACCAACAGAAAAACATCCTATGGCGTTCTGCATTAACATCGAACAGCCCCCGTGATATGCAACTTTTCAGGGAAGCTAGAAACCAGTATACACAGGCAGTTAGAAAAGCCAAGGCTAGCTTTTTCAAGCAGAAATTTGCTTCCTGCAACACAAACTCAAAAAAGTTCTGGGACACTGTAAAGTCCATGGAGAATAAGAACACCTCCTCCCAGCTTCCAACTGCACTGAAGATAGGAAATACTGTCACCACCGACAAATCCACTATAATTGAGAATTTCAATAAGCATTTTTCTACGGCTGGCCATGCTTTCCACCTGGCTACCCCTACCCCGGTCAACAGCACTGCCCTCCCCTCTGCTACTCGCCCAAGCCTTCCCCACTTCTCTTTCTCCCAAATACAGTCAGCTGATGTTCTGAAAGAGCTGCAAAATCTGGACCCTTACAAATCAGCCGGGCTAGATAATCTGGACCCTTTCTTTCTAAAACTATCTGCTGAAATTGTTGCCACCCCTATTACCAGCCTTTTCAACCTCTCTTTCGTGTCGTCTGAGATTCCCAAAGATTGTTAAGCAGCTGCGGTTATCCCCCTCTTCAAAGGGGGAGACACTCTAGACCCAAACTGCTACAGACCTATATCTATCCTACCCTGCCTTTCTAAGGTCTTCGAAAGCCAAGTCAACAAACAGATTACCGACCATCTCGAATCCCACCATACCTTCTCCGCTATGCAATCTGGTTTCAGAGCTGGTCATGGGTGCACCTCAGCCACGCTCAAGGTCATAAACGATATCTTAACCGCTATCGATAGGAAACAGTACTGTGCAGCCATATTCATTGACCTGGCCAAGGCTTTTGACTCTGTCAATCACCACATCCTCATCGGCAGACTCGACAGCCTTGGTTTCTCTAATGATTGCCTCGCCTGGTTCACCAACTACTTCTCTGATCGAGTTCAGTGTGTCAAATCGGAGGGTCTGTTGTCCGGACCTCTGGCAGTCTCTATGGGGGTGCCACGGGGTTCAATTCTTGGACCGACTCTCTTCTCTGTATACATCAATGATGTCGCTCTTGCTGCTGGACAGTCTCTGATCCACCTCTACGCAGACGACACTATTCTGTATACTTCTGGCCCTTCTTTTGACACTGTGTTAACAACCCTCCAGGCGAGCTTCAATGCCATACAACTCTCCTTCCGTGGCCTCCAATTGCTCTTAAATACAAGCAAAACTAAATGCATGCTCTTCAACCGATCGCTGCCTGCACCTGCCCGCCTGTCCAACATCACTACTCTGGACGGCTCTGACTTAAAATATGTGGACAACTACAAATACCTAGGTGTCTGGTTAGACTGTAAACTCTCCTTCCAGACTCACATCAAGCATCTCCAATCCAAAGTTAAATCTAGAATCGGCTTCCTATTTCGCAACAAAGCATCCTTCACTCATGCTGCCAAACATACCCTTGTAAAACTGACCATCCTACCAATCCTCGACTTCGGTGATGTCATTTACAAAATAGCCTCCAAAACCCTACTCAATAAATTGGATGCAGTCTATCACAGTGCCATCCGTTTTGTCACCAAAGCCCCATATACTACCCACCACTGCGACCTGTACGCTCTCGTTGGCTGGCCCTCGCTTCACACTATTCGCCAAACCCACTGGCTCCAGGTCATCTACAAGACCCTGCTAGGTAAAGTCCCCCCTTATCTCAGCTCGCTGGTCACCATAGCAACGCCCACCCGTAGCACACGCTCCAGCAGGTATATCTCTCTGGTCACCCCCAAAACCAATTCTTCCTTTGGCCGCCTCTCCTTCCAGTTCTCTGCTGCCAATGACTGGAACAAACTACAAAAATCTCTGAAACTGGAAACACTTATCTCCCTCACTAGCTTTAAGCACCAGCTTTCAGAGCAGCTCATAGATTACTGCACCTGTACATAGCCCATCTATAATTTAGCCCAAACAACTACCTCTTTACCTACTGTATTTATTTATTTTGCTCCTTTGCATCCCATTATTTCTATCTCTACTTTGCACCTTCTTCCACTGCAAACCCACCATTCAAGTGTTTTTTTTACTTGCTATATTGTATTTACTTCGCCACCATGGCCTTTTTATATTTTTATTTATTTATATATATATTTTGTTTGCCTTCACCTCCCTTACCTCACTTGCTCATATTGTATATAGACTTATTTTTCACTGTATTATTGACTGTATGTTTGTTTTACTCCATGTGTAACTATGTGTTGTTGTATGTGTCGAACTGCTTTGCTTTATCTTGGCCAGGTCGCAATTGTAAATGAGAACGTGTTCTCAATTTGCCTACCTGGTTAAATAAAGGTGAAATAAAAAAATAAAAAAATAAAAAAGTGTGATAGGATCAACCTGTGAGTGAAACCAAGGCGATTAACAATATGTGGTTGCTCTACTACTGGAATAGTTAGGCGTATCTCCAGCACTGCCGGTGACTACTGACAACTGGAATAGTTAGGCGTCTCTCCGCCACTGCCGGTGACTACTGACAACTGGAATAGTTAGGCGTCTCTCCGCCACTGCCGGTGACTACTGACAACTGGAATAGTTAGGCGTCTCTCCGCCACTGCCGGTGACTACTGACAACTGGAATAGTTAGGCGTCTCTCCACCACTGCCGGTGACTACTGACAACTGGAATAGTTAGGCGTCTCTCCGCCACTGCCGGTGACTACTGACAACTGGAATAGTTAGGCGTCTCTCCAGCACTGCCGGTGACTACTGACAACTGGAATAGTTAGGCGTGTCTGCAGCACTGCCGGTGACTACAGACAACTGGAATAGTTAGGCGTCTCTCCAGCACTGCCGGTGACTACTGACAACTGGAATAGTTAGGCGTCTCTCCAGCACTGCCGGTGACTACTGACAACTGGAATAGTTAGGCGTCTCTCCAGCACTGCCGGTGACTACTGACAACTGGAATAGTTAGGCGTCTCTCCAGCACTGCCGGTGACTACTGACAACTGGAATAGTTAGGCATCTCTCCAGCACTGCCGGTGACTACTGACAACTGGAATAGTTAGGCGTCTCTCCAGCACTGCCGGTGACTACTGACAACTGGAATAGTTAGGCGTCTCTCCAGCACTGCCGGTGACTACTGACAACTGGAATAGTTAGGCGTCTCTCCAGCACTGCCGGTGACTACTGACAACTGGAATAGTTAGGCATCTCTCCAGCACTGCCGGTGACTACTGACAACTGGAATAGTTAGGCATCTCTCCAGCACTGCCGGTGACTACTGACAACTGGAATAGTTAGGCATCTCTCCAGCACTGCCGGTGACTACTGACAACTGGAATAGTTAGGCATCTCTCCAGCACTGCCGGTGACTACTGACAACTGGAATAGTTAGGCGTCTCTCCACCACTGCCGGTGACTACTGACAACTGGAATAGTTAGGCGTCTCTCCGCCACTGCCGGTGACTACTGACAACTGGAATAGTTAGGCGTCTCTCCAGCACTGCCGGTGACTACTGACAACTGGAATAGTTAGGCGTGTCTGCAGCACTGCCGGTGACTACAGACAACTGGAATAGTTAGGCGTCTCTCCAGCACTGCCGGTGACTACTGACAACTGGAATAGTTAAGCGTCTCTCCAGCACTGCCGGTGACTACTGACAACTGGAATAGTTAGGCGTCTCTCCAGCACTGCCGGTGACTACTGACAACTGGAATAGTTAGGCGTCTCTCCAGCACTGCCGGTGACTACTGACAACTGGAATAGTTAGGCATCTCTCCAGCACTGCCGGTGACTACTGACAACTGGAATAGTTAGGCGTCTCTCCAGCACTGCCGGTGACTACTGACAACTGGAATAGTTAGGCGTCTCTCCAGCACTGCCGGTGACTACTGACAACTGGAATAGTTAGGCGTCTCTCCAGCACTGCCGGTGACTACTGACAACTGGAATAGTTAGGCATCTCTCCAGCACTGCCGGTGACTACTGACAACTGGAATAGTTAGGCATCTCTCCAGCACTGCCGGTGACTACTGACAACTGGAATAGTTAGGCATCTCTCCAGCACTGCCGGTGACTACTGACAACTGGAATAGTTAGGCATCTCTCCAGCACTGCCGGTGACTACTGACAACTGGAATAGTTAGGCGTCTCTCCAGCACTGCCGGTGACTACTGACAACTGGAATAGTTAGGCGTCTCTCCAGCACTGCCGGTGACTACTGACAACTGGAATAGTTAGGCATCTCTCCAGCACTGCCGGTGACTACTGACAACTGGAATAGTTAGGCATCTCTCCAGCACTGCCGGTGACTACTGACAACTGGTTGCATCCCAAATGGCCCCCTACTCCCTACATAGTGCACTACTTTTGACCACAGCCCTAAGGGTACCCCTAAAGTAGTGCACTATATAGTGAGTAGAATGCCATTTGGGACATCCCTGAGTTCATTTACAGGGCTACTAATGACTCCAGGCCAGTTGCATTGTGTGTCACATACTTTCAGAGATTATCAACTCAATCCCTGCAGGCACTGACAGACAGCAGAGAAAGCCAACGGAGGTGTGACTGGGAAACAAAGAGGTCACACAGTAACTGCACCGGAACGGCAACCATGCAGGAGAAAATAAACAGTAGAAAACATGCCAACAATAAAATGTATTCTGTCTGTATGTATAATCTCCCATTGTGGGAAGCAGACAGTGTGTGACTAAATGACATGTGGTGAAGAAAGTCACCAGCAATAGCTCAGCTACTGGTTTTTAGAAATTATTGGCAGTGGCCACTGCATTCTCTTAGAAATGGAGCACAAAATAATAAATAATAGGATTATAAACCACTTTTGAATAGTGTGGCTTGCTTGCTTACTACTTCGTTATAACTGGAACACAAATAGATTTCTAGGCCACAACCCATGGCATATCAAGTTTGAAAGAATGTTGACTAATGTCTCACTACAGGCATCCCATTATAGTGAATAACTTTTAGTGTCATCCAAGTTCAAAGGTATTTGGTAGCTTGATGCTTACCAGAGTGGAGAATGATGCCACTGTCTGTGTCACTGATCTCTTCTTTGCCCTCCATGTATGTGGGTCAGGTGGTATTCATAGGTGGGGGGGGGAGCAGGAGAAAGTCAATTTTCACAATGCCCTGCAGAAATACACATTTATGTTCATCTTCAACGATACAATATACTTTATTGTCCATCTGCATGAAAATTCATTACACTACAGGGAGTGATTCCATTTAATAGTACTAAATTGTTGCTTTTCAGCACAATTAGAATATCTAATTTTAGACATAGTTAATGGGATCCATCCACCATTGAGAGATTAGACTCCTAACAAAACACTTAACCCTTCACCATGAAAGTCACAGGGGTAAAACCAAATTCCCAGAGACTTTTCTCAGGAAACAATGGTGCTTAAAAGGGCCACTCTTCCCATTACTTTGAGCCATTCCCTCCTGTTATGTCCTGTCAGCACAGCCTCACCAGGGTTCAAACCAGAGTGGATTCCCACTGTGACCATCTAACTCACAGGTTGTGTCCTGAATGGCACCATATAGCCTATATAGTGCACTACTTTTGACCAGGGCCCATGGGGTTCTAGTAGTGCATTATATAAGGAGTAGGGGGCCATTTGGGACACTAACCCACACTGTTCTTCATCAGGTGAATGTTTTGCCTGCAGCTAATTAGCTGGCTACTTTAGGGAGAGGTTGAGGAATGCCTGAACACAGGAGATGAGGCCAGTCCAACAACAATTAGTCTTATTCTTTTATAGGCCTATCTTAATTAAAGACTACCAACAAAATACAGACTTAAAGAGTCTGGAATAATATCTCAATGTCCTCCAGAAATATGAATTACAATTCAAATTCAATTCAAATTAATTAACTGATTCTATTTGACTCAGTGCCAATTTAATCTTGCTCCTACTCCAAATTGTCTGTTGTGTTCTCAAAGAAATATTGGAACCTACATGCACATGTGGAACTTCTGCAGTGAGAAGACTTTTTGGTCACAGGATGCAAGGTCTGTGGCAAGCATAGTAGGTGTTGCTATTCCCCGTCTCCCCAGTACTTTTTTGTTTCGATTTTTGTTTTGTTTTGTTGAACAATGACGCTTCACTAAGTCTTACAGTACCCAGGAATGAGTATTGCTGTCCGGACTGACTGCGGCAAAAGAACGCTGGTGACCAGATGTAAGCCTCCACATAAGCTCAGCATTACTCAATAGCTACAAAACCTCCTTGACATCCTTTCACTAGAGCTCTCTCCATGGCTTGTGTGAACAGCGCCAAGGAAAGGAAATTAGATAGATTCAGTAGAGCAGTCGAAAAAGGTCAAAAGCTTATTTTGAGTTAATGTAATCATGTTTAAATTCATCAACTGTATTTTGAATATCTGTATTGAATATTGATGTATGCAGGCTGACTTTATTCATGTGTCCCTTGTTCCTCTAAACAACTGTAGAAACACAAAGCATTGATAGTGCCTTCAGAAAGTATTCACACCCCTTGACTTTTTTCCACATTCTGTTGTTACAGCCTACATTTATAATTGATTAAATTGAGATTTTGTGTCACTGGCCTACACACAATACCCCATAATGTCAAAGTGGAATTATGTTTTTAGACATTTTACAAATTAATTAAAAATGAAAAGCTGAAATGTCTTCAGTCAATAAGTATTCAACCCCTTTGTTATGGCAAGCCTAAATAAGTTCAGGAGTAAAAATGTGCTTAATAATTTACATAATAAGTTGCATGGTCACTGTGTGCAATAATAGTGTTTAACATGATTTTTGAATGACAGCCTCATCTCTGTACCCCAGTCATACAATTATCTGTATGGTCCCTCAGTCAAGTGGTGAATTTCAAACACAGATTCAACCACAAAAAACAGGGAGGTTTTCCAATGCCTCACAAAGGGCACCTATTTGTAGATGTGTCAAAATAAAAAAAGCAGACATTGAATATCCCTTTGAGCATGGTGAAGTTATTAATTACACTTTGGATGGTGTATCAATACACAGTCACTACAAAGATACAGGCATCCTTCCTAACTCAGTTGCCGGAGTGGAAGGAGGCCAATGGTGACTTTAAAACAGTTACAGAGATTAATGGCTGTGATAGGAGAAAACTGATGATAGATCAACAACATTGCAGTTACTCCACAATACTAACCTAAATGACAGAGTGAAAAGGAGGAAGCTTGTACAGAATAAAAATATACCAAAACATGCATCATGCCTGCAATAAGACACTAAAGTAAAACTGCAAAAAAAAAAGAAGGTGTCTGCCCAATATAAAGGATCAAACCTGGCGGAGGAATAAAATTAGCATAAATAGGAAAGTATACCAGTTTAATTTGAGGACCAGGATGTTGACAGCTGTGCCATACAGATAGCCAATCCTCAGTAAAAAACACGACAGCCCACTTGGAGTTTGCCAAAAGGCACCTAAAGGACGCAGACCATGAGAAACAAGATTTTCTGGTCTGATGAAACCAAGATTTAATTCTTTGGCCTGAATGCCAAGCGTCACGCCTGGGGGAAACCTGGCACGATCACTACGGTGAAGCATGGTGGTGGCAGCCTCATGCTGTGGGGATGTTTTTCAGTGGCAGGGACTAGGAGACTAGTCAGGATTGAGGCAAAGATGAACGGTGCAAAGTACAGAGAGATCCTTGATGAAAACCTGCTCCAGAGCGCTCAGGACCTCAGACTGGGGCAAAGGTTCACCTTCCAAGGGGACAATGATCCTAAGCACACAGCCAAGACAATGCAAGAGTGGCTTTTGATAAGTCTCTGAATGTCCTTCAGTGGCCCAGCCAGAGCCCGGACTGGAGAGACCTGAAAATAGCTGTGCAGCGACACTCTCCATCCAACATGACAGAGCTTGAGAGGATCTGCAGAGAAGAATGGGAGAAACTACCCAAATACAGGTGTGCTAAGCGTGTACACCCAAGAAGATACAAGGCTGTAATCGCTGCCAAAGATGTTCAAACAAAGTACTGAGTAAAGGGGCTGAATACTTACGTAAATGTGATATCAATTTTGTATTTTTTATACATTCACAAAACCTTCCTAAGAACTTGTTTTTGCTTTGTCCTTATGGGTAGATTATGTGTAGATTGATGAGAAAAAAAACTATTGAATCCATTTTAGAATAAGGCTGTAACGTAACAAAATGTGAAAAAAGTCAAGGGGTCTGAATACTTTCCAAATGGACTGTATGCAAGGAAATGAGGCTTGATTGTTGTTCAGTGACCGAATATCCCAAACTATCCAACTTGCAGCGGCAAATATAAAGAATTAATTAATTGCACTACAAATAAAGATGAAAATTGAACATTCTCTGGTATTGTCTTACCGGTAATCTATGTACTGAAAAAGGTTGTTCAAAGTGATACAATTGAGTGTCAATAGAGATAGCTCTAAATTCAGTCAAATTTCAATCAATCAACTTCACAGACAGACAGCCTAAAACCCCAATGAGCAAAGAAATGCAGAGGCTGGGAATAAACTCCCTAAAAGGCAGGAACCTAGGAAGAAACCTAGAGGAACCAGGCTCCAAGGGGTGGCCAGTCCTCTACTGGCTGTACTGGTAGAGATTCAGGAGTACATGTGGCCATTTAGGCCAGATTCAGTCTGTCCACTGAGTTTCTCCAACCAAATGTTAACTTGGTTGACCATGTCCTTGAAGCCAAGTCAGCCGATTTGGTTCCCTCAGATAGAGGCCAGTTGGTGGAATGACATGATCCTGGTGACATTACCTTGATCATTACCACTATTGCTGCGTTCAAGACAACTGGGAAGTCCAGCTTTTACTGGGAAAAATCGTTTTGCATGGTCATCCAACTTGGAATTCTAAGTCGAGAACTCGTCCTCTTTCTAGAGCTCTGACATTCCGGCCTGAAGATCACTGACGTCATGATTTGACCACTTTTTTTCAGGGTTCAAATGCCGTGTTCAAAATAACTGGGAACTAATGAAAAATATTAGGTCAAATCATGAGGTCAGTGATCTTCAGATCAGAGCTCTAGAAAGAGGCCCGAGTTGGAATTGCCCAGTTGTTTTGAACGCACTATAGTCGTTGATTTCCGAGTTCCCAGGTGTTTAAACGTGGCACCAGTCGTATTGACTAGTATGACACATACTTCTTGCTATACAGTCTAGGGAGCTTCCTGTGATTGTCGAGCTGTTTGTGAAACTTCCACGTCATTAAGACTGCAATCTCAGTTCAGGCAATGATTGACAGAGAGAAAAGAATCAGGGCTTTAATTGGCTGATGCAACTGTGTGCTGAAGGCTTATTTACAACAATACGTTTATTGTCCCGAAACTGCTTGAATCCAAATGCAATACACTTTTAGCGCATGAGGCATGTGCGAAAATGTTATAATGGAATTCAATTTAAATCTCATATCTATAGTATGCAAGGCACGTTAGGTTTTGTGGAAACGCTACCACGATAATTATAATTAGGGAATTCTTAACATACAACATGGAAGAAACTTTGTTATAATTCAACTCATGACGCGTGGGAACAGAGGCATCATTTATTACCCGAGACTGAATGGGCTATTCATGAGTAAAATACTAGAACCTCCGTAATATTTATGAAGCCAAATGATAAAGTATACAAGACTAAAGACAAAGCCTAAACATTTCAACGAAATACTGACGTAGACTTTAAATCAGGAAACGATTGATTCCGCGCATATCAAGTGTCCATCATCTCCCCAGGTCGCTTGCATGAAGCATAAAGACTGTATAACAATTGAGACAATAGTCCCCCGTCACTTTCAAGAAACTGTTTAATCTAACATGTCTACACGACCTCCCACACACTTCCAATAGCCATGGTTACGGAGTAACTTAACATCTTCGTTTTAGTTTTCATTAAAAGGGCATTACGCACCAAACGCTCTCTTTTCAATCCCAACGAGGTTCTCCTAGTAAAGGATAGAGGACAGGGAATTCCAGCAGAATGAGGGACAATCAACCCAGTTTTTTTTAAATCATGTAACGTAACCTAAGTATTTCGACTGTATAAAAAGAGTTAAACTATCTGATAATTTCAACTGAACACATCGGAAAGCATTTTGCGTAAAGTTAAAGCGCATTAAAAGGGCATGCACTTACATTTTCATCAATCTGGTTCAAAAGTCGACTCTTGAAAACTGCCTTACTAATACTATTCTCGTATTCCCCACTTGAACGGAAGTGATTGAAAGGCGAACTGCCTTGATTTGAAGTAAGGTAGAAGAAGGACGACTCACACTCAAAAGGGGAGTGGTCCGCAGAGGTGGGACCAAGTCACTATTTTTTGAGTCACAAGGTTCAAGTCCAGTCCCAAGTAGAACGGGTCGAGACTCGAGTCAAGACTAAGTCGTGCATTCCAAGAGCAAGTAAAGTCGAGTCCAGTCACAAGTTCAAGTCAAATATCAATTAAAACAAAAAAAATTATATATATAGACAATGACTTGTTCAACTACAAATCTGTCTGTTTACTGAGGCTAGCAGGCAGCCCTTTTCATTATTTTGTCTGTACATTTTATGTAATAATTAATTTTAACAAATTCCAAATGTAACATTCATCAGTAAATTATCAATTTGTACCGAAGCCACTCCAGAGTTGTCTTGACTGTGTGCTTAGGGTCGTTGTCCTGTTGGAAGGTGAAATGTCACCACAGTCTGAGGTCCTGAGAGCTCTGGAGCAGGTTTTCATCAAGAATCTCTCTGTACTTAGCTCTGTTCATCTTTCCCCTCGATCCTGACTAGTCTCGCAGTCCCTGCCGCTGAAAAATAACCCCACAGCATGATGCTGCCACCACAATGCTTCACCTTAGTGATGGTATTAGCCAGGTGTTGAGCGGTGCCTGGTTTCCTCCAAGGGTGACGCTTGGCATTCAGGCCAAACAGTTCAATCTTGGTTTCATCAGACCAGAGAATCTTGTTTAGAGTCTGAGAGTCTTTAGGTACCGTTTGACAAACTCCAAGCGTGCTGTCATGTGCCTTTTTTTTTTACTGAGGATTGGCTTCCATCTGGCCACTCTACCATAAAGACCTGATTGGTGGAGTGCTGCAGAGATGGTTTTCTTTCTGGAAGGTTCTCCAGTCTCCACAGAGGAACTCTGGAGCTCTGTCAGTGACCATCGGATTCTTGGTCACCTCCCTGACCAAGGCCCTTCTCTCCCCTGATTGCTCAGAGGCCACTGTGTTCTTGGGGAACTTCAATGCTGCAGACATTTTTTGGTACCCTTCCCCAGATCTGTGCCTCAACACAATCACAATTCCTTTGACCTCATGGCTTGGTTTTTGCTCTGACATACACTGTCAACTGTGGGACTTTTATATAGGACAGGTGTGTGCCTTTCCCAATCCTGTCTAACCAATTGAATTTACCACAGGTGGACTCCAATCAAGTTGTAAAAACATCTCAAGGATGATCAATGGAAACAAGATGCACCAGGGATCAATTTCAAGTCTCATAGCAAAGGGTCTGAATACTTATGTAAATAATGTATTTTTATTTTTAATAAATGTACATATTTTTCTTAACCTGTTTTCTATTTGTCAAAAACTTTATTTTTTATAGAACTTTAAAATTACTAATCAAAAAATGTCTTAATATTAGTATTAACATTTTATGTCTGACTATATATGAACATTTAATTGTGAAATTAGATTCAGGAAAGCCTGAATTGTCATCTAAAATATAGATAACACCAGTGACAAAAAGGCAGCACTTGCATTAAAATACATTAAGCTTGCATTTATGTTGATTGATAATGGTATGGGTTAACTATCTAAGTTTTGGTTAAAAAAATGTGGATCTTCAAAATCTACAATTTCCGTAGAATCATCTTTACATACTGTACACTGTATACTGTACATGAGTGTTTCATTAGTTTAGCTCAATTACTGACTGAGTAGGCACATTGTTATTAATGTTTTTGTTGTTATTGCATTTCAGGTGGATAGGGAGTAAGATCACTAGAAAGGACCATGCTGACAGACCAGGAAGAAAGCTGTTGTTGCACAGCAGAGGAATTACAGTCAATGCTTATGAACTGAATATTGTGTGTGAATTGCCTATTTATATCATTGGCACTAACAAAAAGGTTTGATTGTTCAGCAACATGAGCTGTACATGCCAACACTGCTTTGGTGATGAAAGGTATGTCACAGAGGTGACTATGTAGAAGCTACCCGCATACATTGCATTATATGCCCAGAAACGAATTCACCTGGTACGGGTTTCACCCAGACAAATATAAGGTGCGCACCTCTTTGCCCCTGGTAAGTCTTTCCCCTGTTGATCACAGGAGTAATTCATGCACTCGTCACTGATTGGGACCTGGGAGTTGCTTGCACCTGTTCTTTATTTAAGGCCAACGTCAGAAGCAGCACACCATCGATGTGAGCAGTGTGGCAGCAGAGCCAGAGCAACTGAGGAAAACGCGTGCTTTTACTGGAGCAGACTGGGACCAGTGTTGAAATGGAGAGAGAAGCCCTTTATGGGAATTGGGTTGGTAAATGCTTCACCCTTCCCAAATCTAAGTACCTCTCCATACCCATTTCCAACATTTCACCTGCTAGCAATGCCTGCCCACGTTCTCTACTGCTTTGTGAGCTATGCACTCAATGCCAGTCTGCCTACTGTGAACAAGAAAGAAGGCCTTTTGGGATACTGGGAGGGGGAAGCACGTTCACCTTTCCCTAAATTAAGTAGCCTACACTTTTAATTCCATTCGTACTGGTATAGACACTCAACCGGGGCGAATTCCTTTCAATCGCACTCGAGAAATCATTGTCTATTACAGCTTTTCTGCCTTGAACACTATCCGCTCAAATCTGGGCTATTTAAGTCACTGGTGTCCACCCCTCACTGGCTCTTACAAAAAAGACTATTGAAAACCTGAGCTTGGATTGGACTTTATTGACACCAGATAACATGACTCGAGCCACTATCCCTGCCTCCATTTATTTTGGTTTAAATTAATGTATCAAGCCTAGTTGACTTTCCCATTAAATTTGTTTAAATCTTTTGACCATTTCCCCATTAAAATTAGTTTTTGCTTTGATATTATTACTAATTTCCTCAATTCCTTTGTGGCTTATTGTTATTTTGTTTAATCATTTTTGGAGAGGTATTGTGGAGGTTTATTGGACTTGGCCTACTGTGTCTCAGCGCAATCTGCTGACAGAATATTTGTCTTTCACTCAATTCAACACAACCCAGGGGAGGCCTGCTGTGAACAATGGCTTGGATCCCTCAGAGGTTGCCTGCCATGGTGGGACCACGGAACGCTGCCTGCCAAGGACTGTTAAAATAGGCCTTTTACATTTCATATTTTTGGACTTGTCCACTTCGGACTTAGCTATTGTTCAATAGCTAGTGTAGAACACCCTTCTGTGTTTTGCAAGGTGTACCTTTTATTTAGTTTTTTAACTAATCATTCATACAAATGCAAAAACTGACTTGTCTATTGTCCCATTCTTCAATATGGTCTTTGATATACACTGAGTGTACAAAACATTAGGAACTTTGCACAACAGACTGACCAGGTGAAATCTATGATCCCTTATTGATATCGCCTGTTAAATCCACTTCAATCTGTGCAGATGAAGGGGAGGAGAAAGGTTAAAGGATTTTACTTTTTTTAAAGCCTTGAGACATGGATGTGTGCCATTCAGAGGGCGAATGGACAAGACAAAATATTTAAGTGCCTTTGAACGTGGTATGCTAGTAGGTGCCAGGCGCACCGGTTTCAGTGTGTCAAGAACTGCAACCTGCCTGGTTTCACGCTCAGTTTCCCGTGTGTATCAAGAATGGTCCACCACCCAAAGGACATCCAGAAAACATAACTGTGGGAAGCATTGGCGTCAACATGGACCAGCATTCCTATGGACGCTTGACACCTTGTTGTCCATGCCCCGATGAATTGAGGCTGTTCTTAGGGCAAAAGGAGTGTATTAAGGAATTAGGAACACTCAATATTAAGGTGTTCCTAATGTTTTGTACGCTGTTTTAGTTGACATATCTGTGTGATGTCTCATACATTAATAAAAATGTATTCACCCTGGACACTTGAATCATAAGCTCTAAGTGTTGTCTTGATTCATAGTACGTATGTTTAAGTTACCATAGTAGTTTAAAAAAATGTGAAGGCCAACAGGCAGAGTCATTTTGTAACCTAACAATATATACAATTTATACACAGCTTTATTGCATTTAATCATCCCCTAAATCCGGCCATTGAAAGCCTTGATCGTTGTATCCTTCCTCAGGAAACGACCTGCTGACAACATGGTGGCATGTTTTGATATGCTGCTCTAGAGTTCCATGGCCCAGCAGACTCACCTGGGGACAGGGGGAAAGATTCATGTTAGTTTTTTAAATTAAAGTATGGGAGACTGAGGGAGGAGAGAGCATGAGTTTAAGTACAGTAAAAATAACCAGTGACCATTGATTAAACGCTATATCACATATAGCAATAGTGAAGGTGCATAAATATACTATTACGAGCGTAGCCTACTTCTCTGCACTCAGATGAGATCGCAGGTAGTTAGTCAGAAGGCTCTGGAGGCCCTTGGAATATTCTGTCTCTGTCGCACCTGGAGAGAGCTGGATAGAAGTACTGAGTGTGCTTGAAAGAAAGGGAGCAATAGTTCATATGTAACAAGTATTACATTATTGAGGAATATAAAGGGGCCTTCAAATCAGACAAATTGATGTGTAAGAGACACAGCAACTCAATGGTTTTCAATGGGAGGAGTGTGTTGGAAAGCCCAAGCATTGTATTGCACTGTTCATGAAAAGTTGCAAAGATGTATCCATTAAACATATAGAAGAGTTTCTCCTCACCACACCGCTGCGTCAGACATGCATTTCAGGCATTTTGATTTGAAGGCAGCCTTACTCTGTTTGAAATTGCATCTTCATGTCTAACTTCGCTCTTACTTGCCACAGATGGGTGGAGATTTCACAAAAGAACAAATGGAATGGTCTCAAATGGGCAAACTCTACCCACCCGGGGGACTGGGCCATGTTAAATGAACTGGCCCACTCTCTGACCCCTAAGCCCTCACCAGTGAACCCTCATTGGCATAGGGTCTCCTGTCTAACCCTCTAATCAGTGTCTCTGACGGAGTTACTCCACTAGACAGGTTTATGTTGCATAGGTATTCTCCGCTCCTCATATGCTTGGAGTATTAGTTCAAATAGTATCATTAGGGAGCCCAGTGCCTAAGGAGTTGGATCTATAACCGAAAGGTGGCTGCTTCAAAGCCTGGGCCAGGTGCTAGAAAAAAAGGAGGGAACTGATCTGGCAACTGGAGGGCTGCTGGGCTCACATCCTATAGACCATCCCCTACTGTTGGGCCCTTGAGCAAGGCCATTAACGCCACAACATGCTCTTCATCCATGGGCACTGCACTGCAGCTTGACCCTGTGCTCGTCTCAACTGTTAGTGATGTGTGCCGTCATAACTTACTGACACAGTGCTCCATGTTCCTGCTGGTAGCAGACCTTAACCTGGATGAGTATGGTTGCATCTATCTGCACCAGGCTCCTTGGAAATCAGATGACACATCTGCATGGATTAGCAAAATAAAATTGTTCCTGTATTTAGACAATCGTAGTCAAGACAGACAATGTTTCTTTTAGGCAGGAGTGTACAGGTTTTTGTTCCAACACTTCATTGAACTAATTGTGATCTAAATTGTAAACCATGACTAGTTGAATGAGATGTTCGTGCGAGGCAGGAATAAAAATGTGCACAGTTCAGTCCCCTGGAAATAGATTTGCAAAAATCCAGTAACTTTCCCAAAATACTGGTTATCCAGAAATCCTGGTTGGACGATTTCAGATTTCCTGCTGATTCGGGGAAACTTCCAACCAGGTTTTCTGGAAGACTGGGTAATTCTGAGAAAGTTACCAGATTTTTTGCAACTACCTGGGACAGAAATCACCCATGTCTATATTATAGAACAAGCTCCCTAAGTTACAATGAGATGACAATTCTGCATGACAGTGAATAACATTTGTGTATCTACAGGTAACTGCCAAAATAAAAGGTAACACCAACAAAGTGTCTTAATAGGGCATTGGGTCTTCACGAGTCAGAAATGCTTCAATGCACCTTCGCATAGATTCTACAAGTGTTGAACTCTATTGGAGGGATACCACACCATTCTTCTACAAGAAATTCCAACCTTTGGTGTTTTGTTGGTGGTGGAAAACGTTGTCTCTGGCATCGCTCAAAAATCTCCCATAAGTGTTAAGTTCAGTTGAGATCTGGTGACAGACGGTCATGGCATATGGCTTACATCGTTTTCATGCTCATCAAACCATTCAGGCACGTGTGTCCTGTGGATGGGGGCATTGTCTTCCCATGAGGGCATCTCCATGGGATCCAAAATAATGGCCTGCCCAGCATTTTTATACATCACCCTAAGCATGATGGGATTTTAATTGCTTAATTAACTCAGGAACCACACCTTTGTGGAAGCATCGGCTTTCAATATGATTTGTATCCTTCATTTACTCAAGTGTTTCCATTATTTTGGCAGTTACCTATATATGTATCTAACATGTTACACCTTACTGAATTAACCTCAGATTTTCCTTGTGCTCAGGAGGTCCTTAAAGTTCTACATCTGTCTGGGTGTTATGTGCTTAAGTCTTAAATATAACTAGCAAATATATAGTTTTGTTTCTAGAAACCTATCATTAGCTACATTTACATTTACATTTAAGTCATTTAGCAGACGCTCTTATCCAGAGCGACTTACAAATTGGTGCATTCACCTTATGAGCTACATTGATGAACTCAGCTGATGGTGGGACTAAGCTATCTAGCTAGCTCTTCCCCAGCAGATTCAGCCTAGCTAGCTACCTATCTACCTAATGGCCTTTTTATAATCGTTATAGATGAATATAAATATATTCATTTTAGTTTCGCATCTAGAGCTGGCTAATATAGCAAGCCAGTTGATATTACAGTAGCTAGGATGAATACAATGTGTGACAGTAGCTATGGGCGACATTATATAATTGAGTGAGATGTAATCCGAAGGAATGACATCACAACAGAAAAATATTTATAGCTAAACTGAAATAACTGATTTTACCATTGCAGATATCCACTGGCAAATCTTTACACAAATGAGATCATCAAAAACATGTTGGAAAAGCATTAGGCTGAATTAGCTAGCTAGCTTTCTTACCTAAAAGAAGAATCACTGTCACGATCGTGTGGCGGATTAACGGACCAAAATGCAGCTTTTGGAAAATAAGCCATCTTCTTTATTAAACAACACGAAGATGAACACGACACAAAACACTTTACAAACTAACAAAACAACCGTGAAGCTACAAACGTTGTGCACATACATACAGGCTACTAACGTTCTTACATAGACAATTACCCACAACCAATGAGAGCCTATGGCTACCCTAAATAAGGCTCCCAATCAGAGACAACCGAAATCAGCTGTCTCTAATTGGGAACTCATTCAGGCAACCATAGACTCTCCTAGATAACTAACCACCATAGACAATGCTAAACATCTACACTCAACACAAAACCATATACTACACCCATTAACCCCTTTACCAAATAAACACCCAAAACAACAAAACATAAACATTCCCCATGTCACACCCTGACCTAACTAAAATAATAAAGAAAACCAATAATACTAAGGCCAGGGCGTGACATAACCCCCCCCTTGAGGCGCGAACTCCGGGCGCACCATACACAGTCTAGGGGAGGGTCTGGGTGGGCTTCCATCCACGGTGGCGGCTCCGGCTCTGGTCGCGGTCCCCACGTCACCACAGTACCTAAACACCTCCTAGGCTTCCTCCAAACGACCCCCCTCCACCTTAACCCCATTGCATTCAGGGGCAGTTCCGGACTAAGGGGCAGTACCAGGGTAAGAGGCAGTACCAGGGTCAGGGGCAGTACTAGGGTCAGGGACAGTACCAGGGTCAGGGGCAGTACCAGGGTAAGGGGCAGCACCAGGGTAAGGGGCAGCACCAGGGTAAGGGGCAGCTCCGGACTGAGGAATGGCAGCTCCGGACTGAGGGACTGCAGCTCCGGACTGAGGGACTGCAGCTCCGGACTGAGGGACGGCCCATGGCTGGCTGACAGATCTGGCTGCTCATGGCTGGCTAACGGATCTGGCTGCTCATGGCTGGCTAACTGATCTGGCTGCTCATGGCTGGCTAACTGATCTGGCTGCTCATGGCTGGCTGACTGATCTGGCTGCTCATGGCTGGCTGACGGATCTGGCTGCTCATGGCTGGCTGACGGATCTGGCTGCTCATGGCTGGCTGACGGATCTGGCTGCTCATGGCTGGCTGACGGATCTGTCTGCTCATGGCTAGCTGACGGATCTGGCTGCTCATGGCTAGCTGACGGATCTGGCTGCTCATGGCTAGCTGACGGATCTGGCTGCTCATGGCTAGCTGACGGATCTGGCTGCTCATGGCTAGCTGACGGATCTGGCTGCTCATGGCTAGCTGACGGATCTGGCTGCTCATGGCTAGCTGACGGATCTGGCTGCTCATGGCTAGCTGACGGATCTGGCTGCTCATGGCTGGCTGACGGATCTGGCTGCTCATGGCTGGCTGACGGATCTGGCTGCTCATGGCTGGCTGACGGATCTGGCTGCTCATGGCTGGCTGACTGATCTGGCTGCTCCTGTCTGGTTGGCGGCTCTGGCAGATCCTGTCTGGTTGGCGGCTCTGGCAGATCCTGTCTGGTTGGCGGCTCTGGCAGATCCTGTCTGGTTGGCGGCTCTGGCAGATCCTGTCTGACGGACGGCTCTAGCGGCTCCTGTCTGGCTGGCGGCTCTAGCGGCTCCTGTCTGGCGGACGGCTCTAGCGGCTCATGGCAGACGGGCGGCTTTGCAGGCTCATGGCAGACGGGCGGCTTTGCAGGCTCATTGCAGACGGATGACTCAGATGGCGCTGGGGAGACGGATGGCTCAGATGGCGCTGGGGAGACGGATGGCTCAGATGGCGCTGGGGAGACGGGCAGTTCAGTCATTGCAGTGCAGACGGCAGACTCCTGCCGGCTGAGGCGCACTGTAGGCCTGGTGCGTGGTGCCGGGACTGGTGGCACCGGGCTGGGGACACGCATCTCAGGGCTAGTGCGGGGAGCAGCAACAGGACGCACAGGACTCTGGGGACACACAGGAGGCTTGGTGCGTGGTTTAGACACTGGTGGTAAAGGGCTGGAGACACGCACCATATAGCTAGTGCGCGGAGGAGGCACTGGTGGTACTGGATTGGGGCGGGGAGGTGGCGCCGGAAATAACGGACCGTGCAGGCGTACTGGCTCCCTTGAACGCCGAGCCTGCCCAACCTTACCTGGTTCTATGCTCCCCGTCGCCTGACCAGTGCGGGGAGGTGGAATAACCCGCACCGGCCTATGTAGGCGAACCGGGGACACCATGCGTAAGGCTGGTGCCATGTACGCCGGCCCGAGGAGACGCACTGGTGACCAGATGCGTTGGGCCGGCTTCATGACATATGGCTCAACGCTCAGTCTAGCCCGGCCGATACGTGGAGCTGCAATGTACCGAACCGGGCTATGCACGCGTACAGGAGACACCGTGCGCTCTACTGCGTAACACGGTGTCTGCCCGTACTCCCGCTCTCCACAGTAAGTACAGGGAGTAGGCGCAGGTTTCCAACCTGACTTCGCCACACTCCCTTTAAGGCCCCCCCCAAGAAATTTTTGGGGTGTACTCACGGGTTTCCAGCCTTGTCTCCGTGCTGCCTCCTCATATCGCCTCCTCTCGGCTTTCGCTGCCTCCAGCTCTTCACGAGGGAGGCGATATTCTCCAGGTTGATCCCAAGGTCCATCTCTTTCTAATTCGTCCTCCCAACTCCAGAGATCCTGTGTAGGTAGGTCCTGTTGCCGCCTTCCATGCCGCTTGGTCCTATGGTGGGTAATTCTGTCACGATCGTGTGGCGGATTAACGGACCAAAATGCAGCTTTTGGAAAATAAGCCATCTTCTTTATTAAACAACACGAAGATGAACACGACACAAAACACTTTACAAACTAACAAAACAACAAAACGACCGTGAAGCTACAAACGTTGTGCACATACATACAGGCTACTAACGTTCTTACATAGACAATTACCCACAACCAATGAGAGCCTATGGCTACCCTAAATAAGGCTCCCAATCAGAGACAACCGAAATCAGCTGTCTCTAATTGGGAACTCATTCAGGCAACCATAGACTCTCCTAGATAACTAACCACCATAGACAATGCTAAACATCTACACTCAACACAAAACCATATACTACACCCATTAACCCCTTTACCAAATAAACACCCAAAACAACAAAACATAAACATTCCCCATGTCACACCCTGACCTAACTAAAATAATAAAGAAAACCAATAATACTAAGGCCAGGGCGTGACAATCACCTTGCAGGGAGTCCTCCATGTTGCAATGTGGCTAGCTACCTACTCAATGTCTAGGTTCACATCCACTGTATTCACATCCTACCATACCCTTGTCTGTACATTATGCCTTGAATCTATTCTTCCAAGCCCAGAAACTTGCTCCTTTTACTCTCTGTTCTGAACGCACTGGACGACCAGTTCTTATGACCTTTAGCCGTACCCTTGTACTACTCCTCCTCTGTTCCTCTGGTTATGTAGATGTTAATCCAGGCCCTGCAGCGCCTAGCTCCACTCCCATTCCCTAGGCGCTCTCATTTGTTGACTTCTGTAACCGTAAAAGCCTTGGTTTCATGCATGTTAACATTTGAAGCCTCCTCCCTAAGTGTGTTTTATTCCCTGCTTTAGCAAACTCTGCCAACCCGGATGTCCTAGCCATGTCTGTAACCTGGCTTAGGAAGACCACCAAAAATCCTGAAATAGATATTATCCTGACCAACCTGCCCTCTAAATACAAATCTGCTGTCTTCAACCAAGATCTCAGCAATCACTGCCTCATTGCCTGCGTCTGTAATTGGTCTGCGGTCAAACGAACACCCCTCATCAATGTCAAACGCTCCCTAAAACACTTCAGCTGGCAGGCCTTTCTAATCGACCTGGCCAGGGTATTCTGGAAGGATATTGACCTCATTCCATCAGTAGAGGACGCCTGGTTATTCTTTACAAGTGCTTTCCTCATCCTCTTATGTAAGCATGCCCCATTCAAAAGCAGGAACAGATATAGCCCTTGGTTCACTCCTGACTGTCCTTGACCAGAACAAAAACATCCTGTGTTGTACTGCATTAGCACCGTATAGCCCCCGCGATATGCAACTTTCAGGGAAGTTTGGAACCAATATACACAGGCAGTTAGGAAAGTAAAGGCTAGCTTTTTCAAACAGAAATGTGCATCCTGTAGCACAAACTCCAAAAAGTTCTGGGAAACTGTAAAGTCCATGGAGAATAAGAGCACCTCCTCCCAGCTGCCCACTGCTCTGAGGCTAGGAAACACTGTCACCATCGATAAATCCACAATAATTGAGAATTTCAATGAGCATTTTTCAACAGCTGGCCATGCTTTCCACCTGGCTACCCTTACCCCGGTCAACAGCCCTGCACCCCCCACAGCAACTTGCCCAAGCCTACCCCATTTCTCCTTCACCCAAATCCAGACAGCTGATGTTCTGAAAGAGTTGCAAAATCTGGACCCCTACAAATCAGCTGGGCTAGACAATCTGGACCCTTTCTTTCTAAATTATGCGATGCAATTGTTGCAACCCCTATTACTAGCCTGTTCAACCTCTCTTTCGTATCGTCTGAGATCCCCAAAGATTGGAAAGCTGCCGCGGTAATCCCCCTCTTCGAAGGAGGAGACACTCTAGACCCAAACTGTTACAGACCTATATATATCCTACCCTGCCTTTCTCAGGTCTTCGAAAGCCACGTAAACAAACAAATCACCGACCATTTCGAATCCCACCGTACCTTCTCCGCTATGCAATCTGGTTTCTGAGCTGGTCATGGGTGCACCTCAGCCACACTCAAGGTCCTAAACGATATCATAACCGCTGTCAATAAAAGACAATACTGTGCAGCCGTATTCATCAACCTGGCCAAGACTTTCGACCTTGGTTTCTCAAATGACTGCCTCGCCTGGTTCACCAACTACTTCTCAGAGTTCAGTGTGTCAAATCGGAGGGCCTGTTGTCCGGACCTCTGGCAGTCTCTATGGGGCTGCCACAGGGTTCAATTCTTGGGCTGACTCTTTTCTTTGTATACATCAATGATGTAGCTCTTGCTGCTGGTGATTCTCTGATCCACCTCTATGCAGACGACACCATTCTGTATACTTCTAGCCCTTCTTTGGAAACTGTGTTAACTAACCTCCAAACAAGCTTCAATGCCATACAACTCTCCTTCCGTGGCCTCCAACTGCTCTTAAATGATAGTAAAACTAAATGCATGCTCTTCAACCGATTGTTGCCCACACCCGCCTGCCCGACTGACTAGCATCACTACTCTGGACAGTTCTGACTTGAATATGTGGACTACTATAAATACCTAGTTGTCTGGTTAGACTGTAAACTCTCCTTCCAGACTCACATTAAGCCTCTCCAATCCAAAATTAAATCTAGAATCGGCTTTTCTAATTTGCAACAAAGCATCCTTCACTCATGCTGCCAAACATACCCTTGTAAAACTGACCATCCTACCGATCCTTGACTTCGGCGATGTCATTTACAAAATAGCCTCCAACACTCTACTCAGAAAATTGGATTCAGTCTATCACAGTGCCACCCGTTTTGTCACCAAAGCCCCATATACTACCCACCACTGCGACCTGTTTGCTCTTGTTGGCTGGCCCTCGCTTCATATTTGTCGCCAAACCCACTGGCTCCAGGTCATCTATAAGTCTTTGCTAGGTAAAGCCCCGCCTTATCTCAGCTCACTGGTCACCATAGCAGCTCCACCTCGAGCACACGCTCCAGCAGGTATATTTCACTGGTTATCCCCAAAGCCAATTCCTCCTTTGTTCGCCTTTCCTTCCAGTTCTCTGCTGCCAATGACTGGAACAAATTGCCAAAATCCCTGAAGCTGGAGAGTCATAACTCCCTCACTAAATATAGGCATCAGCTGTCAGGGCAGCTCACAGATCATTGCACCTGTACATAGCCCATCTGTAAATATCCCACCCAACTACCTCATCCCCATATTGTTATTAGTTTTGTTGCTTCTATGCAGCCCAGTATCTCTACTTGCACATCTATCACTCCAGTGTTTAATTGCTAAATTGTAATTACTTCTCCACTACTGCCTATTTATTGCCTTACCTCCCTAATCTTACTTCATTTGCACACACTGTATATAGATGTTTTCTATTGCGTTATTGACTGTACGTTTGTTTATTCCATGTGTAACTCTGTGTTGTTGTTTGTGTCGCACTGCTTTGCTTTATCTTGGCCAGGTCGCAGTTGTAAATGAGAACTTGTTCTCAACTGGCCTACCTGGTTAAATAAAGGTAAAATAAAAATACCTGGGGATGTAAACGTCATGTATGGGTCACGCATTACATTTAGCTAGCCAATCAATGGCATTGTAACAAAAAGCAGTGGTATGATTGGTCAAGGCTGCCAGTCATATTTTATTAACATGTCCTTGTAGATTTGCGAGCACAGGCAAGTATACCGTGAGCAGGGAGTTGCGTGCTCGATACTTAATTGGATTTTAAGTGCAATACATTTTCTGGGAATGCAACATTTTTGTCTGAGCTCTTAACTCCATCTCAGCTCCTCAACATGATCCTCTGCTCCCTCTTTTTTTTGTTGATCAACTCTCTTCACCCACATTCAACATTATTTTCCACGTTCTCGACACGCCCCACGTTCTCGGCATGCCATAGGTTGATACCATTTTAACAGAACAAATAAGAGTGAATCCTCGTTAGCTTTAAGTCTGTTTTTCCCTATATCTTCACAGAAATGTTATCAATGCAAAAACTTTGGGCTTTGGCAACAGCTCAGTAGGGCATGCATACTAAAGGTTTGTTTATGAGAGCCACACAATATTAATATAAGTAGTTACTTTTAAAACAGAAACATTCACTGATTTGTTAGAATGTACATTTACTGCCCTCTCCTGACCGTTTCAGTTAATTGTCTTGGAACGAGGCCTATTCAAATTAGTTATGCACTTGGTTTTAAATTACAGCAGCTTAGAGAACCTCAAATAGGGGATACCTATTGAGTTGCACAACTGAATGCATTAAATTGACATCCATGTTATTGGTGCCCGGGGAGCATTTGTTGTTGGTGGTTAAGTGATAGGGGGCAGCATTTTCACCTTTGGATGAATAGCGTGCCCAGAGTGAACTGCCTCCTACTCTGTCCCAGATGCTAATATATGCATATTATTACTACTATTGGATATAAAACACTCTGAAGTTTCTAAAACTGTTTGAATGATGTCTGTGAGTATAACAGAACTCAAATGGCAGGCAAAAACCTGAGAAGAAATCCAAACAGGAAGTGAGAATTCTGAGGCTGGTCGATTTTCAACTCATCGCCTATTCAAATCCCATTAAGATATGGATCTGTTTGCACTTCCTACGCCTTCCACTAGATGTCAACAGTCTGTAGAACGTTGAATAAAGCCTCTACTGGGATGTGGGGCCGGTTGGGAGGTGTTTCAGTCAGTGGTCTGGCAGAGTGCCAGTTCTTGGTCACGCGCATTCCAAATGATATCGCCTTGCGTTCCATTACTTCTGTAGACACAAAGGAATTCTCCGGTTGGAACGTTATTTAATATTTATGATAACAACATCCTGAAGATTGATTCTCTACTTAGTTTGACAAGTTTATTCGACCTGTAATATTTATTTTTGAAGTTTTCGTCCGACGTTCGCCTGGATCTGCGTGAGCGTTTGGACATATGTACTAAATATGCTAGCAAAAGTAGCTACTTGGACATAAATAATGGACATTATTGTAACGGCTTTCTTCCTGGGAAGAAGGAGAGGACCAAAATGCAGCGCAGTTAGTGTTCAACGTGTTTAATAAAGAATGACAATAACGTGAACACTATACAAACTACAAAATAACAAACGTGAAAACCGAGACAGTCCTATCTGGTGCAGAACACAAACACAGAGACAGGAAACAACCGCCCACAATCCCCAACACAAAACAAGCCACCTATATATGATTCTCAATCAGGGACAACGATTGACAGCTGCCTCTGATTGAGAACCATATTAGGCTGGACACAGAAACAGACGAACTAGACACACAACATAGAATTCCCACCCAGCTCACGTCCTGACCAACACTAAACAAGCAAAACACATAAGAACTCTGGTCAGGACGTTACAATTATCGAACAAAACAACGATTTATTGTGGAACTAGGATTCCTGGGAGTGTATTCTGATGAAGATCATCATCAAAGGTAAGGGAATATTTATGATGTAATTTCGTATTTCTGTTGACTCCAACATGGCGGAGAAATGTTGTTATATCTGAGCGCCGTCTCAGATTATTGCATGGTGTGCTTTTTCCATAAATCGTTTTTGAAATTTGACACAGCGGTTGCATTAAGAACAAGTGTATCTTTAATTCTATGAAAAACATGTATCTTTCATCAAAGTATATGATGAGTATTTATGTTATTAGATGTGGCTCTTTGCAATTTCTCCGGATATTTTGGAGGCATTTCTGAACATGGCGCCAATGTAAACTACGATTTTTGGATATAAATATGCACATTATCGAACAAAACATACATGTATTGTGTAACATGATGTCCTATGAGTGTCATCTGATGAAGATCATCAAAGGTTAGTGATTGATTTTATCTATATTTCTGCTTTTTGTGACTCCTATCTTTGGCTGGGAAAATGGCTGTGTTTTTCTGTGGCTATGTACTGACCTAACATAATCGTTTGGTGTGCTTTCGCCGTAAATCCTTTTTGAAATCAGACATGTTGGCTGGATTCACAACATGTGTAGCTTTAATTTGGTGTCTTTCATGTGTGATTTCATGAAAGATTGATTTTTATAGTAATATATTTGAATTTGGCACGCTGCATTTTTTCTGGCTTTTGGCCAAGTGGGATGTTAGCATCCGACATATCCCAGAGATGTTAATTGCCTTGCTCAAGGGGCAGAACAGCAGATTTTTTGCACCTTGCCAGCTCGGGGATTCGAACCAGCGACCTTTCGGTTACTGGCTCAATGGTCTTAACTGCTAGGCTACCTGCTGCCAATAACAGAATATTTACATAATTTGGCTGTGACATCACAGAGAGCTATTCCATGGAGAATGTAGACCTGGTAAACCACCAAACAACATTAGTCATTTTCAATGAGTTTCAAGTTTCAACGTTTGTCACATACACTGTATACAGTAGATGTAAAACAGAACAGTGAAATGCTTACTTGCAAGCTCTTTCCCAACAATGCAGTATTCAGTATCAAGGTGAGAGGAAATAAAATAAAGGAAATAACTGGGCTATTTCCTGTAATATTTGTAATCCTCTGATTGCAGTTGAACTCACTGCTCAAGTGCAGTCATATCTTTGGTATAAGGAAGCATAGCCTATTATGAGTGAGTGTGTGAACCAGCGGAGGAGCCACAATACACAGTGCCCACCAGGGAGGGAAACATAGTGGTGGGAATCAGAATGTGTGGACACAGCACCTGGATCACCTAACATACGCTCAGAATCACGATATTCACTCAGGCTCTCAAAAAATGCTGGTGCTTAGGGACCCTGAACAAGCCCCCACAATTCCCAGACAGCAGGGTATCAATTCACCAACACACCAAGCACCAAGACAGCAGCAATTAAGAAGGGGGTCTTTATCTGGTTCAGTCAATTCCATTATTAACACAGTGTAAACCCCAGTTGCTCCACGTTTATAAATGAGCCTGGTAGTAAAGTAGTTATAACCTAAAAGTAGGCTAGTATCTGTGGTCTTGCCTAAGTGCATAGAAGGCCTAGAGAAGAAAATATTTTGTAGTTACTTTCAATTTAAAAAAATGTTTTAAAGGCTGGCACATTCCACAATTCACTCTGTCGAATCAAAAGACTGTACGCAAGTCCAAAGACGGCATGTGAGGCAAATCCAACTGGCCCAAGAAGTGAAAGGAAATCATGTGTTGCACAGCCACACAGAGCTTTGTTTGACATCTATAGGATTTCCATGGGATTGAGGAGAGAACCTGCTCATTAAGCCTTGTATAAGATTACATCTCCATATTCTCAGAGGCCCTGATGATTTCTATTGTTACACTTCCTGGAACTGCATCCCAAATGGCACCCTATTCCCTAAATAGTGCACCACTGTGCACCCTTTGACTCTGTTAAAAATATAGCACACTATAAAAAGGGAATAGAGTGGGTCCTCCTGGGTCTACAGTGGGTGGGAACTGAGTGTACACAGGTGACTCTGGGGGGGGGGGGGGGGGGGGGGGGGGGGGGGGGGGGGGGGGGGGGGGGGTTGCTGTGGTGATTCCCCCACAGTCCTGCCCATTCACACAGGGAGCTCATGTGTACTGAGTGTGGTGATGAACCATGGCCCGGCACGAAGCTGGGAGTTGCACAGTCTGCTTTTACACCGCCACTCACTCAACTGTGGCAACAAAAGCCTCATGGGTGACTAGTCTCTGCATTCTCCCTCTCCTTTCTCTCGTGCTCTGTGATTTCCTTCTGGGCAAGTCTGTCTCAGCCAGAGCTGAGGTCTACAGACGCCCAAGACATTGATATCAGTGCTGCAGAGTGACAGACAGGCTCCAGTCCGGCTCAAAACCAACCATGCCTGGGTTCACATGGAGGATGTTACGTACTTACCAACTTGAAATCTCAGAGAGACAGATTGGATTTTGTTGAAGGGAAAATAGCAGCTGGCAAAACAATATTCCCTGAATATTCTTGTCTTTATAACATAATGGCACTGCTAGGCTATATGTAGTAACTAAGAATTACACTCAGTAAGCTGCCAGGATGAGAAGCACTACAGGCAACTGTCAGGTTTTGTCCAGGACTGTTCAGGTTTTGGTCACAAGATGTCCCCATTGCACCTTTTTTGTACCTTTTGTTTTTCCTTGCTCTAATTATTGTTTGCACCTGTGTGTCGTTCCCTTGTTAGTATTTAAACCCTGTGTGTTCCTCAGTTCCTTGCTCAATGTTTGTATGTTAGCACCCAGCCCCAGCCCAAGCCTTGTTCTGAACATATGATTCTCTTATTGGATTTTCCAGAGGTTCTCTGGTTTAGTTCTTGTGTATTTTTGAGTAGTCTTTTGAGGTTTGTTTTTCCCTGCTGTTTTTACCACTTTGGAATTTCTTTGTATTTTGGAGGATATCCATCTTGTGCTTCTTGGCTTTATGTTTGGACATTGTGGATTTAGATTCTTTGCCTGAAGATTTTGTTCTTTAATTAAACCACCATCTCTAGTACTGCTGTGTCTGCCTCATCTTCTGGGTTCTGACGATTATTAGTGACTGTTTCTCGCACCGGGTCCTGACAGCAACAGTCAGACCTTTTAAACAAGTAACACTTAGCAACTTTACTGGCATCAGTAATTAGTCATTTGCAGATTACTAATGCTCTGAAAAGTAATTGCCAGTTGAAAGAGGTTTTGAGAACGCTAAGTAAACGAGACTCTCAGGGCTACTGAACTCTCGCACTCTTCTGGTCAGTGCCTGTATGGCCTTGTGAGGCTTCAATAATGAAGATGTGCAACGGAAATGTATTTGAAATGAGCCAAAGCAGAGACTGGAGCATCCTTGATGTGGACGGCACAGGTTACCTCCTAAATGACACTGGCTTTTCCCTATGTAGTGCATACGGTGCCGATTTGGGATGCACCCACAGTCTCTCCAGCTGCCACACCAACAGCCAAACCCAAGATGGTTCCAATTAGGCTTTGGCATTATACCGTATATATTCCATATACCAGGGTATTTGTAAAAAGATACAGGATGATTTTTCAATACTGTCAATACCGTTAACTATTTATTTTAAAAAAAGTGAATATTTATAGCAACTTTTTTAATTTTTTAAATACATTTTACCCCCTTTTCTCCCCAATTTTCGTGGTATCCAATCACTAGTAATTACTATCTTGTCTCATCGCTACAACTCCTGTACGGGCTCGGGAGAGACGAAGGTTGAAAGCCATGCGTCCTCCGAAGCACAACCCAACCAGCCGCACTGCTTCTTAACACAGCGCGCCTCCAACCCGGAAGCTAGCCGCACCAATGTGTCTGAGGAAACACTGTGCACCCGGCCCCCTTAGTTAGCCCGCACTGCGCCCGGACCGCCACAGGAGTCGCTGGAGCACGATGAGACAAGGATATCCCTACCGGACAAACCCTCCCTAACCCGGACGACGCTAGGCCAATTGTGCGTCGCCCCACGGACCTCCCGGTCGCGGCCGGCTGCGACAGAGCCTGGGTGCGAACCCAGAGACTCTGGTGGCACAGCTAGCGCTGCTATGCAGTGCCCTAGACCACTGCGCCACCCGGGAGGCCTTTATAGCTGCTTTTTAAGTAAATACCTGCAGTCAACTTGGAGATAAAGAATATTGCTTTCTTCATTTCACCTGTCACATTTTTTATTATGAAGCTTACAGGTAGTCCTCAGTCACATGATGTTTGTTTACAACCACACAACAATGAGAGATCGGAGCCTTGGGAGTATTGTGCAGCACATGCCAGGTGATATAGCTACAGTATGGAATTCAAAATGTAATGTTAGCCTGCTAGATACACTACATGACTAAAAGTATGTGAACACCCCTTGTCTGCTATAACAGCCTCCACTCTTCTGGGAAGGCTTTCCACTAGATGTTGGAAAATTGCTGCGGGACTTGCTTTCATTCAGCCACGAGCATTAGTGCGGTCGGGCACGGATGTTAGGCTATTAGGCCTGGCTTGCAGTCTGTGGTCCAATTCATCAGTTGGTTTAGCACTTGAGGCACTGTGGAGCATGAATTGAAATAATTCGCTTTTTTTGTTTTACTGGACTGCATCTGATGGTCAACGAGGTCAAATCACGACGTCAGTGATCTTCAGGTTGAAAAGTCTGAGCTCTAGTAAGATGGCCGAGTTTCCGACTTGGAATTCCGAGTTGGATGACCATTCAAAAGATTTCTCCCAACCGCCTCTCACGGTCCCTGCTCTCTCCTTCCTTTCCTCGGGTGAGACTGACCAGAGAGAGGGGACACCGTCTTCCACCTGATGGCGAAACTCGAGTCGCACTGCATCTGCCTCATGCACAAATTCATGTTGTTCCTATGACCAGAGAAAGTTAAATGTTCCTTAATTTTAAAATCGACACAACAAGCTACTAATAATTTAAAAAAACAATATTGATAATTGGCAACTCATTCATTGCAGCTGCAGCCTGAGCGGAAGTACGGAGAAGCACGTTTTGTAATAGTGTTGAATAAAAACAGTGACAGTGCTGAATATTAACTTAAACTCGCTCATAAAAACAGCAGCTCTTTGCTGTATTCGTTGATAGTCTCTCTGTGGTCATGGTTTTAAAAGTGATTAAATCTTACGCTGGCTAGTAGCCTATTAAACTTGGCTGTGGCCAGGGTCATGGTAGCTCTGTATCCACTGTGATTTGAGCTCTCTGATTGGGCAGCGGCAGTAGGTGCACTCGATTTAGTCACAGATTTGCCGGTCCGCTGGGTAAGTGGAGTTTGTCGATCATGATCTACCGGTTGGCGACCACAGGTCTAGAATGTCATTGTATGTTGTGGCATTAAGATATCCCTTCACTGGCACTAAGGGGCCTAGCCCGAACCATGAAAAACAGCCCCAGACCATTATTCCTCCTTCACCAAACTTTACAGTTGGCACTATGCATTGGAGCAGGTAGCGTTCTCATGGCATCCGCCAAACCCAGATTTATCTGTCGAAGTGCCAGACGGTGAAGCTTGAGTCATCACTCCAGAGAACGTGTTTCCACTGCTCCAGAGTCCAATTCCAGTCTTTAGCTTGTGTGCGGCTGCTCGGCCATGGAAACCCATTTCATGAAGCTCCCAAAGAACAGTTATTGTGCTGATGTTGCTTCCAGAGGCAGTTTGGAACTTGGTAGTGAGTGTTGCAACCGAGGACACATGATTTTTACACGCTATGCGCTTCAGCACTCGGCAGTTGTGTCGTGTGCGCTTGTGTGGCCTTCCACTTCGTGGCTAAGCCGTTGTTGCGCCTAGACATTTCCACTTCACAATAACACCACTTACAGTTGCCCGGGGCAGCTCTAGCAGGGCAGAAATTTGACAAACTGACTTGTTGGAAAGATGGTATCCTATGACGGTGCCACGTTGAAAGTTACCGAGTTCTTCGGTAAGGCCATTCTACTGCCAATGTTTGTCTATGGAGACTGTATAGCTGTGCACTTCATTTTATACAGGTGTGGCTGAAATAGACGAACCAACTAATTTGAAGGGGTGTCCACATACTTTTGTATAGAGGGTGCATTCGGAAAGTATTCAGACCCCTTGACTTTATCCCCATTATGTTAAGTTACAGCCTTATTCTAAAATGTATTGAATTCTTTTTTTCCTCATCAAGCTACACACAATATCCCATAATAACAAAGAGAAAACAGCTTTTTAGAAATGTTTGCAAATGTATTACAAATAAAAACAGATATGTTATTAACATTAATATTCAGACACTTTGCTATGCGACTCGAAGTTGAGCTCAGGTGCATCCTGTTTCCAATGATCATCGTTGATGTTTCTACAACTTGATTGGAGTCCACCTGTGGTAAATTCAAGTGATTGGACATAATTTGGAAAGTCACACACCTGTATATAAGGTCCACAGTTGACAGTGACACTTTCTGCAGCATTTGAAGATCCCCAAGAACACAGTAGCCTCCATCATTCTTAAAATGGAAGAAGTTGGGAACCACCTAGACTCTTCCTAAAGCTGGCCGGCCGGCCAGACTGAGCAATTGTGGAAGAAGGGCCTTGGTCAGGGAGGTGACCAAGAACCTAATGGTCACTGACAGTGATCCAGGTTCCTCTGAAGATGGGAGAACCTTGCAGAAGAACAACCATCTCTGCAGCACTCCACCAATCAGGCCTTTATAGTTGAGTGGCCAGACAGAAGCCACTCCTCAGTAAAAGGCACACGACAGCCCGCTTGGAATTTGCCAAAAGGCCTCTAAAGGACTCTGACCATGAGAAACAAGATTCTCTGGTCTAATGAAACCAAGACTGAACTCTTTGGCCTGAATGGCAAGCGTCACGTCTGGAGGAAACCTAGCACCATCCTTATGGTGAAGCGTGGTGGAGGTGCCAGCATCATGCTGTGGGGAGGGGGCCTGCTCAGCCCCCTCCTGTACTCCCTGTTCACCCATGACTGTGTGGCTACACATGCCTCCAACTCAATCATCAAGTTTGCAGACGACACCGCTATAATAGGCCTGATTACCAACAATGATGAGACAGCCTACAGGGAGGAGGTGAGGGCCCTGGCGGAGTGGTGCCAAGAAAATAACCTCTCCCTCAATGCCAACAAAACTGATTGTGGACTTCAGGAAAAAGAAGAGGGTACATGCCCCTATCCACGTTGACGGGACAGCAGTGGAGAAGGTGGAACGCTTAAAATGCCTTGGCGTACACATCACTGACAATCTGAAGTGGTCCATCCACACAGACAGTGTGGTGAAGAAGGCGCAACAGCGCCTCTTCAACCTCAGGAGGCTGAAGAAATTTGGCTTGGCCCCTAAGACCCTTACAAACTTCTACAGATGCACAATTGAGAGCATCCTGTCAGGATGTATCACTGCCCACAACAGCAGGGCTCTCCAGAGGGTTGTGCAGTCTGCTCAACGCATCACCGGGGGAACACTGCCTGCCCTCCAGGACACCTACAGCACCCGATGTCACAGGAAGGCCAGAAATATCATCGACAACAACCACTGCCTGTTCACCCCACTACCATCCAGAAGACGAGGTCAGTACAGGTGCATCAAAGCTGGGACAGAGAGTCTGAAAAACAGCTTCTGTCTCAAGGCCATCAGACTGTTAAATAGCCATCACTAGCCGGCTACTACTCGGTTACTCAATCCTGCATCTTGACACTGGTCACTTCAATAATGTTTATATTCTGCTTTACTAATTTCATATGTATATACTGTATTCTATTCTACTGTATATTAGTCAATGCCGCTCCGACATTGTTCGTCCTAATATTTTATATTTTTCTTAATTCCATTATTTTACTTTTATTTTACCGTGTATTGTGTATTGTTGTGATTTGTTGGATAATACTCCACGGTTGGAGCTAGGAACACAAGTATTTCGAAACACCCACAATAACATCTGCTAAATACGTATGTGTATGTGACCAATAAAATGTCATTTGATTTAATTTGTAGCGTCAAACTTTTTGATTTCACCTTTATTTAATCAGGTAGGCCAGTTGAGAACAAGTTCTCATTTACAAATGCGACCTGGCCAAGATAAAGCAAAGCAGTGCGACAAAAACAACAACACAGAGTTACACATGGAATAAACAAACGTAGAGTCAATAACACAATAGAAAAATCTGTAACCAGTGTGTGCAAATGAAGTAAGGCAATAAATAGGCCAATAGTGGTGAAGTAATTACAATTTAGAAATTTACACTGGAGTGATATGTGTGCATATGAGGAGGTGCAAGTAGAAATATTGGTGTGCAAAAGAGCAGAAAAACAAAAACAAATATGGGGATGAGGTAGGTAGTTGGTTGGATGGGCTATTTACAGATGGGCTGTATACAGCTGCAGCGATCGGTAAGCTGCTTTGACAGCTGACGCTTATAGTTAGTGAGGGAGATATAATTCTCCAACTTCAGTGATTTTTGCAATTCGTTCCAGTCATTGGCAGCAGAGAACTGTAAGGAAAGGTGGCCAAATAGGTGTTGGCTTTAGGAATGACCAGTGAAATATACCTGCTGGAACGCGTGCTACGGGTGGGTATTGCTATGGTGACCAGTGAGCTGAGATAAGGCGGAGCTATACCTAGCAAGGACTTATAGATGACCTGGAGCCAGTGGGTTTGGCAACGAATATGTAGCAAGGACCAGCCAACGAGAGCATACAGGTCGCAGTGGTGGGTAGTATATGGGGCTTTGGTGACAAAAAGGATTTCACTGTGATAGACGAAATCCAATTTGCTGAGTAGAGTGTTGGAGGCTAATTTGTAAATGACATCGCCGAAGTCAAGGATCGGTAGGATGGTCAGTTTTACGAGGGTAAGTTTGGCAGCATGAGTGAAGACGGCTTTGTTGCGAAATAGGAAGCCGATTCTAGATTTAATTTTGGATTGGAGAGGCTTAATGTGAGTCTGGAAGGAGAGTTTACAGTCTAACCAGACACCTTGGTATTTATAGTTGTCCACATATTCATATTCAAGTCAGAACCGTCCAGAGTAGTGATGCTAGTCGGGCGGGTGGGTGCGGGCAACAATCGGTTGAAGAGCATGCATTTCATTTTGCTAGCACTTAAGAGCAGTTGGAGGCCACGGAAGGAGAGTTGTGTCCAAAGAAGGACCAGATGTATACAGAATGGTGTCGTCTGCGTAGAGGTGGATCAGAGAATCACCCGCAGCAAGAGCAACATCATTGATATATACAGCGAAAAGAGTCGCCCGAGAATTGAACCCTGTGGCACCCCCATAGAGACTGCCAGAGGTCCGGACAACAGGCCCTCCAATTTGACACACTGAACTCTATCTGAGAAGTAGTTGGTGAACCAGGCGAAGCAGTCATTTGAGAAACCAAGGCTGTTGAGTCTGCCGATAAGAATACGGTGATAGACAAGGTCGAAAGCCTTGGCCAGTTCGATGAAGACCGCTGCACAGTACTGTCTTTTATCGATGGCGGTTATGATATTGTTTAGGACCTTGAGCGTGGCTGAGGTGCACCTGTGACCAGCTTGGAAACCAGATTGCACAGCGGAGAAGGTACGGTGGGATTCGAAATGGTCGGTGATCTGGTTGTTCACTTGGCTTTCGAAGACTTTAGAAAGGCAGGGCAGGATGGATATAGGTCTAACAGTTTGGGTCTAGACTGTTTCCCCCTTTGAAGAGGGGGATGACCGCGGCAGCTTTCCAATCTTTAGGAATCTCAGACGATACAAAAGAGAGGTTGAACAGACTAGTAATAGGGGTTGCAACAATTGCGGCAGATAATTTCAGGAAGAGAGGGTCCAGATTGTCTAGCCCAGCTGATTTGTAGGGATCCAGGTTTTGCAGCTCTTTCAGAACATCAGCTGTCTGGATTTGGGTGAAGGAGAAGTGGTGGGGCTTGGGCAAGTTGCTGCAGGGGGTGCAGAGCTGTTGGTTGCGGTAGCCAGGTAGAAAGCATGGCCAGCCTTAGAGAAATGCTTATCGAAATTCTCAATAATCGTGGATTTATCAGTGGTGACAGTGGTTCCTAGTCTCAGTGCAGTGGGAAGCTGGAAGGAGGTGCTCTTATTCTCCATGGACTTTACAGCATCCCAAAACTTTTTGGAATTAGTGCTGCAGGATGCAAATTTCTGTTTGAAAAAGCTAGCCTTTGCTTTCCTAACTGCCTGTGTATATTGGTTCCTGACTTCCCTGAAAAGTTGCATATCGCGGGGGCTATTCGATGCTAGTGCAGAAATCCACAGGGTGTTTTTGTGCTAGTCAAGGGCAGTCAAGTCTGGAGTGAACCAAGGGCTATATCGGTTCTTAGTTCAACATTTTTTGAAAAAGGCATGCTTATATAAGATGGTGAGGAAAGCACTTTTAAAGAATAACCAGGCATCCTCTACTGACGGAATGAGGTCAATATCCTTCCAGGATACCCGGGCCAGGTCGATTAGAAAGGCCTGCCCGCAGAAGTGTTTTAGGGAGCGTTTGACAGTGATGAGGGGTGGTCATTTGACCGTGGACCCATAACGGACACAGGCAATGAGGCAGTGATCGCTGAGATCCTGATTGAAAACAGCAGAGGTGTATTTAGAAGGCAAGTTGGTCAGGATGATATCTATGAGAGTGCCCATGTTTACGGATTGGGGTAAGAAGACTTGAGGCTGTAATTGCTGCCAAAGGTGCTTCAACAAAGTACTCAGTAAAGGGTCTGAATACTTATGTAAATGTGATATTTCAGTTTTTATTTTATTTTTATAAGTTACCAAAAATTGCGATAACCTGTTTTTTCTTTGCCATTATGGGGTATTATGTGCAGATTGATGATGGGGGAAAAAATATATATAATACATTTTAGAATAAGACTGTAACCTAACAAAATGTGGAAAAAGTCAAGGGGTCTGAATACTTTCCGAAGGCACTGTGGTACTCAGCTATTTTCAGGTCTCTCCAGAGGTGTTCGATCGGCTTCCAGTCTAGGCTCTGGCTGGGCCACTCAAGGATATTCAGAGACTTGTCCCTAAGCCACTCCTGCTTTGTCTTGGCTTTGTGCTTAGGGTCGTTGCTCTGTTGCAAGGTGAACCTTCGCCCCAGTCTGATGTCCTGAAGCAGGTTTTCATGAAGGATCTATTAAAAAAATGTAAAAATTTAACCCCTTTTTCGCCCAAATTTTGTGGTATCCAATTGGTAGTTACAGTCTTGCCTCATCGCTGCATCTCCCGTACAGACTCGGGGGAGGCGAAGGTCGAGAGCCGTGCGGCCCCGAAACACAACCCAACCAAGCGGCACTGCTTCTTGACACAATGCCCATTTAACCTGGAAGCCAGCCGCACCAATGTTTCGGAGGAAACACGGTACACCGGGAGACCGTATCCTTGTGAACTGAGCCTGGTCCTACACAGGAGTTGCTAGTGTGCGATGGGACAAGGACATCCCTGCCGGGCCAAACCCTCCCCTATCTCGGAGGGTGCTGGGCTAATTGTACGCCGCACCATGGGTCTCCCGGTCGCGGCCGGCTGCGAAAGAGCCTGGACTCGAACCCAGAATCTCTAGTGGCACAGCTACGATGCACTGCTAGCACTGCGCGATTCAGGAGGCAGGATCTGTTGTTAAGATGTTGCCGAAGAGGATTGCTGACGTTTTACATGCTCCTAACCAACTGTGCTATTTTGTTCATTTTTTTTGCGTTGTTTGTAACTTGTTTTTTTACTTATTTTCTATATAATGTTGCTGACATCAGAACAGTGATTACTCACCTCGAACTGGAAGAAGCTTTTTCCTTTAACGAGTTTAACGAGAAGTATATACTGTTATACTCCCTGACTGAGTCTGTAATACCTACATGTTTCAAGCAGACCACCATAGTCCCTGTGCCCAAGGAAGCGAGGGTAACCTGCCAAAATGATGACCACCCTGCAGCACTCACGTCTGTAGCCATGAAGTGCTTTGAAAGGCTGGTCATGGCTCACATCAACAGCATCCTCCAGGATACCCTAGACCCACTCCAATTCGCATACCGCCCCAACAGATTCACAGATGATACAATCTCAATCGCATTCCACACTGCCCTTTCCCACCTGGACAAAAGGAACACCTATATGAGAATGCTGTTCATTGACTACAGCTCAGCGTTCAACATCATGGTGCCCACGAAGATCATCACTAAGCTAAGGACCCTGGGACTAAACACCTCCCTCTGCAACTGGATCCTGGACTTCCTGATGGGCTGCCCCCAGGTGGTCAGTGTAGGCAACAACACGTCTGCCATGCTGATCCTCAACACTGGGGTGTGTGCTTAGTCCCCTCTTGTACTCCCTGTTCACCCACGACTGCGAGTTCAAACCCAAACCAGTCCAAACACACCAAGACAGTCGTGAAGAGGGCACGACAAAGCCTATTCCCCCTCAGGAGACTGAAAAGATTTGGCATGGGTCCACAGATCCTAAAAAAAAGTTCTACAGCTGCACCAATGAGAGCATCCTGACCGGTTGCATCACCGACTGGTATGATAACTGCTCAGCATCTGACCGTAAGTCGCAGGATGTATATAGGACGTATATAATAGGCGGTGTCAGAGGAAAGCCCATAAAATTGTCAGAGTCTCCAGTCACCCAAGTCATAGACTGTTTTCTCTGCTACCGCACGGCAAGCGGTACCGGAGTGCCAAGTCTAGAACCAAAAGGCTCCTTAACAGCTTCTACCCCCAAGCAATAAGACTGCTGAACAATTAATCAAATGGCCACCAGACTATTTATATTGACACCCCCCTATTTGTTTTGTACACTGCTGCTACTCGCTGTTTATTAGCTATGCATAGTCACTTCACCCTTACCTACATGTACAAATTACCTCAACTAACCTGTACCCCTGCACACTGACTCGGTACCGGTACCCCTGCATATAGCCTCGTTATTGTTATTTTATTGTGTTACTTTTATAACTTTTTACTTTTGTTTATTTGGTGAATATTTTCTTAACTCTTCTTGAACTGCACTGTTGGTTAAGGGCTTGTAAGTAAGCATTTCACAGTAAGGTCTACACTTGTTGTATTTGGTGCATGTGACAAATACAGTTTGATTTGATTTGGACTTTACTCTGTTCATCTTTCCCTCGGTCCTGACTAGTCTCCCAGTCCCTGCTGCTGAAAAACACCCCCACAGCATCACCGTAGGGATGGTGCCAGGTTTCCTCCAGACGTGACTCTTGGCATTCTGTCACGTTCCTGACCTGTTTTCCATTGTTTTTGTATGTGTTTAGTTGGTCAGGGCGTGAGTTGAGGTGGGCATTCTATGTTATGTGTTTCTATGTTGGGTTTAATGTGTTGCCTGATAATGTTCTCAATTAGAGGCAGGTGTTTGACGTTTCCTCTGATTGAGAACCATATTTAGGTAGGCTGTTCTCACTGTTTGTTGGTGGGTGATTGTCTTCCGTGTCTGTGTATGTCGCACCACACGGGACTGTTTCGTTTTCGTTCGTGTATGTAGTCTGTTCCTGTTCGTGCGTTCTTCATGTTTATGTAAGTTCGTTTGTTCAGGTCTGTTGACTTCGTTTATTGTTTTGTAGTTTGTTCAAGTGTATTTTCGTCTTCATTATTATTATTAAAATCATCATGTCTACATACCTCGCTGCGTGTTGGTCCGATCCATGCTCCTCCTCGTCTGAGGAGGAGAACGACTTCGACAACCGTTACAGAATCACCCACCCAACAAGGACCAAGCAGCGTGAAAAGCAACAGCAGCGATCGCAGGATTTCTGGACATGGGAGGACATACTGGACGGTAAAGGTCCATGGGCTCAACCTGGAGAATATCGGCGCCTTCGTGAAGAGCTGGAGGCAGCTAAAGCCGAGAGGCGGCGGTATGAGGAGGCAGCACGGAAGCAGGAGAAGGATCTGGGCTACACTACGTGGGAGGCGATCGACCCAAGGAGAGTACCGGAGCCCGCCTGGGATTCTCTGGCACAGTGTGAGGAGGGATACCGGCGAATGGAGGCAGCACGACGACGCGGTAGGAAGCCTGTTAGTCAAGCCCAAAAATTTCTTGTGGGGGGGCTAAAGGGTAGTGTGGCAAAGTCAGGTAGGAGACCTGCGCCAACTTCCCGATCTTACCGTGGAGAGCGAGAGTACGGGCAGACACCGTGTTATGCGGTAGAGCGCACGGTGTCTCCTGTACGTGTGCATAGCCCGGTGCGGGTTATTCCACCTCCCCGCACTGGCAGGGCTAGATTGAGTATTGAGCCGGATGTCATGGCATACATGGCACCAGCCTTAAGCATGGTGTCCCCGGTTCGCCTACATAGCCCAGTGCGGGTTATTCCACCTCCCCACACTGGTCGGGCTACGGGGAGCATACAACCAGGTAAGGTTGGGCAGGCTCAGTGCTCAAGGGAGCCAGTACGCCTGCATGGTCCGGTATATCCGGCGCCACCTCCCCGCCCCAGCCCAGTACCACCAGTGCCTACACCACGCACCAGGCTTCCTGTGCGTCTCCAGAGCCCTGTTCCTCCTCCACGCACTAGCCCTATGGTGCGTGTCTCCAGCCCATTACCACCAGTGCCTACACCACGCACCAAGCCTCCTGTGCGCCTCCAGAGTCCTGTGCGTCCTGTTGCTACCCCTTAATCCAGTGGGGTTAATTTGGAGGTTGGCCATTTGGAGGAGGCTACGGAAGTGGGCATTGACTATGGTGGGGTGGGGACCATGTCCGGAGCCGGAGCCGCCACCGTGGACAGATTCCCACCCAGACCCTCCCCTAGACTTTAGTTGTGCGCCCGGAGTTCGCACCTTGAGGGGGGGTTCTGTCACGTTCCTGACCTGTTTTCCATTGTTTTTGTATGTGTTTAGTTGGTCAGGGCGTGAGTTGGGGTGGGCATTCTATGTTATGTGTTTCTATGTTGGGTTTAATGTGTTGCCTGATATGGTTCTCAATTAGAGGCAGGTGTTTGACGTTTCCTCTGATTGAGAACCATATTTAGGTAGGCTGTTCTCACTGTTTGTTGGTGGGTGATTGTCTTCCGTGTCTGTGTATGTCGCACCACACGGGACTGTTTCGTTTTCGTTTGTGTATGTAGTTTGTTCCTGTTCGTGCGTTCTTCGTGTTTATGTAAGTTCGTTTGTTCAGGTCTGTTGACTTCGTTTATTGTTTTGTAGTTTGTTCAAGTGTATTTTTGTCTTCATTATTATTATTAAAATCATCATGTCTACATACCTCGCTGCGTGTTGGTCCGATCCATGCTCCTCCTCGTCTGAGGAGGAGAACGACTTCGACAACCGTTACACATTCAGCCCAAAGAGTTCAATCTTGGTTTCATCAGACCAGAGAATATTGCTTCTCATGGTCTGAGAGTTCTTTAGGTGCCTTTTGGCAAACTCCAAGTAGGCTGTCATGTGCCTTTTACTGAGGAGTGGCTTCCGTCTGGCCACTCTACCATAAATGCCTGATGGGTGGAGTGCTGCAGAGATTGTTGTCCTTCTGGAAGGTTCTGCCATCTCCACATTGGAACTCTGGAGCTCTGTAAGAGTGACCATCGAGTTCTTGGTCACCTCCCTGACCAAGGCTGTTCTACCCAGATTTCTCAGTTTGGCAGGGCTGGGAAGAGCCTTGGTGGTTCCAAACTTCTTCCATTTAAGAATGATGGAGGCCACTGTTCTTGGGGACCTTCAATGCTGCAGAAATGTTTTGGTACGCTTCCCCAGGTGTGTGACTCGACACAATCCTTTCTCTGAGCTCTAACAATTCCTTTGGCCTCATGGCTTGGTTTTTGCTCTGACATGCATTGGTAACTGTGGGACCTTATATAGACAGGTGTGTGCCTTTCCAAATCATGTCCAATCAATCAATGTCCAACCCACAACGAACACTGTGAAACAACCTACCTAAATATGACTCTCAATTAGAGGAAACGCCAAACACCTGCCTCTAATTGAGAGCCATACCAGGCAACCCTTAAACCAACATAGAAACAGAAAACATAGAATGCCCACCCAAACTCACGTCCTGACCAACTAACACATACAACAAACTAACAGAAATAGGTCAGTAACGTGACATAACCCCCCCCCTTAAGGTGCGAACTCCGGGCGCACCAGCACAAAGTTTAGGGGAGGGTCTGGGTGGGCATCTGACCACGGTGGTGGCTCAGGCTCAGGACGAGGTCCCCACCCCACAATAGTCAATCCCAGCTTGCTAATCCCCCTCAGAATGACCACCCCTCTCTTCCACCCACCTAATATAGGCAACACAAAATAAAGGGACAGCTCCGGAACAAGGTAGCTCAGGACATAGAGGTAGGTGAGAATAGAGAGGTAGATAGAGAGGTAGCTCAGGATAGAGAGGTAGCTCAGGATAGAGGGGCAACTCCGGACTGAAAGGCAGCTCCGGACAGAGAGACAGCTCTGGACTGAGGGGCAGTTCTGGATTAATGGCCGCTCTGGGCTGAGGGGTAGCTCATGACTGGCTGACGGCTCTGGACGCTCATGGCTGGCTGACGGCTCTGGACGCTCATGGCTGGCTGACGGCTCTGGACGCTCATGGCTGGCTGACGGCTCTGGACGCTCATGGCTGGCTGACGGCTCTGGACGCTCATGGCTGGCTGACGGCTCTGGACGCTCATGGCTGGCTGACGGCTCTGGACGCTCATGGCTGGCTGGCGGCTCTGGAAGATCCTGTCTGGTTGGCGGCTCTGGCAGATCCTGTCTGGTTGGCGGCTCTGGCAGATCCTGACTGACGAATGGCTCTAGCGGCTCCTGACTGACTAACGGCTCTGACGGCTCGGGACAGACGGGCGGCTCTAATGGCTCGGGACAGACGGATGGCTCAGACGGCGCTGGGGAGACGGATGGCTCAGACGGCGCTGGGGAGGCGGATGGCTCAGACGGCGCTGGGGAGACGGATGGCTCAGACGGCGCTGAGGAGACGGATGGCTCAGACGGCGCTGAGGAGACGGATGGCTCAGATGGCGCTGAGGAGACGGATGGCTCAGATGGCGCTGCGGAGACGGATGGCTCAGACTGATCCCGTCTAGCGGAAGGCTTTGGCTGCTCCTGTCTGGTGGAAGGCTCTAGCGGCTCCAGTCTGGCGGAAGGCTCTGAAGGCTCATGGCAGACGGGTGGCTTTGCAGGCTCATGGCAGACGGGCGGCTTTGAAGGCTCAATACAGACGAGCAGTTCATGCGGCGCTTGGCAGACGGACAGTTCAGGCGCCGTTGGGCAGACGGCAGACTCTTGCCGGCTGAGACGCACTGTAGGCCTGGTGCGTGGTGCCGGAACTGGAGGCACCGGACTGGAGACACGCACTTCAAGCCTAGTGCGGGGTGCAGGGACAGGGCACACTGGACTCTCAAAGCGTACTATTTGCCTGGTGCGTGGTACCGGCACTGGGGGCACCGGGCTGAGTGCACGCACATTAGGACGAGTACGGGGAGAAGGAACAGTGTGTACAGGGCTCTGGAGACGCACAGGTGGCTTAGTGCGTGGTGCCGGAACTGGAGGCACTGGGCTGGAGACACGCACCATAGAGAGAGTGCGTGGAGGAGGAACAGGGCTCTGGAAACGCACTGGAAGCCTGGTGCGTGGTGTAGGGACTGGTGGTACTGGGCTGGGGCGGGGAGGTAGTGCCGGAAATACCGGACCGTGCAAGCGTACTGGCTCCCTTGAGCATTGAGCCTGCCCAACCTTACCTGGTTGAATGCTCCCCATCGCGGGGAGGTGGAATAACCCGCACCGGGCTATGTAGGCGAACCGGGTACACCATGCGTAAGGCTGGTGCCATGTAAGCCGGCCCGAGGAGACGTACTGGTGGCCAGATATGAAGGGCCGGCTTCATGACATTTGGCTCAATGCCCAATCTAGCCCTACCAGTGCGGGGGAGGTGGAATAACCCGCACCGGGCTATGAACACGTACAGGAGACACCGTGCGCTCTACTGCGTAACACGGTGTCTGCCCGTACTCCCGCTCTCCACGGTTAGCCTGGGAAGTGGGCGCAGGTCTCCTACCTGCCCTTGGCCCACTACCTCTTAGCCCCCCCCAAGAAATTTTTGGGTAGTACTCACGGGCTTTTCGGGCTTCCGTGCCAGACGCGTCCCCTCATAATGCCGGTTCCTCTCTCCAGTTTCCTCCGCTCTCCGAGCTGCCTCCAGCTGTTCCCGATTCACCTCCACTTTAGCCCATGGTCCTTTTCCTTCCATGATCTCCTCCCAAGACCATAAATCCTGCTTCGTGCGCTGTCCGTTCCTCCCGTTACACCGCTGCTTGGTTCTGGTTATTTGGTGGGTGGTTCTGTAACGGTATTCCTCCTCCTCTACAACCGAAGAGGAGGAGTAGTGATTGAACCAAGGCGCAGCGGGTTGTGATGACATAATTTTAATAAAACAAGACGGGAAAAACACGAAACGAAACCACTTGAAATAATTAACAAAATAACAAAACAAATGTAGACAAACCTGAACTATACGAACTTACATAACACTAAGAACGCACGAACAGGGAAAATAGACTACACAAAAGGAACGATGTACAAACAAACCGAACAGTCCCGTATGGTGCGACAAACACTGACACAGGAGACATCCACCCACAACGAACACTGTGAAACAACCTACCTAAATATGACTCTCAATTAGAGGAAAACACCTGCCTCTAATTGAGAGCCATACCAGGCAACCCTTAAACCAACATAGAAACAGAAAACATAGAATGCCCACCCAAACTCACGTCCTGACCAACTAACACATACAACAAACTAACAGAAATAGGTCAGGAACGTGACAAGGGTTTTGTAGGTCTTGGTATTTGTATGTCTATGGTGGCCTGATATGGTTCCCAATCAGAGGGAGCTGTTTATCGTTGTCTCTGATTGGGGATCACATTTAGGTAGACATTTTCCTTTTGGTGTTTTTGGGTTCTTGTTCTATGTTTAGTTGCCTGTCTGCACTACTCATATTAGCTTCACGGTTCGTTTTGTTATTTTGTTCATTTGTTCAGTGTTCGTTCTTATAATAAAGAAGAATGTACACTTACCACGCTGCGCCTTGGTCTCCTCCTTACAACGGCCGTGACACCTTGACTTTTTCCACATTTTGTTGTGTTAAAGCCTGAATTAAAAATGAATTAAATGTAGATTTTGTGTCACTGGCCTACACACAATACACCATAATTTCAAAGTGGAAAAAACAAAGTCAATAATCTGATTAAACTATATTGAAAAAACATACTTTACGATGATATGGTCACATATATCAAATAAAATCAAAGCCGGAGATAGTAGTCGCCTATAACGACAGCTTTTCATAAGGCAATCCCCGGTTCCTTCTCGCGCCTTCCTGAAAACAGGAAATGGGTGACACGTCATTCCAAGAGGATTTATTCCACTTCAGAACAAGATAAACACTCCATTTCTTCTCTCACTGCCTCTTGACATCCAGGGGAAGGTGTATGACGTGCACGTATACTAATACGTATCATGACCATTTATAGGCAGGACCTAGAACAGAGCCTCGATTTCAGACTTTCCACTTCCTGGTCAGGAAGTTTGTGCCAAATGAGTTCTGTTTTACTCACAGATATAATTCAAACGGTTTTAGAAACTAGAGAGTGTTTTCTATCCAATAGTAATAATAATATGCATATTGTACGAGCAAGAATTGAGTACGAGGCCGTTTGAAATGGGCACCTTTTATCTGGCTACTCAATACTGCTCCTGCAGCCCAAACAGGTTAATGCAACCGTCGTGTTAGATTTAAAAAAATAACTTTACCATAACAAACAGCTTGCGTTATTGCGAGACAGCGCCCGCCAAAACGGCAGAGAATAGTTATCAACATTTTCCACAGAAATACGAAATAACATCATAAATTGTTCTTACTTTTGTTGAGCTTCCATCAGAATCTTGTACAAGGAGTCCTAGGTCGAGGATAAATCGTTGTTTGGTTTTCTCCTGTCGAATTCGTGCCACAATGCTAGCCAATGTTGATGACGTTCCCAGTTTCGCTCGACGCAAAGAACGGAAAACTCCAAAATTCCCAATAAACGTTGAATAAACTGATGAAACTCAGTTGAAAAAAACTACTTTATGATGTTTTTCTAATATGTATCAAATAAAAACAGAGCCGGAGATATCCACCGTGTATACCGAACGCTTTTCAGAAGCCAATGTCGAGCTCCGCCTCGCGCCTTGGTAGACAAAGGAAATTCCTGACCTCCCACTCCAAAGGCTCTTGTTCGACCTCAGATCAAGCTAGACACCCCATTCCACCTTCCACTGCCGATTGACATCTAGTGGAAGGCGTATGAAGTGCATGCATATCGATAAATATTAGGCAATTGAATAGGCAGGCCCTGGAACAGAGCATCGTTTTCAGATTTTTCACTTCCTGTATGGAAGTTTGCTGCAAAATGAGTTCTGTTTTACTCACAAATATAATTCAAACAGTTTTAGAAACTTGAGAGTGCTTTCTATCCAATAGTAATAATAATCTGCATATTGTACGATCTAGAATAGAGTACGAGGCAGTTTAATTTGGACACGATTTTTTCCAAAGTGAAAACCGCACCCCCCTATTGACAAGAAGTTTTAAACCCCTTTATAATGGCAACGCTAAATAAGTTAAGGAGTATTTAAAAAAATAAAGTAACATAATAAATTGCATTGACTTGGTGTACAATAACTGTGTTTAAAACTTCTTATGGCTGCAATCCCGTTAACGGGATCGATATGACAACAGCCAGTGAAAGTGCAGGACGCCAAATTCAAACAACAGAAATCTCATAATTAAAATTCCTCAAACATACATGTATCTTATACCATTTTAAAGACATGTGACTAACAGAAATGGAATAATGTGTCCCTGAACAAAGGGGGGGTGGTCAAAATCAGTATCTGGTGTGGCCACCAGCTGCATTAAGTACTGCAGTGCATCTCCTCCTCATGGACTACACCAGAGTTGGCAGTTCTTGCTGTTAGATGTAATCCCACTCTTCCACCAAGGCACCTGCAAGTTCCCGGACATTTCTGGGATCAAACAGGGCCTAGACGTGGTCAATGGGATTGAGATCCGGGCTCTTCGCTGACCATGGCAGAACACTGACGTTCCTGTCTCACAGGAAATCACACACAGAACGAGCTATTATGGCTGGTGGCATTGTCATGCTGGAGGGTCATGTCAGGATGAGCCTGCAGGAAGGGTACCACATGAGGGAGGAGGATGTCTTCCCTGTAACGCACAGCGTTGAGATTGCCTGCAATGACAACAAGCTCAGTCCAATGATGCTGTGACACACCACCCCAGACCATGACGGACCCTCCACCTCCAAATTGATCCCGCTCCAGAGTACAGGCCTCGGTGTAACGCTCATTCCTTCGACGATAAATGTGAATCCGACCATCACTCCATGTGAGACAAAACCGCTAATCGCCAGTGAAGAGAACTTTTTGCCAGTCCTGTCTGGTCCAGCGACGGTGGGTTTGTGCCCATAGGTGACGTTGTTGCCGGTGATTTCTGGTGAGGACCTGCCTTACAATAGGCCTACAAGCCCTCAGTCCAGCCTTTCTCAGCCTATTGCAGACAGTCTGAGCACAGATGGAAGGATTGTGCGTTCCTGGTGTAACTCGGGCAGTTGTTGTTGCCATCCTGTACCTGTCCCGCAGGTGTGATGTTCGGATGTACCAATCCTGTGCAGGTGTTGTTACACGTGATCTCCCACTGCGAGAACGATCAGCTGTCCGTCCTGTCTCCCTGTAGCGCTGTCTTAGGCGTCTCACAGTACGGACATTGCAATTCATTGCCCTGGCCACATCTGCAGTCCTCATGCGTCCTTGCAGCATGCCTAAGGCACGTTCACACAGATGAGCAGGGACCCTGGGCATCTTTCTTTTGGTGTTTTTCAGAGTCAGTAGAAAAACCTCTTTAGTGTCCTACGTTTTCATAACTGTGACCTTAATTGCCTACCGTCTGTAAGCTGTTAGTGTCTTAACGACCGTTCCACGGGTGCATGTTCATTAATTGTTTATGGTTCAAGTATGGGAAACAGTGTTTAAACCCTTTACAATAAAGATCTGTAAAGTTATTAGGATTTTTACGAATGATCTTTGAAAGACAGTTTTACAAATCCCGCCGAAGATGGTGCCTCTTCCTGTTCGGGCGGCGCTCGGCGGTCGTCGTCACCGGCCTACTAGCTGCCATCGATTCCTTTCTTTTTGTTTCTGTTAGTTTGGGCTGATTGGGTGCACCTGTTTTGAGTTTAGTTTTGTGGGTAGGCTATTTAAGGGCAGTAGGCCCGCCGGCTTTTGTGCGGGCTTGTTTTCTGTTATTTGGTGTTGGTATTTAAGTGGAAGCTTTTTTCCGGACAGTTTAGTCCTGTGTGTTTGGACTGGGATTTTTCATGCGCCCGTTGTGTTGGGCATGACCGTTGTTACTGTCGACAGGAATAAAAATCCACGTCCTGAACTAACCTGCTCTCTGCGCTTGACTCCTCCACCCAGTACTCCTAGAAGCTCTGACAGAAGCCCGCACCAACAATGGAGTCAGCAGAAGCAGCGACCACCCCTCTCCCAACAATGGAGGAGCGCGTCCACCATCATACAGCTGTCCTCCATCGAATCGGGTCAGCGATGGACCAGATGATGGAGAGGATGGAGCGATGGGAGAGGAGTGGTCTCCCGACGCCCTCCCCAGCTCCCCTGCAGACGACGCAACCCACTCCTCCAATGTCATCAGCTGGGACCAGCACATTGCGTCTCACCCCCCCGAGGGAGTACGATGGAGCAGCGGCTGGATGCCAGGGATTTCTGCTCCAGCTTGAGCTCTACCTGGCTACCGTGCATCCGTCTCCCTCGGGTGAGGAGAGTGTAAGCCTCCTCGTCTCCTGGTTGTCGGGTAGGGCCCTGGACTGGGCCAACGCAGTGTGGAACAGACCAGACTCGGCTCGGGACCACTACCCGGAGTTCACCCGCCGTTTTCGAGCGGTGTTTGACCACCCACCGGAGGGCCGAGCGGCGGGTGAGCGACTGTTCCACCTCAGACAGGAGACGAGGAGAGCTCAGGATTTCGCGTTAGAGTTCCGGACCTTGGCTGCTGGTGTGGGGTGGAATGACAGGGCATTGATAGACCATTACCGTTGCACCCTCCGGGAGGACGTCCGCCGGGAGCTAGCTTGTCGGGACACCACACTCTCTCTCGATGAACTGATAGACATGTCGATCCGACTAGATAACCTGCTAGCTGCCCGCGGGCGTTCAGAGGGGGTCCTGTCAATTCCACCTTCCAGCCCTCCCGCTCCAACTCCGATGGAGTTGGGAGGAGCTGCATCTAGGGGGACCGGAGGAGGTGGCTCCTCTTGCACCTACTGTGGCCGGAGAGGACACACTTCGGACCGGTGCCAGAGGAGTCCATCTGGGAGTCGAGATGGCAGGCGGAATACTTCTCGGCCACCCCAGGTGAGTAGGCACAAGACTCAACCAGAGCTCCCTGTTGGTCACATGTTTTTGGTTATTTTTTTCCCCTGCGTTTTTCCCCTCTCTCCAGCATAAGGCGCTAGTCGACTCAGGCGCAGCTGGGAGTTTTATGGATCGCGGACTCGTCCGTAAGTTGGGTATTCCGCTGGTGCAGATAGACCCACCTTTCCCCGTGCACTCCTTAGATAGCTGACCGTTAGGGTCAGGGCTGGTCAGGGAGGCCACGATTCCGCTGGACATGGTAACGCAGGGGGATCATAGGGAGCAGATCAGTTTCTACCTTATTGATTCACCTGGGTTTCCAGTGGTGTTGGGGGTTCCCTGGCTAGCCATTCACAATCCCCTCATTTCCTGGAGACAGGGAGCTCTTCAGGGGTGGTCAGATGAGTTTTCAGGTAGGTGTGTGGGAGTTTCCATCGGTGCCACGTCGGTGGAGAGTCCAGACCAGGTTTCCACTGTGCGCATTCCCCCAGAATATGCCGATTTGGCTATCGCTTTCAGTAAGAAAAAAGCGACCAAATTACCACCTCATCGACGGTGGGATTGCATGATAAACCTCCAGGAGAACGCTGCACTTCCCAGGAGTCACGTGTACCCATTGTCACAGGAGGAGACATTGGCTATGGAGACATATGTCACGGAAGCTCTGAGACAAGGGTCCATTCGGCCCTCCATGTCACCCGTCTCCTCGAGTTTCTTTATTGTGAGAAAAAAGGAGGGAGGACTGCGTCCGTGCATTGATTATCGAGGTCTCAATTCAATCACAGTGGGATTTAGTTATCCGCTACCTCTCATCGCTACGCGATGGAATCATTCCACGGAGCGCGTTTTTTCACAAAACTGGACCTCAGGAGCGCGTAAATGCTGGTGCGTATTCGGGGAGGAGACGAGTGGAAAACAGCGTTTAGTACCACATCAGGCCACTATGAGTACCTCGTCATGCCGTATGGGTTGAAGAATGCTCCAGCCGTCTTCCAATCCTTTGTAGATGAGATTCTCAGGGACTTGCAGGGGCAGGGTGTGGTAGTATATATTGATGACATCTTGATCTATTCTGCCACACGCGCCGCGCATGTCTCCCTGGTGCGCAGGGTCCTTGGGCGACTGCTGGAGCATGACCTCTACGTCAAGGCTGAGAAATGTGTGTTCTCCAAACAAGCCGTTTCCTTCCTGGGTTATCGCATTTCCACCTCGGTGGTGGTGATGGAGTGTGACCGTGTTAACGCCGTGCGTAATTGGCCGATTCCGACCACGGTAAAGGAAGTGTAGCGGTTTTTAGGCTTTGCCAATTACTACCGGAGGATTATCCGGGGTTTTGGTCAAGTGGCGGCGCCCATTACCTCACTGCTGAAGGGGGGGGGGGGCCGGTGCGTCTACGGTGGTCGGCCGAGGCAGATGGAGCCTTCAACCAGTTGAAGGAACGGTTTACTGAGGCTCCCGTGTTGGCGCATCCGGACCCTTCGTTAGCGTTCATAGTGGAGGTGGATGCGTCCGAGGCTGGTGTTGGAGCCGTGCTATCACAGCGCTCGGGCACGCCACCGAAGCTCCGAACCTGTGCTTTCTTTTCTAAGAAGCTGGGTCCGGCGGAGCGGAAATATGATGTGGGGGACCGGGAGTTACTAGCTATGGTAAAAGCCCTGAAGGAGTGGAGACACTGGCTTGAGGGGGCTAAATACCCTTTCCTCATCTGGACTGACCACAGCAATCTGGAATATATCCGAGCGGCGAAGAGACTGAATCCGCGTCAGGCTAGGTGGGCCATGTTCTTTACACGCTTTAGATTTACGATCTCTTATAGACCAGGTTCCCTCAACACTAGGGCCGACGCGCTGTCCCGTCTATATGACACGGAGGACCGGCCCATCGATCCGACTCCCATCCTTCCAGCCTCTTGTCTGGTGGCCCCGGTGGTATGGGAGGTAGACGCGGACATCGAGCGGGCATTAAGGGTAGAACCTGCGCCTTCCCAGTGTCCGACTGGCCTTAGGTATGTACCGCTTGGTGTCCGTGATCGTTTGATTCGGTGGGCTCACACACTACCTTCTTTGGGTCAACCGGGGAATGAGAGGACAGTGCGGGGTCTTAGGGGGAAATACTGGTGGCCCACCTTGGCTAAGGACGTAAGGCTCTATGTCTCCTCCTGTTCGGTATGCGCACAGAGTAAGGCTCCTAGGCACCTGCCGAGAGGGAAGTTACAACCCCTCCCGGTTCCACAACGGCCATGGTCTCATCTATCGGTAGATTTTCTGACTGATCTACCCCCATCTCAGGGGAACACTACCGTTCTGGTCGTTGTGAATCGGTTCTCTAAGTCCTGTTGTTTCGTCCAATTGCCTGGTCTCCCTACGGCCCTACAGACTGCGGAGGCTCTATTTACCCACGTCTTCCGGCACTACGGGGTACCGGAGGACATCGTCTCTGATCGAGGTCCCCAGTTCACGTCCCGGGTGTGGAGGGCGTTTATGGAGCGTCTGGGGGTCTCGGTCAGCCTTACCTCTGGGTATCACCCCGAAAGTAATGGGCAGGTGGAGAGAGTGAACCAGGAAGTGGGTAGGTTTCTGAGGTCGTATTGCCAGGACCGGCCAGGAGAATGGGCGAGGTACGTCCCCGTGGGCAGAGTTGGCCCAGAACTCACTCCGCCACTCATCAACTAACATGTCGCCATTTGAATGCGTACTGGGGTACCAGCCAGTCCTGGCTCCGTGGCATCAGAGCCAGACCGAAGCTCCTGCGGTGGAGGAGTGGGTACAGCGCTCTAGAGAGACCTGGCGGGCAGTCCAGGACTCTCTCAGACAGGCCAGTGAACGGCAGAAGAAGAGCGCTGACCGCCACCGCAGTGAGTCCCCTGTGTTCGCACCAGGGGACAGGTCCTGGCTCTCGACCCGAAACCTGCCCCTCCGCCTGCCCTGCCGGAAGCTGGGGCCGCAGTGTGTGGGGCCATTTAAAGTCCTGAGGAGGATAAACGAGGTGTGTTATAGATTGCAACTCCCTTCTTACTATCGCATTAACCCCTCGTTTCATGTGTCTCTCCTCAGGCCGGTGGTAGCTGGACCCCTACAAGAAGGTGAGGTACCGGAGGTCCCTCCGCCCCCACATCGAGGGGTCCCCGGCGTACACAGTACGAGTGATTCTGGACTCGAGACGCCGGGTGAGGGGCCTGCAGTACCTCGTGGACTGGGAGGGGTACGGTCCGGAGGAGAGGTGCTGGGTACCGGGGAGGGACATTTTAGATCCTTCCCTTTTGAGTGATTTCCACCGCCGCCACCCGGATTGCCCTGCGCCTTGCCCTCCGGGTCGTCCTCGAGGCCGGGGTCGGCGCGCTGCGGGAGCCACGCGTCAGAGGGGGGGGGGTACTGTCACGAATCCCGCCGAAGATGGTGCCTCTTCCTGTTCGGGCGGAGCTCGGCGGTCGTCGTCACCGGCCTACTAGCTGCCATCGATTCTCTTCTTTTTGTTTCTGTTAGTTTGGGCTGATTGGGTGCACCTGTTTTGAGTTTAGTTTTGTGGGTAGGCTATTTAAGGGCAGTAGGCCCGCCGGCTTTTGTGCGGGCTTGTTTTCTGTTATTCGGTGTTGGTATTTAAGTGGAAGCTATTTTCCGGACAGTTTAGTCCTGTGTGTTTGGACTGGGATTTTTCATGCGCCCGTTGTGTTGGGCATGACCGTTGTTACTGTCGACAGGAATAAAAATCCACGTCCTGAACTAACCTGCTCTCTGCGCTTGACTCCTCCACCCAGTACTCCTAGAAGCTCTGACAGACAGGGTCCTGAAAAAGGGACGTTTCTTTTTTTTGCTGAGTTTAGCTAGCTAACATTTGCTCACTAGTTAGCCTAGTGTTGGCTAGCTAATTAACTGTAGCTAGGTAACTAACGTGAGCTTTTCTGCCATTTTTGTTAGGCCTACCAGTTATCTACAGAATAGACTTTCCATGCAATCTGAGTTTTTGGGGATTAGTTAGCTAGCTATGGCCCTACTTCTGAAAAAGTTAATGGGGACAGATATGCTGAAGTGGATTCGGCCTGAGTACCATGAGTGATTCTGCCGGACTCGGGAAGAGCTCTGCCCGTATGAAGCCCCAAGTCTGAGTCAATGCCGAGTCCCCCGAGTCTCAAACGGAATAGGCCCGAAACTAACATGTTGACTGGGTAGCACGTTAGTTAGCAAGTTTTCTAACCTTGACTAGCTAGCTACCTAAAGCTGGCAAATAGCTATGCTACTCGCTAACTAACTAATGTTAGTTGGGCTCGATGGTCTTATCTTTCCTGAACCTTTTTCTGATGTTATCCGTACCCCAAGGGTATTACGTGAGACACACCCATGTTAATGTTAGCTAGCTAGCCACTTGTGTCAACATACTATGAGTAACATTAGTTCCTTTACAATGTAGCTAAACACTAGCTAACTTATTAGTGTTAGCGAGAACTATTATTGCTCGCTGGATAACACATGGTAACGTAATCTCACCCCATTCCGTACAAATGTGCGCAAGCGCAACATTCAAACGAGGCTACAAAAAAAACGAATGGGACTGTAGCGACTGTGTTGACTTCAAAATCGGGGGTGTGAACTAGGTTTCTATTCAAGTGTTGATCGACATGGTAATGGTTCTATAGTATTGGAGAAAAGTTGAAAAAACGGACCCTCCGTTACATCGTGGCGTGTCATGTCGTAACGTATAGCACGCATAAAGCAACTATTTCTGTCTTACAATCTCTCTCCACCAGGTGTAGCACTTCTCTCATCGTTTAAAAACAAGAAATGGACAGTGACGGGGGTAAGGGGGGAGATACCTAGTCATTTTTTGTGTCATCATTGCATGCGATCATCATTCTCAAAGCCGCTGTTAACTTCTAATATCACTTTAGCACCGCCCTAAAAACCCGATTCATATTCGACACAAACCTTCAAATAGGTATGTAATGACACATTATATAAACTCTTTATAGTGTTTTATTTACATTTTAGAGGCAATAAGGTGATAAGTTGGACAGATCGAGTGAAAAAAAGCAAACCTCCCACACAACATTTCTCCTTCTCACTATCACGCATTAGTTTCGCTTCCCCACCCGCCATTTTTAAAAAGACCTGACGGGGCTCATTGCCTGCTTGAATTATGCAGAAACGGGCAACGTTTATGTCATGTAACTGATTCTGTTGGAAAGGGGAGAAAGTGTACTTTACAATGGTATTGACAGTACAGTTGATCTGGAAGAATTAAGTTTTTGGGGCGCTAAAATAATGGCAATTGTACGGACCAAGGCGATGTACGAGTTTACGTGAGTTTACGTTAGCAGACCTTAACTATATAAATCATTATGATGATAACTAGTATAGGGTGATATAAATTGTCATAGCTACATTTTTCTTCTCTTCCACAGATTCTTCTTCTCTACCACAAGGTCTCAGACTCGAAGATGGGGAAAATCTTACAACAAAGAAACAGACAGAGACAGAGTTGCCCTTGTCAATTTCCATTGCTACTTGAAACGTTAAAAAGCAAAGAAAAAGACAATCCCATTCTAAATTAGGTGTCTAGACTACCACTCGTCACCATCACTAGAATAGTTATTTTTATGTTATTGACTAGGTCTATATCTTTGTTTTATTCTAATGAATCAAATTATTAATCAAACAATAGAAATCCTTGTAATTTTTTAAGAAATGTAAGGTATTTTTACATGTTGCAATAAAGTTGACTAAAGGAGAAGCTCACGTTTTGATTTAGTAATGAGTAGTAGTTAATTATGTAAGGGATTAACACCGACATTCTGTATATTACCTTGTAAATAATGGATGACACAGCGGGCCCCCTTTGCAGAGTTTATGTTTCAAACGGAGGCGTTTATCTTGCTTATACCACAGTTCCTAACACCAAATTATGAAAGCACAAATTTTTTCGTTTATATTTTCGTTTTTATAAGCAAATTCTTACTTTCTCAAATTTTGGTTGCTAGAGACGTGACCGTCCGAGTTGTTAATTACAAGGAGATCGCATTGGATATCAAACACAGTCTGTTGCTAGCAAACCTGTCAATATGACAACTGAATTCAAAAATATGTCGCTGTAAACAGCTGGTCAACCTAGAAACATGTGGGAGGATTTGACAGCTTTAGCAGCGGAGGGGATCGGAGAAATTCAAGTTCATCACTCACTTAGGTCATCAGATGCTCCAAAAAAAGATGTCTCTGCAAAAACAAATAAGCTAGCTAGGTTTTTTCCCTCATTGGACCTGCGTTTGCAATATACCCAATTTCAGTTTGTGTAGTTGTTAGTTTAGCTTTCTGTAACTTTGTAGCTAGTACGGTCTGCATGTGTAAGCTCATATTGCATCATGATTGCAAGGTGTCCTGATATCTTTTCCAACTGTCCCGTTATCTTGTTTTAATGTCCATTCTAGAATGCCCTTCTAACCAATCAGAAATGAGTATTAGACAATGATGTGGTATAAATACATATTGCTCAAAGGTAATTTTAAAGTTACAAATTCTGTGTTACAACTAGTGACACGGATTTTGTACTAATGCAGATATTACAGATATGTTCTCTGTGTTGTGTTAGTGTATTTCTTTTCTCACTTGGATGTCGCGTTCAGAATCTGACAATTAGATTGTCAGGATTGGTAACATTACATACTTTGTAGGTACACAATAATGACTATCCTACCGATCCTTGACTTCGGCGATGTAATTTACAAAATAGCCTCCAACACTCTACTCAGCAAACTGGATGTAGTCTATCACAGTACCATCCGTTTTGTCACCAAAGCCCCATATACTACCCACCACTGTGACCTGTATGCTCTCGTTGGCTGGCCCTCACTACATATTCGTCGCCAAACCCACTGGCTCCAGGTCATCTATAAGTATTTGCTAGATAAAGCCCCGCCTAATTTCAGCTCACTAGTCACCATAGCAACACCTACCCGTAGCACGCGCTCCAGCAGGTGTATTTCACTGGTCATCCACAAAGAAAACACTTCCTTTGGCCGCATTTCCTTCCAGTTCTCTGCTGCCAATGACTGGAACGAATTGCAAAAATCACTGAAGCTGGAGTCTTATATCTCCCTCTCTAACTATAAGCATCAGCTGTCAGAGCAGTTTACCGATCACTGTACCTGTACACAGCCAATCTGTAAATAGAACACCCAACTACCTCATCCCGATATTGTTATTTACCCTCTTGCTCTTTTGCACCCCAGTATCTCTACTTGCACATCATCATCACTCCAGTGTTGATGCTAAATTGTAATTTTTCACCTCTGGCCTATTTATTGCCGTACCTCCGTACTCTTCTACATTTGCACACACTGTACAGTTGAAGTCGGACGTTTACATACACTTAGGTTGGAGTCATTAAAACTCGTTTTTCAACCACTCCATACATTTCTTGTTAACAAACTATAGTTTTGGCAAGTCGGTTAGGACATGTACTTTGTGCATGAAACAGGTCATTTTTCCAACAATTGTTTACAGAGAGATTATTTCACTTATAATTCACTGTATCACAATTCCAGTGGGTCAGAAGTGTACATACACTAAGTTGACTGTGCCTTTAAACAGTTTGGAAAATTCCAGAAAATGATGTCATGGCTTTAGAAGCTTCTGATAGGCAAATTGACATAATCTGAGTCAATTGGAGTTGTACCTGTGGATGTATCTCAAGGCCTACCTTAAAACGCAGTGCCTCTTTGCTTGACATCATAGGAAAATCAAAAGAAATCAGCCAAGACCTCAGAAAAAAAATTGTAGACCTCCACAAGTCTGGTTCATCCTTGGGAGCAATTTCCAAACGCCTGAGGTACCACATTCATCTGTACAAACAATAGTACGCAAGTATAAACATCATGGGACCACGCAGCCGTCATACCGCTCAGGAAGGAGACGCGCTCTGTCTCCTAGAGATTAAAATATTTTGGTTCGAAAAGTGCAAATCAACCTTGTGAAGATGCTGGAGGAAACAGGTACAAAAGTATCTATATCCACAGTAAAACAAGTCCTATATCGACATAACCTGAAAGGCCACTCAGCAAGGAAGAAGCCACTGCTCCATAACCGCCATAAAAAAAACAGACTACGGTTTGCAACTGCACATGGGGACAAAGATCGTACTTTTTGGAGAAATGTCCTCTGGTCTGATGAAACAAAAATATAACTGTTTGGCCATTGTCACGTCCTGACCATAGTGCTTATGTGTTTTGCTTGTTTTAGTGTTGGTCAGGACGTGAGCTGGGTGGGCATTCTATGTTGTGTGTCTAGTTTGTCTGTTTCTGTGTTCAGCCTAATATGGTTCTCAATCAGAGGCAGCTGTCAATCGTTGTCCCTGATTGAGAATCATATATAGGTGGCTTGTTTTGTGTTGGGGATTTTGTGGGTGGTTGTCTCCTGTGTCAGTGTTTGTGCCACACGGGACTGTGACGGTTAGTACTTTTGTTGTTTTGTATTCTTGTCTAGTTTTCATGTCATTAAATTATGGAAACTTACCACGCTGTACATTGGTCCTCCGATCCTTCTCGCCTCTCCTCATCTGAGGAGGAGGACGACTTAGACTGCCGTTACAGCCATAATGCCCATCATTACGTTTGGAGGAATAAGGTGGCGGCTTGCAAGCCGAAGAACATCATCCCAAACGTAAAGCACGGGGGTGGCAGCATCATGTTGTGGGGGTGCTTTGCTGCAGGAGGGACTGGTGCACTTCACAAAATAGATGGCATCATGAGGTAGGAAAATGATGTGGATATACTGAAGCAACATCTCAAGACATCAGTCAGGAAGTTAAAGCTTGGTCACAAATGGGTCTTCCAAATGGACATTGACCCCAAGCATACTTCCAAAGTTGTGGCAAAATAGCTTAAGGACAACAAAGTCAAGGTATTGGAGTGGCCATCACAAAGCCCTGACCTCAATCCTCTAGAAAATTTGTGGGCAGAACTGAAAAAGCATGTGTGAGCAAAGAGGCCAACAAACCTGACTTAGTTACACGAGCTCTGTCAGGAGGAATGGGCCAAAATTCACCCAACTTATTGTGGGAAGCTTGTGGAAGGCTACCCAAAACGTTTGACCCAAATTAAACAATTTAAAGGCAATGCTACCAAATACTAATTGAGTGTATGTAAACTTCTGACCTACTGGGAATGTGATGAAAGTAATAAAAGCTGAAATAAATAATTCTCTCTACTATTATTCTGACATTTCACATTCTTAAAATAAAGTGGTGATCCTAACTGACCTAAGACAGGGACTTTTTACTAGGATTAAATGTCAGGAATTGTGAAAAACGGAGTTTAAATGTATTTGGCTAAGGTGTATGTAAACCTCCGACTTCAACTGTACATAGATTTTTCTATTGTGTTATTGACTGTACGTTTGTTTATGTGTAACTGTGTTGTTGTTTGTGTCACACTGCTTTGCTTTATCTTGGTCAGGTCGCAGTTGTAAATGAGAACTTGTTCTCAACTGGCCTATTAGGTTAAATAAAGGTGAAAAATATATATATATATATAAAACAAGTAGGTACCCCTCAAGATACATTTAATTTTAATTAGGTAAATCCTGTGTAACACCTAGTATTACATTGTACGTATGCAGATATTACATGTGTAATAGTGTGTTTATTTTCTCCCTTGGATGGTGCTTCCAGAAACTTTGTAATTAGGACCAGGTTGTCAGGATGGGTAGTGTACTGTATAACTACACATTAATTACAAGTACCCCTCAAGATACACATAATTTTAACTAGCTTAATCCTGTTTAACACCTAGTAATTACATTGTACTTACGCAGATTTCACATGTACTCTGTGGTGTACTACTGTGTATATTTTCTCACTTGGATGGTCCTTCCAGAAGCTTTAAAATTAGAGCCAGGTTGTCAGAATGGGTAATGTACTATAAAAGTACACATTAATTACAAGCAAGTACCACTCAAGATACTCAAGGTACTCTTAAGTTAACTAGCTAAATCCTGGGAAACACCTAGTAATTACATTGTTCTTATGCAGATTTTACATGTACTCTGTGTTTATCCTCACACTTGAGGATGACACCTGTTTGGTAGACCTCAGTCAGTGAGATTAACCTACACCTTATATGGTACACTTTTTGGTGGCCAGTGCTAGCAACAACATTGAGTGGAAATGTTGAAGTGTGCAGTCACGGGTAGGTTATTAAAGCCTATGTAACTTCGGGACGCCCAGCGCATCTGTCCACGAGATTACAACCTTGTGATAGTTATTACTGAATCGGATGAAGCTGAGAAGAAACAAAACACTAAATTGGTGAATTTAGTGGACACTTACCCATTTGTAACAAGCGTGGTAACAAGCATTCGTTGTTTCACCTCTGTAATTACAGACTGCAATTACCACCAGTTACATGTTGTTACAGTGTAACTATGAGTTATTACAATCAACTACACTCTTGTTACAGTGTAATTACACATGTAATTACACTGTAATAAGAACCCCTTAAAATGAACTGTTACCCATTTTCTCATTTTGTCGTTATGGGGTATTGTGTGTTGATGGTTGAGAATTTTTTGTTGATTTAATACATTTTTAATTTAGGCTGTCGCACAACAAAATGTGGAATAAGTCAAGGGGTATGAATTCTTTCTGAAGGCACATTGTTTGGTAAAGCTGCCAAATATAAATTTCTGATGGTTTCTTATTCTGTATATATAGTATAAATGAGCCACTAGGAAACCAGCACAGATAAATACTATTCCTGCATTTTCACTCTTTAAAAAATTGTTTGGTAAGGCTGCCAAATATCAATTTCTGATGCTTTCTTATACTGTATATATAGTGTATATGAGCCACTAGGAAACCAGCGCAGATAAACACTTTTCCTGTATTTTCACCCTTTAAAAAGGAACAACCGATCAGCCAATTAGTTTAAATGTCCTATCTAGGTGTTGACCACTATAAAGTAAAAATACTTAATATGCTAACTGTAGTTCAGTGTTCCTTTACAATGAAGGAAATGAAACCAAACCACAGTCTGCCAGTGCCATGTGATCACTTCAGTGTGTGGGGTGTTGACTGTTTTGAGGTTCTGGTTGTTTTCACACCTTCTGCACACTCCTTTAGAGCATAAGCTCACGTCTTATCTAGGTTAAATCTATTCTATTTTTTTCATTTGCTCTCTCTGCCCACAGAATTGAAGTAAACACATCCACTGCTCTACTGTCATTGAGTATAGGCTACACGTCTATCTCTCAAAAATATATCACCTATCAATCATCCGATGTTCAATTTGTGATGGTTTTGTTGAAGGACTTCACCTAGGCCTAATGATTACATGTCACACGTCAATCTCCAGTAAGGTTAACTCAAACAGGTTTCACAACCATTCTCAAATTGAGCAACTGAGTGTACACCGTGTGCCAGCGGGTACAGATAATGCCATGAGAAAATGACAGGACGTTTGTTCTCATCACTGCGAGCACAGAGAGCAGCAATGGAAACTGACAGATGCCTCGCACCCTGTCACCTAAAGCAGGGCCTGGCAGTGAGATTAAAGGGTAATGGGCCATGCTTCTCATTTCATGTGGTGTGATTGACAGAAAAGGAAAGTCCCAACGGTGAGGCCCTCAGCCTGACCCCCTGCAGAGAAAACAACAACTACTATAAAGTGATATGGGTTTAGTAAAGGAACCATTTGAGAAGAGAACCACATCCTTGCCAGAGAAACCTCTTGGTCAAAAGATAAGGATTCTGCTAGGCAAAATCATCTCATCTTCATTAGTGATCAAATCAAATTGTATTTGACTAAAAGTGAAATGCTTATTTACGGGGCCTTCCCAATGACGCATGCATTTTGTATGTGCTAATTTGAAATAACTGTGACTTGATACTTTGCAATAACTTACACTGAACAAAAATATAAACGCAACATGTAAAGTGTTTGTCCAATGATTCATGAGCTGAAATAAAAAAAATCTTATTTCTCTCATTCTGGGCACAAATTTGTTTATATCCCTGTTCCTTTGCCAAGATAATCCATCCACCTGACAGGTGTGGCATGTCAAGAGGCTGATTAAACAGCATGATCATTACACATTACATACACTCTAAAATGGGAAGTTTTGCCACACAACACAATGCCACAGTTGTCTCAAGTTTTGAGGCAGCACGCAATTGTCATGCTGACTGCAGCAATGTTCACTAGAGCTGTTGCCAGAGAATTGAATGTTAGTTTCTCTACCATAACCCGCCTCCAACGTCATTTTAGAGAATTTGGCAGTACGTCCAACCGGCCTCCCAACCACAGACCACATGTATGGCGTTGTGTGGGCGAGCAGTTTGCTGATGTCAACGTTGTGAACAGAGTGCCCCATGGTGGCGGTGGGGTTATGGCATGGGCAAGCATAAGCTACGAACAACAAACACAACTGCATTATATCGATGACAATTTGAATGCACAGAGATACCGCGACGAGATCCTGAGGCACAGGATCGTGCCATTCATCCGCTGCATCACTTCATGTTTCAGCATGATAATGCACTGCCCCATGTCTCAAGGATCTGTACACAAATCCTGGAAGCTGAAAATGTCCCAGTTCTTCCATGGCCTGCATACTCACCAGACATGTCACCCATTGAGTATGTTTGGGATGCTCTGGATCGACGTGTACGACAGCGTGTTCCAGTTCCCACCAATATAGAGAAACTTCGCACAGCCATTGAAGAGGAGTGGGGCAACAATCAGGCCACAATCAACAACCTGATCAACTCGATGCGAAGGAGATGTGTCACGCTGCATGAGACAAATGGTGGTCACACCAGATACTGACTGGTTTTCTGATCCGCCCCTTCCTTTTTTTTTGAAGGTATCTGTGATCAACAGAGGCGTATCTGTCACATTCTGACCATAGTTCTTTTGTGTTTTCTTTGTTTTAGTGTTGGTCAGGACGTGAGCTGGGTGGGCATTCTATGTTGTGTGTCTAGTTTGTCCGTTTCTATGTATGGCCTGATATGGTTCTCAATCAGAGGCAGGTGTTAGTCATTGTCTCTGATTGGGAACCATATTTAGGTAGCTTGTTTTGTGTTGGGGTTTGTGGGTGGTTGTCTTCTGTCTTTGTGTTCTCTGCACCAGATAGGACTGTTTCGGTTTTGCCACATTTGTTATTTTGTATTTGTGTAGTGTTCACGTTATCGTCTTTTATTAAACATGTTGAACACGAACTACGCTGCGTCTTGGTCCGACCCCTGCTACACCTCCTCTTCAGACGAAGAGGAGGAAGGCTGCCGTTACAGTATCTGTATTCCCAGTCATGTGAACTCCATAGATTAGGGTCTAACGAATTTATTTCACTGATTTCCTTATCTGAACTGTAACTCAGTAAAATTGTTGAAATTGTTCCATGTTGCGTATATATTTTTATTCAGTATAGTTTTCAGTGACTTGGTATGACTAGCAAGCATTAAACTGTGAAGTTAATTGTCCATTTCAACAACCTGCCATCATTCTGATTAAGTGGAACAGAAAGTCAGGTCTGGGATCCAATGCAGTTTTTCCACATGTCTGAAGGGAACTTCGGCTGAAGTACAGTTATGCTTTAGGTTCCCACAGACTGGCATCTAACCCAAGTTTCTCAAGATCATTTGAAACTGGATGATTCATAGTGCAAATGCAACTGAAAAAACATGTGGGCATGAATGAACATTTGAACTTTCAAGTCATATAACCAGCCAACAAAATCCCATGCGAAGAACTCTTCTTATCTCAATGAAGTTTCATTTTGTATCATTTATGAGAGTATCTGTTTTATCAATCAAAGTGGTTGTTATTTTGTTGCCACTGGTCAGCAACCAGCACTCTAACTTGCAAATACAGCAGTTTGCCACTGATTTGAGTGCAAATCCAATCATTTTGAGGAAGTAGAGAAAACATTGTTGAGCTTTTGGATCTATTTTGATTGGTAAGTTTGTTTTGATGAGTTACCTAGTCACTGAAGAAATAAACTGAGAAGTGTTTTGACTTCTCAATATGTTACTATGTAGCGTGAACATGTAATGCCTATAAAAGCTATGAATGGTAAAGTTATGTTATAAAAATAAGCATTTCGATACAATAAAGTTATAGGAACTACTTATGAGGAATTTTTATATATTACTTTTTTTTTTATTATGCTTTCTTTCAATATGCCTAAAATATAGCTTAAACCATTTGAACTTTGTTTTAATTCTTCTGTGTTGCTTTATTGTAAAAAGTACACACAAATCTAATCGAAGCATTACAGTTGATATTAACCTAATTTGGAATATTTTCAGCTGAATAGCCATTGTTAAACTGCAAAACAACTTAGTAAACTATGACATAGTTTGGGAAAAAGTAGTTATTAGCAATCATATAAACACCCAATTTATTCAAAAAAGTGTATTATTTGTATTTATAATGCTTAAAATGTCATCTTACTAATGATATGAACATGGAAAACCATTTAGAATATTGTTGTACTAGTTTTCATACAGCAGAAATGAACCACTAACAAATTAATGTTACTGTTAACAAATTGCTATTTAATATTACTATGAATTTACAAATGTTAACAATCATAATTAACAGGCTACTGGTGAATTAATCATATTCAAAATATGGTTGTTCAGTTAAAAAAAGAAAGCAAAATAAATAAGTAATATGAATGCAAACATCAATTCAAACTATTAATGATAATGAAATAACTATTATACATAAAATATATTACAGTGGATGCTTTCACTGAATTTTAGAATTACATACAGTAACACCTAAAATCATAATACAAAATTATTCACTTCAACCTTTAGGGCTTTGGACTACAGAAATGCTATAAAATGTGCAGAGCCCTGCTATCAGACTTTCTGGTCGAACGATTGGAAATTAGTTCTGGAGGCTGTTGTGCCACAGCTCTCTGAGGTGCCGTTGTAGGAGAAGTCGGTGGACGAGGCATAGCCCTGGTGCAGCCCACGCTTCCGCACGCAGCTCAGAAACAGGCTTTCCGCCTGCCGTCTGAAGTGGTGGTCCAGGAGCAGGTAGATGGCCGGGTTCACGCAGCTGTTGAGGAAGGCCAAGCAGCAGGAGAGAGTGAGGCCCTGACTCAGGACAGACTGGGTCTCATTGCTCAGATCGGCCCCAGACAGCCTGAAACCAATTAGGAGGGTCTTGAAGATGTTGAAGGGAAGCCAAGACACCACGAAGGCCACGATGATGGTGAAGACCATTTTGAGAGAGTGGCGGCGACGGGCTTCCGCATGGGGGTTGCCCGTGGCAACACAGTGTCGGCGCAGGCGGGCCAGGAGGGAGCTGTAGCAGAGGAGGATGATGAACACTGGCAGGGCGAAGGTCAGGAAAACCGTGGTCAGGCTCAGACCCTGGAAGAAGGACGACTCTTCGTCCTCCAGACAGAAGGGTTCACCGTTGGAGGTACGTACGCTACGGTACACCAGGGAGGGGGTACCCAGAGCCAGGGATAGCAGCCAGACAACGGCGCAGGTGAAACGCACACACTGGCTGCTGCGCAAGAAGCGGGAGTCCATGAGGCGCACCACGGCCAGGTAACGGTCCACGCTCATACAGGTCAGGAAGAAGATGTTGGAGAAGCGGTTGACGGAGATGATGTAGCTGCTGAGTTTGCAGAGGAGGTTCCCAAAAGGCCAGTGTCCCTCCTGACTGGAGGAGACGGCCCACAGTGGGAGGGTGAGGACAAACACCAGGTCCGCCAGCGCCAGATTAACCACAAATGTATCCACTAGACGCCCACCCCTCTTCCCCCTGCTGCCCATGATCATGATCACAAAGAGGTTTCCCAGGAAGCCTGTGAAAAACATGAAGAAATAAAGCAGTGGCAGGTAGATGTGAGAATGGGGAAGACTGGAGTTGGAGTGCTCCCCAAGGTTGGTTGGATTGTAGCTGTAATTGTACAGCAGGTCAGTGTCATTGTCATCGCTGTAGAAGTAGTTGTCGTTATCATACATTTCCATTCTGTGGTCAGAGAGAAGTGTCTCAGCTGCTTGCGCTCTGTGTGTCTGGCTGGCAAGCTCATTACTTCTAGACATACTATCCTGCGTCACATTCTTAAAAACCACAGACAAACTGTCAGGTTTTCTTCTGTGATCTCTAGCATGATCTGTATGTTTTCTATTTGGCATATTCTTGCACAAAATTCTGATACAAATTACTACTATTTCTGATGATAATCTTTTACAATATACTCTATTTGCATATCAGTTTTCAAATAGAAATATTTAAGATACTTCCTTACATGCAGGCAAAAAGTTAAGCAAGAAGAAACATAAAAACATATCAAGAGAAAAAGTACATGTACAATCTGGGCAATGGCATTGAACGAAAATAATAAAAAAAACAACCAAGGACTGAATTATAGTTGCAGATCAAACAATAAAAGCATTTGACAGGGACAGGACGTTTATGGTATTCAAGGGATTGATGTAGGTGTCACGACTTCTGCCGAAGTCGTTGCCTCTCCTTGTCCGGGCGGTGTTCGGCGGTCGACTTCACCGGTCTTCTAGTCATCATCGATCCATTTTTCATTTTCCATTGGTTTTGTCTTGTCTTCCCACACACCTGTTGTCAATCCCATTCATTACCTGTTGTGTATTTAACCCTCTGTTTCCCTTCATGTGTTTGTCAGAGATTGTTCGTTGTCATGTGTTGTGTTAATTGTGTATAGGTGTGCGACGGGTCTTCGTACCCAGATTTGTTTTATATTTTTTCCGTGAGTGTTATGGAGCAGATTACTAGGACTTTAATTAAAGTACTCCATTCTACACTCTATTTGACTCTCCTGCGCCTGACTTCCTCTGCCACTTATACACGCCATTGTGACAGTAGGCATACTTTAATTATGATTTTGTACATATTAAAAAACCTACATTTGTAATTTCAATCATTAAATTGAACTGAGACATGACATTGAAAATCAACTTTATATATATATTTATTTTAAATAAACTAGGCAAGTCAATTAAGAACAAATTCTTATTTATAATGACGGCCTACCCCGGCCAAACCCGGACGACGCTGGGCCAATTATGCGCTGCCCTATGGGACTCCCAATCAATGCCGGTTGTGATACAGCCTGGAATCAAACCAGGATCTGTAGTGATGCCTCTAGCACTGAGATGCAGTGCCTTAGACCACTGCGCCACTCGTATTACTCATAGTCTCTTGTGTGAAAGGTGTGAAAACAGCAAACACTGTTATCAAATTGCATTTGTCACATGCGCCGAATACAACCGGTGTGGACTTTACAGGGAAATGATTTCTTACGAGCCCTTCCCAACGATGCAGAGTTAAAAATAATAATAAAAATAAAAATAAAATTCACAAGAATGAAGCTATATACAGGAAGTACCAGTACCAGATCAATGTGCAGGGGTATGAGGTATTTGAGGTAGATATGTACATAAAGGCAGGGTTAAAGGACCTGGCATCAGAATAGATAATAATAAGAGTAAAATTAAGAACAGAGTAGCAGCAGCAAATAATGAGTGTGAAAGTGTGTGTGTGCGTGGGGGTGGGTTGTGTGTGAGAGTGTCAGTGTAGTGTGAGTGTGTATATAGTCTTGGGAGTGTGCATAGTCAGTGCAAGATAGTTCGTGTAACCATTTAATTAACTATTTAGCAGTCTTATGGCTATTTAGCAGTCTTGGGGGTAGAAGCTGTCTCGGAGCCTGTTGGTGAGAGAGCCGATGCTCCGGTACCGTTTTCCGGACGGTAGCAGAGTGAACAGGCCTTCCTCTGACATCACCTGATATAGAGGTCCTGGATGGCAGGGAGGTCGGCCCCAGTGATGTATTGGGCCGCCCGTACCACCCTCTGCTGTACATTATGCGAAAATGCTTGCATGTGGAAATCAAAATGGGACTTGCCAGACCCTATATGATCGTGCACATGAATAAATCAGACGTCTCATCAGATGAGTCATATTATAGATAAAACTTACTGTAATGTGAACTTGATGAGAACTTGATGTGAAAGGCTGTGAAAACCATACATGGAATGACAGCTTGATTTAACCAACCACTTCTCCTTTTGACTGATAGTAGTGTGTGAACATGAACAATGGACAATGGTCTCTGTCAGAAATGTAAATCATCATATGAACAGTTGTAGAACAGAGTGAAACTAATTATATAATACTATAGTTCTATAATACTATAGGTATATAATACTATGTTAGAGAAAAAGGAAAGGGAACCAATGACAAAAGGTTCAGCCTGAGCTAGTTGAAGGTTGGTTATGTAAGAGAAGGTTACTGTTCCAATAAAAATATGAGGGGAGAAAGGATCTTCTATTTGGCAAAAAGGTTTTCCTCCACTCTCAGCGTTGCACCAGCATTTGCTTCCCATCAATGCTTAAGAGTTTACTTTGAAACACATTAAACTAAATAAAATACTAACAGGAGTGAACAACTAGTTTTTAATCAAGAGTGACAACTTCTAGTCAAGAGTGACAACTTCTAATACATAGTGACAACTGTGCAAACACTATTTTGCTTTAACTTGCCTAAACATTGCATTTTAGTGTGATACGAGTCATCAACCATATGTTTCAATGGATTTCAGTCTCTACAAAACATAGAAAACGAATAATAACAAAAGAAAAAGCGCCTCCCAACCTAAAGTAACCTATATTCATCCCTAATGTGGTATAAGCCTTATACATGGAGTTATTTGGACAATTTCTCTGCAAAAGACTGAACAGCTGGCTCACTTCAAGGTGTTGATGTGCAATAACACAACTCCACTGCTTCACTGCCAAATATCTTGTACCCACATCCCATTCTCCCTCTTGCTTTCTCAGATGGAAAATAGTTGGCTTCTCCCTCTCTGTGCTCTGACTGCATGAATAATACCTCCCAAACAAGTTGCTTATTGAGAGACTGTAACTACTCAGAGAAACTTCTCGGTTCATTTCCAGCCAGTGAGTCATTAAAAAAAAAGGGTAAAACACTTGCCAATTCAGGTTGATCAAATAAAATAAAAGGTTATTTGTCACATGCTTCGTAAACAACATGTGTAGACTAACAATGAAATGCTTATGGGCCCTTCCCAACAATGCAGAGAGAAAATGGAAAAATAATTGAAAACTAAATACACAATGAGTATTAATGTTGTTTTAGTGAGACTCCTTAATCATCCTGCAGCTGTCTGTGCAAAGGAGGTCACACTGCTTGCTTAGCAAATACCATTTCCCCCGATTTGGCCTATACCTGGCACGAACTCGGGACCTATGCTTTGCTAGCACATGTGACCACCCTCTGGAAGCATCTTACCAGCACCACTCGAAAAGCTAGATATTAGCTGGCGCAAGTGGGGACATGTCCGGCTGAGGAGTAAGTTTCACACAATCCCATGTGATACATCCACCTGAAATAATATATCAGGTGATAATTCAGTATACTGTGGACTTGGAATATTTTTTAATTGAAAAACATTGCTGCATATCACTTCAACGCTGTCACACAGTGTGTTATGTCCACTGGTCTTCCCTCTCTGTGGTGTTGGTAGCTGTCTTTTCCTAGTTCCTAGCCACACCAGCGGCTCTTGAATACAACTATAATCCTGACTTTTCTGCACACCCTCCTAGCTTTGTCAACAAAGCAAAACACAGGCTGTGGGGTAGACAGTGGCACTGTTTCACCAAACTGCAGATTCCATCTTTAATGTCTCTGTTCTCCTTTAATGCGATGGCCAAAGGTTCTAGGCCCAGAATGAACAGCAAGGGAGAGAAACATCCCTGCCTCGTCCCCCTGTGGAGCCTGAAGCCATACCATTGGTTCTTTAGAAGCCATACCATTGGTGATGACTGTGGCAGTGGCCCCAGAGAACAGGGTGTTAATTAATCCTGTGAAATAGGGACAGCACCCATATGCCCCCAGGACTACTTGCTCTAACTGTCTTCTTCTCACCTCACCTCTCCCACCAGGACCATATCTCGGTGTGGTACGAGCAGACCAATTGCTATGCCACAGAGCTGCAGGAGTTCAAGCAGCAGATGGTTGCCCGGATTGAGACCCTGGACAAGGAGACACTGAGGACAGACCTGAACCGTGTGGGGACGCGCGTGGAGCTCGAGATGGACTACCTGGAGACACAGAACGGGGCGCAGCCCTGCGTGGACCTTGATGACAAGCTGGTGGAGCAACAGGTGACCGTGGTGAAGGAGAAGAGCAAGGCCAAGTGCGACAAGGCCACAGGTGAGATGTGGCAGACATACTGAGGGGACAAAGACACATGATTACTTACTAAGAGGATCATAGCAAGCCTGGTAATTCATTGCACCCACCTGGCTTCCCAGGTCTAAATCCCTAGAGGGGAAGAATTAATTGATAAAAATCAGCAGTGGAACTAGCTTCGAGGTACATATTTGAATTTGCCTGGCATAGGCCTACTGAAAGGACAAATATATGAAGTAAACTCAGCAGTAGCGGTAATACGAGGCCTTGTTTCCTTAACAAGTCTTCTTCTACATGATGAGTGGAGATATAGTGGGCCACAGGTATGAGATGTCTATAAACGTGTATGCAGGCCAAGTGTCTCAGCTGCTGTACTGTCATGTAACTAAATTAGAAAATCAATCTACCCTCATATCAGGATTCTACTCTCAGAGGCCCTTATTAAATAATTTAAGTAGCTTTCATTCAATGTTGTGCTTAACACTTCTTGTTCTGCTCAAAAACATTAAGGTTAGGGTTGATAACATATAGAACACCATCTGGTTTTCTTGGCAGGCATAATTATAAATCTAGAGCAGGTATTCAGGAAACTATTTACACTTGGTTGTTGATGTACAGGAAGTGGGAGGACAGTTACTGAGTTCCTGTATGAGAGCATGCTGATGAAGCACATAGATGAAGGACTGACTGAAGATGGGATGCTGATTCAAATATCATTCTCTAAATTATGCACCAATTTAATTGTAATATCTGGTTTCAGTTGCACTAGAGCAAAAATGAGTAGGCAGTGACTAATTACATTTAATAGCCTGTGATCTTAATAAACATTGCCACACACTTGTAATTAAATAGTTTTTTAATTTAGCCAGTAAGGAAATCAGATGAGTGCTGTTGCCGACTAAGTGGGCAGGTTCTTCTGACACAATCAGGTTGAACATCTGAACATACTTCAGATCATGTGAAAGGAGTGAAAATAAGCTAAAACTTTTTTTTAATGTAACTATCCCTTGAACTTTACTTAGTCCCTTAGTATCACTTTTGTTTGAGTTATTAATATGGTATGTTGTAGTTTGTCTCATGATATTGGTATAACAGATATCACAGTTGGACTGTAACAATGTCTACATTGTAATTACACTGAACCCGCTGTGTAATGTTAACTACCATGTAAAAAACATATTAGTCCAACTAAATTTAAAGTGGGACCAGGAACGGTCATGTACCTCTCTTCTCCTCTCCCAGACTGCAGGGACATGATATCCAGCATCAAATCCATGAAGATTTTTAAGTGAGTTGGAGGCCCAAAGACGTGGGCAGCAGCTCGGGCAAGGTCTACGTCTTCAACGGCACAGATGAGGCCACCCTCTATGAGTTTGGCTCCATCAGGGACTTCACTGTCTCCTTGGGCACATCTATGGCCAAGACCATGAAGCTGCCATCCCCTTGGCGAGGTAGCGGCCACACCGTTTACAACAACCACGCGTACTACCTGAAGGAGAGCAAGGAGCTGTGGCTGATCAAGTACGACCTGTGGCGGACAACGCTGTCTTCCCTGTCCAGGACCACGTCCCCGTATATGGCCTAAGCCTGGAGACGGTCATTGACCTGGAGGCAGACGAGCAGGGCCTCTGGGCCATCTAAGTGTATGCCACCAAGGAGACTGAGAGGCACATCTCTCTGGACAAAATGGATGACAACACGCTTGACATCGAACAGATGTGGGACACGCCGTGTCCGAGGGAGCCTTCATCTGAGGCACGGTGTACATGGTCTACAACAGTGCGGAGCCCAGACCCTCGCGTGTCCAGTGTGTATTTGATGTCAGTAATATGGTGACCAACGACGACGCACCGCTAGTGTACTTTCCCAAGTACAATCTACTGGAGCTGCAGATCTACGCCTGGGAGGGCTACCAGATCCTTTACAAGCTGGCCATGAAGAAGAAACTGGATGTATGAGCTCAGCAGCACCACCTAGTGTTGAGATTTCTATCACCGGTACTGAGTAAAAGCCCAGAAATGTCTGTGTAGATGAAAATAAAACATTTTCACTGTCATATTCAGGTTTGTTCAACTATAGATGCCGTGTCTGCATTTGATCATGCTGTTGCAGGAATTTGCCTGCACTACAGGAAATGCAATCTTGTAGTGTATCTGAGGTTAGAAAGGCTTCCAATTTCCACTTTAAACTTGATTTGCCCGAACACATTTATCAACCCCTACAAATTTGTCAATTTATTATAATCCACATGTCCTGTTGCTGCAGAATAATTTTTATGCTGTAGCAAACTGGCTCAAATTAAGATCCTACATCTGCAGTTAGGATTTTGAACAGTCCTAAATGTAATCAGATCATTGTCATAGTCCTTCCTGTCTTACTAACAGAAAAACAGTTCAGTGACAAAACCATCCATTTACTTTAGATATTGCTTGTTATTAAATATTTATATGATAATAAAGATCTAGGAGCGTGTGGACGGAGAATCTGAAGTAAAAACAGTACAGTTGTATAATATTTTTGTTTTCTGTTTAGCACTTTCGAAAACAACATTTTAACTTCACTGGCTATGCCTTGATGTTGAATAAAAACATACTTGGATGAAAGTGTGTAAGTTATTTTTCTTCCATATTACAGAAAAAGAGGAACATACAGTGGGGAGAACAAGTATTTGATACACTGCCGATTTTGCAGGTTTTCCTACTTACAAAGCATGAAGAGGTCTGTAATTTTTATCATAGGTGCACTTCAACTGTGAGAGACGGAATCTAAATATTTTATATTATTATTATTTATTTTTTATTTTTTTTATTCCCTTTTCTCCCCAATTTTCGTGGTATCCAATCGCTAGTAATTACTATCTTGTCTCATCGCTACAACTCCCGTACGGGCTCGGGAGAGACGAAGGTCGAAAGCCATGCGTCCTCCGAGGCACAACCCAACCAAGCCGCACTGCTTCTTTAACACAGCGCGCCTCCAACCCGGAAGCCAGCCGCACCAATGTGTCGGAGGAAACACCGTGCACCTGGCCCCCTTGGTTAGCGCGCACTGCGCCCAGCCCACCACAGGAGTCGCTGGAGCGCGATGAGACAAGGAAATCCCTACCGGCCAAACCCTCCCTAACCCGGACGACGTTAGCCCAATTGTGCGTCGCCCCACGGACCTCCCGGTCGCGGCCGGCTGCGACAGAGCCTGGGGGCAAACCCAGAGACTCTGGTGGCGCAGTTAGCACTGCGATGCAGTGCCCTAGACCACTGCGCCACCCGGGAGGCTATTTTATATATTTTGATAAAAAATAAATGTAAGTTGTGTCTCATTATGGTAAGTGGTGAAATAAGTATAGCCAGTTACAATTGTAATGGCTTAGCAGATAATAAGAAAAGACGATCATCATTTACCTGGCAAAAAGAGAAGGATTATAATATCTATTGTTTACAGGAAACCCATTCAACACTTTTAGATGAAGTTTTGTGGAAAAAGAACTGGGGGGGCGAAATATGGGCAAGGAAATTCAAACGGGGTGATGGTTTTAATTAACAATAATTTTGATCCAAATGTGCAAATTGTCCAAACAGATCCTCAAGGTAGATGGATTATTTTAAATATGTTATTGGACAATAAACAGATATGGCTTATTAACCTATACGGTCCGAATAATGATGATCCAAGCTGCTTTGAAAATATATATAAGAATTTATCAACTCTACAAGCAACACTAGACTCTATTATTATAGTGGGAGATTTTAATATGGTCTTAAATACCTCTATGGACCGGAAAGGAAATCACACTACAAACTATCACCCTCAGGCACTTAAAGGAAATCATCAATGTTATGGATATATTTGAATTAGTGGATATATGGAGACTTAAAAACCCTGACCTAGTGAGATATACAGTGGGGAGAACAAGTATTTGATACACTGCCGATTTTGCAGGTTTTCCTACTTACAAAGCATGTAGAGGTCTGTAATTTTTTATCATAGGTACACTTCAACTGTGAGAGACATAATCTAAAACAAAAATCCAGAAAATCACATTGTATAATTTTTAAGTAATTAATTTGCATTTTATTGCATAACATAAGTATTTGATACATCAGAAAAGCAGAACTTAATATTTGGTACAGAAACCTTTGTTTGCAATTACAGAGATATATGTTTCCTGTAGTTCTTGACCAGGTTTGCACACACTGCAGCAGGGATTTTGGCCCACTCCTCCATACAGACCTTCTCCAGATCCTTCAGGTTTCGGGGCTGTCGCTTGGCAATACGGACTTTCAGCTCCAAAGATTTTCTATTGGGTTCAGGTCTGGAGACTGGCTAGGCCACTCCAGGACCTTGAGATGCTTCTTACGGAGCCACTCCTTAATTGCCCTGGCTGTGTGTTTCAGGTCGTTCTCATGCTGGAAGACCCAGCCACGATCCATCTTCAATGCTCTTACTGAGGGAAGGAGGTTGTTGGCCAAGATCTCGCGACACATGGCCCCGTCCATCCTCCCCTCAATACGGTGCAGTCGTCCTGTCCCCTTTGCAGAAAAGCATCCCCAAAGAATGATGTTTCCACCTCATTGCTTCACGGTTGGGATGGTGTTCTTGGGATATTACTCATCCTTCTTCTTCCTCCAAACACGGCGAGTGGAGTTTAGACCAAAAAGTTCTATTTTTGTCTCATCAGACCACATTTTTTTTTTTTTACCGTTATTTTACCAGGTAAGTTGACTGAGAACACGTTCTCATTTGCAGCAACAACCTGGGGAATAGTTACAGGGGAGAGGTGGGGGATGAATGAGCCAATTGTAAACTGGGGATTATTAGGTGACCATGATGGTTTGAGGGCCAGATTGGGAATTTAGCCAGGACACCGGGGTTAACACCCCTACTCTTACGATAAGTGCCATGGGATCTTTAATGACCTCAGAGAGTCAGGACACCCGTTTAACGTCCCATCCGAAAGACGGCACCCTACACAGGGCAGTGTCCCCAATCACTGCCCTGGGGCATTGGGATATTTTTTAGACCAGAGGAAAGAGTGCCTCCTACTGGCCCTCCAACACCACTTCCAGCAGCATCTGGTCTCCCATCCAGGGCCTGACCAGGACCAACCCTGCTTAGCTTCAGAAGCAAGCCAGTAGTGGTATGCAGGGTGGTATGCTGCTGACATGACCTCCCATTCCTCCTCTGGATCATCCATCTGGTCATTGGCAAACTTCAGACGGGCCTGGACATGCGCTGGCTTGAGAAGGGGGACCTTGCGTGCGCTGCAGGATTTCAATCCATGACGGCGTACTGTGTTACTAATGGTTTTCTTTGAGACTGTGGTCCCAGCTCACTTCAGGTCATTGACCAGGTCCTGCCGTGTAGTTCTGGGCTGATCCCTCACCTTCCTCATGATCATTGATGCCCCACGAGGTGAGATCTTGCATGGAGCCCCAGACTGAGGGTGATTGACCGTCATCTTGAACTTCTTCCATTGTCTAATAATTGCGCCAACAGTTGTTGCCTTCTCACCAAGCTGCTTGCCTATTGTCATGTAGCCCATCCCAGCCTTGTGCAGGTCTACAATTTTATCCCTGATGTCCTTACACAGCTCTCTGGTCTTGGCCATTGTGGAGAGGTTGGAGTCTGTTTGATTGAGTGTGTGGACAGGTGTCTTTTATACAGGTAACGAGTTCAAACAGGTGCAGTTAATACAGGTAATGAGTGGAGAACAGGAGGGCTTCTTAAAGAAAAACTAACAGGTCTGTGAGAGCCGGAATTCTTACTGGTTGGTAGGTGATCAAATACTTATGTCATGCAATAAAATGCAAATTAATTACTTAAAAATCATACAATGTGATTTTCTGGATTTTTGTGTACAGTTGAAGTGTACCTGTGATAAAAACTACAGACCTTTACATGCTTTGTAAGTAGGAAAACCTGCAAAATCGGCAGTGTATTAAATACTTGTTCTCCCCACTGTATATCTGCACTCAATTTGGAATGTTAGAACCAGTATCAACAACTTTATTGTAATTTCTTTAAAATACAAGGGATGCCTGGAAACAGTTGTTACAAATACAAATGTTCAATACAAAGTGGAAAGTTACTCTAAATTGCTTGGAAAAAACAGGAGTCCTTATTTTAAACTCTTATCAGAAGGCTGATGATGCAAATGAGTCAAGGATCAAGCCAAGTCCCTCAACAAAGTACATGACATTGCCTGAACAGGAGACTATTGGCAAACATTTCACAGGTAATAGGAAAACAGAGCAGTGAAGTTGTAGTCACTGTGAAATTGAAACAGAAAAGTATGTTCAGGGGGATAATCATGTGGATAATATAAGAAATATGTGATTCTAAATACAGTGATATTATTGATGTCAGTATCAAAGGGCATTATATACATATACTGTTGTACATTAAGTCCATACCTACAGTGTAATTTTAACAGTACCGCCACAAACCAAACCACATTATTTGTAATGATGCTAGCTACGTATTTAGCACGTAATGCAGCTACACTTAAGACGTCAAAAATATATGATGGCCAGGTATGGTGTATGTTGTGTACATAAAACAAATAAAAATAAAGTAGAGGGATGAAACACTTATCATCCTGGAACATCCACTGTAGTAAACCAACAATTATTTAAGTAACAATACAAATGTGTATAAAATGGTTCACTTCATAATACCCTGTTGATTGTTTTGGACTTGCTGTAAGAGGGTCGTAGGGTACTTCAAGAACATCCTGCACTCAACAGCAGCAACTATAACATTTTACCTATTTAATATGATGTTGTACTGTATGTTCACAAGACTGCCATAACGCCCTGACCACACTACAGCAGATACACATAGATGTTAACCTCAGATGTATAAACACACCAGGCTGAGCTCAACTGCAAAAATATTGTTGCAATAATACTGATCCCACCAGACCCAGTACACACTATACATTCCATGACAAAGTGGCTGTCCAAGAGGGAACAAGAGAAATGTGTGTGTGTGTTTGTCTGTATTTCTTTGTCTGTGTGCTGGGGAGATAATGTCCAGTGTAAACCGACTGTTATTCCAGAATAACTTACTGCACTTTACTTATTTTGAGGCACAGGGTCTGGGACACTCCAATATTTCAGGCCTTGCTGCAGGGCAGGCTTCGTAGAGTAGTGTAGAATACATTCTGGCTCCTCCCTCATGGACTAGACAGAAGTCTTGGAGAGGGACAGGAGCCTTGGCTGTCAAAGCTTGCAGTGCGGGTTTTCCACTGTAGGAGACATTTCACATGGTAAGATTAGTGCACCAACATGGAAATTGCTGTCACTGTTAGGAGTTTACCTACCATCAGAAATCCTAAACATAGATGGATATATATACAGTGCATTGGGAAGGTATTCAGAATCCTTGACATTTTCCACATTTTGTTACTTTACAGCCTTATTCTAAAATGGATTAAATAGTCCCCCCCCCATCAATCTACACACAATACCCCATGATGACAAAGCAAAAACTCTTAGACATTTTTGCAATTATCTATTAAAAATAAAAAATGGAAATATTAAATTCATATAAGTATTCAGACCCTTTACTCAGTACTTCGTTGAAGCACCTTTGGCAGCAATTACAGCCTTGAGTCTTCTTGGGTATGACACTACAAGCTTGGCACACCTGTATTTGGGGAGTTTATCCCATTCTTCTCTGCAGATCCCCTCAAGCTGTCAGGTGGATAGGGAGCGTTGCTGCACAGCTATTTTCAGGTCTCTCCAGAGATGTTCAAAATGGTTCAAGTCTGGACTCTGGCTGGACCACTCAAGGAAATTCAGAGACTTGTCCCGAAGCCACTTCTGAGTTGTCTTCGCTGTGTGCTTAGGGTTATTGTCCTGTTGGAAGGTGAACCGTCGCTCTAGTCTGAGGTTCTGAGTGCTCTGGAGAAGGTTTTCATCAAGAATCTTTGTACTTTTCTCCATTCATCTTTCCCTCAATCGTGACTAGTCTCCCAGTCCCTGCCGCTGAAAAAAATCCCCACAGCATGATGTTGCCACCACCATGCTTCACTGTAGGGATGGTGCCAGGTTTCCTCCCGATGTGACGGTTGGCATTCAGGCCAAAGAGTTCAATCTTGGTTTTATCAGACCAGAGAATTTTGTTTCTCATGGTCTGAGAGTGTTTCAGGTGCCTTTTGGCAAACTCCAAGCGGGCTGTCGTGAGACTTTTACTGAGGAGTGGCTTCCGTCTGGCCACTCTACCATAAAGACCTGATTGGTGGTGTCATGACTTCCGCCGAAGTCGGTCCCTCTCCTTGTTCGGGCGGCGTTCGGCGATTGACGTCACCGGCCTTCTAGCCATCGCCGATCCACTTTTCATTTTCCATTTGTTTTGTCTTTGTTTTACACACCTGGTTTCAATTCCCCAATTACATGTTCATTATTTAACCCTCTATTTTCCCCATGGTTTTTGTGCGTGATTGTTTTATGTATGTTCGGTCCGTTATTGTGGGCTCGGTATTACGACATGTTATTGGAATATTTGAGTAAAGTTACTTGTGTTACTCATCTCTGCTGTCCTGCACCTGACTCCTCTGCACCAGCTACACCCAGACCATTACAGGTGAAGTGCTGCAGAGATGGTTGTCCTTCTGGAAGGTTCTCCCATCTCCACAGAGGAACTCTAGAGCTCTGTCAGAGTGACCATAGGGTTCTTGGTCACCTCGCTGACCAAGATCCTTCTCCCCCGATTGCGCAGTTTGGCTGGGCAGCCAGCTCTAGCAACAATCTTGGTGGTTCCAAACTTTTTCCATTTAAGAAAGATGGAGGCCACTGTGTTCTTGGGGACCTTCAATGCGGCAGAAATGTTTTGGTACCCTTCCCCAGATCTTTGCTTTGGCACAATTCTTTCGACCTCATGGTTTGGTTTTTGCTCTGACATGCACTGTAAACCTTATGTAGACAGGTGCGTTCCTTTCCAAATCATGTCCAATCAACTGAATTTACCACAGGTGGACTCCAGTCAAATTGTAGAAACATCTCAAGTATGATCAATGGAAACAGGAGGCACCTGAGCTCAATTTTGAGTCTCATAGCAAAGGGTAAGAATACTTATGTAAATAAGGTATTTCTGTTTTCTATTTTTTTTTTGTATTTTTTTCACCTTTATTTAACCAGGTAGGCAAATTGAGAACACGTTCTCATTTACAATTGCGACCTGGCCAAGATAAAGCAAAGCAGTTCGACACATACAACAACACATAGTTACACATGGAGTAAAACAAACATACAGTCAATAATACAGTGAAAAATAAGTCTATATACAATGTGAGCAAGTGAGGTGAGATAAGGGAGGTGAAGGCAAATAAAATATATATATAAATAAAAATATAAAAAAGGCCATGGTGGCGAAGTAAATACAATATAGCAAGTAAAGAAAAACACTGGAATGGTTGGTTTGCAGTGGAAGAAGGTGCAAAGTAGAGATAGAAATAATGGGGTGCAAAGGAGCAAAATAAATAAATACAGTAGGTAAAGAGGTAGTTGTTTGGGCTAAATTATAGATGGGCTATGTACAGGTGCAGTAATCTATGAGCTGCTCTGACAGCTGGTGCTTAAAGCATTTTTAATAAATTTGCAAAGATTTCTGTCATTATGGGCTATTGTGTGTAGATTGATGAGGATTTTTCATTTTATTTAATCCATTGTAGAATAATTCTGTAACATAACAAAATGTGTAAAAAGGAAAGGGGTCTGAATACTTTCAGAATGCACTGTATATAGTGAACAAGATAGAAATGCAACAAGCAACAATTTCAAAGGTTTTACTGAGTTACAGTTCATATAAGGAAATCAGAAGATTGAAATAAATGAATTAGGCCCTAATCTATAGATTTCACATGACTGGAAATACAGTCAGGTGGTCACAGATACCTTAAAAATATAAGGTTGGGGCGTGGATCAGAAAACCAGTCAGTATCTGGTGTGACCATCATTTTGCCTCATGCAGCGCAACACAACTGCTTCCCGTAGAGTTGATCAGGCTGTTGATTGTGGCCTGTGGAATGTTGTCCCACTCCTCTTCAATGGCTGTGCGAAGTTGTTGTATATTTTGGTGGGAACTGGAACACGCTGTCGTACACGTCAATCCAGAGCATCCCAAACATGCTTAATGGGTGACATGTCTGGTGAGTATACAGGCCATTTAAAAAAAAAAAAAAAAATATTTCACCTTTATTTAACCAGGTAGGCTAGTTGAGAACAAGTTCTCATTTGCAACTGCGACCTGGCCAAGATAAAGCATAGCAGTGTGAACAGACAACAACACAGAGTTACACATGGAGTAAACAATAAACAATTCAATAACATGGTAGAAAAAAGAGAATCTATATACAATGTGTGCAAAAGGCATGAGGAGGTAGGCAATAAATCGAATAATTACATTTTAGCAGATTAACACTGGAGTGATAAATCATCAGATGATCATGTGCAAGTAGAGATACTGGTGTGCAAAAGAGCAGAAAAGTAAATAAATAAAAACAGTATGGGGGTGAGGTAGGTAAATTGGGTGGGCTATATACTGATGGACTATGTACAGCTGCAGCGATCGGTTAGCTGCTCAGATAGCAGATGTTTAAAGTTGTTGAGGGAGATAAAAGTCTCCAACTTCAGAGATTTTTGCAATTCATTCCAGTCGCAGGCAGCAGAGAACTGGAAGGAAAGGCGGCCAAATTAGGTTTTGGCTTTAGGGATGATCAGTGAGATACACCTGCTGGAGCGCGTGCCAAGGGTGGGTGTTGCAATCGTGACCAGTGAACTGAGATAAGGCGGCACTTTACCTAGCATAGCCTTGTAGATGACCTGGAGCCAGTGGGTCTGACGAGGAACATGTAGCGAGGGCCAGCCGACTAGGGCATACAGGTCACAGTGGTGGGTCGTATAAGGTGCTTTAGTAACAAAACGGATGGTACTGTGATAAACTGCATCCAGTTTGCTGAGTAGAGTATTGGAAGCTATTTTGTAGATGACATCGCCGAAGTCGAGGATCGGTAGGATAGTCAGTTTTACTAGGGTAAGTTTGGCGGCGTGAGTGAAGGAGGCTTTGTTGTGAAATAGAAAGCCGACTCTAGATTTGATTTTGGATTGGAGATGTTTGATATGAGTCTGGAAGGAGAGTTTGCAGTCTAGCCAGACACCTAGGTACTTATAGATGTCCACATATTCTAGGTCGGAACCGTCCAGGGTGGTGATGCTAGTCGGGCGTGCGGGTGCAGGTAGCGAACGGTTGAAAAGCATGCATTTGGTTTTACTAGCGTTTAAGAGCAGTTGGAGGCCACGGAAGGAGTGTTGTATGGCATTGAAGCTCGTTTGGAGGTTAGATAGCACAGTGTCCAAGGAAGGGGCGGAAGTATACAGAATGGTGTCGTCTGCGTAGAGGTGGATCAGGGAATCGCCCGCAGCAAAAGCAACATCATTGATATATACAGAGAAATAGAGTCGGCCCGAGAATTGAACCCTGTGGTACCCCCATAGAGACTGCCAGAGGACCGGACAACATGCCCTCCGATTTGACACACTGAACTCTGTCTGCAAAGTAGTTGGTGAACCAGGCAAGGCAGTCATTAGAAAAACCGAGGCTACTGAGTCTGCCGATAAGAATATGGTGATTGACAGAGTCGAAAGCCTTGGCCAGGTCGATGAAGACGGCTGCACAGTACTGTCTTTTATCGATGGCGGTTATGATATCGTTTAGTACCTTGAGCGTGGCTGAGGTGCACCTGTGACCGGCTCGGAAACCGGATTGCACAGCGGAGTAGGTACGGTGGGATTCGAGATGGTCAGTGATCTGTTTGTTGACTTGGCTTTCGAAGACCTTAGATAGGCAGGGCAGGAAGTATATAGGTCTGTAACAGTTTGGGTCCAGGGTGTCTCCCCCTTTGAAGAGGGGGATGACCGCGGCAGCTTTCCAATCCTTGGGGATCTCAGATGATACGAAGGAGATGTTGAACAGTCTGGTAATAGGGGGTGCGACAATGGCGGTGGACAGTTTCAGAAATAGGGGGTCCAGATTGTCAAGCCCAGCTGATTTGTATGGGTCCAGGTTTTGCAGCTCTTTCAGAACATCTGCTATCTGGATTTGGGTAAAGGAGAAGCTGGGGAGGCTTGGGCGAGTAGCAGCGGGGGGGGGGGGGGGTGGAGCTGTTGTCCAAGGTTGGAGTCGCCAGGAGGAAGGCATGGCCAGCCGTTGAGAAATGCTTGTTGAAGTTTTCGATTATCACGGATTTATCGGTGGTGACCGTGTTACCTAGCCTCAGTGCAGTGGGCAGCTGGGAGGAGGTGCTCTTGTTCTCCATGGACTTTACAGTATCCCAGAACTTTTTGGAGTTAGAGCTACAGGATGCAAATTTCTGCTTGAAAAAGCTGCCCTTTGCTTTCCTGACTGACTGCGTGTATTGGTTCCTGACTTCCCTGAACAGTTGCATGTCGCGGGGACTCTTCGATGCTATTGCAGTTCGCCACAGGATGTTTTTGTGCTGGTCGAGGGCAGTCAGGTCTGGAGTGAACCAAGGGCTATATCTGTTCTTAGTTCTGCATTTTTGAACGGAGCATGCTTGTCTAAGATGGTGAGGAAGTAACTTTTAAAGAATGACCAGGCATCCTCAACTGACGGGATGAGGTCAATATCCTTCCAGGGTACCCGGGCCAGGTCATTTAGAAAGGCCTGCTCGCAGAAGTGTTTTAGGGAGCGTTTGACAGTGATGAGGGGTGGTCGTTTGACCGCGGACCCATAGCGGATACAGGCAATGAGGCAGTGATCGCTGAGATCTTGATTGAAGACAGCAGAGGTGTATTTGGGGGGAAAGTTGGTCAGGATAATATCTATTAGGGTGCCCATGTTTACGGATTTAGGGTTGTACCTGGTGGGTTCCTTGATGATTTGTGTGAGATTGAGGGCATCAAGCTTAAATTGTAGGACTGCCGGGGTGTTAAGCATATCCCAGTTTAGGTCACCTAACAGAACAAACTCTGAAGCTAGATGGGGGCGATCAATTCACAGATGGTGTCCAGGGCACAGCTGGGAGCTGAGGGGGGTCGGTAGCAGGCGGCAACAGTGAGAGACTTATTTCTGGAGAGATTAATTTTTAAAATTAGAAGTTCGAACTGTTTGGGCATAGACCTGGAAAGTATGACAGAACTTTGCAGGCTATCTCTGCAGTAGATTGCAACTCCTCCCCCTTTGGCAGTTCTATCTTGACGGAAAGTGTTATAGTTGGTATGGAAATCTCAGAATTTTTGGTGGCTTTCCTAAGCCAGGATTCAGACACGGCAAGGACATCAGGGTTGGCAGAGTGTGCTAAAGCGGTGAGTAAGACAAACTTAGGGAGGAGGCTTCTGATGTTGACATGCATGAGACCAAGGCTTTTTCGATCACAGAAGTCAACAAATGAGGGTGCCTGGGGACATGCAGGGCCTGGGTTTACCTCCACATCACCCGAGGAACAGAGGAGTAGTAGGATGAGGGTGCGGCTAAAGGCTATCAAAACTGGTCGCCTAGAGCGTTGGGGACAAGGAATAAAAGGAGCAGATTTATGGGCGTGGTAGAATAGATTCTGGGCATAATGTGCAGACAGGGGTATGGTGGGGAACGGGTACAGCGGAGGCAAGCCCAGGCACTGGGTGATGATAAGAGAGGTTGTATCTCTGGACATGCTGGTCACAATGGGTGAGGTCACCGCATGTGTGGGAGGTGGGACAAAGGAGGTATCAGAGGTACAGGGAGTGGAACTACGGGCTCCATTGCAAACCAAAACAATGATAACTAGCCTGAACAACAGTATACAAGGCATATTGATATTTGAGAGAGACATACAGTAAGGCATAAAGTAATTGCAGGTCTTGATTGGGAGAGTTAGCTAAAACAACAGGTGAGATAACAGCAGATATTCAGCTAACACAGCAACAGCAGGTAAAATGGCGATGACTAGGCAGAGAGGGTCGGATTAACTACACACAGAGCCTGAGTTAAAACACAGAGCCGACAGATAAAACACAAATAAACAGAATGGAGTACCGTGAATTAATGGACAGTCCAGCAGGCATCAGCTATGTAGCCAAGTGATCATAGTGTCCAGGGGGCAGCCGTAGATGGAGCAGGGAAGCCGCCACTACGCTAGCACGCAGCGTTTAAAGTTAGTAGCCCGGGGGTGGTCTGCTCAAACGGAGGAGGTCTGCTCAGACGGAGGCCGGTTGAGTGCACAGCGGATGGAGTATTCGTCGGCAGACCAGACGTGGTGGTGCGGCGGGGCGCCGTGTCGACAGAGAATCCAAGCCAGATGGCGAAAGAGGTATTGTAGAATTTTGTTTGCTAACTGGTGCTAGTTTCGTGGCAGTGGTGCTAGCTGCAAGCTAGCTGTGAGGATCAGAAGTAGTGGCTCAGGGATTACGGCAGAAATCCTGCGTTGTTGTGGAGAGACAGTCCGATGCTAGTAAATTGGTGAGTAATATCCAGGCTAATAACAGGGCTGGTGTCTGTGCAGAAGGTAAAAGCTGCTAGCAGTGGCTAAAAATGACTAAATAGCTTGTAGCTGATTAGCTGGTTAGCTACTGGAGGTTCTTGAATGTGTTCCAAAGTTAAAAAATAATAGCGATTCCGTATCACATTGGGTGAGGTAGTTTACCGGAAGGTATAATCGAATTAAAAATGGAAAAGAGATAGAAAACAAAATTAAAATATATACAAAAAATACGAAAAATACAAAAGTACACGAGAGGACGAAACAAAACACTCCTACACTGCTACGCCATCTTGGATCATCATGGATGAACTGGGACATTTTCAGCTTCCAGGAATTGTGTACATAATTTGCGATATGGGGCCGTACATTATCATGCTGAAACATGAGGTGATGGAGGTGGATGAATGGCACTCCAATGGGCCTTAGGATCTCATCACGGTATCTCTGTGCATTCAAATTGCCATTGTGTTCGTTGTGCTTATTTCTGCCCATACCATAACGCTACCGCCACCATGGGGCACTCTGTTCACAACCGCTCACTCACACTACGCCATACACGTGGTCTCCAGTTGTGAGGCCTTTTGGACGTACAGAAGAATTCTCTAAAATGACGTTGGAGGTGGCTTATGGTAGAGAAACTAACATAAAATTCTCTGGCAACAGCTCTGGTGGACATTCCTGCAGTCAGCATGCCAATTGCACGCTCCCTCAAAACTTGAGACATCTTTGGCATTGTGCTGTGACAAAACGGCACATTCTAGAGTAGCCTTTTATTGTCCCCTGCACAATGTGCACCTGTGTAATGATCATGCTGTTTAATCAACTTCTTGATATGCCACACCTGTCAGGTGGATGGATTATCTTGGCAAAAGAGAAATTCTCACTAACAGGGATGTAAACAAATTTGTGCACAACATTTGAGAGAAATAAGCTTTTTATGCGTACGGAACATTTCTGGGATCTTTTATTTGAGCTCATGAAACATGAGACCAACACTCTACATGTTTCATTGATATTTTTGCTCCGTGTACATACATTTACATTTTGATAATTTAGCAGATTCTCTTATCCAAAGCGACACACAGTCAGTGCATCCAACTAAGGTAGGTAAGACAACCACATCACAGTCATTGCAAGTAATACCTTCCTTAATTATGGCTGCAATCCCGGTAACGGGATCGATATGACAAAAAAAAAAAGTGCAGGGCGCCAAATTCAAAAAACAGAAATCTCATAATTAAAATTCCTCAGACATTCATGTGTCTTATATCATTTAAAGGAAATCTTGTTGTTAATCCCACCAAAGTGTCCGATTTCAAATAGGCTTTTCAGCGAAAGCACTACAAATGATTATGTAAGGTCACCACAAAACCACAATAAGCACAGCCATTTTTTCCAGCGAAAGATAGCTTTCACAAAAAACAGAAATAGAGATATAATTAATCACTAACCTTTGATTATTTTCATCAGATGACACTCATAGGACTTCATGTTACACAATACATGCATGTTTTGTTTGATTTAGTTCATATTTTTATCAAAAAATCTGAGTTTACATTGACGCGTTAGATTCACTAGTTGCAAAAACATCAAGTGATTTTGCATAGCCACATCGTTTCAACAGAAATACTCATCATAAATATAGATGATAATACAAGTTATACAAATGGTATTATAGATATACCTCTCCTTAATGCAACCGCTGTGTCAGATTTCAAAAAAACTTTACGGAAAAATAAACCATGCAATAAATAACCAAATTAGCCGCCATGTTGGACTCAACAGAAACCAGAAAATACATGATAAATGTTTCCTTACCTTTGATGAATTCATCAGAATGCAGTCCTAGGAATCCCAGGTCCACAATAAATGCTTGATTTGTTTGTTAATGTCCGTTATTGATGTCAAATTAGCTACTTTGGTTCGCGCCTTCGGTAAACAATTCCAAAGTCAGAAAGCCCCTCCACTATAACGTGACGAAATGTCCAAAAAATCCGTAACAGTCAGTAGAAACATGTCAAACGATGTACTGAATCAATCTTTAGAATGTTGTTAACATACATCTTGAATAACGTTCCAACTGGAAAATTAAATTGACTTCAGAAGAGCGGTGGAACGGAGGTCCTCCTCATGTGAAGGCGCATGGTGAATGCGTGATCAGCCCGTGGAAGTGATTACTCATTCCTGTCTCCTTCGGCCCCCCTTCACATTAAATTCATCAGACAAAGTTCTATTGACTGTTGACATCTAGTGGAAGCCGTAGGAAGTGAAAACTCATCAATGACTCGCTGTGATTTCAATGAGAGCTTGGTTGAAAATTGGCACCCCCAGAAAAAATACAGACAGGAAGTGGAACTTCTCAGGTTTTTGCCTGCCATGTGAGTTCTGTTATACTCACAGACATAATTCAAACAGTTTTAGAAACTTCAGAGGGTTTTCTATCCAATATGAATAATAATATGCATATATTAGCAACTGGGAATGAGGAGCAGGCCGTTTAATATGGGCACCTCTGTGCGCCTTTCATCCAAGCTACTCAATACTGCCCCTTCAGCCATAAGAAGTTAATAAAGCAGCTATCAGGGAAACGGAGTAACCGACCTACCTCTTTCTGAGACTTGGTGGCCTCCAGTAGAGGGTGCCAGTGAGCGATGGGCTTGCGGGGGTTGGCCAACATCTCGTTCCAGTGGTCTCTACCCAGCCCCTCTGCATGACTGCCGACTCTGTTCACACCTATGACCTCATTGTGTCCCACCCTGTGTAGAAAAAAGGCAAAATGCACCCATTAACACTTCAGCCACATCTGGCATGTAACTTCACATTTTCTCTTCTACTATTAGCAGAACCGACAGTATTAGTTGGAATCTCAGGGTTGTAGCATAAACAAACCAGACCTAGGTTCAAAAACTATTCCCAATATCAAAATTACTTTCACCTACATTCTGTAGTAAGTATTCAGATAACCTTTATTTGAAAGCAAAGTAGTTGAATATTGGAATGTATTTGGAAATACAATAAAAAATATTAAAATACACTGACTTAAATACACTCCCATATTTAACCCAGGCATTTAAAAAAAGTATTTGACATAAGTATTTGAAAATACTTCCAAATACAATTTGGAAGACTATTTGGTTTTTACAAATAACCATTACAATTCTCAAATAAAGGTACTTGTTTTGGGCTGCGTATTTGAAAATACTGAAATACACAGAAAAAGTATTTCAAAATCATAAATACTCAAAGACATGTATTTGAGCCCAGGTCTAAAACAAACAGATCAGTAACAAGAACTTACAAATTATTCTTGATAATAATAAGGGCAAATAATACAATTGATATGGCAATACAAACAAGTATATATATATATATTATAATAATGGCATACAAGTCATAGTCCATGACGGATATGTACAGGCTGACTTGGTCCATGTTCTCAGGGGGGATGTCGAAGATGATAGCTTCGTTATAGGTGGGGTTTAAAGTGTTCCTCTTGATGGTGGTTTTCTTCTTTTTCAAGCGCCGTCCGTCACTCTCCAGGGAGACTTTGACATATGGGTCTGCCAATAAACAAGAAATTAGGATTTGATTTCTTTAAAACTAAAAGTGCTTTGCCAGTTAAAGGATCAAGTTTACCTGACTCTAGCTACATTATGTGATATGTAAATTAGCTAAGTATGGCTCTTGTGTTACCAAACTAGATATATGATACCAAATCAGATTACATTTTTGCCTTGTAATTTAGCATAGGCCTATACTCTTTTACCAGAGAGATGGCCAAATCAATGTGTAGAACAAGAGTGAACAACCGTGTTTAAGGTAAAACAAGCACAAAACCTTTTAAAGTGAACCCACTGACTCAACTATACCTGAGTATCCTGTGATGTCCATGGCCTTGAGGTTCCTGCACTTGATGATGGTCATGGTGAGTCGGCCTGCGGTTGGCAGGTAACAGAGAGAGAACATGATCTCCCCCAGGTCTACACTCTCCTGTGTTCAGGGCCACAGACAAAACACATCAGAACAGAAGGTAACAGTTATCACACATGACAATGCCACTAATATTGTTAAAAGTATAGTTGAATGAATTTACATGTTAATATATTTGTTTCATTACTTTGAAAGCAGTCTATGGACAAAGTCTGATGTAAAAAGGGCTTTATCAAAAACTTTTGATTGGATAATTGATTGACTTACAGAGGTGGCGTACTGAATGTCCTTCCAGATGGCCGTCTCGCGAGAGAGGTCCGACGCCTCAAACAGGTTCTCTAGGATGACCTCGCCGATCATGTCGTGGCTGGAGAAGCGGTCAAAGTCAAAGATGCTCAGGTGCAGCTTCCTGCTGCCCAGCTCCTCGTAGGGCACTGTGAACTGGAAGGACTCATCAAACATGGGGTTGAGTGTCTTGCGATGGACGCGGGTCTGGAACTTGTGCTTGCGGTCAGGCAGGAGGTAGATTTTGACGTAGGGGTCGGAGCTGCCGCATAAGTCCTTGGCAGGCAGGTCAAAGGCCTTGAGGATGTTGACGAAGAGCGCCTCGTACTCATAGTCGTACTTGAGGGAGAAGTTGATCTTGCCACAGGTCTTGGAGGACTCGTCGGCCTCCAGGGGGCTCTGTTTGTAGAGCTCTGGCTGGATGCGACCCAAACTGGCCAGGCTGGTGGATTGGTCCTCTGCATAGGGGAAGTCGCTGCCTCGGTCAAGGCTGGTGACATGTTGAATTTGTCGGGGGAGGTGCTTCTTAAAGGAGCTGTGCCTGGAGACATGGAGACATTTTTGCCAGTTGAATCATTGCCATGGACAATTTACACACTCAAGCAGTGAAATAATGTTAGTACCATATGGCATGCCTGGGAAATCTGTGTACTCGCATCCCTTCAGAGGAATGTTGTCAGAATCCATTTTAGAGTAAATGGAATCACTTTTTCTTTCTGATATTAGATGATTTCGATTTTTCTTCATTTAGCGCAATAGGAGCGAGACGGCAGTAGGGGCATTCAACTGACAACCTCATTACTTTTTTATCTATCTCATCTTAAAGGTCACAAAGGGAGATATTACAGGGGTGGATACGATGCCTAATGAATCACATCTCTGTACCACTATGATACACTATAAATAGCCACTTCCTGACAACATCACATACTATTACCTCAATACTAACACATGGCCTGGGCATAAACTGGAGCTCAGAGGAGCCCTGTCTAACCTATTTAAGTAGGATGCCCATAGACACGGATATTAGGTCAGTTTTGTGTTACTCCACCCAAATGGTTAGGATTTGGGAAGGATACACTAATAAGCTGATACTAGGGATGCCTCCTAAATGGCACCCTATTACCTATACAGTATATTGTACTAGTTTTGAAAAGGGCCCAGGTCAAAAGTAGTGCACTATGTAAGGAATAGGGTGCAGTTTGGAACACAGCCTAGGTCTGTGTCTAAGGGCAACTTCCTCCCGGAGCCTGACCTATTGGAGGAGGCAGGCTCGGTGGTCTGCCTGGCCATGCGCGTGCGGCGTAGGAAGTGGTCTTTCATGGACAGCTGCACCTCGGCAGGGATGTTAGGTGACGTGTGGCTGATCTTCACCGCCGCCTCCAGGAAACTCGCCGAATCCAAAGGATTCAGCTTGTCAGACGCCATGGCGTGCACATGCGTGTGTGCGCGTACGAATGTAGGCCTGTGGGCATGTGCTAAGAAGGCTCTGTCGTAGGGTCTGTCAGAGGCAGAGGAGGGGGGGCCGGCGGCGGGGGCAAGGGCGGTGGCACTGGAGGAGAGGTCCTTGGTGCGCCAGGGCAGCCAGCACAGCTTCCAGGAGGCAAAGACGATGATGCCCAGCAGGGCCAGGCCACAGGCCACGAACAACAGGAGCAGGAAGCTGAAGGAGATATCTGGAGGAGGCAATGGAGAGATGGAAGAAGGGATGGAGGTGGAAGAGAAGAAAGAAAAGGGGGGGGATAGGTCAAATGAGCTATTTGTTTTGCCAAGTCTGTGCTCACCTTAAGGGCAGGGTCCTAAAATGGTGCTAATTCAGGTGTCATGCTCTGGCACGATTCAGCTTGAACCCTGAATAATACATGTCTGGAATGAGTTACATGTCTTTGACTACAAATAATCCATGCAGGAATTTAAAGTAATGAGAAATAAGCCTTCATCTATCTCTCTCTCTCTATGTCTCTCTCGCACACACAGACGCAGAGTGCAAGTGCTCACTGTTTGACTTGCAAATGAGCTAAATGTAATTACAGTCTTATTCCAGAAACAGTCCCACAATACATTTTACCAAGGAGCAAAGCCACACAGGTAGAAGAACCATTCTTTCTGTGATTATTACAAATGTGTTTGCATAGAACTCTGGGAGTTGGCAACACATATTGGAGTGGGGCCAGTATGGAAAAACTGTTAACGCATCAATTCAAATTCAAAAAGTGCTTCAGTCTTTATCTGCATTTCCATAGGGATAATGAGTGAAGTGTCACAAACAAACATATTGATAGAGTGTATTTAATGTCTATGAAAGGACTGGGGCATTGCTATTGGATGGATTGGGGGGGTGACATTCCAATCCCAGTGGAAAATGTAGGGACATAAATTGAGTGTAGAGATGGAAAGCATCAGACTGTAGGTTACTATCTACCTAAAACAGCTGTCCAGTCTAATTAATTATACATGATGAAAACACATGAATTTTACATTAAAGTTTCTAGTAAAGCGGTCAAATTCACAACCAGTATTTAAAGTCTCCTGCTTTAGCCTATGTAGAAAATGGACCTTGTAGAAAATAGCTACTCTAACTAATCAGACTGAGAGCTGATAAAACAGTAGGCCGAAGTGTTCTGTTCCCTATTGGAGGTGATAATATTTTATGTTTCTAATTGAACATTTCCAGGTTAAGGACCCAGATAGTGATTAAATAGGCAGAAATTAGATTTGAGTCACAGGGGAGCATTGTCTTCACTCATAACCAGACTATTTTTTATATAAACCTAGTTGAACAAATAGTATCTAAAATTATTGTTTGCCCATAATCTCAGAAGTGAGATTTTAAATTAAGATTTTTTTCCCCCTCACACGCACTTGTATCTCTTTCCTGAGGCAGAGATAAAGCAAGTAGCACAAAGGGTGGAGCTTTAACGCTGAATCTTGGTCTGGTGGAGGTTTAATAAGCTCTGTTCATCATAAGGGAGTGTGCTGAGCCTGTTGCTGTGGCACAGGATCTGGCTGTGTCCCAAATGGTACCCCATTCTCTGCATAGTGCACTACTTTGGACTAAAGCCCGATGGGCCCTGGTCAAAGTAGTGTACTACATAGGGAATAGGGTGCCATTTGGGACTCACACCTGGATTTGGGAGACACAGTTTCCCTCAACAGTCCAGTCAGCACATGTATTTATTTTTTATTTTTTTATTTCACCTTTATTTAACCAGGTAGACCAGTTGAGAACAAGTTATCATTTACAACTGCGACCTGGCCAAGATAAAGCAAAGCAACAACAACAACACAGAGTTACACATAGGATAAACAAACGTACAGTCAATAACATAAGGGAAAAAAATCTGTATACAGTGTGTGCAAATAAAGTAAGGAGGTAAGGCAATAAATAGGCCAATAGTGGCGAAGTAATTACAATTTAGCAATTTACACTGGAGTGATATATGTGCATCCTCTTGGTGGAGAGAATTTAGGACAACTGGTAATCCCTGTATACTCGAAAATAATAAGTTGGAATTTCACAGTCACTCAAAATTCTTTGGCTTACTTACACCCTGATTATCTTTTGCGATATTGAAATGATCTGAGTGGGTGGTTGGGTGACTAACCCACTATGAAGTTTAATGTACCTTCAATGAGTGATATAGCTAAGGGCTTCTAAGTATCGCCTCCCGCCGCCAGTGCTCAAAAGCCTAAACAAAAACCATCAGAACAATTTTGCCCTTTGAGTGTATTTATGTTTTGTGTTTTTTTGCTGTAATACAGAGTTGTATTGCTGTAATAACATTTTAAGTACCAGCAGTTTATTGAGATGTACATTAATTGGTATCCTAGGCACACACACACACCTCAAATGAAATATTGATGTGAGAGCAATGCAAGCTTGTACAATTATTACACATCTCACACCTTTGACATCTCAGCCATATTGTCCATGCAAAACCCAAAGCCAAGAGATGGTAATAGGTGGTATTCAGTGTTCATACAGTAATTGAATCTAGCGGGTGTCTTTTTAAATCAATAGATGTCAGAGAGTAAGCCTACTGTGTTCATGATACTGTATTTGCAGTTTTTATTCATCATAAAATCGTTGAAACTTATGAGATGTTTTCTGTGTAAAAAAAAGAACAAATGTATTTTGTGAAAAATGACTAGACATAAAGGCATGATGCAGTACAATTGGATCTTACTGTCTGCAAAATGGGGGATACGACCACATTTAATGTATCTGCTGCACTGCTCTGGTAGAAAGAACCTGCAGTGAGACCAGACCAGTAGAGTTTTTTCAGGTACTCATAAATCTAATTAAACCTTGCTTTATAGCAGAGACACAGAGAGAAACCAAAGCCCCAGGGTTTGTTCTCCTTGTCAAGTGCCCTCATATACAACCTGGTCTCAAAAGAATCCTTGCCATTCGACATTTCCACTCCCACTCTCCCCACCCCTTAATTCTGAGAGCTGCAGTCTCAAACACCACATGTCAGATATACAGTCAGGTCCAACATTATAGGCACTCTTGATAAAGATGAGCAGAAAAGACTGTAGAAAATAAATAATACAAATACTGAGTTATATTGTATGCAAAAAAAGAAGGAAAAATGTGTCTCTGGACTAATTGACAATGACAGCCTTAGAACAGTGGGTTAACTGCCTTGTTCAGGAGCAGAATGACAGATTTTTACTTTGTCAGCTCAGGGATTTGATCTAGCAACCTTTAGGTTACTGGCACAATGCTCTAACCACTAGGCTACCTGCCACCCCAACTTCCCAGTTCTTACACTAATTCTCTATGTCTTGGTGGATGATGTGCGATAAAAAGCTCAAAAAATAACAACTCATCACCCTTGACTGGGATGATTTGCGGTGTCTCATCAAGAGTCAAGTGGCAGCAAGATGGCTCCTCTTAAATAATCTTTAAGCAATTACCCCAGCAGCCTCCTCGGCTATTTATAGGCCTCAGCCGCCTCACACATTGGCCACTTTATCATTCTCCCCTCTCAATCCTTTGCACCTGGGATTTACCCACAGAGGTTATACTTATGAGGGATCGGCCAGTTAACTAATTTATTATTGGACAAAAATTAAATCGGTATGGGATCATCCCTTCATCTGCAATGAACACATGATTAGGGCTGACAATACACAGGAAATGTGTATTAGTAAGTATGTGGTATATCTGTGCTAGCTTGTCCATCTCGTTAGTCGGAAGGTGTTTGTTTTGCTCCATATTCTTTTACTCTCGATCCTAAATTGTGGGTTTTTCATTTAGTTTGTCTTTTCGTAGGCAAACCTAGTGGGCATTCATAGTGGGTGTCTTTCAGAACCCCTTTTGAACCCCTTTCTGTTTTGTTTTGGTTGCCAGAGATTTTTTGCTTTGTTAGTTTCCTTTGTTGTGAGCGATATTTTGAGTTTGTCAGGTGGGAACGTAACAGGAAGTAGATAAAGGGTCTCATTGCCAAATCCTGAAGTATTTCTTTAAGCAGATCTGCATATACACTGAGTGTACAAAACATCAAGGACACCTGCTCTTTCCATGACATAGACTGACCAGTTGAAAGCTATGTTCCCTTATTGATGTCACTTGTTAAATTCACTAAAATCAGTATAGATGAAGGGGTGTGCGAAGGGTTAAAGAAGGATTTTTGTGGGTGCCATTCAGAGGGTGAATGGGTAAGAAAAAATATGTAAGTGCCTTTGAACGGGGTATGGTAGTAGGTGCCAGGTACACCTGTTTGGGTCAAGAACTGAAACACTGCTGGGTTTTTCACGCACAACAGTTTCCAGTGTGCATCAAAAATGGTCCATCACCCAAAGGACATCCAGCCAACTTGACACAACTGTGGGTGGGAAGCATTGGCGTCAACATGGGCCAGCATCCCTGTTGAATGCTTTTGACACCTTATAGAGTCCATGCACTGACAAATTGAGGCTGTTCTGAGAACAAAAAAGGTAGGAGGTGCAACTCAATGTTAGGAAGGTGTTCTTAATGTTTTGTACACTCAAGGTATTTTATGTATGGGTGGTCCTGGGAATCAAACCCACTACCCTGGCATTACAAAAGCCATGCTCTACCAACTGAGCTACAAAGGATGAGAAACCAAAATAAATATGTTTTACTGTTATAGTATAGCCTTCATCCTATAGCTCCTCCCAACTGTGCAGCGCAGCCTCCACATAAACTGACATTTAGGTTAAGTGCATCAGAAATATTGCAGGCAACATTTTCCCTAAGCTGCAGCCCTGGTGACCCTGTGTACAGTATAGTATGGAGGAAAGAAAGGCACACTTCTTCAGTGTGAGGATATTTACAGACAAGCAATTACTGGGATTGCCATGTGGAAACTCACCACAACCCTTGCTGTATAGGCCTACCTACTTCCAACAATCCCCTATTTAAAAGGGGCTATTACTGAACTGTTGCCAAATGAAAAACATTAAAATAGCCCTATTGTAAACAAAGCAAGGTTATTATAGTATTATGATTTGATATTTGTTTTTATTTCTATTCGTTTTTAGATTTTGAAAAAAAAAATAGTTTAGTTTCAGTTAGTTTTCAGACTTATTTAGTTTCAGTTAGTTTTCAGACTTATTTAGTTTCAGTTAATTTTCAGACTTATTTAGTTTCAGTTTGATGAAAACATTTCTATTTAGTTTTTATATTATTTAGTTTCAGTTTTAGTTTTAGTGTTAGAGACAGAAAGTAGCCAATGTGTGGGAGGCTAGGAGCCATTTTTGTGTTGTAGGCCTATAGTTTGTTCACTTCTTGCCACTAGGGGGCTGGCTGTAAGGTGATAGGCCAGGACCATAGACTTGGATAGACATAACATATCTATATCTCTGTCATGTTGGTGTCTATGAGAGCAAGGGCAGCGCCATTGAGGCCATCTCCATCTTCAAATAGTCCATTTTCTTCTTCACAAGTAAAATTCATTGGCTGATCCCTCCTGATGACCCCGGCTGTCACGACTCCAACCGGGTCATCAGGTCATGCCAACTGGGTCATCAGGAGAGATCAGCAAATGAATTTGACTAAATCAAAATGGAAAAAGTCCTCAATGGTGCTGCCCATGCTAACACAGGCTTTAGGCCACTAGAGGACTCCATTCAACGGACATACTGTAGGTTTGGTAAGGTTTAAAATGATAAATAAACCCTAATGTGACTGGTGCAATAAATATGAAACTCTCTTGCATGTTTTTTACTTCAGTAGTAGATGTAAGAAGAATCAAGTACCTTTACAGTACCTTTATCTGACAGAAAGAGAGAGTAAAAAACAACAAATGAAGTCATGACACATTTGGCGTGTTATGTTTATGTAATATTAAACATGTATCACTGACTAACCCCTTCAAATAGGTTAAATAAAAACAGCTGCAATAACAGCAAAAACATAAACAACACTTCTTCATTTTCTGGTTCATCTTCTCGTTCCAGAGAGGTGGCCGTTCTGTTTCTCCATGAACACTTGGGATGCAGGGCAGAAACCAGATCCAGTACCACAGTGCACAGCTTTGGACAAACAGCCATCCTTGCCTGCCAAAACTGGAGAGGGGACTCTGTAAACATGCCCCCATTTACTTCTTCTAGGTATTTTCGCAGCACGGGGCACTTAATGCCCTGCCAGGTTGACCCTCTGGCTTGACAGTGACTTCAGACACAATCTTCAAAGCGAGGAAGCTATATTTCTGAAGCACTGTGGTCGAGATTCTTGCTAGATTTATTGTGCTGGCATCTTCCTGGGGTCCTGCTGCTCCATGGCCAGAGACACACTTGGATCCATCAGACAAGCTGCTGCAGGGGTTGGATCGAAGTTGGCTGCAAAGGATTCAGTATGCATAAGAAGCGCTCACGCAGTGACTTCAGGAGGACCTGTGCCAACTGTAGTTTGCCTCAAGGTTGAGAAGACACAGCACCACATCAGACAGCAACTGGCTGTCAGTTTGAAGTTGGTCGGTGAGGATTCTGAACTGCTGCAGCAACTTCACAAGCTGTTCTAGCTTGGCACAGTGACACTCCATGCTTCCCTGTTAGCTAGTAATAGCTAGTGATAGTGAGAAAGAGAGAGAGACAGAGAGAGAGAACAAGAGAGACAGAGAGAGAGAGAGAGAGAGAGAGAGAGAGAGAGAGAGAGAGAGAGAGAGAGAGAGAGAGAGAGAGAGAGAGAGAGAGAGAGAGAGAGAGAGAGAGAGAGAGAGAGAGAGAGAGAGAGACAGAGAGGGCACGACAACGCCTATTGCCCTTAGGGAGACTGAAAAGATTTGGCATGGGTCCTCAGATCCTCAAAAAGTGTGTGGATTCTGAACTACTGCAGCAACTTCACAAGCTGTTCTAACTTTGCCCAGTCACACTCCATGCTTCCCTGTTAGCTAGTAATAGCTAGTGATAGTGAGACAGAGATGGAGAGAGACAGAGAGAGAGAGAGAGAGAGAGAGAGAGAGATATATGTATACTTTGACAATGTAAGTAATAATGAACTTGCCATGTCAATAAAGTCAATTGAATTTAATTGAATTGAATTGAGAGAGAGAGAGAGAGAGAGAGAGAGAGAGAGAGAGAGAGAGAGAGAGAGAGAGAGAGAGAGAGAGAGGAAGAGAGAGAGAGAGAGAAAGACAAAATGTGAAAAATATAAAACAATTAGAGTGTCATTTCCCCAAATTTGAAACCCGTATTCAAGGTTTCAAAAACCTCTCTGATGAGATTAGGCTACCCGTCCTGTTGGGGAAGGACGCAGAGAGCTGTGGGTTGGCAGCGCACTACATTGCTGCCTGCCATAAGTTGAGGGACAGTGTCTGACAGACCAATCAACCTGCACATGTACTCTACTGTATGCTTATTGTTATTGTTCAATGTATGGTTATTTTGACCCTTGGTTATTGTTGTTACTGTTGTCCCGTTGACAATTTTGATTCTATTTTTTTTTCATATTGTAAATATCCAAAATAAGCTTTGGCAATAAGTACATTGTTATGTCATGCCAATAAAGCAAAATGAATTGAATTGAGAGAGAGAGAGAGAGAAAGAGAGAGACAGCGAGAGGGAGAGAGAGAGAGAAAGAGAGAAAGAGAGAGAGACAGTTCCTTGGTGTCCACATCACCAACAAACTATCATGGTCCAAAAATCGAGTGCATCCTGACTGGTTGCATCACCGCCTGGTATGGCAACTGTTCAGCCTCCGACCGCAAGGCACTACAGAGGACAGTGTTTACGGCCCAGTACATTACTAGGGCCAAGCTTCCTCCCATCTAGGACCTCTATACCAGGCGGTGTCAGAGGAAGGCCCAAAAATGTGCCAAAGACTCCAGCCACACTAGCATGGCAAGTGCTACCGGAGCGCCAAGTCTAGGTCCGAAAGGCTTCTGCACAGCTTATACCCCCAAGCCATAAGACTCCTGAACTGCTAATCAAATGGCTACACAGACTATTTGCATTGTCTCCACCCCCCATTTCTACACTGCTGCTACTCTGTGTTTATTATCTATACATAGTCACTTTAACTCTACCTACATGTACATATTACCTCAATTACCTCAACTAACCGGTGCCCCCCGCACATTGACTCTGTACCGGTATCCCCTGTATATAGCCTTGCTATTGTTATTTTATTGTTTCTCCTTATTTGTCTTTAATTTATATATACATTTTTTTTAAACAAATATTAAAACTGCATTGTTGGTTAAGTGCTTGTAACTAAGCATTTCACTGTAAGATCTGTTGTATTCGGCGCATGTGACAACTACAATTTGATTTCATTTGACTTGACAGAGAGAGAGCGACAAAGAGAGACAGACAGAGAGAGTGAGAAATAGAGAGCTCCACTTCACTCTCACTTTGATAGGACTCAACAAAATAACAAGGTAGAAAATGTACATTATTTTCCTATGTCTAGACACAATTCTGAATTGTTATGTATCAGAGAGAGAAATGTTATGTCTGCCTATTGATTTAGTCAATTCCATGAAACCTCTGGTACAAAAACAAAACGTATCATCATTATAATAGAGAGACCAAACAGAACAAAATATATTATCATATGAATAAACAAAACAGTAAACTCAAAAGGGCACTTTTGAGAGTGCCAATGTTATACAATTACAATTACATTGATAATAACAATGCTAAGAAATAATGTTGCGTTTAGTGAATTTTTTAAAAGATTTGTGTGAATAAAACATTTAATAAAAATTAAACACGCCAAAAAAGCAGTTTACACCAGGGAATATAAGTTGAACTCCAGAGTTGGTGTTCAGCAATTCATTTCTATAATTGGTCTAGCCACCCAGAGGATGATAATGTGGGACAAAATCATGCTGAGTTGTTGAGGCAAGTAATTAAACGAGGCTGAGAATCCTACAGCGTGATTCGTGAACACATTATTAACATGTTTCTCGACTTGAACGCTGCCCCAAACCAAATGAGAGCTCAGTCAGTAGGATTTGAGCAGGAAATGCACACTGGATCCTTTTACAAATACAGCTCCTTACGTGAAAACCTACAGCAACCTACAGCATTGTCACCAACCGCTGGTTTACATAAATAAGAAGTATCATTGAGGCACACATACACACACACACACACACACACACACACACACACACACACACACACACACACACACACACACACACACACACACACACACACACACACACACACACACACACACACACACACACACACACACACACACACACACACACACACACACACACACACACAACAGACAAGTGTCCTTGCAGATAAAGCAGAGGAGCAGGGGGATGACGCAAAATGCCTTGAGTATCCTGTCCCTTTCTTATGTGTGTGAAAGTGGGTTAGATTAGTATTTGTTGGGCTGGAGACTGAGGAGAGTGTGGACGGGAGATAAGAGAGAGAAAGGCCAGGCTTGCAGGTTTTGATGGACATAGCCGGTCATTCTGTAGAGAAGCTGCCGAGAGGTAGCCAATAAGAGCGCTTGGCTGAGCCAATGTCCCTAAATCTGACTGATATGATAGAAATTCATATGATTTATATGTTTAAGGTAATGTTAAGATAATGACTAAATGATTTATATGTTTACGGTAATGTTAAGATAATGACTAAAAATCTTCCAACCTGAAACCATATAATTGTATGAAATATATTAGAATCATATAACTATAATCTGATGATGTGTGTAGTTTTAGTCAGAATTAGAACTAGGACCTTTTGTTCCTTTTTAGTATGTAAGCAGGGTGCAAGTGGGAAACAAATGATAAGAGGAGCGACAAGTTCGACAGACAAGTTGTACTACTGTGTTCCTTACAGGACATTCTGTCTCCACCCGTGGAGGGGAGAAACTGTTAGACTTGCAGAAAATTATGAAACATGTTGCGGATTAAACAATGTATCTGTGTAGTGGGAAAACACCGACTGTCTGAGCAAGGCGTAGCTTAAGATTTGAACTTGTATGTGTGTGCCTAAGAAAATACAGAAACAATTAAACTGTGTTTGACTCGACCTGGCTAGAACTCTGAGAAACCTATGATAGGACAGGGAGTACTTCTCAAGGTTTCTCTAATCTCGGGGGAATGGAACTGTCGGCTGGGTAGTGATACACAGGGGTGAGAACTTTGGAGAAGGATACAACTCACCTACTGTTCGTGTGTATGTATGTGCGTAGGATATCTACTGTTTGTGTGAAAGTATGTGCGTAAGTAAGGAGTAAGGTATAAAATGGATGTCTTTGTATAATGGACTTTGGAGTGCTCTCGTGAATAAACATTTTGACTATTGTAAGCTGGGAAATCTGTCTGTTTCATTTAAACCAGAACCTTACAAACTCTGGGTTGCAGACTGAGTAGATTAATTGAAGTTTATGAACATTGATAACAAAATTCTCATAACACTGACCAAGACTGTTATAAAAAAAAATAAAAAAAGTCCTATTTTGGGAAAAGTCAAGTTATTCACAGCTGTCTGTTAGGGGGTGAGTGTTGGAGAATGAAACCATGTGAATTTAACCAAGAATGGACTCTGAAACATTGCCTTAGGCTAGCCTTGTCTCACTTACCAAGCTGGAAACCAAAGACTATTAAACTAGTAGAGGCCAAACAATGGTATGCTACCTAATGAATGCCCTGTCCAACCAACCAAATATACCCCATCTTCCGCTAAAGACACAGAGGGAAAGATTCTGAAGTAAATAAACACTGTGACTCTGCAGACTTGTCTCTGGGTGCTAAAGCGCCTTATGCAATTTCCAAACCCAACTCCAACATCCTGCACAACATATGCCAGGCATGGTCAAAAATAGAGCATTTTAAAATAAAGCTTTTACAGTAGCCTTGATAAAAAGTGACCTCTACTCTCACATTATGCTCTTGTGAAAAGTAATGGAGAGATCAGTTTTGGATGAATTGTAATGTGGTTTTAATTTATTGTCAAACTCTACTACACTTTAAAAAAATTGCATGTTACAGAACTCACCGATAACATATTGAGTGGTGAGTTACTGTATGATAGAAATGATGTACTATACATATATAATTGACCCGAGCAGAAGGATTTGCTAGCCACCATTCAATATGCTATCCTCTCTCAGGGATCTGATTGACTTACAGTTTGAGTGGATAAATGAATGGAGGGATCATCCCCTGCAGCAAAAACAACCAAACCTGATATCTAACATTAATTAGACAAGAGTGAATAGATTCACATCTCTTATAAAAATCTTGTGTTTTAGGTGGCTGAGAGCTAAAAGTGGCCAATCCTCCTCATGGAGCTCTTACTCCATGTCCTCTGTTTCTCCATAGATTAATCAGCCATCAACATCTAATTCGTCAACACCTGGACCCTTGGGGGGACTGACTTCCAAATGAATCAACCAAATCAATACAAATCAATTTGGGTGCTGCTTTTTTATAAAGTCATGCATCATGTGAGGCTAGACAAAAGACCACGGCCCAACCTTCCCTTTCAGAGGAACCAGAAAAGGGCAACAGTGGCAAAGAAAATCTCCCAAGACTGACAGATTGAGGGTGAGCACCAGATAGCGAGTTCTCTTCTGGTCGGCACAATGCAGGATTTTGCATGACCGTCACAGCTGGTCAGTTATGGCTAATCTCCTGTCAAAAAGGCTTTGGTTGCTCAAATGCTGACTTGAATAAAGGGTAAACCCATTTGAATTCAGTTAACTTTTTGACAGCACCCATTTTGAAACCGTCATACATATTTACCCATGGTAAAAGTGCTCAGAAAGTGACTGTATGGATCTGAATGCCAAAACATTCAAAAGATAGAGATGCTCAAGGTTGACCCATTTTGCATACCCCACCATACCATGAGACATCATGTCTTCATCACTGGAAAATATAAACGGTTGAGTTTGATATCATTTATGGTCCAAAAAGTCACATTCTAACCACTTCTTCCATGGGCAAACATGTATGGAAAGTTTTGTTTAAATCAAAAGGGATGCTGTCAAAAAGTGATTGAGGTCAAATGGATTTGCTTGGGTGACTGGATCCTGAATATGAAGATGTCCATGGCTCACATGATCAAGGCTCAGGCTCGAGTTTTTGATGCAGAAAAGGTCCAGTCTTACAGTGCACTCATCGGGCCATGGTCAAAATCATTGCTCTATATAGGGGATAGGGTGCCATTTGGGATGCAGACTTACTCTGTGTGGTTCTGTCCAGTACCTGGGATATGATAGAGGCACACTGTATAACAGGCCCAACCTCCGCACTGACCAATGGATGCTCACACTCACCTCCTGACACATTTCTATTCATGCCCTGATGGGTTGAATGAATGGTTGCCTGGTATTGATTGATGCTGTGAAGATGCACCTTCATTGCACCTTAAGAATTTTCACGTGCATGGGCAAATTCTGTTACACTTTGTTAATGCACTTACGTGCCCATCGTAAATACCCAAAGTGCTTCCTGCGACATCAAAAAGAAATCGCCAATGAAATCCTAATTACATTACATTGACCACAATGTTGAATGCATCAGATGTTACCGGGGCCTTATCTGGAGTGGTAGCTGTCACCAGTCATACAGGTCCAAAGGAGACTCACGAGTCACTGCAGACCATATCAACATGCTGTTATGGTAACAGTTGCAGGAGCCCTTCAAATCAGTATGCATAAAACATAATGAGGAGTCTTCCAAAATGTTACACCACAAAGCACTATATACAGTGCATTCAGAAACTATTCAGACCCCTTGACTTTTTCCACATTGTTACATTACAGCCTTATTCTAAAATTGATTAAATTACTTTTTTCCTCATCAGTCTACACACAACACCCCATAACAACAAAGCGAAAACAGGTTTTTAGAGGTGTTAGCAAAAATATTAAAGATAAAAAACAGAAATACCTTATTTACATAAGTATTCAGACCCTTTGCTATGAGATTCGAAATTGCGCTCCGGTGCATCCTGTTTCCATTAATCATCCTTGAGATGTTTCTACAACTTGATTGGAGTCCATCTGTGATAAATTAAATTGATTGGACATGATTTGGAAAGGCACTCACCTGTCTAGATAAGGTCCCACTGTTCACATTGCATGTCAGAGCATAAACCAAGCCATGAGGTCAAAGGAATTGTTCGTAGAGCTCTGAGACAGGATTGTGTCGAGGCACAGACCTGGGGAAGCGTACCAAAACATTTCTGCAGCATTGAAGGTCCCAAAGAACAGTGGCCTCCATCATTCTTAAATGGTTTGGAACCACCAAGACTCTTCCTAGAGCTGGCCGCCCAGCCAAACTGAGCAATCGGGGGAGAAGGGCCTTGGTCTGGGAGGTGATCAAGAACCCGATGGTCACTCTGACAGAGCTCCAGAGTTCCACTGTAGAGATGGGAGAACCTTCCAGAAGGACAACCATCTCTGCAGCATGCCACCAATCAGGCCTTTATGGTAGAGTGGCCAGATGGAAGCCATTCCTCAGTAAAAGGCACATGACAGCCCACTTGGAGTTTGCCAAAAGGCACCTGAAACACTCTCAGACCATGAGAAACAAGATTCTCTGGTCTGATGAAACCAAGATTGAACACTTTGCCCTGAATGCCAAGCGTCACGTCTGGAGGACGTGAAGCATGGTGGTGGCAGCATCATGCTGTGGGGATGTTTTTAGGCAGCAGGGACTGGGAAAGGGAAAGATGAATGGAGTAAAGTACAGAGAGATCCTTGAAGAAAACCTGCTCTAGAGCACTCAGGACCTCAGACTGGAGCGAAGGTTCACCTTCCAACAGGACAACGACCCTAAGCACACAGCCAAGACAACACAGGAGTGGCTTCAGGACAAGTCTCTGAATGTCCTTGAGTGGTCCAGCCAGAGCCTGGACTTGACCCTGATCGAACATCTCTGGAGAGCAATAGCTGTGCAGCAATGCACCCCATACAACCTGACAGAGCTTGAGAGGAACTGCAGAGAAGAATGGGAGAAACTACCCAAATACAGGTGTGCCAAGCTTGTAGCATCATACCCAAGAAGACCCGAGGCTGTAATTACTGCCAAAGGTGCTTCAACAAAGTACGGAGTAAAGGGTCTGAATACTTATACTTAAATGTTTTTTTTAGTATTATAATTATACATTTGCAAACATTTCTTAAAACCTGTTTTTGCCTTGTAATGATGGGGTATTGTGTGTAGATTGATGAGGGGCAAAACTATTTAATCAATTTTAAAATAAGGCTGTAATGTAACAAAATGTGGAAAAAGTCAAGGGGTCTGAATACTTTCCAAATGCACTGTAATACATTCACTCTGCTTTTTGTCTGTCTCTTTCTTTAAGCATTCCTCTCGTCCATGAGGCACTCTCTCTGTGCTGAGACAATAGTTACTATTATATCCCTTACCTTACCAATACCATCTAACATGGTATTGGTGTATCTTTCTGTGTTCTTTGGGTTGGATCCCATTCTTCCACAATGTGTCTACAGGAAACAACAGGCCGTCTAAGCTAGTTAGCGAACCAACTCTCTCTCATCTTATCTATACCCGCCTGCCCTTAGCTACCCATTTCAGAAAAACCTTTCCCTTAGAACTGGCCTCCAGTACGTCGCCAGTATACTAACCACAGGTCCTGGGATCGGGGTGCAGCTGTTTCTAGCTGCACCCTGAGTGTGGAAACACTAAACAAAACCATGGCCCAAACGGCCATGTCAGTCAGTCAGGCCACCCCCATGGGACCCCAGCCAGCAACATGTCACAGGGCCAGCCTTATTACTCAGACTGTGTAGCCTGAGTGCCAGAAAAACACTCACACACTCCTGCAAGTAGAGCTGCAGTCACTGAGAATGTGAATTTTTCTTGTGGGTTTGTTTGCAATAGTGTATTCACAGCACATAGATCCCACTGGGGCTGAGGCTTTTATCTTGAGGTTCATTCATGAGTGGGTTGGAACCAGACCCATGCAGACTGACTGCAGTGCTGTAATTGTGAATGAACTCGGCACAAACACAAACGCACACACACACACATGAAATGCAATTGTCTTGTTCTATTGCTCATCTGACTGCAATATGTTTAATGCGCTTGAAGGGTAATGGATTGAGACACAGCTCAGTACAGTGAGATCAATACTAACACAGTATGCAAGATAATATCAAATGGACTTCTTATAGTACACTACACCATTAAGGCTTTGCTTAGAGATGTTTCAAAGCAAAACACCAAAGAGCTTTGGAGGAACATTGAAAAACCAATGCCTTACCCTGTTTCTTTATCTAGGTTTTCACATTTCAAGTAAACATTTTTTTTTTTTTAAGATCTGAGATAAGATTGATAAAGCGCTCTGACTCCCACAGGTGCGACACACGACAGGCAACAGTGGAAAAGGGCAGATTAAAACTCTGCATTTCTTCTAAGTCACAAATTGTCCTGTTTCCATTTGAAATCAGATTTTTAACCAGTCGTACTACTATATGCCCCCAATATATCAACATTGTTATGATATTACATCAACAAGCAGCTAATATCATTCAAAGTGATAGCACTCACCGGTGACGAACACTCTCCTCTCTCTCCCTTTTTGAATATCTGTACAAGCGTTCTCTCTTTCTCTTTTTCCAGCTCTCTTTCTTTTATCACTCTCACTCTCTGCTTCTCTCTCTTTTTCTCTGCCCCTCTTACTCTCCCTCTCTCATTCAGAGGATGCTCTCCTTACCCTGCCTCCACACCGAATGAGCTTTCAACTGGGACCACGTTTCTATGGAGCTGTGAGCCATACAGCCAGTCAGCCAACCAACCAGCCAGTCATCCAGACAGTGTGCAGTACTAGATGCTGTATAGCCTACTGCAACGTCCAGGGGCAGGTATTTCAGCCAAGCCTGGAGAGCAGTTACCAGCCTTTTATAAATAAGAACTACAGCTGATCCATAAGGCCATTAAATATGGACCGGCTCCCTTTATTTATTTATTTATTTATTTATAATAATAATAATATTAACTTCCAGTGTGCCAGTGTGCAGCGCTAGCAGTTATTAGCCCTATTAATTAGCCTATTAAGGTTCTCCGTCTCTCCTCCTGTACATTTTTTTTGTGACGAACAGAAAAAATACATTTTCATTCCTTTTATGTCCTAAAGAGAAAGAGGCTAACAGAGTAGGAGGGTGAACATGTTGGACTGCATGCATATTAATGAAATTGTCACGTTCTGACCATAGTTCTTGTGTGTTTTGCTTGTTTTAGTGTTGGTCAGGACGTGAGCTGGGTGGGCATTCTATGTTGTGTGTCTAGTTTGTCTGTTTCTATGTTTGGCCTAATATGGTTCTCAATCAGAGGCAGATGTTTTGTGTTGTCTCTGATTGGGAATCATATATAGGTGGCTTGTTTTGTGTTGGGGTTTGTGGGTGATATTTTCCTGTCTTTGTGTTTTCTCTGCACCAGCTAGGGCTGTATCGGTTTGCCACATTTGTTATTTTGTATCCTGTTTATCATTTTATTAAACATGTTGAGCACTGGCTACGCTGCGTGTTGGTCCGATCCCTGTTACACCCTCTCTTCTCGTGAAGAGGAGGAAGGCTGCCGTTACAGAAATAAGTTTATGAATATCAGACACATCTGTGAAAGGGTGCCTTGGATATTACACCAGGACTGATACAAAAGACTGGGAGGAGAAGAAATAATAAAAAACTTGGAGAGCAGGAGAGATAACCTAATAGGGAGCAACTTGGAGGAGAGCAGGAGAGATAACCTAATAGGGAGCAACTTGGAGGAGAGCAGGAGAGATAACCTTATCAATTGTATACAAAGGCTTATATAATCAGTAATGGGCAGACGGACCAATGGGGACAATGTGTGCGCGGTCCATGTACTGTATGTAGTCTGGTCTGTGAATCGTGTATCTGATGATTGACATGATTTGTATCATATACCTACCGGTGCCCAGCCCAAATGGGCTTACAAGACGCTACAAAACAAAATAAATAATAATAATAATAATCCTTGCAAGTACAGCTACCATCTAGCCTCACAACAAAAACAGTAAATTTCTCCTTCTCCAGGCATTGTGAACAAACTGAGCAATTTCAAACACGCTCTGTCTGAAACAAAATTCAAGCCTCTGCTCACCCCCCGTAACCAGAACACATCAGGTTTATCACCAAAAACAAAGGTCTCAGATTGTCATACAGAGGGCAATAAAACACTAAATGGATTTGTTTTCGATTTCCCCACGATCACACAAAAGGCAAATTCTCTCCTCTCGACACTCTGTTAAATTTACCCATCTCTATAGCCAGAGGGTGCCGGATCTGAGTTGTGCACAAGCTGACCTTGGCTTTTTGTTAGGTTCAAGCAAACATATGGTTCAGGGCTGTAGTTCTCTTTGATGAGAGTGTGCGTTCTAAGTTTAGGTTTAAACCAAACATCAACTGCCCATTTTTCTTCGTGGATCAGAGAAAGTGTGTCGTTGATTTGGTTAACACCACATGGTCATTTGTTCCTGAATATATACTGCAAATCAGTTCCACAAAAAATAAATAACGATTCTCTAGCCCATGGATAGTTATGACCAGGGTTGGGTACAGTTGGTTACTTTCTAAATGTAATCTGTTACTAGTTACTTGTCCAAAATTGTAATCAGTAATGTAACTTTTGGATTACCCAAACTCAGTTACGTAATTAGATTACATTCTGTTACTTTTAGATTACTTTCCACTTAAGAGGCACTAGAAGAAGACAACAATGTATGTTACCAATTGAATGGCATCTATTGCAGGATAAATCAGTGTTAAAGTTTACATAGCTGGCCATATATGGATGTCAAATTTTACTTTACGGGTTGGTTATGTAGAATTCTTCTAACCCACTGCTTTCTACTGCATGTAATAATACCATTAAATTATATCTTTACATTAAAAAGCAAAGTCTATCAGAATTCCAGTCATTCCAATAAATGCTATACCCCTTGATCTTCAAGAATAGGACTTGGAAATATGGAAGTATACATTAGCCAAATTGTTTGACCTGAGCATGACCCCAAACTAAGGAGTTATTAGCCAGCCCTACTCTGTTGTTTGTGATTTTGTTTGGACTGATTAGGCTCATTCATTCGAGTTGAAAAATAAATGCTGTGCTCATGGAATGGCATGCTTTGAGCACTACTGAAAAGTGCTATTTACATGTGAAAAATGAATGCCATAATCTGCATTTGCTATGGGCCTATTGTTGAACTTTTTGTTGGTGACACTTTGATATCTTGATAATAATATGCAGCTGTTTAAAGGGAAAATTCACAAACAATAACAAAACGGTCGACCCGCCTCTGTTTTGGAAAAAAGCTGTGGGATGGGCCTGGAGAAATGTACCCACTCTCAGATTAATAGACAGAGCTATGGATGCAAGGACTGACCATCCATGATGTGAAAATATTGTTTTAACCATGTTATGAGGCTATATGGTGTTTGTTTACATTTACAATGTTTACAAACATTGGAGAAAAACAAGCTTCTATTTTTGGTTCTCATGGATTGGGACAGTTGAACTGAGCTCATGAGGCATGTAGAAGTTATATTCTTCAAGAATCAATGGATATACAGTAGCAGTCAAAAGTTTGGACACCTACTCATTCAAGGGTTTTTCTTTATTTTTACTATTTTCTACATTGTAGAATAATAGTGAAGACATCAAAACTATGAAATAACACACAAATAAATACCTCTACTGCAGAGGATAAGTTCATCTGAGTTATCAGCCTCAGAAATTTCAGTCCAAATAAATGCTTTACAGAGTTCAAGTAACAGACACATCTCAACATCAACTGTTCAGAGGAGACTGCATGAATCAAGCCTTCATAGTCAAATTCCTGCAAAGAAACCACTGCTAAAGGATACAAATAATAAAAAGATGAGATTGGTGACACTGTCAGTGATTTATTTAGAATTCAAGGCACAATTAACCAGCATGGTTACCACAGCATTCTGCAGCGATACGCCATCCCATCTGGTTTGCGCTATGGGGATTTTTCAGTAGCATATTGTGATAAAACATAATCATTAAAATCTTTAATGGAACCTGTAACCACACCTGTAGAGCATTAGAAAAGACAATGTACAAAATAAAGAGACAAACATTGTAATACAGTTGCATGCCTGGATAAGAAATGTCATAATCAATGTAATGAATGTACTTATGACTATAGCCTGGTGGGTGCTGATATAATCTATACAATGAATGTACTTGTGACTGCAGCCTGGTAGGGGCCCCTATTATTTTTGTCACAGTTGCCCCACCAATATAATCGGTTCAGTGATTTGTAGAGTGTTAAATGATTTGTAGAGGCGGGGAAATGCCTCAAAGAAAGAACTTAGGGTGGGAAACAATAGTGGCGCGAAGCCAAAAAGAGTTGATCATTTACATAGAGAGGAGTGACTATGTATGTGATGTAAAGATGAAACTGTATAAAAGGAGTGTGCTGAGGCTGGGAAAAACAGTTGATCCATGGATCAGCTCGGCTTGTTACTTTGTAATAAAGTTTATTTGAATTCACAAGTTCCGGTATCTGAGAAATATTATTGGACCAATATTTCTACGACAGCGCTTAGCGGGACTATCATTTGTTTTTCAACAGGATAATGACCCAACACACCTCCAGGCTGTGTAAGGGCTATTTTACCAAGGAGAGTGATGGAGTGCTGGATCAGATGACCTGGCCTCCACAATCACCCGACCTCAACCCAATTGAGATGGTTTGGGATGAGTTGGACAGCAGAGTGAAGGAAAAGCAACCAACAAGTGCTCAGCATATGTGGGAACTCCTTTAAACCTGTTGGAAAAGCATTGTAAATCAAATCAAATCATATTTGTCACATGCGCCAAATACAGCTGCAGACCATCGAAATGCTTACTTACAAGCCCTTAACCAACAATGCTTTAAGCTTTAAGAAGTTAATAAAACATTTTTAAATAAGTGTTAAGTAAAAAAGAAAATATAGAAAATAAAAGTTATAAATAATTAAACAGCAGCTGTAAAATAACAAGCGAAGCTATATACAGGGGTACCGGTACAGAGTCAATGTGCGGGGGCACCGGTTAGTTGAGGTAATTGAGGTAATATGTACATGTAGGTAGAGTTAAAGTGACAATGCATAGATTATAAACAGAGTAAAGCAGCAGCGTAAAAGAGGGGTCAAGGTAGCCTTTTGATTAGCTGTTCAGGAATCTTACGGCTTGGGGGAAGAAACTGTTTGGAAGCCTTTTGGACCTTGACTTGGCGCTCCGGTACTGGTGTCATGTGGTAGCAGAAAGAACAGTCTATGACTAGGGTGGTTGGAGTCTTTTACCATTTTTAGGGCCTTCCTCTGACACCGCCTGATATAGAGGTCCTGCATGGCAGGAAGCTTGGCCCCAGTGATGTATTGGGGAGTACGCACTACCCTCTGTCGGAGGCTGAGCAGTTGCCATACCAGGCAGTGATGCAACCAGTCAGCATGTTCTCAATGGTGCAGCTGTAGAACCTTTTGAAGATCTGAGGACCCATGCCAAATCTTTTCAGTCTCCTGAGGGGAATAGGCTTTGTAGTGCCCTCTTCACGACTGTCTTGGTGTGTTTGGACCATGATAGTTTGTTGGCGATGTGAACACCAAGGAACTTGAAGCTCTCAACCTGCTCCACTACAGCACTGTCGATAAGAATGGGTGTGTGCTTGGTTTGCCTTTTCCTGTAGTCCACAATCATCTCCTTTCTGTTGATCACGTTGAGGGAGAGGTTGTTATCCTGGCACCGCACATCCAGGTCTCTGACCTCCTCCCTATAGGCTGTCTCATTGTTGTCGGTGATCAGGCCTACCACTGTTGTGTCATGGGCAAACTTGATGATGGTGTTGGAGTCGTGCCTGGCCATGCAGTCATGAGTGAACAGGGAGTACAGGAGGGGACTGTGCACGCACCCCTGAGGGGTTGAGAGAATGCTGGTCGAGAGAATGCCAAGAGCGTAAAAAGCTATTATCAAGGCAAAGGGTGGCTACTTTGAAGAATCTAAAATATAACATATATTTTGATTTCTTTAACACTTTTTTGGTTACTACATGATTCCTTGTGTTATTTCATAGTTTTGATATCTTCACTGTTATTCTACAACATAGAAAATAGTAAAACTAAAGAAAAACCCTTGAATGAGGTGTGTCCAAACTTTTGACTGCTACTGTATATATAATTTATAAGTCCAAAAATGGATGTAGCAACTACAGATTGCCCCTTTAAGTCTATCAAAAGTGTGCAAGTTTGAGCATGTGTCCATTAGGCTTATGGATTTTTTTTATCAGCATGATTTCGATTGAGCAATAAAAGCCCTACTTTTATTCCATAGGCTTGAATCCACACTGTGCAGCTGTTGCAAGAACACATTTTTCACTGGCTGTCCACTGATTTCAAAAACAATGATGAATAGGCAGCTTAAATGTATTGAATTCAACCATTATCGTGTTCAAATACACATTTCGATTTGTCAACAGACATCCACAGCAACCACAATCCGAAAGGCGCAAATAGCTAAATGAGAGAGCAGCAGTGTGATACACATCAATGCGCTATGTAGATATCAATAATAAGTGATATCTGTATCGCAGTAGACTACACCACTGCTGTCATCCGTAACCTTCAAGCGTTTATTCAAGTCAGATAATCTTTGGATGCCGACAGCAGTCGCACCATTGGAAGACATAACTTGGATTGTAGCCTACAAAAGCCTATCCCTGCTCTTTTCCCACGATCCATCAAAAGCATTTGGTGTGTCATCATAGTGGTCTCTGACTTGTGGTCAGACTCACTCAGGTGGAACAAATGTAAACTTTTGCCTTTTTTCAATGCTGATTTGAATGTCATTGAGAAAACATAGAAGTGTCAAAGATTTGTTTTCGCAAACATCCTTTCTGAATTGAAAAGGAATCCTCAAAGTAATCATCTCATTTTTCAAAAGTATCTGTAATCTGATTACAATATTTTTGCTGTTTTTTTTTGTAATCTGTTACTCCCCAACCCTGGTTATGAGTAACTATCAATCTCTCCCTTGTCCAGTCTGCTGACCCCATTTGTTTCAAGAAAGCAAAGGTAATTGAACTAAATGACTATCGCTCCATAGCACTCACTTCTGTCACCATGAATTGCTTTGAGAGGGTAGTTAAGGACCCACTTCAATTTGCTTACCGCCCTAATAGATCCACAAACAATGCAATCTCCAGCACACTGCACACACTGGAACGAACTGCAAAAAAATCACTGAAGTTGGAGACTCATATCTCCCTCATTAGCTTTAAGCACCAGCTGTCAGAGCAGCTCACAGATCACTGCACCTGTACATAGCCCATCTGTAAACAGCCCATCTATCTACCGCATCCCCATATTGTATTTATTTATCTTGCCTCTTTGCACCCCAGTATATCTACTTGCACATTCATCTTCTGCACATTATTGTATATAGACTTATTTTTCACTGTATTATTGACTGTATGTTTGTTTTACTCCATGTGTAACTATGTGTTGTTGTATGTGTCGAACTGCTTTGCTTTATCTTGGCCAGGTCGCAATTGTAAATGAGAACGTGTTCTCAATTTGCCTACCTGGTTAAATAAAGGTGAAAATAAAAAATCTACCATTCCAGTGTTTAATTGCTATATTGTAATTACTTCGCCACCATGGCCTATTTATTGCCTTAACTCCCTTATCTTACCTCATTTGCACTCACTGTATATAGAGTTTTAGTTGTAATTTTTTTACTGTATTATTGACTGTATGTTTTGTTTATTCCATGTGTAACTCTGTGTTGTTGTATGTGTCGAATTCCTATGCTTTATCTTGGCCAAGTCGCAGTTGCAAATGAGAACTTGTTCTCAACTAGCCTACCTGGTTAAATAAAGGTTAAATAAAAAAAACTTTTAAAAAACTGCCCTATCCCATATGGACAAGAGGAATTCCTATGTAAGAATGTTGTTCATTGACTATAGCACAGCATTCAATACCATAGTACCCTCATCATTAAGCTCGGGCCCTGGGTCTGAACCCCCGCCCTGTGCAACTGGGTCCTGGACTTCCCAACGGGCCACCCCCAGGTGGTCAAGGTAGGAAACAACACCTCCAGTTCGCTGCTCCTCAACACAGGGTCCCCACAACGGTGCGTGCTCGGCCCCCTCCTGTCTCTCTGTTCACCCATGACTGCGTGGCCACGCACACCTCCAACTCAATCACCAAGTTTGCAGACAACACAATAGTAGCAAGCCTGAATACCAACAATGACGAGATAGCCTACAGGGAGGAGGTGCCAGGAAAATAACCTCTCACTCACCGTCTGTTACGCACGCCTCTGAGAAGAGGGAACGCAACTCCCTGCTACAACTCAACTCTCTGAAGTGCAAGAGGTATGGACTGTAGGTGCGAGTAAGGATGACACAAAAGCAGAATTTACCGTTTACTAGAATTTATTTTCTTACACGGTAATATGGGGAAAAGGGGCTGGACGGAACCAAAGCAAAGAAAGTAAATATCAAAGTTCCCCCTCTCCTATCTAACCTGCCTACCCACTTAACTTACCTAACTTAATACCGCCTGGTGCCCTAACCAAAATACAGGGGGTGGTCCGCCCAGGTCTTACCTAGTGTGCCTAGACAGTAAATATACTACGGGTATATGTATGCCCGCGGGCCTCTGGCCTAAGCACTCCCAAAGTGCCTTCGCCTTCCCCCCTGGGAACAAATGAAACAGAGTAATTATTAATGATTTCACAAACACTCACAAACACAGGACATAGAAAAACTGCTACCAACAACAACAGTACATACCACACTTTCTGATACACAACCCACACTATATCACAATCTAATTTTTCTCTCTCTCAATCTCCAAATCTCTACTCCTTATCTCATCTCTCTCCTCTCTCTCCTCTCCTGGGCAGAACACTGGCTTTTATCTTCAGGTGGCAATGGTGATTAGAGTCAGCTGCTTCTTGACGAGGGGGCGGGGTCAGCTCCAATCACAAATTAGCCTGGGGTTGACCAATCAGCTGGTTGGGGAGTACTTCCGGAAGCCATCTCCTGAAACACACACTCAAATACAAAACAGAACACAGAAACTGGGGAACGTAACACCGTCAACAAAACAAAGGAACTGATCGTGGACTTCAGGAAACAGCAGAGGGTACACGCCCCTATCCACGTTGACGGGACCTTAGTGGAGAAGGTGGAAAGCTTCAAGGCGCAACAGTCCCTCTTCAACATCAGGAGGCTGAAGAAATTTGGCTTGGCCCCTAAAACCCTCACAAACTTTTACAGATGCACAATTGAGAGCATCTTGTCGGCCTGTATCATCACCTGGTACGCAACTGCACCGCCCACAGGACACCTACAGCACCTGATGTCACAGGAAGGCCAAAAAGATAATCAAGGACATCAACCACCCGAGCCACGGCCTGTTCACCCCGCTATCATCAGGAAGGCGAGGTCAGTACAGGTGCATCAAAGCTGGTACCAAGACTGAAAACAGCTTCTATCTCAAGGCCATCAGACTGTTAAATAGCCATCACTAGCAGGCTTCCACCCAGTTACGCAACTCTGCATCTTAGTGGCTGCTGCACTATATTCATAGACTTGGAATCACTGGCCACTTTAATAATGGAACACTAGTCACTTTAATAATGTTTAAAATTATGTTTACATACTGCTTTACTCATCTCATGTGTATATACTGTATTCTATTCTACTGTATTCTAGTCAAAGCCACTCTGACATTGCTCAATCTAATATTTATATATTTATTAATTATATTCTTTTACTTTTAGATTTGGGTATATTGTTGTGAATTGTTAGATACTACTGCACTGTTGGAGCTAGGAACACAAGCATTTCGCTACTGTCACGCCCTGACCATAGTTTGCTTTGTATGTTTATATGTTTTGTTTGGTCAGGGTGTGATCTGAGTGGGCATTCTATGTTGTATTGTCTAGTATGTCTGTTTCTGTGTTTGGCCTGGTATGGTTCTCAATCAGAGACAGGTGTTAGTCGTTGTCTCTGATTGGGAACCATATTTAGGTAGCCTGTTTTGTCATTGTGGGTTGTGGGTGATTGTCTATGTGTAGTATTTTTGTGTCAGCACTATTATTCATTAGCTTCACGTTCGTTGTTTGTTATTTTTGTATAGTTTTGTTAAGTGTTCTCTGTGTTAATAAATATCAAGATGAACACTTACCACGCTGCATATTGGTCCTCCAAGCCTTCAAACTTCTCCTCCTCAGATGAGGAGGACGACGAGCGTGATAGCTACACCCGCAATAATATCTGATAAATATGTGTATGTGACCAATAACATTTTATTTAATTTTGATTTGATTGTTAAGGTCCCACTCAAATATTTTTTGGGGTGATTGTGTTCTGGCGTTTTTATCAGTCTGTTCCACAGACGTCACCTTTTTGCCTAACCACACATGGTTCCCAACCCGTATTTCCACACATGGCCAGGTTTGGAGTCAGTTCACACCAAGAAAGCAGGGGATTGCTCTGTCTTGAACATTGTTACAATTGTGTATCATTGCATTAATATGCAGCTGCCTTCATCCTCCGTCTTCTGAAGTTATTGTTACGTACAGTAGTAGATTCCACTGCCATGCGATTTTCCTGCTTTGCCTCTGCTTGCCTTTCTCTGTGTAGTGAAGATGTGGCTGTCCCCTTGTAGACAACTTCTGGCCAGATTAGCATCAGTGTGCATTAAAGATGGGGAAGTGCCCAGTGATGGGGGAAGGGAAGCCTCCAAGTCCCCTCTCTGCCTTCTCAAGAGCCACAGTGTAATTTGTGGTAAATTTATACAGTTCACCGACTTGGGGTAGCCAGCTGCCAACCCACAGCAGTTATTGGGGTGTAGAGTGAGATTGGAAGGGGGAAAGAGAGTCATGACTCATTGGGATTCATAATAGATGAACTGATGGTGTCAGACACATGGTTGGAAGACTTCATCTCCTGCTCTCTCAACGCATTTGGCCCATTTCACTTCAGAAGTGTATAACTGTAATGAAACACTGTCTGATTACGTGTGACTATACCCTGAGGAAAATGATTAAAAAGTATTCACCTTATGCTTCGCTATTTTCTTCCCAGCTGTGGCTGTTAGTCTCTCATGTCAAGCCTTAATCTCACATAGATCTGGAGGTGAGACACATGATAGCTGCTGTGATGTGACTAATATCTGCCTGGCAGAGTGAAAGTGTGATGCATTGCACCTAAAGCCAATCTCACGGTCTCACAGAGAGAGAAGCATAACTACAGTATCTAGCTATCTGCCAGATGAAGGTCATGGCTCGTGCTGAGCTGTAGTTGTACCTCCCAGAGAGGATCTTGTACAACAAGGCTTACTTTGATGTAAATCAATGTGTAATTATGCATGTACTCATTTACATATTCCAGGCTTTCCTATGCTGGGTTGATCCAGATGGCTGTTAGAAAGAATATACTGCTATGGGATTTACATTTTTAAGCAGTGTCACTTGGCCTTGGCCCTGAACATGTCCACAGAATACTGATCGATCGGATGAGAGGAGGAAGTGCCTCTGAATTGGCACCCAGAGATCCCGCATTGTTACTGTGAACTTTATTTCCGAGCAGCACTGTCTGTTATAAAGAAAATCTCTCCCGCAGAGATGGGAGGTAGTGCAGAGATACAGTATTTGGAGGGTATCGACTACACCACAGGAGAGGATTATTTTCATTTCTCCAACACTCCTCAGTTTCCACTATTCTTTATTTCTACTGTCTTTACTTTTATTCTATCATTCAGTCGGTTGGACATCTCCCTGTCTTCCGTTTGCCCTCCCCTCTATGATTTCTAGTAATGGAAATTCCATGGTAACAGAATGATGCTGAGACTCAGATTATTCACTTTAAAATGTATGCCAAACAAAAACCAATGATTGCAAAGTTAAACAAATCATCCCAGCTAGCACATTTCGTTCCTTGGAAGTTGTGGGAACGTATGTTGTTAGTTTCACATTGGTTGTGGGAACAAAGCAATACGTTTCCTGACTTTTAAATTGAACATTTTTTTAACGTTCTGAGAATAGAAGTGAAAATTTCACCTCTTCTGGGAATGTTTTTTTGGGGTTGTAGGTACATTTTACTCTAGTTCCTTGAACGTTTCTTGGGAGGTTTTATTAACACTGAGAATGAAAATGATAGGTTATTTGGAGATTTTTGAATAACTTTCTTAAAACTTTCACTGAATGTTTCAAAAATACTTTATATTTTTATAACGTTTTCACAATTATTCCTGCACAATAACGTAATATACAATTGAATAATAATTCATGCTACAGGAATTATTTTCTTGTCCACCCAACTTTAACCCCACCACTCACCCAATTTCCCATATACCCTCACCCTCCCTCCCACCAACCCATATTTTCCCATGGATGGGAAAAAAAGCAGACAAATCATAACAGCAAGTGATAAACATAAATAATAATAACACAAGAAACCAAGCAAAAACAAACAAATAATTATAATAAAAGCAAACAAAGAAGATAGAAGTTAAATTATTCAATTATTGGTATTAAATAAGTTGAAGTACATTTAGTGGTACATTTCAATTAATTAAATTATGTTATTTATCATGATCCTTTCCTAAGTAATTCCATCTGAAACACATCATCGTCTTTTTTCCTCACCTGCAGAGTTATTTATTAGTCTGTGACAGTACCTCTCAGACCGACCTCCGAGCCCCCCGTCCACTCCACATACCGATCCAACCCGACACCAGCACAACAGACCACGCAGGTCCAAGGTTTTCTGATTAAATAGTTGGATCTAGTGTGCTAGAGCCAGAACGGACCAAGCACCCAGAGTGGCCGGGCACAGAGTCACCCGTCTACATAGATTGTCAGTTAGTAAACATATAGTTATTTTTCGGGACAAATTCATACATTAAAATCTTTATGTTGAACATATCTCACGTATTCTGCCCATATACATTCAAATATGCTGGGTTTGCCTAATATAAAGTATTGTAATTCACACGATCTAGGGCAATGGTTCCCAAACTTTTTATAGCCCCGTACCCCTTCAATCATTCAACCTCCAACTGCGTAGCCCCTCTAGCACCAGGGTCAGGGCACTCTCAAATGTTGTTTTTTGTCATCATTGTAAGCCTGCCACACATACACTATACGATTCATTTATTAAACATAAGAATGAGTGGGAGTTTTTGTTACAACCCAGCTCCTGGGAAGTGACAAAGAGCTCTTATAGAACCAGGGCACAAATAATATAATAATCAATAATTTTTCTCTTTATTTAACCATCTTTCATCGAAAATTGTGAATAACTCACCACAGGTTAATGAGAAGGGTGTGCTTGAAAGGATGCACATAACTCTGCAATGTTGGGTTGTATTGGAGAGAGTCTGTCTAAATTCATTTCCAACACACAGTCTGTGCCTGTATTTAATTCTCATGCTAGTGAGGGCTGAGAATCCGCTCACACATAGGTACGTGGTTGCAAAGGGCATCAGTGTCTTAACAGTGCGATTTGCCAAGGCAGGATACTCTGAGCGCAGCCCAATCCAGAAATCTGGCAATGGCTTCTGATTAAATTAAATTTTCACAGAAACGCTTGTTGCAATTTCGACGAGGCTCTCTTGTTCAGATATCGGTAAGTGGACAAGAGGCAGGGCATGAAAGGGATAACGAATCCAGTTGTAGTTTCCAAAATGTATTTAAGCTGTCAGGCATTCCCTTGGCAGCAAGAGCCTCTCGGTGGATGCTGCAGTGTACCCAAGTGGCGTCGGGAGCAACTGCTTGCACACGCGTTACCACTCCACTTGTCACACCCTGATCAGTTTCACCTGTCCTCGTTATTGTCTCCACCCCCTCCAGGTGGCGCTTGTTTTCCCCAGTGTATTTATCCCTGTGTTTCTTGTATCTCTGTGCCAGTTCGTCATGTATGTTTCCAAGTCATCCAGCGGTTTTCCTGTTCTCCCGCTGTTTGCATTCTCCTTTTTCTAGTCCTCCTGGTTTTGACCCTTGCCTGTTTCTGGACTCTGTAGCCACCTGCCTGACCATTCTGGCTGCCTTGACCACGAGCCTGTCTGCCACTCTGTACCTCCTGGACTCTGATCTGGTTTTGACCTTTTTGCCTGTCCACGACCATTATCTTGCCTACCCCTTTGGATTAATAAACATTGTAAGACTCCAACTATCTGCCTCCTGTGTCTGCATTTGGGTCCCGCCTTGTGCCGTGATACCACTATGTCTCCCTGTCATGGCTTTTGCGCCATCAGTACAGATACCAACATGAGTAGCAGCTACGTTTGGCTACATACGGACCGCTAGTGGAATTCCCACGAGAGAGTAATGGTTAATGTGACTGGATGTTAATTATTTGACTAGGCTACCTGTATTTGGCATTGTGTTGTTATTTCGCTGAACACTAGATGGTTTAATTTTATTTTTGCCAGTGACACAAGGCTACTCAGGCGAGGAAAAAAACCTCACCCAAATGTATAGCCCCGTTGGAAAATATAAATGGACTGTTTGAAAATATTATATTATTTTCAAACAATATTATGGCGTCCCAATACTTAGATATGCTCTAGGCCTGTCCAGAGCTATGTAAAATAGTTCCCTTTTGTTTCTTACATTGTTTGCACAAGTAGGATATTTATGCATGTGTTTTATGCAATCGTGCAGGAGTATAATATACTCTATGTAGAATCTTAAATTGCATAATTTTATGTCTCCGATTGTACGAGCTTGAATGAGTAGTATCCCAGATATTTTTTTTATTTAACTAGGCAAGTCAGTTAAGCATACAAGTGTTATACATCGGTTTAAAGATGAACTTCTTGTTAATCCAACCACGGTGTCAGATTTCAAAAGGCTTTACGGTGATAATACCATGCGATAATCTGAGAACAGCGCCCAGCAGACAAATCATTACAAACAGTTACCAGCCAAGTAGAGGAGTTACACAAGTCAGAAATAGTGATAAAATGAATCACTTACCTTTGATGATCTTCATATGGTTGCACTCACAAGACTCCCATTTACTCAATAAATATTAGTTTCGTTCGATAAAGTCCCTGTTTATATCAAAAAACCTACGTTTTGTTTGTGTGTTTTGTTCAGTAATCCACAGGCTCAAACGCAGTCACAACAGGCAGACGAAAAATCCAAATAGTATCCGTAAAGTTCGTAGAAACATTTCAAACGATGTTTATAATCAATCCTCAGGTTGTTTTTAGCCTAAATAATCTATAATATTTCAACCGGACAATAACGTCGTCAATATAAAAGGTAAACAAGAAAGGCGCGCTCTCGGTCGCGCGCATGAAAAATCTCTGGGACACTGCAGTGTCCACTCATTCAGAGTGGTCTTACTCTCTCATTTTTCAGAATACAAGCCTGAAACAATTTCTAAAGACTGTTGACTTCTAGTGGAAGCCATAGGAAGTGCAATTTGAGTCCTAAGTCAATGGATACTCTAATGGCATTCAATAGAAAATTACAAACATAAAATAATTCCACTTCCTGGATGGATTTTTCTCCAGCCAAATCAGTTCTGTTATACTCACAGACATTATTTTAATAGTTTTTGAAACTTTAGAGTGTTTTCTATCCAAATCTATATGCATATCCTAGCTTCTGGGTCTGAGTAGCAGGCAGTTTACTTTGGGCACGCTTTTCATCCGGAAGTGAAAATGGCCGTGCACCAATTAGGGTGCACGGCCGACATACCTGAACACACTTAACAAGATAGAGGAGTTTTGTTGATGTTGATGTTGATGCTGAGAAAGGAATGTTTACGTTTTTCTCTGAACACTACTAAAGTTTTCTTGTGTTTTTTATGGAAAGTTTTCTTAAAGTTCTCAGAACAATTTGAGAACATGACTTTAAATAGAACCATGAGGAAACCTTTAGGAAACGTTATACCGAAGTACTGAAATATTATTTGGTTATGGAAAATATATTTCACAGCGGTTTAGATGGTACAATGATTCTATACACTATACGTGATTGTTTTGTCACGTAAACAGAAATTAGGCAAACTGCACTTCTTATGGCTTCCACTAGAGTTTTAGCAACCAGGAATGGCAGAGCAATTTCTGCATAGTGAAGCTTTAACATTCTCTGAACTATTTGAGAACATTCCCAATGTCGAATCAGCTGGATAACATTCACAGAGCATGATCAACTTTTAGGAAATGTTTTGTTCAAGTATGAAATACCAAGTTCCTTAAATGTGCTGAGAATGTTCCAAAGCCATGCAACTATCCTGCACCATTCCCTGAAAGTTGTGGGAAGGTTATGTACAAAATATAACCATAGGACAACCATGCTCTCACCAAGCTCTAAGAAACATATAGTTCTCAGAATGTTAAGTGCTAGCTGGGATCCAACTACAGTGCATTCGGAAAGAATTCAGACCCATTGACTATTCCACATTTTGTTACGTTACAGCCTTATTCTAAAATAGATTAAATACATTTTAAAAAGTCCTCATCAATCTACACACAACACCCCAAAATTAAAAAGCAAAACAGATTTTTAGAAATGTTTGCAAGTTCATTAAAACAAAAAAACAGAAATACCTTATTTACACAAGTATTCAGACCCTTTGCTATGAGACTCGAAATTGAGCTCAGATGCATCTTGTTTCCATTGATCCTCCTTGAGATGTTTCTACAACTTAATCTGTGGTAAATTAAATTGATTGGACATGATTTGGAAAGGCACACACCTGTCTCTATAAGGTCCCACAGTTGACAGTGAATGTCAGAGCAAATACCAGGGCATGAGGTCGAAGCAATTGTCCGTAGAGCTCCAAGACAACGCAGGAGTGGCTTCGGGGGACAAGTCTCTGAATGTCCTTGAGTGGCCCAGCCAGAGCCCGGATTGAACCTGATTGAACATCTCTGGAGAGACCTGAAAATAGCTGTGCGGCGACACTCCCCATCCAACCTGACAGAGCTTGAGAGGATCTGCAGAGAAGAATGGGAGAAACTCCCTAAATACAGCTGTGCCAAGCTTGTAGAATCAAACCCAAGAAGACTTGAGGCTGTAATCGCTACAAAAGGTGCTTCAACAAAGTACTGAGTAAAGGGTCTGAATACTTATGTAAATGTGATTTCAGTTTTCAATTTTTTATAAATTTGCAAAAATGTATAAAAACCTGTTTTTGCTTTGTCATTATGGGGTATTGTGTGTAGATTGGTGAGGGGGAAAAACTACTGAATCCATTTTTAGAATAAGGCTGTAACGTAACAAAACGTGGAGTCAAGGGGTCTGAATACTATCCGAATGCACTGTATATACACAGATGACTTTTAACAATTTCCACTTTTTTTTTTACAAAAACACATTTCCTTGTTAAATGTAGTTATTGTGCATAGAGTTGTATGGTTTGTTTCACTTTGCAATCATTGGTTTTTGTGCAAGTTAAAGATCTGAGTCTTAGAATCATTCTGTGAGCTTGGAATTGCCCTAATTTATACTTAAAAAAACATAAATGCAACATGTAAAGTGTTGGTCCCATGTTTCATGAGCCGAAATAAAAGATCTGTGAAATGTTACAAGCAACATACAGTACAGGAGAGGGCTCAGAACGCACCCTTGTGGGGCCCCAGTGTTGAGGATCAGCGGGGTGGAGATGTTGTTACCTACCCTCACCACCTGGGGGCGGCCCGTCAGGAAGTCCAGGACCCAGTTGCACAGGGCGGGGTCGAGACCCAGGGTCTCGAGCTTGATGACGAGTTTGGAGGGTACTATGGTGTTAAATGCTGAGCTGTAGTCGATGAACAGCATTCTCACATAGGTATTCCTCTTGTCCAGATGGGTTAGGGCAGTGTGCAGTGTGGTTGTGATTGTGTCGTCTGTGGACCTATTGGGTCGGTAAGCAAATTGGAGTGGGTCTAGGATGTCAGGTAGGGTGGATGGGATATGGTCCTTGACTAGTCTCTCAAAGCACTTCATGATGACGGAAGTGAGTGCTAAGGGGCGGTAGTCGTTTAGCTTAGTTACCTTAGCTTTCTTGGGAACAGGAACAATGGTGGCCCTCTTGAAGCATGTGGGAACAGCATACTGGGATAAGGATTGATTGAATATGTCCTTAAACACACCAGCCAGCTGGTCTGCGCATGCTCTGAGGACGCGGCTGGGAATGCAGTCTGGGCCTGCAGCCTTGCGAGGGTTAACACGTTTAAATGTTTTACTCACCTCGGCTGCAGTGAAGGAGAGCCCGCAGGTTTTGGTAGCGGGCCGTGTCAGTGGCACTGTATTGTCCTCAAAGCGAGCAAAAAAGTTATTTAGTCTGTCTGGGAGCAAGACATCCTGGTCCGCGACAGGGCTGGTTTTCTTTTTGTAATCCGTGATTGACTGTAGACCCTGCCACATACCTCTTGTGTCTGAGCTGTTGAACTGCGACTCTACTTTGTCTCTATACTGAGACTTAGCTTGTTTGATTGCCTTGGGGAGGGAATAGCTACACTGTTTGTATTCGGTCATGTTTCCGGTCACCTTGCCCTGGTTAAAAGCAGTGGTTCGCGCTTTCAGTTTCACACGAAAGCTGCCATTAATGCACGGTTTCTGGTTTGGGAATGTTTTAATCCTTGCTGTGCGTACCAACACTACACTATGAGATACAACAACTACCTATACTATTACTACACAATGAGCAGACAACTACAGTACGTATACTAACACTACACCATGAGCTACAACAACTACCTATACTAACACCACACTATGAGAGACAACAACTACCTATACTAATACTACACAATGAGCAACAACAACTACAGTACCTATACTAACACTACACCATGAGCTACAACAACTACCTATACTAACACTACACTATGAGCAACAACAACTACCTATACTAACACTACACTATGAGCTACACCAACATCAGTACCTATACTAACACTACACCATGAGCTACAACAACTACCTATACTAATACTAAACAATGAGCTACAACAACTACAGTTCCTATACAAACACTACACTATGAGCTACAGCAACTACAGTACCTATCATAACACTACACAAATAGCTACAACAACTACGTATACTAACACTACAATATGAGCTACAACAACTACCTATACTAACACTACACCATGAGATACAACAACTACCTATGCTAACACTACACTATGAGCTACAACAACTACCTATACAAACACAACACTATGAGCTACAACAACTACCTATACTAACACTACACGATGAGATACAACAACTACCTATACTAACACTACACCATGAGCTACAACAACTACAGTACATATTCTAACACTACACAATTAGCTACAACAACTACAGTACACATACTAACACTACACTATGAGCTACAACAATTACAGTACCTATACTAACACCACACATTGAGCCACAAAAACTACCTACACTAACACTACACAATGAGCTACAACAACTACAGTACCTATACTAACACTACACCATGAGCTACAACAACTACAGTACCTATTCTAACACTACACAATTAGCTACAAGAACTACAGTACCCATACTAACACTACACTATGAGCTACAACAATTACAGTACCTATACTAACACCACACATTGAGCCACAACAACTACCTATACTAACACTACACATTGAGCTACAACAACTACAGTACCTATACTAACACTACACGATGAGCTACAACAACTACCTATACTAACACTACACAATGAGCTACAACAATTACCTATACTAATACTTCACTATGAGCTACAGCAACTACAGTACCTATACTAACACTACACTATGAGCTACAACAACTACAGCACCTATACTAACACTACGAGCTACACCAACTACCTATACTAACACTACACGATGAGCTACACCAACTTCAGTACCTATGCTAACACAACACGATGAGCTACACCAACTTCAGTACCTATACTAACACTACACCATGAGCTACAACAACTACCTATACTAATACTAAACACTGAACTACAACAACTACAGTTCCTATACAAACACTACACTATGAGCTACAGACACTACAGTACCTATACTAACACTACAGAATAAGCTACAACAACTACAGAACCTATACGAACACTACACAAATAGCTACAATAAATACGTATACTAACACTACACTATGAGATACAACAACTACAGTACCTATACTAACACTACAGAATAAGCTACAACAACTACAGAACCTATACGAACACTACACAAATAGCTACAATAAATACGTATACTAACACTACACTATGAGATACAACAACTACAGTACCCATACTAACACTACACTATGAGCTACAACAATTACAGTACCTATACTAACACCACACATTGAGCCACAACAACTGCCTATACTAACACTACACATTGAGCTACAACAACTACAGTACCTATACTAACACTACACCATGAGATACAACAACTACATCTATGCTAACTCTACACGATGAGCTACAACAACTACCTATACTAACACTACACTTTGAGCTACAACAACTACCTATACTAACACTACACTATGAATTACAACAACTACCTTTACTAATGTAACGGATGTGAAATGGCTAGCTAGTTAGCGGGTACGCGCTACTAGCGTTTCAATCAGTTACGTGGGTGACTGTTGTCAATGTGTGCAGAGGGTCCCTGGTTCGCGCCCGGGTCGGGGGGAGGGGACGGTTTAAAGTTATACTGTTACATTGATGCTGTTGACCCGGATCACTGGTTGCTGCGGAAAAAGGAGGAGGTTGAAAGGGGGGTGAGTGTAACGGATGTGAAATGGCTTAGCGGGTACGCGCTACTAGCGTTTCAATCAGTTATGTCACTTGCTCTGAAACCTAGAAGTAGTGTTGCACCTTGCTCTGCAAGGGCCGCGGCTTTTGTGGGGCGATGGGTAACGATGCTTCATGGGCGACCGTTGTTGATGTGTGCAGAGGGTCCCTGGATCGCGCCGGTCTCGGGGCGAGGGGACGTACTAAGGTTATACTGTTACACTAACACTACAAAATAAGCTACAACAACTACCTATACTAACACTACACAATGAGCTACAACAATTACCTATACTAACACTACACTATGAGCTACAACAACTACCTATACTAATACTTCACTATGAGATACAACAACTACCTATACTAATACTTCACAATGAGCTACAACAACGACAGGTCCTATACAAACACTACACTATGAGCTACAGCAACTACAGTACCTATACTAACACTACACGATGAGCTACAACAACTACAGTACCTATCCTAACACTACACTATGAGATACAACAACTACCTATACTAATACTTCACAATGAGCTACAACAACGACAGGTCCTATACAAACACTACACTATGAGCTACAGCAACTACAGTACCTATACTAACACTACACAATGAGCTACAACAACTACAGTACCTATACTAACACTACACCATGAGCTACAACAACTACCTATACTAACACTACACTATGTGCTACAACAACTACCTATACTAACACTACACGATGAGCTACACCAACTTCAATACCTATACTAACACTACACGATGAGCTACAACAACTACCTATACTAATACTAAACAATGAGCTACAACAACTACAGTTCCTATACAAACACTACACTATGAGCTACAGCAACTACAGTACCTATACGAACACTACACAAATAGCTACAACAACTACGTATACTGACACTACAATATGAGCTACAACAACTACCTATACTAACACTACACAATGAGCTACAACTACAATATCTATACTAACACTACACCATGAGATACAACAACTACCTATGCTAACACTACACTATGAGCTAAAACAACTACCTATACAAACACAACACTATGAGCTACAACATCTACCTATACTAGAACTACACCATGAGATACAACAACTACCTATACTAACACTACACTATGAGCTACAGCAACTACAGTACCTATACTAACACTACACAAAGAGCTACAGCAACTACAGTACCTATACTAACACTACACAATGAGCTACAACAACTACAGCACCTATACTAACACTAAACTATGAGCTACAACAACTACCTATACTAACACTACACCATGAGCTACAACAACTACAGTACCGATACTAACACTAAACTATGAGCTACAACAACTACCTATACTAACACTACACCATGAGCTACAACAACTACAGCACCTATACTAACACTACACGATGAGCTACACCAACTTCAGTACCTATACTAACACTACACCATGAGCTACAACAACTACCTATACTAATACTAAACACTGAACTACAACAACTACAGTTCCTATACAAACACTACACTATGAGCTACAGACACTACAGTACCTATACTAACACTACAGAATAAGCTACAACAACTACAGAACCTATACGAACACTACACAAATAGCTACAATAAATACGTATACTAACACTACACTATGAGATACAACAACTACAGTACCTATACTAACACTACAGAATAAGCTACAACAACTACAGAACCTATACGAACACTACACAAATAGCTACAATAAATACGTATACTAACACTACACTATGAGATACAACAACTACAGTACCCATACTAACACTACACTATGAGCTACAACAATTACAGTACCTATACTAACACCACACATTGAGCCACAACAACTGCCTATACTAACACTACACATTGAGCTACAACAACTACAGTACCTATACTAACACTACACCATGAGATACAACAACTACATCTATGCTAACTCTACACGATGAGCTACAACAACTACCTATACTAACACTACACTTTGAGCTACAACAACTACCTATACTAACACTACACTATGAATTACAACAACTACCTTTACTAATGTAACGGATGTGAAATGGCTAGCTAGTTAGCGGGTACGCGCTACTAGCGTTTCAATCAGTTACGTGGGTGACTGTTGTCAATGTGTGCAGAGGGTCCCTGGTTCGCGCCCGGGTCGGGGGGAGGGGACGGTTTAAAGTTATACTGTTACATTGATGCTGTTGACCCGGATCACTGGTTGCTGCGGAAAAAGGAGGAGGTTGAAAGGGGGGTGAGTGTAACGGATGTGAAATGGCTTAGCGGGTACGCGCTACTAGCGTTTCAATCAGTTATGTCACTTGCTCTGAAACCTAGAAGTAGTGTTGCACCTTGCTCTGCAAGGGCCGCGGCTTTTGTGGGGCGATGGGTAACGATGCTTCATGGGCGACCGTTGTTGATGTGTGCAGAGGGTCCCTGGATCGCGCCGGTCTCGGGGCGAGGGGACGTACTAAGGTTATACTGTTACACTAACACTACAAAATAAGCTACAACAACTACCTATACTAACACTACACAATGAGCTACAACAATTACCTATACTAACACTACACTATGAGCTACAACAACTACCTATACTAATACTTCACTATGAGATACAACAACTACCTATACTAATACTTCACAATGAGCTACAACAACGACAGGTCCTATACAAACACTACACTATGAGCTACAGCAACTACAGTACCTATACTAACACTACACGATGAGCTACAACAACTACAGTACCTATCCTAACACTACACTATGAGATACAACAACTACCTATACTAATACTTCACAATGAGCTACAACAACGACAGGTCCTATACAAACACTACACTATGAGCTACAGCAACTACAGTACCTATACTAACACTACACAATGAGCTACAACAACTACAGTACCTATACTAACACTACACCATGAGCTACAACAACTACCTATACTAACACTACACTATGTGCTACAACAACTACCTATACTAACACTACACGATGAGCTACACCAACTTCAATACCTATACTAACACTACACGATGAGCTACAACAACTACCTATACTAATACTAAACAATGAGCTACAACAACTACAGTTCCTATACAAACACTACACTATGAGCTACAGCAACTACAGTACCTATACGAACACTACACAAATAGCTACAACAACTACGTATACTGACACTACAATATGAGCTACAACAACTACCTATACTAACACTACACAATGAGCTACAACTACAATATCTATACTAACACTACACCATGAGATACAACAACTACCTATGCTAACACTACACTATGAGCTAAAACAACTACCTATACAAACACAACACTATGAGCTACAACATCTACCTATACTAGAACTACACCATGAGATACAACAACTACCTATACTAACACTACACTATGAGCTACAGCAACTACAGTACCTATACTAACACTACACAAAGAGCTACAGCAACTACAGTACCTATACTAACACTACACAATGAGCTACAACAACTACAGCACCTATACTAACACTAAACTATGAGCTACAACAACTACCTATACTAACACTACACCATGAGCTACAACAACTACAGTACCGATACTAACACTAAACTATGAGCTACAACAACTACCTATACTAACACTACACCATGAGCTACAACAACTACAGCACCTATACTAACACTACACTATGAGCCACAACAACTACCTATACTAACCCTACATAATGAGCTACACCAACTACAGTACCTATACTAACACCACACAATGAGCAACAACAACAACCTATACTAACACTACACTATGAGCTACACCATCTACCTATACTAAACAATGAGCGACAACAACTACATATTCTAACACTACACCATGAGCTACAAGAACTACAGTAGCGATACTAACGCTATACTATGAGCCACAACAACTACAGTACCTATACTAATACTAAACAATGAGCTACAACAACTACAGTACATATTCTAACACTACACAAATAGCTACAACAACTACGTATACTAACACTACACAATGAGCAACAACAACTACAGTACCTATACTAACACTACACAATGAGCTACAACAACTACAGCACCGATACTAACTCTACACTATGAGCTACAACAACTACCTATACTAACACTACACCATGAGCTACAACAACTACAGTTCCCATACAAACACTACACTATGAGCTACATCAACTACAGTACCTATACTAACACTACACAATGAGCTACTACAACTACAGTACCTAAACTAACACTACACTATGAGCCACAACAACTACCTATACTAACACTACATAATGAGCTACACCAACTACAGCACCTATACCAACACCACACAATGAGCAACAACAACTACCTATACTAACACTACACTATGAGCTACAACATCAACCTATACTAATACTAAACAATGAGCGACAATAACTACACATTCTAACACTACACCATGAGCTACAAGAACTAGAGTAGCAATACTAACACTATACTATGAGCGACAACAACTATAGCACCTATATGAACACTACACAATGAGCCACAACAACTACACTAATACTACACAAATAGCTACAACAACTACGTATACTAACACTACACAATGAGCAACATCAACTACAGTACCTATACTAACACTACACAATGAGCTACAACAACTACAGTACCTATACTAACACTACACAATGAGCTACAACAACTACAGCACCTATACTAACACTACACTATGAGCTACAACAACAACAGCACCTATACTAACACTACACTATGAGCTACAACAACTACCTATACTAACATTACACTATGAGCTACAACAACTACCTATACTAACACTACACGATGAGCTACAACAACTACAGTTCCTATACAAACACTGCACTATGAGCAACAACTACTACCTATACGAACACTACACAAATAGCTACAACAACTATGTATACTAACACTACAATATGAGCTACAACAACTACCTATACTAACACTACACAATGAGCTACAACAACTATAATATCTATACTAACACTACACCATGAGATACAACAACTACCTATACTAACACTACACCATGAGCTACAACAACTACAGTTCCCATACAAACACTACACTATGAGCTACATCAACTACAGTACCAATACTAACACTACACAAAGAGCTACAACAACTACAGTACCTATACTAACACTACACAATGAGCTACTACAACTACAGTACCTAAACTAACACTACACTATGAGCTACAACAACCACAGTACCTATACTAACACTACACAATGAGCTACAACAACTACAGCACCTATACTAACACTACACTATGAGCTACAACAACTACCTATACTAACACTACACGATGAGATACAACAACTACAGTACCTATACCAACACCACACAATGAGCAACAATAACTACCTATACTAACACTACACTATGAGCTACAACATCAACCTATACTAATACTAAACAATGAGCGACAATAACTACACATTCTAACACCACCATGAGCTACAAGAACTACAGTAGCGATACTAACACTATACTATGCGACAACAACTACAGCACCTATATGAACACTACATCATGAGCCACAACAACTACAGTACCTACACTAATACTACACAAATAGCTACAACAACTACGTATACTAACACTACACAATGAGCAACAACAACTACAGTACCTATACTAACACTACACAATGAGCTACAACAACTACAGTACCTATACTAACACTACACAATGAGCTACAACAACAACAGCACCTATACTAACACTACACTATGAGCTACAACAACTACCTATACTAACACTACACGATGAGCTACACCAACTTCAGTACCTATACTAACACTACACCATGAGCTACAACAACTACCTATACTAATACTAAACAATGTGCTACAACAACTACAGTTCCTATACAAACACTGCACTATGAGCAACAACTACTACCTATACGAACACTACACAAATAGCTACAACAACTATGTATACTAACACTACAATATGAGCTACAACAACTACCTATACTAACACTACACAATGAGCTACAACAACTACAATATCTATACTAACACTACACCATGAGATACAACAACTACCTATGCTAACACTACACTATGAGCTACAACATCTACCTATACTAACACTACACCATGAGATACAACAACTACCTATACTAACACTACACTATGAGCTTCAGCACCTACAGTACCTATACTAACACTACACAATGAGCTACAACAACTACTGTACCTATACTAACACTATACAATGAGCTACAACAACTACAGTACCTATACGAACACTACACAAATAGCTACAACAACTACGTATACTAACACTACACCATGAGATACAACAACTACCTATGCTAACACTACACTATGAGCTACAACATCTACCTATACTAACACTACACCATGAGATACAACAGCTACATATACTAACACTACAAATGAGCCACAACAGCTTCCTATACTAACACTACACAATGAGCTACAACAACTACGTATACTAACACTACACTATGAGCTACAACAACTACCTATACTAACAATACACTATGAGATACAACAACTACAGTGTCTATACTCACACTACACCATGAGAAACAACAACTACATATACTAATACTACACTATGAGCTACAATATCTACCTATACTAACACTACACAATGAGGAACAACAACAACTACAGTACATATACTAACACTACACAATGAGAAACACCAACTAACTATGCTAACACTACACTATGAGCTACAACAACTACCTATACTAACACTACACTATGAGCTACAATATCTACCTATGCTAACACTACACAATGAGCTACAACAACTACCTATACTAACATTACACTATGAGCTACAACAAATACCAATACTAACACTAGACTATGTGCTACAACAACTATCTATACTAACATTACACAATGAGCTACAACAACTACCGGTACTAACACTAGACTATGAGCTACAACAACTACAGTACCTAAACTAATACCACACAATGAGCCACAACAACTACATATACTAACACTACGCAATGAGCTACAACAACTACGGTATCTATACTAACACCACACAACGAGCTACAACAAATACCTATACTAACACTACACAATGAGCTACAACATCTCCCTATACTAACACTACACAATGAGCCACAACATCTACCTATATTAACACTACACTATGGGGTACAACAACTACCTATACTAATACTAAACAATGACCTACAACAACTACAGTTCCTATACTAACACTATACTATGAGCGACAACAACTACAGTACCTACACTAACACTACACAATGACCTACAACAACTACAGTACCTATACTAACACTACACTGAGAGCAACAACTACTACCTATACTAAAGTTTCACAATGAGCTACAACAACTATAGTACACTGCTCAAAAAAATAAAGGGAACACTTAAACAACACAGTGTAACTCCAAGTCAATCACACTTCTATGAAATCAAACTGTCCACTTAGGAAGCAACACTGATTGACAATAAATTTCACATGCTGTTGTGTAAATGGAATAGACAAAAGGTGGAAATTAAAGGCAATTAGCAAGACACCCTCAATAAAGGAGTGATTCTGCAGGTGGTGACCACAGACCACTTCTCAGTTCCTATGCTTCCTGGCTGATGTTTTGGTCACTTTTGAATGCTGGCGGTGCTCTCACTCTAGTGGTAGCATGAGACGGAGTCTACAACCCACACAAGTGGCTCAGGTAGTGCAGCTCATCCAGGATGGCACATCAATGCGAGCTGTGGCAAGAAGGTTTGCTGTGTCTGTCAGCGTAGTGTCCAGAGCATGGAGACGCTACCAGGAGACAGGCCAGTACATCAGGAGACGTGGAGGAGGCCGTAGGAGGGCAACAACGCAGCAGCAGGACCGCTACCTACGCCTTTGAGCAGGAGGAGCACTGCCAGAGCCTTGCAAAATGACCTCCAGCAGGCCACAAATGTGCATGTGTCTGCTCAAACGGTCAGAAACAGACTCCATGAGGGTGGTATGAGGGGCCGACGTCCACAGGTGGGGGTTGTGCTTACAGGCCAACACCGTGCAGGACGTTTCGCATTTGCCAGAGAACACCAAGATTGGCAAATTCGCCACTGGCGCCCTGTGCTCTTCACAGATGAAAGCAGGTACACACTGAGCACATGTGACAGACGTGACAGAGTCTGGAGACACCGTGGGGAACGTTCTGCTACCTGCAACATCCTCCAGCATGACCGGTTTGGCGGTGGGTCAGTCATGGTGTGGGGTGGCATTTCTTTGTGGGGCCGCACAGCCCTCCATGTGCTCGCCAGAGGTAGCCTGACTGCCATTAGGTCCCGAGATGAGATCCTCAGAGCCCTTGTGAGACCATATGCTGACACATGCACATTTGTGGCCTGCTGGAGGTCATTTTGCAGGGCGCTGGCAGTGCACCTCCTTGCACAAAGGCGGAGGTAGCGGTCCTGCTGCTGGGTTGTTGCCCTCCTACGGCCTCCTCCACGTCTCCTGATGTACTGGCCTGTCTCCTGGTAGCGCCTCCATGCTCTGGACACTACGCTGACAGACACAGCAAACCTTTTTGCCACAGCTCGCATTGATGTGCCATCCTGGATGAACTGCACTACCTGAGCCACTTGTGTGGGTTGTAGACTCCGTCTCATGCTACCACTAGAGTGAGAGCACCGCCAGCATTCAAAAGTGACCAAAACATCCGCCAGGAAGCATAGGAACTGAGAAGTGGTCTGTGGTCACCACCTGCAGAATCACTCTTTTTTTGGGGGTGTCTTGCTAATTGCCTATAATTTCCACCTTTTGTCTATTCCATTTGCACAACAGCATGTGAAATTTATTTTCAATCAGTGTTGCTTCCTAAGTGGACAGTTTGATTTCACAGAAGTGTGATTGACTTGGAGTTACATTGTGTTGTTTAAGTGTTCCCTTTATTTTTTTGAGCAGTGTACATATTCTAACAATACACAAATAGCTACAACAACTACGTATACTAAAACTACACTATGAGCTACATCAACTACCTATACTAACACTACACAATGAGCTACAACAACTACAGTGTCTATACTCACACTACACCATGAGATACAACAACTACCTATGCTAACACTACACGATGAGCTACAACAACTACCTATACTAACACTACACTTTGAGCTTCAAAAACTACCTATACAAACACTACACTATCAGCTACAACAACTACCTATACTAACACTACATCATGAGATACAACAACTACTTATACTAACACTACATTATGAGCTACAGCAACTACAGAACCTATACTAACATTACACAATGAGCTACAACAACTACCATACCTATACTAACACTACACTATGAGCAACAACTGCTACCTATACTAACACTACACAATGAGCTACAACAACTACAGTACCTATACTAACACTACACCATGAGCTACAACAACTACAGTACCTATTCTAACACTACACAATTAGCTACAACAACTACAGTACCTATACTAACAGTACACTATGAGCTACAACGATTACAGTACCTATACTAACACTACACGCTGAGCTACAACAACTACAGTACCTATACTTACACTACACAATGAGCTATAACAACTACAGTACCTATACTAACACCACACCATGAGATACAACAACTACATATACTAATACTACACTATGAGCTAGAACAACTACCTATACTGACACTACATAATGACCTACAACAACTACAGTACCTATACTGACACCACACAATGAGCTACATATACTAACACTACAAATGAGCTACAACATCTTCCTATACTAACACTACACAATGAGCTACAAGAACTACCTATACTAACTCTACACTATGAGCTACAACAACTATATATACTAACAATACACTATGAGATACCACAACTACTGACACTAATACTAAACAATGAGCTACAACAACTACAGTACCTATACGAACACCACACCATGAGATACAACAACTACATATACTAATACTACACTATGAGCTAGAACAACTACCTATACTAACACTACACAATGAGCAACAACAACTACAGTACCTATACTAACACTACACCATGAGAAACAACAACTACCTATGCTAAAACTACACTATGAGCTACAACAACTACCTATACTAACACTACACTATGAGCTACAATATCTACCTATACTAACACTACACAATGAGCTACAACAACTACCTATACTAACACTACACGATGAGCTACAACAACTACAGAACCTATACTAACACTACGAGCTACAACAACTACAGTACCTATACTAATACCACACAATGAGCCACAACAACTACATATACTAACACTACGCAATGAGCTACAACAACAACTACGGTATCTACACTAACACCACACAATGAGCTACAACAACTACCTATACTAACATTACACAATGAGCTACAACATCTCCCACTAAACAATGAGCCACAACATCTACCTATACTAACACTACACTATGAGGTACAACAACTACCTATACTAATACTGGTCCCGTGTGGCTCAGTTGGTAGAGCATGGCGCTTGCAACGCCAGGGTTGTGGGTTCATTTCCCACGGGGGGACCAGGGTTCAATTCCCACGGGGGGACCAGGATGAATATGTATGAACTTTCCAATTTGTAAGTCGCTCTGGATAAGAGCGTCTGCTAAATGACTTAAATGTAAATGTAATACTAAACAATGAGCGACAACAACTACAGTTCCTATACTAACACTACACTGAGAGCAAACACTACTACCTATACTAAAGTTTCACAATGAGCTACGACAACTATAGTACATATTCTAACACTACACAAATTGCTACAACAACTATGTATACTAACACTACACTATGAGCTACAACAACTACCTATACTAACACTACACAATGAGCTACAACAACTACAGTACCTATACTAACACTACACCATGAGCTACAACAACTACAGTACCTATACTAACACTACACTATGAGCTACAACAACTACCTATACTAACACTACACAATGAGCTACAACAACTACAGTACATATACTAACACTACACCATGAGATACAATAACTACATCTATGCTAACACTACACGATGAGATACAACAACTACCTATACTAACATTACACTATGAAATACAAGAACTATCTATACTAACACTACACAATGAGCTACAACAACTACAGTACCTATACTAACACTACACCATGAGCTACAACAACTACAGTACCTATACTAACACTACACTATGAGCTACAGCAATTACAGTACATATTCTAACAATACACAATTAGCTACAACAACTACCTATACTAACACTACACTATGAGCTACAACAACTACCTATACTAACACTGCACGCTGAGCTACAACAACTACAGTACATATACTAACACTACACCATGAGATACAACAACTACATCTATGCTAACACTACACGATGAGATACAACAACTACCTATACTAACATTACACTATGAAATACAAGAACTATCTATACTAACACTACACTATGAGCTACAACAACTACCTATACTAACACTACACTATGACATGCAACAACTACCTATACTAACAATGCACTATGAGTTACCACAACTACCTATACTAATACTTCACAATGAGCTACAACAACTACAGTACCTTTACTAACACTACAATATGAGCAACAACTACAGTACCTTTACTAACACTACAATATGAGCAACAACAACTACAGCACCTATACTAACACTAGACTATGAGCCACAACAACTACCTATACTAACAATACACTATGAGTTACCACAACTACCTATACTAATTCTAAAAAATGAGCTACAACAACTACCGTACCTATACTAACGGTACACAATGATCTACAACATATTCCTATACTAACACTACACTATGAGCTACAACAACTACCTATACTAACAATACACAATGAGTTACCACAACTACCTATACTAATTCTAAAAAATGAGCTACAACAACTACCGTACCTATACTAACGCTACACAATGAGCTACAACAACTACAGTACCTATACTAACACTATACTATGAGCGACAACAACTACAGTACCTATACTGACACTACACAATGAGCTACAACAACTACAGTCCCTATACTAACACTACACAATGAGATACAACAACTACATTACATATTCTAGCACTACACAATTAGCTACAACAACTACCTATACTAACACTACACAATGAGTTAAAACAACTACAGTACCTATAATAACACTATACTTTGAGCTACAACAACTACCTATACTAACACTACACATTGAGCTACAACAACTACAGTACCTATACTAACACTACACAATGAGCTACAACAACTACATCTATGCTAACACTACACGATGAGCTACAACAACTACCTATACTAACACTACACTATGTGCTACAGCAACAACCTATACAAACACTACACTTTGAGCTACAGCAACTACCTATACAAACACTACACTATCAGCTACAACAACTACCTATACATACACAACACTATGAGCTAAAAAATCTACCTATACTAACACTACATCATGGGATACAACAACTACTTATACTAACACTACGAGCTACAGCAACTACAGTACCTATACTAACATTACACAATGAGCTACAACAACTACAGCACCTATACTAACACTACACTATGCGCAACAACTACTACCTATACTAACACTACACCATGAGCTACAACAACTACAGTACCTATTCTAACACTACAGTTTGAGCTACAACGATTACAGTACCTTTACTGACACCGCACATTGAGCTACAACAACTTCCTGTACTAACACTACACGCTGAGCTACAACAACTACAGTACCTATACTTACACTACACAATGAGCTACAACAACTACAGTACCTATACTAACACTACACTATGAGCTACAACAACTACCTATACTAACACTGCAAATTGAGCTACAACAACTACAGTACATATACTAACACTACACCATGAGATACAACAACTACATCTATGCTAACACTACACGATGAGATACAATAACTACCTATACTAACATTACACTATGAAATACAAGAACTACCTATACTAACACTACACTGAGCTACAACAACTACCTATACTAACACTACACGATGAGCTACAACAACTATGGCACCTATACTAACACTACACAATGAGCTACAACAACTACAGTACCTATATGAACACTACACCATGAGATACAACAACTACCTATGCTAACACTACACGATGAGCTACAACAACTACAGTACCTACACAAACACTACACCATGAGATACAACAACTACCTTTACTAATACTAAACAATGAGCTACAACAACTACAGTTCCTATACTAACACTATACTATGAGCGACAACAACTACAGTACCGACACTAACACTACACAATGAGCTACAACAATTACAGTACCTATACTAACATTACACTGAGAGCAACAACTACTACCTATACTAAAGTTTCACAATGAGCTACAACAACTATAGTACATATTCTAACACTACACAAATAGCTACAACAACTACGTATACTAACACTACACTATGAGCTACAACAACTACCTATACTAACACTACACTTTGAGCTACAGCAACTACCTATACAAACACTACACTATCAGCTACAACAACTACCTATACATACACAACACTATGAGCTAAAAAATCTACCTATACTAACACTACATCATGGGATACAACAACTACTTATACTAACACTACGAGCTACAGCAACTACAGTACATATACTAACATTACACAATGAGCTACAACAACTACAGCACCTATACTAACACTACACTATCCTCAACAACTACTACCTATACTAACACTACACCATGAGCTACAACAACTACAGTACCTTTTCTAACACTACAGTTTGAGCTACAACGATTACAGTACCTGTACTAACACCGCACATTGAGCTACAACAACTTCCTGTACTAACACTACACGCTGAGCTACAACAACTACAGTACCTATACTTACACTACACAATGAGCTACAACAATTACAGTACCTATACTAACACTACACTATGAGCTACAACAACTACCTATACTAACACTGCAAATTGAGCTACAACAACTACAGTACATATACTAACACTACACCATGAGATACAACAACTACATCTATGCTAACACTACACGATGAGATACAATAACTACCTATACTAACATTACACTATGAAATACAAGAACTACCTATACTAACACTACACAATGAGCTACAACAACTACCGATACTAACACTACACTATGAATTACAACATATACCTTTACTAACACTACAAAATAAGCTACAACAACTACCTATACTAACACTACACAATGAGCTACAAATTTCCCTATTCTAACACTACGCTATGAGCTACAACAACTCCCTATACTAACACTACACTATGAGATACAACAACTACCTATACTAATACTTCACAATGAGCTACAACAACTACAGTACCTTTACTAACACTACTCTATGAGCTACAACAACTACAGCACCTATACTAACACTAGGCTATGAGCCACAACAGCTACCTATACTAACACTACATAATGAGCTACAACAACAACAGTACCTATACTAACACCACACAATGAGCTACAACAACTACCTTTGTCACGATCGTCTTCTTGATAAAGAGAGGACCAAGGCGCAGCGCTTGAAAAATACATCTTCTTTAATGAAGGAAAAAACAAGATGAACAAAATGAACAAAACAAACGATCGTGAAGCTAAACAGAACTAAGTGCACACATGCAACTTAGAACATAGACAATTACCCACAAACACCTAAAGCCTATGGCTGCCTTAAATATGGCTCCCAATCAGAGACAACAATAAACAGCTGTCTCTGATTGAGAACCAAATCATGCAACCATAGACTTTCCTAAACACCTACACTGAACACAACCCCATACATACTAAAAACCCCTTAAACAATACACACACCCTAAACTAGACAAAACACACAAAGACTACCCACCCCAACTCACGCCCTGACCAACTAAATAAATAAAAGCAAAAGGAACAATAGGTCAGGAACGTGACATAACCCCCCCCTTAAGGTGCGAACTCCGGGCGCACCAGCATAAAGTCTAGGGGAGGGTCTGGGTGGGCGTCTGTCCACGGTGGCGGCTCTGGTCGTGGTCCCCACCCCACCATAGTCACTACCCGCTTTCGTAGCCTCCTCCAATGTCCACCCTCCAAATTAACCCCACTGGACTGAGGGGCGGCAGCTCCGGACTGAGGGACGGCAGCTCCGGACTGAGGGACTGCAGCTCATGGCTAGCTGACGGATCTGGCTGCTCATGGCTGGCTGACGGATCTGGCTGCTCATGGCTGGCTGACGGATCTGGCTGCTCATGGCTGGCTGACGGATCTGGCTGCTCATGGCTGGCTGACGGATCTGGCTGCTCATGGCTGGCTACAGTACCTATAATAACACTATACTTTGAGCTACAGCAACTACCTATACAAACACTACACTATCAGCTACAACATCTACCTATACAAACACAACACTATGAGCTACAAAATCTACCTATACTAACACTACATCATGGGATACAACAACTACTTATACTAACACTACGAGCTACAGCAACTACAGTACCTATACTAACACTACACAATGAGCTACAACAACTACAGCACCTATACTAACACTACACTATGAGCAACAACTACTACCTATACTAACACTACACGCTGAGCTACAACAACTACAGTAACCAAACTAACACTACACTATGAGCTACAGCAATTACAGTACATATTCTAACAATACACAATTAGCTACAACAAATACCGATACTAACACTACACTATGAGCTACAACAACTACCTATACTAACACTGCACATTGAGCTACAACAACTACAGTACATATACTAACACTACACCATGAGATACAACAACTACATCTATGCTAACTCTACACGATGAGATACAACAACTACCTATACTAACATTACACTATGAAATACAAGAACTACCTATACTAACACAACACAATGAGCTACAAATTTACCTATATTAACACTACACAATGAGCTACAAATTTACCTATGCTAACACTACACTATGAGCTACAACAACTACCTATACTAACACTGCACTATGAGATACAACAACTACCTATACTAATACTTCACAATGAGCTACAACAACTACAGTACCTTTACTAACATTGCACTATGAGCTACAACAACTACAGCACCTATACTAACACTAGACTATGAGCCACAACAACTACCTATACTAACACTACATAATGAGCTACAACAACAACAGTACCTATACTAACACTACACAATGAGCTACAACAACTACCTATACTAACAATACACTATGAGATACCACAACTACCAATACTAATTCTAAACAATGAGCTACAACAACTACCGTACCTATACTAACGCTACACAATGAGCTACAACAACTACAGTACCTATACTGACACTACACAATGAGCTACAACAACTACAGTACCTATACTATAGGTAGTTGCTACTGTAGCGACTACAGTACCGATACCAACACTATACTATGAGCGACAACAACTACAATACCAATACTAACACTACACAATGAGCTACAACAACTACAGTACCTATACTAACACTACACTATGAGCAACAACTACTACCTATACTAACACTACACAATGAAATACAACAACTACAGTACATATTCTAACACGACACTATCAGCTACAACAACTACCTATACTAACACTACACAATGCGTTACAACAACTACAGTACCTATACTAACACTACACTTTGAGCTACAACAACTACCTATACTAACACTACACTTTGAGCTACAACAACTACCTATACTAACACTACACAATGAGCTACAACAACTACAGTACCAATACTAACACTACACAATGAGCTACAACAACTACAGTACCTATACTAACACTACACAATGAGCTACAACAACTACCTATACTAACACTACACTATGAGATACAACAACTACCTAAACAAATACTACACAATGAGCTACAACAACTACAGTACCTATACTAACACTACACAGTGAAATACAACAACTACAGCACCTATACTAACATTACACTATGAGCAACAACTACTACCTATACTAACACTACACAATGAGCCACAACAACTACAGTACCTGTACTAACACCATATATTGAGCCACAACAACTACCTATACTAACACTACACAATGAGCCACAACAACTACAGTACCTGTACTAACACTACACAATGAGCCACAACAACTACAGTACCTGTACTAACACTACACAATGAGCTATAATGACTACATTACCTCTACCTACCTCTGTCTCTAAACAATTGTTTGAAAAATAACTTGTGTCATGTGCATCTTGGATGTCCTACTCGACTTGCCAAAACTATAGTTTGTTAACAAGAAATTTGTGGAGTGGTTGAAAAACGAGTTTTAATGACTCCAACCTAAGTGTATATAAACTTCTGACTTCATCTGTATACTAACACTACACTATGAGCTACAACAATGATCTATACTAACACTACACAATGAGCTACAACAACTACCTATACTAACACTACACTGTGAGCTACAACAACTACCTATACTAACACTACACTATGAGCTACAACAACCACCAAATAATCATTGTTATTGTTAACCTTTCTACTACCAACTACACCCCCCTCCCATATGCTATCAGTGTGTGTGTGTGTGTGTGTGTGTGTGTGTGTGTGTGTGTGTGTGTGTGTGTGTGTGTGTGTCTGAAAGGCAGAACAAACCAAATCAGCCAGTTTGGTTTCGAGAAACTCATCCACATCCAACTCTGACATTCCCCTCAGCACAAACGGTCACCCAACCTGTCACTCCAAATTTGTGACCTTTGGTTTTTGGTAGCCGTGTACAGCGCTCTGCAGGGCAGTCTTCACTTCTACGCAGTGGCAGTCTTCTATTCATGTGGTATTACTGCCTGTGGACTGGTGCACACTGGTCTCTTCCTGGCCGAGCTGCGGGCGCCCCGTCTGACAGACACAGCACAGCTCTTTAATTGGAGCACAATCAGTGTGAGCTAATGCCATTCCAATTACCTGCCAATAAACCCCACGGTTAAGACGGCAGGTAGCCTAGCGGTTAAGAGTGTCGGGCCAGTAACTGAAAGGTTTCTGGTTTGAATCCCCGAGCCGACTAGTGGGGAAAATCTGTCAATATGCCCTTGAGCAAGGCACTTAACCCTAATTGCTCCTGTAAGTCGCTCTGGATAAGAGTGTCTGCGAAATGACTAAAATGTAAAGACGGAGCAGAGCTATGGAGCCCACACCTAACAGAAAGAGAGAAGAGAGTGACAGTGGATGTCTGTGTGTGTGGAACTGGAGACCAATGTGAAGTAATACTGTGTGATACTTTGCAAAGGGAAAGGCAAGGCCACCCCTATGATGACTAATGGGGTAGTGTCAGTCAGTCAGTTTCCCCTTGGCTGGCACATCATTAAAGGCTCCCTTGAGTTGAATAGGAGGAAAAGTGTGTTGTAAGGAGAAAATGGCCCAAAGCTTAGTTCAGGGAAACATCTTCTTGTATGATACAGGATACAATTATGGCACAGAGTGGATTTCCAGATGACCTCCCTCACATATCTGAGAAACACACTCAAGTGGGATGAGAATATGGTAGAGAAAAACAGCATTTTTCCTTTGACTAACAGGGGTTGCTGTCCTCAAAACTGCATCTGCAATCGAGGAATGTTCAACAGTATGACAAGGGAGTCCTATTGAGAGCCAATAGTTAACACAATAATAGAAAAAAACATATTTCATCAGCTAAAATTCTATTTTATGTTATCTATTTCCCTGGGGAATACATGATCTATCAATCCACATATTTTCTGCCACCACCCTGAATTTTTTTTTCTCTCTTTTCATTCCAGGAACAAAGCCTATCATTCAAGGCATCTATCTTTTTAATTTCAACAACTTTGCATTTTCTTTAAATAAATCACCCTAGCAACCGACATATTTGATTTTCTTTCCTGCCATGTTACAGAAATAAGTACTTAAGTCTAAGAAAGTACACTTGCTCAATTAGCCAACCAAGCCCACCATATTTTGGGGCGGCAGGTAGCGTAGTGGTTGGAGTGTTGTTCAGTATCCGAAAGGTTGCTAGATCAAATCCCCGAGCTGACAAGGTAAAACTCTGTTGTTCTGCCCCTGAACAAGGCAGTTAACCCACTATTTCTAGGCCCTCATTGTAACTAAGAATTTGTTCTTAACTTATTTGCCAGGTAAATAAAGGTTAAATAAATAAATATCCTATCTGGCAGGAATGATAAATTACCTGTACTGGACCACTACAAAAAACATAGCAGTTAGCATGTTCAACACATCATGTGACCCCAGTCATTCACAACACACAAACATAGAAGTTACCATTTTTAACAGAACACATGTGCTCCCAGTCACTCACAACACAAACAAACAGTGCTGACCAGAGGGAGGCTGTTGGGCAGTGGAGCATACCTGACCATGCAGAGTTTGGGTTGGTGGCCAGCAGTGTGATGAAGTCCTGGCAGGTGTTGGGCTGCAACAGTGAGCTGTCGTCCAGACAGAGGTCAATGATGAGGGCCACCGCCTTCTCACAGTGCATGTCATGGTCCTTTCTCTCCTCCGCAGAACTCATCCTCCTCTGTGAGTCCCACACAGTCTCTAGCTTTCATCCAGGACTGGAGAAAGTGCAGGAGGGATGGTGGTGGTGCTGCATAAAAAAAATGTATGCAACTTGCCGCTCTCCTCTTGTTGTAACTCAGATAGAAAACTTGCCGCTCTCTCTGCCTCTCAGGCTCCTGGATGTACAGCCAGTCAGTATCAATGTTTGTGTCTGTGTGTGCATAAGAGAGAGTGTGTGGGAGGGGGCTTGATGAAGCAGTGGGACCCCCCAGGTATTCCTGGAGCAGGAGTGTTGCATCATGCCATATCCATGCTTAGAAAGAGAGAGACAGAGGGTGGAGAGAGACAGAGGGTGGAGAGAGAGAGAGGGTGGAGAGAGAGAGAGGGTGGAGAGAGAGACAGAGGGTGGAGAGAGAGACAGAGGGTGGAGAGAGAGACAGAGGGTGGAGAGAGACAGAGAGAGAGAGGTCTTCCTACAGATATTTATCTTATGCACTCACTCATGTGTACATAAATGTGTATAATGTAGAAGACTGTACATGTTACTTTGACTAGGGATGATAGGAGTCGCTGTATTTCAGAAATTCAACTCAAATGTTGTTTAAATACTGTACTCAAACACTGTACATGTCTATTTTTTACCATGCAGGTGTGACACATGAAAATTAGTTCTAAATTATTCCAAATGTTTAAAAAAATACATAAATGGAAGGTGCCCACATGAAAAAATACCTTTGTTTGCTATAGAATACTACAGTACATACTATTGTAGTAAACTGTCGTATACTGTTGAATACTATACTACACACTGTAGTATCTCTTGATAATGTGTATTATTAACTATAAAATGGTGTCGTATATTGTAGAATACTATAGTAAACACTACAGTATACTACAGTCCGCAAAAACCTTACAGTAAATATTACAGTAATGTTCACAAAAACACTACAGTCCACAAAAAGTTTTTTAACTGTAGTAATACTACAGTAATTAATTTGCATGCCTTGCCCATTGTCCTTCCCCTTATCCCAAATTGTGCCACCCATAAGTTAGAAATCTACATGCAAAGTATAGACCATATATTGTGTTCAATACAGGTTACAGAAAAGAGCAGAAGCTCTGAACTATCCGTTCAGACTGTAGTATACTACTATAGTATACTATAGTAATATCTGAAAACACTGTAGTTAATACTATAGTATACTACAGTCTGCAAAAACACTGCCAGTTTTTTAACTATAGTATTACTACAGAATTTATACTATAATAAACTATAGTATTTTTTTATGTGGGTATTAAATGGAAATGACTATTTAAGTGTGAGAGAAATATGCATATGAATTGTGGTACATGGGCTGAATCACATGTGATATATAAACAATTAATCAATTTGGTGTTGCTTTATTATGTAATCTATTTATTTCCAAGATTGATAATGATATCAAATACAGCTGCTAACCCACTCATGCTGCACCCTGCTTGTGACATAATACAGTGTGAAAGCAAAGAGAGAGAAAGAAAGAGAGAGAGAGCTAGAGAGAGAAAAAGAAGGAGAAATAGAGACAGAAAGAGAGAGGCTCCAGCCACAGAGGTTGGATTTTCAGTGTTCCGTAATCTGAGCCAGGATTATGAAATCGGAGTCCAGATTAGGAATATATAGATTTATTGACAACTATTGCAAAGATGATCGCCACCACTCAGCAAAACATGCCCTCTGACATGGTAAAGTCACTTTACACACATTTTAATTAATTATTCTATTCAATAGTATTGTTTATTAAATACTGTACATAGGAATCATCCATCTGTCTGAATTGAAAAGTCATACAGGAGAACTATCCAGGATCGATTTCCTCAGGAGGTATACAATTCAGTTATTACTGTCTAGTCTTGTGTTTTTCATGTTAGAGTCACGTTTCTGCTCAAATCTGTCTCCAAAGGTCTGTACGCTACCCATGTGCATAGATCTATACACTCTTAGAAAAAAAGGTACCCTCTAGAACCTAAAAGGGTTCTTCGGCTGTCCCCATAGCAGAACCCTTTGAAGAACCCTTTCCACAGAGGGTTCTACATGGAACCCCAAAAGGTTCTACCTGGGACCAAAAATGGGTTTACCTGGAACCAAAAAGGGCTCTCCTATGGGGACAGCTGAAGAACTCTTTTGGAACAATTTTTTCTAAGCCTGTAGACAACAATACTTTATTTAAGTGTCTATGTGCTGCTGTTCCTTTCTTGTCCTCATAGATATTGTGGTGATATTGACCTTAACTTGTTGGCAGGCTTATGCATCTGGCATCCAATCAAATGTAAAAAGAGAAATTCAAGAGAAATTGTAAACAATCTTATCTGTTTTTTAATGCTCATTGTAAGTTATCAATAAGGTGTTTCTCCTCTTTTAAACTCTCCTCCTCCATCTCTGTAGCATATAACTGTACTTTAATTAGTGAGCATGACTGTAACTTCCCAGTGGGATCTGATCTATGTCAGTTCTTCCTTATCTACTATGACTGCCTTTATCCAAGGCAGGGTCTCAGGGTTATCCAGTGAAGCGTTACTTTGAATCACATTAATTGATATGGATGCTATACTCAGCAGTGCTTCTAATTTGAACTATACCTAATGAAGTGCCACTGATAACTTTGTTTAAGTCCTTGATGACTTCTTTTGTTGTCTATTGTGCTAATGACATCTATGGTGCAATCTTCACTTTATTTTGTAACTCGACCTACATACATCTGAAGTTAGAACCTAACTACTGTAGTGGGTGTGTGTGTGTGTGTTTATGTGTGTGTGTATAAGTGAGTGCGTGCGTGCATGTGTGCGTGTGTGTGTGTAAGTTTGCATACCGGTATGTGTGTTTTCTCCATCAGAATGGTGTGGCCTACCATGGTCCTCCACATAACTGGAGAGGCATTGGGATAGCGTTGATGGTGTTCCTGATGACCATAACACTGGTCATCCTGTCTGTCATCATGGTCACTTCTGGAAAAAGGAAAACAAGCTAGACTCGGAGACAGATGCCAGACACATTTTGTGTGTTAAAAAATTATGAGACTACTGTCCCTCCCAATACCCCCACAAACACAGGCCTACTACTTAAAACAAAGCAATACATTTGGCATGCATTCTAAGTACAGAAGCAGATTAATGTAAAGTTTTTGGGGGTTTTGTTTGGCATGAATCTGTTTCCATATCAGTGTGGTTTACTGTAGTACTATGAACATTTGTACCATTTCCTCCTACATTTGTCCCTTTCCTCCTGCTACTCACCCCTCTCGGTCTCCATCTTTGTTGCAGATGAGTCTCTCCTGTTCCAGCGCTCCCGTCTCACTCTGAAGGACCTGGACAAAAAAGTGTTTAAAGTTCATGACCCCTATGTGACCAGGCTTCCATGCCAGAGATTTTATTTACCAAACACTGTCACGCCCTGACCTTAATTATATATGTTTTCTGTATTATTTTGGTCTGTTCAGGGTGTGACGTGGGTGGGTATGCGTGTTTTGTGTTGTCTAGGGTTTTTTGTAGATCTATGGGTTTTTTGTAAGTCTAGGGGGTCTATGGTCTATGGTGGCCTGAATTGGTTCCTTTTCATAGGCAGCTGTTTATCGTTGTCTTTGATTGGGGATCCTATTTAGGTTGCCATTTTCCATTTAGGTTTTGTGGGTTATTGTCTATGTGTTGTTGCATGTCAGCACTCGTTTGATTAGCTTCACGTTCATTTTGTAAGTTTGTTTAGTGTTCTTCGTTAATTAAAGAAGAATGTATTCACATCACGCTGCGCCTTGGTCTCCTCCTTACGACGAATGTGACAAACACGCATGTTCAGCCCTAAAAGTTTTATATTATTTTGACAGGCTGCCCACATTGTGTAGCGTACTGTACACCCTGTGGCTTCACTGTAACTTGACAGGTGTTGTACATGATTTATGGAACATTCTGGCTACGTCTCAAATGGCACCCTATTCCCTATATAGGGCACTACTTTTGACCAGGGCCCATAGGGTGTGTGTGTTTGTGTGTGTAGGTACTCTTGTTATTAATACATGTTGATGTTAACATGTTGATCTGCATCTTAGCTGCACTCTAGACAAACAAAGAACTACCCTCAGGGGACTTCCTATACTCCTGCCTAAGGACCCCCTAGGCGGCCACCAATGCCTGTTCAATAATAGAAAAGCTTCCATTTCAAAACAAAACCATGTGAGGCATTGACAAAAGGTTGCTCAGTGAATGAAAAAATCTAGTCACATAAATCATATACATGTATATTTGTCATAAGTTCAATGGCCTCTCATTACATTTGACAGTTTATTTGTTTAGCAGACACTCTTATGCTGACCGATTCACATTAAGATACTGTATATTTTATTTTACTTCAGGAGAATCAGGACGCTTTCCCGGACCTAGATTAAGACTGGACCTCCATAACTGGATTAAACATCATTCTCAAAAAAAAATCTTCAACAAAAGTGCTTTTTAAGTCCACATCTAGGCTTAATTTTAAACCAGCTTTTCATATTTAAACCACAACACTGTTTTCTGTCTATTTGCCAGTCTCAACACTACTTGGCTTCTACTCTACCTACCCTCTGTAGATAATGTGGTGGCCTTTCGCACCAGGGAAGGGACATCCTGAAACACAACCTGAGTTAAACATTAACCGTCTCTCTGCTGGATGGCAGCATCCTAGTGAGTACAGACGCCACAAACAAAAGGCCTGCTCTAGAGTGATTGATTGACAGACTGATGGATCTTGTAGCTTGGATGGCTTATATGCTTTATCATACATATCCATACCCCCAGTCTCCCACAGGTGTCAACTTGTATTTGAAAGAATAATCACTCCTTCTGACATTTTTTATTTTAATTTTTATCTTTTTTTGTTTTGAAAGAATCTGCAGGACACAAAGTTTCAGGTGTCACCAGACCAGAAGTATATTCTGCTGGCTTACAACGTGCATCTGGTAGCTAAAATGTAACAGTCAGTGCATTTATTGAGGAATATATTTAAAGAAAAAACTGGTAACATACTTCTGATTTGTCTCCATGGACTGATTTCATTCTGCTCTAAGAAATATATTTGATCTATTAACAGGACGTTTTAATTCAGATGGGACTAAGCTAAGCCAAACAAATCAAAACACTTATGCTCCTGAAGGGCTTATTTCACCCAATCTAAAATCTGGCACAGTTTCTCTTTGGGGTATGTGTGTTTTACTCTTAAATACTTGAAAACGCCACAATGCATCTCTTCTATTTAAAGAATATCAAATATGTGTCACCAGCCGCTAACTGACTGAGTTATCATTCTATCCATGCTAACTATAAATGGAAACTATTTGGACTGACATACTGCGTATGCACCTACCTGAACACTCCTCTGACCACCCCTGGAGAGCCCCCTGTTTCCATGAAATCTTAGGATTGTGATTAGCCAGCCAGGGAATCCCCAGCACCACTGGAAACGCAGGTGAATCAATAAGGAAGAGACTAATCCGCTCCTTATTATCCCCCTGCGTTACCATGTCCAGTGGAACCGTGGCCTCCCTGACCAGCCCTGACCCTAATGGTCGGCTATCTAAGGAGTGCAATGGAAGAGTTGATCTATCGGCACCAGCGGAATCCATAGGGATTGGAGCGGGAGGGCCAGGAGGTGGAACTAACAGGGCCCGTTCTGGACGCCCGCGGGCAGCCAGCAGGTTGTCCAGTCGGAACGACATGTCAATGAGTTAGTCGTGGGAGAGGGTGGCGTCCCGACAAGCTAGCTCCCTGCGGACGTCCTCTCGGAAGCTACACCGATAGTGGTCCATCAGGGCACTGTCGTTCCACCCCGCTCCAGCGACCAAGGTCCGAAACTCCAGCGAGAAGTCCTGCGCGCTCCTCGTCTCCTGTCTAAGGTGAAACAGCCGTTCACCCGCCGCTCGGCCCTCTGGTGGGTGGTCGAACACGGCCCGGAACCGGCGGGTGAACTCTGGGTAGTGGTCCCTAGCAGAGTCTGGGCCATTCCACACTGCATTGGCCCACTCCAGGGCTCGACCCGTCAGACAGGAGACGAGGACGCTCACCTCACCAGAGGGAGTCGGATGAACGGTAGCCAGGTACAGCTCAAGCTGTAGCAAGAATGGATCCGGGCGCCGCCGGAGGAGTAGGTTGAGCAGGCGGAGGAGGAGCTGGGGGTGAGGTAGTGAGACCACTCCTCTCCCATCGGTCCATTCTCTCCATCATCTGATCCATTGCTGACCCGATTCGGTGGAGAATGGCCGTATGATGGAGGACACGCTCCTCCATGGATGGGAGAGGGGGTGCAGCTGCTCCTGCTGACTCCATGGGAAATGGTGCGGGCTTCTGTCACACAGCTAGGAGTGGTGGGTGCGGAGTCAGGCGCAGAGAGCAGAGGATAATGGGGAAAACCGAACTTTATTACGGTATCCAAAAGTAACGCCAAAAACAACAGCCGAAAATACATATATCCAACCCGAAACTGGACACCAAACAGTCAGTGAACATAACACGCAACCAACCTAGACAAACAGAGAACAAGCCCGCACAAAAGCAGGTGGGCCTAACAGGCTTAAATAGCCCTGAAAGAAAATTCAAACAAGAAACAGGTGCAACCAATAAGACATAACAAACAGAAAAGGAAAAGGGGATCAGTGGCAGCTAGTAGACCGGCGACGACGAGCGCCGAGCGCCGCCCGAACAGGCAGGGGAGACACCTTCGGTGGAAGTTGTGACACAACGGCCCAAATGCAGCCAAAGAAATGCAATTTTTTGGCCCATGGTTCAGTGGATCCTCTACTACTGTATATTAATTAGTGTATGTTGTATTCACATTGACTAACATAGGCACTGTTATTTTGGCAGATCTACATCTTTCAGAATAATCTCTACTACCAGGCGGGTGTGTACAGCAGTCCTGTACGTCTCACCACTACAGGCAGTGGGCCTGTTATCAACGGGCTGTCAGACTGATCATATGAGGGTGAGAGATGCTGCCTCTTTAAAGTAAAATCATACTTACTTACTTATGTGGTAGTTATTGTTACATATAGAGACAGATATGACACTATTGAGCAAAGACAGGTGTACATTAGACCACAAGAGGAGAAGGCGACACTTGAGTGCATTTGCCATTCTGGAAAGAACAGGAAACCAAAGATTAGCAGACATGAGTGAAGGGCCACAGGCTGGAGGGAACAGGAAACCAAGAATTAACAGACATAATGGCCAAAGCCATAAAATGCATAAATGCTTAGGGTAAAGAGGAAGAGGCAACACTTAAGTGCATTGTCTATTGTAGAGGACAGGAAACCAAAGCAAGGCCATGAGTGCATAGGACAGCTGGACATACTGAGGTCAGAGGGACAAACAAAGGAGGGTGCCAGCCAAATGACCAACAGATGGACTATAGACATAGTACATATATCATTCTTAGGACACGAAAGGGTCCTGCCACCATTGTAATCTAATCAAGAGCGGATACAGGCGTTATTGGGCATGAACAAGCAGGAAGCCTGAACTGAAAGATAATGGTGGCAGATGACCTGAGGGAAGTAACTTCAATAACATGTGGAATGGACTCATATGCTGTGTGTGTATAAATACAGAGCCAGTGCTCTGGGAAAGGGTGTGTTCCGCGGACCATCTAGGCTTCTGATATATTTGTATTAAAGTCTATATTGAATTCACAAGTTCTTGTAAGAGTGTTATATTTCTGAGACGATTCTCCACGACAGAACTTGGCGAGCTTTGCCAGGAGAGACAGGGACCACGGAGTGACGTTCCGGGCTGGTGATAGTTTCTTTGGACAATCTTGCAAACAAATGTGGCCACACAACTATAAAAAGGTAAGCTTGTTCTTACATAGTTGAAAGTTTGTATAAATTGCTTCAGATATCCTGTCTCAGTGAGAAGGGCGTCACGTAGGTCTCTCTTTAATTTCTTAAAAACCCAGTAAATGCTAAGAACTTTTGAATTCAATGAATTGCATGCATGTGTGATTTTGGGGGTTGTGAAATGTAAATATATATGTGCATGTGTAGGGACTAAGTGAGTAGGGGCTGTGAACCTTGCGGGTGTCGGGCGTTTAGCGGAGGGGGCTTGCACTCGTTCTGATCGGACCATTCGAATGTGTGGCCGGACTGGTGCAGTTGTTTGCGCTCTCTGGCTGAGTTGCCTGGCCCGGTGTGGGGCTGCGGCTGTCTGCCCATACGGTCAAAACAGATAAAGTAGGTAGAAAATCCTGTAATACCTCTTCGATAAAATTAGTAGAAGGAAAGCTTGGACAGGTTGCTTATGAATACAGCTCTAAAGAATAGAGGACTGCATAAATAAGTAGTTAGAAAGTCCACGATACCGCCCTTTAAAAAGGAACATTAGAAAGGGGTCTGCTTGGGTGGGGTATTCATGGCAGGAGGCTCTGCTCGGGTGAATATATAGGACACGGAAGAACGCTGACCCGATTTTGCAGCGTTCAACTGCAAAATAAATCCTGCGGATAAAACAAAACGCTCCGTCTAGCTAAACGGGGGTCTGTAAATCGGTAGGTCACGCCACGATATTGCTCTAATACGGAATAGAGGCCAGTATTGGGTGGGTGAATAGGGCATGAAGACAGGCTGACCCGGTTAGGCAGTAGTCTCGTCATACCGTGAAAAATCCTATAGAATAATTATGGTTTATGTTGAGGAACTGAATTAAGTTAAGTAGGAGAAAACTATAGGTCGTTTTAAATAAACGAAGGGTGTGCGTGAAAAATCCTATAGAATAATTCCGGCTTATGTTGAGGAAGTGAATTAAGTTTAGTAGGAGAAAACTATAGGTCGTTTTAGGTAAAACGAAGGGTGTGTATGAACGAATGAAAATAAACGAATTAATGAGAATTCTCTGTGGTGAAATGAGTAGATCAGAATAAACTAGAACATACGGAAAGAACAGAGGAAGAACAGGTTGTGTGTGTCTTGCCATGGGTCCAGAGGAGGGACTGCGCAGCTCTTCTGTGACAGACAGGATAATAAGGTTAAGGGGAGGCACTCTTAACTATTGCTAGACAAAGGGAACGAAATCGATAGAAATTGGGCAAAATAAGTTATAAATAAGGATAAAAAATTGACGTGATAATGTGTTAAACGACCATTGTAAGAATACAATAGGTGTTAAAATAAATAATAATAATAATTAAAAAGGTATTAAAGAAGGCACGGATAGTATATAACGGATGCAAAGTAGGAAGAAAGAATTAAAAAAATATATAGATAAACTAAAATATACTACGTGGTTAAAATAAATCTAGGCGGTCTAGAATAAAGTGACAAAACTGCATGAGAGACACCAAAATAGAAGTCTAGAACGCATATTAAAAATATCACGAGCTCTGTAACAAAATAGGAAACAGCAGGCGACCAGGCACTCTGTAGCAACAGAGGCTGCAGTTTAACAAATAGCCTGAAGGACAGGAGAGACTTTGTTTCACTAAAACCGTGAATCAGGAATTAAACAGTAAAATAGGCTAAGAGAGAATATAGGAAGCGGATAAATAAAGAGTTAAGAAAGTGTAGACATTATAAATAGCTAAATTAGAAGGAAAAATGTATTAAATTGGATTTAATACACTGAATAAAGTTAAAGTAATAGAATAAGTAAAACTGATAAAATGAATAGTAATGATATCTGTGAAAGGGAAAAACACAGTAATAATTAAGGTAATGTACTAGAATAAGACATTAAGTCATCTGTAGTATTCAGAAATACAGTTGCAGACATTATAAAGTAGGCTTTGATAGAAGAAATTAAGTGATGTGACTAATGAATTATTATCTGGGAAAGTGGGTAGCTCTATCTTGGAAATTAGTAAATAAAAGGTGTATAATACGATGGGAGTGTTTAGGAAAAAATAAATAGTTGCATGTGTCACGTTCTGACCATAGTTCTTGTGTGTTTTGCTTGTTTTAGTGTTGGTCAGGATGTGAGCTGGGTGGGCATTCTATGTTGTGTGTCTAGTTTGTCTGTTTCTATGTTTGGCCTAATATGGTTCTCAATCAGAGGCAGATGTTTTGTGTTGTCTTTGATTGGGAATCATATTTAGGTGGCTTGTTTTGTGCTGGGGTTTGTGGGTGGTTGTCTTCTGTCTTTGTGTTCTGCACCAGATAGGACTGTCTCGATTTTCACATTTGTTATTTTGTATAGTGTTCACATTATCGTCTCATTGTTCATTAAACATGTTGAACACTAGCCGCGCTGCATTTTGGTCCTCTCCTTCACCAACGGAAGAAAACCGTTACAGCATGGAAACAAAAGGACTGTTTCTCCTTCGTATAGAGAGATAGCGGATTTAATAAAGCCATGGAGTTGCTGAAAGAAGCGCACGTTAATTCTACCGAATTCGGATTGAATATGAAAGAGCAAACTGGATAATGTAGGACAACATTACCCGGTAAACAGGATAAATAAAATAAACACCCCAGGGAGGCAATTGGGAATTGGAACAATCACATAAAACCATGATAAGAAGCTTAATTTACCAGCGTTCTGATGTCAACATTCTATCATCAGAAAATACATTACGATGGGGGACAAATATGATTCTGCTCGTCCTCGCAGACGTGCGAGTGGTTAGCAGAGCTATAGAAAATATCTAAAGTGTAAGAAGATAGTCCCATATCCAAAACAAAGGGGAATATCGGGTATGGGAAAAATGAGTGTATGGTGACACTGGAACCTGGTGCGGTAGCAGGAAATGCCATTTGCATCTTTGTCAAAAGAACAAACAACTAATCGTTTTGAGGTTAGTAAGAATGGAATTTTCACCTGGCAGTGTATAGTCTCTGATCGATCAATGAGTGGTTCATAGAGATTACAGTTTATATGTGATGAAAGAAGTATTAGATCACGTTTTACCTAACTTCTAGTAAAGTACCGATGGGATTTACAAATAGCCCCACTTGGAATCATTTTACATTGAAACAATAGTTTCAGTGGTGATAAATACGTGGATAATTTGTTATTAGCGTCAAAAGACGGAAAATAAAAGTATATGAGAAATCCCTACCTTGGTAAAATTAGTTGGAGGAAAAGCAAAATGTAACATATTGATGTTTACAATTTCTAAGGGTAAGATACAGATAACCAACCAGGAAGAAACTATGCGTTTTGTGGCATGGCTAAAACTTTTATCGCATGATAAAGAAAACAAGTAAAAGTAAGGGGATTTTAATTGTGTTAGACATTCTATACTGTCATTCTCTGAAACTGCTAAGACGCTTATAGAATAAAATCAATATATAAGTAATACTATTGGCTTGCTGATTAAAAGGTAGCATTGTGAATGTTAACGAAAGGTACACTTTCTTTTCCAGAAAAAAGGGGTTTAATTTTCTCTGGTCAAAATGTTATTGGAGACTGCGATACTGGAGGAAAGCAGTTAGAGAAAGTCAGCCGCTTTAAAAATAAAAATATCTGGATAAGGCTAAAAATGGAGTTCCGGATAAGTGAGGCCAGTTCCTGTGTGTTCTTGACCTATGGTTCACTAGTAAGTATACACCATATACCGGTAATGAATATGCGTTAGTGGATTTATTTTGGAAGGGTTTTTTTCAATTCAGTTTCAAATTGGGTATGCAGAAGGATGGAAATGTTTTTGAAAATGTATTTAAGTTGTTTCTAAAGAAAGGGGAGTGGAAACATTTTAATGATGTCTAAATGCCCTGAAATCCTAAGAATTTCCCGTGAAGACTGATCCACTTCACAAGAAATTGTTGGAACAGGTGGGATTTAATTATAAAATGATTAAGAAACACCAGTCTCTATTCAAAGTGTATAATTACTTTGAAAATCTATTATTTCCTTGGGAAATACGTTTTTCCCTGGGAAATACGGTTTTCACGTTTGTTATTTTGTATTTTGTATAGTGTTCACGTTATCGTCTCTTTGTTCATTAAACATGTTGAACACTGGCTACGCTGCGTGTTGGTTCGATCCCTGTTACACCCTCTCTTCGCGTGAAGAGTAGGAAGGCTGCCGTTACAGAACCACCCACCAAACGCGGACCAAGCAGCGTAGTAATGGGCAGCAGCGACAGCAGCAGCAGCGGTCCATTACACAGGACTCCTGGACATGGGAGGAAATCCTGGAGGGTAATGGACACTGGGCTAAGATTGGAGAATATCGCCGCTCTCGTGAAGAGCTGGAGGCAGCTAAAGCCGAGGAGAGGTGGTATGAGGAGGCAGCACGGAAGCGTGGCTGGAAGCCCGAGAAGAAACCCGAAATATTTCTTGGGGGGGGGGATAAAGGAGAGTGTGGCGAAGTCAGGTAGGAGACCTGCGCCCACTTCCTGTGCTTACCGTGGAGAGCGAGAGTACGGGCAGACACCGTGTTATGCGGAAGAGCGCACGGTGTCTCCTGTACGGGTGCATAGCCCGGTGCGGTACATCCCAGCTCCACGTATCGGCCGGGCTAGTTTGAGCATTAAGCCAGGTGCCATGAAGCCGGCTCAACGCATCTGGTCTCCAGTGCGTCTCCTCGGGCCGGTGTACATGGCACCAGCCTTACGCATGGTGTCCCCGGTTCGCCAGCACAGCTCAGTGCGTGTTATTCCACCTCCCCGCACTGGTCGGGCTACGGGGAGCATTCAACCAGGTAAGGTTGGGCAGGCTCAGTGCTCCAGGGAGCCAGTACGCCTTCACGGTCCGGTATATCCGGTGCCACCTCCTCGCTCCAGTCCAGTACCACCAGTGCCAACACCACGCACCATGCTTCCTGTGTGTCTCCAGAACTCTGTTCCTCCTCCACGCACTCTCCCTGTGGTGCGTGTCTCCAGCCCGGTACTACCAGCTCCGGCAACAAGCACCTAGCCTACTGTGCATATCCAGAGCCCTGTACGCACTGTTCCTTCTCTCCGCACTCGCCCTGAGGTGCGTGCCCTCAGCCCGGTACCACCAGTGCCGGTACCACGCACCAGGCTTATAGTGCGCCTCGAGAGTCCAGTGTGCCCTGTTCCTGCTCCCCACACTAGCCTTGAGGTGCATGTCTACAAACCGGTACCACCAGTTCCGGCACCCCGCACCAGGCCTATGTGCGCCTCAGCAGGTCAGAGTCTGCTGTCTGCCCAGCGCCGCCCGCCTGCCCAGCGCCGTCGGAGCCGCCCGTCTCTCCCGAGCCGTCGGAGCCGCCCGTCTCTCCCGAGCCGTCGGAGCCGCCCGTCTCTCCCGAGCCGTCGGAGCCGCCCGTCTCTCCCGAGCCGTCGGAGCCGCCCGTCTCTCCCGAGCCGTCGGAGCCGCCCGTCTCTCCCGAGCCGTCGGAGCCGCCCGTCTCTCCCGAGCCGTCGGAGCCGCCCGTCAGTCAGGAGCCGCCGGAGCCGTCCGTCAGTCAGGAGCGGCCGGAGCCGTCCGTCAGTCAGGAGCGGCCGGAGCCGCCCGCCAGTCATGAGCGGCCCGCCAGTCATGAGCGGCCCGCCAGTCATGAGCGGCCCGCCAGTCCCGAGCGGCCCGCCAGTCCCGAGCGGCCCGCCAGTCCCGAGCGGCCCGCCAGTCCCGAGCGGCCCGCCAGTCCCGAGCGGCCCGCCAGTCCCGAGCGGCCCGCCAGTCCCGAGCGGCCCGCCAGTCCCGAGCGGCCCGCCAGTCCCGAGCGGCCCGCCAGTCCCGAGCGGCCCGCCAGTCCCGAGCGGCCCGCCAGTCCCGAGCGGCCCGCCAGTCCCGAGCGGCCCGCCAGTCCCGAGCGGCCCTCCAGTCCCGAGCGGCCCTCCAGTCCCGAGCTGCCCTCCAGTCCCGAGCTGCCCTCCAGTCCCGAGCTGCCCTCCAGTCCCGAGCTGCCCTCCAGTCCCGAGCTGCCCTCCAGTCCCGAGCTGCCCTCCAGTCCCGAGCTGCCCTCCAGTCCCGAGCTGCCCTCCAGTCCCGAGCTGCCCTCCAGTCCCGAGCTGCCCTCCAGTCCCGAGCTGCCCTCCAGTCCCGAGCTGCCCTCCAGTCCCGAGCTGCCCCTCTGTCCCGAGCTGCCCCTCTGTCCCGAGCTGCCCCTCTGTCCCGAGCTGCCCCTCTGTCCCGCTGCCCCTCTGTCTTAAGCTACCTCTCTGTCATGAGCTGTCCCTCAGTTTCCTGAATCTAGTGGGGACCTTTGTGAAGGTTCCTAGGCCAAGGTTGGCGGCGAGGGTCGCCACTCAAAGGACGCTAAGGAGGGGGACTAAGACAATGGTGGAGTGGGATCCTCGTCCAGCGCCGGAGACGCCACCGCGGACAGATGCCCACCCAGACCCTCCCCTAGAGTTTTAGGTGGTGCGTTCGGAGTCCGCACCTCAGGAGGGGGGTACTGTCACGCTCTGACCATAGTTCTTGTGTGTTTTACTTGTTTTAGTGTTGGTCAGGACGTGAGCTGGGTGGGCATTCTATGTTGTGTGTCTAGTTTGTCTGTTTCTATGTTTGGCCTAATATGGTCCTTGACCTATGGTTCACTAGTAAGTACACACCATATACCGGGAATGAATATGCGTTAGTGGATTTATTTTGGAAGGGTTTTTTTCAATTCAGTTTCAAATTGGGTATGCAGAAGGATGGAAATGTTTTTGAAAATGTATTTAAGTTGTTTCTAAAGGAAGGGGAGTGGAAACATTTTAATGATGTCAAAATGCCCTGAAATCCTAAGAATTTCCCGTGAAGACTGATCCACTTCACTAGAAATTGTTGGAACAGGTGGGATTTAATTATAAAATGATTAAGAAACACCAGTCTCTATTCAAAGTGTATAATTACTTTGAAAATCTATTATTTCTCTGGGAAAATTATGAAGAGTTGTAATCTTAAATTGACTAGTTACTCAAATAGGTTTCTTTTTTGATTTAACATGGGTTCATAGGTAAAATTATCAGTTCCCTGGGGTTATGGTCTTTGGGTAAATACACAAATGTGCTTTGTTCATTCTACATATAAAAGGGAAATATATGTTTAAAAGGGATGACAGTTACTCCAAAGGGTTTATTGAAGTGTGGGTCTCTGCAAGGGTTATGTTGATAACTACATAATCTGTAACTCGTCTCAGAGATCGCCAGTAGAATAAGGGAGTTATCATGGAAGGTGACGTCAGAATGCTTTAATGCATGGGAGAGATTATCACCACAACAAGTGTGTGTGGAGCTCAAACCCACCCTAACCGGCTGAATAGTGAGGGACAACTGTGTCTGATGACCTGTGAACTGTATCTAAAATAGACATGCTGGAATGATATGTGCTGGGAGAAGAAAGACTAAAGGGGATTGGGGTACTGACCTTTTATTACCAGGCCACTCATGACAGAAAAACAGAGACAAAAGGGCTATTTGGAAAATAGATATTACTGGTACTAAAAGTATTTAGTACATTTACATTAAATTTAAGTCATTTTGCAGACGCTCTTATCCAGAGCGACTTACAAATTAGTGCATTCACCTTATGATATCCAGTGGAACAACCACTTTACAATAGTGCATCTAAATATTTTAAGGGGGGGGGTAGAAGGATTACTTTATCCTATCCTAGGTATTCCTTAAAGAGGTGGGGTTTCAGGTGTCTCCGGAAGGTGGTGATTGACTCCGCTGACCTGGCGTCGTGAGGGAGTTTGTTCCACCATTGGGGTGCCAGAGCAGCGAACAGTTTTGGCCGGGGTGAGCGAGAACTGTACTTCCTCAGAGGTAGGGAGTAGTTTTTTATTTTTTTTTATTTTTTAATTTTATTTTTTTCCCAAGATGACGTAGCAGTGTAGACGCGTTTCTTTAGTCCTCTCGTGCACGTTTGTATTTTTTCGTATTTCTTGTATATATTTTAACATTTTTTTTTCTATCTCTTTTCGATTTTTAATTCGATTATACCTTCCGGTAACCTACCTCACCCAATGTGATACGGAATCGTTATTATTTTTTTAAACTTTGGAACACTTTCAAGAACCCCCAGTAGCTAACCAGCTAATCAGCTACAAGCTAATTTAGCCATTTTTTTGCCGCTGCTAGCAGCTTTTACCTTCTGCACAGACACCAGCCCTGTTATTAGCCTGGATATTACTCACCAATTTACCAGCATCGGACTGTCTCTCGACAACAACGCCGGATTCCTGCCGTAATCCCTGAGCCACTACTTCTGATCCTCACAGCTAGCTTGCAGCTAGCGCAGCTAGCGCCACTGCCACGAAGCTAGCACCAGTTAGCAAACACAATTCTACAATTCACAACCTCTCTTTCGCCATCGCCATCCGGCTTGGATTCTCTGTCGACACGACCACGTCTGGTCTGCAGACGAATACCCCATCCGCTGTGCCCTCAACCGGCCTCCGTCTGAGCAGACCCCCTCCGTCTGAGCAGACCACCCCCCGGGCTACTAACTTTAAACGCCGCGCGCTAGCTTAGTGGAGGCCTCCCTGCTCCATCTACGGCTGCCCCCTGGACACTATGATCACTTGGCTACATAGCTGATGCCTGCTGGACTGTCCATTAATTCACGGTACTCCATTCTGTTTATTTGTGTTTTATCTGTCGGCTCTGTGCTTTAACTCAGGATCTGTGTGTAGTTAATCCGACCCTCTCTGCCTAGTCGTCGACATTTTTACCTGCTGTTGCTGTGTTAGCTGACTAGCTGCTGTTATCTCACCTGTTGTTTTAGCTAGCTCTCCCAATCAAGACCTGCAATCACTTTATGCCTTAAATATCAATATGCCTTGCATACTGTTGTTCAGGCTAGTTATCATTGTTTTGGTTTGCAATGGACCCCGTAGTTCCACTCTCCGTACCTCTGATACCTCCTTTGTCCCACCTCCCACACATGCGGTGACCTCACCCATTGAGACCAGCATGTCCAGAGATACAACCTCTCTTATCATCACCCAGTGCCTGGGCTTGCCTCCGCTGTACTCGTGCCCCACCATACCCCGGTCTGCACATTATGCCCAGAATCTATTCTACCACGCCCATAAATCTGCTCCTTTTATTCCTTGTCCCCAACGCTCTAGGCGACCAGTTTTGATAGCCTTTAGCCGCACCCTCATCCTACTACTCCTCTGTTCCTCGGGTGATGTGGAGGTAAACCCAGGCCCTGCATGTCCCCAGTCACCCTCATTTGTTGACTTCTGTGATCGAAAAAGCCTTGGCCTCATGCATGTCAACATCAGAAGCCTCCTCCCTAAGTTTGCCTTACTTACCGCTTTAGCACACTCTGCCAACCCTGATGTCCTTGCCGTGTCCGAATCCTGGCTTAGGAAGGCCACCAAAAATTCTGAGATTTCCATACCCAACTATAACACTTTCCGTCAAGATAGAACTGCCAAAGGGGGAGGAGTTGCAATCTACTGCAGAGATAGCCTGCAAAGTTCTGTCATACTTTCCAGGTCTATGCCCAAACAGTTCGAACTTCTAATTTTAAAAATTAATCTCTCCAGAAATAAGCCTCTCACTGTTGCCGCCTGCTACCGACCCCCCTCAGCTCCCAGCTGTGCCCTGGACACCATCTGTGAATTGATCGCTCCCCATCTAGCTTCAGAGTTTGTTCTGTTAGGCGACCTAAACTGGGATATGCTTAACACCCCGGCAGTCCTACAATCTAAGCTTGATGCCCTCAATCTCACACAAATCATCAAGGAACCCACCAGGTACAACCCTAAATCCGTAAACATGGGCACCGTAATAGACATTATCCTGACCAACTTGCCCTCCAAATACACCTCTGCTGTCTTCAATCAAGATCTCAGCGATCACTGCCTCATTGCCTGTATCCGCCACGGGTCCGCGGTCAAACGACCACCCCTCATCACTGTCAAACGCTCCCTAAAACACTTCTGCGAGCAGGCCTTTCTAATCGACCTAGCTTGGGTACCCTGGAAGGATATTGACCTCATCCCGTCAGTTGAGGATGCCTGGTCATTCTTTAACCTGTTGAGGCTGGGGGCGCTGTTGTCACTATTTATGGTAATCGTATAATTTTTGAAACGGCTTCCTACAAAATTCTTGATCGTACAATATGCATATTATTATTATTGGATAGAAAACAGTCTATAGTTTCTATAGGAGTTGAAATTTTGTCTCTAAGTGGAACAGAACCCATTCTACAGCAATTTCCCTGACATGGAGTCAGATTTCAGAAATTTTGGCCACTGTTCTGGAGTCAGTTTTAAAGCCAATGTTATTCCTATGAGTATATGGACACTGCTTACGTCTTCCCCTGGATGCCTTTACGTGATGACGATTTGAATGGGGTCGATTGCGCGTTCACAGGCACTATAAATTAAAAAACCCTGTAGCTAGTAAGTCTTTTGCAGCTGCGTCATGCGCGTGGAGAACACCGACCCGCACCTGTTCCAAGCATTAGTGTTGGGAGTAATCTTTCTCCGGTCATGTTAAGACTCGTTATAGGAGTTAAAAACATCATAAGGTAGTTAATTTAAAGCATTTTATAGCAATTTATATCCGTTTAGTGCGATTTTGGGACATTTATTTCTGAAACGCTGTGAATCGCTGGGCACGCTTCCAGTTCATGCTGAACTCAGTTGGCATTTCCACATGGCAAGAGGACAGCTTTCCACCAAAAGACGATTAGACCCAAGAAAGGATCCTTTGCCCAAGATACTGATGGAAGAACAGCTCAAAGTAGGAAATTTTTATTATGATAAATCGTGTTTCTGTCGAAAAATGTTAGTGGCTTAGGACGCCATGTTTTTTGACGTAGCTTCGCTTGGCGCAAACTGTATTGAAAAGTAAGGATAATTTAAAAAATGTAATTCCGCGATTGTATTAAGAATTAAATTGTCTATCAATCGCTGTCCACCCTATATTTTTTAGTCACGTTTATGAGTATTTATGTATACGAGTAGATCACTGTCTAATATGGCGCACGGACATTTTCTCACCAGCTGGGCTACTTTCCCCATTGTCTAACCATGATTTTGGTGGCTAAATATGCACATTTTCGAACAAACTGTATATGCATGTTGTAATGTGATGTTACAGGGGTGTCATCTGAAGAATTCTGAGAAGGTTAGTGAAAAAAATATGTTTACGTTATCGCTCACTTTGGCTAGAATTAATGCTACTTCCTTCCTAATAAAAGTTACTTCCTCACCATATTAGACAAGCATGCTCCGTTCAAAAAATGCAGAACCAAGAACAGATATAGCCCTTGGTTCACTCCAGACCTGACTGCCCTCGACCAGCACAAAAACATCCTGTGGCGAACTGCAATAGCATCGAAGAGCCCCCGCGATATGCAACTGTTCAGGGAAGTCAGGAACCAATACACGCAGTCAGTCAGGAAAGCAAAGGCCAGCTTTTTCAAGCAGAAATTTGCATCCTGTAGCTCTAACTCCAAAAAGTTCTGGGATACTGTAAAGTCCATGGAAAACAAGAGCACCTCCTCCCAGCTGCCCACTGCACTGAGGCTAGGTAACACGGTCACCACTGATAAGTCCGTGATAATCGAAAACTTCAACAAACATTTCTCAATGGCTGGCCATGCCTTCCTCAGGGCGACTCCAACCTTGGCCAACAGCCCCGCCCCCCCCGCTGCTACTCGCCCAAGCCTCCCCAGCTTCTCCTTTACCCATATCCAGATAGCAGATGTTCTGAAAGAGCTGGAAAACCTGGACCCATACAAATCAGCTGGGCTTGACAATCTGGACCCCCTATTTCTGAAACTGTCCGCCGCCATTGTCGCACCCCCTATTACCAGCCTGTTCAACCTCTCCTTCATATCATCTGAGATCCCCAAGGATTGGAAAGCTGCCGCGGTCATCCCCCTCTTCAAAGGGGGAGACACCCTGGACCCAAACTGTTACAGACCTATATCCATCCTGCCCTGCCTATCTAAGGTCTTCGAAAGCCAAGTCAACAAACAGATCACTGACCATCTCGAATCCCACCGTACCTTCTCCGCTGTGCAATCCGGTTTCCGAGCCGGTCACGGGTGCACCTCAGCCACGCTCAAGGTACTAAACGATATCATAACCGCCATCGATAAAAGACATTACTGTGCAGCCGTCTTCATCGACCTGGCCAAGGCTTTCGACTCTGTCAATCACCATATTCTTATCGGCAGACTCAATAGCCTCGGTTTTTCTAATGACTGCCTTGCCTGGTTCACCAACTACTTTGCAGACAGAGTTCAGTGTGTCAAATCGGAGGGCATGTTGTCCGGTCCTCTGGCAGTCTCTATGGGGGTACCACAGGGTTCAATTCTCGGGCCGACTCTTTTCTCTGTATACATCAATGATGTTGCTCTTGCTGCGGGCGATTCCCTGATCCACCTCTACGCAGACGACACCATTCTGTATACTTCCGCCCCTTCCTTGGACACTGTGCTATCTAACCTCCAAACGAGCTTCAATGCCATACAACACTCCTTCCGTGGCCTCCAACTGCTCTTAAACGCTAGTAAAACCAAATGCATGCTTTTCAACCGTTCGCTGCCTGCACCCGCACGCCCGACTAGCATCACCACCCTGGACGGTTCCGACCTAGAATATGTGGACATCTATAAGTACCTAGGTGTCTGGCTAGACTGCAAACTCTCCTTCCAGACTCATATCAAACATCTCCAATCCAAAATCAAATCTAGAGTCGGCTTTCTATTCCGTAACAAAGCCTCCTTCACTCACGCCGCCAAACTTACCCTAGTAAAACTGACTATCCTACCGATCCTCGACTTCGGCGATGTCATCTACAAAATAGCTTCCAATACTCTACTCAGCAAACTGGATGCAGTTTATCACAGTGCCATCCGTTTTGTTACTAAAGCACCTTATACGACCCACCACTGTGACCTGTATGCCCTAGTCGGCTGCCCCTCGCTACATGTTCCTCGTCAGACCCACTGGCTCCAGGTCATCTACAAGGTTATGCTAGGTAAAGTGCCGCCTTATCTCAGTTCACTGGTCACGATGGCTACACCCACCCGTAGCACGCGCTCCAGCAGGTGTATCTCACTGATCATCCCTAAAGCCAAAACCTAATTTGGACGCCTTTCCTTCCAGTTCTCTGCTGCCTGCGACTGGAACGAATTGCAAAAATCCCTGAAGTTGGAGACTTTTATCTCCCTCAACAACTTTAAAAATCTGCTATCCGAGCAGCTAACCGATCGCTGCAGCTGTACATAGTCCATCTGTAAACTACCAACCCAATTTACGTACCTCACCCCCCATACTTGTAACGGTGTTCCTCCCCCTCTTCATGCGAAGAGGAGGAGTAGTGATTCGACCAACATGCAGCGGGTTGTGAATACATAATGATACTTTATTAACAAGACGAAACTAAACACACGAAGAACACTTGATAATTTTACAAAACAACAAAACGAAATAGACAGACCTAAACGAGAGTACTTACATAAAACATGAAGCACGTAGGAACAGGTACAGACTATACCAAACGAACGAACAAACGCTACAGTCCCGTGTGGTGCGCAGACACAGACGACAATCACCCACAAACAAACAGTGAGAACCTCCTACCTTAATATGACTCTCAATTAGAGGAAAACGCAAAACACCTGCCTCTAATTAAGAGCCATACCAGGCAACCCAAAACCAACATAGAAACGGAAAACATAGACTGCCCACCCAAAACTCACGCCCTGACCATCACACACATACAAAACGGGTCAGGAACGTGACAATACTGCTTTTATTTATTTACTTTTCTGCACACCAGTATCTCTTCTTGCACATGATCATCTGATGATTTATCACTCCAGTGTTAATCTGCTAAATTGTAATTATTCGATTTATTGCCTACCTCATGCCTTTTGCACACATTGTATATAGATTCTCTTTTTTCTACCATGTTATTGACTTGTTTATTGTTTACTCCATGTGTAACTGTGTTGTTGTCTGTTCACACTGCTATGCTTTATCTTGGCCAGGTCGCAGTTGCAAATGAGAACGTGTTCTCAACTAGCCTACCTGGTTAAATAAAGGTGAAATAAAAAAATTAAAAAAGGGAGGCGAGCAGGCCAGAGGTGGATGAACGCAGTGCCCTTGTTTGGGTGTAGGGCCTGATCAGAGCCTGAAGGTTACGGAGGTGCCAAGCACCATGGTCTTGTTGCGGATGCGAGCTTCAACTGGAAGCCAGTGGAGAGAGCGGAGGAGCGGGGTGACGTGAGAGAACTTGGGAAGGTTGAACACCAGACGGGCTGCGGCGTTCTGGATGAGTTGTAGGGGTTTAATGGCACAGGCAGGGAGCCCAGCCAACAGCGAGTTGCTGTAATCCAGACGGGAGATGACAAGTGCCTGGATTAGGACCTGCGCCGCCTCCTGTGTGAGGCAGGGTCGTACTCTGCGAATGTTGTAGAGCATGAACCTACAGGAACGGGTCACCGCCTTGATGTTAGTTGAGAACGACAGGGTGTTGTCCAGGATCACGCCAAGGTTCTTAGCACTCTGAGAGGAGGACACAATGGAGTTGTCAACCGTGATGGCGAGATCATGGAACGGGCAGTCCTTCCCCGGGAGGAAGAGCAGCTCCGTCTTGCCGAGGTTCAGCTTGAGGTGGTGATCCGTCATCCACACTGATATGTCTGCCAGACATGCAGAGATGCGATTCGCCACCTGGTTATCAGAAGGGGGAAAGGAGAAGATTAATTGTGTGTCGTCTGCGTAGCAATGATAGGAGAGACCATGTGAGGATATGACAGAGCCAAGTGACTTGGTGTATAGCGAGAATAGGAGAGGGCCTAGAACAGAGCCCTGGGGGACACCAGTGGTGAGAGCACGTGGTGCGGAGACAGATTCTCGCCACGCCACCTGGTAGGAGCGACCTGTCAGGTAGGACGCAATCCAAGCGTGGGCCGCGCCGGAGATGCCCAACTCGGAGAGGGTGGAGAGGAGGATCTGATGGTTCACAGTATCAAAGGCAGCCGATAGGTCTAGAAGGATGAGAGCAGAGGAGAGAGAGTTAGCTTTAGCAGTGCGGAGCGCCTCCGTGACACAGAGAAGAGCAGTCTCAGTTGAATGACTAGTCTTGAAACCTGACTGATTTGGATCAAGAAGGTCATTCTGAGAGAGATAGCAGGAGAGCTGGCCAAGGACGGCACGTTCAAGAGTTGGAGAGAAAAGAAAGAAGGGATACTGGTCTGTAGTTGTTGACATCGGAGGGATCGAGTGTAGGTTTTTTCAGAAGGGGTGCGACTCTCGCTCTCTTGAAGACGGAAGGGACGTAGCCAGCGGTCAAGGATGAGTTGATGAGCGAGGTGAGGTAAGGGAGAAGTTCTCCGGAAATGGTCTGGAGGAGAGAGGAGGGGATAGGGTCAAGCGGGCAGGTTGTTGGACGGCCCGGCCGTCACAAGACGTGAGATTTCATCTGGAGAGAGAGAAAGAGGTCAAAGCACAGGGTAGGGCAGTGTGAGCAGAACCAGCGGTGTCGTTTGACTTAGCAAACGAGGATCGGATGTCGTCGACCTTCTTTTCAAAATGGTTGACGAAGTCATCCGCAGAGAGGGAGGAGGGGGGGGGGGGTTCAGGAGGGAGGAGAAGGTGGCAAAGAGCTTCCTAGGGTTAGAGGCAGATGCTTGGAATTTAGAGTGGTAGAAAGTGGTTTTAGCAGCAGAGACAGAAGAGAAAAATGTAGAGAGGAGGGAGTGAAAGGATGCCAGGTCCGCAGGGAGGCGAGTTTTCCTCCATTTCCGCTCGGCTGCCCGGAGCCCTGTTCTGTGAGCTCGCAATGAGTCGTCGAGCCACGGAGCAGGAGGGGAGGACCGAGCCGGCCTGGAGAATAGGGGAAATAGAGAGTCAAAGGATGCAGAAAGGGAGGAGGGGAGGGTTGAGGAGGCAGAATCAGGAGATAGGTTGGAGAAGGTTTGAGCAGAGGGAAGAGATGATAGGATGGAAGAGGAGAGAGTAGCGGGGGAGAGAGAGCGAAGGTTGGGACGGCGCGATACCATCCGAGTAGGGGCAGAGTGGGAAGTGTTGGATGAGAGCGAGAGGGAAAAGGATACAAGGTAGTGGTCGGAGACTTGGAGGGGAGATGCAATGAGATTAGTGGAAGAACAGCATCTAGTAAAGATGAGGTCAAGCGTATTGCCTGCCTTGTGAGTAGGGGGGGAATGTGAGAGGGTGAGGTCAAAAGAGGAGAGGAGTGGAAAGAAGGAGGCAGAGAGGAATGAGTCAAAGGTAGACGTGGGGAGGTTAAAGTCACCCAGAACTGTGAGAGGTGAGCCATCCTCAGGAAAGGAACTTATCAAGGCGTCAAGCTCATTGATGAACTCTCCAAGGGAACCTGGACGGCGATAAATGATAAGGATGTTAAGCTTGAAAGGGCTGGTAACTGTGACAGCATGGAATTCAAAGGAGGCGATAGACAGATGGGTCAGGGGAGCAAGAGAGAATGTCCACTTGGGAGAGATGAGGATCCCAGTGCCACCACCCCGCTGACCAGAAGCTCTCGGGGTGTGCGAGAACATGTGGGCAGACGAGGAGAGAGCAGTAGGAGTAGCAGTGTTATGTGGTAATCCATGTTTCCGTCAGTGCCAAGAAGTCGAGGGACTGGAGGGAAGCATAGGCTGAGATGAACTCTGCCTTGTTGGCCGCAGATCGGCAGTTCCAGAGGCTGCCGGAGACCTGGAACTCCACGTGGGTCGTGCGCGCTGGGACCACCAGGTTAGAGTGGCAGCGTGTGAAGCGTTTGTATGGTCTGTGCAGAGAGGAGAGAAAGGGGATAGACAGACACATAGTTGACAGGCTACAGAAGGGGCTACGCTAATGCAAAGGAGATTGGAATGACAAGTGGACTACACGTCTCGAATGTTCAGAAAGTTAAGCTTACGTTGCAAAAATCTTATTGACTAACATGAAAAATAGTATCAATGTTAATTATAAAAGGGATGATGTGTTTTGAATAGATAAGGTCAAATTTGAGTTAAAGTAAGCACTAAGGACTGTTATCCTGAATATTGGGTTGGACAATTTATAAACAACGTTTAGTTATGATTTGGATATAGAACTGTTTAAATTTACTAGGCCAGGGAAGCTCTGGAAACTAATCCTGAGACAGGGTGATTGACAGAACTTACAGAATATTAGATTAAAGGTTTTTGTTCTTTTGTTTTATAATGTCATTGGAATTGTAATGATAAATTGTAATGATATAAGTAATTGAATAAAAGGTATAGTCTGTTGTGCGATAACACCCAAGGATGAAGAAGAAAGAGACCAACATAACATGGGCATAGAATGAAATGGATGGACGGTTTCCCCAGGTTTAGTTACATTACAAATAGTGGTAATTTATTGCAAATATGCAGTTATTATGATTTATATTTCTCTTTTTTGGTCAATTTATTTTTGTTTTGAGGAACATAAGTCTGTATATCGTTCCTGAGGAGGGACTGTTATAAATTGACTAAAATTGATTTGAGAATGTTTAAGTATGTATCAAACTATGGAAGGAAATTAGGAGTAGTGACTCATGTGTTATGGGTTACAAAAACTGTAACTACATTGGGGATATGACGGGCCTCATAAATGAAGGTTATGGTAGTGAAGGGGTGTTATTTCTAGAAACAATGTATATTATTAGAGGAGATAACTCACAGAAAAGGAAGGACAGTTGCCCTTGTAAAATATAGGGATATAAAACATAGGGACAATTCTAAAGTAAATTAAACATTACACATACCTAGATTATGGTAAAAGTAATAAGTGGTGGCATTTTGAACACTAGAGCAAAAGTTATGATTGGATATTCTTCCAACTGGAAGACACTTGACTGATTACATGTTATTCTTACAGCAGTTGCTGTAGGGACCATAATTTGGCTATCATTATGAATATTTATGTGGCAGGAGGCCAGGTATGAGACAGAATGTATACATAGGGCTGTTATTTAAAATTAAGATTTAGTGATCTTGCTATAAGAAGAAAGTCTGTTGTCAGGAAATAACCCATGTGTTAATGTGTATGTCCTCAGGAAAAAACAGCACATAAGCCAGAAATGGAAGGGCTTGGGCTGAATTCTGGAGACTGAGTGTACATCAAGATACACCAGGCTGGGGGTATACTTCTTACAGCACCTGCAGTGGTAAAGATCGTCATGTCTCTCTTTGGTGGGTACATAATTCTCACAAGAAGTAAGGTCCAGCTGAATAATGGGTGAGCTTGAAAACACCATGACAGAGGACATGGAACCAGAGAGAGAGAGAGAGAGACTAGATTCCACTGTAGACATACTGGGTTGAGTTTGGGGGCTACTTGTTTTATTTGTTAATGCATCATGTGAAAAAGGATAGATGTTAGGGTAGTTGTACTCTAAACAACATGTTGAAGGAATTGATGTGAAAGCATATACAGTGTTGAATTACTTCAAGAAGAGATAATGTTGATTAAGGTTATGCACATGCTTATCAGTTGAAATGGAGCAGATGGGAAACTAAGTAAAAAATGACATGATTTGGGAACACCTCTCAGAACCTGGGGCCGAAAGCGGAAGACTGGGTGGAAACATGAGGAAGATTTTCAGGGCTTTTGTTTTTGTGGAAGTCCAGCAGAAAAGTATCCTGGAGGCATAGAGTCAGGTGAAGAGAGAGTGGGAATTGTCATGGTCTCCGATTTCAGTTTTCATGAATATATTTATGCATAACACATAACATTGTCAATACTGTTATGTTTTGTCTTTTGCTTTCCAAGTCTTATGTTTAGGAAACCAGAAGGAGAGGGGTTCGCCAGCTTCAGCTGGAATGTCAGTTTGTTGTGTGATGAGTGATGGAAGTAAGAGGATGTATGGTGTAATCATGGAACAGAGGCCATAAGTCTCTAAGTCTGAATGCCTCACAGAAAGAAGGCAGAAACCTGAACCAGGACAAGGTTCCACGTTTTATGATCCAAGGGGACCAGAAGGACCTCTCCCAGTGATACCAGGAGATCTAGTGTACATTTGAGTGTTCTGGAGGAAGTGGGATCAACCGAGGAGAGAAGAACCATACGAGGTGGCCAAAGCAACAAGAACGGCCATCCAAGTGAAAGGAAGCCAGACGTGGTACCATCTGAACCACTGCACCCGAGTCCCAACAGAGAGAAGGACACAACCATATAGAGATGAGGACACAGAGGATGCTGATCCACCAGGCAGGAGCCCGGAAGGAGCAGGAAGAGCGAAAGCAATCGAGACGCCAGGGAGGAGCCAAAAGAACAGCAGACCAAGTGAAAGCCAAAATACGACAGGTGCATCGCCTAAGGCACCCAGAAGAAGACGAAGGAAAGACAAACCCTGGAGAGAGAACCTGCGAACAACCAGTATTCCCTCCTGTGGGGCCAGAGAGTTCAGGGATGGGATGGAGTAACATGCCTGCTACTCTTAATGACATACCTGTTGTGGCAGACCTCCTTGAAGGAAACCCTCCACAGTGGGACCCCGAAGTACCACCTACAGAATGGGAACATCTCTTCCCTGAAATTAATACCTTTCCAGATGGAAGCCCAGTCCGGCCTGAGGAGGGAGCCTCAGGGGAAGAAAGAGGAGGAGAGGCCTCACAAGGAACAGAAGGAGAGACCCCACAAAGAGGAGGAAAAGTCCCGCAAGCTGAAGAAAATGGGGATTTCCCCACAATTGACTTTTCAGCTCTTGGATGGTCCCCTTAACAGACAATTGAAATTAGAACCACAGCAGAACAATGACATTGACATAACAGAAGTAACAGTGAACGCTAGTATAGAAACAACAGACTCACTCACAATCAAGAAGTATGGTGTAAGCAGGAAGAGAAGAGAGGAATCAGTCGAACAATCCAAAAAGACTGACAAGGTTAGAATCTCTGTTCCACCTCAACTCATAACAGAAGCAGGAGAACTGAAGTCTATTTCAATCATAAGGACCAAACCCTTACCGGAGATTGCACTCTGTGGATGGACACATCACCAAACAAAGGGAGAAGTCATTAGGGACCCGAAAGGATGTGACCTGACATTAATCCAAGAAAAAGACGAGTGGGTGCTCATCATGAACAAGATTGAACCATTGGAAGGTGAAGAACATATAGTTGAAATAACAAGAACAACAGTGACCGAAGGGAGTAGCAGCACGGTCATTAGAATTGATCCCACCCCTGCACCTGAACAGGAAGAACCTGTGACAACTAGAACAACGACAACAACAATGGTGGAAGCTGCTGTGAAGACTACCGTAGCTACCACTAAGATAACATCAACTGCCCTTACCAAGCAGTCCACTGTACCCACAAAGAAACCTGAGACATCAGAACCAGAAGGTTTTTTTACTGACATTTGGAACTTTATGATAAACACCAACAATCTGCCTCGAGAAAAGGACAATGTGACTCCAACTGATGCTTTAACCCCAGAACTATACAAGGACAACTCATTGGAGAAATTAGTGGGAAATGAATGGTATGAATGGGCTAAGTATACGGCAAACAAACACAGAATGGACAATTGTATTTATTGTAGCAAATCACCTTTGTCTGATTTTTTGATAGTACCTGAACTTGCATCATTTGAAGAATGTGTTAAATGGAAAATGTATTCAGAGAAAATACTACCTTCCTTTGTGTAACATAGAATGCAGTTTGGCATTAGGTAACACTAAAGGCAAAAGTGAATTAAATAAAAATATGTTGGGAGAACATGAATGTGCAACATATGACATAAGAACTGAATGTTCCTCATAATGATAGGTTTACTATTGTAAAAAGAAAAAATGAATGTTTCTACAGCTATGGAGATAATGGGATGGATGTGGGAAAGACTATAGTTAATTGAATAAACTATTTGGGTGTTAGAAACTGCAGGAGTTAGTAAATTTGATAAAGGAATTGTTGTGAAACACAAAGGTAAATGTGGTAATATAACTCAAGTAACATTATATCTTGAAATGTTAAAGAATCAGGATTAAGGAATAGCTGATCGTTTCTGGATGAGTGGACATACTATATGCTCATTGCTTCTTCACAATATAATGATTGATTATAAGTGTTTTATTTTTTACAGACTAGATATTTTACTCCTATCTATGTTATTGTTTGGAGATGTTTGGTCTAGTTAGATTTTGTAAGTGTTTTATGTTTCAAATTGGATCTTTTACTCCTATCTGTATTAACGTTTGGAGATGTTTGGTCCAGTTGACCTATATGCTTTATTCACAGTTAACCTGTATGCTTTATTCACAGTTGATAATCTTTTTGCTCATCTTTGGTATTGACCTTCACCATCTTGATATCCTTTTAGTATAGTGTGTGGGACTGATTAGCCCAGAGGAGGGATTTGTGGTAGTTATTGTTATATATAGAGACAGATATGACACTATTGAGCAAAGACAGGTGTACATTAGACCACAAGAGGAGAAGGCGACACTTGAGTGCATTTGCCATTCTGGAAAGAACAGGAAACCAAAGATTAGCAGACATGAGTGAAGGGCCACAGGCTGGAGGGAACAGGAAACCAAGAATTAACAGACATAATGGCCAAAGCCATAAAATGCATAAATGCTTAGGGTAAAGAGAAAGAGGCGACACTTAAGTGCATTGTCTATTGTAGAGGACAGGAAACCAAAGCAAGGATATGAGTCCATAGGACAGCTGGACATACTGAGGTCAGAGGGACAAACAAAAGAGGGTGCCAGCCAAATGACCAACAGATGGACTATAGACATAGTACATATATCCATCTTAGGACACGAAAGGGTCCTGCCACCATTGTAATCTAATCAAGAGCGGATACAGGCGTTATTGGGCATGAACAAGCAGGAAGCCTGAACTGAAAGATAATGGTGGCAGATGACCTGAGGGAAGTAACTTCAATAACATGTGGAATGGACTCATATGCTGTGTGTATAAATACAGAGCCAGTGCTCTGGGAAAGGGTGTGTTCCGCGGACCATCTAGGCTTCTGATATATTTGTATTAAAGTCTATATTAAAGTCTATATTGAATTCACAAGTTCTTGTAAGAGTGTTATAATTCTGAGACGATTCTCCACGACACTTACAGGCCGCTGTCACGAACGTCGTAATCCTCCTCGTCTGAGGAGGAGTAAGGATCGGACCAAAGCACAGCGTGGTTTGATGAATACATACTTGATTTATTTAACGAAGACAAAAGCAATAAACAAACTTACAAAAACAACAAAACGAACGTGACGCTATATAACGAAAGTGCAGACACAAGCAACCAATGTATAGACATAGACAATAACCCACAACCCACATTACAAAACAGGCTACCTAAATATGGTTTCCAATCAGAGACAACGCAAAACACCTGCCTCTGATTGAGAACCATATCAGGCCAAACACAGAAATAGACAAACCAGACATACAACATAGAATGCCCACACAGATCACACCCTGACCAACCAAAACATAAAACATACAAAGCAAACTATGGTCAGGGCGTGACAGCCACAACAATCTTCTACCAATGGAGTCTGTCTTTGGCCACAGCTTGCACCCTATCCCATGAGAGACCCATCTCTTCCAGCTCAGCCACCACTGTTAGTCGCCATGTAATTTTTAGCCTGCCTCATTTGTGCTTTCCTGTTGGTGTCCACCTGACAAAACAACATAGACATTTCTTATATACTGTATATTTTGTCATATACTATACTTCAACTCATAAATAATAATCAATCTATAATATGCAATGTATATGAATGTGATGTACTTGAAAGTGCCTGACATCACAAATGAAGTTCCCATTGTGGCAAACCGCTTCAAGGTTATGAGCGTTTGTCACAAATTAAGTGGGAAACTGTCACCAAATTACCCCAGAATGAGAGTTCTTTCGAACAGGACAGTACCTGTGTGTTTGTTTCTCCGTCATGGTCCACCCAGGTCGTAGGCAAGGTCAAGGATAGCAGGGTTCGGTACACAAATCGGGTTCTCGGTATGTCCAGGTCCAAACGCCAACAGGTAAGTCCAAAACAGTCCAGCTCATACACGGTAAATCCAGCCAATATCTATTGTCTCTTTCTCTACGGTTCATAGATCCTTCCACCCCTCAATCCCTCCTCCTGGTTTTTCTTGACCCTTTATCTGTGTGTCGGCTCCACCTTCTGAGGGTTCCCCTTGCTTCTGGGACTTGTAGTTTTGGCAGTCGGCCATTTTGTGATCTGTAGTTCTGATCGGGGTGGCCATTTTAGTGATCGGGCAGAGCCCGTTTATTAGTTCTGCTCTCACATATCTGCCATTTATCACTCGACCCCCTTCTTTGCCACACCATGTAGAGACATAATTCATTATCATTCTTACTAAGACCTGATGCGCTATAGTCTGTATACTACATAGATGGGCCCATTACACCTGGTACTGTATGTTAACTGTTATGTCATGTGTTTCCAGAGGAGATCCTCCAGGCGTACCCTGCTTACTGGTGGTCATGTGTTTCATGAGGAGATCCTCCAGGCGTAACCTGCTTACTGGTGGTCTGGACACGGGTTCCGTCTGGCGTACTTGTCCATCAGCCAACACACACCCTATGTGGAGATCCCTCATTTCACTGGAGGGGCATACTCTTCAGGAGCCTACTATCCATACCCCAAGGGGAAATGTACAATAATAATGTAAACAAAGACTACTTCTATACACTTTAACTTTAATTTCAAGGACATCTCCTGTGCCATAAACCTCTTGACAGAGGCTACAATAAGATGAATTGAGGTCAATACAGAATGTCTTTGGACAATGTGATTATTTGAGATAATATCCCAGTAGTTACTCTTTACATGGTGAACGTCTTCAGCCCTACTCTCACTCTGAGGATGACTAATCCAGTCTCACTCAAAAGCAGGTAATGTAGGTACTAGTTTACATATGTGTGCTTTATCTCTCAATAGGTAAATAGTTTTTTCAGACCTACATCTTTGTGTCTGTCTGTCTGTCTGTCTGTGTATTTGTCTGTCTGTCTGTGTATTTGTCTGTCTTTCTGTCTGTACATCTGTCTGTCTGACTGTCGGTCTGTCTGTCTGTCAGAGGTCATTACGTCTCCATAGGGAAGTGGACCAGTTGGACCAGACTGGCTGTGTGTTGGTTAAACCGGGTCCAGAACCATTCTAATGTCTCTGTGTGTGAGGCAACCACTGGAGTATGCTCACAGGTGATACGCTGATCCGTTATATAGGGATTAGATCCACATCCATTTCTAGCAGCTCTATGCGAATGCATGACTGTTTATTGGTTGTCACTGATATAAAGTGTATGAGTGAATAAATCAGCGATTCCATCAAAATGTTGAATTAAGTTTTATTCATGGAGGACTGTAAGATGCAATGTAATTCATTTTTTCTGTTGCAACCCCCACAGAAGCGCAAAATTACCATGCAAGTCTGGTTAACATAGCCACAAGTAAAGTCAGTCGACTGATTGACTTTAACCAAGATCAACCAAAAGGCTGAATTTATTGACAGGAAAAATTCCTGTGTTTCAGCACAGTATGCAACCTTCATTATATGTAGAGACTTTAGTCTGTATAAAAGCATTGAGAACAATTCTCAACTCCTGGTTTTAGTTTTGCTGGACAAGTAAGAACCCTGAGGGGGAGAAATGGCCTATTCTAATCATTAAGTGATTATATTCAATTAAATGAATGTGGCTGAATGAAAACTGAATAAATTGATTCCAATGAGACTTGGAGGGAGACAGGGGAATACTATACTGAACAAAAATATAAACACAACATTAAAAGTGTTGGTCCCATGTTTTATGAGCTGAAATAAAAGAACTGTCCATAAGCACAAAAATATTATTTCTCTCAAATGTTGTGCACAAATCTGTTTACATCGCTGTTCGTGAGCATTTATCCTTTGCCAAGATAATCCATCCACCTGACAGGTTGTAACGGTTTTCTTCGGTGGAAGAAGGAGAGGACCAAAGCGCAGCGTGGCTAGTGTTCATCTTATTTTAATAAATCCAAAACAAAACAAAACAGAACACTACAAATACAAAAACAACAAACGTGAAAACCGAAACAGTTCTATCTGGTGCAGACACACAAAGAATGAAGACAACCACCCACAAAACACAATAGAACACAGGCTACCTAAATATGGTTCCCAATCAGAGACAATGACTAACACCTGCCTCTGATTGAGAACCATATCAGGCCAAACGAGAAACCCCACATAGAAACAGAAAACATAGATCATACCCACCCAACTCACTCCCTGACCACACTAAAACAAAGAAAATACAAAAGAACTATGGTCAGAACGTGACAGCACCACCCCCCAAGGTGCGGACTCCGGCCGCAAAACCTGAACCTATAGGGGAGGGTCTGGGTGGGCATCTGTCCGCGGTGGCGGCTCTGGCGCTGGACGTAGACCCCAACCCACCATAGTTTTAGTCCGCTTCTGTGACCTCCTAGGAACGGCGACACTCGCCGCCGACCCCGGCCTGGGAACCCTAACAAATGGGCCCACAGGACTGAGGGACACCTCTGGACTGAAGGACGCCTCTGGACTGAAGGGGCAGCTCAGGACTGAGGGGTAGCTCATGACTGAGGGGTAGCTCATGACTGAGAGGTAGCTCATGACTGAGAGGTAGCTCATGACTGAGAGGTAGCTCAGGACTGAGGGGTAGCTCAGGACTGAAGGGAAGCTCCGGACTGAGGGGCAACCCCGGACTGAGGGGCAGCTCAGGACTGAGGGGTAGCTCAGGACTGAGGGGTAGCTCTGGACTGAGGGCAACCCCGGACTGAGGGTCAGCTCAGGATTGAGGGGCAGCTCAGGACTGAGGGGTAGCTCAGGACTGAGGGGTAGCTCAGGACTGAGGGGTAGCTCAGGACTGAGGGGCAGCTCCTGACTGGCGGGCGGCTCTGGCAGCTCCTGACTGGCGGGTGGCTCTGGCAGCTCCTGACTGGCGGGCGGCTCTGGCGGCTCCTGACTGACGGGCGGCTCTGGCGGCTCCTGACTGGCGGGCGGCTCTGGCGGCTCCTGACTGACGGGCGGCTCAGGCGGCGCTAGACAGGAGGGCGGCTCAGGCGGCGCTAGACAGGAGGGCGGCTCAGAGGCGGACTGTAGGCCTGGTGCGTGGTGCTGGAACTGGAGGCCTGGTACGTGGTACCGGGCTGGGGACACGCACCTCAGGGCGAGTGCGGGGAGGAGGAACAGGGCATACTGGACCCTGGAGGCGCACTGTAGGCCTGGTATGTGGTGCCGGAACTGGTGGTACCAGGCTGGGGACACACACCTCAGGGCGAGTGCAGGGAGGAGGAACAGGGCATACTGGACCCTGGAGGCGCACTGTAGGCCTGGTACGTGGTGCCGGAACTGGTGGTACCGGGCTGGGAACACCCACCTCAGGGTGAGTGCGGGGAGCTGCCACAGGAGGGCTTGTGCGTGGAGAAGGCACCGGATAGACCGGACCGTGGAGGCGCACTACAGGTCTCGAGCACCGAGCCTGCCCAACCCTACCTGGCTGAATGCTCCCCGTAGCCATGCCAGTGCGGCGAGGTGGACTGGGCCGCACTGGGCTGTGCTGGTGAACCGGGGAAACAATGCGTAAGCTGGTGCCATGCACCACCGCCCGAGGAGATGCACTGGAGACCAGTTGCGTAGAGCCGGCTTCATGGCACCTGGCTCGATGCCCACTCTAGCCCGGCCGATACGAGGTGCTGCTATGTACCGCACCGGGCTATGCACACGTACTGGAGACACCATGCGCATCTCCGCATAACACGGTGCCTGCCCGGACCTTCTCTCTCCACGGTAAGCACGGGGATTTGGCTCAGGTCTCCTACCTGACTTAGCCACACTCCCCGTGTGACCCCCCCAATACATTTTTGGGGCTGTCTCTCGGGCTTCCAGCCGCGCTTTCGTGCTGCCTCCTCATACCACCGCCTCTCAGCTTTCGCTGCCTCCAGCTCTGCCTTGGGGCGGCGATATTCTCCCGGCTGTACCCAGGATCCCTTGCCATCCAAGATCTCCTCCCAAGTCCAGGAGTCTTGAACCCACTGCTCCTGAGTACCACGCTGCTTGGTCCGGTTGTGGTGGGTGATTCTGTAACGCTCGTCCTCCTCCTCTTCTGAGGAGGAATAGTAAGAAGGATCGGAGGACCAATGCGTAGCGTGGTAAGTGTCCATATTTTAATAAAGCAAAATGAACACTGAACAAAACAACATAGAATGCCCACTCACATTACACCCTGACCAAACAAAACATACAAACATACAAAGCAAACTATGGTCAGGGCGTGACACAGGTGTGGCATATCAAGAATCTGATTAAACAGCATCATGATTACAGAGGTGCTGGGGACAATAAAAGGCCACTCTTAAATGTGCAGTTTTGTCACACAACACAATGCCACAGATGTCTCAATTTTGAGGGAGCTTGCAATTGGAATGCTGAATGCAGGAATGTCCACCAGAGCTGTTGCAAGAGAATTGTATGTTAGTTTCTCTACCATGAGACGCCTCCAACGTCGTTTTTGAGAATTTGGCAGTATGTTCAACTGGCCTGACAACCGCAGACCACGTGTAACCACGCCAGCCCAGGACCTCCACATCCGGCTTCTTCACCTGTGGGATCATCTGAGACCAGCCACCCAGACAGTTGATGAAACTGAGTAGTATTTCTGTCTGTAATAAAGCCCTTTTGTGGGGAAAAACAAATTCTGATTGGCTAGGCCTGGCTCCCCAGTAAGTGCGCCCCTGCCCAGTCATGTGAAATCCATAGATTACGCCTAATGAATGTATTTCAATTGACTGATTTCCTTATATGAACTGTAACTCAGTAAAATCGTTTAAATTGTTGCATGTTGCGTTTATATATTTGTTCAGTATAAAATAGCTAGTGTTAAGTAATGGGAATGAGTCGAGATGATTAGGGCCCACACTTTCTCTCCTGACCACGTGGCCTGACCAGGAAAAACTCTGGGCCCCTTTGGGTGTGGTCAGGTCACGTTGATAGGAAAGCCTCTAGGCCCTAGATACTGTATGACAACCAATAACTGTGAAAGTTACTATTTTCGGCCAACAGGAGCTGCCTCTCTTCTCTAGAGCTGGTTCTGTGTTCTATGTCACTCTGCAGCAGTACAAGGGGGGTGCAGAGAGTATCAACACATAGCTGTTCTCCCTGCTCAGGTCAGAGTTGTGTTTCAACCTTATCTACCCTGCTTTATCTCCCACGGTCTCTGTGTCCTTGGCTTGTCCCCCCTTCTCTCTCTCTAACTCAATTTCCCTCTTCCTGAAGCCTTTGACTTCACCCATATCGCCACGGTTCCTGACGTCAGGGCACTGGGATTGATGTCACTTTGTGGACTGGATAAAGATGCAGAGAAAATGTAGAAGGAGTAAAGAGTTTTGCTAATCACTAACATCTGCTGGTGAGACTGCAGCTGGCATTTATGTATCCACAGCACATTAATTAATTAATTAATTATACCACAATCCATAAATATATCCATATGTTTTTTCCTGAACATGAGACCTGACCAGGGAAAACTCTAGGCACAAGTCCAGAATGTATCCTGGTAAAGTCTCTTGGTCGGGAGCTGTGGCAACCCGTCATTCAGGGCTGGTATATTTTTGTTGGGGGGGCGTGCCTGTTTTGCGTGCTATTTTGGCATTAATACTTGTCACATATCAGTTTGCAAACAATGTAAAAAAATATATAGATAATTGAGTTAATAAAGCCACATACAAACCGCATACAAACCTGTTTTCTTGAGTAAGGCAGCTTCAAAATGCAGATGTTTCAGCCTAGCTCCGTGCTTTCTGTGGTGGTGGGGCAGGCCAGCAGAAAATAAGAGCATTGCGCTGGGATTGGCTCAGTATTCTGTCACTCATGGGGACCATGCGCAATCGCCAAGCTTAAATCCTTAGAAAGGGTAGACAATTCAACATTTCAGCCCTTTGGATCCTGCCATAGAGTTATATTACAAGTGCCCTTCCAATAAAGCTCAAGGTCATTGGCCACAGAAATTATGTCAAATCACGTTATACTATGTACAGTAGCTTTGATTGGACTGATCATGTCAACATCTTACTTTCACAATCTTAGCTAGCAGTCATCATCATGAAACAAGTCTACTGGCAAATCCTTTTTAATCCTTGTCATATGAAGAGAAATAATGAAGAGAAAATATAGATAAAACGTATCGGTGCTCATCGGCCATTGGACATAAACATTACACAACAATTTGGAGATCGCAAATTCAACAATGAGTGGTTCGTAAGGAATACGTGACAGTGGCTTGCTGCAAGCATTGCACCTGGGAAGTCGGGAATAAACAGCGCAAACTGGGAAAATATGTTTTGAACGGTCATTCAACTCGGAATTGTAAATCCGGTATCTTTCTCTTTGATGACAAAATTTGCCCATGAAGGACCGCCGCGCCACTTTCCTGTTAAAGCACATCAAGCACATCACAGTCCAAAAATGTCTTATGCTGCTTCATAAATTATGTAGGATGCCAGAGAGATATGTATCCCGTAACTACGAAAGTAATACTAATTGTATGTTGTGTAGTAAGCTGTTAGTAGCCCATGTGCCTCACCCTAATAATTTGGTCTATTTTCACCAACGCGGGATTGTAAACACATTGTTCCTGGCCGGTGTGTGCTTGTTTATTAACTTTATTTGTACATCTTTGACAGTGCTACTGATAGTAGTGGTGGCGCTTGGCTTGCACGTGCAAATTCAGCACACACATTCTATAATAGAATTGTGTTATTTGACGTGTCAAATTAAAATCTTAATTAATGCGTCAAATAGTGTTATATGACATGTATCTTTTTTGACGCACAAAGACCCAAACTGCGTTCAATGTGCCTCACCCTAATAATTTGGTCTATTTTCACCTCTTAATTTCACCTACTGTTCTAACTTGGTGGTGCACCTGTAGCCTATAACCTGTTTAAGAGAAATGCAATCATCGATATTGTAAGAGCTTTCATGGTCTGTTCAAATGCCCCCTTTATTTATCCTACGGTTCTGACTTGTTGTACAAGGAGTACACTAAGACCGGACCATGTTCTGAATTCTGTCGCTGTACATTTCAAAAGTGCTGAACAAATAATTATATTGAGTACGTCCGTAGTCGCTCGCTCATTAATGTCTCAATTGAAATTACGGATTGCCTCTTATCCGCTTGTCGTCCCCTTATGCCATAGTGTATACATCTCAATTGTGAGTAAAAACCACATTTGTTTAAGCATGTCAGCTATATCAGCTATGTTTTTTTTAAAGGCAGCAAATGAGGCTGAATGAGCTGTTTCGCTGCCAGACAAGGCTCCGCCAGCTGTAGCAGTGACAAGGTTTTGGGACTGCTGTTAGGATTCTGCTGTTGGGACAGCTTTATGTAAGCCCTAACAGTTTGTTGGCACCATTTGTCACCATTATAGTGCAATTCTTGTATTGTTTAGTGTTGTGTTGTGGCTTTGATGGCATGCATCCCACATTTTTTATTTTGCCCCACCAAGATTTACATGCTAAAATTGCCACTGGTGTGGAGTAACTCGGGTCCATAAATGTTTACATAGTTCAGTCTAAATGCTTTCTATTCACTGTTCCTTTCCTCTCAGTGTGATCGTCTTGGGATTCTCCCAAAGACACTGTCTTACCTGCACTCTCTCAGAGACCTACCGCTTCTACAGGCCACAGTTCAACCCCAGCCACATGCACTTTATTCTCCACTGCTTGGGTGAATCTCTTTTTCTCCATCTATCTCATTTTCTCTTTCTTTAATTTTTCTGTCAATCTTGATGTCTCTTTGTTGTTGGCCCTGGCATATCCAGAGTGACTGTCCACAGCAGCATAGAACATTTCAGTGAGCACTGCTCAAGTTGTTTTTTTATGTCTCAATATGTCCACTAGATGTCATCATTGAGCTATATATACATGCTTCCAAGATGTCTGGCCCCACATTCCATTTTTACTCAATTCATCTGAACAAATGGGATGGGAAGGGCACGTCCAGCTAGGAAGGAGTATATGTGTTTGTGGCAGATAACATTGAACACTGTTTGACTATAGTCTTCCTACTGTCCTTTACTCCATGTACAAAGTGAATTAGCTACTTGACAATATATTGTCTGACCAAAGAGGTTGAGATTGAGCACAATCGAGTATGTGTAGATGTCTTACATTGTCGGCAGCTGTAGCCCTTGAACACTTGAATGGTTGTTAGTTCAGCCAGATGTTTCATATTCAGTATTCAGTCATTGTGAGGATGCGCCCCAAACGGTACACTTTTCCCTGTATAGTGCACCGTAAAGGGAATAAGGTGCCATGTGGGATGCAAACTGAGTGTTGTTCTCTCAGGGTACACAGCCCCGGAAGACAACGAGCTTCTGTCTCTGGCCCTGGTGGGCAAACAGCTCTCCATCATATGCTACAAAACCTTCACAACTGACCACTATGGTTCTGTAAACACTGAGGAAAACACCCTTTTTCTTAGAAAACGTATTATGACTTACCATAATATGAGAGCAACTGTGGGATCCATGTTGCAGATGTGCATCTAAAGCTGGGTCTACCACAGGGGTATGAAGAAGGCCTACATCCTCTCCTCATCATCATGTAAAAACATTAAGCACTAATGCAAACTTTAAAGGGATAGTTCAAATTATGACACATTGGTTTCCTTACCCTTTATGCACTGTATGGACAAAGTATGAGAGCAATCGATGCTTTGGTTTTGTTTCCTCACCACTGTTTCCAAATGCTAACGTTTTATTATTTGAACATGATGCACGAAAAATGCTAATATCGGTCCCATGACTTGAATGGGATTTGTCCCACAAACGCTAAATGCTAAATGGGATTTGTGCCACAAATACATTTTAAAACTGTGCCAGAGAAACTAAACCAAAGCATGGATTGCTGTCCAAGATGACTTTCCAAGATGGCGTAGCAGTCAGTCATGTGTTGTGTTTGTCTTTGTCTTATCCCGTGTCTTATTCCTTGTTTTTTGTTTTTTTTCTCGTATACATTTTAATCTCACTTTCTATCTACGAACTAAATATACTTTCCTGCAACCCGCCTCACCCAAATGTGGTACGGATCTGCTATTTTTATTCCTTATAACTGGAACCTCCGTCAGGAGCTAGCCAGCTAACTAGCTACTAGTCTTTGTTAGCCACGGCTAGCGGTCTTCACCTTTTAGCTCGGACACCGCCAGCTTTAGCTCGGACAATGCATGCCAGTCTGCACAGCACGATATCAACCCAGAGCATATCGGACTGCTTCTCCCTATCACCGGATTCCTGCCGCTCTGGATCATTACACCGGATCATCGCAGCTAGTTAGCTAACGCCTCTGTCCCGAAGCAAGCACCAGTTAGCCTTGAGCTAGCCACGAGCTAGGCCCACATACCAGCTAATTCTAGGGCTACAATACCTCTTTTGTCAATTGGCCTGGACCCTTTGTTGTCGACGCGGAGCCCCGCCGATCCATCACAACTGGTCTGCCAATGTGGTTGCCCGATGGGGTCTCAACGGCCTTTTCCGTTGCGATGTCGACGAAGACCCATCTTCTTGCCCCGGCCCGCTAGCTAGACTACTGAACTGCTCCCTGACTCACCTATTGCTGTTCTTTGGACCCTATGATCACTCGGCTACACAGCTGATGCCCCCTGGACTGTTTCAATAACACGGTACCTCATTTTGTTTATCTGTGACAGCCTCGAACTCTGGTCCTGTATGTACCTAACTGACCTGCTCTGCCCATTTCCCTACACATGCGGAGACCTCACCTGGCTTAACTGGTCCCACCAGAGACGAAAACCTCTCTGATCGTCACCCAACACCGAGGTTTACCTCCACTGCACTCACATCCTACCATACCCTTGTCTGTACATTATGCCCTGAATCTATTCTACCACGACCAGAAATCTGTTCCTTTTATTCTCTGTTCCAAACGCATTAGATGACCAGTTCTTATGGTCTTTAGCCGTACCCTTATCCTACGCCTCCTCTGTTACTCTGGTGATGTAAAGGTTAACCCAGGCCCCGTAGACCCCAGTACCACACCTATTCCGCAGGCGCTATAATTTGTTGACTTCTGTAACCGTAAATGCCTTGGTTTCATGCACGTTAACATCAGAAGCCTCCTCCCTAAGTTTGTTTTATTCACTGCTTTAGCACACTCCGCCAATCCTGATGTCCTAGCCGTGTCTAAATCCTGGCTTAGGAAATGTACATCACCAACTACAATATTTTCCGCCAAGATAGAACTACCAAAGGGGGTGTGGTCGCAATCTACTGCAGAGATAGTCTGCAGAGTTCTGTCATACTATCCAGGTCTGTACCCAAACAGTTCGAGCTTCTACTTCTAAAAATCCACCTTTCCACCCCCCTCAGCCCCCAGTTGTACCCTGGACTCCATATGCGAATTCATTGCCCCCCATTTATCTTCAGAGTTCGTACTGTTAGGTGACCTAAACTGGGATATACTTAACACCCCGGCCGTCCTACAATCTAAGCTAGATGCCATCAATCTCACACAAATTATCAAGGAACCTACCAGGTACAACACCAAATCTGTAAACACTGGCACCCTCATAGATATCATCCTGACCAATCTGCCCTCTAAATACACCTCTGCTGTCTTCAACCAGGATCTCAGCGATCACTGCCTCATTGCCTGCGTCTGTAATGGGTCCGTGGTCAAACGACCAGCCCTCATCACTGTCAAACGCTCCCTAAAACACTTCAGCAAGCAGGCCTTTCTAATCGACCTGGCCCGGGTATCCTGGAAGGATATTGACCTCATCCCGTCAGTAGAGGATGCCTGGTCATTCTTTAAAAGTAACTTCCTCACCATCTTAAATAAGCATAACCCATTCAAAAAATGTAGAACTCCAGACTTGACTGCCCTTGACCAGCACTTTCTAAAATTATCTTCCGCAATTGTTGCAATCCTTATTACTAGCCTGTTCAACCTCTTTTTCGTATCGTCTGAGATCCCTAAAGATTGGAAAGCTGCCTAGACACTCTAGACCCAAACTGTTATAGACCTATATCCATCCTGCCCTGCATTTCTAAAGTCTTCGACAACCAAGTTAACACAAATCACCGACCATTTCGATTTCCACCGTGCCTTCTCCGCTATGCAATCTGGTTCCCGAGCTGGCCATGGGTGCACCTCAGGTCCTAAACGAATGACTGCCAATGACTGGACTGAATTGCAAAAATCACTGAAGCTGGAGACATATCTCCCTCACTAACTTTAAGCATCAGCTGTCAGAGCAGCTTACTGATCACTGCACCTGTACACAGCCCATCTGTAAATAGCCCACCCAACTACCTCATCCCCATATTGTTATTTATTTTTGCTCTTTTGCACCCCAGCATCTCTACTTGCACATCATCATCTGCACATCTATCACTCCAGTGTTAATGCTAAATTGCAATTATTTCGCCACTATGGCCTATTTATTTCCTTACCTCCCTAATCTCAATACATTTGCACACACTGGATATAGATTTTTCTATTGTGTTATTGACTGTACGTTTGTTTATCCCATGTGTAACTCTGTGTTGTTGTTTTTGTTGCACTGCTTTGCTTTATCTTGGCCAGGTCGCTGTTGTAAATTAGAACTTGTTCTCAACTGGCCTACCTGGTTAAATAAAAGTGAAAATAAAATAAAATAAAAATGGATTGCTGTCAGACCTTGTCCATGGACTGCTTACAGGGTAAGGAAACTCATTTGTAATTTTGTAATATGGGTGAAAAATTCCTTTAAGGGTTCTGCACTGAGATAAGAAATTGGCATGGTACCATAGACCTAAGTTTGCAAGCTAATATTTCACAACAATGAGATCGATATCACAGGTGTCGTACAAATCATAATAATCATTAACACAAAAGCTCCATAACTCCCTAAATGTCTTCCTCAGTGTACTTACTTCTCCTCCACCTAACCTGATTCCACTTCTTTTCGTACATTCTCTGTCTGTGTGTATTAGGGATGGAGCCCCTGACACTTCTTTGTTACAATTAGTTGTTAGAGTTGCCCCACATTGACAACAGAAGGATTGCTTTGTATGGAAAGGTATAGGGTCGTATTTCCTGCTATATTGCTGCATTGATTCTAGAAAAAAAGTTGATCATCCATGTTAGATAAAACAGTATTCTGTCTATTGTCACAACTGCATTTGAGTACCCCAGGCATTTGGTGGACTTCTGACACTGAAGATGTTGGCAGCAGCCTCTCTCAAATGCACTAAAATTGTCCCTTTAGTCTTCATTTGAACCAAATACATGAGTCTTAATTAAACATGTATTTTCAGGCTGCATCTTTGTTGCATGATGTGGTCAATCTGAGGGACAAGAACTTCCTATTTTTACATGGAACTGCAGATGGTGAGAACCATTATGATCTATTCAAATATTGCGAGATTTAGGGGAATTCTTTCAGAAGTGCTACAAAAATAAAGGTATACCCCATATGAGATAATGGATGGATCTATTTGCACATATTTGTAAAGTAACACTTCCATCTTGCAATACTCTGTTTTTAATTTATTTTCTCTTTCAGCACATCCAGCACATCCAGCACACTGCCGAGCTAATAGATTGTCTGGTGGCGGCCAAGGCAAACTACACTTTGCAGGTGTGCTGGAAAGAACAGTAGGTACCACCTTTACCAGCGCTTCATCGATATTCCTCACTTTGACATGAGGGGGTCACAGTCACCCCATGGGTAATTTGAGTGCGACCGTGACAGGTGGGTACACTCTTTTGAATTTCATCAAGTTGACATTCAATGATCCATGCCCAGTGGGAACCTAGGCTTCTTCTGTTTATGGTTCCGCAGCTAATCATTGGGCGTGGATGGTACTACCCACATCAGATGTAGGCCTCCTTCCCCAGACAAGCTGGAGATACCTCTCCCCACTTCGTAGGGCATGAGCCGTACGATCCATGCAATGCCCTGTCACTGCGGGGCCAATAAGTTTATTCTCCGCCTCAAGTCTAGTCAGCGTAGAGGAGACCTCCCCACCTACATTGTGTGGGGCCGGCGAGCGCCGTAACTGGGGAGATCCGCGAGAAGAGCCCGGCGCGCATCCAGAGTTGCCGCCGCGAACCACCGGACCAAACCGCCCACCGACGGACACCACCCTGACGAACCACCGCACACAGCCCCTTGCGAGACCACGTACGAGAGACTCCGAGATGGGCTGCACAACAAACTTCCAGTGGTGGCGAGAGGAGGGCGACGGAGCGACTGTTCCCACAGCCGCGGCTCGAGCCCAGCCCTGCTTCGCACCCCAGCCTTACTGACTCAGACCTTAGAGCCAATCCTTATCCCAAAAATACAGATCATTTTTGGCAACTTTCCTTACCTACATTGTTCTAACATGCCAGAGGCTGTTCACCTTGGAGACCTGCGGTGGATATGGATATGGGTATGGCCCGGCGTGAGATTTACACCTTCTCCCCTGGAGAACCCATTCCAGGGCACCCTGCCCTTCACAAAGATAAGAGAACTCTCCCCGGGGCTCCCGCCAGCTTCTCCGGGATCGGCACGTTTCCGCAATGGATGCCTCACGGCGCCCGTCTCTGGCAGCCCGTGGACATTCTGAAAGTAGTTTGAGGTCAGTAGGTCACATTAACAAGGAGCTATTGAAATGTGAAAGTTTGAAAAATTCATGTAAAATTGTGTGAGATGAAAATGGACAAACTAGAGAGTATGCAGTATAGAAGGGTAGTCAGTGGACATTCTGAACCTTGTTTGAAGTCAGCAGCTCACATGACCAAAGAGCTATTGAAATTAGAATGTTTACCAAATTAATGTAAAATCGTGTGAGATGAAAATGGACAAACTAAAGGGTATGCAATATAGAAGTGTATTCAGTGGACATTCTGAACATTGTTTGAGGTCAGTAGGTCACATGACCAAGGAGCTATTGAAATAAAAAAATGTAAATAAATGATTTAAAATATTTCGAGATGTAAATCGACAAAAAAAAGTGTGTGCAATGTGTGTATGTTAGCTAGAACCAGTTTTGAAAGTTGTAATGGCTAAAGAGCTATTGATTTTTAAAACATTTGATTTGTCACTATGTTGACGGACCTTTACTGCTGTTGGTGGACGTAAAAAAAACAACAGGAGAATATCCAACCTGAATCGGGTTTTACCTCGGTGACCAATGTATACTCGGTTCAGTTTGGAGGGTTTTGTCTAGATGGGATACAGCTTTTTTCAAAATTGACTTTTCATAGCAGGTTAGGAGAACTTAGATAGTGAACGTTATTTATAATAAGGGTTACATGGAGAAAATCGGACATCTGAAATGAAAATGGATGGCCCTCCCTTCAGCAAAATATATTTTTACCTAAACCCTCCCGGAATGCTTGAAAAAACAAAACAAGTGACCCTCCCCTATACTCAAAATAAAGAAAGTGGATAGCAGAGAACGTCTACCCTCACTCCAAGGACAGACCAGAGCCTTAGATATGCAGTTTTAACATAACATGCCAAAGTAGAAATGTTGATAGCGCACAGGGCTGCGGGCCAGAAGGTTGTGGGTTCGCAGACCACCACAGGGGTGGAAAGATCTCCTGTATAGTAAAACCATTGCATGAATCTATTATCACTGCTATGCTTTATCTTGGCCAGGTCGCAGTTGCACATTAGAACTTGTTCTCAACTAGCCTACCTGGTGAAATAAAAAAATATCGTATTTGCAGGTTCGAGAAAAATGTCCTTTTATAAACATTTCATGCAATTCTACGTCATTTTACAAATTAGCAGATTTTTTTTAGACCACACAAATGACTGAAATGACAGATTAAGAATGGACAGATAGATATGTATGTGTTCATCTTATATTTCTCCAATGCCAAATCAGTGTCTTTGCAACGAAACTGTTCCTGTTTGCAAATAATTAAATCTGAGACGCCATTAGGAATCTGAGCATGGTACCTTCAAAAGTTAGTCCTACCTTTCCACCCCAGTCAGAGTAGGCCTACCAAAGCAGAAAAATTTAACATTAACTGCTGGCTACTCTTCTTCTGTGGCTTAACCCAACGAGAGAAAGTTATAAGTGTTTACCAAAAATATATTGTACAGAAAGTGAATAGCTTAATCAATTAATATTGACATAATTAGATTACTTCCCAAGCAAAGTCTATTTTTTGTCTCCTCGGCTATAGAAGGTTATAGCTCAGCCTCTGAATGTCAAAGAAACGAAACAATGATATCCCCATATGAGTCATGTATTTTCTGGGTATTTTACAGCTTGTTTCTAGCATAAAGCATTGCGGACCAAAGCGTTATAGAGAACTTTATATAATCGGATTTTAAAATAACAACGGGTAGGCCTGTGCTTTTTGCCATTTTCTTGAATAAAAACGTAGGCCTATGGCATACCCTCTCATAACCCCTCAATTGTAGTCTTGGTTTTAACTTAACAGAGGTAGGCTATTTAAAGAGTGCACGGTGGAGGAATTGAGATACATCTATGGCTATAGAAATAGGAAGAAATAGGCCCCAAAACAAAGCCCTCCTTGTTAGTAAAGTCTAATTAAAATGAAGATGGTTTAAATGAATTATGCCTACTCGAATTTGCCTAATTTTAGCACCATGTGCTTTCCATTTCTGGCTGCTGTTTCAAGTTTCAGCCCCACAATGTAAATGACTGGAATCTGGTTTATTGTGAGGTCAATAACTCTGATAAATACATAATGGGCAAGAAACATATTGTTTTTAATAAAAATCAATTATAGTAATAGCAAGCTATCAAATTTGACCTCAGGTCCTCCTCATCAAAATGAACAGAAAATAGGCTATAGGCTAGTCTGCGCGCATTTTTTGGACAGACTAATCCAAAAAATCGGAAGAAGTCTTTGCCTCTCCTCCCGAACTGCCACCTGTATACTTACACAGCACAGCGATTGGTTATGCAGCACACGAAATAGTTTTTGATCAGCAGGAGCAGTGCAGGCCGGGCTCAGGGTTGGAATATCCATTGCAGTGTGTAATGCAGTCTTGTTTTATTTACACCATTCCATCAACTAAGAAATTTAACTTTGCTCTGTGATTCTCCTATCATGCACTTCACAGCCTATAGGCTAGGCTATGGTTCATTTGATTGAGACCACACTCAAATAGGATATAGGCGCACTTGATATTGCACGCCCAAAGAAGAATCAGATAGGGGCGGCATCAGGAACACATCGATATATAGCATAATAAGCAACTTATTCTAAAACATTGATAAATATAGAAATTTCATCAATTACAAATGATATGACCCTCCCCTGGACTATATTTCAAAGGCACACGTCGATATATAGCATAATAAGCAACTTATTCTAAAACACTGATAAGTATAGAAATTTCATCAATACAAATGATATGAAATCTCCTCTGGACTAGATTTAAAAAATACTTAACCTTCCCCTTGACTGAAATTGAAAAAGAATGACCCTCTCCCATTTTATTCCAGGTACCCATTATGTAAATGTTGATTCATTCATTGCTCAGCAGGTTATGCGAATTAACGTAACTGGTTAGGAGAAAGGTTAGGGTTAGCAAAACGTTTTTGTTTTTTTGTTGACAATTTCACAAAATTTGTATCCCGTCTGGACATGACCAGGTTGGCGTTCTAAACGCAAACTGGCGAAACGAAAGACAGCCGTGGACCATTGCACATTAGCGATTAGAATGCAATACACTTAATATTCTAAATAAAAAGTACGTTTCCCTGACTGTGATGCGTATGACTTTTTACATTAAAGACCGGTGGATATTTGCCATGAAATCGAATTATGTTTTCGGGTCTCTGATTAAATTTGGTTTGGGTCCTAAGTGTCTCTGGCATAAACTTGGACACCTCTTGTTAGCGTCCCTGCCGTTGCCTACGTCACCAGTTTTTACCTAATGCGATGGAACAGCGTGGAATTAAGATTTCCAAATCGTTGTAGCGGTGGCTGAAATTAACAAACAACAGGTAATTAATGATCATTAAATGTTGAATTTTGTATTTACTACACGTCAGAGACGGTTCAGCACAGTAGCATGCACGAATGGCCAGTGAGTGTGATTTACCATTCTTTTATTTTGATTTACATTAGCTAGCTATAGTCCCTGAACTTGAAAAAAAAAGAACTGTTCCCGAACAATTCCCCTGAATTTTATGACAACTCATTGAGAAATGACTTGCATGTCTCCATAATATTGATAAAATTATCTGTTTCTGTATATTTGATGTGTTTTTCCCCCCCCTGCTCTCTAATTTTGCTTAGATGAAGATGTGGCATCCCTTGCAATCACTTGCTCTGTGTGTGCTACTTGCTCTCCTTGTAAACCACTGCCAAGGAGCCAGGCAGGGCCAGGATCTCAAATGTGGAGGTAAGTCTTTGGATTTCTACCATTTTACTACACTAGATCCTGTTTAATCTCATAATTTGATCCCAACCCCCTTATTTTCTACATTGTGCGTCCACTTTTGGTCCGCATACCTTCGTTAAACTACCTAACATTTCGCTATTGTCCATCAGCGTGTAGGGCCATGGTGGAGGAGATGGAGTGGGCAATATCTCAGGTGGATCCTTACAAAATGATCCAGACCGGGTCCTTTAGAATCAACCCAGATGGTAGCCAGTCTATTAGAGAGGTAGGTGTACCTGAGGGCTACTGGCTCCTTCATTGGCCATATTTTACACATTCAATGTTATTTATTTGTAGGCTGGGATTCTACAGCATTGTTTTAAAAACATAGTAATGTGTTGTGTTTCCTATTATAGGGTTATCATTCTCTCTTGTTGAGCTCACCAACATTGTGTTCCCCCCAGGTTCCTCTCGCCCGCTCTGAGGGTAACCTCCTGGAGCTAATGGAGGAGGTATGTGAGAGGATGAAGGACTACGGGGAACGCTTGGACCCCACCACCAGCAGGGAGACCTATGAGAGGGTCACGTCTCGGAACGGCAGACCCATGGACCTCTCAGAGGCTAAACTGGATTCCAGAGTTACATCCAGCCTGAAATTTGCTGTGGGTAGCCATTTTGTTTTTATTTTCACATGGTAGGGACTAGGGATGATGACACGCTATAGCTCATCAGTGTGACATTCTAGAACCTCTGATGTAGTGAATGATAATGACTACAGTTGATGACAGCAGACCAATGCAGTGGAAACTTTCCACATCCATATGTTTGTATTGTAGGCTCCTGCATCTCACTGAAATGTGTCCCCCACTACATCTTATTTAACCATTATCTTCTCTGTCTTACCCGTAGTGTGAGACCATCGTTGAACAATATGAAGACGAGATCATCGAATTCTTTGCCCATGAAACAGACAACGTGAAAGACAAACTCTGCAGCAAGAGAACAGGTATACCAGCATCTTACTTGATCCAATACATTATATTGACCACCAGAGACTACGTGTACTGCTATTGGGGATACACCTCTTACAAAATTGTGTTTGGAATGACTCATTGTAATACAATGTGAAAAATCAATACCAAAATGTAACTCGTTGATGGTTTTTCTCTGCAGACCTTTGCGACCATGCTCTGGAAATCCCTCATGATGAGCTATGATTCCATCCTGCAGTTCACACAGCTCCGCTTTATACACAACTACCTTCCACCGCATTAGTGGGGCTGCAGACTATTCAGAGCAGCTCCAGCACCAGGTGCTTACTGTCTGTAATACAGGAATGGGGGGAGTTGAAGATTGTAGAACTCGACACACTAGCTCGATCTGCTCTATCAATCACAAGATGCAAGGTATAACTTATTGGGCAACTACTGTTAAGAAAACTCATGACATCAACTATATTATCACACATTTGTGCTTTTATGCCTCAATTTATATTGTCCTTATGCAGGTGGGTAGAACACTCTTGTAATGTATATATTACTGCAATGAATTCAAATCAAGTGTATTGGTCACATACACATATTTAGAAGATGTAATTGCGGGTGCTATTTATAGTATTTCTAACAGAAGGTTGTAGCAATGGGGGCAAAAATGGTATCACTCTGGATGATTTCAGGAGTTTAAATGTTCTCAAGCTTACTCTTGAAGCAGATGGTGAATCAAATTCTGTAACAATAGTTAGATAGTAAAGTTGTTCAACATGGTTGCTTTGATTAATTGTATCCTGTGAATGGTGGAAAGGTTTGATTTATACTTTCTCCAGCAACTCATATTCCTCTTCTATTTTGTGTATTAATCTTTTGTCATGGTCATCTGTTTTTCATTCTTTGATGGAAATATATTTCTACAACAATCTGGAGTTGTTGTTTTAGTGTTGGATTACATTTACATTTAAGTCATTTAGCAGACACTCTTATCCAGAGCGACTTACAAATTGGTGCATTCACCTTATGACATCCATTACACACAAGTGGGTTTGTATTAAGACATGAATAATAACTAATCAGACAAACTTTTTGGGCGACCCGACAATTCACATAAATTTGAGGTATAGAGATGTCATTGTAAGCGAAAGCAAGTCTCCAAGAAGCAGTAAATCTGGTCTGCTATTTCCATGCTTCCCGTTTTTAAGTTTAGAATTTTGTATCCTATACTTTCGATTTTGTACACCAGCTGAAAATACAATATTTTTTGTAATGGAAAATATATTTCAAAGCTGTTTAGATGGTGCAATGATTCTCTACACTATACTTGGGGCCTATAGTTTGTTTTGTGACAAACTGAAATGAGGCAATTAGAATTTTACCAGCTGGGAAATGGCGGAGCAATTTCTTAAGTGTATCTTTAAGCCATTGGGTTTTATAACATTTGAATGTTACACTTACAATCTCATGTCGTTGATCACACTTTCGGCAATTTAATTTTAAATCCTTGACGCTAGATTCAGCCAGACACCCACCCACAGGCAGATAATGGGTATGTACGTCACCCAAACCATGCCTTTTCCCAGCCAATCTCCTTTGTTGGCCTGTTCCTCTCTCAACCTTCACCTACCATCAAACCACCTACACCTACCATCACCTTCAACGAGGTACTGGGGATTTTTACCAGCACAGTCAGAATTTACCTACACAAACTCGTCACATTCACCATGTTCCTACTGTCCGCCTACAGGTTTACCCCGAAGCTCTTAAATTCAACGAAGGTGAGACCGGTAAATGATATGGGCGCTGCATTGTCCCGCCCCATGCCATAACGTTAGCTAGCTAGTATGCTAAAACTTTGGTTAGCCACTTGCCAATAAGAATAAACGTGAAGTTAGCATTTAGCTATCGTAACTAGCTAACAGACTTTAGGCCGTAGCTAAGTGATGTGTAGATAACTAATCAGTTAACTTTAGAACAAGTTCACATTCAGGTAGCCAAATCAAACTAACGTTATGTTTTACTAGTTAGCCAGCTAACGTTAAGCTATGTACCGTAGACTATAAAATATATAGACTTTATGAAGCTAGCACGGTAATGTGTTTAGTGGCTAGCTGTTGCCATCTTTGATAACATGAATTAGCTAAATGTCTATGCTTGAGTTTCGTAGCTACCTAGCGAACTAGCACACTGTAGTTGGCTAGCTCGCCCCTAGGCTCCGGTTTTAGTTTGTAATGACAATCTGGGAGAATTATTTTAAAAAACAAAGACATCTAGCTAGATGATACTGTATCGTACTTATGTGGGCCTTCACTGCCTTGATATTGTGTCAAGGACTCAGAGTTGATTAAATCAGATACCGGCTGTCCAACGTCAGTTACTTGTACACTACTGTAGGTTTTAGGCAAGTACTAGTAACCAACTATAAAGTAGGTTACCATATCTTGCAATGCAGCTTCATTCCCGCAATGTTACTCACAGCAGGAGGCAAATTACAGTCTTTCGTTGGCTCTAACTCTTCTGGAAAAGGCATCTCTTGCATGCAAAGCAAAAGAGGACCAGCCATGTTTGATTAGCTGGAACACATAGCTAGCAGCACATAACGTTAGAATAGTTGCATTTGAGTGAATTGTACAGGCTACCTAACTTTTCCGTTATTTCTTGATTGTGTGAAGGCATCTTGTTTCCAGTTGGGCAAAGCTCTATTTTTCTGTCAATCCAAGGTCAGATCTCTGTACATTCTGACTTGAGGTTAAAAAAAAAAGTGCTTGTGTCCTTATGGCCCTAAAACACTTAGAACATGGATGCTCTTTAGACACAGTGCTGTGAGCAATGCTTTGACTGAATCAGTTCTACCTTAGAATACATAAATGCATTGGCATATGTAGGCCTATTTGCCACTGCACACGTCTATCGTTCAGCAATTTTCTGTTTGTTATCCTTTGTCATGGAACTCACACTAAAGTTTCTCTCCTGCAGTGATTAGGTGGGCTAGGTCATCTTTAGGTGCACAGGCTAGGTCATTGTTAGTCATACAGGCTAGGTCATTGTTAGTCATACAGGCTAGGTCATTGTTAGTCATACAGGCTAGGTCATTGTTAGTCATACAGGCTAGGTCATTGTTAGTGATACAGGCTAGGTCATGGTTAGGGATGCAGCCTTGGTCATTGTTAGGGATACAGCCTAGGTCATTGTTGGGGATACTTTGCAGTGCATTGTGGCTTGCTGATGTTTTAAAGTGAGGACTAACGCCCCTCTGATTATTGAAACTTGAAACCTTTCTCTGCCTGTCTGTGATACATGTCGGAGATTTAACCTATTTTGACTGATTGCATCTCTCTTGACACCCCTTCTTGTGCCTCAGAGCACAGCATGTCTCTTCGCCGCTTCCAGAAATGCCACTACATCAACAGTAAGTACCCTGACTGGACCTCCTTCATTTTTCAATTTGATTTACACACATATGCTTTTTACCTAGCAGTGCTGTGATGTTTTGAACTGAGTGGCCCTCATAATTGAGTTGTCTTTCTAACTGTGACGTATTGTATTTTTCTCTGTGCCGTTGCAGAACCTGAGAGATGTGCTTTCGGATCTCGTCCCTAAAGAACAGAGTAGGGTTAAGAATTTCAAAACGCAGTATGGCAAGACCAACATCGGCTCAATCACTGTGGATATGGTACTTTCTGTTCAACTGTCATTTGTAAACGTTCTACATTATTAGACGTACCCCTTTCAGTGCCTGTTGTAGTGTGAATATGGTAGCTGTTGATGTTAAATGTGTGTGCCCTTGTCTTTACAGATCTACGGTGGGATGAGAGGTATGAAGGGCCTGGTGTATGAGACCTCAGTGCTGGATGCAGATGAGGTGAGTTGGTCTGTGCAGGGAAAGCCCCTTGACAGAGAACTGAATGCAAGCTCAGTATCAGGTAGGGGAATAGATTGGGCATTTTAACCATTTTCAGTTGCTTGTTGGTATCTTAGATTGTTTACACTTAGGTGGGTAGGCAACTAGATTCAGCTGTAGGCTGATTTTTGTTTTATTGAATGGTTGGTGGGCTGGAACACAATTATAATCATTTGTATACTGCAAATTGATGACAATTAAGCCACATAATAATTTCATACGTTGATTACATTGAGACACGGTCACATAAGTCATTTTTTTAAAATATTTTTTTTTTTTTTAGAATTTGCGGGAATTCTTAGAGATATTAGGATTTTGCCGGTTGCCAACCCCTGGCCTAGATGACACATACAATTTAGGCATGCCCTTTAGTGATTCATTTCAGGTGGCTGAGCTGAAGAGAATTGTTTTGAAAGAGAATGATTTCCACACTTGCTTAGTACTCCTCTGAGGGAGATGGCAGAATGCAAATGAATTGAATAGTACTAAATGAAATGGAACTAAATAAAAACCATCCTGTGTCTGATGCTTGAAGCTAGACAACTAGCTACTTAAACAGTGACTTGACCTTAAGTCCCACCATACTCATCAGCTTACATTAGCTGAGAATAAGGAAGGTGATATTTTGCAGCCATTTCAGCACCACTTACGGATATTGGCTTAAAAGTCATAAGATAATTCATGTCACATAGGGTCAATGGGTTATGTAATGTCAATGTGGGGTCAAAGGTATTTGAATAAAACAGACTGAGGGAGGTTTTTGGTGGTTGCATCCCTGTTCCACCCCTATATATTAATTTATTAATGCATGCAAATGCACCCAGTGTATATATGCAAATGAGGCACATAACATTTTCTTTATTTTGTCACAAATTATATGTTTTCATCTGAGATATATATATACACACACACACACACACACACACAGTTGAAGTCGGAAGTTTACATACACCTAAGCCAAATACATTTAAACTTAGTTCTGCACAATTCCTGACATTTAATCCTAGTAAAAATTCCCTGTCTTAGGTCAGTTAGGATCACCACTTTATTTTAAGAATGTGAAATGTCAGAATAATAGTAGAGAGAATGATATATTTCAGCTTTTATTTATTTCATCACATTCCCAGTGGGTCAGAAGTTTACATACACTCAATTAGTATTTGGTAGCATTGCCTTTAAATTATTTAACTTGGGTCAAATGTTTTGGGTAGCCTTCCACAAGCTTCCCACAATCAGTTGGGTGCATTTTGGGCCATTCCTCCTGACAGAGCTGGTGTAACTGAGTCAGGTTTGTAGGCCTCCTTGCTCGCACACGCTTTTTCAGTTCTGCCCACACATTTTCTATAGGATTGAGGTCAGGGCTTTGTGATGGCGACTCCAATACCTTGACTTTGTTGTCCTTAAGCCATTTTGCCACAACTTTGGAAGTATGGTCATTGTCCATTTGGAAGACCCATTTGCGACCAAGCGTTAACTTCCTGACTGTCTTGATGTTGTTTCAATATATCCACATAATTTTCCTTTCTTCATGATGCCATCTATTTTGTGAAGTGCACCAGTCCCTCCTGCAGCAAAGCACCCCCACAACATGATGCTGTCACCCCCGTGCTTCACGGTTGGGATGGTGTTCATCGGCTTGCAAGCCTCCCCCTTTTTCCTCCAAACATAACGATGGTCATTATGGCCAAACAGTTCTATTTTTGTTTCATCAGACCAGAGGACATTTCTCCAAAAAGTACAATCTTTGTCCCCATGTGCAGTTGCAAACCGTAGTCTGGCTTTTTTTGTGGTGGTTTTGGAGCAGTGGCTTCTTCCTTGCTGAGCGGCCTTTCAGGTTATGTCGATATAGGACTCGTTTACTGTGGATATAGATACTTTTGTACCTGTTTACTCCAGCATCTTCACAGAGTCCTTTGCTGTTGTTCTGGGATTGATTTGCACTTTTCGCACCAAAGTACGTTCCTGGGGGGTATGACGGCTACGTGGTCCTATGGTGTTTATACTTGCGTACTATTGTTTGTAGGGATGAACGTGGTACCTTCAGGCGTTTGGAAATTACTCCCAAGTATGAACCAACCTTGTGGAGGTCTACAATTTTTTCCGGAGGTCTTGGCTGATTTCTTTTGATTTTCCCATGATGTCAAGCAAAGAGGCACTGAGTTTGAAGGTAGGCAATGAAATACATCCACAGGTACACCTCCAATTGACTCTATGTCAATTAGCCTATCAGAAGTTTCTAAAGCCATGACATAATTTTCTTGAATTTTCCAAGCTGTTTAAAGGCACAGTCAACTTAGTGTATGTAAACTTCTGACCCACTGGAATTGTGATACAGTGAAATAATCTGTCTGTAAACAATTGTTGGAAAAATTACTTGTGTCATGCACAAAGTAGATGTCCTAACCGACTTGCCAAAACTACAATTTGTTAACAATTTGTGGAGTTATTAAAACTAGTTTTTCAACGACTCCAACCTAAGTGTATGTAAACTCCCGACTTCAACTGTAAGTGCATTATTAAAAAAGACTTACTCACTTTTATTGTAAGAATAGAATATGTTTCTGTACACTTGTACATTCATGTGGATGCTACCAGGATTATGGATAATGAGTGTGAAGGTTAGAGGCATAAAGATCATACCTCCCCTGTTACTGGTAATGGTGAGGTAAGCATGTTTTGTTGTAGCCTTTGTAACTTTCCTACTCATCATTGTCATGATTCATTCATGATTTTTCTTAATCCTGGCATTATCAGGAATAATTTAGAAGTCTTTAGAATCATCTTATCTGCTCACTTATAAAGAAGTGTGCTTCAGTTATCATTCAGTTACAAAACAAACTGCAAATGCATCCAACGAGTTTGTAGAGTCACAATCTTGATGTAGTCATTGCGTGCAAGGAATAATAGGACCAAATACTAATATTTGGACTACTTTGATACATAAGTGCTGTCATTTCTAAACGGTTAAACATATATATGAAAATACCCTCAAATAAAAGGTGACATTCTGTACTGTTGCCTCATGATGGGTATAGACACCCCTACCCCCACACACACAAAATTGCTTAACATTCTACAAATACATATGGAGGGGAGTGTAGATATCTTTTAAAAACATTTTTTGTTAGGGAATTCGTTTCCGTGGCTACAGCATTCCGGAGTGCCAGCAGCTGTTGCCCAAGGCTCCAGGAGGTGCCGAGCCATTGCCCGAAGGTCTGTTCTGGCTGCTGGTGACAGGCCAGGTGCCCACAGAGGAACAGGTGAGTGTTAGCTAGGTAACTCATTACGGAGAGAGAGTATGGCACATCAGCTTAAATGTTGTTACAACAACCCTTTGCATAATGGTACAGATCAAATTATGTATATATTCAATAAGAGGTTGACCCGTATACCATAAACCACAACATAAAGCTTAACCACAGACAAATAGCTCTTCATCTTATCTCTGGGAGGAGGTTTGCTTCCATTTTGGTTTAGTGACGGACTATATTTTGCATACAAAACTACATTACGTTTGGTGTGCATAGCTTGACCAATGAACCAATTAACCTATTTGTGTATTGTCTGTCCCCAGGTGAACTGGCTGTCCAAGGAGTGGGCCAAGCGTGCAGCTCTTCCCTCCCACGTGGTCACCATGCTGGATAACTTCCCCACCAACCTCCACCCCATGTCTCAGTTCAGCTCCGCCATCACAGCTCTGAACAGTGAGAGTAGCTTCGCCCGGGCCTACTCCGAGGGAGTCAACAAGGCCATGTACTGGGAGGTGAGCTCAGGAAACATACCCTAAAGAATGTTGAACAGTGCACGCTTTTGTGGGAAACCATTTTGTTCAATAGGACAAACCGTTGTGAAATGTAGCAACATGTCAATGCGCCACAGTTATAAGAAGTTAAGATGGTGGAATCTGAACAAATGTGTTAAAAATCTGTTGAAAGAGTGCCTTCTTTCCGATTACACTATTGACATAAATTATTCTCTTCTCTCAGTTTGTCTATGAAGACTCCATGGATCTGATCGCTAAACTGCCATGCGTTGCAGCCAAGATTTACCGCAACCTTTACCGTGAGGGCAGCAGCATCGGCGCCATCGACTCCAGTCTGGACTGGTCCCACAACTTCACCAACATGCTGGGCTACAGCGATGCCACGTTCACTGAGCTCATGCGCCTGTACCTCACCATCCACAGGTCAGTTTTATAGAGAGTGCTACTTCATTCATAATACATTTTTCTAAGTTTATCATCCATTACTCTACCGTGGTAACTTTAGGGTGTGCATATTCAGCTCCTGCTCCGTCATTGCACAATGCAGTTATGTGGCTGCATCATTTATTCTTTCATTCACTCCCCTTTGCTATAGTGACCATGAGGGTGGTAATGTGAGTGCTCACACCAGCCACTTAGTGGGCAGTGCCCTGTCTGACCCCTACCTGTCCTTCAGCGCAGCTATGAACGGATTGGCCGGACCTCTTCATGGACTGGCTAACCAGGTGTGTATGGATGCTAATGTCAAAGTTAACATGTGTGTAAATATACTGAAAACTGACTGTACAAAACATTAGGAACACCTTCCTAATATTGAATTGCACCACCTTTTGCCCTCAGAACGGCCTGAATTTGTCGGGGAATGAACTCTACAAGGTGTCGAAAGCATTCCACAGGGATGCTGACCCATGTTGACTCCAATGCTTCCCACAGTTGTCAAATTGTCTGGATTCTTCATGTACACAGAAAACTATTGAGCCTGAAAAACTCAGCAGCGTTGCAGATCTTGACACACTCAAACTGGTGTGCCTGGCACCTATTATTACCATACCCCGTTCAAAGGCACTTACGTTTTTTGTCTTGCCCATTCAACCTCGGAATTGCACACACACACAATCCATGTCTCAATTGTCTGAATGCTTAAAAATCCTTTAACTTCATATGGCTGCAATCCCGTTAATGGGATCGATATGACAACAGCCAGTGAAAGTGCAGGGCGCCAAATTCAAACAGAAATCTCATAATTAAAATTCCTCAAACATACATGTGTCTTATACCATTTTAAAGGTAATCTTTTTGTTAATCCCAACAAAGTGTCCGATTTCAAATAGGCTTTTCAGCAAAAGCACCACAAACGATTATGTTAGGTCACCAACTCAAAGAAAAATTCAGCCATTTTTCCAGCAAAAGAGAGGAGCCACAAATAACACAAATAGAGATAAAATGAATCACTAACCTTTGATGATCATCATCAGATGACACTCATAGGACTTCATGTTACACAATACATGCATGTTTTGTTTGATAAGGTTCATATTTATATAAAAATCTGAGTTTACATTGGCGTGTTACATTCACTAGTTTCAAAAACATCCAGTGATAGTGCATAGCCACATAATTTCAACAGAAATACTCATCATAAATGTAGATGATAATACAAGTTATACACATGGAATTATAGATATACCTCTCCTTAATGCAACCGCGGTGTCAGATTGCAAAAAAAAATTACGGAAAAAGCAAATCATGCAATAATCTGAAATGGAGCTCAGAACAATAGTAAAATTAGCCGCCATGTTGGAGTAAACAGAAACCAGAAAATACATGATAAATGTTTCCTTACCTTTGATGAACTTCATCAGAATGCAGTCCTAGGAATCCCAGGTCCACAATAAATGCTTGATTTGTTCGATATTGTCTTATTTATGTCCAATTAGCTACTTTGGTTAGCGCGTTTGGTAAACAATTCCAAAGTCAAAGCGCGTCCACTATAACGTGACAATGTCCAAAAGTTCCGTAACAGTCAGTAGAAACATGTCAAATGATGTATTGAATCAATCTTTAGAATGTTGTTAACATACATCTTGAATAACGTTCCAACCGGAGAATTACATTGACTTCAGTTGAGCGATGGAACAGAGCTGCCTCCCACGTGAACGCGCATGGTCAAAGCGTGGTCACCTCATGGCTTTGGTTACTCATTCCTGTCTCCTTCGGTCCCCCTTCACAGCAGAGTCATCAGACAAAGTTCTATTGACTGTTGACATCTAGTGGAAGCCGTAGGAAGTGAAAACTCATCTATCTCGCTGTAATTTCAATGAGAGCTTGGTTGAAAAACTACCAAAAATTCCAAAACAGGGAGTGGAACTTCTCAGGTTTTTGCCTGCCATGAGTTCTGTTATACTCAGACATAATTCAAACAGTTTTAGAAACTTGAGTGTTTTCTATCCAATACTAATAATAATATGCATATATTAGCAACTATGACTGAGGAGCAGGCCGTTTACTCTGGGCACCTCTGCACCTTTCATCCAAGCTACCCAATACTGCCCCTGCAGCCATAAGTTAACCTGTCTCCTCTCCTTCATCTACACTGATTGAAGTGGATTTAATAGTTAAGGGATCATAGCGTTCACCTGGTCAGTCTGTCATGGAAAGAGCAGGTGTTCCTAATGTTTTGTACACTCGGCACACACACACACACACACACACACACACACACACACACACACACACACACACACACACACACACATTACCAGTCAAAAGTTTGGAAACACCTACTCATTCCAGGGTTTTTCTTTATTTTGACTTTTTTCTACATTGTAGAATAATAGCGAAGACATCAACTATGAAATAACATATGGAATCATGTAGTAACCAAAACAGTGTTAAACAAATCAAAATCAAAATATATTTTATATTTGAAGTTCTTCAAAGTAGCCACCCTTTGCCTTGATGACAGCATTGCCAAGAGTGTACATTCTCTCAACCAGCTTCATGAGGTAGTCACCTGTAATGCATTTAAATTAACAGGTGTGCCTAAAGTTAATTTCTGGAATTTTTTCCCCTTAATGCATTTGAGCCAATCAGTTGTGTTGTGAAAAGGTAGGGGTGGTATACAGAACATGGCCCTATTTGGTCAAATACGAAGTCCATATTTTGGCAAGAACAGCTCAAATAAGCAAAGAGAAATGACAGTCCCTTACTTTAATGCAGAAATTTTGAAGTTTCTTCAAGTGCAGTCGCAAAAACCATCAAAAACCATCGATTTCAGTAATCCACTCGTTCAACATGCAGAGAAAGGAATCCAAAAAGCTACCGCGAAACTTTGTTAAAATAAGTCAAAATAAGTTTATTTAATCCTCAGGTACCCTAAAATGTAATCAAATTATACTATTTCATACGGAAAGAAGTATGTTCAATAAAAAAGCAAAATAAGCAGGTGAGCGTCCTCTTTGTCGCACACGCACAGACAGATTTCCAACTCTAACTCCCAGTACCAAACTTCTTCCTTGTTTGGGAAGAAACAAGCCTGAAACCTTGAGCAAACACTGACATCTAGTGGAAGCCATAGGAATTGCAATCTGGGAGTTGGAATTGCATATGACCCATAGCTTTCCATTGTAAGAGCATGGGCTCCATTTTTTCCCGGTTGGATTTTCTCCTACCATATCAATTGTGTTATAGTCTCATACATTATTTTAACATTTCTAAAACTTCAAAGTGTTTTATTATCCAGTGGTACCAATTATATCCATATCCTGGCTTCTGGGCCTGAGTAAAAGGCAGTTTACTTTGGGCACGTCAGTCAGACAGGAAGTGGAGAAAAATAGACCCTAGCCTGAAGATTAAGTGCCGTCCACAGGGTATGGCATGCCTTTGCAAAAGGGAGTGATAGCCTTCCTTCTTCAAGATATCATTTGCCCTGTACAAATCTCCCACTTTACCACCACCAAAGCACCCCCAGAACATCACATTGCCTCCACTATGCTTGACAGATGGCGTCAAGCACTCCTCCAGCTTCTTTTCATTTTTTCTGTGTCTCATGAATGTTCTTTGTGATCACCTCAAACTTAGATTTGTCTGTCCGTAACACTTTTTTTCCAATCTTTCTCTGTCCAGTGTCTTTTGCCCATCTTAATAATTTATTTTTATTGGCCAGTCTGAGATATGGCTTTTCTTTGCAACTCTGCCTAGAAGGCCAGCATCCTGGAGTCACCTCTTCACTGTTGACGTTGAGGCAGGTGTTTTGCGGGTACTATTTAATGAAGCTGCCAGTTGAGGACTTGTGAGGCGTCTTTCTCAAACTAGACACTCTAATGTACTTTGTCCTCTTGCTCAGTTGTGCACCAGGTCTTCCCACTCTTTCTATTCTGGTTAGAGCCAGTTTGCGCTGTTCTGTGAAGGTAGTAGTACAGTGTTGTACGATATCTTCAGTTTCTTGGCAATTTCTTGCATGGAATAGCCTTAATTTCTCAGAACAAGGATAGACTGACGAGTTTCAGAAGAAAGGTATTTGTTTCTGGCCATTTTGAGCCTGTAATCAAACCCACAAATGCTGATGCTCCAAATACTCAACTAGTCTAAAGAAGGCAGGTTTTATTGCTTCTTTAATCAGGACAACAGTTTTCAGCTATGCTAACATAATTGCAAAAGGGTTTTCTAATGATCACTTAGCCTTTTTAAAACGATGAACTTGGATTAGCCAACAACATGCCAATTGGAACACAGAAGTGATGGTTGCTGATAATTGGCCTCTGTACGCCTATGTAGATATTCCATTAAAAATCAGCCGTTTCCAGCTACAATTGTCATTTACATTACATTTAAGTCATTTAGCAGACGCTCTTATCCAGAGCGACTTACAAATTGGTGCATTCACCTAATGACATCCAGTGGAGCAGCCACTTTACAATAGTGCATCTAAATCTTTTAAGGGGGGGGGGGGGGGGGGCAGAAGGATTGCTTTATCCTATCCTAGGTATTCCTTGAAGAGGTGGGGTTTCAGGTGTCTCCGGAAGGTGGTGATTGACTCCGCTGTCCTGGCGTCGTGAGGGAGTTTGTTCCACCATTGGGGTGCCAGAGCAGCGAACAGTTTTGACTGGGCTGAGCGGGAACTGTACTTCCTCAGTGGTAGGGAGGCGAGCAGGCCAGAGGTGGATGAACGCAGTGCCCTTGTTTGGGTGTAGGGCCTGATCAGAGCCTGAAGGTACTGAGGTGCCGTTCCCCTCACAGCTCCGTAGGCAAGCACCATGGTCTTGTAGCGGATGCGAGCTTCAACTGGAAGCCAGTGGAGAGAGCGGAGGAGCGGGGTGACGTGAGAGAACTTGGGAAGGTTGAACACCAGACGGGCTGCGGCGTTCTGGATGAGTTGTAGGGGTTTGATGGCACAGGCAGGGAGCCCAGCCAACAGCGAGTTGCAGTAATCCAGACGGGAGATGACAAGTGCCTGGATTAGGACCTGCGCCGCTTCCTGTGTGAGGCAGGGTCGTACTCTGCGGATGTTGTAGAGCATGAACCTACAGGAACGGGCCACCGCCTTGATGTTAGTTGAGAACGACAGGGTGTTGTCCAGGATCACGCCAAGGTTCTTAGCGCTCTGGGAGGAGGACACAATGGAGTTGTCAACCGTGATGGCGAGATCATGGAACGGGCAGTCCTTCCCCGGGAGGAAGAGCAGCTCCGTCTTGCCGAGGTTCAGCTTGAGGTGGTGATCCGTCATCCACACTGATATGTCTGCCAGACATGCAGAGATGCGATTCGCCACCTGGTCATCAGAAGGGGGAAAGGAGAAGATTAGTTGTGTGTCGTCTGCATAGCAATGATAGGAGAGACCATGTGAGGTTATGACAGAGCCAAGTGACTTGGTGTATAGCCTTGGTGTATTGTCATTTACAATGTCTACACTGTATTTCTGATCAATTAGATATTATTTTAAAATTGCTTTTCTTTCAAAAACAACGACATTTCTAAGTGATTCCATGTTTGAATGGTTGTGTGTGTATTTATATATGTGTGCTATTTAACAGACATCTTTATCCAAAGGTATTATCTGTTTTCATTCAAAGCAAGGCTTTCAACCTCTCACCATTAACATAGTAGAGAGAGAGGATGACTATGGAACTATAATAAGCTCAGTAGTGGAAATGGAGAATGAAAGCAGTGATTTTGTTTTGGTTGGAGTGAGCCCCTGCCTTACCTATGCCCCTTGTAGGAGGTGCTGGTATGGCTGACGGCCCTGCAGAAGGAGATGGGAGGAGAGGTGTCTGACGAGGCCATGAGAGACTACATCTGGAACACCCTCAAGTCTGGAAGGGTAAGTGGTCTGGACTGGAGGGTATGCGAAGTTGGGTGAATGAGGTGGATGAGTCAAGGTCAGGAAACCCAAAGGAAACTTTACCATCTACCTAAAAGTGTAGTGAACAGGTGTACAAAAGAAAGGATGCATTTACGTTTTCATTTGAGGAATAAGCTGCAAGGGGAATGATATATGTAACCTCAAAGATATTCATCCTACCCTTTTTGACCTTCTGTTTGCGTTCTCTCAGGTGGTTCCAGGTTACGGCCATGCTGTCCTGAGGAAGACAGACCCCAGGTACACCTGCCAGCAGGAGTTTGCCTTCAAGCACCTGCCCGACGACCCCATGTTCAAACTGGTGCACCAACTCTACAAGATCGTGCCCAACGTGCTGCTGGAGCAGGGCAAGGCCAAGAACCCCTGGCCCAACGTGGACGCCCACAGTGGAGTGCTGCTGCAGGTGAGTGGTGGGGTTACAGGAGGATGGAGCCAACTATTGCAGTATACTTTCAACTGATTGGGAGGGACACTGCATGAAGGTTACAAGAAAGGCCTCCACCATCTCTTGAAGGAATGAAGGAAAATGTAAAGGTCTAATTTGAGCTTCTCTTCATAGTTTGTTCCATCTTAGTGAACTGTCAGAGACAAAAAAAAAAGTCTAGGCGCTCTTCTACTCTACTTGAGCTGTCCCTTATCTTCCTACAAAGCCCTTATATATCACATACAATTGGGAGCGCAATAATGAAATACCTTGTTCTGTGCAATTAACCCTCCATCCCCTTCTCTCCTGTCCTAACAGTACTATGGGATGACAGAGATGAACTACTACACGGTGCTGTTCGGCGTGTCCCGAGCCCTGGGGGTGCTGGCCCAGCTGATCTGGAGCCGAGCCCTGGGCTTCCCCCTGGAACGCCCAAAGTCCATGAGCACGGACGGACTCATGAACCTGGTGGGGGCCAACAAATCCGGGTAAAGATGAAGTATCAAAGGAAGAGGGAGGGAGGAGGATGAGGACAAAGAATAACAAAAGGGGGGCGGCAAAATATATAGTACACTTATGAAAACATTAAAGGGCCTTTGCTGGATTTAGCCGGTTCAAGTCAGTGACACCAAGGCTATATTTTTCCTTTCGTTGAGCCGTGGTAGTTGTCTTGAGATTGAAGATGACTTGGTTTTGTAAAGAAATCCTAAAATCATGTCAATTTTTTTGTTCTAAAATGTGGGGCACTCGCATTGTCTCACGGAATTATCCAAAATACCAAAACAAAAGACAACACTGCATGGCAAGCAAGGTCCTTCTGTAATATAACCACTCTAATCTGGCCTAGCAGGTTAGAATATGTACAGTATGCAAATGACCAGGGTCGGTAGATTAGTAATAGGGTACTGCAGCCCCTTTCATCACTGACTGACGTCACACCGCTATCAATTAAGGCAGAGTTCACTTATTACACCTCCACCTCTTTCTGGCAGTATTCACCAACTCCGTGGCACCTCTGGTAATCAGAATACTCTGCAGGTTGCTTTGTACAGTGCTTCACAAATGGCGCTATCTGTTCACTTGGGAAGGGAGGTTGTTTTGAAAAGTGATAGACAGGGTAAGACAGCACTGTTTCCTGAGCTGAAAGGACTTTGACTGATTTTTTAATATTTTCTATCAGATTCGGGTGGAGGGGAAGAGTGTGAGAATTAATCTTTTAGACTTTTTCTTCAAGACCCGAGGGCAACCTTAAAACATCAATTGAACTCAATAAATTTTCTCTTTTTATCGGCAAAATGACTAATTGAAGAGATGGCTAGCATTGACTAATGGCACACTTGACCCATTAAATCAATGTACTTAATGTTTTGTAAATGTTTGCTGGTTTTACTATGTCCTGAAATGTCTCATGTTGCTCATGAAACAAGCACATACACATCTGAAACACCATATGAAATAATCTAATGGTTGTGTTAACTGGATTGTTAAGATACATATTTGCTTGGTTTAGTTTTAAGGTTGCCCTCCGGTCTAGTGGTGGGGGGCCTTATGTGTTTGTAATAGTCTGTTTCAATGCAGACCTTATCCAATACACTCCAATTGGGCACAGAGGGCCCAACACCACCCCCTGGGTATTAATTTAATTTGTTTTCAAACAGCCCCCTACACTCTTTTCCCAGCTGATTCCTTCCCACATAGTATATATGTATTTTAGGTTTTACAAGTTTGTTCTGATCCTGTTTTAATCAAACCTCAGGTTATTCTGGTTTAAAGAGAAATACATCTGATGTGAGATCATTGTAAATTGAAGGAGGAATTTGAACTTTAATGTAGCAGAGTGGGATTGTACAGTGGATGTAGGAGAGAAAATGGAAAACAAAACAAAGTCCAATAAATGTTTTTATTAGCAATTACTCTTTCGAATACTCCGATTGTGGTGTTTATGTAACTGCAACAACTCATTCTTTCCTACAATAGAAATCCACAATGAACTGCCTATCACAACATTTATGGGGATGTGGTTGTTTCACATTCCTTAGCTGAATGCATTTCTAGAAGGTGCATTGGATAAGTGTCAGCTAAAAGACTACACAGTAATGTGTGGTCATAATGGGGTACCGCAGAGCCTCATGTTATTCAGTGCAGGCTGTGTATAGTACATACTGTATAAGTGTTGGCTGGCTGGAGTATTCTGAGGACGTCTCAGTTATTAATAGTGTTCCAGACGTTTCTCCACAGCACTCAAGTTTCTGCTTCCCTTTGGCCTAATCAAGATTCCATGCGCCTGTAGTACAGAGACTCTGGATTCTTCTGAAGTACAAATAAACAACAGATCAATGTGCTTTGGTAAGGTAATACAAAATATAAAATTGCTATGTGTAGCAACTGTGGGTACAAATGGGCTCACGAGGTGCTCTAACAATGGGGGCTGACTATATCGATGGCAAATTAGGAGAAATAACAATCACCACTGTGACATACAACCCTGTTAACTAAATGTCCTGATATTGACAAAAATACGGCAACAGTTGTACTGTAGTAGTATATTGACTTTGGTTTTAAAGAGCCTAAAATAGTTAACGCATAAAGGGAAGCACTGACTACCGGTAGTTGTAATGGCTGACAGGACCTTAGGAGCCCTGATTCCCACCAACAGTCACCACCTATATTAACCCTTAACATTAGCCACCAAAATAAACATAATGCAAATCAGGGAAATGTTATAGGACCATAATAAAGAAATCTCCCCTGCAATCTTTTAAATGAGGTAATAAGAATTTTACATGTAAACAAATATCAAATACCTCCATAATACTACACTGAACAAAAATAAAACGCAACAATTTCTAAGATTTTACTGAGCTACAGTTAATATAAGGAAATCAATTCAAATTAATAAATTGGGCCCTAATCTATGGATTTCTCATGACTGGGAATACAGATATGCATCTGTTCAGATGCCTTAAAAAAAAAAAAAAAAAAGTAAGGCCGTGGATCAGAAAACCAGTCAATATCTGGTGTGACCTCAATTTTTTTCCTCATGCAGCACGAGTCACATCTCCTTCACATAGGGTTGATTAGGCTGTTAATTGTCGCCTGTGGAATGTTGTCCCACTCTTCCAATGGCTGTGCGAAGTTGCTGGATATTGGCGGGAACTGGAACAAGCTGTCGTACACGTCAATCCAGAGCATCCCAAACATGAGGTGATGGCGGCGGATGATTGGTAAGACAATGGGCCTCAGGATCTCAAGGTCTCTGTGCTTTCAAATTGCCATTGATAAAATGCAATTGTGTTTGTTGTCCGTAGCTTATGCCTGTCTGCCCGTACCATAACCCCACCGCCATCATGGGGCACTCCGTTTACAATGTTGACCTCAGCAAACCGCTCATCGGATTCATCCGTAAAGAGCACATTTCTCCAGCATGCCAGTTGCCATCTAAGTTGAGCATTTGCCCATGAAGTCGGTTACAACGCCGAACTGCAGTCAGGTCAAGACCCTTGGTGAGGACGACGAGCAGGCAGATGAGCTTCCCTGATATGGTTTCTGACAGTTTGTGCAGAAATTCTTCGGTTGTGCAACCCCAGTTTCATCAGCTGGCTGGGTGGCTGGTCTCAAACGATTCCGCAGGTGAAGAAGCCGAATGTGGAGGTCCTGGGCTGATGTGGTTACACGTGGTCTGCAGTTATGAGGCTGGCTGGACGTCCTGCCAAATTCTCTAAAATGATGTTGGAGGCGTTTCTGGTAGGGAAATTGATATTAAAATATCTGGCAACAGCTCTGGTGGACATTCCTGAAGTCAGCATGCCAATTGCATGATCCCTCAAATCTGTAGCAATGTGTGATTTTTAGTGACTTTATATTTTCCTCAGCAAAGTGCACCTGTGTAATAATAATGTTTTATCAGCTTCTTGATATGCCACACCTGTCAGGTGAATGGATTATCTTGGCAAAGGAGAAATGCTCACTAACAGGGACATAAACAAATTGGAACATTTGATCTTTTATTTCAGCTCATGAAACATGGGACAAGCACTTTACATGTGGAATTTGCTTTGGTATTCATCCAGAACACTGCAGCCCGCCTGGTGTTCAACCTTCCCATATTCTCCCTTGGCACCCTGCTCCTCTGCACACTCCACTGGCTTCCAGTCGAATCTCATATCCACGACGAGACCATGGTACTTGCCTAGAGGACAGCAAGAGGAACTACCCCTCCCTACCTTCAGGCTCTGCTCAAACCTTACACCCCAACCTGAGTACTCTGTTCTGCCACCTCTTGGCTCTCCCACACCTACTGGAGGGCAGCTCCCGCTCAGCACAGTCCAAGGTCTTCTCTGTCCTGGCACTCCAATGGTGGAACTAACTTCCCCTTGAAGCTAGGACAGCAGAGTTCCTGCCCATCTACCAAAACCTCTGAAACACCTACCTCTTCAAAGAGTATCTTAAATTATCCCACAGCCTCCTATCCCCAAAAAAGCTAGCTACTTTGAGGAAAAATGTACTATGACTGATAAGTAGCTAGGTGGGACAACCACATAAGATGAATGCATTAACTGCAAGTCACTCTGGATAAGAGTCTGTTGCCCTAAATGACATATCAGGCTCTGCATCAACTTGGCAACTTGGACAATTCCCAAAGAATCCAGTACATACGAAGGATGGTCCCAGTCTGAAATACTGCTCTTTCCACATGCAAATAGTGACGGTGGCATTCGAGCAGTCAAGATGGAGATTCATTCACTAAACTCCAACCGTGTCCAACAAGCAGGTTGACATTTGTCATGAATTTTGCCCTGACGGCAGAGTGATTACCGCTAATGGGCCAGCTGCAAAGTCAAAATGGTCTATATCCTAAAAATTAATGAAAACATTTGTCTTAATTTAAGATTAGGGTTAGCAGTGTGGTTAAAGTTCGATAGATTTAAAATCAGATTTTATTACTGGCTGTGCTAGCTGTGTCATTCCAATGCGGTGACTTTTCTGTCCCCAGGAAATATCACTTCTTATTTAGTGTAAAATAATGTCATGTGGATTCCAAAAGGCTTTAAATATAAGGTCAGGTGTCCTTTACCTTAAAAACAAGTATGGATCTTAAAGGGAATTTTATGTATTTTGAACACTTTCAGCATTTTTGCCATGTCCCTGGATGTTATTAATCAACTTCCATGAGAAATAGCCATAAGATATTTAATCTTTCATTATTTGATAATCCTAGTTAAATTCTGCCATCAATAATGTTTATCATGATTATTGTATTATTATATATAAGATTTTCTGTGGCCATAAATAGTAGGCTGTTGGGAGTATGCAGAATTTGTTGGTTTAATAGCATGGGACATTTCAAAAATCTAGTATACTTTAAATGTCATGATATCATACTCATTTAGGCTTTGACAACAGCTGATTTAATTAGATATGGGGATGCGCTACCGAAATCAATGAATAGTTGGAAACGGCGCATGACGCATTCTCAGAATTGGACATTTTTGGGGGGTTTGTATCATTTGATTTAAACAACATGCCTACCACTTTGAAGTTGCAAAATATTTTTTCTTGCGAAACAAACAAGAAATAAGACAAAAACAACTTGAGCGTGCATAATTATTCACCCCCCCAAAAGTCAATACTTTGTAGAGCCACCTTTTGCAGAAATTACAGCTGCAAGTCTCTTGGGGTATGTCTCTATAAGCTTGGCACATCTAGCCACTGGGATTTTTGCCCATTCTTCAAGGCAAAACTGCTCCAGCTCCTTCAAGTCGGATGGGTTCTACTGGTGTACAGCAATATTTAAGTCATACCACAGATTCTCAATTGGATTGAGGTCTGGGCTTTGACTAGGCCATTCCAAGACATTTAAATGTTTCCCCTTAAACCACTCGAGTGTTTCTTTAGCAGTATGCTTAGGGTCATTGTCCTGCTGGAAGGTGAACCTCCGTCCCAGTCTCAAAACTCTGGAAGACTGAAACAGGTTTCCCTCAAGAATTTCAACCTATTTAGCACCATCCATCATTTCTTCAATTCTGACCAGTTTCCTAGTCTCTGCAGATGAAAAACATCCTCACAGCATGATGCTGCCACCACCATGCTTCTCTGTGGGGATGCTGTTCTTGGGGTGATGGGAAGTGTTGGGTTTGCGCCAGACATAGCGTTTTCCTTGATGGCCAAAAATCTACATTTTAGTCTCATCTAACCAGAGTACCTTCATCCATATGTTTGGGAGTCTCCCACATGCCTTTTGGAGAACACCAAACGTGCTTGCTTATTTTTTCTTTAAGCAATGGCTTTTTTTTCTGGCCACTCTTCCGTAAAGCCCAGCTCTGTGGAGTGTACAGCTTAAAGTGGTCCTATTGACAAATACTCCAATCTCCGCTGTGGAGCATTGCAGCTCCTTCAGGGTTCTCTTTGTTGCGCCTCTGATTAATGCCCTCCTTGCCTGGTCCATGAGTTTGTGTGCGGCCCTCTCTTGGCAGGTTTGTTGTGGTGCCATAGTCTTTCCATTTAAAAAAAAATGGATTTAATGGTGCTCCGTGGGGTTCAAAGTTTCTGATTTTTTTTATAACCCAACCCTGATTTGTACTTCTCCACAACTTTGTCCCTGACCTGTTTGGAGAGCTCCTTGGTCTTCATGGTGCCCCTTGCTTAGTGGTGTTGCAGACTCTGGGGCCTTTCAGAACTGGTGTATATACACTCAGATCATGTGACACTTAGATTGCACACAGGTGGACTTTTTAACTAAATATTTGACTTCTGAAGGTAATTGGTTGCACCAGATCTTATTTAGGGGCTTCATAGCAAAGGGGGTGAATAGATATGCACGCACCACTTTTCCGTACATTTTTGGAACAAGTAATTTTTTTAAATTTCACTTCACCAATTTGGACAATTGTGTATGGCCATTACATGAAATCCAAATAAAAATCCATTTAAATTACAAATTGTAATGCAACAAAATAGGAAAAACGCCAAGGGGTTGAATACTTTTGCAAGGCACTGTAAATGGGATACAATCTGCACAGCTGCGACTCATCTGTCAGACTAGGCTGCGGTGCGTGCAGTGTGTCGCATGAGTCGGATTTTAGCAACTTGTACGTTGCTTTGCCGTGTGGTCTCAGAAACAGAAGTAGATTAAACCAGAAGGTGCTTATGTGTAGCTTTCAGCTATATGTTTATGGAATGGCAACAAGAGAGAGAAAAAAGGCTAATATTGAGACGCTTGTCATTCAGGCAAAAGAGTTCATTCTTGGTTTCATCAGACCAGAGAATCTTGTTTATCATGGTCTGAGTCCTTTATGTGCTTTTTGGCAAACTCCAAGCGGGTTGTCATGTGCCTTTTACTGAGGTGCTTCCGTCTGGCCACTCCACAATAACGGCCTGATTGATGAAGTGCTGCAGAGATGGTTGTCCTTCTGGAAGGTTCTCCCATCCCCATGGAGGAACTCTGGCGCTCTAGAGTGACCATCGGGTTCCTGGTCACCTCCCTGACCAAGGCCCTCCTCTCCCGATTGCTCAGTTTGGCCGGGCGGCCAGCTCTAGGAAAGTCTTGGTGGTTTCAGACTTCTTCCATTTAAGAATAATGGAGGCCACTGTGTTCTTGGGGACCTTCAATGCTGCAGACATTTTTTGGTATCCTTCCCCAGATTTTTGCTCTGACATGCACTGTCAACTGTGGGACCTTATATAGACAGGTGTGTGCCTTTCCAAATCATGTCCAATCAATTGAATTTACCACAGGTCAATCAAGTTGTAGAAATATCTCAAGGATGATCAATAGAAACAGGATGCACCTGAACTCAATTTCCAATCTCATAGCAAACGGTCTGAATACTTATTTACAATACATGATCAATTATACATTTTGTAAATTGAGAGGCGGCAGGTAGCCTAGTGGGTAGAGTGTTGGGCCAGTAACCGAAAGGTTGCTGGATCGAATCCCTGAGCTGACAAGGTAAAAATCAGTAATTCTGCCCTTGAACAAGGCAGTTAACCCACTGTTCCCCGATAGGCCGTCATTGTAAAGAAGAATTTGTTCTTAACTGGCTTGCCTAGTTCAATAAAGGTTAAATAAAAAAAGAGTAAAAACCTGTTTTTGCTTTGTCATTATGGGGCATTGTGTGTAGATTGATGGGGGAAAAATGTAATTACTTTTTTTTTTAGAATAAGGCTGTAACGTAACAATGTGGAATAAGTCAAGGGGTTTACACTTTCCAAATGCACTGTATACTTATTTTATTTATTTCATTAAGTTATGCAACATCCAATTATCCTGTGTGAAAAAGTAATCCCCTCACTCTATGTAGTGTTTGCTGTGTTCTCTCTTGTCAATGTGTGTTTTGTCCTATATTTATATTGTATTTATTTTTTATTTTAAATCCCAGCCCCCGTCCCCGCAGGAGGCCTTTTGGTAGGCCGTCATTGTAAATAATAATTTGTTCTTGACTGCCTAGTTAAATAAAATTAAATACACTTAACTGGTTGTGCCACCTTTAGGTGCAATGACTGCAACCAAATGCTTCCTGTAGTTGATCAGTCTCTCACATCGCTGTGGAGTAATTTTGTCCCACTCTTGCATGCAGAACCACTTTAACTCAGCAACATTTGTGGGTTTTCAAACAAAGTCCTGCCACATCTCAATTGGGATTAGGTCTGGACTTTGGCTAGGCCATTCCAAAAGTTACGTATTGCTTTTTAGCCCTTTTCATGTACACTTGATTGTGTTTTGGATCATTGTCTTGTTGCATGACCCAGCTGCGCTACAGCTCACAGACGGATGGGCTGACATTCTCCTGTAGAATTCTCTGATACAGTTCATGGTTCCTTCTATTAAGGCAGTCATCCAGGTCCTGAGGCAGCAAAGCATCCCCAAACAATCTCCATGCTTGACCATTGGTATTTGTATTTATTAGGCATCCCCATTAGCTGCTGCAAAGGCAGCAGCTACTCAGCCTGGGGTCCAACCTATTAAAGCACTTACATTACATAAAAGCTAAATCAGTACATCATAACATTATTAAACCACTACATATCTACAATACTAAATGTTTAATATCACAATATGTGCGTATTCATGTGTTTGCACCTTTGTGTGCGTCTCTTCACAGTCCCCGTTCTATAAGGTGTATTTTTACCTTTAAAGAAAAAATTTGATTCTACTTCTTGCATCAGTTACCTGATATGGATGGCATGTCTTGCTGGGTATGCATGGGTGTCTGAGCTGTGTGCTAGTATTTTAAACAGCCAGCTCGGTACATTCAGCTTGTCAACACCTCTTACAAAAAGAAGTAGTGATGAAGTCAGTCTCGCTTCCACTTTGAGCTATTAGAGATAGACATGCATGTCATTGTTAGCTCTCTGTGTCCTTTTAAGGGCCAGCCGGCTGCCCTGTTCTGAGCCAACTGCAATTTTCCCAAGTCCCTCTTTGTGGCACCTGACCACACTACTGAACAGTAGTCTAGATGCAACAAAACTAGGGCCTGTAGGACCTGCCTTGTTGATGGTGTTGTTTAGAAGGCAGAGTAGCACTATATTATGCACAGACTTCTCCCCATTTTAGCTACTGTTGTACCAATATGTTTTGACTGACAGTTTACATTCCAGGGTTACTCCAAGCAGTTTAGTCACCTCAACATCCACATTCATTATATGTAGTTGAGGTTTAGGGTTTAGTGAATGATTTGTCCCAAATACAATGCTTTTAGTTTTGTTAATATTTAGGACTAACTTATTCCTTGCAACCCATTCCGAAACTAACTCATCCGCATACATAAACACACTGGCTTTACTCAAAGTCAGTGGCATGTCTTTAGTAAATATTGAAAAAAGTAAGGAGGCAAAACAGCTACCCTGGGGAATTCCTGATTCTACCTGGATTATGTTTGAGAGGCTTCCATTAAAGAACACCCTCTGTGTTCTGTTAGACAAGTAACTCTTTATCCACATTACAGCAGGTGGTGTAAAGCCATAACACATACACTACCATTCAAAAGTTTGGGGTCACTTAGAAATGTCCTTGTTTTTGAAAGAAAAGCAATTTTTTGGTCCATTAAAATAACATTAAATTGATTAGAAATACAGTGTAGCCATTGTTAATGTTGTCAATAACTATTGTAGCTGGAAACGGCAGATTTGTTATGGAATATCTACATAGGTGTACAGAGGTCCATTATCAGCAACCATGACTCCTGTGTTCCAATGGCACATTGTGTTAGCCTTTTTAAAATGATAAACTTTGATTAGCTAAGTGATCATTAGAAAACCCTTTTTCAATTATGTTAGCACAGCTGAAAACTGTTGTGCTTATTAAAGAAGGAATACAACTGGCCTTCTTATGACCAGTTGACTATCTGGAGCATCAGCATTTGTGGGTTTGATTACAGGCTCAAAATGGCCAGAAACAAAAACCTTTCTTCTGAAACTCGTCAGTCTATCCTTTTTCTGAGAAATTAAGGCTATTCCATAAGAGAAATTGCCAGGAAACTGAAGATCTCGTACAACGCTGTGTACTACTACCTTCACAGAACAGCACAAACTGGCCCTAACCAGAATAGAAAGAGTGGGAAGCCCCAGTGCACAACTGAGCAAGAGGACAAGTACATTAGAGTGTCTAGTTTGAGAAACAGATGCCTCACAAGTCCTCAACTGGTAGCTTCATTAAATAGTACCCGCAAAACACCAGTCTCAACGTCAACAGTGAAGAGGTGATTCCGGGATGCTGGCCTTCTAGGCAGAGTTGCAAAGAAAAGCCATATCTCAGACTGGCCAATAAAAAGAAAAGATTAAGATGGGCAAAAGACCACAGACACTGGACAGAGGAAGATTGGAAAAATTTGTTTTGGACAGACGAATCTAAGTTTGAGGTGTTCGGATCACAAAGAAGAACATTCGTGAGACGCAGAAAAAATGAAAAGAAGCTGGAGGAGTGCTTGACGCCATCTGTCAAGCATGGTGGAGGCAATGTGATGGTCTGGGGGTGCTTTGGTGGTGGTAAAGTGGGAGATTTGTACAGGGTAAAAGTTATCTTGGATAAGGAAAGCTATCACTCCATTTTGCAACACCCATGCCATACCCTGTGGATGGCGCTTAATTGGAGCCAATTTCCTCCTACAACAGGACAATGACCCAATGCACAGCTCCAAACTATGCAATAACTATTTAGGGAAGAAGCAGTCAGCTGGTATTCTGTCTATAAAGGAGTGGCCAGCACAGTCACTCCTATTGATCTGTTGTGGGAGCAGCTTGACCATATGGTACGTAAGAAGTGCACATGAAGCCAGTCCAACTTGTGGGAGGTGCTTCAGGAAGCATGGGGTTAAATCTTTTCAGATAACCTCAACAAATTGACAACTAGAATGCCAAAGGTCTGCAAGGCTGTAATTGCTGCAAATGGAGGATTCTTTGACGAAAGCAAAGTTTGAAGGACACAATTATTTCAATTTAAAAAATAATTATTTATAACCATGTCAACATATTGAATATATTTCCTATTCATTTTGCAACTCATTTCATGTATGTTTTCATTGAAAACAAGGACATTTCTAAGTGACCCCAAACTTTTGAACGGTAGTGTACGTTTTTCCAGCAGTAGACTATCATCGGTAAACGTCAAAAGCTGCACTGAAGTGTAACAAGACAGCCTCCACAATCATTTTATCATCAATTTCTCGCAGCCAATCATCAGTCATTTGTGTAAATGCTGTGCTTGTGGAGTGTCCTTCCCTATAAGCATGCTGAAAGTCTGTTGTCAATTTGTTTACTGTGAAATAGCATTGTATCTGGTTAACAAAAAAAAGACAGAAGTTTACTAAGGGTTGGTAACAGGCTTATTGTTCAGCTATTTGAGCCAGTAAAGGGGGCTTTAATATTCTTGGGTAGTGGAATGACTTTTGCTTCCCTCCAGGCCTGAGGGCACACACTTTCTAGTAGGCTTAGATTGAAGAGGTTATTACTTTGGAATGCAGTGTTTGGTTTTCAACCAGGCATAATGGGACCCATGTTGTCTAAAAAGTTGACTCAAGTTTGTCAAGAAGCATCTGGATGATCATCAAGACTTTTGGAAGAATATTCTAGAAGAAGGTTTTGGTTGAAGATCTGATGACATTCAGTATTAAAAAAAATGCAAAAGTAGAGAAAATTAGAAAGGGGCCAAATACTTCTTTCCAGCTGGTGCAGTCCCATGGCAGTACGTGGTGGTGTGATCCATCCTCCACAGTGCCACCCCAAGATTATATTTTAAGAGCCACCCACAGCTATTATAAAATGAGCAAATATATTCCATTAAAGTTGAATCTGTGTTTGTGTCAGTTAAGAATGGATCAAAATCTGGAGGAAAATGGGGGAGGGTCATGCATTTAATATTTCAGTCAAGGGGGAGGGTTTATTTAAAAAATTATGTTTTACATAGTCCAGGGGGATCATGTAATTGATTACATTTTTAAAATCCTGGCTTCAACTGTCTGGCAGACGGCAGACAGCGTGTATGGAGCGGTTTGCTGATGTCAACGTTGAGAACAGTGCCCCATGGTGGCGGTGGGGTTATGGTATGGGCCATTCCATTATAGGCTGTGACTTACTTAGAATTAAATACAAACTAAACGAAAAATGACTTCAGTGCCTTTGAATACATTTTTAGAAACAGGAGTTTGGACAGTCTGTGGCTTCATGCTCATGCGTTGGTGTCAGAAGAGCAGGCCAGCGGCGAATATGCTCTCCACACTTGCAGAGCCCCTGGGGATGCTAAACACCCTTAGGGCCACTTGCTAGGCTGAGCTTATAGGTTGGCATACATGTTTTTAGGCAAAATAACCCCATAAAAATGTAAAGCTCCTTGATAATATACCAGGCCTATTGAGCCAAAATCAAGGCGAATGGCGGATTCCACTATTGTTGCTCAGCTAATGTTGCTCACATCACACACACACGTTCTGTAAAGCATGTGTGCTACCTAACTGCCTGATTCCATCAGAATTACATTTTTTATGTAATTTTATTAACAGGATAATCCGCTTGCAAGCTAACATTGCTCGACCCCTTGCCTAAATCGAAAGAAATGCCATAACTCTTTAGCTGGTTACGTATTGTAGCGACCCGCACAGACAGCTGTGTGTTATGTGTTAGGCTATTAGTGGGTTGTGTTGTACTTACCAGTGTTCGCGGGGTCCGACATGCCAATCAACCTGCTATCTGCCAATCACGGGAATGCCTGGAATGTTCTGATGCCGGGAATCCTGGTGGTTGGCGGAGTGGCGTGGAGTGGGGTTGGGCAGGGGGATGGAGCATTGGAAGTTAAGACCAGGTTTAGCCATTGTTCTTTCTCTTATGTCTGGCCTTCACAAGAGAAGGTCACGGTTGGCTTGTGGGTATCTTTCATTTATTTGGCGTGGGCTACGGCCAAACATTAGCCTGTGTAAAGTTGGGTTAATAAACCGTCAATTCGTAAACTCAATCCTCTGTCTGGACAATTGTTCCTTTATGATCTAGTCAGGTCATTACAGTATTAAACAGTTTCATCTGCCAGCTTCTTACCTTCTTATTACTTTGCCCGGTCAGATCCACTGATAGTCACCGGCTATAAACTGCCTTCTTCACTTCTGTCGAGTTGGAGAAAATTCTACTGAAACATGTCCTAGGTCCGGACACTCCCACTTAAATTGTGTAAGAAGCTAACCATCTGATTCGTTTTTGTTGTTGTCAATGAACGCATTCACCCCCGTAGAAATAGAACGATCATTCAATGTCTATGTTCATCACTATATATATATATATATATATTTGTTTTTATTTTATTGAATATCCGAAACATACAGTGTACTTGCATTGAAGCCGCTCAACAGCTACATCATACCAGTCATCCAACAGACTCCCATTCAGAGCGACACACAGAAACATCCAGGGTCAATGCCCTGCTCAAGGGCACGTTGGCAGATCTCCCACCAGGCCAAAAAACGTGAACCCGAACCCTCCAAGATCCCCCCACAGTTCCCCAATAGCTGTCCATCGGCCATATGTTCATCACTTTGTAAATCTTGCTACAGAAGATTAATTTTCTCAACCCCCCAAAAAATAAGCTGAAATATCTACTTAACACAAAAGAATTGTCCAGCTAGTTTTCTTGAATAAGACAGATAACGTTAGATGGTGTAATATTCATTGCAGGCAGATGTTTTGTCTCTGATATAGTTACGACGTTACTAAAACTATTACATTTACACATTTTATGGATAGATTGTGGTGCACTATTCAAAGTGACCACTGTATGTCGCTGCTTGTAGTTACTGCACATACTAGCTTTTACCGATGGCCGACGTTCAAGTACGCACCACTTGTGTCTATCAGTGCAATAAACAACGGCTAGCACACACGGACGCAGATCAAACCCTTCCCGAACAATTACCACAATAAAACAAAAATATCGCAATTAGCTACATCTCCACCCGATCCTAATGAAGGATCTCCGGCCTGACTGACTAGGAGATGGGAATACTTAACATAATAGACCAGGTAGGTAACGCAAATTAAAGCTAGCTACGGTCGGTATTCCTTTAGGAAACCGTTGTTTTCTTTATCACTGCTTCCTTATGAGGGCGGGTTTGATAGATAGCTAGCAAACGTTAGCTTGCTAGGTCTCGCTAATACGGTGCTTGGCCTAAGCTCGTTTATGGCCATTTTAACGATACAGTGTAATCACATTTTACATGCTCCAATAAAATGAAGTATAACGTGGGACTGTATTGTTTGCTAAAAGTATCTCCGCTGATTTGTTCGCTTGCTAATGCCTAACTACTAAATGTGGCAATATCATGTACACACCAGCTTTCCTATCCAGGCTATCATCCCATAGCTAACGTAGTTAGCTAGCTGGTACCGGTATGGACGACGACATATTCTGAATAGTAGCCAGCTATCGATTTGGCTAAGCATTTGGGATTTTATGATTTTCAGTATGAACAACTTGTTTAGACGTCAATAACCAACAATATAGGAGTAATGACGGTCACATTCTTAACCAACTAACTGACAACTAGGAAACTAACGTAAGCTATCTAGATCGATACGTCGTCGCTGCAGTAAGCATTAGTTAGCTATGGACTGTGCTGTCACTACTGTGTTGGTAAAGTCTCGAGCTAACTGGACATAATTATGTATTCCGCTAACTTTTTATAGTTGCATGTTGTACAGAAATGCAATCAGCTGTTACGATTTAATTACTGCGTGCGTGAGGCGTTTTCCAATTCCAAGCGAAGTACGTTGTGTTGGGTGCACGCAGCTAACATTGGCAAATATGACAAGTAGTGTCTGTCTGTATAGCAAGTCCCAGTCAAGTGGATAGCTAGCTAATGTCATTCGTCCACCCCGTGTTATCAGGGAAGCATCACACATTTTATAGCGTAATGCCCAGATCCCACACCTGTCTATGACAATGACCTCTTATAATATTAACTTGCATGATGCAGCAGCACAATGCAAAGAAGTTTGCAAGAAATTGGACCAGATAACGCAGGTCCATTATATATATTTTTATTTACAGGATCAGGATGTCAGTTATGCATGCACAATCTGAAAATATGTAATGTGTCTATATTCTCTTCCAGACTTTGCTGGTCCAGGCTATATTTAGCCGAAATGCAGAGGAAGTGAAGTTTTTGTTGCACAAGAATGATGAAGTCAATGCACTGGTAAGATGGCTCGCTACACATTAACATGCCCTTGTGTGAATCAATTTACTCCACATTTCCTATGGTACCCATACTAGACACTTTCTTAATGGGCCAGCCAGTTAAACAGCAAGGAATTACCTCTCCAATCCTCTACAGGCTTTGACCTCCTGTGCATGTGACCTTAAACTTTGATTTGATTTGACCTTCCTGTCAACTGTGAATCAGATGTAGTTAACGCAACAGAGTAAATAAATAATGCTATGTGGAGCAGTAATGTTATACCCACAGTATTTCACACTTCACATTCTTGGTCACAGTTTTCAACAGTATCTGTGCATGTTGTTCTCTTCAAAAACCATCTTGAGTGTAAGCTGTATTTTGTGTGTGGTTGCATTGCACACAAGTGCATATGCCCCATGTATTTGAAGACAAGGAAAAGATTAGTTTACGGTTAAGGGATTGATGGGAGGAAAAGCTTAGCATTGAGAGATTGAAAGCATCTTCTTCCATCCAAGTGTGTGGCGGATCAGTCTAGATTCCTTGCTCGTTCAGTCCATCCCTCTGGTAATCTGACCAGCTGGTTGTCAGGTTAGAGCCCTGACACCATTCTCTAGGTCCACTTAATACACACACAGCCAGTCTTAACATTTAGTTTCACAGGTGCTGAAACAGGGCAAGGTGAGGGCACCTAATGTGAATAGTGGTGTATAGAAAGTGGAAAGGAACTTCTACAGTGGAGAGGAAGAGGTCTCAAATTGCTGAGTGCATGCTTTCAATCAGCATCGGTTCAAATATGGCTTGCTGCCAATATGTAAATTCAGTAGCTGCAATTTGTTAAATGTCACAACAACCTAAATCAGGTTCTATTGTATATTAATATATTTTGCATTTACAATGGAGTCAATATTTGGCAGAGGTCAAATATTATATCACTGTCAATACTCAGTTGAAGCCACTAGCCCTCGGGCTATTCAATCACTGCTTCAAGTCAAAGAAGACATTCTGTTCTACCACAGCAAAAGTAATATGCAGTTGAGCTCCCTTTGCTTCACTTTCACATGGTTAACATTGTTTTGATTCCTACATGCATCCAAACAGGAATTCTTGCTATGCAAGATAACATTTTTGACTTGTACGCCCAAAACCCACAGGGATTTGTTGTCCTTAAAACAGCCTCTCATCCCGGAGGCCCAAAATCCTCAAACGGCTTCCTCCTCCAGTCAGTCAGTCAGTGATTGAATGATGCGTATGGAGAATAAGACAGCAATTTCCTTACTAGGGCTGTGAGGGTGAGACCGGGCCTGAGCCCTCATTCCCCACACGCCTCCCTTCCTTCCTTTCACTGTCATGAGTCATTCACTGGTGGGTTTACACTGCACACACACATTCCAGTACGGAGGACAGGGTCCGTTAACAGGCTAAAGATGCCCGAGCAATTTTTCTCACTGAGGTGGATTTCAAGCCCTTCCGGTTTACAGAATGAAAAAAATAAAATCTGGTTTTGCCACATTTTTAGATACAGCATACCTAATCCCAACTAATAATTTTCTGTGAAAAATAGTTCATACTGAATATTCTGAGGAGACGGACTACAGGCCAACATGTATGACATACCTTTTTACTTTAGTTTTTTGCAGGATGGCTATTTCTTTCTGTATTTTCAATATCCTGTAATTTAAAGCTATTTTATGTAGTTGGTTTCAAGTTCAAACCTATTAGCAGCGGTATTACGTTTTATATTCTCGGCCTTTGAGGTGTATCGTTCAACTTGCTGTTTGTTTTTAATACAATGATGTGATCAAAACCAACTGTGGGCATTAATCTGGGTCCTTGCTGACTGTTTCTCTGTCTGCTCTCTCTCCTCAGGACCAAGAACGCCGTACCCCCTTACATGCTGCTGCGTGTTTGGGCGACGTTCACATTATGGACCTCCTCATTAATTCAGGTAACGTTCTCCAGCATGAGACAGACACTTTTCAGAGTGATTTGCATTATTCGCTCAATTATCCCTATCATATTATGGAATAAAGGTTCATCTCATTATCTGTTAGAATATCAACCAGCATTGAAACCCTTCCCTATAGTCAGAGGTTGATAAGCCCTATCCTAAATGAATATACTGCTAATGAAACCAGAGACGTGTGCAAATGTCACTGACCATCTGAGATCTGAGGGCCATTGTGATTAGCTGAATGTGCAGTAGAGCTGAAAGCTACAGAATTGTTGACTGAGTTTGCTCGCTCTCTCTCAGGTGCTAGTATTAATGCTAAGGACCAAGGCTGGCTGACACCCCTGCATCGGGCAGCTGCCTCACGGAACGAAGTAAGACCGTGATGTCAAGTACTATATGTAAAACCTTCTACAGTCATTTCACTTGAATTCCTCATCTGTCTTAATAGCATTGCTCAGCTTTTGAAATAGAATTTGCATACTTATAACCCATCACCTCCTTTCTTGAATGAGTAGCTATATGAATGTCAGTGATAGTCACACTCCTCATCCTTTTTATTTATTCTCCTTCCGTCTTTCCCAGAAGGCCGTGGGGCTGCTTCTGAAGCAGGATGCGGAGGTCAATCTGCGAGATAAGTTTTGGCAGACGCCATTGCACGTGGCGGCGGCAAACCGGGCCACACGCTGCGCTGAGGCCCTAATCCCCAAGCTGAGCAGCCTGAACGTAGCAGACCGCTCCGGCAGGACGGCCCTGCACCATGCAGCACACAGCGGCCATGTGGAGGTTAGGGGTCATAGGGTGGAGGGTTATGAGTAACACTGAAATGGCACCCAATCCCCTATATAGTGTACTACTTTTGACCAGGGCCCGCATAGGGTCCCCTATATAGGGAATAGGTGCCAATTCAGACGTAGCCTAGGTGATTAACTGTTCATCCTCTACTCAGAAAGGTGTCTTGAGTGTGCTGGTTTTAACTTATTATCTGCTGTCTGTTTCCAGATGGTGAATTTGCTCCTCAACAAAGGGGCGAACTTGAGTGCCAGTGATAAGAAGGAGAGGCAGCCAATCCACTGGGCCGCATACCTCGGTGGGTGGGACCTTAGAATGAACACATTTCCTGAAAGTAGCTTAGTTTCCATACAATTTGCGACAGATTTGAAATTGAATGTTCTGAAATCTTTATAGAAAAATATGGGCATTTTCCCTCCAGAGATGTTTCCATCAAACAGATTTTTTGCAGATTAAAGGCTGTACGGGATGACATAGTGCATATAAAAATAACTTTTGCTGTTAAATTCCCATGTACCGAATGGAAAAATACAAGTTACATGGATTTCCATCGCATTTTGTCACGAACTGTAGCAAATGTATCCACTCTGGTCTTGGCACATGCACTCTAGCCAACAGCTCGCATACTGTTATGGATAAGAACGATATTATTTGTATGTGTCAAAAGGCAGCCAAGCATCGATCATCATGTCACCAGAATAAGACCCTCAATATTTATTGGAAAGGAGCATCAAGCTCATCACCTTGCACTTTCACCTCCTGTGAAGTTCATCATAACTTATTTAATCTGTTGCCTAATAAACTGCATGCTTTCCCGAGTCGTAGTGGGAGGACCACAGAACATATTGCGTGACTCCAAGTTTACTTCATTATGATGGTTATTATATTAATATTTGCGCATAAAGGCATTTCCACCACAATTTCTAGCATAATTAATTTTACAAACACAAAAAGATTGAACAAACAAATTGTCGGCGTTTATAAAATTGTACCGGCATTTCATGTTTCCATCAGCCCGGTCTTCACTTTTTTCATGCGTCATGTATTTCAGCCGCATTAAATGGTTGAATGAGGTTACTGACACTTCTCTCATTGGTCTGAGCAAAGGCACTGTACATTGATCAGACTCACTGATCTACAAATCAACTTGCTTTCTAGACTTCCCATCAAGGCATCTTCATATACAGTGCATTTGGGAAAGTATTTGGATCCCTTGACTTTTTCCACATTTTGTTATGTTACAGCCTTATTCTAAAATTATTTAAATAAAACAAATTTCCTCATCAATCTACACACAATAATGACAAAGAGAAGACATGTTTTTAGAAATGTTTGCGAATTAAAAAATAAAATGAAATCAGTATTCAGACCTTTTACTCAGTGCTTGGTTGAAGCTCCTTTGGTAGCGATTACAGTCTCGAGTCTTGGGTATGACGCTACAAGCTTTGCACACCTGTATTTGGGGAGTTTCTCTGAGCTCTGTCAGGTTGGATGGGGAGCATCGCTGCACAGCTATTTTCAGGTCTCTCCAGAGATGTTCGATCGGATTCAAGTCCGTACTCTGGCTGGACCACTCAAGGACATTGAGACTTGTCCCGAAGCCACTCCTGCTCTGTCTTGGCTGTGTGCTTACGGTTGTTGTCCTGATGTTATTCTTGGCATTCAGGCCAAAGAGTTGAATCTTGGTTTCATCACACCAGAGAATCTTGTTTCTCATGGTCTGCGTCCTTTAGGTGCCTTTTGGCTGCCAGCTCTAGGAATAGTCTTGGTGGTTCCAAAATTCTTCCATTTTAAGAATGATGGAGGCCATTGTGTTCTTGGGGACCTTCAATGCTGCAGACATATTTTTTGTACCCTTCCCCAGATCTGTACCTCAACACAATCCTGTCTCGGAGCTCTACGGACAATTCCTTCGACCTCATGGCTTGACTCTAACGTGCACTGTCAACTGTGGGACCTTATATCAACATGTGTGTTCCTTTCCAAATCATGTCCAATCAATTGAATTTACCACAGGTGGACTCCAATCAAGTTGTAGAAACTTCTCAAGGATGATCAATGGAAACAGGATGCACCTGAGCTCAATTTCGAGTCTCATAGCAAAGGGTCTGAATACTTATGTAAATAAGGTATTTCTGTTTATTTTTAATACATTTGAAAAAATGTCCAAAAACCTGTTTTCGTTTTGTCATAATGGGGTATTGTGGGTAGATTGATGGGGAAATTATTTAATACATTTTAGAATAAGGCTGTAAGGTAACCAAATGTAGAAATAGTCAAGGGGTCTGAATACTTTCCAAGTACACTGTACAAAGATAAGAAAAACTTTGCCGAATCACATATCCTCACGCACAAGCAGAAGATTGACTTGGATTTCATTAACCTATCCGTGTGTGTCTGTATATGTTCCATGATTCTATGGTTGTCTCCTCTTCCCTCAGGGCATCTGGAGATCGTGAAGCTACTGGTGTCGCGGAGTGCGGACGCCATGTGCAGGGACAAGCGAGGTTATACCCCGCTCCACGCCGCAGCTGCCAGCGGCCAGATCGAGGTGGTCAAGTACTTGCTGCGGTTGGGGTCAGAGGTGAGGGGTCAGGGGGTGAGGCTCCATCAGGTCACCATCATATGGTCACTCCATGTGTCAGGTGGTTTCCTATTGTTGAAATGTGCTTTTTTTACATTTTTATCTCCGGACCATATAACATCCCCAAACCCCACCATCATCTCTAGTTGTTGTCTAATTTCTACCTTCTCTTTATCTCTGCGTCAGATTGACGAGCCCAACGCTTTTGGGAACACAGCGCTCCACATGGCGTGCTACACAGGCCAAGAGGCGGTTGCCAACGAGCTGGTGAACCGAGGCGCCAACGTCAACCAGCCAAACCAGCGCGGCTGCACGCCGCTGCACCTGGCCGCTGTCTCCACCAACGGGGCGCTTTGCCTCGAGCTGCTAGTTAACAACGGTGCTGACGTCAACATGCAGGTCAGTTAGAGTAGGCTGGGGAAAAAGGGATTGGTTGCACCATAAATGGCACCCTATTCCTTATATAGTGCACAAATGTGTATATACAGTGCCTTGCAAAAGTATTCATCCCCCTTGGCTTTTTTTCCCTATTTTGTTGCATTACAACCTGTCATTTAAATAGATTTTTATTTGGGTTTCATGTAATGGACATACACAAAATAGTCCAAATTGGTGAAGTGAAATGGAAAAAATAACTTGTTTCAAAAAATTCCTAAAAATTTAAAATGGAAAAGTGGTGCTTGCATATGTATTCACCCCCTTTGCTATGAAGCCCCAAAATAAGATCTGGTGCAACCAATTACCTTCAGAAGTCACATAATTAGTTAAATAAAGTCCACCTGTGTGCAATCTAAGTGTCACATGATCGGGGTACATATCCACCTGTTCTGAAAGGTCCCAGAGTCTGCAACACCACTAAGCAAGGGGCACCACCAAGCAAGTGGCACCATGAAGACCAAGGAGCTCTCCAAACAGGTCAGGGACAAAGTTGTGGAGAAGTACATATCAGGGTTGGGTTATAAAAAAAATCAGAAACTTTGAACCCCACGGAGCACCATTAAATCCATTATTTAAAAAATGGAAAGACTATGGCACCACAACAAACCTGCCAAGAGAGGGCTGCACACCAAAACTCATGGACCAGGCAAGGAGGGCATTAATCAGAGGCGCAACAAAGAGATCCCTGAAGGAGCTGTAAAGCTCCACAGCGCCGATTGGAGTATCTGTCCATAGGACCACTTTAAGCCATACACTCCACAGAGCTGGGCTTTACGGAAGAGTGGCCAGAAAAAAAGCCATTGCTTAAAGAAAACATAAGCAAACACGTTTGGTGTTTGCCAAAAGGCATGTGGGAGACTCCCCAAACATATGGAAGAAGGTACTCTGGTTAGATGAGACTAAAATGTAGCTTTTTGGCCATCAAGGAAAATGCTATGTTTGGCTCAAACCCAACACCTCTCATCACCCCGAGAACAGCATCCCCACAGTGAAGCATGGTGGTGGCAGCATCATGCTGTGAGGATGTTTTTCATCTGCAGAGACTGGGATACTGGTCAGAATTGAAGGAATGATGGATGGCGCTAAATACAGGGAAATTCTTGAGGGAAACCTGTTTCAGTCTTCCAGAGTTTTGAGACTGGGACGGAGCTTCACCTTCCAGCAGGACAATGACCCTAAGCATACTGCTAAAGCAACACTCGAGTGGTTTAAGGGGAAACATTTAAATATCTTGGAATGGCCTAGTCAAAGCCCGGACCTCAATTCAATTGAGAATCTGCGGTATGACTCTCTTTGGTCAAATAGTCCTTACTTTGCCTGTAGGTGTGTTGGGTCATTGTCCTGTTGAAAAACAAATCATAGTCCCACTAAGCGCAAACCAGATGGGATGACTTATAGCTGCAGAATGCTGTGGTAGCCATGCTGGTTAAGTGTGCCATGAATTCTAAATAAATCACTGGCAGTGTCACCAGCAACGCACCATCACATCTCCTCCATGCTTCACGGTGGGAACCACACATGCAGAGATCATCCGTTCACCTACTCTGCGTCTCACAAAGACGGCAGTTGAAACTAGAAATCTCAAATTTCAACTCATCAGGCCAAAGGACAGAGTTCCACCAGTCTAATGGCCATTGCTCGTGTTTCTTGGCCCAAGCAAGTCTCTTCTTATTGGAGTCCTCTGGTAGCGGTTTCTTTACAGCAATTTGACCACGAAGGCCTGATTCACGCAGTGTCCTCTAAACAGTTGATGTAGAAATGTGTCTTTTACTTGAACTGTGAAGCATTTATTTGAGCTGCAATCTGAAGTGAAGTTAACTCTAATCAACTTAACCCCTGCAGCAGAGGCTTCCTTTCCTGTGGCAGTACTCATGAGAGCCAGTTTCATCATAGCGCTTGATGGTTTTTGCGACTGCTCTTGAAGAAACTTTAAAAGTTCTTGAAATTTTCCGGATTGACTGACCTTCATGTCTTAAAGTAATGATGGACTGTCATTTCTCTTTGCTTATTAGAGTTGTTCTTGATATGATATGGACTTGGTATTTTACCAAATAGGGCTATCGTCTGTATACCACCCCTACCTTGTCACAACACAACTGATTGGCTCAAATGCATTAAGAAGGAAAGAAATTCCACAAATGGAACTTTAACAAGGCACACCTGTTAATTGAAATGCATTCCAGGTGACTACCTCATGAAGCTGGCTGAGAGAATGCCAAGGTGTGCAAAGCTGTCATCAAGGCAAAGGGAGGCTACTTTGAATAATCTCAAATATAACGTTTTTGGTTACCTCTTAATTTCATATGTGTTATTTCAAAGTTTTGATGTCATTACTGTTATTCTACAATGTAGAAAATAGTAAAAATAAAGAAAAACCCTTGAATGAGTAGGTGTGTCCATACTTTTGACTGGTACTGTATATACAGTGCATTCAGAAAGTATTCAGACCCATTCCCCTTTTCCACATTTTGTTACGTTACAGCCTTATTCAAAAAATATATATATATTTTTAAATCTCACCAATCTACACAATACTATAATAATGACATTGCGAAAAAAAGGTTTTATTAATTTGAGCAAATTTATTACAAATGAACTGAAATACCTTATTTACATAAGTATTCAGAACCTTTATTACGAGAGTCAAAATTGAGCTACGGTGCATCCTGTTTCCATTGATCACCCTTGATGTTTCTACAACTTGATTGGATTTGACCTGTGGTATATTAAATTGATTGAACATGATTTGGAATGGCACACACCTGTCTATGTAAGGTCCCACTGTTTACAGTGCATGTCAGAGCAAAAACCACGCCATGAGGTCGAAGGAATTGTCCGTAGAGCTCCGAGACAGGATTGTGTCGAGGCACAGATCTGGGGAAAGGTACCAAAACATTTCTGCAGCATTGAAGATCCCCATGAACACAGTGGCCTCCATCATTCTCAAATGGAACAAGTTTGAAACCACCAAGACTCTTCCAAGAGCCGGCTGCCCGGCCAATCTGAGCAATCGGTGAGAAGAGCCTTTGTCAGGGAGGTGACCAAGAACCCGATGGTCATTCTGACAGAGCTCCGGAGTTCCTCTGTGGAGATTAGAGAACCTTCCAGAAGGACAACCATCTTGGACTTTGCCAAAAGGCACCTAAAGACTCAGACCATGAGAAACAAAATTCTCTAGTTTGATGAAACCAAGATTGAACTCTTTGGCCTGAATGCCAAGCGTTACGTCTGTAGGAAACCTGGCACCATCTCTATGGTGTAGCATGATGGTGGCAGCATCATGCGGTGAGGATGTTTTTCAGTGGCAGGGACTGGGAGACTCGTCAGGAATGAGGAAAATATTAACATTGTGCAATGCAGAGATCCTTGATGAAAACCTGCTCCAGAGTGCTCAGGACCTCAGACTGTGGATAAGGTTCACCTTCCAACAGGAAAACGACCCTAAGCACACAACTAAGACAATGCAGGACTGGCTTTGGGACAAGTCTCTGAATGGCCTTGAGTGGCCCGGACTTGAACCGGATGTAACATCTCTGGAGAGACCTGAAAATAGCTGTGCAGCGACGCTCCTTATCCAACCTGACAGAGCTTGAGGGGATCTGCAGAAATAAATGGGAGAAACTCCCCAAATATAGGTGTGCCAAGCTTGTAGCGTCATACCCAAGAAGACTCGGCTGTAATCGCAGCTAAAGGTGCTTAAACAAAGTACTGAGTAAAAAGTCTGAATACTTATGTAAATGTAGTATTTCCTGTTGTATTTTTTATTACATTTGCAAAAATGTCTAAACCTGTTTCTGCTTTGTCGTTTTAATGATTTTCCGAATAAGGCTGTAACGAAACAAAATCTGAAAGTCAAAGATCTGAATACTTTCTGAATGCACTGTGTGTGTGTGTGTATGTACAGTGGGCTCCAACATTACTGGCACCCCTGACTGGCAATGCACAAATAATACTTAAAAAAATATGAACAATATAATTATAGAGAGAAACTCAAAATACCAACATGTGAGAAATACTGTACTTTATTCATGTTTCAATGCAACCAACCAAAATCATTCAATTATTTAATACAAAATAAATTTAACCAAAATCAAGGTTTCATAATTATTGGCACTCCTCATTTAGTACTAAGTGCAATCACCTCTGGCAAGGATAACAGCATGGAGTCTTTTCCTGTAATATTTGACAAGGTTAAGGAACACATTTGGAGGGATTTTGGACCATTTCTCTATGCAGATTCTTTCAAGATCCTTCACATTCTTAGGTTTGCTCTTATCAACTTTGCTCTTATCAATTTTGGTCTCATCTGACCAGAGCACCTTCTTCCTGTCATAATTTAAATGGCGTTTGGCAAACTTCAAGTGCTTGCGTCTGTGTCTTGGGGTCATTAAGGGCTTTCTTCTGGTAACCCTTCCAAAGAGCCTGTGGATGTGGAGGTAGCGTCTGATGGTGCTTTTTGAAACCTGGTGACCCCAAGACGCCACCAAGGCCTGCAATTCTTTCAGTGATTCTTGGGGATTTTGTTGCTTTTCTCACCATTCTCCTCCCCATCCTGGGGGGCAAAATGCATTTGCGTCCTCTACCCGTGAGGTTATCAACTGTTCCATATCTTTTGAATTTTCTAATAATTGCCCTGACAGTGCTCAGTGGTATATTCAATCGTTTGTGCATCTTCTTGTAGCCATTACCAGATTTATGAAGGTCTACGACCATCTGTCTCTTTTGAACTGCCAGTTCTATTGTTTTCTTCATGGTGTTGGATGACAAAGGGATATTGCATGCCTGTTACCTCATGTTGATACCCTAGTGAAACAGGAAGTGATGTAATGGCTCAATATAGTTCCTCTTGCGAATATAGGGGGTGCTGTTTCGACTTAGCATAAATTGGTCTCCAGATTAAACTGCCTAGTACTCAATTCTTGCTCGTACAATATGCATATTATTATTATTATTGGATAGAAAACACTCTCTAGTTTCTATAACCGTTGGAATTATGTCTGAGTGAAACAGAACTCATTCTACAGCACTTTCCCTGACAGGGAGTGAGATTTCAGAAATCTTGGCCCCTGTTCCCAGGTCAGTTTTAATGTCCCTGTGAATGCTATGGGGATACAAACACTGCCTACGCCTTCCTCTAGATGTCAGTAAGTGGTGACAATTTGAATGGAGTCGATTGCGCAATCAGGGCCTGTATAAAAGACCAAAGAGCGGAAGTACATGTCTTTTCTTCCCTGCGCTTGGCGCACGATGGACGTCGGACTGGCCTCTTTCCAAGCTTTGGTTTAGCCAGTAATATATCGCCGGTCATGTTTTTACTTGTTATAGGTGTTAAAAACATCATAAGGTAGTTAATTTAAACCGTTTTATAGCAATTTATATCCGTTTAGTGCGATTTTCTGGCATTTCTTTGTGACGCACTTCCAAGAACTGGGCACTTTTCTAGTACATGCCGAACGTTAGTGGCCATTTCGACGGGACAAGAGGACATCTTTCGACCAAAAGACGATTAGACCGGAGAAAGGATACATTGCCCAAGATTCTGATGGGAGTTCAGCTAATAGTAAGAACTATTTATGATGATAAATCGTTGTTCTGTAGAAAAATGTTAAACGCATATTCCGCCATTTTCTTTGGGGTAGCTTCGCTTTGGCGCACCCTGTATTGAACAGTAAGGATAATTAAAAAAATGTAATTCAGCGATTGCATTAAGAACTAATTTGTCTTTCAATTGCTGTCCACCCTGTATTTTTTAGTCAAGTTTATGAATATTTATTCATTAGACTAGATCACTGTCCAATATGGCGCCCGACATTTTCAGGCCAGTTTTGCTACTATTCTCTTGTATAACCATTTTTTTGTGGCTAAATATGCACATTTTCGAACAAACTCTATATTTTTATGTTGTAATATGATGTTACAGGAGTGTCATCGGAAGAATTCTGAGAAGGTTAGTGAAAAAATTAATACATTTTGGTGGTGATAATGCTATCGCTCTTTTTGCCATGAATCAATGCTGGGGTAATGTTTGCACATGTGGTATGCTAATATAACGATTTATTGTGTTTTCGCTGTAAGACACTTAGAAAATCTGAAATATTGTCTGGATTCACAGGATCTGTGTCTTTCAATTACTGTACGCTGTGTATTTTTAAGAAATGTTTTATGATTAGTAATTAGGTAATACACGTTGCTCTCTGTATTTATTCTAGTCGAGTTGTGATGGTGGGTGCAATTGTAAACTATGATTTCTACCTGAAATATGCACATTTTTCTAACAAAACCTATCCTATACAATAAATATGTTATCATACTGTCATCTGATGAGGTTTTTTCTTGGTTAGTGGCTATCAATATCTTTATTTGGCCGAATTGGTGATAGCTACTGGTGGAGAGAAAAAATGGTGGACAAAGAAAAATGGTGTCTTTTGCTAACGTGGTTAGCTAATAGATTTACATATTGTGTCTTCCCTGTAAAACATTTTACAAATCAGAAATGATTGCTGGATTCACAAGAAGTGGATCTTTCATCTTTCATCTGGTATCTTGGACTTGTGATTTAATGATATTTAGATGCTAGTATTTACTTGTGACGCTATGCTAGCTATGCTATTTTGCTTTTTTACTGGTGGGGGAGGTGGGGGGTGCTCCCGGATCCGGGTTTCTGAGTCTGTAGAAGTTTTAAGACTTTAATTTGTAGTATAATTTTGGTAGATGTTATTTACAATAATCTTTAAGGGTGCCATTAATTGTGAAACCTTGATTTGGAGGACATTGATTTTTAATTAAATCAATCAATTATTTTGTTTGGTTCCATTGAAACATTAATAAAGTACAGTATTTCTCACATGTTGGTATTTTGAGTTTATCTCTATAATTATATTGTTTATATTTGTTTAAGCATTGTTTGTGCAGTGCCAGTAATTTTGGAGCCCACTTTATATACACTAGCGTTCAGAAGTTTGGGGTCACTTAAATGTCCTTGTTTTCCATGAAAACATACATGAAATGAGTTGCAAAATGAATAGGAAATATAGTCAAGGCGTTGAAAAGGTTATGAATAATGTTTTTTTTTAAATTGAAATAATTGTGTCCTTCAAACTTTGCTTTTGTCAAAGAATCCTCCATTTGCAGCCATTACAGCCTTGCAGACCTTTGGCATTCTAGTTATCAATTTGTTGAGGTAATCTGAAGAGATTTAACCCCATGCTTCCTGAAGCACCTCCCACAAGTTGGATTGGCTTGATGGGCACTTTTTTTATTTATTTTTATTTAACCTTTATTTAACCAGGTAGGCAAATTGAGAACACGTTCTCATTTACAATTGCGACCTGGCCAAGATAAAGCAAAGCAGTTCGACACATACAACAACACATAGTTACACATGGAGTAAAAACAAACATATAATACAGTGAAAAAGATAAAAAAATAAGTCTATATACAATGTGAGCAAGTGAGGTGAGATAAGGGAGGTGAAGGCAAACAGATATATGTATAAATAAATAAAAATATAAAAAGGCCATGGAGGCGAAGTGAGTACAACACAGCAAGTAAAATAAAAACTAAAAAAAACACTGGAATGGTTGGTTTGCATTGGAAGAAAGTGCAAAGTAGAGACAGAAATAATGGGGTGCAAAGGAGCAAAATAAATTAATAAATAAATACAGTAGGTAAAGAGGTAGTTGTTTGGGCTAAATTGTAGATGGGTTATGTACAGGTGCAGTAATCTATGAGCTGCTCTGACAGCTGGTGCTTAAAGCTAGTGAGGGAGATAGGTGTTTCCAGTTTCAGAGATTTTTGTAGTTCGTTCCAGTCATTGGCAGCAGAGAACTGGAAGGAGAGGCGTCCAAAGGAAGAATTGGTTTTGGGGGTGACTAGAGAGATATACCTGCTGGAGCGCGTGCTACGGGTAGGTGCTGCTATGGTGACCAGCGAGCTGAGATAAGGGGGGACTTTACCTAGCAGGGTCTTGTAGATGACCTGGAACCAATGGGTTTGGCGACGAGTATGAAGCGAGGGCCAGCCAACGAGAGTGTACAGGTCGCAGTGGTGGGTAGTATATGGGGCTTTGGTGACAAAACGGATGGCACTGTGATAGACTGCATCCAATTTATTGAGTAGGGTTTTGGAGGCTATTTTGTAAATGACATCACCGAAGTCGAGGATTGGTAGGATGGTCAGTTTTACAAGGGTATGTTTGGCAGCATGAGTAAAGGATGCTTTGTTGCAGAATAGGAAGCCAATTCTAGATTTGACTTTGGATTGGAGATGTTTGATGTGGGTCTGGAAGGAGAGTTTACAGTCTAACCAGACACCTAGGTATTTGTAGTTGTCCACATATTCTAAGTCAGAGCCGTCCAAAGTAGTGATGTTGGACAGGCGGGCAGGAGCAGGCAGCGATCGGTTGAAGAGCATGCATTTGGTTTTACTTGTATTTAAGAGCAGTTGGAGGCCACGGAAGGAGAGTTGTATGGCATTGAAGCTCGCCTGGAGGGTTGTTAACACAGTGTCAAAAGAAGGGCCAGAAGTATACAGAATAGTGTCGTCTGCGTAGAGGTGGATCAGAGAATCACCAGCAGCAAGAGCGACATCATTGATGTAAACAGAGAAGAGAGTCGGTCCAAGAATTGAACCCTGTGGCACCCCCATAGAGACTGCCAGAGGCCCGGACAACAGACCCTCCGATTTGACACACTGAACTCTATCAGAGAAGTAGTTGGTGAACCAGGCGAGGCAATCATTAGAGAAACCAAGGCTGTCGAGTCTGCCAATGAGGATGTGGTGATTGACAGAGTCAAAAGCCTTGGCCAGGTCAATGAATACGGCTGCACAGTATTGTTTCCTATCGATGGCGGTTACGATATCGTTTATGACCTTGAGCGTGGCTGAGGTGCACCCATGACCAGCTCTGAAACCAGATTGCATAGCGGAGAAGGTGTGGTGTGATTCGAAATGGTCGGTAATCTGTTTGTTGACTTGGCTTTCGAAGACCTTAGAAAGGCAGGGTAGGATAGATATAGGTCTGTAGCAGTTAGGGTCAAGGGTGTCCCCCCCTTTGAAGAGGGGGATAACCGCAGCTGCTTTCCAATCTTTGGGGATCTCAGACGACACGAAAGAGAGGTTGAAGAGGCTAGTAATAGGGGTGGCAACAATTTCAGCAGATAGTTTTAGAAAGAAAGGGTCCAGATTATCTAGCCCGGCTGATTTGTAAGGGTCCAGATTTTGCAGCTCATTAAGAACATCAGCTGACTGAATTTGGGAGAAAGAGAAATGGGGAAGGCTTGGGCGAGTAGCAGAGGGGAGGGCAGTGCTGTTGTCCGGGGTAGGGGTAGCTTCTTACGTACCATACGGTCAAGCTGCTCCCACAACAGCTCAAGAGATCCGGTGAGTGTGCTGGCCATTCCATTATAGAAAGAATATCAGCTGACTGTTTTTCCCTAAATAGTTATTGCGTAGTTTGGAGCTGTGCTTTGGGACATTGTCCTGTTGTAGGAGGAAATTGGCTCCAATTAAGCGCTGTCCACAGGGTATGGAATTGGACTCCAAAATGGAGGGATAGCCTTCCTTCTTCAAGATCCCTTTTACACTGTACAAATCTCCCACTTTATGACCACCAAAGCACCCCCAGACCATCACATTGCCTCCACTAGGCTTTACAGATGGCGTCAAGCACTCCTCCAGCATCTTTTCATTTTTTCTGCGTCTCACGAATGTTCTTTGTGATCACCTCAAACTTAGATTTGTCTGTCCGTAACACTTTTTTTCCAATCTTCCTCTGTCCAGTGTCTTTTGCCCATCTTAATCTTTTCTTTGTATCGGCCAGTCTGAGATATGGCTTTTTCTTTGCAACTCTGCCTTAGAAGGCCAGCATCCCGGAGTCACCTCTTCACTGTTGACGTTGAAACTGGTGTTTTGCGGGTACTATTTAATGAAGCTGCCAGTTGAGGACTTGAGGCGTTTGTTTCTCAAACTAGACACTCTAATGTACTTGTCCTCTTGCTCAGTTGTGAACCAGGGCCTCCCGCTCCTATTCTGGTTAGAGCCAGTTCGCGCTGTTCTGTGAATGGAGTAGTACACAGTTTTGTACGAGATCTTTAGTTTCTTGGCAATTTCTAACATGGAATAGTCTTCATTTCTCAGAACGATAATAGACTGACAAGTTTCAGAAGAAAGGTCTTTGTTTCTTGGCCATTTTGAGCCTTTACTCGAACCCACAAATGCTGATGCTCCAGATACTCAACTAGTCTAAAGAAGGCCAGTTTTATTGCTTCTTTAATTAGCACAACCGTTTTCAGCTATGCTAACATAATTGCAAAAGGGCTTTCTAATAATCTATTAGCCTTTTTTTTTAATGATAAACTTGGATTAGCTAACACAACGTACCATTGGAACACGAGAGTGATGGTTGCTGATAATGGGTCTCTGTATGTCGGTAGTGTATATGCTCAAGCACAATGTGTACAAAACATTAGGAACACCTGCTCTCTTACTATGATATGGACTGACCATTTGAAAGCTAAGATCCCTTATTGATGTCACTTGTTAAATCCTCTTCAATCAATGTAGATGATGGGGAGAAGAGTTTAAAGAAGGATTTTTAAGCCATGAGACGTGTATGGGTGCCATTTAGAGGGTGAAGGGGAAAGACAAAATATTTAAGTGCCTTTGAACTTTGTAGGGTAGTAGGTGTCAGCAAGGCACAACGTTGTTTTTTTTCACGCTCAACAGTTTCCCGTGTGTGTCAAAAATGGTCCACCGTCCCAAATGACATCCAGCCTGCTTGACACAATTGTGGGAAGTATTGGAATCGACATGGGCCAGCATCCCTGTGGAACGCTTTTGACACCTTGTAGAATCCATGCCCCAACAAAATGAGGCTCTTCTGAGAGCAAAAGGGGGTGCAACTCAATATTAGTACATTATATGTGTGTATATGGAATGCCGTTTGGGACGCGGTCTTAGTCAAGAGGTTTAAGATAAATTCATTATTTACCTAACAATGAACTGTTTTTGTGTGTTCTCTCTCTCTCACAGAGTAAAGAAGGGAAGAGCCCTTTGCACATGGCTGCTATTCACGGGCGCTTTACTCGCTCCCAAATCCTTATCCAAAACGGTAACCACACACACACATCCAAAATAATAGTAATATTTGCAATATTATTAAAATGAATACAACATTATCACACACTACACAATGATAGGGTGTTTGTGAAAAGTGCTTGCAGTATTTTAGGTAACAAACTTCTATTGAAGCGCACCACCCACCCAAACATACTCAACACTCATCCCCCCACCAGCCCATAGCAACCACCACAACTCCAACAGCCACATAGCTTCTCATAGCTGTGTCAAAAACAGTATTGTTCAATTCTCCTCTCTGCCCCGACCACATCCCCTCTCCTCTGTGTGCAGGTGGGGAGATCGACTGTGTAGATAAATATGGCAATACTCCTCTTCACGTTGCTGCTAAGCACGGCCACGAGCTGCTGATTAGCACCCTGATGACTAATGGTGCTGACACGGCCAGGTGAGAGACACACGCACACACACAATCAGGTGAGTGGTGGAACAGACACAGAACTCCACTGTAGACATTCTTTATGGCAGAAGCAGAATGTCTCTTCTGAATGTCAGAGGATCAGCTCTCACATTGCTTATGCAACATAATGGACCTCAACAAAACTAGCAGCAAAACTCAAATCTTTTCTACACTGAACAAAAATATAAACGCAACATGTAAATTGTTGGCCTCACTTTTCATGAGCTGAAATAAAAGATCCCAGAAGTGTTCCATACACACAAAGTTTTTCTCAAAAATGTTGTGCACATCTTTTGTTTACATACATGTTGGTGAGCATTTCTCCTTTGCCTAGCTAATCCATCCACCTGACATGTGTGGAATATCAAGAAGCTGATTAAACAACATGATTAAAGGTCACTATAATGTGCAGTTTTGTCACACACCACAATGCCACAGATGTCTCAAGTTTGGAGGGAGCATGCAGTTGGCATGCTGACAGCAGGAATGTCCATCAGATCTGTTGCCAGACAATCGAATGTTAATTTCTCTACCGTAAGTCGCCACCAACATCATTTTAGAGACTATGGCAGCACGTCCAACCAGCCTCACAACCGCAGACCACGTGTATGGCGTCATGTGGGCGAGTGGTTTACTGATGTCCACGTTGTCAAGAGTGCCCCGTGGTGGGGTTATGGTATGGGCAGGCGTAAGCTACTGACAACAAACACAATTACATTTTATCGATGGCAATTTGAATGCACAGAAATATTGTGACGAGATCTTAAGGCCCATTGTGAGGACCATTTCTTTTAGGGTTTCTGTGTCCAACAGATGCATATCTGTATTCCCAGTCGTGAAATCCATAGATTAGGGCCTAATGAATTGATTTCTATTGACTGATTTCCTCATATGAACTTAAATGCAGTAAAACATTTGTAATTGTTGCATGTTTTGTTTATACAGTGTCTCTGGAAAGTATTCAGACCCCTTGACTTTTTCCATATTTTGTTAGGTTACAGCCTTAATCTAATATTGATTAAACTGTTTTTTCTCTCTCAAGCTACATAAAATACCCCATCATTACAAAGCAAAAACAGTTTTTTATATTTTTCTTGCTAATTTTTTTTTTTTTAACTATCACATTTACATAAGCATTCAGACCCTTTACTCAGAACCTTCTTTAAGCACCGTTTGACAGCAATTACAGCCTCGAGTCTTCTTGGGTATGACGATACTACAAGCTTGGCACACCTGTATTTGGGGAGTTTCTCCCATTTTTCTCTGAAGATTCTCTCAAGCTCTGTCAGGTTGGATGGGGAGCGTTACTGCACAGCTATTTTCAGGTCTCTCGAGTTGTTAGATCGGGTTCAAGTCAGGGCTCTGGCCACTCAAGGACATTCAGAAACTTGTCCCGAAGCCACTCCTGCGTTGTCTTGGCTGTATGCTTAGGGTTGTTGTCCTGTTGGAAGGTGAACCTTCGCCCCAGTCTGAGGTCCTGAGTGCTCTGGAGCAGGTTTTCATCAAGGATCTCTCTGTACTTGATCCTGACTAGTCTCCCAGTCTCTGCCGCTGAAAAACATCCCCACAGCATGAGGCTGCCACCACCATGCTTAACCGTAGGGATTGTGCCAGGTTTCCTCCTGACGTGACGCTTGGCATTCAGGCCAAGGAGTTAAATCTTGGTTTCATCAGACCAGAGAATCTTGTTTCTCATGGTCTGAGAGTGTTTCAGGTGCCTTTTGGCAAACTCCAAGCGGGCTCTCATGTGCCTTTTACTGAGGAGTGGCTTACGTCTGGCCACTCTTCCATAAAGGCCTGATTGGTTCAAACCTGTCTCGGAGCTCTACGGACAATTCCTTCGACCAATTCCTTCGACCAATTCCTGTTTTTTGCTCTGACATGCATTGTCAACTGTGGGACCTTATATAGACCAGTGTGTGCCTTTACAAATCATGTCCAATCAATTGAATTTACCACAAATGAACTCCAATCAAGTTGTAGAAAATTCTCAAGGATGATCCATGGAAACGGGATGCACCCGAGCTCAGTTTCGAATCTCATAGCAACGGGTCTGAATACTTATGTTAATAAGGTATTTCAGTTTTTTTGTTTATACACTGCTCAAAAAAATAAAGGGAACACTAAAATAACATCCTAGATCTGAATGAATGAAATATTCTTATTAAATACTTTTTTCTTTGCATAGTTGAATGTGCTGACAAAATCACACAAAAATGATCAATGAAAATCAAATTTATCAACCCATGGAGGTCTGGATTTGGAGTCACACTCAAAATTAAAGTGGAAAACCACACTACAGGCTGATCCAACTTTGATGTAATGTCCTTAAAACAAGTCAAAATGAGGCTCAGTAGTGTGTGTGGCCTCCACGTGCCTGTATGACCTCCCTACAACGCCTGGGCATGCTCCTGATGAGGTGGCGGATGGTCTCCTGAGGGATCTCCTCCCAGACCTGGACTAAAGCATCCGCCAACTCCTGGACAGTCTGTGGTGCAACGTGGCGTTGGTGGATGGAGCGAGACATGATGTCCCAGATGTGCTCAATTGGATTCAGGTCTGGGGAACGGGCGGGCCAGTCCATAGCATCAATGCCTTCCTCTTGCAGGAAATGCTGACACACTCCAGCCACATGAGGTCTAGCATTGTCTTGCATTAGGAGGAACCCAGGGCCAACCGCACCAGCATATGGTCTCACAAGGGGTCTGAGGATCTCATCTCGGTACCTAATGGCAGTCAGGCTACCTCTGGCGAGCACATGGAGGACTGTGCGGCCCCCCAAAGAAATGCCACCCCACACCATGACTGACCCACCGCCAAACCGGTCATGCTGGAGGATGTTGCAGGCAGCAGAACGTTCTCCACGGCGTCTCCAGACTCTTTACGTCTGTCACGTGCTCAGTGTGAACCTGCTTTCATCTGTGAAGAGCACAGGGCGCCAGTGGCGAATTTGCCAAACTTGGTGTTCTCTGGCAAATGCCAAACGTCCTGCACGGTGTTGGGCTGTAAGCACAACCCCCACCTGTGGACGTCGGGCCCTCATACCACCCTCATGGAGTCTGTTTCTGACCGTTTGAGCAGACACATGCACATTTGTGGCCTGCTGGAGGTCATTTTGCAGGGCTCTGGCAGTGCTACTCCTTGCACAAAGGCGGAGGTAGCGGTCCTGCTGCTGGGTTGTTGCCCTCCTACGGCCTCCTCCACGTCTCCTGATGTACTTGCCTGTCTCCTGGTAGCGCCTCCATGCTCTGGACACTACGCTGACAGACACAGCAAACCTTCTTGCCACAGCTCGCATTGATGTGCCATCCTGGATGAGCTGCACTACCTGAGCCACTTGTGTGGGTTGTAGACTCCGTCTCATGCTACCACTAGAGTGAAAGCACCGCCAGCATTCAAAAGTGACCAAAACATCAGCCAGGAAGCATAGGAACTGAGAAGTGGTCTGTGGTCACCACCTGCAGAACCACTCCTTTATTGGGGGTGTCTTGCTAATTGCCTATAATTTCCACCTGTTGTCTATTCCATTTGCACAACAGCATGTGAAAGTTATTGTCAATCAGTGTTGCTTCCTAAGTGGACAGTTTGATTTCACAGAAGTGTGATTGACTTGGAGTTACATTGTGTTGTTTAAGTGTTCCCTTTATTTTTTTGAGCAGTGTACATATGCTAAAATTTCTATACCTGTTTTCGCTTTGTCGTTATGGGGTATTGTGTGTAGATTGCTGAGGAAATTGTTTTATTTAATCCATTTTAGAATAAGGCTGTAACGTAACAAAATGTGGAAAAAGTCAAGGGGTCTGAATACTTTCCAAAGGAACTGTTTTTGTTCATTGTGTACATATTTGAGAAGCTGCAGCACTATATCTCCTTCCCTGTCTCATATATTCCTCTATCGCTCTCCTTGCTCTCTCTAGGCAAGGGATTAATGGGATGTTTCCGTTGCATTTGGCTGTGCTCTACGGGTTTTCAGACTGTTGTCGCAAGTTACTCTCCTCAGGTAAGCCTTTATACACAGCCATGGAAACTGTATGATTGAAACTAATCAAGTTTCATGGAGGTGTACATTAGAGGTCGACCGATTAATCGGAATGGCCGATTTTAATTAGGGACGATTTCAAGTTTTCATAACAATCTGAAATCGGTATTTTTGGACACCGATTTGGCCAATTTTTCATTTATTTATATATATTTTTTACACCTTTATTTAACTCGGCAAGTCAGTTAAGAACACATTCTTATTTTCAATGACGGCCTAGGAACCGTGGGTTAACTGCCTTGTTCGGGCAGAACGACAGATTTTTACCTTGTCAGCTCGGGGATTCAATCTTGCAACCTTACGGTTAACTAGTCCAACGCGCTAACCACCTGCCTCTCATTGCACTCCACGAGGAGCCCACCTGTTACGAGAATGCAGTAAGAAGCCAACGTAAGTTGCTAGCTAGCATTAAACTTCTTATAAAAAACAATCAATCATAATAACTAGTTAACCACACATGGTTGATGATATTACTAGTTTATCTAGCGTGTCCTGCGTTGCATATAATCGATGCGGTGCGCTTTCGCGAAAAAGGTATCTAACCATAAACATCAATGCCTTTCTTAAAATCAATACACAAGTATATATTTTTAAACCTGCATATTTAGTTAATATTGCCTGCTAACACGAATTTCTTTGTCACATCTCTTTCAACAGAGTCAGGGTTTATGCAGCAGTTTGGGCCGCCTGGCTCGTTGCGAACTGTGTGAAGACTATTTCTTCCTAACAAAGACAGCCAACTTCGCCAAACGGTGGATGATTTAACAAAAGCACTTTTGCGAAAAAAGCACAATCATTGCACGACTGTACCTAACTATAAACATCAATGTATTTCTTAAAATCAATACACAGAAGTATATATTTTTAAACCTGCATATTTAGCTAAAATAAATCCAGGTTAGCAGGCAATATTAACCAGGTGAAATTGTGTCACTTCTCTTGCGTTCATTGCACGCAGAGTCAGTGTATATGCAACAGTTTGGGCCGCCTAATTTGCCAGAATTTTACGTAATTATGACATAATATTGAAGGTTGTGCAATGTAACAGGAATATTTAGACTTATGGATGCCACCCGTTAGATAAAATACGGAACGGTTCCGTATTTCACTGAAAGAATAAACGTCTTGTTTTCGAGATGATAGTTTCTGAATTCGACTATATTAATGACCTACGGCTCGTATTTCTGTGTGTTATTATGTTATAACTAAGTCTATGATTTGATAGAGCAGTCTGACTGAGCGGTGGTAGGCAGCAGCAGGCTCGTAAGCATTCATTCAAACAGCACTTTCGTGCGTTTTGCCAGCAGCTCTGCTGTTTATGACTTCAAGCCTATCAACTCCCGAGATTAGGCTGGTGTAACCGATGTGTAATGGCTAGCTAGTTAGCGGGGTGCACGCCAATAGCGTTTCAAACGTCACTCGCTCTGAGACTTGGAGTAGTTGGTCCCCTTGCTCTGCATGGGTAACGCTGCTTTGAGGGTGCCTGTTGTCGATGTGTTCCTCGTTCGTGCCCAGGTAGGAGCGAGGAGAGGGATGGAAGCTATACTGTTACACTGGCAATACTAAAGTGCCTATAAGAACATCCAATATTTATTTTTTATTTAACCAGGAATGGATCATTGAGATTTAAAATACATTTTTCAAGAGCGTCCTGGCCAAGATAGGCAGCACCAAGTCATTACAAAAATTACAGACAGACAACATGAAAAACTACAAGTAATCTAGTAAAAAACATTGAATTCACAAGAGTATAACAAAATCAAAAACAACAAATTAAAAACATTGACAGGTCAGGGAATCGGCCTCAAAATCCTTCATCAGTGATTTAAAAACACCAATCGGGACAAGTTCTTCCAGTTTAAAATTATTTTGTAAGATGTTCCAAGACGATGGCGCAGAGTACATAAAAGACCTTTTGCCAAATTCAGTTCGGACATTTGGAACAGTTAGCAGGATAAAGTCCAGCGAACGAAGAGAGTACCCACCACATTTCTGAACAATAAAAATGCCCAAATAAAAAGGTAGTAAACCCAAAATGGCTTTGTAAATAAAAGTATACCAGTGACTGAGCCTACGAGTGACTAGAGGCTCGCCAACCCTGGTATTCAAAGTGCAGTGGTGCGTAAGGGTTTTACAGTTTAAAATAAATCTCAAAGTGCCATGGTAAAGAGTGTCAATTGATCTCAAACACTGAGCGGAAGCATTCATATATAAAATATCCCCATAGTCTAGTAAAGGCATAAATGTAGCTGATACTAGCCTCCTTCTGGCTTCAAAAGAAAAACAGGCCTTATTCCTAAAATAAAATCCCAATTTCAGCTTCAATTTTTTTTGTAAGTTGTTGAATATGCAATTTAAAAGAGAGGCCATCATCAATTAGAATTCCAAGATATTTATATGAGGTTACAACCTCAATCTCTTTGCCCTGACAGGTAGTAATAGGTGAAAGGTTCAGAGGTCTATTTCTTGCATTAGAAAACACCATTAGTTTAGTTTTGTCAGTATTGAGGATAAGCTTCAATTGACACAAAGTATGTTGAACAGTATAAAAAGCAGTTTGCAAGTTCTGGAAAGCTTTTGTAAGAGACGAGGCACAACAGTAAATAACAGTATCATCAGCATAAAAATGAAGTTGTGCATTTTGGACATTTTTGTCTAAATCATTTATATAAATAGTGAATAAGAGAGGACCAAGTACAGAGCCTTGGGGCACACCATTTAGGACAGACAATTTAACAGACATAAGCCCATCAAATTGAGTGCACTGAGTTCTATCAGACAGATAGTTAGCAAACCATGCAACTGCATGCTCCGAAAGACCTACACTCAACAATCTCTGCCTTAGTATAGCATGATCAACTGTATCAAAAGCCTTAGAGAGATCAATAAAAAGTGAGACACCGTGCTGTTTTTTGTCAAGGGCTTCAGTGATATCATTTAAAACCTTCATGGCTGCTGTAATTGTGCTATGCGTCTTCCTGAAGCCCGATTGGTACATTGATAAAATAGAGTTAGTAAATAAAAACTATTTTAGCTGTTCACTTACAAGGGTTTCAAGTATTTTCACCAGGGGTGACAGCTTTGAGATCGGCCTATAATTATTTAAAAGAGTTGGATCTCCCCCTTTTAAAAGTGGTAGGACAAATGCTGATTTACAGATCTTTGGAATTTCCTCACATTCCAGGGTTAGATTGAACAGATATGTAAGTGGTGCAGCTATGAAATCAGCTGCCAGATTTAAAAAGCAGGGATCCAAAAGATCAGGACCTGCAGGCTTTCTTTGATCTAAGGATTTCAGAGCTTTATGTACCACCTGCACTGAGAATGGCAAAAAGCTAAAAGTTTGACCAGCTCTCACTGGTTCATCCACACAGGGTTGTACAGAGACAGAGGACACTGAATCAAACAGCCTACCAGATGATACAAAGTGCTCATTGAAACAATTCAGCATTTCAGTTTTGTCATATATGGCAACAGAGTCCTTCAAAACACATGACGGTAAATCATTAACATTACTGTTACCAGACATAGACTTAATAGCATTCCAAAACTTTCTAAGGTCATTCAGGTTATCAGTGGTAACAGACAAAATATTCAGACTTGATAGTCAAAGGTTAATTAAATACAAATGGTATAGAGAGAAATAGTCATATAATTCCTATAATAACTACAACCTAAAACTTCTTACCTTGGAATATTGAAGACTCATGTTAAAAGGAACCACCAGCTTTCATATGTTCTCATGTTCTGAGCAAGGAACTTAAACGTTAACTTTCTTACATGGCACATATTGCACTTTTACTTTCTTCTCCAACACTTTGTTTTTGCATTATTTAAACCAAATTGAACATGTTTCATTATTTATTTGATGCTAAATTGATTTTATTGATGTATTATATTAAGTTAAAATAAGTGTTCATTCAGTATTGTTGTAATTGTCATTATTACAAATAAATATAAAAAATCGTCCGATTAATCAGTATCGGCTTTTTTGGGTCCTCCAATAATTGGTATCGACGTTGAAAAATCATAATCGGTCGACCTCTAGTGTACATTCAAATTGACCTAAGTAGTGCTCTACCAGATAGAATGTGAGAGGGCATTTACAAACAACACATTCTTTAACTTCTTGCTTTTCCTCATTCAGTGTCATGTTAGGAAACAGACCAATGTGGTCACCACGTATGACATCACTTCCTGTTTTGTGTTGTGCTTTCTGCAGGTCAGCTGTACAGCATTGTATCATCTCTGAGCAACGAGCACGTGCTATCAGCCGGTTTTGACATAAACACCCCAGACAGCTTGGGGAGAACCTGCCTGCACGCCGCTGCCTCTGGAGGGTGAGCGCACGTTCACACACATTTTGAATGAAGAGTGAGCTTTTTGGTAGTGGTTGTATAATCGTCTCATTTGTATTTCTGTTCTCTCTTTGATGGCAGAAACGTTGAATGTCTTAACTTGCTGTTGAGTAGTGGTGCTGACTTGAGTAACAAGGACACATTGGGAAGGTGTGGTCTCATTCTAGAATTCAACAAATGTGTTTTTCCCCGTAATATTTTTGTCATTCAGTGAATTCTATTTCATTCTCTTCTCCTGTGAGTGTGACTTCTCTCCCGTCTCCCATGGCAGAGCTCCTTTGCACTACGCTGCGGCGAATGGGAGCTACCAGTGCACGGTTGCCCTTGTGAGTGCTGGTGCCGAGGTGAACGAGCTGGACCAGAAGGGCTGCAGCCCCCTGCACTATGCCGCTGCCTCACAGACCTTCCGCCGGTGAGACGCACAGATAACACACAGGGGGGCTAAAAGATACCAGACCAAAATTTGACTGACATTTTGTTTTTGTTTCAGAGTGGACAGACATTACTCAGTTGGACACCATAGTGAGGAGAGGGCCAAGGAGGCCTTTTTGTAAGTCGCATACCATGATTTAGTCTGTTTCTATGAAACATAAGACATGCAATCTAACCAAGCCCTAACATTTTGCTTTCTCAGAAGATGGGAACCATTTAGAAATGTATTATTTTTGGCAAAGGTTTGCAGTTAAGGTTAACCTGCCCATGTATTTGACGGCTTGTTGATTGACCTTTCACAGTTGTTTAGAGTATCTGCTGGATAATGGGGCTGACCCAGCTCTGAGGAACACCAAGGGTTATAGCGCAGTCCACTATGCAGCAGCCCACGGAAACAAGCAGAACCTGGAGCTGGTGAGTTAGTAGGAGGAGGGACAACCATTGTGTGCGTGCTACAGACATACCGGGAAAGATGAGACTGAATCATGTTGTCTTTTCAATAGAGGCTTACCCTCCTCGTCTGCACTATGAAACAACAGGACAAGTGACTGCAAAGTCCTAGTAGATATCCAACCATATCTCGTTCACTTAGCTGTTGATTTCAGATCAGTGCAGATAAAGAAGAGGAAAATACATCAATTTAGAGTATTGAGATGCATCCAAAGTTGTACTTCAAAATGGTTCTGAAATATAAGGGTTTGGAACTGGTAATGGCCTTTGTAATTAAGTTGTATTTTCAGCCACACCTTTTTAGGAGTTGAGATTGGCTGTTGGGTGTCGGTAAAGCATTTACTGTTGCTTCCTCTTCAGAGGGATAACCTCAGATGAATGTGTACTATTTTCTGGCGCCCTTTGGGAAGTGCAGTGATCTTATTAAATGGTATGTACAGGTTGCAAACTCCTCCCTTTGTCCCTCTGTTCCCCAGCTCTTGGAGATGTCGTTCAACTGTTTGGGAGACGTGGAGAGCAGTGTTCCAGTTAGCCCTTTGCACTTAGCCGTGAGTACAGTACACCCGCTTAGCCTCGTTTCCTCTGGCCCGACGTTCCGTTTCATTGTACGGTCTATTGGTTTAACTTCTGATTAACCCATCACATTAGTTTTATTGCTGCCCTCTTTGTTCTACAGTGCCAGTTCAAAGTTGGAGTGAACTAACTATCCATTTAACACAGTCACCCAATTCATTGACACATTTATCCGCATGACCCCCGTTCTCGCACTGTTATGAGGTGCTGGTTTTGAAGTTGGAGTGAAATAAATATCCCATTAACACAGTGACCTTCTGCCATTCTCACAGTCTTGTATTTCCTGCCCTTTTCCCTCAACCAGGCATATAATGGTCACTGTGAGGCGTTGGGGGTGTTGTCTGAGACGCTGGTGAGTCTGGATGTTCGGGACGCGAGGGGGCACACCGCCCTCTACCTGGCAGCGCAGCGGGGACATGCTCAGTGCGTGGAGGTACTGCTGTCCCACGGAGCCTCCTGCCACCTCAAGGAGCGCCGCCGCAAGTGGACCCCGCTTCATGTCGCAGGTGTGTGTGTATGTTGCATTCTATTGGGTGGTTGTTCGATTCTGATCCTCTTGGTGTTTGTATGTGTTTGAGCACATGTTCATATTTTCACTCCTCTCTGTGTTGCGCTCTCCCTGCTCTTCATTGTGTGTGCTTGTCTCAATATTTGACTGTCTCCGTCACCACCTCCAGCTTCCAACGGCCAAACAGACTGTCTGCTCATGCTGGTCAACCGAGGAGAGAAGGCTGACGTCGTCGATATCGTCGACATACAGGGACAGTGAGTGACTGTCATTAATTTATTGAACATTATGTGCACCCACTAGAATGGAAGAACAGAGGATTTTTTAGTTTCCTACAATGTCAGCGGTTCTTTAAAAATGTTTTACAACAATGCTCTAGTAGAGGGTTCCCTGTTTAACCTTGTGTGTGTGTGCGCGTGTGCAGGACGGCTCTGATGCTGGCAGCTCTGGGCAGTCACACTGACTGTGTCCACATCTTGCTGGAGAAGGGAGCCGGGGCTGACACCGCTGACAAGAGAGGCCGCACTGCTCTACACAGAGCTGTGAGTTTCTCCACCATGTGGATATGTCTTATCTTTCCCAACCTACTGTGGTGGTCCGAAACACTTATCCCTTTCATCTGTTCTTCTCTTTCACTCTTTCCGTCTCGCGGCGCTCTCTCTTTTCTCTTTCCTTTCTCTTTTCTCCTTCTGTCCTTTCTTCCTCTTGGCAGTGATGAGTTCATCCTCTGTAACTCTTTGCCTCTTCCTCCAGGCGGCGATGGGCTGTGAGGACTGTGTGTCGGCCCTGCTCGAGCACGGAGCCTCTGCTCTGTGCAGGGAGTCTCGGGGACGCACACCCCTGCACCTGGCCTCCTCCTGTGGCCACATGGAGCTCCTGCTCAGCCTGCTGCAGGGTGTCACAAGCACCGACCCCCTGGACTCCTTGTTGGACTACCACGGATACACCCCCGCCCACTGGGCAGCCTACCACGGTGAGACACGCCTTCATGGAGGGGCTACAAATAACTGTGGTGAATAACTCACAAGTATAGGATTTGGCTAGCTGGCATGGAGAGAACTCGTTGCTCCTAAACTGTGAACCGTTGCCTGACTCATCTTTTTTCTCTTTCAGGGCACGAGGACTGTTTGGATGTTTTACTAGACCACAAACCATTTAACATACAGGAAGGAAACCCTTTCACCCCATTGCACTGTGCTCTGTGAGTACCACGACTGGTTCCCCCTGCCTTTCTAGGTAGTGCTGAGTGATTAACTGAAATGTTGCTAATTTTTCAGGTTGTTAAACTAATTGACCAACGTCTGTTCAATTATTTTAATTCCATTTAGTTTTTTTCTGTGAGCTCAATGCGCATTTTCTCACTGCAGTTTCTCTTTTAGAAATCAGATCAAACCTGGACTGTGCGCAGTAGTAGGGAGTAGACGTCGACCGATTTATGATTTTTCAACTCCGATACCAATACCAATTATTGGAGGGCCAAAACAAACCGATGCCGATTAATCGGTCGTTTTTGTTTTGTTTGTTTTTTTGTAATAATGACAATTACAACAATACTGAATGAACACTTATTTTAACTTAATATAATATATCAATAAAATCAATTGAGCCTCAAATAAATAATGAAACATGTTCAATTTGGTTTAAATAATGAAAAAACAAAGTGTTGGAGAAGAAAGTAAAAGTGCAATATGTGCCATGTAAGAAAGCTAACGTTTAAGTTCCTTGCTCAGAACATGAGAACATATGAAAGCTGGTGGTTCCTTTTAATATGAGTCTTCAATATTCCCAGGTAAGAAGTTTTAGGTTGTAGTTATTATAGGAATTATAGGACTATTTCTCTCTATACCATTTGTATTTCATTAACCTTTGACTATTGGATGTTCTTATAGGCACTTTAGTATTGCCAGTGTAACAGTATAGCTTCCATCCCTCTCCTCGCTCCTACCTGGGCTCGAACCAGGAACACAACGACAACATCCACCCTCGAAGCAGCGTTACCCATGCAGAGCAAGGGGAATAACTACTCCAAGTCTCAGAGCGAGTGACTTTTGAAACGCTATTATTGCGCACCCCGCTAACTAGCTAGCCATTTCACATCGGTTACACCAGCCTAATCTTGGGAGTTGATTGGCTTGAAGCACAGCGAAGAGCTTCTGGCAAAACGCACGAAAGTGCTGTTGGAATGAATGCTTACGAGCATGCTGCTGCTTACCACTGCTCAGTCAGACTGCTCTATTAAATCATAGACTTAGTTATAACATTATAACACACAGAAATACGAGCCTTAGGTCATTGATATGGTCGAATCCGGAAACGATCATCTCGAAAACAAGACGTTTATTCTTTCAGTGAAATACGGAACCGTTCCGTATTTTATCTAACGGGTGGCATCCATAAGTCTAAATATTCCTGTTGCATTGCACAACCTTCAATGTTATGTCATAATTACGTAAAATTATGGCAAATTAGGCGGCCCAAACTGTTGCATATACACTGACTGCGTGCAATGAACGCAAGAGAAGTGACACAATTTCACCTGGTTAATATTGCCTGCTAACCTGGATTTATTTTAGCTAAATATGGAGGTTTACAAATATATACTTCTGTGTATTGATTTTAAGAAAGGCGTTGATGTTTATGGTTAGGTACACATTGGAGCAATGATACGCACCGCATCGATTATATGCAACACAGGACATGCTAGATAAACTAGTAATATCATCAACCATGTGTAGTTAACTAGTGATTATGATTGATTGATTGTTTTTTATAAGATAAGTTTAATGCTAGCTAGCAACTTACCTTGGCTTCTACTGCATTCGCGTAACAGGCAGGCTCCTCGTGGAGTGCAATGTAATCAGGTGGTTAGAGCGTTGGACTAGTTAACGTTGCAAGATTGAATCCCCCGAGCTGACAAGGTAAAAATCTGTCGTTCTGCCCCTGAACGAGGCAGTTAACCCACCGTTCCTAGGCCGTCATTGAAAATAAGAATGTGTTCTTAACTGACTTGTCTAGTTAAATAAAGATTAAATTAAGGTGTACATTTTTTTTTTTAAACGGCCAAATCGGGGGTCCAAAAATACCGATTTCCGATTGTTATGTAAACTTGAAATCGGCCCTAATTAATCGGCCATTCTGATTAATCGATCGACCTCTAGTAGGGAGTTGTATTTTCCAACAGGCCAGTATTCAACATTAGTGGTCACCAACCGGTCAATCACGATAGACTGGTCGATCTTCAAGGCATTCCTAGTCAATCACCAACATTTGTGTAGAAAAGCCGACGATAAAGCCATCAGCTCTTTTTTTTTCTCTCTTTTCCGTGTTGCGATGTTGGCTGGAGGTGTATTTCAATCAAAGTGTTCCCATTTTTAACTATTTGATTTGTCTGAAAAGACAAACTCCGCCTACCTGGATGACCGGGAGTTATGTGGCTAGATCGAGTGCACCTACTCAATCGGACAGGCATAGTGATTTGAGCTACCTACAGCTTCCACGGCCACCACAAAGTTTGATACTAGCTACGTAAGATTTAATCAATTTTAAAACCATGACCACAGAGAGTCTGTCAAAGATTACAGCAAAGAGCTGCTGTTTTTATGAGTGAGTTCATGTTTAAGTTTGTATTCATCAGTGTCAGCACTTTGTATTCAACACTATTTCAAACACAGCGCGCTTCTCTCTACTTCCACTCGCACTGCAATGAATGAGTAGCCAAGTGTATCGATAGCCCTGTATTTTTATTATTATTAGCAGCTTGTCTATTTTAATATGGAGGAGAATTCCACTTTCCCTGGTCATAGGAACAATATGAATTTGTGCATGAGGCAGATGCGGTGCGACTTGAGTTTGACCATCAGGTGGTAGACGGTGTCCCCTGTCCCTGATCAGTCTCACCCAGAGGAAAGGAAGAAAAGAGCAGGGACCGTGAGAGGTGGACCCTCTGCTGCTCTCTCCCTCACTCCACTGAGACTAATGCCTGTTCAAAACAACTGTGAATTCTGACAATTCTGACTTAAGTGCGTTAAAGACAACTGGGAACTATGTGGGGGGGAAACGAGATCTGACTGGGAAAAATCGGTTTGAATGGTCATCCAACTCGGAAACTGGCATCTTTCTAGAACTCTGACTTTCTGACCTGAAGTTCACTGACATCTTGATTTGGCCTCCTTTTTTCAGAGTTCCCAGTTGTCTTGAAAGCACCATGGTCATGAGATGCAGGTACCATCAGTCCAGTCAAATAAAAAAGGAAATTATTTTAATTTATGCTCAGCTGTGCCTCGCAAGTGCTACTCCAACTGATCTATTTTGTTATAAAGCTCAAGATTTGGATGTGTACTTTTGGGGGTACTGGAGGACCGGAGTTGGTGTTGGTATTCAGCAGTCTCAAAAGTATGCCTTATTTACTTCGAAGAACTACTAAAATAGTGATTTTGTCAGACAGCATATACAGCAGCTCTATAGAGATGAGATGATGACATGGACTTAAATAATAATCATCTTGTAAAATAAATGTTATATACACAACTGAAATATTTTATTAAAGTCATGTGAATAAATTATGATTAATAAGTGATCAGTAGTAATGGGCAGTCACTACCATCATGGGACTTTTATTTATTGTTTTATTCTGTGTTACAGAATTCAACCCACAATGCATAGTGCATTTATAATCAAACAGCACTACTTCTGGTTTCTGTATTCTTCTATCAGATGATCAGTTCTGGCATTGAATCCATCAGAATGTTGCTCTCCTTTTTGATAAGAGAGCTGGAGGATGTTTTCTTGCTCCTTTCCAGAATAAATGGCCATGATGGTGCTGCTGAACTACTGGTAGAGACCGTCGGAACTCAGATGGTGAACATCAGAGATGCCAAAGGAAGGTGCGTGTCATGTCTATTTTTAGTTTCTTCCTATGCATTTTCGTACGGTGCTCTTTCTAGTCTAGTGTATTGCAGCTTGCCACTGTTGCTTACCTGTCTGTCTGTCTGCCTGGTTGTGGCTGACCTGGGCTGTGCCTGAAGGACCCCGTTGCACGCAGCTGCCTATTCAGAAAGTGTGGCCGGGCTGCAGCTGGCCCTGGTTCAGGGGGCAGAGGTCAATGCGGTGGACACAACCGGACACTCCGCATTGATGGTTGCCGCCAACAACGGACAGACTGCAGCCGTCGGTGAGTGACCAGAAATGAGGAAATGTGATCATTGATCCAGTAAATATGAAAACTGACCATTTAGTGGTCTTATTAGTTTGAAATGTCATTTGTTTTATTTTATATTCATTTATTACATGTATTTATGAACTGATAGTGACTATAGCAACTGGAGGAAGCTTGTTGTGGACTGTTCTGCAGCCTAACGACGATGATGATGATACTGATGATTGTGTAATTGTTAGAGATGTGTTAACCCAACAGAGGTCCTGCTGCACCAGGCCAAGGCAGACCTGACCCTGCTGGATGTCAACGAGAACACCGCCCTTCACCTGGCCTGCAGCAAGGTGGGAGCACGCATGCTTGATCGCTCACTTACTCACTCATAGGCATGAGTACTCAACGCATGTCAAAACTCAATCTTTAACCAGAGATTGCATTTTTGTTATTTTTACAATTTGGTGTAATGTGCAAGTGACATTTTTTCCCGAATGTATTTATTTTTTGGTCTTTAAGACAACATTAATTTGCTTTGACCCTGGTGTTTTCATTTTTACAAGTGCATTTCTGGGGCACAACAAAAGTGAAACCAAGCCAAGCATCACACAGTTCTTCTCCATAAATTCTCTTTCCCCTCAGTGTCTCTCTCACTTGTGCTCAGAAATAAATGCCAATTTAAAACGTATCTAACGGATGGGATACATACTCAAGCTACATTCTCTGGTTGATTGAAGTAGGGAAATATGTTTTCCAACAACAAACTGCCGTTTTGGAATAATTGAGTATGCACAGTAATTATTCAATATTCAACTGATTATGGCAGAAGGCCAAGTATGGCATTATTCATTTTTTTACCTTTAATTAACTAGGCAAGTAAATTAAGAACAAATTCTTATTTACAATGACGGCCTAGCAAAAGGCGGGGAGCTGGGATTTAAAATAAAAATAGAGAACAAAACACCCATCACGACGAGAGACACCACAACACTATGTAAAGAGAGAACTAAGACGACAACGGCATGGCAGCAACACATGACAACACAACATGGTAGCAGCACAAAACATGGTACAAACATTATTCGGCACAGACAACCGCACACGGGCAAGAAGGAAGACATCAATACATCACGCGAAGCAGCCTCAACTCTCCTTGTCCATGATTGAGTCTTTGAATGTAAGCACCTTACTCTGCTTATCTGAATCGACGTAAGGTAATAAAGGAAGTAAGCATACGCCAATAACAAAACATGATTTTCTGAGCAATCTTTCAAATGATTAGGACATGTAAACAGCTTAATCGGCATCTCAGGGTGTATTTGATCTGCGCATGTGCCAGCACTGGTACAACAAGCCTTTCTCTCTTATGTGCGAGTGAAGTGCATTTGGAAAAACCTAAAGTATGCATCTTAGAAATGGTTTTCACTAACTTTATACACTGAACAAAAATATAAAGTGTAAAGTGTTGGTCCCATATTTCATGAGCTGAAATAAAAGATCCCAGAAATGTTCCATACGCACAAAAAGCTTATGTCACAATTTTGGGCACAAATTTGATTACATCCCTGTTAACGAGCATTTCTCCTTTTCCAAGATAATCCATCCACCTGACAGGTGTGGCATATCAAGAAGCTGATTAAACGGCATGTTACTTAAAAGGCCACTACAATGTTCAGTTTTGTCACACAACACAATGCCTCATGTTATGAGGGAATGTGCAATTGGCATGCTGACTGCAGGAATGCCCACCAGAGCTGTTTCCAGAGAATTTAATGTTAATTTCCCTACCATAAGCTGCCTCCAACTTCGTTTTAGAGAATTTGGCAGTAAGTCTAACCGCATACCCACGTGTATGGCGTCGTGTGGGTGAGCGGTTTGCTGATGGCAACGTTGTGATCAGAGCCCCATGGTGGTGGGGTTATGGTATGAGCAGGCAAAAGCTATGGACAACGAACACAATTCCATTTTGTCAATGGCAATTTGAATGCACAAAGATACATGATGAGATCCTGAGGCCCATTCACCCACTGCCATCACCTCATGTTACAGCATGATAATGCACTACCCCATGTCGCAAGGATCTGTACACAATTCCTGGAAGCTGAAAATGTCCCAGTTCTTCCATGGCCTGCATACTCACCAGACATGTCACCTGTTGAGCATGTTTGGGATGCTCTGGATCGACGTGTATGACAGCGTGTTCCAGTTCCCGCCAAGATCCAGCAACTTCACAGTTATTTCATTTTTATTTTTATTTTTTTTACCTTTATTTACTAGGCAAGTCAGTTAAGAAAACATTCTTAATTACAATGACGGCCTACCAGGGAACAATGGGTTAACTGCCTTGTTCAGGGGCAGAACGACAGATTTTTACCTTGTCAGCTCGGAGATTCGATCACTGGCCCAACACTAACCAGTAGGCCATTGAAGAGGAGGGAGACAGCATTCCACAGGCCACAATCAACAGCTTGATCAACTCAATGCGAAGGAGATGTCGCGCTGCATGAGGCAAATGTTGGTCACACCAGATACTGTCTTGTTTTCTGCCCCCGCAGAAATCGAATTAACATAATACAAATATCCCCATAAAATCTGTCAGTTTAAGCTAGAGATATCAGTTTTTTGCATTGGATAGGTCTGAATCCACCACCTATGCAATACTTATACGTCTGCGGTGAAAGGTGACACAGCTAGAATGGTGTTTGTCAGACCATGAGAAAATCGGTCTTCTCACAAAATTGTCTGTAGCGTCCGAACAGTTTAGCCTACCCACTGATATGACCCATCTGTGTAAAGGTGAACATGTACTGTACATGTCGGTTGTTTTGCTCTAGGATGCCCACAAGCCTCGCAAGACTCGTCTGAAGGTCCCCCGGTACCAGTCAAACATTAATGGAAGTACTGTATATATGGAGACTGTTTATTGACAAAAATAAGGGGTTAAATACATGTACAATATATATATATATATATATAAATAAAAGATCAGGAGACATTAATATATATATATCTCAGATATAGGATAGACACTTAAAAACAAACTTCCTTTAGATTTTTTGGGGGGGCTCCATGGAGTGGATCTGTTATTCAATGCCTTTGTATGGGCTAATGGTAGTAAGGCCAAATAAAATGTTTCATCACCACATTTTTTTAATACTTAATGTGGTCGGAAAAATTCAAATTCAAAACCATATACAGTGGGGCAAAAAAGTATTTCGTCAGCCACCAATTGTGCAAGTTCTCCCACTTAAAAAGATTAGAGAGGCCTGTAATTTTCATCATAGGTACACTTCAACTATGACAGACAAAACGAGGTGGAAAAATCCAGAAAATCACATTGTAGGATTTTTAATGAATTTATTTGCAAATTATGGTGGAAAATAAGTATTTGGTCACCTACAAACAAGCAAGATTTCTGGCTCTCACAGACCTGTAACTTCTTCTTTAAGAGGCTCCTCTGTCCTCCACTCGTTACCTGTATTAATGGCACCTGTTTGAACTTATCAGTATAAAAGACACCTGCCCACAACCTCAAACAGTCACACTCCAAACTGCACTATGGCCAAGACCAAAGAGCTGTCAAAGGACACCAGAAACAAAATTGTAGACCTGCACCAGGCTGGGATGACTGAATCTGCAATAGGTAAGCAGCTTGGTTTGAAGAAATCAACTGTGGGAGCAATTATTAGGAAATGGAAGACATACAAGAGCACTGATAATCTCCCTCGATCTGGGGCTCCACGCAAGATCTCACCCCGTGGGGTCAAAATTATCACAAGAACGGTGAGCAAAAATCCCAGAACCACACGGGGGGACCTAGTGAATGACCTGCAGAGAGCTGGGACCAAAGTAACAAAGCCTACCATCAGTAACACACTACGCCGCCAGGGACTCAAATCCTGAAGTGCCAGACGTGTCCCCCTGCTTAAGCCAGTACATGTCCAGGCCCGTCTGAAGTTTGCTAGAGAGCATTTGGATGATCCAGAAGAAGTTTGGGAGAATGTCATACGGTCAGATGAAACCAAAATATAACTTTTTGGTAAAAACTCAACTTGTCGTGTTTGGAGGACAAAGAATGCTGAGTTATATCCAAAGAACACCATACTTACTGTGAAGCATGGGAGTGGAAACATCATGCTTTGCGGCTGTTTTTCTGCAAAGGGACCAGGACGACAGATCCGTGTAAAGGAAAGAATGAATGGGGCCATGTATCGTGAGATTTTGAGTGAAAACCTCCTTCCATCTGTAAGGGCATTGAAGATGAAACGTGGCTGGGTCTTTCAGCATGACAATGATCCCAAATACACCGCCCAGGCAATGAAAGAGTGGCTTCGTAAGAAGCATTTCAAGGTCCTGGAGTGGCCTAGCCAGTCTCCAGATCTCAACCCCATAGAAAATCTTTGGAGGGAGTTGAAAGTCCGTGTTGCCCAGCAACAGCCCCAAAACATCACTGCTCTAGAGGAGATCTGCATGGAGGAATGGGCCAAAATACCAGCAACAGTGTGTGAAAACCTTGTGACGACTTACAGAAAACGTTTGACCTCTGTCATTGCCAACAAAGGGTATATAACAAAAGTTTATCTCAATACTTTGTTATTGACCAAATACTTATTTTCCACCATAATTTGCAAATAATTTCATTAAAAATTGTAGTGTGATTTTCTGGAAAAAAATTTTTTTTCATTTTGTCTGTCATAGTTGAAGTGTACCTATGATGAAAATTACAGGCCTCATCTTTTTAAGTGGGAGAACTTGCACAATTGGTGGCTGACTAAATACTTTTTTGCCCCACTGTAGCTTAGTAGTACCCCCCCTCCCCCATCTTACACTTATGGGTAAAATAATGAATCTTAAATGGCACTTGTATTTTTAATTGACGAATTTACACTGAGTATGCCAAACCCCCCCACCCCTTTCCCTCAGAACAGCCTCAATTCGTCAGGGCATGGACTACAAGGTGTGGTAAGCGTTCCACAGGGATGCTGGCCCATGTTGACTCTAATGCTTCCCACAGTTGTCAAGTTGACCTGATGTCCTTTGGGTGGTGGACCCTTCTTTACAAACGGGAAACTATTGAGCGTGAAAAACCCAGTAGTGTTGTTAGCATATACAGGTAACTGTCAAATATAAAGAAACACTAACATAGTGTCTTAATAGGGCGTTAAGCCACCACAAGCCAGAACGGCCTCAATGCACCTTGGCATAGATTCTACATATGTCTGTAACTATTGGAGGGAAGAGACTTGAGCTGGGAATTGCCAAGGACGTCACGTTACGATATATATTGCGATTCGGTACTGGGATTTTATTGCGCTTCAATGTTCTAAATATTGCTCACCATGTCTGCTACAGAGGGACAAGAGAGAGCCATGATAAAACGAGTTTTGATCCGTCATGGAAATAAAAGTGCTGAAAACAATCGGCTCCCTATTTAAAAAGATGATGGAGAACAAATTTTGACGTTTTGGTGGCGGTACAGTCAACTAGTGTAAAAAATAATATTGTGATATTGTCAAAATGATACGATATATTGTCAAAAAATAATATCCAGATATGTAACTATCAATTTTTCTTATCTTCCCATCACAAGATGCAACACCATTGATCCACGAGAAATTCCATTATTGGGTGTGTTGTTGATGATGGTGGAAAATGCTGTCTAAGACTCTGTTCCAGAATATCCAATAAGTGACAGACAGTCATGGCTTATGGTTTACGTCATTTTCATGCTCATCAAACCATTCAGTCACCACTCGTTCCCTGTGGATGGGGGCATTGTCATCCTATGGGGACATAGCCATGTATAAGTGTAATGTCAGGGAAAGTTGTATGCGCAAGCTAACTAAACATTACTTTTATGACACATGTTTTTGCTGTCGTGCATTACCACAATTTCTAACTTATTTACATGATGTTTTACTTGGTGGTATGTTGACTTCGCCATATTGATGTTGGTTTTAAGTTTTGGCTAACTTTTCTTAGCGGATTTACAATCATTGCGAATTGAATTATATGGAGTTTCAGGCCCCGTAGTGAACTTCATTGTACACCTGCACACTCGATCACAAACGAGGGTTGAAGGGCTTACGTTGCCAATTTCCCTTGCTTGGCTAATTGTTTGGACCGATGGCAAAGATGGCCGCGGGGATTCTCCCAAGGGCTTAAGGCGAGGGTAAGTGGAGGAGGGAGTGTCTTTTGTGTTTGAAACGCAGCTTTTATAACGTTGTGCCTGTTGTTCACACGCGTATCTGCTCTGTCATTGGCTGGAGTGGTCCCACCTGATCTTACCTCCTCCCGATTCCCTTCCATTCTTGAAGACATTTCTTTTCATTGTTAGAGTGGCCACTTGAATATCATTTAATATAATGGATAATCTGTTATGACCCTAAGAATGATGGGATGTTAATTGCTTAATTAACTCAAGACCGCACCTGTGGAATCACCTGCTCTCAGTATACTTTGTATCCCTCATCCCTCAAGTGTTTCCATTATTTGTCAGTTACCTGTAGATAAATGCACACATTGTTTTCCGGTGCGGGTCTTGTGTTCTAAAAATAATACTCAATCGAGTACTCAAAAAAATAATGCAAGTACTCGAATAATAAAAACATTTAAAATGCCCATCCCTTCTCACTCCCTCGGTCACTCAAGTCCCGCAGCAAGGCAAGACACTCCATCATATATCTAGCTGATACACGACCCTCTGTTATTTAGAATTTTGACCCACTGTAGCCAAATACACAACCCAAGTTATCTAAAAACTGGCCTCTATCAACTCTATAGGAAACCAGCAGTCAAAGTCATGATAGATCCACATATCATTGGGAAAAGTGCTAGATTGCCCATTTGTATTTCTGTTGATACCAAAGCAAAAATTAGGTGGCAGGGATATGGCATGTGTGTTTCCATATGAGTTTAACCATCAGAGTACTAGATGTTCCAATCCTAGTGTTTCCCAGCGACAGACTGGCGTAGTGTCCAGGGGGAACTTGTACATCAAGCTGTCTCACGCTACAGGGACAGAAGAATGGCCCATAGAGCAGGAGCCTTTCTGGTTTGGACAAGGCTTACTTACTTAATGTGTTTTCTCCGGCAGGCTCATGAGATGTGTGCCCTGTTAATCCTGGGAGAGATCAGCGACCCCTCCCTCATCAATGCAACAAACGGTGCACTGCAAATGTGAGCCATCTCAGCTACTCAGCCTTTCATTAATGACACTGTTCAACACTGTAGAAAACCCCAGTTTCAGCTCTCACTCAGCTCTTTCCAACTCTCAAACGGTGTGACTCTGAACTCCAGGAGTTGGGATAAGTTGGAGTTGAAGCTGGGTCTGTTTAACACCATAAAAACCTAGCGATTTGTTTACTCAGGTGGTCTATTGACTGTCTATCCCTTATCTCTCCCCTCTTCCTCCTCAGGCCCCTTCATATCGCTGCGAGGAATGGTCTGGCTACGGTGGTGCAGGTGCTGCTCAGCCGGGGGGCAGCCGTGATGGCTGTCGATGAGGAGGGTGAGTCACCACCGTGTCGGTTAGTGAAAAAAGACCAGAGCCCTATCCTACGTACGAGGTAACTTTCGTCAACTGAGTTCTACTCGGCATAACCAGTACCACGAACGTGGCTCACCTTTTAGCCAGGTACATTTCTATGGCAATGAATCCTTCAGAACTAACCTGCTCCAGGGCAGGCTAACTCATAACTAACTCAATTTTTCCTGAATGAGTGTCTGAGCTGCGAGTTGAGGACCGTCATCATGCCCTTCATTTGAGGAAGACTACGGATTTCAATATTTTGTTAATCAAATGGTTTGTGTGCTAAAAAAATGATGTTAAAATACCGAGCACATTTAGTAATAACGGAATGCATTTGAAACGTCACACAGTAAAACTTGTGTATGACTTAATACAATTATTTGGGTAAAAAAAAGGTGCACGTGGATTGATGAGCACACCATTTATGATAAGTCATTTCAAGCTTATTTCACACCATAGCTGCTAAATTTGCAAGATTACTTTTCTTTAATTTTAATTTCGGCACAAATGAAAATGTTGCACTGACTCGCCCATGGATTGATGTTTCAGCATTGTCTCAATGAAGAGTTTGGTATTCGACTAGCCACGTGCGACATGCATAAGCACCTACAAGCCTGCTAGATTAGCGGCAGGCAGAGGAGCAATATTTACCGTCGTAGTATGGATCTTATTTATATATTTTATTATTAAGTCAGTTAAGAACAGATTCTTATTTTCAATGACGGCCTAGGACCAGTGGGTTAACTGCCTTATTCAGGGTCAGGATGACAGATTTTTACCTTTTCAGCTCGGGGATTCGATCTTGCAATCTTGCAAAGTTTGTTTTGTTCAATTAAATAATTTAGAACGTCACGGTATATCCTTGTATGGAACAATGACTGCGGGCCCACACTCTCCTTCTCTGTGGCCAACGTGAGTAAGACATTTAAACGTGTTAACGTGGCCCAGACAGCATCCCTAGCCGCATCCTCAGAGCATGCGCAGACCAGCTGGCTGGTGTATTTACGGACATATTCAATCGCTCCCTATCCCAGTCTGCTGTCCCCACATGCTTCAAGATGGCCACAATAGTTCCTGTACCCAAGAAGGCAACGATAACTGAAATTAAATGACTATCGCCCCGTAGCTTCTGTCATCATGAAGTGCTTTGAGAGACTAGTCAAGGATCATATCACCTTACCTGTCACCCTAGACCCACTTCAGTTTGCATACCTCCCCAACAGGTCCACAGACGATGCAATCGCCATCACACTGCACACTGCCCTATCCCATCTGGACAAGAGGAATACCTATGTAAGAATAGTGTTCATTGACTACAGCTCAGCATTGAACACGATAGTACCCTCCAAGCTCATTAGGCTTGAGGCCCTGGTTCTCAACCCCACCCTGTGCAATTGGGTCCTAGACTTTCTGACAGGCTGCCCCCAAGTGGTGAAGGTAGGAAACAACATCTCCTCTTCGCTGATCCTCAACACTGGGTCCCTACAAGGGTGCGTGCTCAGCCCCCTCCTGTACTACCTGTTCACCCATGACTGCAAGGCCATGCACACCTCCAACTCAATCATCAAGTTTGCAGACGACACAACAGTAGTAGGCTCAGGAGGCTAAAGAAATTTGGCTTTTCACCAAATACCCTGACAAACTTTTACAAATGCACAAAATTGAGAGCATCCTGTCGGGCTGTATCACTGCCTGGTATGGCATCTGCACCGCCCTCAACCGCAGGGCTCTCCAGAGGGTAGTGCGGTCTGCACAACGCATCACCGGGGACAAACTACCTGCCCTCCAGGACACCTACAGCGTCCGATGTCACAGGAAGGCCAAAAAGATCATCAAGGACTACAACCACCTGAGCCACTGCCTGTTCACCCTGCTACCATCCAGAAGGTGAGGTCAATACAGGTGCATCAAAGCTGGGACCGAGAGACTAAAAAACAGCTTCTATCTCAAGGCCATCGGACTGTTAAACAGCCATCACTAACACAGAGGCTGCAGCCTACATACAGACTCAAATCATTGACCACTTTAATAAATGGATCACTAGTCACTTTAAATAATGCCACTTTAATGTTTACATATCTTACATTACTCATCTCATGTGTATATGCTGTATTTTATACCATCTATTGAATCTTGTCTATGCCGCCTGGCCATCGCTCATTCATATATTTGTGTACATATTCTTATTCCATCCCTTTACATTTGTGTATCAGGTAGTTGTTGTGCAATTGTTAGATTACTTGTTAGATATTACTGCACTGTCGGAACCTGAAGCACAAGCATTTCGCTACACTCGCATTAACATCTGCTAACCATGTGTATGTGATCAATAACATTTGATTTGATGTCATTTAGAAAAGGCCTTTTCAGTGTTAAAATTGGCCTATACATTTTTTGGTCCCAAAATTCGACTACTAACGTCCATTCAGATATTCAAATAACCGTGCACATTTCTAGTTTGTAGTGTTTCTTTGTCAAATGTATCATTTTTTGTGTTTTCAATATGCAATATGATTGAACAAATTTGAACAATATGACGGGGGGGTTTTGCTGTATTTTTTTCTGGAAAATGTTGGCCCAGTCACTTACTCAGGCCCAGCCACACATCAATTTCTGCCTACGCCACTGGGGTGAGGTGGCCATTTGCCTATCTCGTTTTGGTGTGTATATATGTCTGAGTAAAAGTGCTTAGCCCTCTTGACTAACCAGGTTGTTATTGAGAATTTTATAAAAGATAATTTGTTCTTCCTAAATGTGAATTGTCTTTTAATCAATTGTGTGTGTTTGTTTCTTTCTTCTCTCGTCAGGCCACACCCCGGCCCTGGCTTGTGCCCCTAACAAGGATGTGGCGGACTGCCTGGCCCTGATCCTCTCCACCATGAAGCCTTTCCCTCCCAAAGACGCCAGCGCCGCCGCCTCCTTTGGCCTTAACCTGCTGAAGCACTGTGGCATCGCCGCCTGCGGGCCCCTGCCCAACGGCAACCTGCGCCACACCTACGCCAAGGACCGTCATGGCACCATCGGCCTGGACGGCTGCTTCACCGAGTGAGATGAACCCCCCCCCCCCCCCAAACCTGCTCCCCCTCAGACCGCCCTACCCTATGAGCCCCTGTCCCGTTGTATCTGTAACTAACCGGATCACCCCTCTTTAATCCACTATGATCCGGGTTACGACCCCCCCCCCCCCCCCCCCTTTCTAATACACAACAAGAGCAGGAATATACTTAGATTCACGTGAGTGTGTGTTTGGATGTGTGTGCGTGTGTCTGTCTGTTTGAAGAAAAACGAAATCCTTAATGGGTGTAGTCAAACCTATATGCAATTATTTGCCTCTCTCCTCTGGCATCATTTTCATTGTTTATTTGTCTGTCGTCACTAGCCTGGGCTTAGGTAAGACAACCTCTGTCCAGTGTCCAGGACAGAGCTCGTCACAGAGTCCCTCTAAATCCTACCAGCAGTGATGATTTTTTCCCCTTACGATATTATCATGGACGTTTTTGTTGAATTAACAGATTCACAAGCATGTGTGACAAGTTACAGATAGTATCATTTTAATTCTAAATTAAATTTCAATTTTTGGTGAATTTTTTATATTGCACTTCAACAACGAATAAACTAACCTCGCAAATCCCAGTGAAAGCGATGACCTAGTAGAAGGAGAACAGTGCCTCCAACTTCTTCTCTGACTTAAACTGGTGCAATATGCAGCATGTGTGGGTATTTCCCGTGCTGTGTGTCTCTGAAGAGAGAGAGAGAGTTGAAAATAAGCGGTTACAAGCTGGTGTCTACTCCCCTAGACATCCGACAACAAACACGTCCTAATGGCTAAGGCCATCTGAGTGACACCATCCAACGGGTCCAGTCACTGTCTGACTGGGGGTTTCTGCATTAGCCCCCCTCTCACGGAGTCCATACTAAAGGAAGAAGTTGTGGTTCTTGCCTGAACCCCACTACCGCTTGTCACTGTCGTAGGCGTTTCTGGATATTTAACAATGTTGTGCCTATGGAATACTGAGAATTACTGAGAGATGGCCCCACCCCCTCATCCCCAACTAGTTTATGCCCTCTGATCTCCCACCTTATCCCTGATTATTTGAGACTTAAAAAGAGAACAATTCTAGTGGGACATTTTTAAAGGATGAAATTCTGTTTGTTTTTTTAAAGAAAGATGGGTTTAGCACACATACTGATTGCGGTATAAGCTATTGTTGTATAAACACTTGTTTACACAATGTAAACCGACGTCGCATTTACTTGTGAATTGTCAGTCAAATATGTTTGCACAACAGAGCCATGAGAAAAAACGTGTTTTTAATATAGCTGCTAAAATATTGCTGCCTTTTCCATGGATTGTATTCACGGTTTCCGTCAATGCGGGTCTACATGTAGTGTTTAATTTGAATTTTTACGTTATTTGGAATTGGAAGCAATATTCAGTCACAGACAGCCTTCAAAATCTTATAGCATTTATATTTCCCTGCTGTTTGCTATAGTGGAAAGGTTCATGTAAATTTTCCCTTTTTTACCTATTTATCTATTCATGCCATACTTGTTTGCTTCTGTCTTCTTTTGCACATTAGTTGAATCAATTTAGTTTTGTGTTTCACTTGATTAAGCTATTTATGAAGATTGTTAGTTATGTTAATTAGAACATAATTCAAATTATGTTCACTCTGTTGTAATTGTTTTCATGTGGTTGTAGCGATTTGAAAAAATTCAGATTACAAAATCTATCAGTATTTGACCTTACTCACACTTCCATAAACTATTTGGAATTTAGGAACATTTCAAATCCATGGTGTACTGTAATATTACGCAGTATCCTATTTTGTTAATGTATTTTCAATATTACATAAATGTAGTTTGGCTTAGATAGTGAAATTGTGAAAGTAGTGGTAATGTACTGGGATCTTTACTCTTCACAACATATGGCTAACACTGAAAACAAAAATATCTACATTATGTTGCTATGGTTATGCATGGACAGCTACTTTTTTTAGCTTTTTTATTTTATGACAATCAGCATCACAATGGCTTTTATTTATAAGTAACTGCATCTCGGAAGTTGTTTAAGAAGTGTCTTACAGTATTTTATTTATTTGAATTTCAAAGAATACCAAAAGTGATTGATTTCTTTTACACCCATTTTCAAGTATGTGTGCTCCCGTTTCTCTTTTGCATCAACAAGAACACCATGTAGGCATGTTTGGTACCAATACGTCTATCGTGTGATACACTGACAACCTCATCCACCTTTCTCAGTTGAATTGTTTTTTTTTTCTCTAGATGCCTCAGTCCTATCATCACTTGTGTAACCTAATGATACTCCTAGAATTGTTCTCTTTGAATGGAATATCGAAACCATTTACCAAACCATCTCTTTAGATGTACATACTATTATTTATATAAGAAAAAAACATTGCATCAATTTCTGAATACTTTTGCAGACTGAGATTCATTGTCAGTTCCTGGTGTATTCAACCATATGGCTGGGAAGGAACTGTTTTAAAACAGAATGGAGAAAAAAAGGGGGGAAAACAGAGAGAAAAAACAGCTCATCTGTTCTGTGGCCAGTACTGGTATTCTACAAGGTATTTAATGTCAAAGCCTTTAAGAAAAAAAATAAGATGACGAAGTCTATCCCTTACATGTAGGAATAGCAATGCCAAAACCAGTGTCGTCGTTGTTCCTCACCTTTATACTAATATGCTGAAAAAAATGATTGTATTAAGCTACCTGAACTTTTTGTGGCATTTTACATAAGCCTTTTTATATGATGTCAGAGAAGTTTTAGTTCAATGACGTGAGATCACATCAAATAGTAAGCCATTAAATAATGTTCTTATTATGTTCAAGGGTGACTTGCTATGTTAGAATTTTCGGGGTTGGTTTAAATATAAACTTCTCACAACTAGATCCCATCCATTGTTTATCTTATATTGTGTGACATTTCATTGACCATAGATTTGGTTTAGCCTATGGTTTTGTTAGGCTGGGTAGATACGACATTGAAAACAAAAATCCCCTTTTGAAACAAGTTTCATGTGGGACTGAACCCCTAATTGTTCAATTTGATGTCAAGAAAGCATAAGTCGAGTGTGGGGAGGATTACATTCATGATATACCGGCAAGACCCTTTTTTATGTTTTTATTTCCTCCCTCTCCCTATTTAACCATTCCGTTTACATTGTGGACAAGGATTACCCTAGTATTGTGATATTTAGGGCAATAGAACAATGGAAAGCATTTTTCGATTTTCAGTAATGCAACAACAAACAACTTTATTTTCACTCGATCCTGACCCAAAGCACTTATTTCAAGAATAAGCACTTTTGTATATTTAATATCTCTATATGTATGTGTGTGTTTACATAGGTTACCTATGTAGATATTAACTTATATTTAGGGATGATAATACCTTCAATGGAGAGATGAGAGTAGATGAACTGGTGACTGATTTTCACGATCATGGGTGATGTGTGGGTGCTTGAATGAGAGACACTGTTTAATTGGAGTGTCATGGTTCTCTTTGGGATCCGCATAACGGAGTAGTGAAAAGTTGGTCACACCTTGGTGTGCACACGTACGCAGCCCAAAATACATTTCAAATGGAAAAGTATACTTGCACTGCCTTTCAAAAACAAAAAGCAGGGGGTGAAACTCAAGAACACGTTTGATTAAGAGCAGAAATGTAAGATATTACGCACATTTGCAGACGTCTCCCCTGAGCCATATTAGTCAATTGCTGAAAAAAATGTTAATGTATGGTCTAAATTAAAGCAGGGGTTTTGGTTTTTAAATAACTGAAATTTTTGCTGCACTGTTTAACTAAGAAAAAAGTAATAGGCATGATGGGGACAATAATGAAAAATTAAAAAAGCAACATCTTTAACTCTGCCTTCTGCTCATGCATAGATGTAGAAGGATTGTGTTTTATCTTGAGCCATTGAAGGGTATTATTGCATTCAGTGGATGGGTTAGTCTATTGCCTAACAATGTGGTGCATACAGTTCCTATTTATACCCTTGACTTATTCCACATTTTGGTGTTACAGCCTGAATTCAAAATGTATTAAATATTACTTTTTTCTCACCCATCTAAACACAATGCCCCATGATGACAAAGTGAATTTTAAAAAATTGACATTTTTTATTGAAAATAAAATGCAGAAATATCAAATTTGCTTAAATATTCACATACCTGACTCAATACTTTGTTTGAAGCACCTTTGGCAGCAATTACAGCTGTGAGTCTCTAAGAGCTTTTCACACCTCGATTGTGCAAAATTTGCCCATTTAATAATTTCTAAAATTCTTAAAGCTCTTTCAAATTGGTTGTTGATCATTGCTAGACAACCATTTTCAGGTCTTGCCATAGATTTTCAAGCCGAATCAAGTCAACTGTAACACTCAGGAACACTCACTGTATTCCTGGTAAACAACTCGTGTGCATTTGGCCTTGTGTTTTAAGTAATTGTTCTGCTGAAAAGTGAATTAATCTCCAAGTGTCTGGTGGAAAGCAGATGGAACCAGGTTTTCCTCTAGGATTTTGTCTGTGCTTAGCTCCAATCCATGTATTGTTTTTATCCTGAAACTCCTCAGTCCTTTTTTTAAACCTATATTTTATCAGGTAAGTTGACTGAGAACACATTCTCATCTACAACAACGACCTGGGGAATAGTTACAGGGGAGAGGAATGAGCCAATTGTAAGCTGTGGCAGATTAGGGGGCCATGATGGTATGAAGGCCAGATTGGGAATTTAGCCAGGACACCGGGGTTAACACCCATACTCTTACGATAAGTGCCATGGGATCTAGTGACAACAGAGTCACGTCCCATCCGAAATACGGCACCCTAAACAGGGCAATGTCCCCAATCACTGCCCTGGGGCATTGGGATATTTTGTTTAGATCAGAGGAAAGGGTGCCTCCTACTGGCCTTCCAAAACCACTTCCAGCAGCATCTGGTCTCTCGACCAGGACCAACCCTGCTTAGCTTCAGAAGCAAGCCAGCAGTGAGATGCAGGGTGGTATGCTGCTGGCTTACAAGCATACCCATAACATGATGCAGCCACCACTATGCTTGAAAATATGGAGAGTGGTATTCAGTAATGTGCTGTGTTAGATTTGCCCCAAACATAACACTTTGTATTCAGGGCAAAATGTGTTGTTGTTTTTTGCAGTATTACTTTAGTGCCATGTTACAAACAGGATGCATGTTTTTGGAATATTTGTATGCACAGGCTTCCTCCTTTCACCCTGTCAATTATGTTAGTATTGTGGAGTAACTCAGTTTTCTCCTATCACAGCCATTAACCTTTCACGAGCCTCAACCCCGGATCCGGGAGCACCCCCCCCCCCCCCCCCCACACTGATTAGCATCGCTAGCATAGCGTCACAATTAAATAGTAGCATCTAAATATCATTAAATCACAAGTCCAAGACACCTAATGAAAGATACAGATCTTGTGAATAAAGCCACCGTTTCAGATTTTTAAAATGTTTTACAGGGAAGACACAATATGTAAATCTATTAGCTAAACACGTTAGCAAAAGACACCATTTTTCTTTGTCCACCATTTTTTCTCTCCACCAGTAGCTATCACCAATTCGGCTAAACTAAGATATTGATAGCCACTAACCAAGAAAAAAACCTCATCAGATGACAGTCTGATAACATATTTATGGTATAGGATAGGTTTTGTTAGAAAAATTTGCATATTTCAGGTATAAATCATAGTTTGCCATTGCAGCCACCATCACAAATCTCACCAAAGCGACTAGAATTACTACAGAGAGCAACTTGTATTACCAATTTACTCATCATAAAACATTTCTTAAAAATACACAGCACATAGCAATGGAAAGACACAGATCTTGTGAATTCAGACAACATTTCAGATTTTCTAAGTGTTTTACGGCGAAAACACAATAAATCGTTATATTAGCATACCACATATGCAAACGTTACCCGAGCACTGATTCAAGCCAAAGAGAGCGATAACGTAATCATCGCCAAAATATATACATTTTTTCACTAACCTTCTCAGAATTCTTCCGATGACACTCCTGTAACATCATATTACAACATACATATAGAGTTTGTTCGAAAATGTGCATATTTAGCCACCAAAATCATGGTTAGACAATGACAAAAGTAGCCCAGCTGGTCAGAAAATGTCGTGCACCATATTAGACAGTGATCTAGTCTTATACATAAATACTCATAAACTTGACAAAAAAATATAGGGTGGACAGCGATTGATAGACAATTTAATTCTTAATACAATCGCGGAATTACATTTTTTAAATTATCCTTACTTTTCAATACAGGTTGCGCCAAGCAAAGCTACACCTAACAAAATGGCGGAACGTGCGTTTAACATTTTTCTACAGAACAACGATTTATCATCTTAAATATTTCTTACTATGAGGTGATCTTCCATCAGAATCTTGGGCAATGAATCCTTTCTTGGGTCTAATCTTCTTTTGGTCGAAAGATGTCCTCTTGTCTGTCGAAATGCCCACTAACGTTCGACCGGGACCCCGAAACGTGTCCGGCGCTTCAAAGTGCACAACAAAGCAATGCCTCAAAATCGCACTAAACGGATATAAATTGCTATAAAACGGTTCAAATTAACTACCTTATGATGCTGTTAACACCTATAACGAGTAAAAATATGACCGGAGAAATATTACTGGCTAAACTAAAGCTTGGAAGGAGGCGAGTCGGATGTCCTTCGCGCGCCACGCGCAGGCAGCCAAAGGAAGTTACTTCTGGTATTTGGTGACTTATAGAGGCACTGATTGCGCAATTGACTCCATTCAAAGCGTCATCACGTACTGACACCCAGGGGAAGACGTAAGCAGTGTCTGTTTCTCCATAGCGTTTACAGTGACCTTTAAACTGACTCCAGATCAGTGGCCAAGATGTTTGAAATCTGACTCCCTATCATGAAAAGTGCTGTAGATTGAGTTCTGTTTCACTCAGAGACAAAATTCCAACGGCTATAGAAACTAGAGAGTGTTTTCTATCCAATAATAACAATAATATGCATATTGTACGAGCAAGAATTGAGTACTAGGCAGTTTAATCTGTAGAGCAAATTATGCTAATGCAAAACAGCACCCCCTATAGTTGCAAGAAGTTAAACTCTGTAACTGTTTTAAAGTCACCATTGGTCTCATGGTGAAATCTCTGAGCTGTTTCTGGCATCTGATTGAGGAAGGATGCCTGTATGTTCGTAGTGACTGGGTGTGTTGATACACCATCCAAATTGTAATTAATAACCTCACCATGCTCAAAGGGATAGTCAATTTCAGCTCTTTCAATAGTTGCACTTTGCGAGACATTGGAAAACCTCCCTGGTCTTTGGTTGAATCTTTGTTTTGAAATTCACTGCTTGAATCTTTGTTTTGAAATTCACTGCTTGAATCTTTGTTTTGAAATTCACTGCATTAATCTTTGTTTTGAAATTCACTGCTTGACTGAGGGACCTTACAGGTATCTGTATGTGTGGGGTACAGAGATGAGGTAGTCATTTAAAATAATGTTTAACACACTTATTGCATACAGAGTGAGTCCACTTACAGTATGTGACTTGTTAAGCACATTTTTACTCCTCAACGTGTTTAGGCTTGCCATAATAAAAGGGTTGAATACTTATTGACTCAAGACGTTTCAGCTTTACATTTTTTATGTATTTATTTTTTTAAATCTACAAACATAATTCCACTTTGACATTATGGGGTATTGTGTGAGGCCAGTGACACAAAATATAAATTGAATCAATTTTAAATTCAGGCTGTAACACAACAAAATGTGGAAAAATTTGAGAGGTGTGAATACTTTTAGAAGGCACTGCCTTACATCTATCAGTACAAGCCTCACTCCAATATAATCATTGTGACTCTTGTAATCCCGGGATTATTTTATTTCCTCTAGTTTTATTTTGTCAACAGTTGGCACTCAGGCTAATAGCTGAGCTATCCCTCCTGTTAATCATGGACTCGCCATTTTTTCTATCAAGATTGCCTTACAATACCTCTCAAATGATTTATTGTTATTTTGTTACTCATTTTTTTTGTTGTGGCCCATATCTGATTTGCATTTGGGAATGTGTCCCTTTTTGTCTTATCTCAATACCATATCAAAACAGTCGTCCTTAACACCCCATGCTATTACCTAGACCCACAAGTGCCGTAGAAATCCTGGTTTGTCTGCCTATGGAAAAAGGAAGTGTCTATGGAGATTAAAAAAGTAAAGGTCAACTTTGACAAATGCCAATAATACCTTACCATGGCTCAAATTGCAAAAATTGGCAACTTTCTCAAAATGCTTCAGATTGTAGGAATAAGTCATATGGGAGCTTTGGGCAAGGGGAAGAGTGAAATGCATAGCATTAGGTAATTGTAATTTGCATGATGCAAGACTGATCAAGTTTTATTTGGGAGCGTGATCGAAAACACAATATGGAAGGGTGACTAGTAGGGTAGAAGACGGTAAAATTGCACAAAAGTAGTTGAGTCAGAATACTGTAAACTGAGTTACGTGTTAAGTTGGGGGAAGAACTATTGAATGGAAGCATATTCAACATCTTTGTTTCCTTCCATTTTTCTTTTGAGAAAAATTCAGGGTACTTATTGATTTTGGGCAACTTGTAAAATGTTGCCATCTGATATGTGAGTGGAAAGAAAGACTAAGTAGGGTGATGTTGAAATTGGAGAATAGGAAAAACGTTATTGCTGTAGACACCATTGTCCTTCAAGTGAGAAAGCATTCATATGAGATCGAACACTTATGTCATGCTGTTTTTAAATAACCTCTAAATGAGGTGTGGAAGGGATAAAGTTATAAACAAAGAGGCTGTTGGTTTCTTTTGGTTATGCCAGTGATCCCCATGGTGATGCTGTCCATAGCGTATTCCTCTGGGATATCTGCCAATAACTGTACCTCGAGGACATCGGTGTCCTTCATTACTTGAAAACTCATTGGATAAAGGCAATAGCTACGCAGTTACCATTTTGTTTTTCTTTTATTTCCATTTAAAATATAATTTCGAATCAAGAGTAACACAAAAAACATTTCCTCTTCTCCAAGCATAATTAAACTGCTGAATTAGATCTTTATTTGTCATCAGTGTACTGTTATCAAAGAATTCTTCAAAATGGCTACAGTTCACACAAAAAAGTGAATAAATTAACCTGTAAGATGCGGTACATTATATTTAAGTGGATTTTAACAAGAAGTTAAAAGTAATAAATCTCATGTTATAGTCCGTCATAAATTTACATTTGATCACCAAAACAAACACGTCTTGATATGGATGGAATTATGTCATCTTAAGTATAGATCCATGAGTGAAGCACAATATTAAAGGGATATTTCGGGATTTTGGCAATGAGGCTCAATGAGACCCATAGATTTACAGTCACTGCGCTAACGCTAGTTAGCAACTTCCTTCAAACTGTACGCAGACACATAAAAATGGTATCCACGAGTTCATCTGACTGGAGAAGTAGATAAAGGGCCTCATTGCAAAAATGCCAAAATATCCCTTTAAGTTCTTCCATGATTCTAACTGCTGCATGTCTGTCCTGTCTATGTACACAAAATATTTATTTGAGATGTTCAGATTCTTTGATTGCATAGTATGTTTATGCTTTCATTATTCATTTGTCATTGTTGTACAACTACATTAGGTGGAAAAGATTTCCATGCTTATTCAATCATAACTTCCAAATGCTTGTTAAAATGGAACAAAACTGTTGGTCCCACTTTACAAATAAGGCCTTGAAATGTAGCAGTAAGAAGTGTAATTTCGCAGAATTTGGCACGTGTCTAACATCATTATTGAGAAACAATTATCAAATGTAATTGACATTTGTTCCATTTTCATGTGGGATTGCCCATATCCCTCTATACCGCGGCACATATACTTTAGGTCATGGAGAAAATAAATAAAAACACACACAACAAACTGGTTATAGAATTTAACAATTATATATTGACTCCAGACATCTGGCCTTTTCTTTTTTCAGAGACTGTAATTTTTTTGTTGGCACGCATGTAGCTAGTGCTCTTTTCTGCAATACAGAATAGGTTGTGTGGCCTGTTATACTGTCCAAAGTTTGTTTGGTCCTGAATTAACTAGAGTGAACTGGTTGAATACGTTTGTCTCTCTTGTGCCTCTGTAGTTAGTTAAGGCTTAGCAACATATACCTATGATCAAAACAAAGCATACTGATCCTTGGATTCACTTTATTCAACCCAGTAGTTGGCTGCTTTGAAAAACTTCAGGGACAAAATGTCGACACACCAATTGCTTTTATTTAGTCTGTTTCCTCTTCCTCTTTAAGGGCAGTTACTGAGTTGACCTCTTACTCCAAAAATACTATCTAAGAGTAACGGTACTCTTTAAAGGGATTCAATGGTGTTGTCTTAGTGGAGAGTAATGTCGACACTTTCTATTGTGACTTCATGTATTACTTGATTAGCCGTAATCTGACATCGAACAGCTTACCTCAAGATGTTATATCTCGCAACGATTATCCAAGCCAGTGCATTTTGTTAATATATTGAACCTCATTGGAGAGTAAATGTTATCTGATACATATTATGCAACTTGAAAACATTTGTAACTTTTTTCTCTTTGATTTGATGATTTCTTCATGACTTGACTGCTTCTTGACAACTACCCATAGGATGGACAATGCAAATAGGTGAATAAAGATATTAAATCATGATATTTCCATTAAAGGAATGCCTTAGTAGGCAAAAAAGAGATGTCTCAGAACGGAAGTTGTTTTAGATCCATCATAAAGTACCTTATTTATGAGAGTTGTGTGCATTGTTATACTGTAACACATGGCTGCTCAAAATGATGGGGTTGGAATCTATTTTCATCTCGTAGAAAATTGAAGATGGTTAAAGAATATTATTTGAACTTGTAAACGGCAAAACTCAGATCCTCTATTACTGTCAATACAATCCTGACTGACACTTTGTCCTGACACAAACAGGTATACTAAACTGTGTCATTAGAAAACAATTGATAAAATAGTAAAGTCTGATTTTTATATTTTATGCATCAGGAAATTGGTCTTCCATTCATGCCAACTGAAAGCCTTATTGTTGATAAAAGTTGAGGTCGCACCTCTCAGGAGCACAGCTATTCACAATCACAGACGGGGTGAAGTCAGTGAGCCATTGTTCATTCATAATACAAAACATGATGCTATGCTAGAGTGCTTCCCAGTCTCATCATCCATGTGGTCCACTGTGGCTTGACTCCTGGAGAAATTGTTAATTGGCTGGATACATTTTTCAAAGCACAAATCCAAAGAAACACTCGTGGTGTTGTCAAATCCAAACACCTGGATGTACAACTTGACTGTAGTTTATTTAGCTCTTGTTTGATTCTTGCCTTAGTCTTGCTTGGCTTGCCATATTTTTCAATGAACAGCCTTTCTTAAGGGACCTGAAAAACCACACAGTGAAATAGTTTTGGATCACTGTGGTGATAATACTGAAGTTTTAGTGTGAATTCATAACAAAAGCAATATTGGCAAGTGCACTTTGTTGGGTGTTCTAAGCACATCACTAAAAATGCACTGCAGACAGTAGTGTGTAGAGATTGTTGCTTTACTTACTCAACTAAATGGTATTGAAATCAACATGGTGAATTATTATAAAGCCGAGAGAGAAAGATTTAATATTTGTGACAGTTGTAGTACCATTTTAGCAGTGTATATGTTGATTTGATCGGGATGTAGTTTTAGTTGGTGTCTGTACAACCCCTTCTAACTGTATTCAAGTATTTGAATGCAAAAAGAACACACTTAAGATAAACAAGTATTAAAAGTTGTAGCTTAAACATTTTAATAGCTAGTTTGTATGCAACCACTTTATTTGGGCATCTATGTTTGGGTTTTATATAAATTGTTCTCTGTATTGCGATATGTTCTAAGTATATTATATGTAATCTTCAAGGTAACATCAAGGCACTAGGTTCGGTTGAGATGGTGGTAGAATATTGTATTTTGTGGACAAGAAAGACAATGTATTGCTATGCCATAGAACTTAAGGATGTAGTGATTAATTTTATAGTACAGTGAGTAGGCATAGAGTTCTGTGTTTGTGTGATGATTTGGGCAGTTAGCTGTCATGTCTTCATTAGTGAGTATGATGTCAAGAATGTGAGTGTGAGATGGCAATATGAACTACTATCAGCAAAAGGGCAAAGAAAAACTTTACATACTTTCCTGATTTACAAATACTGTAAAGAATATTGTTATTTTGTTTCTAATTGGTAACGCAAAGTACATTCCCTTTGAAACACAAGTGATGTTTGTAAGATTCTGGTGCTATGGTCTTTTAATAGTTTTTGGTTTGAGTCCATAAATTGAATTATTTTAATTATAAAAAATTATAATATGTAAGGTTAGGCCTACTGGTTTCTGGTACAGTATCCTATGTAGTATGTGTGGTAGCCTAATATGCATTAACTGACCCTTTGAATAAAATGTAAAACTCTAGTGTAATTGAAAGCTTGAGGTTGGTGGTTGGCTGTGTCCTTTACATTAACAGCCCTCCTTTTTATTTTGGTCTGGATATATTAAGCTCTTATTCAGGAGGGCAGAGGCATCTTGTTTTGATTCAATGATTGGACATTGCTTTGTATGATGCTGGGATTTGTTTACTCCATAGACCAGCCAGGAAAAATATAACACAGGCCATGTCTACGGACTATGACCTTGAATTATTATGTGCTTTGATTGGCTAGCAGTGTCCATATTGCTTCTGCTAGAATTTCATTGGCTCCTTGTTTTGCTGCAATTTTTTTCACCATCTCGGAAGTTGCGGGTTAAAGTTAGGAATTGGTCAAGAATTTCATGTCAGGGACAAGTGGTTAAAAAAAATTGCATATCTGGTTGTGGTCCTTGGAATGGATAGGATATGCCAAGCCAATGTTTAGGACAGCGTGTTAACTTCCCATGTGACTTCAGTGTGAACTGTAGGTGATCATGAAAGTGTTTATTGTGCTTCATTTAGGCCTAATTATAAATTCAGGTGGTGCAATGTGAGCAAGTGAAAATGCATAAAATGCTTTTTCAGGCCTTTTGTCAACTTTTCACACTCTTCTCTTGCACCTTAGGCTCTGTTTTGAAGTAAGTTACGGCTACTGCTGCCTGGTGGAGAGTTTGAGCATGTCTGCATTCAGTATTGTGTATTTTCTAGAGCCTTCAGTTGCTTACAGCAGCAACAAACAAAAAATCTTATATACGTTTTACTAGCATGACATTGTGCGATATTAAAATCGTATTACCTCAGAAATATATAAATTAATATTAATGAATTGAAATGGGAAAAAACGGTCTCTCATCCAAAATGGAATCTCATTGGCAAGATACAAAGTCCATGCTATTTTGAAAGTAAAGATTACTTTTGCTACTAATGTAATTGCTATGATCATGTTTTGCCTACCTCCTTGATGCACAACTCATCTTTGTCTTCTTAGCTCATAACCACCTATACTTGTGTCTCAAAAATATGAACTCATATTAATCACTTTTAATCTAAAAGACAAATCTAATGTGATCTTGATTTTGTGTGTGTATGTACGTACGAGCATGTAAAATGAAAGGAAAAATTATATATCACAACAGCCACTGGAATGTGAAGCCAAACTGTATTATGATCAGAATAAAATCTCTTTAAGGTCTGTTGTAGCATACACGTGAACCTCGTCTGTGGTACATGTTTGCTATCCTTCAGATACTTGTCGCAAGAAGGTACTTTATGATTGCTTTTATTTAACACCCTGAAAGTATCCTTTATCCACCTGGAATCATCCAATTTTTCATAGTACGGTGGGTTTTTACTGTACGTTTGTAAGTTGAGCCATATGTCTAAACATCAAGTTTACAGTTGTAACTGTACAGTTGTAACTGTGAAACTATGAGATATTGGGAGAATGTGTGTGCATCTAACTTCATTACAAAAGCAACAAATAACTAAGGCTCTTACTGAAGTCTGATGATGAATGTAGTGTTTACGTGTGGAGGAAAATGTTATCGTATCCAGCCTTAAGCATTCAAAATAAAATAAATGAATCATTTGTCATACAACCCCCCCCCCGACCTTTGCGATTTTGACTGAAGCAGAGGAATGTGCGATGCAGCATTAGGGGTTAGAGATGCCCTAAAAGAGACACACAAACCCCCCCTCTCTCCCACTCCTGAACAAATATCCAACTTTCATGATAATGCAATCCTTGAAAGCACTTTGCCTTTGTATATCATTAAGTGTGATAGTGAATGGTTATTTGTTACAAAAATTTTACATGTATAATGATTTGAGGGAATCAAACAACGTAATCTGCATTGACCTTTGACATTACAGGAGAAACTTAACAAACCAAGGCATTGAAACCTTATCGATTTTATACATTGTATGCTGCAGCCTATGAGTCTTGTCATTCAGTGTTGTGGCTTAGGATTGGTTGTTTAAATAAAGTGCTATTGCTTAATATCTACTTTGTTTTTTTGTTCACTTTTATACAGTTGAAGTCAGAAGTTTACATACACCTTAGACAAATACATTTAAACTCTGTTTTTCACAATTTAATTCTAGTAAACATTCCCTGTCTTAGGTCAGTTAGGATAACCACTTTATTTTAAGAATGTGAAATGTCATAATAGTAGAGAGAATGCTTTTTTTCAGCTTTATTCTTTCATCACATTCCCAGTGGGTCAGAAGTTTACATACACTCAATTAGTAGTTGGTAGCATTGCCTTTTAAATTGTTTAACTTGGGTCATTGTCCATTTGGAAGACCCATTTGCAACCAAGCTTAAACTTCCTGACTGATTTCTTGAGATGTTGCTTCAATATATTCACACAATTGTCCTTTCTCATGATGCCATCTATTTTATGAAGCGCACCAGTCCCTCCTGCAGCAAAGCACCCCCACAACATGATGCTTCCACCCCCGTGCTTCACGGTTGGGATGGTGTTCTTCGGCTTGCAAGCCTCCCCCTTTTTCCTCCAAACATAACGATGGTCATTATGGCCAAACAGTTCTATTTTTGTTTCATCAGACCAGAGGACATTTCTCCAAAAAGTACGTTTTTTGTTCTGATGTGCAGTTGCAAACCGTAGTCTGGATTTTTTTATGGTGGTTTTGGAGCAATGGCTTCTTCCTTGCTGAGCGGCCTTTCAGGTTACGTTGATATAGGACTCGTTTTACTGTGGATGTAGATACTTTTGTACCTGTTTCCTCCAGCATCTTCACAAGGTTTTTTGCTGCTGTTCTGGGATTGATTTGCACTTTTCGCACCAAAGTACATTAATCTCTAGGAGGCCGACCGGTATGACGGCTGCGTGGTCCCATGGTGTTTATACTTGTGTACCATTGTTTGTACAGATGAACGTGGAACCTTCAACCGTTTGGAAATTACTCCCAAGGATGAACCAGACTTGTAGTCTACAACTTTTTTCTGATTTCTTTTGATTTTCCCATAATGTCAAGAAAAGAGGCACTGAGTTTGAAGGTAGGCCTTGAAATACACCTCCAATTGACATCAATTAGCCTATCAGAAGCTTCTAAAGCCATGACCTCATTTTCTGGAGCTGTTAAAAGGCATAGTTAACTTAGTGTATGTAAACTTCTGACCCACTGGAATTGTGATACAGTGAATAAGTCAAATCTGTAAACAATTGTTGGAAAAAATTCTTGTCATGCACAAAGTAGATTAAACTATAGTTAAACAAAACAATTGTGGAGTGGTTGAAAAACAAGTGTAATGTAAACTTCTTCAACTGTATATGCTTGTATTTCTGATTGACAAAATCCAACTACACACCTATCTGTCAGCCTTAGGCTACTTTTTGAACACAGAGCCCACACAGCACATTAGCTGTAAGAGTAATTTTATATTTTAGACATCTCATGGGAAAACTTAACATTGAGTGCAGAAAATGAAAGGAAAATATTTTGTTTAAAAGGTATCACATTTTAAACAAAGGGATGGTAACATCCCTGCCTGTCTTCCTTTGAAAAACACATGACTTCCCATTAAACAGCTTAATTGTAATAAAAAAATAAAAGGTAAACTCTTGTTACAGCTTTTGTGAACAGTGTTCCTTAAACAAACCTAATTAAGATACTATTTCTTAACCCACTTTACAAAGACAAGTAAATAATGGTCATGGTAATTTCAACAAAACTAAATAATATATAAAGACTGATTACACAGTTTGTAAAAGAAACACGAGTCTTCAGTGGTAGAGTCTCTCATTTGAAATTTCTGGCACGTGATGGACTTTGCTTCTCTCTTCTAATCATCTTTTGGTAGAACGTCTGGTCTCCTTTCCATTGACAGTGGTCCCTCCTGGATTGGTTGCCCTGCTGCTGACACCACTGCCAGCCCGCCCTCCCTGCGGAGGGGTAGTTGAGCTCCCGGAACCTTGTGAATTTACACCGTTCCCATTGGTAGTGTCATTTCCTAGAATAAGAAATTGTAATGTACAAATTAGAATGTTCATAAAGTGATAAAAGGAAAAGTTGTTAGTGTTCACAATTAAAATGAAGACACTGCTGTTTATACACTGAAGGTGGCTGAACCAGGCACTCACAGGTAAAATATGCAACTTTACAGCTTCAAGCAGCAATTTAGTTTACTGCTGGAGACATGCAGGTGGAATTGTTGCATATAGCACCTTAAGCCACAGAGGTCAAAATTACTTTTCTTGAAAAACACTAACAAAGGTAGTTCCCGAAACACTTCCATTTGATGTCACTTTTTTTGTTGGTCTCTGATAGTGGACTTACCAGCTGAGTTATTGTTCAGTATGTTTCCTTGGTCACTGAGTACCTGGGAATGAAATAATCTGTTCACTTATAGTACAAGAAAAAGGTACTTAATAATATTTTCCCCCTATCCTTCCGTAAAGCATCCTGTAGTAAGACATGCTTACACACTGACATCCTTATGTTCAGAACACCCCTTACCGTCTTGTTTTTCATCTGGTCCATGTTAGAATACTCTAGGTTAGGCTCACTGAAATTTGGCACCTCGGAGTACACCATGCAGAACCTGAACAAAACATTAAGTGGGCATTAGTTTAGACCAGTAACTTGTGACATTATATGCATCTCTCAGCCACATTTACATGGCTGCAACTACAGGACTTACTCTCCAATCTTCAACAGCTCTCCACCTCTGCCTGTGTACAGAGTCAGGCAACCTTTGAACACAGACGCATATCTGGAGAAAAAGGCAGCAATTTCAATACAATATTGCAGACTACTAATAACGTATGGCACGTATTCATCCGAATAACTTCATGCGGTTAGGTAAAGTAGACATGACTGGGTGGTCTTATTTCTGTATTGATTTTATACTCAGCAGTAGGTTTGGAGCTTTGTCCATACAGTGGAGGTGTTGACTGGGATGTGACTCAATAACTCACCCCTTAGTGAGTCTGATTATGTCACCGGTTTGGATCAGTCCCCCCACCTCATCCCAAACAGAGATGCTGATGCTGCCTGTTTTGTCAGCCACCTTACAGGTCCGCACCTCATGCCCATCCTTTGTCTTTGTCACTCGTCCTATGTGAGGGGTTATGAGGGACAAATAAATCAGTGGCTTTTGATTTTTTTACAAAGACAGACCGAGCTAGTTGTACAGGGAAAGTGTCATCTCATTGTGAGGAGCGTAAACATCCACTTGTGGAAAAAAGAGGGAGGGTTCAACACAGGTAAGTTATTTGATGGCTGGTATGATTCAAATAAACCAACATGAACTGTTCTCAGACTACATAGTGGCATACAAGAAGGATGTTACTCACTATTGAACATCTGTTGTGCCATTATATTGTGTGTAAGATTTTACATAACTTTTTTTCCCACCACAGTGCATTACAAGATCATTAACATTTGATTCCTAGTAATACTGTTATGAGTTAGTATTTGAAACAGCGCCCCCCCTCCCCACCCCCCCTCACCGGTTTCCAGTACGATGAAGATAACGTTGAGATTCTTGAGTCCTGGCTTGATGTCCTTGACGTGGGTCTCAGTCGTCATCTTTCAGATTCTCGTCATGCATCCACAACTGTAGCTAAGTCAACTTTAGACCAAAGCAGCACTGAAATGTTGACGTGAGTATGAATACATGATTAGAAAGTATCCAACCCAGGTTGACTAATGACTTGTAAAGTAGCTAGAAGCTGCACCAAGCTGCAATAACCAAGCTGCAGTAACGTTACTCACTGCCATGACCTATGAGCATTATGGCAGCAATCTAGCTATCGTTAGTTATAGCTAGCTAACTGGGTGCCAGGTTGTTAGCTACAAATGACATTAACTTTACCTCAACGGTGTGTATTGTCGTTCACAGCTGCGTTGTCCGATATAAGGGATTTTAAGCCATGGGACAAATCAGTTTAAATATAAGTATTGTTTTCCTGTTTGTAAAAGGGCTGGCTAGCTAGTTGTTTTTCGTGAGCATCAGTATGTCACTACAGTAGTGAAGACTTGTCCCCTGCTGCATTGTTGGTTAAATGTAATGTCAATCAAAATTGTGTCCAATGGCAATGGACTATATAGGATGTGCTTTAGAGCTAATCATGTGATAGGCCCTTTATCTGAGAAGGGACACTGATCGTACCGAAGATAGGTGGAGTCAACTGTCAATCAACGATTTGACAATTTGGTTGCTTAGCTGCAGAAGTGAGGGCTGGACGTGGAAATGTGGTGACGGGAATCAAGAAAAAAATGGATATCATGCTGGCACGCTAACCCAAATACTGACGCAAACGTAATTTAAAATACCATTTAACAATTGATTGTTATATCAACAGGTAACGTTTCTCAATTCGACGAAATATAACTAGCGTTGCTCTCTCTGTTTGTTTTCCTGTGTGATTCCACCTTGTGCCAGCCAGCTAATCTGTAAATTAGCTAGCTAACGTTTGTTCACGTAAATTAGTCAGCTGTGGCTAATTTACGTGCACACTGGCTTGTCAGATTTTCTAATTAGTATCCAATATGTATCTTTCATCTATATGCAGCTAGCCACATAGCTAACGTTACGGTATTCCATTTGGAACAGTAATGATGAGTTACGTGTTTGAGTAGCAAACAGCGCTAATCATATCGTAAACTGGTTATAAAGTAAATTAAAGGGACAGTAACTTTATTCATTCCAACAACGTTGCATAACGTTACTATTTTTCCACATACTAATTTTCCCAGGACATCATTACCTAGGCCCCAGGTTGCTCCTCTCCTTCCCATAACTCTGCCCCAGTGGTCCTTATTTTCAATGAGTAGGAGGGCTATGGATTCTGGCCCAAGGATGGAAAGACACCGGTGAGTGGACATTGAACACACATGTACAGGTACTGGGGGTGGATGGTAGCCTAGCGTTTAGAGCGTGGGCCCATAATTGAAAGATTCCTAGTTCAAATCCCTGAGCAGTCTAGGTGTAAAATCTGTTGATCTGCCCTTGAGCAAGCTACTTAATCCTGATTGCTCCAGGGTTGCTGTCAATAATGGCTGATCCCTAGCTGTGACCATAAATACCCTGTAATTTGACCTTTTGATCATTGATTACTATAAAGTCAGTGTTTTAGTTGTATTGTCCATATTCATTGAGAATGTTGGGCTTTTTACTTGTTGATTTAATCCATGCACCAACTCAACTTGGAATACCATGTGATAGATCCAGGTAGTTATTTCAAAGTGCACTGATACCCAAGAAGTATCCACACCATAAATGTTCATACTACCGCTAGTCTTAGACAAAAATAAAACCCACTTGCACTATAGTGGGTAAGTGTCTTTATAGTTAGTCTTGACTCTTTGTACACAATGGCTATCTCAAAATGAAATCACATCAGAGAGATAGTGTGCAGTAGATTCTGTTAATTAATGACAAGCCCTTTGCTTTCAATTCTGATAGACTTCTCATCTCAATGTCTAGCCCAGAGTTTCTAGATCCTAGTTGAACTTTTCCCACGTCCAAGCCTATATCTATAGTCGATTGATTGTTCTGATTTGGACTTCGTCATTTGCATCGCAGAGCATTGTCCAAGAAGGAATGTGTCTGTCAGGAGCTCACTGGGGCAATCAACTGAGGGCCCAGAATATTTAATACAATGTTGCAAGTTTGTTACCTAGAGCTTCAGGCCAGACAGAGTTCATAGTTGATATAATGTTTCAAGTTCCTTGCAGACAGGCCATGTGTAGCCAATGTGATTTATAGAATATTTATTTTTTATCCGGCTATTTTCTACCTGAGAGCTGCAGTGTTTTTATTTGTTGGCTTTATGTAGGCTATTTTTACATATGGGTAATGGCAATAGAAGTTACTTTTATGTTTGTATAATTTTGTTTTAGATAGAATGTTGATTAACCACATGACATTGATTTTTGAGATGAAGACTTTATTATAAATGAAACTGTTCCACGAGAATGTGCATATGAAACTCATAACTGGCGCACAGATCAGTAAAAATGGTACGACAACCTGGCACTCCAAATGGAAAAGGTTGCCGACCGTTGGTGTAGCCTATTACTGGCATCTTCAGGTGCTTAATGGGCAGAATCTGCGAAGGCCAGCAGCAATGGAAGGTGGAGGGTCGGGAACAGGTTTTTTTGTTTTGGTTAGACTAAATTGATCTATGGTTTCCTCTTTAGTAATTTGAGTGTCTTCATTTTTAATCGCATTGCTTAAAGCATCAGACAAGCTCAGTTGCCTACATATAGTTGATTTTATTCAAACAGGGTGTGTCTATATATGGAAAAATACACTTAACATTTTTGACCAATCGATTTCTCGAAAGAACAGACAACTCTCGGTCGACCAAGTTTTTTTTTGTTGTCAAGGACAGCCCTAATCCCTTTGCCATTCCTAAATCATGCAACCTGGTTATACTGGATGTCCAAGGTATCTAAACCAAAGGATTTCCAATATTTCCTTTCCTAGTTTGTCAGGCTTGCCAGACATTACACTAAAGTTACTGACTCTCCTCTTGTCAGTCAGTGTAGCCTACCAAATCGCATTGGTGAGAGAGCTGTTCATTTGGCTTCCTAATTTGGATAGGCTACTGTTAGGCCTAGGATTTGGGGGGTCGATTATCTGCAGATAAATTATGAAAACTTTAGATGAAGATTGTGAATCATCACTGCAGGAACAATAGGTAGTGGAGAGCCTAATTCTGGTCCAAATATGATAATTAGGGCCCTCACGGAATCCAGGCTTTAAAACGGAATTTAACAATATTCAACAATGTATTGAAGGGAATCAACTACATTTATTGAAAATGATTTAATCTGTCCAAATTTATCATAAGACATCAACAGAATGCATCAGTAATTTGTATTTCCTGCAACTTTCTGAAGAGGCAATGAGAATACCCCTGTCTGTGTGTGTGATGCACGTCTACCACGTTGTGTAGCCGTTAAGGATGATGCTAATGAAAACGGTCTTCTGGTAGATGGAGACTTTCTCAATTAAATGTTAACTACTAAGTAGACTATGCTTACCTGGCAGAATGATATCATGACTATTTTCATCAATCCAGTGGGTATTTGTTTTGCGAACTCTACCATATAAAAAACACTGGTAAACAAAAGCCTATTTAATCTATTTTGAATTCAGGCTATAACACAACAAAATATGGAATAAGTCAATGCACTGTATATACAGGTTGTTTATTTTGAACATGATTGAGAACTAAGCGAGAAGATATCGACCCTACTGTTACGCTTGTTTACACTGAGCTGCACTGAAGTCGGAAGGCAATCATGGGTACATGAAGACACCTTCTCGATGGAGCAGTGTGGATAAAGGTCAAATTTGGATAACAGTGGCATATCCCATCCTTGCACTGACGTACGTTTTCCAATCAATATCTCGTGCCGGCTCCACAGTGTCTTAATGTAACCTTGATTGCATTTCGACCCCAGTGCAGCTTCATGTAAACAAGCGTAACGGTAGGGAAGGTATGTTCTGGCAAATTGAATTCTATACTTTTTTCTTTGAAGGTGTTCCATGTTGTTTTATAATCCTGCACGTGGGATGGCATGTAGGTTGTCGTGTTGGTCTGTACTCTGTAGGCTTACCATTTCCTCACCTGTGTTGCAGGTTGTAGTTGGATCTGGGGATGTGCCATGGGCTACGACGTCACCCGGTTCCAGGGGGAAGTGGATGAGGACCTGCTGTGCCCCATCTGCAGTGGAGTCCTGGAGGAGCCTGTGCAGGTCAGTGACTTACACATCTCTGTACCATTTCAGCCATTGGAGAAGCAGTGCATTTCAATGTTGAAAAAAAATCAGTGCTGCTTCAGTCACTGGAAAATAAGGAATTGTCAGTGTGTTGTAAATTCAGTTCCATTTCAGTCAAATAGGATCCAGTTCTTGTCAACGCGTTGACCACACACATGCTGTTCCATTTGTCGTAGAGAAATTAGAAAAAAAGACATTTCAGTCCTGTAGGCCGTGCGCAGGCCATTTATTTTGTGATGCTAAAAAGATGATTATCATCTTGTCCGAAGTGCTCTTGCTGATATGCTGTTCTTGCATTTCTATAAACATATCACTAGACTTGTAATTGAATTCTCTACGATGAAGCTCCAGTGATGAAGATCCAATGCTTGTATGGGGGGGTGGGAGCGATAACAGACATGAGAATGGGCTAAATTGCGTCTTGGCCAGGAAGGATATGGGTAGAGGGAAGAGAGCCTACAGGGTAATTGACTTTTAGAGGGATGCAGTGACAGAAATGGGAGAGGACAGAAGGAAGAAGGAAATATGGAGAGATGAGCTCTGAAGGAAGGTCTGTCCGTTCTTGTTCTAGATGAATGAGAAGAGCCTTATGTTTGTAGTGGTGCAGAGGTGTAGGTAATCAGGATAGAAGAAGTGAGTGACGATGCTTAGTCCTGTTAATGTAAATAAAGCATAGGGTTGCTAACATAACAAACCAATTTCCCAAACCGAGACCAACCATGAGGTGAGTAGCTTTAAATAGACACACTTGAAGAGGATGGAATTGTTTTCCTACGTGTTTGCCATTGGAGCAAATGGTTGCTGGATTGTGCTTTTTATAGTACAAAACACTTTTTCCAGCCTAGGGATTGGTCAATTGGTGTTATTGGTGTTCTTTGTTTTGCACTGTGCTTAGGAGAGTGATTGCATCTGTGTCTGGGCACATGTGTTGGTAGGTTAATTCAGCAAGGAGCTAGTGTGACCGTTCAGTGTCACTTCCAGTCAATGTAGCCTATGCATTCAGAGCTGTCCTTGGACTTTGTGCAGAATGCTGGCAGCAGTACAGGAGTGTGGACATAGTATACTGAGAGGGAAGAATTGAAATTCAGTTTGCTTGCATCTGCACTCAGCTGTGTGATGATAATTTATACTCCCTCTGGGGCCCCAGTGTGAATCAGCAGCTTTGCAGCACAGAACCCCACTGAGATGGGAAGAATCAGAACTAGGATTGTGTCTGGAATGTTTTTATTTATGAACATGTCAGTTTGTTCTCATGTTTTCTTTTTGGTCTCGTCTCCTCCACTCTTTCTGTGCTGTGTGCACCTTCCCATTTACACACACACACACACACAAGCCCATCCCCCACACAACAAGCCCCTCCCTCTGCCACTTACAACAATAGAGGAGCGATCGCTTCTTCCTCTGTGACATGCGGTTTCAACTCGCTATTTGCATTTGAGGTTTGGTCCAACAGAATGGGTCATATGGACACCGAAACACATGGAGACATTATTTGACTGTAAGAAAGGAGAAGTGAATGTTTCTAACGATACCCTTTTTATGTTTATAACAAGAGTATCAATGAACATTGATTCTGGAAAATGAATACTTAGTTTGTTGCGGGTGCATTGCTGTACCACTTACCACTAGCAGCATTTTAACTTGTTCTCATTCTGATAAGGTAGGCCACTTGATTTCAGCATCTGAACAAAGTGAAGAGGCTAGCATGCTGTTTAAACAGTTGGAGACGGACAGAAGGGTGTGCTCATAACAACTCAACTGTTCTACCTTGTTAGCTAGCAAATAGATACAGGTTGGCTAAACTTGAAATATAAAGATTAGCTGGCAACTCACTAGCATGTGGGCTTGATATTGTTTGAGACCTGTGTTAATTTTCTATAATGCCTGCTACAAGAAGTTAGTCATTATTAGTGAATGCGCATAATTCATGGTTCTGGTTAAATTTGTAACAAAAAGACATTTTCAGATCAGTGATTATTGCAAAAAAGCTGATTAAATTATTTTGATAAAATAATGTAATTATTAGTGGGTCTTACGGTTGTGGAAGGCTTACATTTAGCCTAGATATAGATATGTCACAAGCCCTGCATTCATGAATTATTGTTGACTGTTTTAAATGCAGTGTATTTTACCTTTTTTAATTGTACAACAAAGCTTGTACTGAGTGTACAAAACATTAGGAACACCTTCCTAATATTGAATTGCACCCCTTTTGCCCACAGAACAGTCACAATTCATCGGGCATGGACTCTACAAGGTGTCAAGCATTCCCCAGGAATGCTGGCCCATGTTGACTCCAAAGCTTCCCACAGTTGTGTAAAGTTGGTGGGGTGTCCTTTGGGTGGTGGACCATTCTTAGTCCACACGGAAAACTCTTGAGCGTGAAAAACCTAGCGGCGTTGCAGTTCTTGACACACTCAAACCGGAGCGCCTGGTACCTAGTACTATACCCTGTTCAAGGCAACTTAAATCTTTTGTGTTGTCCATTCTGTCTCAATTGTCTCAAGGCTTAAAAATCCATCTTTAACCTCCTCTCCTTCATCTACACTGATTGAGGTGGATTTAACAAGTGACATCAATAAGAGATCATAGCTTTCACCTTGATTCACCTGGTCAGTCTGTCATGGAAAGGACAGGTGTTATTTTTTGTACACCCAGTGTATTCCGTGAATCGCCCATAAGTTTGGAAAAATCGAGATATGATTTTTAGGCAATATCGCCCAACCCTACCTCTAGTCATTCCAATAATTTGATATTTGAATCGGAATGTCTCTCTCAACAAAATTGTCATATTATACATTTTATATTATCAACTGAAAATATTTCTAACGAGTGCTTTTTCACCGGAGCGGGTCTCTGTTTGCTGTCCCTTTCTTCCTACGTGTGTGACATTCCTTCCATCCTTAGGCCCCTCACTGCGAGCACGCCTTCTGCAATGCCTGCATCACCCAGTGGTTCTCCCAGCAGCAGATATGCCCCGTGGACCGCAGCGTGGTGACACTGGCCCACCTGCGCCCCGTGCCCCGCATCATGCGCAACATGCTGTCCAAGCTGCAGATCACCTGCGACAACGCCGGCTTCGGCTGCACCGCCGTGCTGCGCCTCGACCAGCTGCAGTCGCACCTCAGGGACTGCCAGCACAACCCCAAGAGGCCCTTCCAGTGCGAGCAGGGCTGCGGGTGAGTGGGGTTGGCTCCAACAAAGGGGTTCCTAAAGGCTCTATTTTAGCGCATGTTTTGTTAATCCTTTATATAAATTATGTAGGCAAAGCTGTGAAACTGTAAACTTAATCTATGTGAGGGAGCATGAGCACAACCCCAAGAGTGGGGCAAGAATCGGATTGGGAAACTCTGCTGTAGGCGAGTGGTGCTACTACAGTAGCTCTGGGTTAGTGGGTCAACAGGGCTGTGGGGGTAGGGTATTGACTAAAGGTTGTAGTTTAGTGGGGCTGTAGGTGAGTCAGCTGAGCTATAAGACTGTTGATCAGCTGTTATGTCCTCCCTACGTCTATTCAGACTGGAGATGCCTAAAGACGAGGTACCCAGCCACAACTGCATCAAACACCTGCGCAGCGTGGTGCAGCAACAGCAGGGCAAGGTCACCGACCTGGACAAGACTACTGCTGAACACAAGCACCAGCTAGCAGAGCAGGTGTGTGTGTGTGTGTGTCTGCAGTTATACGTGTGTGTGCGTCAGGGTGTTTGTGTATGCGTGAGTAAGTGAATGTATGCTTTCACGCGTGTGTATCAGTGCTTGTACATACAAGTGTTTGTGTGATGTTGCGGCAGCGGGGTCTGTAAGCCCAGTGTGATGTCTCTTCTCTGCCTCCAGAAACGGGACATCCAGCTGTTGAAGGCGTACATGAGAGCCATCCGCAGTGCCAACCCCAACCTGCAGAACCTCGAGGAGACCATTGAGTACAATGAGATCCTAGAGTGAGTGGATTATCAAGCACTGTGGTGCAATACTCAATTGCACAGAACACTTTGCAATCAGACAGTTTAACTTACTACGCTGTGTCATTTTCCACCCTTTTTTATGCATAATTAAAGTGATAATTATAGAGCTGTGCGATATGTAATAAATTGCTTGAATTGATGCGATAACGATAAATGGAACAATAAGTTTATAACATTAATGTGCACCAGTTTGTTTTTTTTCCCTTTAAATTATTTCTAGCTATTAGTTTGATGGTTGTGGTAGCCATCAACTTATTTTATTTCAAACTTCACATTCCTCAAGTATAGGATACTTATTGTAATGAACGATATCAGCAAAATGCCTGTGCTGATCATTTCCGGGTTTATTGTCCCATTTCTATATGATTATAATAACTACGTATTAGGACACATCTAGTTGTTATTACATGATTAAAATAGCCATCATAATATCCCAGTCCCCCCTTTCATCCTCTCCTCTACTTTCCCTCCTAGGTGGGTGAACTCCCTCCAGCCAGCGCGTGTCACCCGCTGGGGCGGCATGATCTCGACACCGGACGCTGTCCTCCAGGCGGTCATCAAGCGCTCGCTCATCGACAGCGGCTGCCCGCCTTCCATTGTCAACGACTTGATCGAGAACGCCCACGAGAGGAACTGGCCCACCGGCCTGGCCACGCTGGAGACGCGGCAGATGAACCGGCGCTACTATGAGAATTACGTGGCCAAGCGTATCCCCGGGAAACAGGCAGTGGTGGTGATAGCCTGTGAGAACCAGCATATGGGTGAGGACATGATCCTGGAGCCAGGCCTGGTCATGATCTTCGCCCACGGGGTGGAGGAGATACTATGACCCGGCTGAGGGTGGTGGAGAGCAGAGGGGAGACTGACCTGAACTGAGTAGAGGAGGGAGCAGGGGATGCTTTAACTCTACAGTTGCATCCCAAATGCAACCCTGTTCTCTATGGGCCCTGGTCAAAAGTAGTGCACTGTAAAGGGAATAGGGTGCCTATAAGATAGTAAGAGGAGGGGAAGAGCCTATGACAAAGCAGGGATTAGGGAGATATGACACCAGCACCAGTAGACGGGTATAGGGCAGGAGGTTGGCAACAGGTGGCCCACGAGCCAAAACCAGCCCGCAAGTGTTTTTTTGGCCCACTAAAGCTTTTAGCAATTTTGCGGCGATTTTAGTTTTTTTGTCCAAAAAATAAATCGGCCATTTTTTGTCCAAAAAATACTAAAATCACCAGGAATTCAACTAAGAATCTGTTGAATTTAGGAAATCTGTTCAAGTATTCCCACTAATAAAATAAAAAAAAAGAGAGCTGTGATCGTGTCTCAATGTACAGTCGTGGCCAAAAGTTGAGTGACACAAATATTCATTTCCACAAAGTTTGCTGCTTCAGTGTCTTAAGATATTTTTTTCAGATGTTACTATGGAATACTGAAGTATAATTACAAGCATTTCATAAGTGTCCAAGGCTTTTATTGACAATTACATGAAGTTGATGCAAGGAGTCAATATTTGCAGTGTTAACCCTTCTTTTTCAAGACCTCTGCAATCCACCCTGGCATGCTGTCAATTAACATCTGTTCCACATTCTGACTGATGGCAGCCCATTCTTGCATAATCAATGCTTGGAGTTTGTCAGAATTGGTGGGGTTTTGTTTGTCCACCCACTTCTTGAGGATTGACCACAAGATCTCAATGGGATTAAGGTCTGGGGAGTTTCCTGGCCATGGACCCAAAATATCGATGTTTTGTTCCCCGAGCCACTTAGTTATCACTTTTGCCTTATGGCAAGGTGCTCCATCATGCTGGAAAAGGTATTGTTCTTCACCAAATGGTTGGGAGAAGTTGATTTCGGAGGATGTGTTGGGACCATTCTTTATTCATGGCTGTGTTCTTAAGCAAAATTGTGATTTAGCCCACTCCCTTGGCTGAGAAGCAACCCCACACATGAATGGTCTCAGGTAGAGGTCGACCGATTAATCGGAATGGCCGATTTAATGAGGGCCGATTTTCAAGTTTTCATAACAACCGGAAATCGGTATTTTTTGGACACCGATTTGGACACCTTTATTTAATCATTATTTAACTGCACATGGTTGATGATATTACTAGTTTATCTAGCGAGTCCTGCGTTGCATATAATCGATGCGGTGTGTATCATTGCTCCAATGTGTACCTAACCATAAACATCAATGCCTTTCTTAAAATCAATACACAGAAGTATATATTTTTAAACCTGCATATTTAGCTAAACAAATCCAGGTTAGCAGGCAATATTAACCAGGTGAAATTGTGTATGTTCTCTTGTGTTTATTGCACGCAGAGTCAGGGTATATGCAACAGTTTGGGCTGCCTGATTTGCCAGAATTTTACGTAATTATGACATAACATTGAAGGTTGTGCAATGTAACAGGAATATTTAGACTTATGGATGCCACCCGTTAGATAAAATACGGAACGGTTCCGTATTTCACTGAAAGAATAAATGTTTTGTTTTCGAGATGATAGTTTACGGATTCGACCATATTAATGACCTACGGCTCGTATTTCTGTGTGTTATTATGTTATAACTAAGTCTATGATTTGATAGAGCAGTCTGACTGAGCGGTGGTAGGCAGCAGCATGCTCGTAAGCATTCATTCAAAAAGCACTTTTGTGCGTTTTGCCAGCAGCTCTTCATAGTGCTTCAAGCATTGCGCTGTTTATGACTTCAAGTCTATCAACTCCCGAGATTAGGCTGGTGTAACCGATGTGAAATGGCTAGCTAGTTAGCGGGGTGCGCGCTAATAGTGTTTCAAACGTCACTCGCTCTGAGACTTGGAGTAGTTATTCCCCTTGCTCTGCATGGGTAACGCTGCTTCGAGGGTGGATGTTGTGTTCCTGGGTCGAGCCCAGGTAGGAGCGAGGAGAGGGACGGAAGCTATACTGTTACACTGGCAATACTAAAGTGCCTATAAGAACATCCAATAGTCAAAGGTATATGAAATACAAATGGTATAGAGAGAAATAGTCCTAATAACTACAACCTAAAACTTCTTACCTGGGAATATATACCTGGACTTATGTTAAAAGGAACCACCAGCTTTCATATGTTCTCATGTTCTGAGCAAGGAACTTAAACGTTAGCTTTCTTACATGGCACATATTGCACTTTTACTTTCTTCTCCAACACTTTGTATTATTTAAACCAAATTGAACATGTTTCATTATTTATTTGAGGCTAAATTGATTTTGATGTATTAAGTTAAAATAAAAGTGTTCATTCCATTCAGTATTGTTATAATTGTCATCATTACAAATACATTTTAAAAATCGGCCGACTTTAAATGGTATCCGATTTTTTGGTCCTCCAATAATCGGTATCGGCGTTGAAAAATCATAATCGGTCGACCTCTAGTCTCAGGATGCTTTACTGTTGGCACGACACAGGACTGATGGTAGCACTCACCTTATCTTCTCCGGACAAGCTTTTTTCCGGATGCCCCAAACAATCGGAAAGGGGATTCATCAGAGAAAATGACCCCAGTCCTCAGCAGTCCAATTCCTGTACCTTTTGCAGAATATCAGTCTGTCCCTGATGTTTTTCCTGGAGAGAAGTGGCTTCTTTGCTGCCCTTCTTGACACCAGGCCAGCCTCCAAAAGTCTTTGCCTCACTGTGCGTGCAGATGCACTCACACCTGCCTGCTGCCATTCCCGAGCAAGCTCTGTACTGGTGGTGCCCCGAGCCCGCAGCTGAATAAACTTTAGGAGACGGTCCTGGCGCTTGCTGGACTTTCTTGGGCGCCCTGAAGCTTTCTTCACAACAATTGAACCGCTCTCCTTGAAGTTTTTGATGATCTGATAAATGGTCAATTTAGGTGCAATCTTACTGGCAGCAATGTCCTTGCCTGTGAAGCCCTTTTTGTGCAAAGCAATGACGACGGCACGTGTTTCCTTGCATGTAACCATGATTGACAGAGGAAGAACAATGATTCCAAGCACCACCCTCCTTTTGAAGCTTCCAGTCTGTTATTCGAAATCAATCAGCATGACGGAGTGACGGAGTGATCTCCAGCCTTGTCCTCGTCAACACTCACACCTGTGTTAACAAGAGAATCACTGACATGTCAGCTGGTCCTTTTGTGGCAGGGCTGAAATGCAGTGGAAATGTTTTTGGGGGATTCAGTTAATTTGCATGGCAAAGAGGGACTTTGCAATGAATTGCAATTCATCTGATCACTCTTCATAACATTCTGGAGTATATGCAAATTACCATCATACAAACTGAGGCAGCAGACTTTGTGAAAATTTATATTTGTGTCATTCTCAAAACTACAATCTCTTTTTAGGCTAGTTGTGGTCAATTTGCAGTGTACAAATTAACATTATGTTCCGGCCCCCCGACCATCCACTCCGACAGAAATCGGAATCTAGTTGCCTATACCATGACAAATCAAGGGTTGGAGGGACAGGGAAAAATATAACAGGGGTCTCTAACTAAGAGGGTAGAGGAAATAGAAGTGAAGGATAAACATCCTGAAGGAGACACTCAGTCAGGATTCCCCTGCTCTGCCTTAAACACTTTTTTTTTTATTTAGGGAAACTAACAAGGATTTATCAGTAAAGTGCATAGGAAGGAAGATTTTTTTTTTTTTTATGTAATCTCAAGGGAAACAAGATTGTTGGCTAATCTGCCTTCTCCCTGCCCCCTCTGCTGCTGACAAAATATCCCGTTGGCTCAGATGTGTAATGAGCTGGCTCATACCCCCCATGGCCTCTAGGTATGTGATTTCACCAGAAAGTCATCTATCAATCATGAAACTAACATATAGGCCATCTAAGCATACTTCAGTGCAAAATCATAAGGTTTTGATCATTGTGATTGAATGTTTTTCTGAGACTATCTCTGTCAGGGACTACACAATTCTTCAGGACCTTTGAGACAATGTGGTTTCTTTAGCTCTCTGTATCTATTTCCATGGCACTCTCTCTCCTCCCTGGGCTGAGAAATGTGGATTATTTCCTGCTCAGGAGAAGGACTGCATGCTTGGATTGGTTAAGTGAATCCTATTGGATGTGCGCCCCGGTATGCACATAGACGTGTGTGTGTGTGGGGGGGCTGAACGTAAATGCAGAGCATGTTTTATCACATTTTGGGGGGGGCAATTTACATTTTCCATCATTACAGTATCACATTTAAAATGGTACCACCGTCCCCTTTGTCGACAACAGACCTTGTTTCTCCTCTGGATGCAGAGCTAATCAGGAATGCCCTTGTTTATCTTCGGGATGCAGAGCTAATCAGGGATTCGGAGCTAATCAGGAATGCCCTTGTTTATCCTCGGGATGTGGAGCTAATCAGGAATGCCCTTGTTTATCCTCGGGATGCGGAGCTAATCAGGAATGTCACTTCTGATAGGAGTAGTAGATGGACAGTGAAGACTTGGAACTTTCTTTTGGTTTGAGTTTCACACCTTGTGTTTTTTGTGATGTTATTGTTTATGATTTGTCTGAGTTATTGAGAGTCCTGTGTTTGTACTGTTTTTATTTTATGATATGTATGTAGTTGGTTAGAAGTGGGTCCAATTTGTATGAAAATAAATACTTATTTTCAGAGGCTACCAGAGCATTTATCCATAGCAATTGTGTACAAAATAACATCAGCCAAAAGTTCTGTTTTTTATTATTTAGGCATGTCACTAACACATCACTGTATATCATGTAGCTTATCCTAATATTCTGTGTTCAGTCATGCATGAAGTACTTCCCTGTGGCTTTGCTGATTTGTAATATTTTTCCCAGATGAGGTTATGTGATTTGTGACCCTGAATCCATCACCACAATTAGCAAAGCTTTTACTGATGCTATTATTCCTAACAGTTTGGACTGTTCTGGTTTAGATCTTCTGTATAGTGATAGCCTTTTGTGGCATTTTTTCATTTGGTTATTGTGTAACTTGTTAGTTTGAGAACAAAACTATTTGGTTTTACTTCCATCCACCAAATAATGAACAAGTTCACACACTTTACCTCTGCTGATTCATTACATTAGTCTAAATTAATTCAATTCCTGGGGTGACTGAATAAAAATGGACACGAACACACTTGTATTTAACTCGGCGGAAGCTAACCAATATCTAGACTGCCCTCTACATTCCTCATAAGATCTGTGTTGAAACTGGAACCTATCTTAACCATTTCCTTCATTGGTTAAGACAGATATTGAACTCAATTCAATTCTTTTGGATACCTAAATCAAAGGCTAGTGAAGTAATTTGAAGCAATGGGTTAGTGAGATAAGATCACATAGTAGCTTGTCTAGAGCAGAGGTACAAACGCAGCACTCCAAGACTTGCGTTTTAGATTCTTGCTTTTATTCTTTATAGTGTTGTGACTTAGTCATCTGTGCAGCTTCAGTTTGAATAGAGGGGTTCTGTTGTGTAGATGGATGATTTATAATATTGTACTTGAAACAAAACGGTCGGAATGTTGATGAAACTTCCAAATAATTGATGAAGGATTAGTGGCTAGACCCTCCATTTTACTATTCAGAAATGTAGACGGCAGTGAGGGACAGGACAAATATGTATTTTGATGTTAAACTACAATCTAGGATGTATTCACTAGGAACGAAACGGAAGGGACCAACCTAAACTTATCTAATAAGAAATGCTGAGTTTTGTTGAAAAATGTTTTGCTACAGTTTGCAATGGTGTGGACTAATACACCCCTGTACACAGGAACTGGGCTGTGTTCAGTACGAGGGGGGAAATGGTGTGTAACATTCAATTAAACGGAAACAGTGCTGTTCGTTCGTTTTTTCAACGACCAGTTGAAAAAACGGGGAGCGATTGGGTTGGGGTACGCAGTCAGCATGGCCTCTGCCCTTTTAAATACGTCACTCATTGCTTCATGGGGTGGCAGGGTAGCCTAGTGGTTAGAGCGTTGGACTAGTAACCGAAAGGTTGCAAGATCGAATCCCCGAGCTGACAAGGTAAAACTCTGTCGTTCTGCCCCTGAACAACCCACTGTTTCTAGGCCGTCATTGAAAGTAAGAATTTGTTCTTAACTCACTTGCCTAGTTAAATAAAGGTAAAATAAATAAAAAAGTCACACCCTACCAATCAGAGCAAACATACATCAAAGTTGGTTCAAGAAAGTTGAACGTTTTCGGATACGTGTCGTTCAGGACAAACCGTCACGCACCGTAGCAAACGTTTAATAGAACTTAAAGTACCCCTGATATTTTAAATTGGTTTTGGGCTGCACCTGTCTTTACCTTTTTTGCTTATTCATGTGAACTAGTGTGTTACTGTGATGATGCCATACTGACTTGATAATAATACCACACAACTGGGTTAGAATTACACATTTATTGTAAATAGTTCACCACATATCAATATTCACATACTGATGCACTTCCATTTCAGTATCTATCCATAGTTTTGTTTTGTGAGATATATGTTTTCATTAAAAGCAGATAAGAATTCCTGGTGGTTTGGATTGTTGTATTGTGTTAATTTGTTTTATAACAAAAACAGACTTTATTTTCAAGTACAAGGGGAAATCTTCCCCAATGAAAAAGATTACATTGTAATGGCCTAAACCATGTCTCAACTTGTTCATGTATTGATGAGGAAATATTCTACCTGCTGTGCCCTGAGAAGCTACATTGTATCCTTTCTGACCTATCCACTCTTCTTGATGATAGTGATTCTGTTGCTCTTGTATTTTTAATCTGGAGTATTCTGTCAGTTATCATTTTGACAAAAGACAAATTCAACTGCAAAAAGGGCCTCCTGTTCCAATGGATTACTTTAACCCCTTATCGCATAAAAATATAAGTAGGAACTGGCCTATATTGTCACCAAGGTGGTGCTAGTGTAACTTGTTGCAAGCTGGCGGCAAACCCCTCCCCGCCCACTAAATCCATTTATGTAAGGCCCTAATACACTAAAAGCATCTACTCAGGATGGCTACGCTACTGCTATGGCCACCAAACTTCACCCATGTTCGACTGAATTCTGCTGTGGACACAGGGTTTCTTTCAGGTCCACTTGTCCCTCGTCACCATTGCCATCTTAGGACTTCACCAAGGTATTTATGCAAAGTAAGCTGTTCTTACATTCCCTTATAAATGATTAATCTCCACCTGTAAGCAAATGTAGCCTAGTGAAAGAGCTATGACCACCTGCCGATAACACAATGTGTAGGCTATGGCACCTGAAAGGTAAAAAACGATTTTTCTTTGCCCATCTAACACGACGCCTTGGACTTGTTTGACTAACAAGGTTGGAACTGATTTTGGACACTAGCCTACAGTGTAATTTGATGTTCCAAAACGAGTTAGTAATGGTGATGGGTAGGCTGTTATTAATACTCATGTAAGTATTATTCCCTTATAATTACTGTGTTATGCCTATTTAAATGTATATACAATTCACTTAATTCAGTTGAAGAATGTATCCATTTTCTCAAGTTTATATAAATATTTGTTGGTACAATGGCTTACATAGAACACAATCGAGTCTGAATCTAAGGGCCTCTTTACACTACACTACTTTGACGACACAAACTAGGTCCAGGAGAGATACTTATGGTAGTGTAAAGAGACGGATCTACACTGAACAGAAATGTAAACGCAACATGTAAAGTGTTGGTTTCATGAGCTGAAATAAAAGATCCCAGAAATGTTTCCATACGCACAAAAAGCGTATTTCTGTATATTTTTTTTGTTGCAAATATACATTCCTGTTAGTGAGCATTTCTCCTTTGCCTAGATAATCCATCCACCTGCCAGGTGTAGCATATCAAGAAGCTGATTAAACTGCATGAGCATTACACAGGTGCACCTTGTGCTTGGGGACTATAAAGGACCACTCTCTAAATTGTGCAGTTTCATCACACAATGCAATGCCTCAGATGTCTCAAGTTGAGGGAGCATGCAATTTGCATTCTGACAGCAAGAATGTCCACCAGAGCTGTTGCCAGAGAATTTAATGTTAATTTCTCTACCATAAGCCACCTTGTGTGATTGTGATCAGAAGTTTTGTGGTTGTGATCAGTAATTGTGGTCAGCAGTTGTATGGTTGTGGTCAGAAGTTTTGTGGTTGTGATCAGTTGTGGGATTGTGGTCAGTAGTTGTGTGGTCAGTTTGTGTGGTTGTCAATAGTTTTGATCAGAAGTTGTGGTCAGATATTCTGGTCTGTAGCTGTGGTCAGTAGTTTTGTTGTTGTAGTCAGTTTTGTTTGTGGTTGTGGCTAGTCATTGTGGTCAGTCATTTTGGCCAGTAGTTGTGGGGTTGTGGTCAGTATTTTTGTGGTTTTGTTCAGTAGTTGTGTGGTCAGTGGTTATGGTAAACAATTTTGGTCAGTAGTTGTGTCGTGGTCAGTAGTAAGTAGTTGTGGTCAGCAGTTGTGGTCAGTAGTTGATCTGTACTTTTGTGGTCAGTAATTGTGTGGCGCAGTAGTTGTGTGGTCAACATTTGTGTGGTTGTGGCCAGTAGTTATGGTCAATAGTTGTGTGGTCAGTAGTTGTGGGGTTGTGCTCATTAATTGTAGCCACTTCACCCTAATCATAATTTTGGGCTGCTCAATGATGAGACAGAGAGCTGTTAGAGTATGAAATCTTAGCTAACATCAGCTAAGTTTGTCTTACTCGTTGGGGGAGTAGTCAAAATGGCAGTTGTTGGGCAAAAGTTTTGAAATAGTGCATTAATGCAGTTACTAAAACAGCTGTATTGTTAGATCCGTAGCAGATATAGTTCTGCTAACATATTTGAATAGCAGAGAAGTTGACAAAGATGTATGCTCTAACTTTTTGTCTAACTTGTTGGAAAAGTGGTCAATAGCTGACTTGTCAAGTTAAATTGTTTACAGTGAATGTTGGAAGTGATGTCACAATGGGGAGCTTTAGAATGTTGAGTTAAGTTTAATGTCACATTGCACAAGTACAGTGAAATGCCTTTCTTGCAAACCCAAAAATGCAATAATCAATAACAATCTAATCCTAGTTAAACACGAGAAATATGAAAGCACAATAAGTAAGTAAGCGTACTATATACAGGGTCAGTTCCAATATCATACTTACAATGTGCAGGGAAATGCCATAAAAGTGAATGAAGATGGACAAAGGAGAAAAATTGTAATTTAAAAACTATAAAAGATATCAAAAAGTTGAATACAAGCAACTCAATCCAGACCAGTCTACACAAAGTTTGAACGGCAGTTCTAGTTTAGCACTCATCTTCTCACACTGTTTAAAGAATAACTATTTTGAAGATTTAAGTGAGGGCTTTCACTTCGCAAGCTCTACACCTTGTATCCCAGGAGCTCTACCCCGGGGGATACCGGGGACCCCAAAACCTCTGTGCCAATCTCTGCACGCTCAACCCAACACCCCAAGGTTTACCACAACCTATACACAAGCTTCTCATCTAAACCACATTGCATATAGTGCTGCACACTTGAATAATGCAATGATTCACCAATGTGTGAATATTTTTCAAGTATTTATTTTCTATTTGGCTAACAGAGCAAAAAGGCTGTCTACTGGTATTAGGGTAAATTCTTGCAGGCACGTGGTGTGGGAGAGTCGTTGTCTTTACACTGTGCCACTCAGATGTCTTCCACATTACCTCCAGGGATAGTCTGAGACATTTCTTAAAAAGAGATTTGAATCTATGCTGAATAGAAATATAAACACAGCATGCAACAATTTAAAAGGTTTTACTGAGTTCATATAAGGAACGCAGTCAATTGAAAGAAATTCATTAGGCCCTAATCTATGGATTCCACATGACTGGGAATACAGATATGCATCTGTTGATCACAGAAACCTTTTTAAAAAAGGTAAGGGCGTGGATCAGAAAACCAGTCAGTATCTGGTGTGACCACCATTTGCCTCATGCAGCGAGACCCATCTCCTTCGCATAGTTGATCAGGCTGCTGATTGTCACCTGTTGAATGTTGTCCCACTCCTCAATGGCTGTGAGAACTTGCTGGATATTGGCGGGAACTGGAACATGCTGTCGTAAATGTCGATCCAGAGCACCCCAGACATGCTCAATGGGTGACATGGCTGGTGAGTATGCAGGCCATGGAACAATTGGGGCATTTTCAGATTTCAGGAATTGTGTGCAGATCCTTGCGACATGGGGCTGTGCATTATCACACAACTACTGACCACAATCACTGAGCAAAACTACTGACCATAAATACTAACCATAACCACACAACTACTGACCACACAAATACTGAACACAACTTCTGACCACAACTACTGAACACAATCCCTGACCACAACTACAGACCACACAGCTACTGACCATATCTAGTAACCATAGAACTACTGACCACAGCCACAGAACTTCTGACCATAAATACTGACAACAACCACACAACTACTGACCATAACTTCTGACCACAACCACAGAACTGACCGCAGCCACACAACTACTGACCATAACTAAAGACCACAACTACTGACCACAACCACACAACTACTGACCACACAGCTACTGAACACAATCCCTGACCACAACTACGGACCACAGCTACTGACCATTTCTAGTGACCACAACCACAGAACTACTGACCACAGCCACACAACTTCTGACCACACAACTACTGACCATAACTAAAGACCACAACAACTACTGAACACAATCCCTGACCACAACTTCTTCCATTACCACAAAAATACTTTTAAAAAGCTAAAGCCAGCCCCACATCTTTACTTGTAAAGTTACCATCTACTTTGAATTGCTATCCTTCTTTTGTTTGTCTATATCAAATCAAATGTGTCACATGCGCCAAATACCTTACAGTTAAATGCTTACAAGCCCTTAACCAACAATGCAGTTTTAAGAAAAAAGTGCTAAGAAAGGATTTACTGAGAAAAAGGAAGAAACCTGCACTGCTCTTGATAGTATCACTGCTCCTTAATAAGCTTTACATATCAGCCTCACGGCCTTCGTCAGAGCTTTTAGGCCGCGGGGCTGATATGTAAAGCTTATTAAAGAGTAGTGATACTATCAAGAGAAGTGTGCGGGTTTCCTCTTTTTTTCTAATTTTATTCAACTGTTACCATGCACCTGCAAAAAAGATAGCTCAGATGTGCGAGTGCCTTTTGAATTAAGAAATTATTTACTGAAATAAATGTAAAAATATATATAAAATAAAAAACTAATAATTAAGGAGTAACAATAAAATAACAGTAGTGAGGCTATATACAGGAGTACCGGTACAGAGTCAATGTGCGGGGGCACCGAATAGTCGAGGTATTATGTACATGTAGGAAGAGGTAAAGTGACGATGCATGGATAATAAACAGAGTAGCAGCTGCATAAAAATGGGGGGGTGGGGGGTGGGGGGGGGCAAGGCAAATAGTCCAGGTAAACATTTGATTAGCTATTCAGGAGTCTTATGGCTTGGGGGTATTAGCTGTTAAGGAGCCTTTTGGACCTAGACTTGGCACTCTGGTACTGCTTGCCGTGCTGTAGCAGAGAGAACAGTCTATGACTTGGTTGACTGGAGTCTTCAACAATTTTTTGGGCCTTCCTCTGACACCGCCTAGTATATGGGTCCTGGATGGCAGGAAGCTTGGCTCCAGTGATGTGCTGGGCCATACGAAATACCCTCTGTAGCGACTTGCAGTCGGAGGCTGAGCAGTTGCCATACCAGGCGTGATGCAACCGGTCAGGGTGCTCTCGATGGTGCAAGTGTAGAACTTTTTGAGGATCTGGGGACCCCTGTCAAATCTTTTCAGTCTCCAGAAGGGGAAAAGGTGTTGTCGTGCCCTCTTCACGACTATCTTTGTGTGTTTGGACCATGATAGTTTATTGTTGATGTGGACACCAAGGAACTTATCTCTCGACCCGCTCCACTACAGCCCCATCGATGTTAATGAGATCCTGTTCAGAAACCTAGAGCGGAACCAGGCTATGAGGGGTGGCCAGTCCTCTTCTGGCTGTGCCGGGTAAAGATTATAACAGAACATGGCCAAGATGTTCAAATGTTCATAGATGACCAGCAGGGTCAAATAATAATACTCGCTGTGTCGAGGGTGCAACAGGTCAGCACCTGAGGAGTAAATGTCAGTTGGCTTTTCAAAGCCGATCATTCAGAGTATCTCTACCGCTCCTGCGGTCTCTTGAGAGTTGAAAACAGCAGATCTATGTTTGTCCACCGCTGTTGTCGTACCTGGAGGAGAACCAGGTCGGCCCTCAAGACCACCTCCAGGTATCAACGACAAGCAGATCGCCATCAGACCCCGGCATCGTCTCGGGCAGAAGGTATGGCTATCCACCCGGGATCTGCGCCTCTGGGTGGAATCCTGCAATCTCTACCCCTGTTTTTTTGGCTCGTTTCCCATCCCTAAAATGATTAGTCCCTCCTGCTGTTCATCTTCTGTTTCCCCGTACCCTTTGTATACACCCCACCTTTCATGTGTCCCGAGTTAAATCCATGTCTCACAGCCCTTTGTCTACTGTTTCCAGGCCCACCCCTCTCATCGACGGCCATCCGGCTTACATGGTGAGACGTCTCCGGAGTGTTCGACCGCGGGGCAGGGGATTCCAGTACCTGGTTGACTAGGAGGGTTATGGCCTGGAGGAGAGGTGCTGGGTCCCCGCTAGAGGCATCCTGGACCCAGTCCTCATCGCTGACTTCCACCGCCGTCACCCCGTTCAACCAGGTGTGCGCCCAGGTAGGACGCCAGGTAGCGCCCCTGGGGGGTGGTACTGTCACACCCTGATCTGTTTCACCTGTCTTTGTGATTGTCTCCACCCCTCTCCAGGTGTCACTCATCTTCCCCATTATCCCCTGTGTATTTATACCTGCGTTTTTTGTATCAGCTCCTGCATTTCCCCGGTCTCTCTTTTCTCGGGGTTTGACCTTTGCCTGTCCTGTCCCTGAGCCCGCCCGCCTGACCCCTGAGCCTGCCTGCCGTCCTGTATCTTTGCCCCACTACTCTGGATTATTGACCCCTGCCTGCCTTCACTAGGCACTGTATCTTACGTATACCCTCAATGCCCATCAATTGCTCTTAAAAAGTGACAGCATTGATGTGAACATTCATGAGTTTACGATAGCCCAACAATATGTTATACTTTAATGCGTACTGTAAATGGCTCCTTACTTGATATGGGCAGGAAGTGGATAAAATTCCAATTGCTAAACATCTGAATAAACTCCTGGCTTTGTCTTTCAGGTCAAGTCTACCTCAAAGATGTGTCATGTTACTTCTCTGTGGTGGAGGAAAAGACGCCAGAAACTGGAATGTGAGTACTGAGTAGCCTACTGTCTTTTCACCAAATGTAATTCTGTGTGATAGTTGTATTCCCTGATAAGTTTATATTTTAGCTGCTTTCAATTCACCAGTGAGGAGAGACAAGGAGCAGAGAGTGAAAACAAAGGATTTGTTATTGATTTACTAATTTCATAACCTTTTGTGCTTTGTTACTTTCAAACTTTACGACATAGATGGCAACGGACTCCTGGACAGTAAATGACTTCAACTTGACTGAAATGTACTTTCTATATGATATATTATGAATACATTCTACTCTCACATCAAATCAAAAGGGATGTAGTGTACACTGTACAGTGAACAGTAGGAGTTGTGAAAGAATACACACCTCCATGATAATGTGCTTTAACTCTCAATCAGGAAGTGGATCATCGCCCAGATGATGCATGCGCCAGACTACCTGGGTTGGGACGTGACAGATCGCAGACCGGTAAAACATCCACTTGCATACCTGTCAATTATCCTTATGGGAATACTCACTGGGTATTAAATCAAAACATTTCACCTGACGGGTATACTACAAAGCATTTTAGCCAACACTTATCCAGAGCGACTTACAGGAGCAATTAGGGTTAAGTGCCTTGCTCAAGGGTATATCAACATATTTTTTTACCTAGTCTGCTCAGGGATTTCAACCTGCAAAGGTTCAGTTACTGGCCCAACGCTCTTAACCACTAGGCTACCTGCCTATCTCTGCTTTCATTATGGATACAGCTAATGTTTACGTAAAGCAGTATACACTTATGTAGAATACACTTGTAGCGGTATTTATTAGAGAGGGGTAAAGATAAAGATTTTGTTCGGGTGCCAGGCAGGTATTAAACATGCCGAAAGGAAAAGAGTGTAATAGAGAGAGTACCACTACCAGACCCACACACATCAGCAGAAGAGACTGCCTAGAGTGTAGCCTGTTTGCCAGATAGCCAGTGGAGAGAAAAGAGAAGACACACGTCACAGCACAGGGGTAACCCCACCAATAATTCCTCATGCAATTGAACGGCAACTTCTTAGTAACAATTTACAAGAAAGAACCCAGTCATCAGAGGATTTGCAGTAATATGTATTACCTTCCAGTGGAGGAGTGCAGAGGGTATGAATGTGGGGGGTGTTCATAGACAAAACAAAGGCCTTAAAAATGGCTACAATCTTCTCGGCCACATGTCATCAATATAGTTCAAATAACAATACACAACTTGCAAGCAACCTCCCTTTTAATTAAAATGTCCACCCAAATATTTCTGTCAGGGCAATAATAGTCCAGCTCTAATGAACATCAATGGGAAGTGCATTTGAAAAATAGAAAGTCTGTTGCAGGGTAAAGCACTGGAACGATAGAGGGAAGAGAACGAGAACAAGAGATCTTAGCTGTGGTCTTCAGGCGTGCCGGTGTACTGTCTGACCGTCTGATAGTTTGTATGTCAAAGCTTCGCAACAATGTTGCTACTAATCCATGCGATCCATAACCGGTGCGGTCCCAAACTATAACAACCACGATTTAGAGCAGTCACACCGATGATTGAGTTAAATACCAACCAAAAGCTCCTTCCCAGAGAGCTGAAAGAGCTGTCTTTATTTCCTCCTCCTTACTGCTGATGCGCTCTTAAAGTGGCAGCGCACGGTGCAGGATTTCGCCACACACTTGGCATCTTGTCATTTTGGCAGACCTTATCCAGTATGTGTCTCGCCCTGATCTGTTTCACATCTTTGTGCTTGTCTCCACCCCTCTCCAGGTGTCGCCCATCTTCCCCATTATTCCCTGTGTATTTATACCTGTGTTCTCGGTTTGTCTGCTGCCAGTTCGTTTTGTTTCGTCAAGCCTACCAGCATTTTTCCCTCTGCTCCTGTCTCTCATTTGTTTCTGCTTTCTAGTTTTCCCTGTTTTGACCTTTCTGCCTGCCCTGACCCTGCCTGCTGTCCTGTACTTTTGCCCCACTGCTCTGGATTACCGACCTCTGCCTGACCTGACCTGTTGATTGCCTGCCACTGTTGCTGTAATAAACATTGTTACTTCGACGCGGTCTGCATTTGGGTCGTACCTGAAACGTGATAGTTACAAGCCTGGCTGGAGTTAGCGGTGGAGGCAGAATCAATATCCACCTTCGGGAAATATGGATGAAGCCTGAGCTGAAATCTGAAGCTAGCTAGATTCATAGTACATCTAACCAATCTGCTTTGTAGTTTACCCATCAGGTTTCAGGGACAAGTAAGCAAGTGTTGATGTTTTGATGTTGGCATTATTATGCCTTAATTATCATGCCTTTTTTTTTTGATGGGGAGCAAACATTATTTTCATGGAAAGAATTAGACCACATTAATCTAAATATACACTTTCTCAAATTGTTTTGTCTCATCCCAGTAACCTAGTTACCGGTCTTGATTGAATTGGGCCCAAAATATACGCTCAGCAGCACTCAGTTGTACAGTCCTTGTGCAAGTTCCTGGTTAGAGAGTTGTAATGAATAGCGATGAGTGGCTAACGTTAACAGTATTTAGCTGGGTTGGGTTTAAATTCAATTTCAATTCCAATAAATTAATTTACGAAAATAAATTTGAAGTGATGTCCACTCACAGCAGCGCAGTGAGATTTAGCATACATTGTGATTGGTCAGGAACCAGGAACGGTGGGAGTCTAACTACTCTGATTGGTCCCTAAGGTGCTGAAGGACATGATGAATGCCATCGATGCTGGGATTAACAATCTGGTGCTGCTGGGACTCAAGACAAGAAGCACCAACAGTCAGACTCTGGCTCCTCTGGTTAACTCAATCAGTGTACATGATTCAGCATATGACAATAGACTCCTTATGTCCTAGAACATTTGTTATGTGCTCTATGGTTCAACTACTGTACATCTTGATAAAGCTTTATTCAATTCTGTTTGAGATTATACTTTTAAATGTCACCCCAAAGTCATGTCTTATCCAGTTATGTCTTATCTTGTCCCTGTCTTATCCAAAATATATATATTCATGGCCCTCATACTTTGTTGACAGGACTGGATCAGAAATAAGTCTGTACACACATACAATAGATACTTGTTTGGATTGGTGTGCTGTTTACTTTACCATGCTGTTAGTCTCTTCACACAGCCACAGTGTCTCCTTCGCTACGAGTCTACCATGCAACGAGACTACCCCGCTGTTTACTTGACTGTTTTTAACAAAGAACCCTGCCTCTCTCTCTCTTTTCTAGCTCTCTCTCCTCGCTCAGATGGCAGAAATGGACAGGCAGCACATCTGGAGGATGAAGCACTTTAACAAGCCTGTGTACTGCAGCGTGCATCGGAGCCTCAGGAAATTAGGCCTTTCCTGCATCTGTAAGAGCTCTATCCCGTCACTAGGGGGCGATCTGTATGTCAATCAATCAATTTTATTTTATATAGCCCTTCGTACATCAGCTAATATCTCGAAGTGCTGTACAGAAACCCAGCCTAAAACCCCAAACAGCTAGTAATGCAGGTGTAGAAGCACGGTGTCTGATATTGTGTCTGATATTCATAGACCGGAGTTCTGTGTGTCCCAGTAGACTGTAGTTCTGTGGTCACTAACTGAACTCTGGTTCTTGAGAGCTACAGTGTATAGGCCTAAGGGCATACAAGCTTTTGTCCCAGCCCAGCAATTGACTGATTTAACTAACCAAGTTCTGTATCAGTAGTTGATTAGTTGAACCATGTGTGTTGGGGCTGGGTTGGAATAAAAGCCTTCATGTCCGATAGCTATTCAGGACCAGGGTTGGTGATCACTGCTGTCGTTCTTTATGCCCCCTGATTGCTGCACAGATGTGTGCCATATGCTTCTCAAAACTAAGCATGGTAGGGCCACAATGTCAATCAACCATCATTTAACTTATTATTTATGCATTTAACATGATTCAGCTTCCCTGCCCCTGCACTCACAATGCCCACCCTCCTTAAGTGCAGCTTTAGTAAACAACGTGAGACTGAAATATTAAACGTTTTCATCAATATAGTTGATCCAATATTCTGCCTATGGAAGAGAGTTGCACATTGTTGATACTGCCAACAACATGCAAAAACAACAAAACATTTCCAAAGAGAAATGCTTAAGAGTGTTTTTTTTCTTCTCTCCCGATCAGTATACAAGTACACCGTCCATGGTCGCTATGCCAACAAGAACCTTGATCCATCAAATCAAACTTTATTTGTCACATGCGTCGAATACAATGTGTAGACCTTACCGTGAAATGCTTACTGACAAGCCCTTAACCAACAGTGCAGTTCAAGAAAGAGTTAAGAAAATAATATTTACCAAATGAACTAAATAAAAAATAATAATAAGTAACACAATAAAATAAAAATGATGAGGCTATATACAGGGGGTACCGGTACCGAGTCAATGTGCGGGGTAACAGGTTAGTCGAGGTCATTTGTACATGTAGGTATGGGTGAAGTGATAATAAACAACGAGTAGCAGCAGTGTAAAAAACAAATGGAGGGGGGTCAATGTAAATAGTCCTGTGGACATTTGATTAATTGTTCAGCAGTCTTACGGCTTGGGGGTAGAAGCTGTTAAGGAGCCTTTTGGTCCTAGACTTGGCGTTCCGGTACCGCTTTCCGTGTGGTAGCAAAGACAACAGTCTATGACTTGGGTGACTGGAGTTTTTGGAAAAAAATTGGGCTTTCCTCTGACACCGCCTAGTATATTGGTCCTGGATGGCAGGAAGCTTGGCCCCAGTGATGTACTGGGCCGCGCACACTACCCTCTGGAGCGCCTTAAGGTCAGATGCCGAGCAGTCACCAAACCAGGCGGTGATGCAACCGGTCAAGATGCTCTCGATGGGGCAGCTGTACAACTTTTTGAGGATCTGGGGACCCATGCCAAATCTTTTCAGTCTCCTGAGGGGAAAAAGGTGTTGTCATGTCCTCTTCACTACTGTCTTGGTGTGTTTGCGGCCAAACATTCGTTAAATCCAAAAAACAGATTGGGGTGAGGCTCAAAAGAGTTCTTATGTTCTTCACATTTCAATGTAAAATTATGATTTTACATTTTGATTCATCTGCGCACCTGATCACTTTTATGTAAATTTCAAGAATGTGTTTTCAGTCAGCGAAATTGAATCTTGCTCTGGTCCCTCTGTCTGCTCCAGGTGCCGGCTCATGGCTGGGTCATTGCTGACTGTGACTCCAGTAAGTGTCCCTTCTGCAACAAGAAGATCAAGACCCTGGCAGTGAAGCACTGGGTGTGGTGCCAACAAATGGTGAGTGTGTGTGTGTGTGTGTGTGTGCGTGCGTGTTTACTTGCTTGAATGTATGTGTACATTAACACATTCATATTTTCTCCTCCCCATCTCCCTTTGCAGATTGCTCCAATTCCAGACACCCACCCTCTTCTGGTGTTTGTGAACCCAAAGAGTGGAGGGAAGCAGGGGGAGAGGTAAGAACAGCAGGACAGACATAAAATATCTCCTAGCCTGCACTAATAGCATGTTGTCCTGTGAGGGAATATCATGTCATGGCATGTATGTTTCAGAGTGATGAGGAAGTTCCACTATTTATTGAACCCACGGCAGGTCATCAACTTCTCTGACGGAGGACCTGGACCCCGGTAAATACAAGTGCAGTTTGACCATCTCAGGGTGGGAGGGAAGTGGACTGTACTATTACATAACTATCTGTTATGTCCTTGTTATGACAGTAACTGTCTTATGTCGAAGGGTTCATGTAAAGTGCTACCTTTTTTTAACCAATTTCCAATTTGGAGATCTGTGTGACATATTTAGTTAAATTATATCTTAATTCTTATTATCTTATTATCCACTATGAATGTGTATCATTGTGTGCTCTTGCTTCGGCTTGCTCTTTGGGGTTTGGGCCGGGTGACTAAAAACACTTTGTGACAACTGCTGATGTAAATGGTGGGGTTGAGGAGAGCTCATTGGTTCCTATGGACCTCTGGCATGTGCGGGGGTTTCAAAGCGTATGACAATGTATAGTATTTTTATGTGTTCTGTTCCCTACCACAGACCCGAGTGACAAGCGGATTGAGGTGGTGGGGTTGTCGGGCTATCGAAATGGGTCAGATCTATTCTGGGCTGAAGTGTGCTGGACACAGACTGGCTCAAACCTCACAGATCACTATCAGGTAGACTTTAATGCTCTATACACAAGTCTTAAAGGTTTTATGCCTTTTACCTTTTGTTAATTAAAATGGATCTGTCTCTCTGTCTTGTTGCCTTTCTCAGGACATATAAAGCACTGCCTATGTAGATTGATGGTGAGCCCTGGATGCAGCCTCCTTGCACGTGCTAATATTAATATACTTTTATACTTGATATAATAAATGTAATATATTGTATACTGTAATAAGTGAGGTTGGCCTTGAGTGTCACGCCCTGACTTTAGTTATATTTGTTTTCTTTATTTTTTGGTTAGGGTTAGGTCAGGGTGTGACAAGGGTGGTTTGTTTAGTTTTTTGTATTGTCTAGGGGTTTTTGTCTTGTCTAGGGTTTTTCTTTATGGTGGCCTGAATTGCTTCCCAATCAGACAGCTGTTTCTCGTTGTCTCTGATTGGGGAGTCTATTTAGGTTGCCATTTTCCATGTTGGTTTTGTGGGTAGTTGTTTTCTGTTTTGTGTTGCTGCACCTTACAGGACTGTTTCGTTTTCGTTCCTTCTCCTTGTTATTTTGTTTAGTGTTCTGTTTTTTAATAAATATAACATGAACACTTACCACGCTGCGCATTCGTCCGACTACTCTTCATCCGACGACGAATATCGTTACATTGGGATCTTTATGACAAATTGAATTAGTGTGACAAAACTCAAGGCACATTTATTCTTAAGAAACATTGTTGATTTTGTCCTATATTTAAATTGTATTTAAATTGTATTTATTCTTTTCGTATTTATATTGTTTTTTTGTTGTTTGTTTTTTTAAATCCCAGCCCCCGTCCCCGCAGGAGGCCTTTTGCCTTTTGGTAGGCCGTCATTGTAAATATGAATTTGTTCTTAAACTGACTTGCCTAGTTAAATAAAGGTTAAATAAGAAATGTAATAAATAAATGTTGGCTTGTTTGTTTTCGCAGTGTCCCCAATTAGGCCCATTCTCATGACTCAAGATTGTTTCAGAAACACAATTTGATTTACTGGAGATCAGCATTTCCCAAACCCTCACCAGACAGACCACATTTTTGTTTTTGCCATACACTGACACACCAGACACAATTCATCTAGGGCTTAGTGATTACTTCATTACTTGAATCAGGTGTGTCAGTGTAGGGATAGAACAAAAATGTTTCCCTAACACCAGAGGGTATAGGGATAGACTGTGTTGTAGACTGTGACGGCATCGTAAAACCTCTTTATTTTACACCCTGTGTTTAGATCCACATCACACACAAGAACCAAGCCAACATGCTGATGGCTATACCTGCCTAACCGTTAGGCTTCTTCCACCTCAAAGGTCCAGGTGTAATGTTACGTTGTCCCTAGTTGCTGGTCTTGGGTCAGTTTTGCAGTTTTGCATTAATAGTTAAGGTTAAGATTGGGGAGGGGAAGCTGATCCTATATCTGTACCTAGGGGAAACTTCACCCAGGAACTTCACCCAATGGTCCATTGCCATAAAGAAACAGACATTTGAGTGGAAACATTCTGAATCATGTTCGTCTGAATTGCTTCCAGAAACACTACTAGCCATTAATTAACATTGAAGCTCAACTCATTTCAGTGAACAAAGAACTCTAACTAACCCAGGCTTTTGTTGATTTGAGTAGGTTCCTTATGTTAAGCTTGATATCTGCTTATTGTTATAATTTATAATTCAATTCCATGAGTTGGATTACTATTATGCCTTATTGTTTTGTCTCATTACAGTAATAGACCTCCTGTTTGTTTACCAGTTTCCTATAGCATTTTCACAACAAATGTTTTTTTATCCATATTGATTAATGCGAAATGCCAATAGTCTGTGTCGCTATAATTGTTGTTCACTGTCATAAATCTAATTAAGTACGTTTGACTTCCTCAGCAAATGTCCTGTAGTGTCGACAGATCAGACAGCTGAGGGTATCATTAGGATTGCCCGACATTCAGAAGCTCACTTCCTCTTTATTGCTGACCTCATCTTTCTCTGCTTAGTGAGGCTGCTTCCAAACCACAACTACTGAGATGCTGTCCTCATGAAAAAGAGACATGGCTTTTCTCATAAAAAATAATAGTATGTGTATTCATGTATCTACCATGGTAAGAGATCTTTTTTTTAAAGACCTTGAAAAACAGACAGCAATTTTATCTCCGCCTTTCTCAAGGTCAGTTACCAGAGGGATATCGTTGTACGTGACTGAATGTAGTTTTATAAAGGGTGTCTAAGGCAGTTGAGCAGCTGTCATAGCGGTGCTGTGTAATCCTGAAAGGTTTTGTGTTTGTTGGCCATGGATTGGCTTTACCATGGGAGTCTTTCCACAGAGTCAGCATGGATGGAGGGCAGGGCCTGCTATTCCCGGTCCGGGAGGGCTAGCCTGGCACCCTATTCCCCATGGGACCTGGCCAAAAGTAGTGCACAATATAGGGAATAGGGTGCCATTTGGGATGCATCCCTAGTATTCAGGAGGCTCCCTTAAAATGACTGCAACACTAGAGCTAGCTAGATGATGTTAGTGTTCCAATGTAACGTTGCATGTGAGAGGCCAAAATAGGTTGAAATAGAACAGTTCTATTACCCATGACACCCAAATAGCCTCTCTAATTGGAGATTTCCCGTCTTTACGCTGCACTGTTTAGTCACAACACTGTTCAGTCATAACGAGCAAATGAGAGTGCTAATTGAGTCATTAGTGGCGGAGGGATGCTGTAACTAGAACCAGCTGGAGTCTGATACCCCTAGAAATACACACTCCATCCTTCCAAAGGTCACATGAAAAGGGGAAGCTCTCCATATGTAGCATAGGGTACCTATTTGTGTGTCTGACTACATGTATACAGTACATTACATGGTATACTTTACCAAAAGAGAAGTATGTAGACGAGTAACGTGATCTGTAAATGAAGGTGCTAAGCTCACTTTTGGGGCCCCTTGACTCCTCAAACTTGGGAAGAACTCTTTCTAGGACAATTTGTGAGATTTTCTCTATGTGCATAGCTTGCTACAGGCTTCACTTCAAAAGTCATGGTTTGGATGGCTCCTTCTTTAAAGACAAGACAAATACTGCAGAACATGTCCTAGCCAACATATTTCCCTCAATGACAATTATATGTTATGACTCATGAGAGATCATAGAACCGAATAACTGGATACAAGTTAATTGGTCTTGATCAAATACGCTTTTTTCCCTCACTTATCCATGATATTGTTTTGGAAGCAATATTTGCTGATGGTTGTCAATGGAACAGCAAGATGGCACAGCCATCTCTCATTTGCCTATGATGACATCTGGTGGTGCATTTTATGGTACTCCCGAGTGACGCAGTGGTCTAAGGCACTACATCTCAGTGCTAGAAGCATCACTACAGACACCCTGGTTCGAATCCAGGCTGTATCACAACCGGCCGTGATTGGGAGTCCCATAGGCCCAGCGTCGTCCGTGTTTGGCCGGTGTAGGCCGTCATTGTAAATAAGAATTTGTTCTTAACTGACTTACCTAGTTAATTGAAGGTTAAATTTAAAAAAATAATGCTACAGGTGAGAAGCATTCGGTCAAAAAAATACAACAAAAAAATTTACAAATCCACTGTCACAGTTAAAGGGGAAAACAGTTCAATGGATACTATTCAGTTGGATTAAAGCTGATTTACTGTACCCACCTGGTCAGCTTCACTTAATGATATGCTGTATGAGTTAGTTACTGTGTACAAAGGATTTTCAAAGGGCATTTGTGAATGCTCTATAGATTAAAATACAGATTCATTGCTCTAGTCAAGGGACAATAGTTCATAGTTTTTTTTACTAAATGTAATGAATTATTTATCCAAATATACCATTACTCATTGCAGAGCCTTGATTTTTAACCTTGCCCTAACCCAGGCAGTAATGCTTTTCACATGAGGGGGCAGAATAGTGATGGTGGTGAAAGGCTGAATTGAGCTCTCAATTTCTAGCAGAATAAACAACAAAACTATCAGTTTTTTAACATCTGCCCAATTTACTGAAATATTTGAAACTCTTCACAACCTATGCTAACCTGATATAGTCTAGGGGGCATGCGGGGGGGTGTGGGGGGGACATGGGAGAGGGTAACAGGAGGTGTTGGGGTGGGGTGCAGGGGGTTCAGGCGGGGGGGCATAGGACAGGATTACGGGGGGCGTTGGGTTGCGGGGGGGCATGGGAGAGGGTTACGGGGGGCGTTGGGTTGGGGTGAGGGGGTGGGGCAAGGCTTATGTTACTCTGCCTTTTTTTATGGGAACACGTAGAGAAGTTTTCTACCAGAACATGACCCACCCCTTCCCCATCGCTCTCTCTTTCCGTGTCACCCCTACCCACCCCCTCTTTCCCCATATCTGTCTCTTTCAGTGCTTCCACCCTCTCTTTCCTCATCTCTCTCTCTCTCTTTCTACCCACCCCTAACTCCCTTTCTCTCTCTATCTGTCTCTCACCCACACTCTGACTTTCTCTCCCCCTTTCACACTCTATCTCTCTTTCCCTTTCTCTCTCTGCCCATAGTGGTGCCTAGAGACAGGGGAAATGCCCCCGTAACTCAAGTCCTTCAACTCACATGTCCACTCACAGGCACAGACACACTGATACGGCCCCTTAGTGTTGTTGGCCAGACACACAAACCGTCTATGTCTCAAGGTGCAGAACATGTTCAAACACTCAGACACATGAGTTACAGTATAGTGATTCATGCATCCCCTACATTTGGAACACTTAATACATAAAATACATCTAATTTTGGAACAGTTATCAAAATACATTCATGCCCTCTTTAATGCAAATATCATATCAAAGTGTGTGAATACTGTCTGGCTATCAGACATGACTGGCCAGGTATTTTATGTAGTGCCCAAATGGCACAGAGTTCAAGCACACTCATCAATCACATGCTACACTTGTTGACTAATCAGACTGATATACAGCCATGATGTTGAGCACCAGTTGTTAACCATGCGCCCATATCGAAATAAACCCCATACACATTATGAAGGAGGGGCAAAACATCCACTCAGCACATTTAGACCTTTGCCCCAGCTGCAGTCAAAAAGTAAGTGAAGCCTTGTTCACAAGTGACTCGATCCTTTTTTCTTGCATATCCAATTTGAATCTGTTCTTTTTCCTGCAGTCTGAATAGCCAAAAAGCATATGGAATCGGATATTTCAAGACATATTTGAAACCACCTTCGTAGGTGGTTTGAAATCGGATACAAATCTATAGCCGCCGGAAGTAGTTTGAGGGTTGGGGTGCTGAGATTCTTTTGTGGGGGGGGGGGGCTATATCGGTCTGCTAATACATGACTAGTAAAGGCCCAGTGCACTACTTTTGTGATTTATAATTTAAAAAAAATATTGATTACGTTTTTTCAGGGGGTGCACCCTCAGCGCCCCTACTTCCCACGGATATGTACAAATCTGATTCCTAGCCATGCGACTTGTCTGAATGGTCAAATCTGATTCATTTGCCCTCAAGGGGTTTTTAGACCCAGTATTTGGCATATCTTGTTGCTTGCTAGCTACTCTGTTGATAGTTTGACAAGAACATGTGGGAGCTAACTAGCTTGTTAATTGTTCACAAACAAATGAATGAATGTGCTAGAAAACTAAAAAGATACCTAGCTAGTTGGAACATCTAGAATGATCCAAACACACCAAGACAGTCGTGAAGAGGGCACGACAAAGCCTATTCCTCCTCAGGAAACTAAAAAGATTTGGCATGGGTCCTGAGATCCTCAAAAGGTTCTACAGCTGCAACATCGAGAGCATCCTGACTGGCAATTGCTCGGCCTCTGACTGCAAGGCACTACAGAGGGTAGTGCGTATAGCCCAGTATATCACTGGGGCTAAGCTGCCTGCCATTCAGGACCTGACGGTGTCAGAGGAAGACCCTAAAAATTGTCAAAGACCCCAGCCACCCCAGTCATAGACTGTTCTCTCTAATACCGCATGGCAAGCGGTACCGGAGTGCCAAGTCTAGGACAAAAAGGCTTCTCAACTGTTTTTACCTCCAAGCCATGAGACTCCTGAACAGGTAATCAAATGGTTACCCGGACTATTTGCATTGTGTGCCCCTCCTCTTTTTTATGCTGCTGCTACTCTCTGTTTATCATATATGCATAGTCACTTTAACTATACATTCATGTACATACTACCTCAATTGGGCCGACCAACCAGTGCTCCCGCACAATGGCTAACCGGGCTATCTGCATTGTGTCCCGCCACCCACCACCCGCCAACCCCTCTTTTACGCTACTGCTACTCTCTGTTCACCATATATGCATAGTCACTTTAACCATATCTACATGTACATACTACCTCAATCAGACTGACTAACCGGTGTCTGTATGTAGCCTCCCTACTTTTATGGACTCGCTACTGTATATAGGTTGTCTTTTTACTATTGTTTTATTTCTTTACTTATCTATTGTTCACCTAATACCTTTTTTGCACTATTGGTTAGAGCCTGTAAGTAAGCATTTAACTGTAAGGTCTACACCGGTTGTATTCGGCGCATGTAACAAATAAACTTTGATTTGATTTATCCTTTGAGAATTTAAAAGTGTTCTTACACTATGATTTTGAACATTCAAAGCAACTGGGAAACGTCGATGGCAGGCATTGTTGTCACCTTAGCTTGCTCTACAACTTCTGAGTGATAGGAAGCACAAGCACAGCCACGAAGTCATAAACCCTGTCTATTTCTACAATGTTAAACCTAAGCCTAACCTTAACCACACTGCTAACCCTAACATACTGTAGAATTCCATTCATTCCTATGGAGGGCAGTTCCTACTGGGGAGTGCCAATATGGCCGTCTGGTGGCTTTAAAATCTCTCAATAGAGCGCCACAGTGGTGGTGTCATAATACCCATAAAATCTAGCAGTCAAATAGGGTAATGGTCCCAATTGTTTTTCCACCATTCATTTTTTCCCATTGGGAATTTCAGAAACACTTAAAATAAGGTATGTGTTTCGTGTAGGCTTACCCTGGCGTGACGTTTTGATAACCATGTAAATCTCTCTCGAACAAGGTGACTTTCGTCTATATGTTAGTCTGTGTCAATTTAAAACTTGCACAAAACAGTTCACAGAATTGTCAATTTAAAGAAATGTAGCCAATTTATTCATTACTAGATTTAGCCTTCACTACATCTTACCTTTGTCTCGATTCGGCAGTCTTGTCCAGGCATCATGGCATTTGTAGTTCTTATGATAGCTACATTAGCAGCTAATTAACGTTTCATTTTGTGGGGATAAATACAGGCAAATATATTGATAAAAGTCCCCTTGTCCTAGAGAGATTTACACGGTTATCAAAACGTTACGCCAGGGTAAGCCTACATGAAACACAGCCCTTATTTTACGTGTTTCTAAAATCCCCTATGGGATAAATGAATGGTGGAAAAAATATTGGAACTATTTCCCTGTTGGACCGCTAGGTTTTATGGGTATTATGACTCATACTGTGCTACTCTATGGCCAATACATGTAGCATCAGCAATCCAGGGTTTATATGCCGTGTTCACATGCTAGTCGGAACTAGGAAACTCTGACTTGCTGATTTGTTGAACGCAGTACGTGTATGACAACAACCAGTTAGAAAGTCGGACATTTATGAGTTTCCTAGTTCTTACTAGCACGTGAGTCTAAATTACACAAAGTCTAAATTAGCTATATCATAAAATGTATTAAAACAAAAATGTGCTTTTTGGTCTTAATTTACCTGTATTTCTGCATAAATATGTCATAAAATGTGATCTGATCTTCATTTCAGCCACAGCAATAGACAAACACAGTCTGCTTAAACTAATAACACACAAACAATTATACGTTTTCATGTCTTTATTGAACACACCGTGTATGTGAACCCTTGGACTTAGTAACTGGTTGACCCTCCTTTTTGCAGCAATAACCTCAACCAAATATTTTCTGTAGTTGCAGATCAGACCTGCACAATGATCAGGAGAAATTTTGGACCATTACTCTTTACAAAACTATATCAGTTCAGCAATATTCTTGGGATGTCTGGTGTGAACCGCTCTCTTCGAGGTCATGCCACAGCATCTCAATTGGGTTGAAGTCAGAACTCCAGATGGCGTATTTTGTTCTGTTGAAGCTATTCTGTTGTTGATTTACTTCTGTGTTTTTTGTCGTTGTGCTCTTGCATCACCCAACATCTGTTGAGCTTCAATTGGCGGACAGATAGCCTAACATTCTCCTGCAAAATGTCTTGATAAACTTGGGAATTCATTTTTCTGTCGATGATAGCATGCTGTCCAGGCCCTGAGGCAGCAAAGCAGCCCCAAACCATGATGCTCCCTCCACCATACTTTACAGTGGGGATGAGGTTTTGATGTTGGTGTGCTGTGCAATTTTTTCCTCAAAATATAGTGTTGTGTGTTCCTTCCAAACAACTCAACTTTAGTTTCATCTGTCCACAGAATATTTTGCCAATGGCGTTGTGGACCATCCAGGTGCTCTTTAGCAAACTTCAAACGTACAGTAATGTTTTTTTTGGACAGCAGTGGCTTCTTCCATGGTGTTCTCCCATGAACACCATTCTTGTTTAGTGTTTTACGTATCATAGACTCGTCAACAGACATGTTAGCATGTTCCAGAGATTTCTGTAAGCCTTTAGCTGAAACTCTACGATTCTTCTTAACCTCATTAAGCATTTTGCTCTGTGCTCTTGCAGTCATCTTTATATACACTGCTCAACAAAAATAAAGGGAACACTTAAACAACACAATGTAACTCCAAGTCAATCACACTTCTGTGAAATCAAACTGTCCACTTAGGAAGCAACACTGATTGACAATACATTTCACATGCTGTTGTGCAAATGGAATAGACAAAAGGTGGAATAGACAAAAGGTCGAGAGCCGTACGTCCTCCGAAACACAACCCAACCAAGCCGCACTGCTTCTTGACACAATGCCCACAACCTGGAAGCCAGCCGCACCAACGTGTCGGAGGAAACACTGTTCACTTGGCGACCATGTCAGCGTGCACTGCGCCCGGCCCGCCACAGAAGTCACTAGTGCGCGATGGGACAAGGACATCCCTGCCGGCCAAACCTTCCCCTAACCCGGACGACGCTGGGCCAATTGTGCGCTTCCCCATGGGTCTCCAGGTCGTGGCTAGCTGCGACAGAGCCTGGACTCGAACCCAGAATATGGACTGATGAACATCAAGGCTTTTAGAGACACTTTTGTAACCATTTCCAGCTTTATGCAAGTCAACAATTCTTAATCTTAGGTATTTTGAGATCTATTTTGTTCAAGGCATGGTTCACATCAGGCAATGCCTCTTATGAATAGCAAACTCAAATTTTGTGAGTGTTTTTTATAGGGCAGGGCAGATCTAACCAACATCTCCAATCTTGTCTCATTGATTGGACTCCAGGTTAGCTGACTCATGACTCCAGTTAGCTTTTGGAGAAGTCATTAGCCTAGGGGTTCACATACTTTTTCCAACGTACACTGTGAAAGTTTAAATGATGTATTCAATAAAGACAAGAAAAATACAATAATTTGTGTGTTATTAGTTTAAGCACAATGTGTTTGTCTATGTTTGTGACTTAGACGAAGATCAGATCAAATTTGATGACCAATTTATGCAGAAATGCAGGTAATTCCAAAGGGTTCACATACTTTTTCTTGCCACTGTACAAACACCATATTATGATTACGGACTAAAATTTTAGGCTTGAACAAATCTTGTGTTGTAATTCTGACGTACAATAATACCTTTCAGAGTTTTGGCATTTTCATCTCACAAACAAGACAAAATCATACACCAAACAGCCTGTGAGGAGTGCTACGCGAACAAGCATAACACAGTATAAAAAAACGGAAGTCAGGGAAACCAGAAAGAGGTATTCTGCACGTTTTCAAGTTTAAAGTCTCCATTCTCTATTACTCCTCAGTTGAGTTTACTTCACATTTAGGTAGCTAATGTAATGGATTTGTTTGCCTGCGCAAGTCTAGACAGCACTAGCTGTATTATGCATACAACAGTGAAGTTTCAGTCCACTAGGTGTATTTCTACAGCATGGCCAACTTTTCAAAATATGACTAATTGATTATTGCACCATCCCATTCTCTGGGCTGTGTCTGCAATCCTAACCAGTAGTATATACCAGGAGTAATGAAACGTAGAAGAATAATAGATTTTTTGGTGAATCTATGAATTACGTATGACCACCAGAGTCTTTGCCACGCTAAATGTTTTTTTTATCTAATGTTTTGATGTTTATTTTATCACTCAAAATCTTGAAATGTTCCGTATTCACTGACCTTCATGTCTGAAAGTAATGATGGACTGTCGTTTCTCTTTGCTTATTTGAGCTATTCTTGCCATAATATGAACTTGGTATTTTATCCAAATAGGGCTTTCTGTATACCCCCCCTACCTTGTCACAACACAACTGATTGGCTCAAACGCATTAAGAAGGAAAGAAAGTCCACAAATTAACTTTAAACAAGGCACACCTGTTAATTGAAATGCATTCCAGGTGACTACCTCACAAAGTTGGTTGAGAGAATGCCAAGAGTGTGCAAAACCGTCATCAAGGCAAAGGGTGGCTACTTTAAAGAATCTAAAATATGAAATATATTTAGATTTGTTTAACACTTTTTTGGTTACTAAATGATTCCATGTGTGTTTTTTCATATTTTTGATGTCTTCACAGGGTTTTTCTTTAAAAATAAAGAAAAACCCTTGAATGATTAGGTGCTCTAAAACTTATGTCCGGTAGTGTAGACTACATGTATGTCTCAATAGGTTGATTAATTTCAGGGACCACAACTAATTCAATCTCTTCCCCCTAGATACACCCCCATGGCACTTCTGCTTTTGGCAACCGTGAGGAGGGATATTGTAGAAGATTTCTATTTATTTTATTTTATTTCACCTTTATATAACCAGGTAGGCTAGTTGAGAACAAGTTCTCATTTGCAACTGCGACCTGGCCAAGATAAAGCATAGCAGTGTGAACAGACAACAACACAGAGCTACACATGGAGTAAACAATAAACAAGTCAATAACACAGTAGGAGAAAAAAAGAAGAATAAAAAAGAGAATCTATAGGGGTGCGTCACTTGAGTGGGTTGAGTTACTGACGTAAACTTCCTGTCTGGGTTGGCGCCCCCCCTTGGTTGTGCTGTGATGGAGACCTTTGTGGGCTATACTCGGCCTTGTCTCAGGATTGTAAGTTGGTGGTTGAGGATATCCCTCTAGTGGTGTGGGGGCTGTGCTTTGGCAGAGTGGGTGGGGTTATATCCTTCCTGTTTGGCCCTGTCCGGGGGTTTCTTCGGATGGGGCCACAGTGTCTCCTGACCGCTCCTGTCTCAGCCTCCAGTATTTATGCTGCAGTAGTTTATGTGTCGGGGGGCTAGGGTCAGTTGGTTATACCTGGAATACTTCTCCTGTCTTATCCAGTGTCCTGTGTGAATTTAAGTATGCTCTCTCTAATTCTCTCGTTCTCTCTTTCTCTCTGAGAACCTGAGCCCTAGGACCATACGTCAGGACTACCGGGCATGCTGACACCTTGCTGTCCCCAGTCCGCCCGGCCTTGCTGTTATTCCAGTTTCAACTGTTTCTGCCTGCGGTTACGAAACCCCTACCTGTCCCAGACCTGCTGTTTTCAACTCTTAATGATCGGCTATGAAAAGCCAACTGAGATTTATTCCTGATTATTATTTGACCATGCTTGTCATTTATGAACATTTTGAAAATCTTGGCTCTCTCTAATTTTCTCCTTCTCTCTTTCTTTCTCTCGGAGGACCTGGGCCCTAGGACCATGCATCGGGACTGCCGCCCGTGGTGACTCCTTGCTGTCCCCAGTCCGCCTGGCCTTGCTGCTATTCCAGTTTCAGCTGTTCTGCCTGCGGTTATGGAACCGCCACCTGTCCCAGACCTGTTGTTTTTCAACTCTTAATGATCAGCTATGAAAAGCCAACTGAAAATTATTCATGATTATTATTTGACCATGCTTGTCACTTATGAACATTTTTGAACATCTTGGCATAGTTCTGTTATAATCTCCACCCGGCACAGCCAGAAGAGGACTGGCCACCCCTCATAGCCTGGTTCCTCTCTAGGTTTCTTCCTAGGTTTTGGCCTTTCTAGGGAGTTTTTCCTAGCCACCGTGCTTCTACACCTGCATTCTAGCTGTTTGGGGTTTTAGGCTGGGTTTCTGTACAGCACTTCGAGATATTATCTGATGTACGAAGGGCTATATAAAATAAAATTGATTGAAAAATAAAATTGATATACAATGTGTGCAAAAGGCATGAGGAGGTAGGCAATAAATAGGCCATAGGAGCGAATAATTACAATTTAGCAGATTAACACTGGGGTGATAAATTATCAGATGATCATGTGCAAATAGAGATACTGGTGTGCAAAAGAGCAGAAAAGTAAATAAATAAAAACAGTATGGGGATGAGGTAGGTAAATTGGGTGGGCTATATACCGATGGACTATGTACAGCTGCAGCAATCGGTTAGCTGCTCAGATAGCAGATGTTTAAAGTTGTTGAGGGAGATAAAAGTCTCCAACTTCAGAGATTTTTGCAATTCGTTCCAGTCACAGGCAGCAGAGAACTGGAAGGAAAGGCGGCCAAATGAGGTTTTGGCTTTAGGGATGATCAGTGAGATACACCTGCTGGAGCGCGTGCTACGGGTGGGTGTTGCCATCGTGACCAGTGAACTGAGATAAGGCGGCGCTTTACCTAGCATAGCCTTGTAGATGACCTGGAGCCAGTGGGTCTGACGACGAACATGCAGCGAGGGCCAGCCGACTAGAGCATACAGGTCGCAGTGGTGGGTGGTATAAGGTGCTTTAGTAACAAAACGGATGGCACTGTGATAAACTGCATCCAGTTTGCTGAGTAGAGTATTGGAAGCTATTTTGTAGATGACATCGCCGAAGTCGAGGATCGGTAGGATAGTCAGTTTTACTAGGGTAAGTTTGGCGGCGTGAGTGAAGGAGGCTTTGTTGCGAAATAGAAAGCCGACTTGATTTTGGATTGGAGATGTTTGATATGAGTTTGGAAGGAGAGTTTGCAGTCTAGCCAGACACCTAGGTACTTATAGATGTCCACATATTCTAGGTCGGAACCATCCAGGGTGGTGATGCTAGTCGGGCGTGCGGGTGCAGGCAGCGACCGGTTGAAAAGCATGCATTTGATTTTACTAGCGTTTAAGAGCAGTTGGAGGCCACGGAAGGAGTGTTGTATGGCATTGAAGCTCGTTTGGAGGTTAGGTAGCACAGTGTGCAAGGAAGGGCCAGAAGTTTACAGAATGGTGTCGCCTGCGTAGAGGTGGATCAGGGAATCGCCCGCAGCAAGAGCAACATCATTGATATATACAGAGGCCAAGGTTGGAGTAGCCAGGAGGAAGGCATGGCCAGCCGTTGAGAAATGCTTGTTGAAGTCTTCGATTATCATGGATTTATCGGTGGTGACCGTGTTACCTAGCCTCAGTGCAGTGGGCAGCTGGGAGGAGGTGCTCTTGTTCTCCATGGACTTTACAGTGTCCCAGAACTTTTTGGAGTTAGAGCTACAGGATGCAAATTTCTGCTTGAAAAAGCTGGCCTTTGCTTTCCTGACTGACTGCGTGTGTTGGTTCCTGACTTCCCTGAACAGTTGCATATCGCGGGGACTATTCGATGCTATTGCAGTTCGCCACAGGATGTTTTTGTGCTGGTCGAGGGCAGTCAGGTCTGGAGTGAACCAAGGGCTATATCTGTTCTTAGTTCTGCATTTTTTGAACGGAGCATGCTTGTCTAAGATGGTGAGGAAGTTACTTTTAAAGAATGACCAGGCATCCTCAACTGACGGGATGAGGTCAATATCCTTCCAGGATACCCGGGCCAGGTTGATTAGAAAGGTCTGCTCGCAGAAGTGTTTTAGGGAGCGTTTGACAGTGATGAGGGGTGGTCGATTGACCGCGGACCCGTAGCGGATACAGGCAATGAGGCAGTGATCGCTGAGATCCTGATTGAAGACAGCAGAGGTGTATTTGGAGGGCAAGTTGGTCATGATAATGTCTATTAGGGTGCCCATGTTTATAGATTTAGGGATGTACCTGGTGGGTTCCTTGATGATTTGTGTGAGATTGAGGGCATCTAGCTTAGATTGTAGGACTGCCGGGGTGTTAAGCATATCCCAGTTTAGGTCACCTAACAGAACAAACTCTGAAGCTAGATGGGGGGGCGATCAATTCACAGATGGTGTCCAGGGCACAGCTGGGAGCTGAGGGGGGTCGGTAGCAGGCGGCAACAGTGAGAGACTTATTTCTGGAGAGATACATTTTTAAAATTAGAAGTTCGTTCTGTTTGGGCATAGACCTGGAAAGTATGACAGAACTTTGCAGGCTATCTCTGCAGTAGATTGCAACTCCTCCCCCTTTGGCAGTTCTGTCTTGACGGAAAGTGTTATAGTTGGGTATGGAAATCTCCGAATTTTTGGTGGCCTTCCTCAGCCAGGTATCAGACACGGCAAGGACATCAGTGTTGGCAGAGTGTGCTAAAGCAGTGAGTAAAATAAACTTAGGGAGGAGGCTTCTGATGTTGACATGCATGAGACCAAGGCTTTTTCGATCACAGAAGTCAACAAATGAGGGTGCCTGGGGACATGCAGGGCCTGGGTTTACCTCCACATCACCCGAGGAACAGAGGACTAGTAGGATGAGGGTGCGGCTAAAGGCTATCAAAACTGGTCGCCTAGAGCGTTGGGGACAAGGAATAACAGGAGCAGATTTATGGCCGTGGTAGAATATATTCAGGGCATAATGTGCAGACAGGGGTATGGTGGGGTGCGGGTACAGCGGAGGTAAGCCCAGGCACTGGGTGATGATAAGAGAGGTTGTATCTCTGGACATGCTGGTTATAATGGGTGAGGTCACCGCATGTGTGGGTGGGACAAAGGAGGTATCAGAGGTATTAGGAGTGGAACTACGGGCTCCATTGTGTACTGAAACAATGATAACTAACCCGAACAACAGTATACAAGGCATATTGATATTTGAGAGAGACATATAGTAAGGCATAAAGTAATTGCAGGTCTTGATTGGGAGAGCTAGCTAAAACAACAGGTGAGACAACAGCAGCTTGTCAGCTAACACAACAACAGCAGGTAAAATGGCGATGACTAGGCAGAGAGGGTCGGATTAACTACACACAGAGCCTGAGTTCGCGGCTGGGGCCGACAGATAAACACAAATAAACAGAATGGAGTACCTTGATTAATGGACAGTCCAGCAGGCATCAGCTATGTAGCCAAGTGATCATAGTGTCCAGGGGGGGGGCAGTGGATGGAACAGGGAAGCCGTCACCACGCTAGCACGCGGCGTTTAAAGTTAGTAGCCCGGGGGTGGTCTGCTCAGACGGAGGCCGGTTGAGGGCACAGCGGATGGAGTATTCGTCGGCAGACCAGACGTGGTGGTGCGGCGGGGCGCCGTGTCGACAGAGAATCCAAGCCAGATGGCGAAAGAGGTATTGTAGAATTTTGTTTGCTAACTGGTGCTAGCTTCGTGGCAGTGGCGTTAGGGGATAGCTTCGGTACTGGGTGCCACGGAAGGTGCAAGCTAGCTGTGAGCTAGCTAGCTGCAAGCTGTGAGCTAGCTAGCTGCAAGCTAGCTGTGAGGATCAGAAGTAGTTGCTCAGGGATTACGGCAGGAATCCGGCGTTGTTGTGGAGAGACAGTCCTATGCTGGCGAGTAATATCCAGGCTAAGAACAGGACTGGTGTCTGCGCAGAAGGTAAAAGCCGCTAGCAGTGGCTAAAAATGACTAAATAGCTTGTAGCTGATTAGCTGGTTAGCTACTGGAGGTTCTTGAATGTGTTCCAAAGTTAAAAATAATAGCGATTCCGTATCACATTGGGTGAGGCAGGCTACCGGAAGGTATAATCGAATTAAAAATCAAAAAGAGATAGAAAAAAATATTAAAATATACACAAAAAATACGAAAAATACAAAAGTACAAGGGAGGATGAACAAAAACACGCCTACACTGCTACGCCATCTTGGATCTCTAAGATGCTCAACTTACAGTTGAAGTTTGAAGTTTACATACACCTTAGCCAAATACATTTAAACTCAGTTTTTCACAATTCCTGACATTTAATCCTAGTAAACCTTCCCAGTCTTAGGTCAGTTAGGATCACCACTTTATTTTAAGAATGTGAAATGCCAGAATAATAGTAGAGAGAATTATTTATTTGAGCTTTTATTTCTTTCACCACATTCCCAGTGGGTCAGAAGTTTACATACACTCAATTAGTATTTAGTAACATTGCCTTTAAATTGTTTAACTTGGGTCAAACGTTTCGGGTAGACTTCCACAAGCTTCCCACAATAAGTTGGGTGAATTTTGGCCCATTCCTCCTGACAGAGCTGGTGTAACTGAGTCAGGTTTGTATGCCTCCTTGCTTGCACACGCTTTTTCAGTTCTGCCCACACATTTTCTATAGGCTTGAGGTCAGGGCTTTGTGATGGCCACTCCAATACCTTGACTTATTGTCCTCAAGCCATTTTGCCACAACTTTGGAAGTATGCTTGGGGTCATTGTCCAATTGGAAGACCCATTTCCAACCAAGCTTTAACTTCCTGACTGATGTCTTGAGATGTTGCTTCAATATATCCACATCATTTTCCTTTCCTCATGATGCCATCTATTTTGTGAAGCGCACCAGTCCCTCCTGCAGCAAAGCACCCCCACAACATGATGCTGCCACCCCCATGCTTCACGGTTGGGATGGTGTTCTTCGGCTTGCAAGCCTCCCCCTTTTTCCTCCAAACATAACGATGGTCATTATGGCCAAACAGTTCTGTTTTTGTTTCATCAGACCAGAGGACATTTCTCCAAAAAGTATGATCTTTGTCCCCATGTGCAGTTGCAAACCGTAGTCTGACTTTTTATGATGGTTTTGGAGCAGTGGCTTCTTCCTTGCTGAGCGGCCTTTCAGATTATGTCGATATAGGACTCGTTTTACTGTGAATATAGATACTTTTGTGCCTGTTTCCTCCAGCATCTTCACAGAGTCCTTTGCTGTTGTTCTGGGATTGATTTGCACTTTTTGCACCAAAGTAAGTTCATCTCTAGGAGACAGAACACGTCTCCTTCCTGAGCGGTATGTCAGCTACGTGGTCCCATGGTGTTTATACTTGCGCACTATTTTTTGTACAGATGAACATGGTACCTTCAGGCATTTGAAATTGCTCCCAAGGAGGTCTACAATTTTTTTTCTGAGGTCTTGGCTGATTTCTTTTGATTTTCCCATGATGTCAAGCAAAGAGGCACTGAGTTTGAAGGTAGGCCTTGAAATACATCCACAGGTACACCTCCAATTGACTCAAATGATGTCAATTAGCCTATCAGAAGCTTCTAAAGCCATGACATCATTTTCTGGACTTTTCCAAGCTGTTGAAAGGCACAGTCAACTTAGTGTATGTAAACTTCTGACCCACTGGAATTGTGATACAGTGAATTATAAGTGAAATGATCTGTCTGTAAACAATTGTTGGAAAAATGACTTGTGTCATGCACAAAGTAAATGTCCAAACCGACCTGGCAAAACTATAGTTTGTTAATTAACAAGAAATTTGTGGAGTGGTTGAAAAACGAGTTTTAATGACTCCAACCTCAGTGTATGTAAACTTCCGACTTCAACTGTAGCTACTGTCATGACGTTGGCCCGGGTGTAGGTTTATGACAGTCATAAATACCTCTTTCCCGCTTTTTCTCTCTCCCTACTATAACTGATGTGACATAAGAAAACCCATTGGTTAACATAGAGATTCTGGGAACATCAGAAGTTGGGGGGGAAATGAACTATATTCTGGTAATCCGACCAACTGAACATATGCGGTTGTACTTAAGGTATATTATGTCAGTTCGGTTGCCCTCTGACACATTCTCATCAATGATAGAATGACATAAACTCTACTGTGGAAAGTCTAAACGTCAGAGGTATCGGATTCACATGGAATTGTTGTTTAATTCAAATGTTTGATAATGAAATTATTGGTGAAGTGAGAGATTTGGGTTTTCATAAGCTTGGCTTCTGCTCAACCAGGGGCCCACCCCTGTGAAGAGACATGGGTTATAAACTTTTCAGACACACCCCTCTCCCTCCACTATAAAAGCCATTGACAAAAATACCACCAGAGACATTCTTCAAAGGACAGAGGACTCGGGTTGGCGATACGGTCTTCCATCTACCACCAACCTACTGAAGCGCAGCTCAGAGTAAATATTTATTGCATTTTCCTTTTTCAAATGGGCAGTAATTTAGAATGCAGATGAGATTTTATTCAGATGAGACTGAATAAAATGACGATTAACCTGTTTGGGCTGCAAGCCCGATGTCGGTACACTTATGACAACATCCAGCTCAATTGCAGGGCGCGAAATTCAAAATCTATTTTTTTTAAATATTTAACTTTCACACATTAACTTCTTCTGGCTGCAAGGGGCAGCACTGAGTAACCTGAAAAGAGGTGGCCATTTCAAACGGCCTCCTACTCAATTCTTGCTCGTACAATATGCATATTATAATTTCTATTGGATAGAAAACACTCTCTAGTTTCTTAAACCGTTTGAATTATTTCTCTAAGTGAACCAGAACTCTTTCTGCAGCCCATTTCCTATCCGGAAGTGAGATTTCCAAATGCGACAAGAGCTTGTCTATTATACACATTTTTGGAGTGATAGACAAGCATTTTTGGGTGTGTGTGCTGAAGATTCCCCCGCCGCCGTGTTGTTCTCTGGCGCAGTCAGTGGATAACGTAAGCGAACACATTTCTTGTAAGAGGCTGAGAAAGCTAATTATAGAAATCTGAGAAATAGAGCGTTTGGCCAAACGCAGGGCTATTTCTGTCTGGCGCGTTTCATACGCGGGTAGGCGAGGTCATTATTAATTTCTCGAGCGAGGACAAAGAGCCAGCCGATTGAAATTCAGGAGATATAGCTCGACCAGCGATAATTATCTCTCTCTCTCGCGATTCCACGCAAGGAGACCACGGTGCATTTCGTGTTTGCCGCGTGTTCCGGTTAAAACATCGTCAAAAAACGTCAAAAAGGGTTTGAACATAATAAGTTATAAGTAAAACTTTTCCCTTGCCAAGGGAATCATACGTGCTACATTTGCAGGCGCAAAGGAGGGTTAGCTGGCACAAGGTGCTAAAGCTAACAAGGGAAAATAGCAAAAAAAAGAATTCTGGTGCCACGCTGAAATTCCTCCGCCTCGCGGAACGGAAATCCCGCACCGGGTAGTTCCGTTTTATTTCAGCGTGTGAAATCAGTGACCGCTGAAGTGTGCCCAGTATATTCGTTCATGAAGAATTATTCAGGTCACGCTCAAGTCATTACTTATGATATCCAGACGAATATCAATGTCTTATCCAGTTGAACTAATAAGTGTAAATCTGGCCATTTACAATCTGAAATAGATATTTTAAATAATATCCAAATTGTTGAGTTCTCTAAATAAGACATTGCAAACTTTTTCCAAACTAATCTAGATGAAGCAACTTCTCAGGTTAATTAACCTGTCTGGCTCTGGCGTTCCGCTAGCGGAACTCCTCCCACATTCCACTGAAAAGGCAGAGCGCAAAATTCAAAAGATATTTTTTAGAAATATTTAACTTTCACACATTAACAAGTCCAATACAGCAAATGAAAGATACACATCTTGTGAATCCAGTCAACATGTCCGATTTTTAAAATGTTTTACAGCGAAAACATTTTATGTTAGCTTACCACCAAATACAAAAAAGGACAGACATTTTTCACAGCACAGGTAGCATGCACAAAGCCAACCTAACTAACCAAGAACCAACCAAACTAACCAAGAAACAACTTCATCAGATGACCGTCTTATAACATGTTATACAATAAATCTATGTTTTGTTCGAAAAATGTGCATATTTGAGGTATAAATCAGTTTTACATTGCAGCTATCATCACAGCTACCGTCAGAAATAGAACCGAAGCAGCCAGAGTAATTACAGACACCAACGTCAAATACCTAAATACTCATCATAAAACATTTCTGAAAAATCGATGGTGTACAGCAAATTAAAGACAAACATCTTGTGAATCCAGCCAATATTTCCGATTTTTAAGTGTTTCACAGCGAAAACACAATATAGCATTATATTAGCTTACTACAATAGCCTACCACACTACCGCATTCATTCATCAAGGCACGTTAGCGATAGCAATAGGCACGTTAGCGATAGGGAATAAACCAGCAAAATATATTAATTTTCACTAACCTTCATAAACCTTCATCAGATGACAGTCCTATAACATCAGGTTATACATACACTTATGTTTTGTTCGAAAATGTGCATATTTAGAGCTGAAATCAGTGGTTATACATTGTGCTAACGTAGCATCTTTTTCCCAGAATGTGCGGATATTTTTATGACACTCCAACTATTCTGACCAAATAACTATTCATAAACGTTACTAGAAAATACATGTTGTATAGGAAATGATAGATACACTAGTTCTTAATGCAATCGCCGTGTTAGAATTCTAAAAATAACTTCATTACGACATCCAGCTTAGGTATAGCGAGAGAGTACCCAAAATCTGGGCGCAAACGACTAGTACAACATGTTCGACAGATATATGAAATAGCATCATAAAATGGGTCCTACTTTTGATGATCTTTCATCAGAATGTTGTACAAGGGGTCCTTTGTCGGGAACAATCGTTGTTTGGATTTAGAATGTCCTCTTCTCCAGTCAATTAGCACGGAAAGCTAGCAAAGTGGCGCTAAGCTCTCCTTCCTGAACAAAGGCACACAACGCAACACGCCTAACGTCCCGAATAAATTTCAATAATCTAATAAAACTATATTGAAAAAACATACTTTACGATGATATTGTCACATGTATCAAATAAAATCAAAGCCGGAGATATTAGTCGTCCATAACGACAGCTTATCAGAAGGCAAATCCAGGTCCCTTCACGCGCTCTCCAGAAAACAGGAAACTGGTGACACGTCATGCCGAGAGCTATTATTCGACCCCAGATCAAGTTACACACTCCATTTCTTCTCTCACTGCCTGTCGACATCTAGTGGAAGACGTATGAAGTGCATGTATTCTAATAAATATCAAGGACATTAATAGGCAGGCCCTAGAACAGTGCATCGATTTCAGATTTTCCACTTCCTATCAGGAAGTTTGCTGCAAAAGGAGTTCTGTTTTACTCACAGATATAATTCAAACGGTTTTAGAAACTAGAGAGTGTTTTCTATCCAATAGTAATAATAATATGCATATTGTACGAGCAATAATTGAGTACGAGGCCGTTTAAATTGGGCACGATTTTCCCCTAAAGTGAAAACAGCGCCCCTGTCCTCAACAGGTTAAAGTTTAATTCACAAATTGCCTATACAGGTTTGATTTATCATTAAATTGATCAATCAGTAAAATTTGGGTTTTTCAAAACCCATTCAGTAATCCAGTACTGACAAAAGCCCCGCCCCAGCGGGAATCCCATGTGGTTTCGGCCTTAGGGAGAAGTGCCACAGTGTTGAATGTGCCCAACATTTGGTTTATTGTTTACACTTATGATATCCAATCAACAGAGATTTTATGGATTATCGTCTCATTCAATTTAATAAGTTAAATTGTTGAACATAATTTAATGTCCTTCCAATCAAATGAGACACTTTTAAACTTATCATATTAACCTAGATGAAGCCACATCTCATGTTAATTAAAGTTTAATACCCAGATAGCCTACACAGGTAGGATTAATCATTGGCATTGATTAATTAATTCAATTTGCTTTTGTAAATTCATTCACGTCCAACTTCCACATTACTGGTACAGTACTGGTAGTTTGTCAACATCTATAAATAAATTAAACTTGTCTTTGCAGCTTCCAATGAATTCCAAACCCAAACTTTGAATAAATTTAGGGAACATTTTTCCTCTAAATATTTCTAATCATGTGCAACCTATCAAAGGAGGTGGTCACCACTCCTCCGCTAAGTAGTGAACCTCCACCCATAAAACGATTGATCTCTAACCTCAGCAGTGATACCAACCCTAATTATGCCATTAGCGAAAAAAACAGCCGAAATTGCGAACGCTCTCCAAAATCAACCATCAAACGCAGGCTTTGTGACGGTTCTCCCCACTTTTGCACTGATGTATCGCCATAAAAATGTGGCATCGGTCCAATACCACCGTGCACAGCTGAAGCACGTGCCAGTCATGGCTAACATGAGGGGACAGGTGGAGAGAACTGAGCAACTATTGACAAAAGCAGGAAATGAAAACATTCTGCTAGTCGAGGAACTGCGTTTGAAATCTGAACAATTGAAAGTAATTGCAAATACTTATGACGATGAACGAGCACAAACTCTTCAACAAAATCGTTGTCTCCAGGAACAACTCGATTTAGCCAAAACTAAATACGAGGTAGTCCACTCCAAAGTAGATAAATCTGTTGAGTTATCTACAAATAGGAGCGCGCAATTTGATAACATGCAGGCAGTTTTGTTGAACGTTATTCAGAGTAACACGGCTCTACTCAAAATTCTGCAGACCAAAGACGATCAGTTGATGAACACAATGACGAAGTTGGATGACAAATCAGCAGAACTCATTGAAGTCGCTGACCAAATGAATGATGAGAGAACTCGGGTGATGAAGATGGAAATCTTGATTTCTAAGCAAGCGGAAGAAATCTCATCACTGAATCTCTCGCTCCGTACTCAAGACCTCTATTTGCAAACCATGACAGATAAGTTTGAGACCAAAAGGAGCAAGTGCGACACTCACGTGTCCAAAATCAGTACTCTAAGCGCTCAAGTGGACTCTGCAATGCAGCAGAATACCACCCTTAGGTACCATCTGGAGGAAGTCCAGAAGGGTCACGCTCTACAGCCTGACTATCCATCCAAGCAACCGGAGCCCGGTACTCAAAGGAGTGAAGACGATAGGTTTCAGACATTGCCTCCGTCAGGTGTCCCCCAGTCTTCTCCGCTTGCCATTCGGCACTGAGTAATATGGCGCCTCTTGGCCAACAAAGCCAAAGCTTGGCTTCTCCTCTTGGCCTTTTGGCCCCACTTTCCCCACAGGATAAAGCCCACCCTCTCCGCCCGCTTGACGCGGAATACCTTGACAAACTCGTCAAGTATTTCCCCACCTTTGACTCCGTTCCAGGTCAGCCAAACGATACTGAGATGTTCCTAGCTGACATAGAGGACGTGTTGGATGGCTACCCGAACGCTACGGGTTCTGACAGGGTTTACCTGTTGAAGTGAACGTCGAATAGACACGTGACAAGGTTCATTCGCCTACAAGAGCAACACGTGCTAAATGATTACGCTAAACTTGCCACAGCTTTGAAATTAGAATTCAGTGGTTCTGCAACTCGCAAACACGATAGCTCACTGGCTAACACGGTCAAACAAGCTCGGAATGAACACCCACAAGCTTACTATCATAGGCTTCGTTCAGCTTACTTTGGCCTACTCACTGAAACAGGTATGGAAGACCTGTTACCATTTAAACAAATGTTCCTGTCGAACATGTATCCCACCTTCATTACCTACTTGGGCCCTGCAGCCCACATTGGCTTGCCTATCTTACAACTCAGAGAGCTTGCAAGCACAGCTTTTGAGGCATCAAAAGCTCGCAATGCCAAGAGCCCTGACCATTCGGTTTTGAAGTTTGACCAGGAGCATTCACTCCAGTCAGAGGGTGCATTGTCAGGTATTGGAGCGTTAAGAGATGACGCACAACAACAGTTTCTACCACGAAACCATGATTCCAATAACCTCCGCGGTCGAAATAACTGTAAAGTACGTCGCCATCAAAACGACTACCGCTACAATCGACCTGTTCACTACGTTCCTGCACCCAACCCACACAAAGTGTCAGAGCACAAGGGTAACAAAGGTTTGAAGGATGATCAAAACGTAGACCAATGTTCTCCAGAAGTTCCACTACGTGAAGAACTAAAGCGAGAAACATTTGAGAAAAGGGTAAAAGATAAGTCACAAGGACTAGACAGGGAATTACCGGACTCCAGGTCCGCAGGAATTAACACCCATAGCAAGGACATTAAAATTCAAATCCCTCCTGCTTTCACTCGAGACCCTATCCAGGGCCCGATTGACCAAGAAACAAGCCCACGGGCTTTGTCTTTAAACTCTGATACAAAGGTTGCGAAGAAAAAGGACAAACGCTTCGTTAAGGCCAAGCCCACTCAAAATCGTAAAAGTCAATCTGCTTCCACCTTGAACAGAATTGACACATCACGTTGTTGCGAAAGACCACTCCACTTCGTGGGGAATATGTCCACTAAACACGAATCGAAACGACCATACCTGGAAACAGTCCTGGAGGACTGCTTAACTTGTCATGCGCTAATTGATTTGGGTGCGACTATATCACTCATCTCTCAAACATTGTTTGATGATCTAAAAAGGGCTTTGAAGCGTTGGTTAACAGTGGAACAATGCGAAACTACACTTCGAGGGGTCACTCAGACTACCTCGCCTCTCACATTGAGAGTCATGCTGAAACTACATCGCTCGTATCGCTCGTCCACCCTGTGTATGTTACTAGCCTCGAAACTGTACCCCTGCTACTTGGAACAGACTTGATGGATCGGTTACTCCCATTGATGGATTGGAAAACCAACCAGGTATGGTCACAGGCTACCGTGCCTTCTCCACCGACCACACTGTCTTTCCCTAACGCTAGCTGCAACGCAGTCATTCACGAGGGGTATGTGTCCAAAGCACCCCTTGGGAAAAAGACGTTTAAAAAACATTTGGTGCAGAATCCGATCCAAGGAGATATTCCGATATCTCAACACATTCCATCAGCCAATCTGATTGACAATTCTTTTCATGTTTTCGAGCCAGCTGTCTCTGTGAATGAGCTACTTCCCTCCTCCTTGCAGTCATGCAATACGGTAGTTGAGATAAACTTCTCTTGCCCTTCGGACACTTCCGCAAGTACTGCGGCCGTCTCAGCAAGAAAAACATTGATGCGCAGAGTATACTCTGCTTCCGATGACACACCTTCCGCTTTGTGGGGGACTGTCAACCCTTACAATGACACTGATGGCGTCAGTCCAGCAACTGACCCGATGACTCCCACTGGTGAAACACTTTGCGATATCACAGACCGATATCCTCGTCTCAGTTCGCAGGTACTGAAGAGGTTGCCACACGTGGACGCGGTGGTGACTGACAGACCTCGACAGCCACTGAGGGTGTTGAAGCACAAACACCAGGAGATTTGGTTGAAAGGTTACAGCCATTCTCATAACGCGGCCACTGACAACTCGTACATAGGGTCCGAACCTTTCGTTTGCGCCTCGGATACCAACACCACATGCTGGTGGGGTGTCCCGAGACACAAAGGGGGTAATAGTAGCCCAGACCCATGATGAGCCTTATCGAGGCCGGTGGGGGGGTCGAGACTACGGACAACACCGTACGAGGCCGCCAGAGCATAAATCAAATCTAGTTGTAAACTCCCCTTTGAGAACAGTGAGGAGCAGACAGGCCCCTAGACACGCCTAAGATAGAGGTGTACCACACTGGTCGTAAAGGAAGTCCAGTGGACTTGTCCACCTCCAAAACAAATGGCAACAATAATCATTCCTTGCCATGTGTAGTAGTCACTACAAGACAACTAGTAAAATGCTCTAATCATGTATTCCTGTAGGATAACATTTCAGAATAAATCGGTAGGACGACTGGACCCCTTGAGTACCAGTACCAATATCACAGTCAGCCCAGCAACACTCAGTAAGAGGATTAGTAACCTCACAAGTTAAATTGCTATTGATAATAGCAACATAGGAGTCACTCAGAGTGCAACACGGGGAAGGGAATCTCCATTGCACTCTTCCAATGGTTACACACGCCACTAATAAATAGAACCCTCCGTTCAGGAGAAAAGTTATTAGAAGTCAGGAACCACGATCACACCACGCACGACTGGTCTAATACTTACAGTACTTCCGTCATGAGGTTAGCTCCTCCGTGGATAACATAGCTATGAAGTATACTTCTTCACACCTACCTCCACTACAATAGTGGAAGACAGTGACTGATAGTAAAACCACTACAGACTCCCTCGACACCAATTCTGACTCACCTCCAGGCATTGACCAAGTGGTAATCTGCCAGGATACTTGGTTTCCTTCCCTTGACATGTGTGCTTGCGTACACATAAACGCACATGTACAACGGAACATCCAATTAGGATTTATGCTAGGATCACTTAAGGGTCAAAGCAAAATACCAGCCTTAGTAAAGTTGAACATTTATTTTGAGGCCTTTAACTCTACAGCTACAGCACTCACCAGTTTTCTTCTCAGAAGTCCATAGGTCATCCCTGTAGACTGCCCAAATCTAGTGCCTTACAGCTGTAGACGTATCATATAGTTATCAAATCAGGATAGTACCCTAACCAACACCCCGCAAATTAGAAGAGCCCTAGATATGACATTAGACAATGCCATGATAGGGTCATTTTGCCAAGACCATGGACGTAGATAGAATACAGTCCAATTAGATGGTTAAGGTGGCATAACTATATTTTGTTTTGTTTATGCTTTCATTCATTTTGTTTCATTTTCTTCGGCATGTAGAAAGTGATAGCCATAAACAACTGCCCCATACAACCATCAGTTAGTGCCACAACGCCGCTCATTTGGGAGGAAATGTAATGATATATTTCATGAGTGTGTGTGCATTGTTAACATCTGCCTAAGTTACTGCCCAGATCTTCCAGTCTGGACGACCAGACTACGGGTCCGGAACGGCGATCCCAATCCGGACCTCCGCTGCCCAGCCATGGAGCAGACTTCTTCATTTGCAGACACCCTACCCGGGTCGACCACCAGATGGGGACCACAACGATGGTCCACAACCAGGACAACCCACGGTCATTTGTATGTTGGTTTGCAACATGCAGGTTAACTTCTACTTCATCATAATCCCGGATCCGGGAGCACCCCCATCAGTAAAAAAGATGACTAGCATAGCCTAGCATAGCGTCACAAGTAAATACTAGCATCTAAATATCATTAAATCACAAGTCCAAGACGCCAGATGAAAGATACACATCTTGTGAATCCAGCCATCATTTCAGATTTTTAAAATGTTTTACAGGGAAGATACAATATGTAAATCTATTAGCTAACCACGATAGCAAAAGAAACAACTTTTTTTTCCCACCATTTTTTTTCCTGCATAGGTAGCTATCACAATTTCGACCAAATAAAGATATAAATAGCCATTAACCAAGAAATAACTTCATCAGATGACAGTCTGATAACATATTTATTGTATAGCATATGTTTTGTTAGAATAATTTGCATATTTCAGGTATAAATCATAGTTTACCATTGCAGCCACCATCACAACTCTCACCAAAGCAACTAGAATAACTACAGAGACCAACGTGAATTACCTAAATACTCATCATAAATCATTTATGAAAAATACACAGCGTACAGCAAATGAAAGACAAAGATCTTGTGAATCAAGCCAATATTTCAGATTTTTTAAGTGTTTTACAGTGAAAACACAGTATAGCATTATATTAGCTTACTACAATAGCCAACCACACAACAGCATTGATTCAAGCCAACAATAGCGATAACGAATAAACCAGCAAAAGATATAAATTTTTTCACTAACCTTCTCAAACTTCTTCAGATGACAGTCCTATAACATCATATTACACAATACATATAGAGTTTGTTCGAAAATGTGCATATTTAGCGGCACAGAACGTGGTTATACAATGAGAATAGTAGCCAAGCTGCCAACAATATGTCGGGACAGATGTCCAAACAGATCCTCAAGGTAGATGGATTATTTTAAATATGTTATTGGACAATAAACATATATGGCTTATTAACCTATACGGTCCGAATAATGATGATCCAAGCTTCTTTGACAATATATATAAGAATGTATCAACTCTACAAGCAACACTAGACTCTATTATTATAGTAGGAGATTTTAATACGGTCTTAAATACCTCTATGGACCGGAAAGGAAATCACACTACAAACTATCACCCTCAGGCACTTAAGGAAATCAGGAATGTCATGGATATATTGGAATTAGTGGATATATGGAGACTTAAATACCCTGACCTAGTGAGATATACATGGCGGAGGCTTAATCAAGCTAGTCGCCTTGACTACTTTCTTATATCATTCTCTCTGGCACCAAAAGTTAAAAAGTGTTTGATAGGGGACAGAATGCGGTCGGACCATCACATAATTGGCATATATATTACTCTTACAGAATTTCCACGTCGGCGAGGATATTGGAAATTTAATCAAAGCCTACTAGATGATAAATTGTTTAGAACTAGGACAGAAGAATTTATAACTGACTTTTTAGACATAACATAGGTACAGCAGATCCCCATATTGTATGGGACACTTTTAAGTGTGCCTTTAGAGGCCATGCAATTCAGTACTCATCTATAAAACAAAAGCAATTTCGATCAAAAGAGTCCATATTAACAAAGGAAATTGAAGGACTAACAGTACAGTTAGATAACAATAAAAACGGTACCATAGAGGCACAGAATAAGTTAGAGGAAAAACAAAAAGAAATGGAGGAACTTATTCAAGAAAGATCCAGTGTAATATATTATAAAAATAAAGCGAACTGGATGGAATATGGGGAAAAATGCACCAAATTCTTTTTCAATCTTCAATATAGAAATGCTACCAAAGAAAACGTATTAAAACTTGTTACAAATGACGCATGATTCACCAAATTATATTTTGAAAGAGGAAGTAAAGTACTTTAAGAATATGTTTTCGTTTCAGGCTCCTCCATCTCCACTAACTGAAACTAATTGTATGGATTTTTTCCCTAATAATAATGTAAAATTAACATCTGTACAGAAAGACTCATGTGAAGGCCTAATTACAGAGGAGGAACTACTTGATGCAATTGGGGCCTTTAAGGATGGGAAAACTCCAGGACTGGATGGCATACCAGTGGAAGTATACAAACATTTCTTTTGATATACTCAAAGGACCATTATTAGCTTGTTTTAACCACTCCTATATAAATGATAGATTATCAGACACGCAACAAGAAGGTGTGATATCATTATTACTGAAACATGACCCAAGTGGTATATATAAAGATCCAATCCATTTAAAAAATTTGAGACCTCTTACACTTCAGTGTTGTGATGCAAAAATCCTCGCAAAATGCTTGGCGCATAGAATAAGAAAAGTTTTGTCAGATATTATTCATCCTAATCAGACAGGTTTTTTACATGGACGATACATTGGAGATAATATAAGGCAAGTACTGGAAACAATAGAACACTATGAAATATCGGGGACACCAGGCCTGGTTTTCATAGCTGATTTTGAAAAGGCTTTTGATAAAGTACGACTGGAGTTTATATATAAATGCCTAGAATATTTCAATTTTGGGGAATCTTTTATAAAATGGGTAAAAATTATGTATAGTAACCCTAGGTGTAAAATAGTAAATAATGGCTACATCTCAGAAAGTTTTAAACTATCTAGAGGAGTAAAACAAGGTTGTCCACTATCGGCATATCTATTTATTATTGCCATCGAAATGTTAGCTGTTAAAATTAGATCAAACATTAATATTAAGGGATTAGAAATCCAGGGCCTAAAAACTAAGGTGTCATTGTACGCTGATGATTCATGTTTTCTTTTAAAACCACAACTAGGATCTCTCCACGGCCTCTTAGAGGATCTAGATACATTTGCTATTCTCTCTGGATTAAAACCAAATTATGATAAATGTACCATATTACGTATTGGATCACTAAAAAATACACATTTTACATTGCCATGTAGTTTACCAATTAAATGGTCTGACGGTGATGTGGACATTCTCGGTATACAAATCCCAAAAGAAAGAAATGATCTCACTCCAATAAATTTTTATAGAAAGTTAGCAAAAATAGATAAGATCTTGCTACCATGGAAAGGAAAATACCTGTCTATTTGTGGGAAAATCACCCTGATTAACTCTTTAATCATATCACAGTTTACCTATTTGCTTATGGTTTTGCCTACACCCAGTGACCTGCTTTTTAAATTATATGAACAAAAAATATTCAATTTTATTTGGAACGGCAAGCCAGATAAAATTAAAAGGGCCTATTTATATAACGAATATGAATTCGGAGGGCAGAAATTATTAAATATTAAAGCATTAGACCTCTCACTAAAGGCATCAGTCATACAAAAGTTATACTTAAATCCAAACTGGTTCTCTAGTAGATTGGTACGAATGTCTCATCCTATGTTCAAGAAGGGCCTTTTCCCCTTTATTCAGATTACACCTGCTCACTTTCGGTTGCTTGAAAAGGAAATAATCTCCAAAATATCTTTATTTTTTAAACAAGCCTTAGAAAGTTGGTTGCAATTTCAGTTTAATCCACCTGAAAGGACAGAACAAATAATACAACAAATCTTGTGGTTAAATTCAAATACAGTAATTGATAAAAAAACTGTATTTATCGAAGAAATGTTTAAAAAAGGTATAATTTTTGTGAATGATATCATAAATAGGACTGGTGGAGTAATGTCACACATGCAGCTAACACAGACATATGGAAATGTCTGCTCTACCCAAAATTACAACCAATTAATTGCAGCATTACCACAAAAATGGAAGAGGCAGGTGGAAGGGGATAAAAGTAAGGAACTTGTATGTCGGCCTTATATTAAAGAACATAAATGGTTAAAGAAAAGTGTGATAAATAAAAACATATACCAATAAGGACCAAAAAACTTACAGCTGTGCCATATAAATTGCAAAATAGTTGGGAAGAGATTTTCAATGTACCCATTCCATGGCACATGGTTTATGAATTGATACGCAAAACAACGCCGGATTCAAAACTTCGAATTTTTCAATTGAAATTATTGTACAAAATTCTTGCAACTAATAGAATGTTATATATATGGGGGATACAATCTTCCCAGCTCTGTAGATTCTGCTGTGAGGAGGCAGAGTCATTAGACCATTTATTTTGGTATTGTCCGCATGTAGCTCGTTTTTGGTCACAGGTCCAGGAATGGTTGAAGAATTGCAACATTTGCGTAGAACTAACGCTACAGATAGCAATACTGGGGGATTTGAAAAGCCATAGTCAATCAATCAATAATATAATAATTATTTTAGCAAAAATGTTTATTTTTAATTTACAATCCGTGGAAGCTATGAGAATAGGAAGATTCAAATCTTTTGTGAAGCATCACAGCACAGTTGAAAAATATATGGCAAATAAAAATCCGAAATGGATGATGTTGGAAGATAGATGGGAAAGGTTGAGTGGAGCTGAAGGGTGGGACTAATAACAAGATAAACAATGTAGGGCATACGGGATCTGTGAAATGTGTATAGGTGCGGAGCTATTGTGAAATAGCACAGTTACAAGTGGAAATCAAACTGGATGGACAACAGAAATAGAGGAAGGACTAAGAACAAACAAGAGAGAACTATTATAAAGTAGACTGTGTCTGTAAAATGTGTATAAGATGTATAAATTGAAGGTAAAAACAGAAATGTTTATCAGTTTACTCCAATTGGGGGATCGGTGGTAGGGTTTGCGGGGAATAATAATAAAGGTATACTCTTTAAAAAAAGTATGTATGTCTATGTAGGTATGTGTATGTATATATGTGTATATGTATGCATACGTGAATGGATATATATATTTACCCCAAAAAATATGGGGGATTGGAAATGATGCAGACAATTACATTGGAAGCAACATTCTTTCCGCAATATTAAGCTGATCCACCCCCCCCCCAAAAAAAAAAAAAAAAAAAAAAAAATATGTCGGGAGAAATCTTGGAAGAGGCACCTAATCTAATCAGTATCTAAATTTAAACTTGACTAAAAAATACAGGTTGGACAGCAAATGAAAGATACATTAGTTCTTAATGCAATCGCTGTGTTAGATTTTTTAAATTAATGTTACTACGACATACAGCGTGCGTTAAAGCGAGACCGCACCGAAATTAATGGCGGAATATGAGTTTTACATTTTTCAACAGAACAACGAATTAACATCATAAATAGTTCTTACTTTTTGATGAGCTCCCATCAGAATCTTGGGCAAGTTGTCCTTTTTTTATTTTATTTTTATTTTTTTTTAAAAAAATTTATCCCATTTTCTCCCCAATTTTCGTGGTATCCAATCGCTAGTAATTACTACCTTGTCTCATCGCTACAACTCCCGTACGGGCTCGGGAGAGACGAAGGTCGAAAGCCATGTGTCCTCCGAAGCACAACCCAACCAGCCGTACTGCTTCTTAACACAGCGCGCCTCCAACCCGGAAGCCAGCCGCACCAATGTGTCGGAGGAAACACCGTGTACCTGGCCCCCTTGGTTGGCGCGCACTGCGCCCGGCCCGCCACAGGAGTCGCTGGAGCGCGATGAGACAAGGATATCCCTACCGGCCAAACCCTCCCTACCCCGGACGACGCTATGCCAATTGTGCGTCGCCCCACGGACCTCCCGGTCGCGGCCGGCTGCGACAGAGCCTGGGCGCGAACCCAGAGACTCTGGTGGCGCAGTTAGCACTGCGATGCAGTGCCCTAGACCACTGCGCCACCCGGGAGGCCAAGTTGTCCTTTTTTCAAAAGAATCGTTGCTCGGTTGTAGATTGTCGCCTTCAACGTTGGAATTGGCAGTAAACATTAGCCATGTGGGCCAGACGTGCCCAACTCCCTAGAACGCAGCACAAATAAATACCCGAAAATCGCAATATACTGATATAAACTGATATAACTCGGTTTAAAATAACAACATTATGATGTCTTTAACACCTATATCGAATAAAATCAGAGCCGGATATATCTAAGGGCTATAACGGGAGCTTTCTAGAACGCCATCCTGAGGTCTGTCTTGCGTCATGGCGAAGGGAAGAAAGACTGGACCCCACGTTGCCAGCCCATTTATAAGGCCTCAGATCTGCCTAGCAACTCCATTTCAATTCTCACTATTTGCTGACATGCAGGGGAAGGCGTATGCAGTGCATCTCAACCAATAGAAGACATGCAAATTAATAAACCGACCTCAGAATAGCCTGCAGATTTCAGATTTCTCACTTCCTCATAGGAAAATTGCTCCAACTCGAGTTCTGTTTTTCTCACAGATATAATTCAAACGGTTTTAGAAACTAGAGAATGTTTTCTATCCAATAGTAGCAATAATATGCATATTGTACGAGCAAGAATTGAGTATGAGGCAGTTTAATTTGGGAACGAAATTATTACAAAGTGCAAACAGCACCCCCTATTGAGAAAAGGTTAATCGCAAGATTGAACCCAACATGGGGGGACTGTCATGACGTTGGCCCGGGGGTAGGTTGATGACAGTCATAAATACCTCTTTCCCCCTTTTTCTCTCTCCCTACTATAACTGATGTGACATAAGAAAACCCATTGGTTAACATAGAGATTCTGGGAACATCAGAAGTTGGGGGGAAAATGAACTATATTCAAGTAATCCGACCAACTGAACATATGCGGTAGTACTTAAGGTATATTATGTCAGTTCGGTTGCCCTCTGACACATTCTCATCAATGATAGAATGACATAAACTCTACTGTGGAAAGTCTAAACGTCAGAGGTATCGGATTCACATGGAATCCGATACCTCTGAATTGTTGTTTAATTCAAATGTTTGAATATGAAATTATTGGTGAAGAGATGAAATGTAATTTTAGCTTCCAAATGAGAGATTTGGGTTTTCATAAGCTTGGCTTCTGCTCAACCAGGGGCCCGCCCCTGTGAAGAGACATGGGTTATAAACTTTTCAGACACATCCCTCTCCCTCCACTATAAAAGTTGACAAAAATATAACTTCCTGTTCCGGGTACATTTAGGATAACGATCCAATGTCAGAATGGTTCAGATAATAACTACAGAACTAAGCCAACATCAGCATGGACTTTGGTTGTAAATGGTATGAACTTTGAACTCGTATTCACTACAGAAGTGATACCTCCTAGCCGTTGAGTTAGCAACAGCTGCTATAAACGTAGGTTAGGAAGGACAGTCAGAGTATCCCGTCTACTACACACGACGTTACTCCAACGTATCCAGTGACCACCAGAGACATTCTTCAAAGGACAGAGGACTCGGGTTGGCGATACGGTCTTCCATCTACCACCAACCTACTGAAGCGCAGCTCAGAGTAAATACTTATTGCATTTTCCTTTTTCGAATGGGCAGTAATTTAGAATGCATAAGATACTGTATTTACGATAGCACAGCTCGCCTATGTTCCAGTCTCCCGCTCTTTCACTAAAATCCCTTCCCTTCCCTTTGTGTAACAAGCTGTCATATCTGTTCCGCCCGCTTGGGACGTTTGCCTTTATGACGGCAATTTGTGATCAAGTTATGATTTAATTGTTTATGTGTGATTCTGTGTGATTAGTTAGGTATTTAGTAAATAAATAATTAAACCCAATTTTGTATTGCTGATTCAACTTGTTAGCCAGGATTCTTGCAGATAACCAAGGATTTACCACTTTCAGATGAGACTGAATAAAATGACGATTAATGTGACTGCTATGGATGTAAAATATTACTAAATCTTTAAGAGTTTATTCGGAAGATAACAGCTCTATAAATATTATTTCGTGGTGTCCCGCTCTAGTTAATTATATTTACATGATTATTTCAATCAATAATTACGGAGAAATTATTTTATAGAATAGCATGTCATAGCAATTAATCTGGCATAGCCAAAGACACGACACTACCTTTAATCAATTTGTTGATTTAGAAAAAATTTAACCTTGATTTAACTAGGCAAATCAGTTAAGAACAAATTCTTATTTACAGTGATGACCAACCAGGGAACAATGGGTTAACTACCTTGTTCATGGGCAGAAGGACAGATTTTTATCTTGTCAGCTCGGGGATTCGATCCAGCAACCTTTTGGTTACTGGCCCAAAGCTCTTACCAGTAGGCTATGTATGTATTTGTATGTTCGCTAATACATTTGTTTTAGTATTAATTTAGTTCGATGTAACTTAGGTTTTGGTCAGGGGAAGACGAGCAGGCCTAAAAACTATTCAAAACCCGGACAGGAAGATCACGTCAGTGACTCAACCTACTCAAGTGACGCACCCCTCCTAGGGATGGCATGGAAGAACACCAGTAAGCCAGTGACTCCGCCCCTGTAATAAAGTTTATGGCAGAGAGAGAGGGGAACCGGCCAGGCAGAGACAGCAAGGGTGGTTCGTTGCTCCAGTGCCCTTCCGTTCACCTTCACACTCCTGGGCCAGACTACACTCAATCATAGGACCTACTGAAGAGATGAGTCTTCAATATAGACTTAAAGGTCGAGACCTAGTCTGGGTCTCTCACATGGATAGGCAGACAATTCCATAAAAATGGAGCTCTATAGGAGAAAACCCTGTCTCCAGCTGTTTGCTTAGAAATTCTAGGGACAGTAAGGAGGCCTGCGTCTTGTGACCGTAGCGTACATGTAGGTATGTAAGGACCAAATTGGAAAGATAGGTAGGAGCAAGCCCATGTAACGCTTTGTAGGTTAGCAGTAATGCCCTTGTCTTAACAGGAAGCCAGTGTAGAGAGGCTAGCACAGGAGTAATATGATCACATTTTTTGGTTCTGCATTTTTTGGCACTGCATAGCAGTGAAAGTTAACATTATGTTTCCGAATGACATCACCAAGAGGTAAAATATATAGTGAAAACAATAGTGGTCCTAAAACGGAGCCTTGAGGAACACCAAAATGTACAGTTGATTTGTCAGAGGACAAACCATCTACAGAGACAAACTGATATCTTTCCAACAGATAAGATCTAAACCAGCCAAGAACTTGTCCGTGTAGACCGATTTGGGTTTCCAATCTCTCCAAAAGAATGTTGTAATCGATGGTATCAAAAGCAGCACTAAGGTCTAGGAGCACGAGAACAGATGCAGAGCCTCGGTCTGATGTCATTAAAAGGTCCTTTACCACCTTCACAAGTGCAGTCTCAGTGCTATGATGGGGTCTAAAACCAGACTGAAGCGTTTTGTATACATTGTTTGTCAGGAAGGAAGTAAGTTGCTGTGCAACAGCTTTCTCAAAACATTTTGAGAGGAATGGAAGATTCGATATAGGCCGATTAGTTTTTTATATTTTCTGGCTCAAGGTTGGGCTTTTTCAAGACAGACTTTATTACTGCCACTTTTAGTGAGTTTGGTACACATCCGGTGGATAGAGAGCCATTTATTATGTTCAACATAGGAGGGCCAAGCACAGGAAGCAGCTCTTTCAGTAGTTTAGTTGGAATAGGGTCCAGTATGCAGCTTGAAGATTTAGAGGCCATGATTATTTTCATCAATGCGTCAAGAGATATAGTATTAAAAAAACTTGAGTGTCTCCCTTGATCCTAGGTGTAACGCTCGTCGTTAGGTGGAAGAGAGGAGGACCAAATCGCAGCGTGGTACGTTTCCATATTTATTGGACCACTTATAAACACGAACAAAACAATAAACAGAATGAAACCAACGACGCTACAGACCTGAACATGTGAACCTAGTAAAACAAAGAACGCAATGAACAGGAACAATCACCCACAAACAAACAGTGAGAACAGTCTATCTTTAATATGGTTCCCAATCAGAGACAACGTAAAACACCTGCCTCTGATTGAGAACCATATCAGGCCAATTAGACAACCCTAAACCAATGAAACACATAACATAGAATATACCCACCCAGCTCACGTCCTGGCCAACTAAACAAAGACTAAACAAAGGAAATAAGGTCAGGAACGTGACAGTACCCCCCAAGGTGCGGACTCCTGCTGCAAAACCTGAACCTATAGGGGAGGGTCTGGGTGGGCATCTGTCCACGGTGGCGCTGGACGTGGCCCCCACCCCACCATAGTTAATCCCCGCTTCCGTAACCTCCTCCTATTGACGACCCACCAAAATAACCCCACTGTACTGATGGGCGCCTCTGGACAGAGGGGCAGCTCCGGACTGAGGGGCAGCTCCGGACTGAGGGGCAGCTCCGGACTGAGGGGCAGCTCCGGACTGAGGAGCAATTCCGTCATCGCCGGCGTGACAGGCAGCTCTGGCAGCTCCTGGCTGACTGAAGACTCTGGCAGGTCCTGGCTGAGTGACGGCTCTGGCAGGTCCTGGCTGACTGACGGCTCTGGCAGGTCCTGTCTGGCGGACAGCTCTGGCATGTTCTGGCTGGCTGACTGCTCTGGCAGCTCCTGGCTGGCTGACGGCTCTGGCAGCTCCTGGCTGGCTGACGGCTCTGGCAGCTCCTGGCTGGCTGACGGCTCTGGCAGCTCCTGTCTGGCGGGCGGCTCTGGCGGCTCCTGACTGACGGACGGCTCTAGCGGCTCCTGACTGACGGACGGCTCTAGCGGCTCCTGACTGACGGACGGCTCTGAAGGCTCAGGACAGACGGGCGGCTTTGAAGGCTCAGGACAGGTCCTGTCTGGCGGACGGCTCTGGCAGGTCCTGGCTGGCTGACTGCTCTGGCAGCTCCTGGCTGGCTGACGGCTCTGGCGGCTCCTGATTGGCGGGCGGCTCTGGCAGCTCCTGACTGGCGGGCGGCTCTCGCAGCTCCTGACTGGCGGGCGGCTCTGGCAGCTCCTGACTGGCGGGCGGCTCTGGCAGCTCCTGACTGACGGACGGCTCTAGCGGCTCCTGACTGACGGACGGCTCTGAAGGCTCAGGACAGACGGGCGGCTTTGAAGGCTCAGGACAGACGGGCAGCTCAGATGGCACTGGGCAGACGGACAGCACAGGCGGCTCTGGGCAGACGGGTAGCTCAGTCGGCGCTGGGCAGACGGATAGCGCAGACGGCGACGGGCAGACGGCAGACTCTGGACGGCTGAGGCGCACAGTAGGCCTGGTGCGTGGTGCCGGAACTGGTGGTCCGGGCTAAGGACACGCACCTCAAGCCTAGTGCGGGGAGCAGCAACAGGGCGCACAGGGCTCTGGAGACGCACAGGAGGCTCGGTGCGTGGTGCCAGAACTGGTGGTTCCGGGCTGGAGACACGCACCACAGGTCGAGTACGTGGAGGAGGAACAGGGCTCTGGAGATGCACTGGAAGCCTGGTGCGTGGTGTAGGCACTGGTGGTACTGGGCTGGGACGAGGAGGTGGCGCCGGATATACCGGACCGTGAAGGCATACAGGAGCTCTTAAGCATCGAGCCTGCCCAACCTTACCTGGTTGAATGCTCCCCGTAGCCAGGCCAGTGCGGCGAGGTGGAATAGCCCGCACTGGGCTGTGCTGGCGAACCGGAGACACCATGCGTAAGGCTGGTGCCATGTACCCGGCCCGAGGAGACGCACTGGAGACCAGATACATTGAGCCGGCTTCATGGCACCTGGCTCGATGCCCACTCTAGCCCGGCCGATACGTGGAGCTGGAATCTACCACACCGGGCTAAGCACACGTACAGGAGACACCGTGCGCTTTTCCGCATAACAGGGTGTCTGCCCGTACTCTCGCTCTCCACGGTAAGAACGAGGAGTTGTTGCAGGCATCCTACCTGACTTCGCCACACTCCCCTTTAGCCACCCCCCAAACAAATTCTGGGGCTGCCTCTCGTACCTGTCACGCTGCCGTGCTGCCTCCTCACATCGCTGGCTCCTCTCTCCGGCTGCCTCTGCTCTCCTAGCTGCCTCCACCTGTTCCCATGGGAGGCGATCCTTTCCAGCCAGGATCTCCTCCCATGTGTAGCAACCCTTGCCGTCCAAAACGTCTTCCCATGTCCATTCCTCCTTCTTGCGCTGCTCCTGCTGCCGCTGCCTGTTACCACGCTGCTTGGTCCTTGGTTGGTGGGTGATTCTGTAACGCTCGTCGTTAGGTGGAAGAGAGGAGGACCAAATCGCAGCGTGGTACGTTTCCATATTTATTGGAACACTTATAAACACAAACAAAACAATAAACAGAATGAAACCAACGACGCTACAGACCTGAACATGTGAACCTAGTAAAACAAAGAACGCAATGAACAGGAACAATCACCCACAAACAAACAGTGAGAACAGCCTACCTTAATATGGTTCCCAATCAGAGACAACGTAAAACACCTGCCTCTGATTGAGAACCATATCAGGCCAATTAGACAACCCTAAACCAATGAAACACATAACATAGAATATACCCACCCAGCTCACGTCCTGACCAACTAAACAAAGACTAAACAAAGGAAATAAGGTCAGGAACGTGACACTAGGTCCTGGCAGTGTTGTGTAGACTCAGGACAACTGCGCTTTGGAAGAATAGGCAGATTTAAAGAGGAGTCCATAATTTGCTTTCTAATGATCATGATCTTTTCGTCAAAGTTCATGAATTTATCACTGCTGAAGTGAACGCCATCCTCTCTTGGGAATGCTGCTTTTTAGTTAGCATTGCGACAGTATCAAAAATACATTTTGGATTGTTCTTATTTTCCTCAATTAAGTTGGAAAAATATGATGATCGAGCAACAGTGAGGGCTCGTCGATCCTGCACGGTACCGTCTTTCAAAAGCTAGTCAGAAGATTTCCAGTTTGTGTAGTGCCATTTCCGTTCCAATTTTCTGGAATTTGTTTGGAAGCGTGCTTCAGAGCTCGGGTATAATCTGTATACCAGGGAGCTAGTTTCTTATGACAAACGTTTTTTTGTTTTTAGGGGTGCGACTGCATCTAGGGTATTATGCAAGGTTAAATTGAGTTCCTCAGGTGGTTAACTGATTTTTCTACTCTGACGTCCTTGGGTAGGTGGAGGGAGTTTGGAAGGGCATCTAGGAATCATTGGGTTGTCCGAGAATTTATAGCACGGCTTTTGATGATCCTTGTCTGAGCAGATTATTGAGCAGGGTCTGAGCAGATTATTTGTTGCAATTGCAAACGTAATACAATGGTGGTCCGATAGTCCAGGATTATGAGGAAAAATATTAAGATCCACAACATTTATTCCAAGGGACAAAACTAGGTCCAGAGTATGACTGGCAGTGAGTAGGTCCGGAGACATGTTGGACAAAACCCACTTAGTCGATGATGGCTCCGAAAGCTTTTTGGAGTGGGTCTGTGGACTTTTCCATTTGAATATTAAAGTCACCAAAAATTAGAATATTATCTGCTATGACTACAAGGTCCGATAGGAATTCAGGGAACTCAGTGAGGAATGCAGTATATGGCCCAGGAGGCCTGTCAATAGTAGCTATAAAAAGTGATTGAGTAGGCTGCGTAGATTTGATGATTAGAAGCTCAAAAGACGAAAACCCAGTTGTTGTTTTTTTGTTTGCAACACCTCCGCCTTTGCGGGATGCGTGAGGGATATGGTCACTAGTGTAACCAGGAGGTGAGGCCTCATTTAACACAGTAAATTCATCAAGCTTAAGCCATGTTTCAGTCAGGCCAATCACATCAAGATTATGATCAGCGATTAGTTCATTGACTATAACTGCCTTGGAAGTGAGGGATATAACATTAAGTAGCCCTATTTTGAGATGTGAGATATCACAATCTCATTCAATAATGACAGGAGATTCCAGTGAGATTGCGAACACCGCCATGTTTAGTTTTGCCCAACCTAGATCGAGGCACAGACACGGTCTTAATGGGATAGCTGAGCTGACTACACTGACTGTGCTAGTGGCAGCCAGCCTGCCAGCTTAGTGGAGTCTAACAGCCGAATAGTTTTCAACCAGCGATTGAGTTGTGAGACACTGCTGTAGAGCTCATCATTCCCCCTAACTGGGAGGTGGCCAGAGACGGTTACTCGATGCCGACACATCTTTCTAGCTGATTTAAACGCTGAAGCTACGTTGTGCTTGGTGACCTCTGACTGATTCATCCTAACATCGTTGGTGCTGATGTGGATAACAATATCCCTATACTCACCAGTTTTAGCCAGCCCCATCTTCAGATTAGTCTTAACGTCGGTAGCCCTGCCCCTCGTAAACAGTGTATGATCGCTGGATGATTCGTTTTAAGTCTAATACTGCGGGTAATGGAGTACCCAAAGACTAGGGTTTTCAATTTGTCAGAGCTAATGGTGGGAGGCTTCGGCGTCTCAGACCCCGTAACGAGAGGAGTAGAGACCAGAAAAGGCTCGGCCTCTGACTCCAACCAACCGGTCTAAAGTTTCTGTCGGCTGAATGAGCGACACCGGTTGAGCATTCCTACAGCATTTCCTTCCAGAAGCCATGAGAAAATTGTCAGGCTGCGTGGACTGTATGGGGGGGATTTATACTACTATCTGTACTGATTGGTGGCACAGACGCTGTTTCATCCTTTCCTACACTTAAATTACCCTTGCCTAACGATTGAGTCTGAAGCTGGGCTTGCAGCACAGCTATCCTCGCCGTAAGGTGATCGTTCTCCTGTATATTATGAGTACAGCGACTGCAATTAGAATGCATAATGTTAATGTTACTACTTAGCTTCGGCTGTTGGAGGTCCTGTCGAACCACGCCCAGATAAAGCGTCCGGGGTGAAAAAGTGGAATGAAAAAAGTTGAGCGAGGGATTTAAAAAAAAATAAAACGATAATTAAAAGTAAAAACCGTAAAGTTGGCAGGTAGCAAAGTAAGGTTGGCAGCACAGCAGCACGTAAACAAGTCTACAAGTTGTCATGCTGAAACATGAGGTGATGCGGTGAGTGAATGGCATGACAATGGGCCTCAGGATCTCGTCATGGTATCTCTGTGTATTCAAATTGCCATCGATAAAATGCAATTGTTTTCGTTAGTCCGTAGCTTATGCCTGCCCATACCATAACCCCACCACCACCATGGGCACTCTATTCACAACGCTGACATCAGCCAACCCCTCGCCCACATGACACCATACACGCTGTCTGCCATCTGCCCAGTACAGTTGAAACTGGGATTCATCCGTGAAAAGCAGACTTCTCCAGCATGGCAGAGGCCATGGAAAGTGAGCATTTGCCCACTGAAGTCGGTTACGATGCCAAACTGCAGTCAGGTGAAGTCCCTGGTGAGGATGACGAGCACGCAGATGAGCTTCCCTGAGACGCTTTCTGAAAGTTTGTGCAGAAATTCTTAGGTTGTGCAAACCCACAGTTTCATCAGCTGTCCAGGTGGCTGGTCTCAGACGATCCTGCAAGTGAAGAAGTCGGATGTGGAGGTCCTGGGCTGGCAGGATTACACATGGTCTGCGGTTGTGAGGCAGGCTGGTTGGACACACTGCTAAAAATTCTCTAAAATTATGTTTAATTATCTTTAATTCTTTAATTCTCTAATTCTCTCTGGTTGGACACACTGCTAAAAATGGTCTAAAATTACGTTTAATTCTTTAAAATTACACATTTAATTAGCATTAAATTCTCTGGCAACAGCTCTAGTGGACATTCCTGCAGTCAGCATGCCAATTGCACCTGCCCTCAAAACTTGAGACATATGTGGCATTGTGTTGTGTGACAAAACTGTGGCCTTTTATTGTCCCCAGCACAAGGTGCACCTGTGTAATGAGCGTGGTGGTGCTTCTTCGTATGCCACACCTGTCAGGTGGATGCACTATCTTGCCAAAGGAGAAATGCTCAGGATGTAAACACATTTGTGCACAACATTTGAGAGAAATAAGCTTTTGTGTGCATGGACAATTTCTGGATCAAAACATAGGACCAACACTTTACATGTTGCGTTTATATTTTGCTCATTGTAGCTATTTATTCACATGTTTTTTATGTAACTGTTTGTGTGTAGACCTACAGTGTGTGCAACACGATGAAAAGGGGTAGGCAAAAGAAAGGGACATTTTACCCTATCTGGCAACAGACATCATACACAACAATAGGCTATTCTTCCGCAATCTATTTTTAGAAACGTGTTTCTCTTTTTTCTTCTTTTTGACGTCCCCGGCCATTGAAATGTGTATCTCTAAGTCCCTGACATCTACAGATCTGACCTACGTCACATGCAGGGATTCCACCAACGTCAATGGGAACCCTTGATTTACGTCATCGGAGAGACTGGCCCTCATTGTTCTTCGCGAGACAAGCATCTCCCATTCTATCGAATACGAAACAGTGAATGGAACAAGGGGGGAGTTAATTTAGCTGGAAAACAAGCATCAAATTGCACGAAGAAAAGCGGTGAAGAAAAGCCCACTTTGTTTTAATGACTTTGCTGTTTTGTTGTTCTTCTTGTGTCTTTTGGAATGACTTCAATATAGAAAGCAGAAGAGTAAACATGCAGAGCTGTGTAAACATATAAAGCATACAGACAGACAGTAGAGATTAACTTGAAAAAGCGCACTGGCTGGGAGTGAAATGACGAAGAGCAATGTTGCGCTTTGAGATTGATGTGGAGTGAAGCGAAACTACGGACAAGAGGATAGTTACAACAACATGCTGATGATGCCCAGGCAAGTTAACGTTTTTTCTATTTTTCTATTTCTTTTTTAATTTTAATAAAAATGTATGGTTGCAAAGGCTACATCCCACATCACCTATAAATAGCCTACTTATGTAAATGAAAAATATTTGCATGATAGGCAACACAAGTAGCCTTTGCACTGCATGTAGGTTAACGGTTTACGTTCATTGTCAGTCTTGTCCTGGAGGCAGAACTGAGCTATTTCCCCTTAGATAGGCCAGCTGCTATCTCAAAATTGGGTACATTCAAAAAATGTATGAAAACAAAAATTAGCTTTTTGTTCTTTATGTAAGGTTAGGGTTAGGCATTAGGGTTAGCAGTGTGGTTAAGGTTAGGGTTAAGGTTAGGGAAAATCTGATTTTATGACTTTGTAACTGTGCCAGCTAGTGACCACTCTTCAGAGCTGCTTCTAGTCTAGAACAAGATGCATGACAAAAGGCTAACCTGCGCACTGCATGTTCAAATAATTCATCACATAATGTCTCTTTCAAATAATAATCAGGAATCATGAATGTCCAATCCTGTCCACTCACATTTTGTAATTGTTGCATATACAGTACCAGTCAAACGTTTGGACACACCTACTCATTCAAGGGTTTTTCTTTATTTTGACTATTTTCTACATTGTAGAATAATAGTGAAGACATCAAAACTATGAAATAACACATATAGAATCATGTAGTAATCAAAAAGTGTTAAACAAATCAAAATATATTTAGAAGTTAGATTCTTCAAAGAAGTCACCCTTTGCCTTGATGACAGCTTTGCACACTCTTGGCATTCTCTCAACCAGCTTCACCTGGAATGCTTTTCCAACAGTCTTGAATGAGTTCCTTGTTGGCTGCTATTCCTTCACTCTGCGGTCCAACTCATCCCAAACCATCTCAATTGTGTTGAGGTTGGGGGATTGTGGAAAACAGGTCATCTGATGCAGCACTCCATCACTCTCCTTCTTGGTCAAATAGCCCTTACACAGCCTGGAGGTGTGTTTTGGGTCATTGTCCTGTTGAAAAACTAATGATAGTCCCACTAAGCGCAAACCAGATGGGATGTCGTATTGCTGCAGACTGCTGTGGTAGCCATGCTGGTTAAGTGTGCCTTGAATTCTAAATAAATCACTGACAGTGTCATGACTTTACTTTCATTAATCTGATGACTGTTATTTATCTAATCAACTAACTATGTTTAATTGTTAGCCAATTAAAATAATCATGTAACAATTAGCTCATTAGGAATTGGGGCACCACGAGAGCAGTTATTTAAAGAGTTACCATCTCTTGAATTAAACTCTAAAAGTCTTAATCTAGCACATCTATAAACAGTCAATTTATTAATCACAACCTCGTATCATATCATCATTCTGAACAGTGTTAACCTCCTTGCATCTGCAAAAACCCGAGCCTTACTAATGATTCAGTACTACACAAATTGGTTTCATTATTTATTTACTAGCTAACTAAATGGTATCACAGGATAAAAAAAAGTCCCTAGCGGACTGACACAATATGGCTGCTTGTTACAAAAGTCATGAGTCATGGAGAGGGGGTGAGAGAGAGAGAGGGGGGGACAGAGACATAATACTTTGGTACATTTAGAAACTACTCTCACAGTAATCATATACTTTGCACACGAACCGCCGCCCTCTTTGAGTAAGAAATCATGATTGTATTTTCGTGAAATGTCTTTGTGTATTTCTGTCGGAAACAGGCCACCTTGGAAAGGGAGTTGGGCCTTTTCACGGCATGCTTGTAAGGCAATGATTGTCCAAAAGGGGTTCCCACCCGTATTCTACTGTTGTTCTCCTCTGCTGTGGTCCGGTATCCGGTGACTTGTCGTGTAGTTTGGAACAGAACTACAGAGTTTATTCTACTTCCATTCGCTCTGGAAGATGCTTCTTTGAAGATAGGCTAGCCAGCCGTGTCAACGGTTTCCAGTGGGGTGATGAGAGTAGCATAATACGATGAGTAATGGAATGATCCCACATAAATGAGCTTTTCTAGATACATTACTTAGGACAGCTAATCAGCCGTACCAGTGACTGTCCAGGAGGTGACTTTATCGTCTCTACATCGTGTTGATAATCAGAGTTCAAACCACTTTAAACGTGAGCTGCAGCTCAACGTCTTTCTGGTCTGATATGTTAATTCTTAATCCATCATTTTATACAGTTCTTCAAAAGGGCGGTTCCGCCAGGCTGACATGCTCTCTGACCTCACTCAAAGGGGCGGTGACTATTTACTTGTACAAAGTTATGGAAACAATTTCCTCTTATAGTTTCTAAAATCACCTCCTCTCTTAACAAAAACACTTACATCATTTTTCATAATTCATGCACAACGCATCGGATGGACACTTCACACATATAGTTGGTATACTTTCCAATTTGCAGTATTTCCTTTATAACATTTTTAATGACATCCCAAAATAACAACCAAACCGACATCAGTGTTGTTTTAGGTCGCCTCTAACCATTCCCCACATTCTATGTTAGAAATATTGTTCCAGGATTCACTTTAGAATGTGTTAGCATTTCAGCGGGAAAAGGTCTGTGTAGACAAAGGCACATTTCTCTGGTGAACATTGAAGAGGGAGGTGCTGAATGTTCTATCCCTTGATTTACAACAGGGTGTGACCCCTCACCAGTTCCCTTTTCCCACCCTCTGCAGGTGAGAGGGCGTCCGGTTGAAGTTATTTATTGCAATGCTGATCTGACTTATTTGGATCCTCACAGGACAGTCATGACAACAGTGTCACCAGCAAAGCACTCCCACACTATCACACCTCCTTCTCCATCCTTCACGGTGGGAACCACAGATGCAGAGATCATCAAATTGTATTTGTCACATGCGCCGAATACAACAGGTGTAGTAGACCTGTGAAATGCTTACTTACAAGCCCTTAACCAACAATGCCGTTTTAAGAAAATACCTACAAAAATAAAATAATTATGATATAAGAATAACAAATAATTAAAGAGCAACAGTAAATAACAATAGCGGAGCTATATACAGGGGGTACCGGTATGGGGGGGGGGCAATGCAAATAGCCTGGGTAGCCATTTGAGTAGCCGTTCAGGAGTCTTATGGCTTGGGGGTAGAAGCTGTTTGGAAGCCTCTTGGGCCAAGACTTGGCGCTCCGGTACTGCTTGCCATGCGGTAGCAGAGAGAACAATCTATGCTGGGGTGCACCAGCTGTTGTTTACATATATGCATAGGCCCCCGCCCCGTGTCTTATCAGAGTCTGCTGTTCTATCCTGCCGATAAAGTGTATAACCCGCCAGCTGTATGTTCTTAATGTCGTCGCTCAGCCACGCCTCAGTGAAACATAAGATATTACAGTTTTTAATGTCCCGTTGGTAGGATATACATGCTTTCAGTTCGACCCATTTATTTTACAGCGATTGAACGTTAGCTAGTAGGACGGAAGGCAACGGTAGATTAGCCACTCGTCTCCTGATCCTCACAAGGCACCCTGATCTTTTTCTGCAAAATCTACGTTTTCTTCTCCAGCGAATGATGGGGATCTGGGCCTGGTCTGGTATCTGTCGTATATCCCTCCCACCCGACTCATTGAAGAAAAAATCACCTACTCTGTTTCTCACAAAGACACGGTGGTTGGGACCAAAAATCGCAAATTTGGACTCATCAGACCAAAGGACAGATTTCCACCGGTCTATGTCCATTGCTCGTGTTTCTTGACCCAAGCAAGTCTCTTCTTCTTAGAAGTGGTTTCTTTGCAGCAATTCGACCATGAAGGCCTGATTCACACAGTCTCCTCTGAACAGTTGATGTTGGTCTTTTATCCAAATAGGACTATCTTCTGTATATCCCCCCTACCTTGTCACAACACAACTGATTGGCTCAAACGCATTAAGAAGGAAAGAAATTCCACAAATTAACTTTTAACAAGGCACACCTGTTAATTGAAATGCATTCCAGGTGACTACCTCATGAAGCTGGTTGAGAGAATGCCAAGAGTGTGCAAAGCTGTCATCAAGGTAAAGGGTAGCTACTTTCAAGAATCTCAAATATAAAATATGTTTAGATATTTTTTACACTTTTTTGGTTACTACATGATTCCATATGTGTTATTTCATAGTTTCGATGTCTTCACTATTATTCTACAAAGTAGAAAATAGTTTAAAAAATAAAGAAAAACCCTAATGAGTGGGTGTGTCCAAACTTTTGACTGATACTCTATGTATATGTGTGTATATATATGTATGTATGTATATATATATATAAAACATGATGTAAAAAACATTATGTGCCTAAAAATATCCAATATGAACTGTCAACATAACCAAGACTGACAAAAGCTAAACTTAGATCAGCACATCATAGGGAATGGCATGTAGCTTCTGGGACACCTTGAGATAACCCACAAGAGTTGAGACAACTTCTTACTCAGTTACAGGCAGACAGTGGTGTTGATGGTTGCCATGACTTCTTGGGGTATGTGTGAGCAGTAGCTGCGTGGTGGTAGTGCCACTGTCATGCATTATTATCATAATCTCTGGTGTCTTCACTTGGTTTATGTTACCATACCTGTCCTTACAGTAGCAATGCTATGAGGCATTAAAATAAACAAGCCATTCCAGTGCATGGTTACTTTTCAGATTTACATAAAAAAATATATATAATGAATATATTCCTCAAATATCTGGAAATATCCCATAGCCCACAGCTGGGTTGTGTCCCAAATGGTACCCTATTCCCTATTTAGTGTACTACTTTTGACCAAGGCCCTCTATGGGACTGTGAGCTAAAAATGACCCTTTAGGATGTTGACTTATACTGAACAAAAATATAAATGCAATATGTAAAGTGTTGGTCCCATATCTCATGAGCTGAAATAAAAGATCCACAAAAAGCTTATTTCTCTCAAATGTTGTACACAAATTTGTTTACATCCCTGTTAGTGAGCATTTCTCCTTTGCCAAGATAATCCATCCACCTGAGAGGTATTGCATATCAAGAAGCTGATTAAACAGCATGATCACTACACAGGTGCACCTTGTGCTGAGGACAATAAAAGGCCACTCTAAGATGTGCAGTTTTGTCACACGACACAATGCCACATATGTCTCAAGTTTTTAGCGAGCGTGCAATTGGCATGCTGACTGCAGGAATGTAACACATATAATTATAACTTCCTGATTGTGACCCTGTACTCTTACCATTCCTCGTAAAGCCTAAGCCCACATCATGCTATGATACGCATATCAATTCATGTGCTATAACTTTTATCAGTCACATTATGTGACATCTGTCATTATAGCCATTAAAAGTGGAAAGGCCTTACCCAATTGAACCATCATGTAGCGTACAGCTATGTCTTGTGTCATGTCATGTCTAAGTTTGCATTGCCAAGGCTTTACAAAAGGTCCCAGGCCTAAACTAATACCAAGGAGAGGGGAACGATATCTGATGCAGCCGCCCCATTTTTAGCCACATCCCCTCCATTATTCATCCCTGTCACTGCTTCTCAAGGTGTGAATCTACTAGGATAAGGGGGGTTGGTGAGCTGAAACATACACCAATGGGATCCACAGGGCCCCGTGATGGGTTGGAGTATAGGATATGAGACTTCCAAATTTAAACAGCTGTCAAAGATCCAGTAGGTTGGAGACTGTTCAGATCGGGTCATCAGTTTTTTATTTTCAACGTCATCGACCAGTACCTGATTGTTCCCTGTGGGCTTCTCATGTTGAGCACTCTGTAAGCACAACAACAGGTCTCCCCTATGAAGAGGTTTCCTGGCCTCAATGGGACTTCCTGGATAAATAAAGGTGAAAATAAATAAATAGAAGGCTATGCCTGGAATTGATAACATTGTAAATCTAAGATTAGGTGTATGTGTTGATCAACTTAATTATGTCTGAAATTGAATAAAGTCTATTAAATTGAGTCTGTGGTTGATTAGCAACTACATGGTGCATGATTGGGGGAAAAGTGTTTTGAGTGAATCTGAAATAAAGAAACAAATAATTGTTTAATAGATTTTGTACACCTCAAGGGGTTGGTTGATATTTCCCTATGCAATAGCCATTGTTTCCTGTTCATGTTTAATAGATACTAGTTCTGTATGTAGGAACAATTTTGGGCTTCATAAACACAGTGAGAAAAATAAGAAAATGTCCAGCAAGAAGCAAGTGTAAAATGTGTGTTGTTACTGAGTGACAGTGTAATCATCAATCCATTTCTTCAAAGTATGTCATGTGGGATGCCTGCTGGATCTTCAAAACTTAGCTGTGATGTGACTGCATGTACAGAGCATGGGGGAAGGGAGATGTGTGTGTGCCTGTGCATGTGCACGCGTGCCAGGGAGGTGTGGTGACTATATAGGCAGCTGCTGTTGCCTGAGAGGTGTCAGACACTGCTCCATTTCACTCCCCAGCCAAGATCTTAACTCCACAGATAATCTTAACTCCACAGGTACGGCCACTATCTCAAATCCTTACCTCATGAACACGGCAAAGGGAGCGCTGCCTATCACCACAAGGATGCCTGTGTGGGGGTGGGGCTCCTTTTGGGGATAAAGCAGCTGACTTGTGACCAGGCCAGTCCTGACGCTCCAGATGCTCTTCTATCCCCTAGGCAGGGAAGAGGAAACGCATCCTGGTTATTCTTAACGCCACCGTTTCTCTGTGTGGGTTCACCTAGCCTGCTTTTTAAAAATATATTAGACATTACTTACAGCATGCCCAAAGACCCCCTCAGAGGGTGCGAGTGGCAGTTAGTGATTTCTTGCTGTTTTGTGGTAGTGAGGAGGCAACTACTTAAGTGGTGTCTGTGCTTGTCCGCAGGCCTGTGCTTGTATGGCTGCTGACAAATGTCAGATGGCAGCTGGGCGCTGTGGGTGGATGGTGGGAACTGAAGTGTCTGATCCCGAGGGTGGGCGTGTTGGGGTTTGGTTGTAGCTCTGCTTTACACTTGAGAGAGTCTATCTTTTGGAGAGAGGGAGTCATCTGACCTACATGGTGAATGTTTTTCTTATCTACTCTTAGAAAACCGGGTGTGTGTATACATGTCATGTGTAATGATCAGCAGACACTCTGGCTACGTCCCAATAATCTGTCCTTCCTCCTAAAGTGTGCACTTGTTCAATTCCCTTCACTGATTTTAAAGAAAATTAGTGTTATAAGAAACATGGTGGAAACTCCCACTAGCCCTCCTCCAATTCAGTGCTTTAAAATTGATGATAAATAGTGAACGAGTGCACACTTCAGGAGAAAGGAGATATTATTGGGACATACCTCTACCTTCAAGGATCCAGGTTGTGCCAACTGCTATATTCAACCATAGAAGTGCACAAATGCTCAATTTTGGGAAAAGGGTGGAGAATTGGAGCACAGGCCTCCTAGAATGTAGGCTAGTGTAATTATATAGTCCAGCTGATTAATAAAAAGGCCTTCATACAATATCAAATCAAATTGTATTTGTCACATGCGCCGAATACACCTTGTAGTGAAATGCTTACTTACAAATCCTAAACAACAATGCGGTTCAAACAATATAAAATAAATCAAATATACCTTTAAAGAAATATGAATAAGAAGTAACAAATAATTAAAGAGCAGCAGTAAAATAACAATGGCGAGGCTATATACAGTGCGTATGCAATATGTTATTAATGTGTTATGTCATTAATAAGGTTTACACTTTACATACAGTGCCCATTTTTACTGTGTAATTATTCCTGTAAGTACAGTTTATCAAGTATTGTAATTACTCAATTGTTCAAATTTTACTTAGAAGTTAGGCCTACAGCTAGACCTTAAAGCCAGTGAATTAAACCTAACTGAGCAATGGTGTATATAAACTCCCTAAATTGACATCCCTGTTTGCAAATGTCACTGTTTACAAATGGTATGTTAGACTAGACATATTAGCCCATATTAGCCTATATATAGGCTACATTGTGTACCATTTGAATAGCCTATAGTTAGGCCTATGCTATTTAAATAGACTTAAACAAAACGACCCAGCATATAGTCTTTACAAGGACTTCCCTATGACAAACCATTAATTACGTTATCTCTGTCGCTCATTTGGCAGTTATAAACTTTGCTTTAAGCAATAAAATGTAATCATCTGACGTTTATTTTTGGCCTATTCCAGGCAGTTATAGCTCTACGCGTGTAACCAGGTCTAAATTTAGATCAAACGTTCCGCCGTCGCTTGCGTCAATGGAATCCCGAGTGTGCGTCAGAGTATAAGGACGTCTGTGTGAGAACGATGCCATTGGCTCCTGACCCGGAAAAATCACCGCCCCCTTTGCCATTTTTGCGGAAAGACACGCCTAGAGTCGGGGCCACCCGACGTAACGGCAAAATAAAAGTGACTGTATATATTACGCTCTACCCGAAGTCTGGAGATTTCATTCCCTTTCTGAACTTTAGACAGAGGTTTAATACACTTGATGCTTCTCCATCACTCGGAATAAATGAAAATCTGTCTAAGGAATTTAGAGGATTTATAGATCAGGTTAGTAAAATGTATTTCTTATTATTTTGCATTAATGCTAGTGGTATTACTGTTTTGTTATGGATCCGATGGGCAAGGATGCTTTTTTGAATCTTAGAAAACTTTACCCTCCTAAAGAGCTTACTTATTGAATGATTTGTGGCATTTTAGCCTACTTACAATGACTGTAAATTTGTTTTCTTGATCATGTGATAAAGTAGCCTAGTCTCTTTCTATTTTCGAATGACATATACAGAAAAGGCAATGTGTAGATGCTATACCATTCGAATAGGCTACAGCTGCTTAAAACTGTTAATCAAATAATAACTTAATAACATGTCAGACCAAATGATAGATGTCTTGGATATCATTGTAGACTTGACTGCATTCAACATTGGTCGCTATCACGCTTGTGAATTGACGATGTGTTGGTCCCCCAGTTCTCTATCATTGACTGATTTTTGCCTCGCACGTTTCAAAGCCTACCTGTAGACTATGCTGTTTAACAGTGCTATTTAATAGGGCCTTTTATATGTTGCCAATAGGGGTGTATTGATGGTCTGAAATAGTTGAGAATATGAGTGGTAGACTATTTATAGTTTTGTAATATTTGCTCTTCATGGTCAGATATTAAAAATTTAATCCGTGTGTATTATTTTATTATATGAAATAAATAGGCTGATGCATCACATTGTTATCAACTTAGGCTACTAATGACAAAGATCAGACAGGTGGCGATGTGGCCAGTAGTTTTACTGGGTGTTCAAGAGGAGGCAGTGGCGGTATCGGATGTCTCACTGTTGTCTCTCTTGTCCTCATCTTATCAGATGCACACATATCCTCTGCGTGCGTGTTACACATGGGGTTCAGAGGTTAACTTGTGACCTTTTGATGTAAGCACCCTTTTTATAGGTCAAGGATGTTTCTTACTTTAGTTTGTGTGCAACAAGTGTATAGTTTCTCTCACCAAAGCACATGCTAAGAGGTAAAAACACAAGTCACTGTTTAGGGGCAGAATAGCTTACACCCAGACATGTTGTTGGTGATGATACACTATATATACAAAAGTATATGGACATCCCTTCAAATTAGTGGATTTGGCTATTTCAGCCACACTGTTGCTAACAGAGCCCTGACCTCAATCACATCAAACACCTTTGGGATGAATTGGAATGCAGACTGCGAGCCAGGCCTAATCGCACAACGTCAGAGCCTGACCTCACTAATGTTCTTGTGGCTGAATGGAAGCAAGTCCCCACAGCAATGTTCCAACATCTAGTGGAAAGCCTTTCCAGAAGAGTGGAGGCTGTTATAGTAACAAAGAGGGGACCAACTCCATATTAATGCCCATGCTTTTGTAATGAGATGTTCGACAAGCAGGTGTCCACATACTTTTGGTCATGTAGTGTATAAACAGGAAAAAGCAGTGATTGCACATAAATTCAAGTATTTAGGATAATTGTTTATTTTATATTGCTTTTTGTCATGCCAGAATATCTTGAGATATTCAAAGCTTTGACTGACCAACAGCCTTCATTGCGATTTTAACTGAAATTGAATTAAGACAATAATTAAGATATTAATTAGATCAGATGATTATAGCTACAGATTAGTGAAAAATCCTCCAGAGCCGATATTGTTCTGATATGGACAGTTCTGAGAGGTAGACATGAATCACATAGACATGTCCAGCTGCTAAAGACACCTTAGCAGCTCGCCACAGCCCTCCGCTCTGCCAGGCCTGTCACCTTCCCCTCTTCAGCTGGCATTTAGCCCACCGTGGAACCCAATCCCCAGACCTTGGGTAGGAGGGTTGCCCTGTTCATAACTGAAGGGGTGGGTTTCAAAGCATTCAAAGCCAGTAACCAATATCCTTCGGCAAGACTATCTCCCCATCAGCCAGTCAGCCGGCTTTCCAGGCTTTCTCAGAATCACCAAAGGGGTACCACGAGGCCTAAAGCTGTGGCAGTGTGAGGAGAGGGGGGAAATGGAACTGTTTCTGTATGGGATGATGTCAGAATGCGCTGTTGGAGAGGTGTTAAAAAGGGATCCCTAAGACGGGTTAAGTTTCTTTAGTGTTGTTGACTTAAGTGATTAGTAAGGAGGCTTGCAGATGATGGTTATAGAGTTGTTTACAGATTATTGCACCTGGTTTGGCTGGAGTGATGGTGAACTTGGAGCGTACGGCAGGTGGGCCTATAGGGTCTACTCATGCTACATTACTCAACATAAATGGCACCATTTCAATTATTTCATAATTTCAGCAGTTATGTTGGCCTCAGGTTTTGATAGTGAACAACAATTAAGAACAACGACTACAGAATGCAACTATTTGGCTTCAGAATATTTTTCTTCAATATTGTTTTATTTATTTTTTAGCAATGCCCTGTGTTCAAACTCAGTATGGAACTGTGCCCTACGACAACAACTACTTTATCTCTGAGTTCCTGAACCCTGACCTCAGTGCTAAGCCTGCCATGGACATCGGTGCCCAGCGGGACCAGCTCACCGCCTCCTCCCTCCCCAGCATCAACACCCTGGTGGGCAGTGGCTACGTGGGCGAGTTTGACGCCTACTCCTGCCAGATCACCGCCTCCAATGCCCCCTCCGGCCCCGCGGCCGGCGGCAGCTCCAGCCCTCAGGCTCAGCACTCATCCTTCAAACTGGACGACCTCCAGGTGTACGGCTGCTACCCAGGCTCCTTTGCCCTCAGCTACCTCGACGAGACGCTGTCCTCCTGCGGCTCCGATTACTATGGCAGCCCTGCGTCGGCCACCGCCTCCCCACCCACCCCGGGCTTCCAGAGCCAGCCTGGCTCGGCCTGGGACTCCCCCTTCAGCCCCTACTCCCCAAGCCCTGGGTGCTGGGTGGCTGATAAGTCAGGCCTAGCTCAGCAACCCTCCTTCTTCACCTTCACCCCCCCGGTGGAGCAGCACTCCCCCCTGGGGCAGCATCAGGGCCCCCAGCAAGGTGAGGAGGACCCTTTCTTCCAGCCCTCACAGCAGCACGCCTCCCCTCTCCATTACACCCCCTTATCCCTGGACCAGGTGTCCCTGGACAGCCCCGGGCTCATGGAGGGGCCTATGTTGTCCCCTAAGATCAGCAGCCCCGGGGCAAACGAGGGTCGCTGTGCGGTGTGTGGGGACAACGCCTCCTGTCAGCACTATGGCGTCCGCACCTGTGAGGGCTGCAAGGGCTTCTTTAAGGTAGGAAGCTTCACAGTACTTATATTATTATTATTTCGCAGGCTGGTTGCATAGGATTTTTTTATAATTCAGTTACACATAATAACCTATTCATACATTAACTTGGCTCCAGTTCCAGTAGAAGTGTGATTATAAAAGAGAAAGGGGAACATTGAGAAATGTGCAGGAAAATAATCACACTGTTCTTTGTTTTTATTTTCCCTTCTTGCAGCGAACTGTACAGAAGAATGCTAAATACGTGTGCCTAGCCAACAAAGACTGTCCGGTAGACAAGCGGCGGAGGAACCGGTGCCAATTCTGCCGTTTCCAGAAGTGCCTTGTGGTGGGAATGGTGAAAGAAGGTAATGCCATGTTACACCCCCTTAAAGCCTCAGTGACTATTATATTTGATGTGAAACCCAAGGTCGAACTGACAGTCATGTGAAACCCAAGCTAAGAATGACATAAATGCTAAACTGAAGCTTTACAGTGCCCACTCGTAGAAAAAGAGAAACTGAAATGGATATAGCAATTGTTTAGCGAAACGGAGGCTTGCGGTGACAGTCATATGAGAATCTCAGACACGTACAGTCAGTGAGAGTATTTGTTGTTATTTCTCTCTCTCACTTACAGTCGTCCGCACAGACAGCCTGAAAGGTCGCAGGGGTCGTCTTCCCTCTAAACCCAAGACTGTACCAGAGTCAGCGTCCACCACACCACCCATCAACATCATCACCTCTCTTGTCAGGGCTCACATAGACTCCAACCCCGCCATCGGAAAACTGGACTACTCCAAGGTAAGACCTCCAGACCTTGTCATGTGACTCATGGAACAGCATATTATTGGTTGTATGTTAAGTGCCTGCAGTATCTCGTCTTTGCTGTTGAATCTCTCTCAGAATTGCTCAAGTTAAGCTTCTTGCTTTAATATCGTTATTATGTAATTCATCTTCTTTGATAGAAGTGATCTCGATCACATTTCACACTATATGTTATGACGAGATGGACATCAGAGGCAGTGTCATCCTTTTCTTTCCTCTTTCCACTCCTCAGTACCATGAGACAGTGGCCAGCCTATCAGATAAAGAGGATGCCAACGACATCCAGCAGTTCTACGACCTGCTGACAGGCACCATGGATGTGCTGCGGAAATGGGCCGAGACCATCCCAGGATTCACCGCCTTCTGCCCAGAAGACCAGGAGCTGCTCCTGGAATCTGCTTTCGTGGAACTCTTCATCCTCCGGCTAGCATACAGGTATAATTACCACTGTAAACATTGTCTGCATCCCAAATGGCACCCTATTTCCTTTGGGCTCTGGTCAAAAGTGATGCACTTAATAGGGAATAGACTGCCATTTGGGATGCACAATTTACTGTATAGTTCCTTAAAAAACACAAATGTGCACCCAATGTTTCTGCAATATATGTTAAGGCTGTTCTGTCTCTAGGTCGAGTCCTGAGAAGAACAAGCTGATCTTCTGCAATGGTGTGGTACTTCACCGTATGCAGTGTGTGAGGGGCTTTGGCGACTGGATCGACTCCATCATGGACTTCTCCCAGAGCCTCCACCGCATGAATCTGGACGTGTCCTCATTCGCCTGCCTCGCAGCACTCGTCATCATCACAGGTGAAACACATTCGCATGTAAACACACGAAGACAGACAGACAGACAGACAGACAGACAGACAGACAGACAGACAGACAGACAGACAGACAGACACATACAATTTCACTATACAGTTAGTTTTAGTGAACCCCTTCTCTGCTCCACTAGGAGTTGAAAGCAATAAGTCTGGTAAGTTCTGGTTACTCAACTGAAACACTCATACTATATGCTGTGGTATATAGCCTGTCACAAGCCCATTTATTAATGTGTCTGATCAAGATGTTTCTCCTTGTTGTTTCTCCTCAGATCGCCATGGCCTTAAAGAGCCCAAACGGGTGGAGGAGTTCCAGAACCGCCTCATAACCTGTCTGAGGGACCACGTGACCGGCAGTGGCTCCGACGCGGGGCGGCCCCAGCCCAACTTCCTGTCCCGTCTGCTAGGGAAGCTCCCCGAGCTGCGCACCCTCTGCACCCAGGGCCTGCAGCGCATCTTCTACCTGAAGCTGGAGGACCTGGTCCCCCCACCACCCATCGTAGACAAAATCTTCATGGATACCTTACCTTTCTGAAAAGATGAAGAGGAATGATTAAGTGATGATGCTGAGGGGACAAACATATGATAAACTGAGGAGGTGAATAGGGGGCCGTTGTCTGTGTCCATTACATTTGGGACTTCTGAGTGTTGAATGTGGATAGAAGGCCCCCCCCCCCCCCCCCCCCACTGAAGTGGAATCGCCCCTTTCCAGTGCACTGACTTGATGAAAAGTGTCTGATTCTGCCTCTGGTCCAGTGTCTAAAAGTGAGGACTTAGACTGTATTTTTCTCACATTTAGTTTAATAACAAAAACCTGTGGGTGACAGAATTGGATGTTTATTTTCCAATCTTTGGAATTATCCTGGACAATTCCTTCAACAAGAGAGAGGAAGACATGAGATAACATTTCTAGTTTTTGGTCTCTTTTGTAAGTGTGACTTTGTAGAGTGGCTTTATCGCTATGCAAAATGTGTACGTTTGTGTTTTTGCACGCTGCAAAATATTGAGAGACAGTTGGTGTGTATGTACAGCTCTGAGGGGGAAAAGCAGGCATGTTCACACCTGAACACCCACGTAAACCTAAGTTCTCAAAAATCCTATTGAGTTTCCAAATCCCAACACAACTTAATTTAGTAGCTGTTCAAAGTTGACACATAGGGAGGCCAACAGTGTCAAACACTGTAGTCTCCAGTCCACTAGCCTTTCTCAAAGACAACTGTTGCGTCCTACATTTCAAAGTGAGCATTTTCAGTGAAACCATAATAATAATAATAGCCATTTGTAGTCCTGATACCACACATTTACACCTATAGAAGGTCGGACCAAAGGGTAGCTGTCTATCTGTCTGCAGTGACAGCTGGCCATTGTTGTGACATTTACAGCTCATCAACCATAAAGCCTTAATGTACTTTAAAGGCCCAGTGCAGTCAAAAATGTGAATTTCCTGTGTTTATATTTATATTTTCACACTATGAGAATGGAATAATACTGTGAAATTGTTACAATTATGATAATGCCCTTTTAGTGTAAGAGCTGCCTGAAATTTCAGCTTGTTTTGGTGGGATGGAGTTTTGGACTGCCTGGTGACATCACCAGGTGGTAAATTAGTTAATAGACCAATAAAAAAGAGTTCTAAACCTTTCTGCCAATAACAGCTAGTTTTCAGTTTTCCCCTCCCCACCCAAAATTCTTGCTAGAGAAATTGCTTTTTGCTAAGAAGCTATTTTTGTTTATTTTTTTACCATTGTAATTGAAAAAATCATAGTAAGGTACTTACTTAATGTTAACCCAGAAATTATTTGATATTGAGTTAAAATGGCTGCATTGGGCCTTTTAAAAGGTGTCATAAATTTTACTCATGCCACAATGCAACAAGTATTGCGGTTTTGTAATGGCAGGAGAATCATTTCACTGAAACTATTTTTTTCCCCTTAAAACTTTATAGGAATGAGTCCTTAAAAAGAGAAAAATGCCAGCAGAATTACAATGTTTAAAAAGTGCCTTTAAAAAAGTTGAAGAACTCCTGTGTATTCAGGTTTTCATTTCAACCATCTCACTGATAGAAACTCTGTAAATCTATTAATTTGTCAGCAACAACCAGATGACAAAACATTCAAACAGACTTGGTGAAGTTTGATTGGCTGAAATGAAAATGTGCATACCAAGAGTTACTTGAAAACGGAGGTTAGGAATCTCATGGTTTGGAATAGCCTAAGAATAGTCTAAGGATAAAAATCATAGAATAAATTTCATTTTTTGAATGTGGGAGAGTATTAAGTTTCACACTATAGCTGTAACATGGATCCACTCAAACGTGTCCCTTAATGCTCTATAGCTTACTATCCTTATCCTTAACTGTGTGAATCTATAAACATCTGCTACTGTAAGGGTTGCCTTACACACGCTCCTTCAGGAGGAGTGTGTGCAGTTTTATAAAATGTAGTTATTTTTATTTTGTTCTTGAAATTAACTTCAAGGGATTTCTTAAGTCATTATACAGTGAAATGTGACAAAAGGGACGAGCAGCTAAGAGCACTTCAGCGTTCTAACACAGTATACAGATTTATACAAAAATGTTCTATGTTTGTTTGTGACGTGTGTATACTTATAACATAAATACTTTATATTTGTGAGTTTTCGTAATGTGGTACATACATATATATTCAGAGGAAGAAAAATTATTTAATATTAAAAGAACATTTCAAAATAAAACATTTGTTGCCATTTTTCTTAAATGTCATGATACTATTTCACAGACAATTTTTACTACACATGCTTTTATGATGGTGTGTGTAGTAAAAACTATCACCAGATTCTGAGTTTTCTGGTATCTCCAAGTAAATCAGTGGTTAAACCACATAAGATGATGTCAAAACTATTTCCTCTAGTCTACAGACTCTTCTGCAGCCTAAGTTATACACCATTGGTTTGATTTTCATGACATCATAACAGGAAGCAGTTCGTTCCTTTCGGTTAAACCACTTGCATAGTTTCTAGATAAGATTGATGGAAGGGGAACTTTCATGCTCTGTGCCACGCAGGGGCACATGACGTAATAACTGTGTGGGAGTCTGTGTCTTTTCCATAATGTTGTCTAATTACATTATATGAATGCTCAAAATAGCTTATACCAACCAATCAATTCACAAATAGCAACACTATACCAACCAATCGAACTCACAAATAGCAACACCTTACAATATGAATTTTGGTTGTTCCCCTTTGAGTTGCTTTGTTATTGGGCTGTATAAACCACATACTCTATTAAATATAGTATGGCATGGCTATGCTGTAGGATATGCCAGCAAATACAGTAGGGAGACCCAAGTCACCTGAGCACATATTCAGCTTGTTAGATTTAGCAACTCATCTTTGATTGCAATAATAGATATTGTTCTAAGCTTTTCACAAGTTCACAAAGTGTTTTAAATTGTATGGACAATGGAGATAACTCACTCCATCCACTACTACTATAGGGCGAGATGATCAATGCAATATGTTGCTGTAATCAAGACTGCTATTACCACTGTGGTGCTTTTTGAGATTGGTCTGCCAATGGGATAGGGGGAGAGGTGCACAAAACTTGCTCTTGATCTAATTCACCATCTTGTACTTGTAAATGTGTTTTGTCGCACAAGGTGTTAACGATGGCACAGCACTCATGATCAGCAGAGGCTATCCTTTGCCTCTCAGCCCACAGCCCAGGAGAATTGCAGCCGTGTTCAGCCAATACCCCTCCGGATACCCAATCTCAGACCACAGTCCAGTCATCTGGATTTTGATGTTGGCAGCAGGAGTGGAAATGGGGTCAACAGGAGAAAAGAGGGTGAGACATTGAGACATGTATTACCATTTAAAAAGCCAGACATGCCCACACCCTGATGGGTACAGTTAGTGGACAGACTTGGGTGTAATCCCACTTCAGAGACCAGTGGGCATGAAACCTGGGGAGTATACAGTATGCTTTCTACATTTTAGTCGTTTAGCCGACACTCTTATCCAGAGCGACTTACAGGAGCAATTAGGGTTAAGTGCCTTGCTCAAGGGTATATCAACATTTTTTACCTAGTCTGCTCAGGGATTTCAACCTGCAAACGTTCAGTTACTGGCCCAATGCTCTTAACCACTAGGCTACCTGCCTATCTCTGCTTTCATTATGGATACAGCTAATGTTTACATAAAGCAGTATACACTCATGTAGAATACACTTGGCATCTTGTCATTTTGAAAGACCTTATCCAGTATGTGTCACGCCCTGATCTGTTTCACCTGTCTTTGTGCTTGTCTCCACCCCCCTCCAAGTGTCGCCCATATCCCCTGTGTATTTATACCTGTGTTCTCTGTTTGTCTGTTGCCAGTTCGTCTTGTTTGTCAAGCTTACCAGCGTTTGTCCTGTCAGCTCCTGTTTTTGCCCAGGCTCTCTTTTTCTCGCCCTCCTGGTTTTGACGCTCGCCTGTCCTGTCTCTGTACCTACCTGCCTGCCGACCTGTACCCTTGCCCCTTCTCTGGATTATTGACCTCTGTCTGCCTTGACCTGTCTCTTGCCTGCCCCTTGGACTATTAAACAATTGTTTTTTCAACGTGTCTGCATCTGGGTCTTACCTTGATTCCTGATAGTATGAGATTTACAGGAGTGCAAATAGTGGTAGCTAGCGGTAAATGGAATGTTGACCTTTGTGGTCAGATACTGTACATTTTATACATTGTGTCTTACAGATAATTCAGTATACGTGGCCCATGCGGCAATCAAACTCACACCCTCTGGTGATGTAAGAACCATACTACAACCAACAGAGCCAGTGGAAAAACATGTTCGAGCCAGTGGAACCACACAAAGGTAAAAGGAGTTCACACTTTTTTGTTGCTCATCATTTGAATGGGGATCGATGTACTGACTTTGTCCATTGTTTTTGATAGGCTAGCCTAAACTACAGATCAAATCTTGTTTGCTATGTTATTTGTTCTGTGAACTAATTTCAAAATTAGTTGGATATTACTTACAGCTGGAAAATAAGGTAATCCCTGACCGCATCCATTCCATTCCACACAGACAGCAGATTAATGGGGCCCATAGCAAGGTCGAGCCTTGGGGTAAAGATATGGTTTAGGTATGGCAACCAGAGCTGGCCTGCTTTTGGACCTTAATTACAAGTGGTAACTGGGCCTTGTGGGTAACCTTGTATATGTGCGCTGGATATGGGTCACAATAATTTTGCTATAGGGAGAAATATTTCACTCATATCATACTACTAACATTTCACTCATATCGTACTCCTAATGGGTAAAATGTTTACCCTAATGACATAAACTGGTGGTCAGTTTTCTGTCATTCAGAAGTGAAATGTTAACACGCACATAATCATTATTCTCTCATTTGTGGTGCAGGAAATTCCAGCCCCAAAGTTGACTTAATTGTAGAAAACAATATGGTGTGGTTTAGTTTAGTTTAGCTGGGGTTTAGAATGAACATATGAAAACCGGACACTTTAGTGGTTTATCACAGAGCTGTGCCTTAAGGTAAACAACATAGCAACAGCCCCAGAAACTACTTCCGCACATTTATTGTGGATGTTTCGGTCAGAGACGTACGTTCTGGCTTGGCCATGACTCTGTGTGTTGTGTATAACTGTGGGGCAAGTGTCAGCTCTAGGTAACAAAACACTACCCCCCCCCATGGTGGTTATGTTTGGGAATACATTTCGGTCCATGTTTGTCATCACAATGTGTGGCCCGCCACCATCTCCTTCCCAAAGTGGAAAGGTACCATCTGGAGCTGCTGTTGACCCTCTGACCTTAGACCTCTAACCTCATGTCCTGTCATGCAACACCCGGGACTTGAGGACCCGTCTAGCCTCATTATATCACCACCTTATACGCAAGAAGACATGTTCTTCACTGTAACTACACTGCTCAAAAAAATAAAGGGAACACTTAAACAACACAATGTAACTCCAAGTCAATCACACTTCTGTGAAATCAAACTGTCCACTTAGGAAGCAACACTGATTGACAATAAATTTCACATGCTGTTGTGCAATGGAATAGACAAAAGGTGGAAATTATAGGCAATTAGCAAGACACCCCCCAAAACAGGAGTGATTCTGCAGGTGGTGACCACAGACCACTTCTCAGTTCCTATGCTTCCTGGCTGATGTTTCGGTCACTTTTGAATGCTGGCGGTGCTCTCACTCTAGTGGTAGCATGAGACGGAGTCTACAACCCACACAAGTGGCTCAGGTAGTGCAGTTCATCCAGGATGGCACATCAATGCGAACTGTGGCAAAAAGGTTTGCTGTGTCTGTCAGCGTAGTGTCCAGAGCATGCAGGCGCTACCAGGAGACAGGCCAGTACATCAGGAGACGTGGAGGAGGCCGTAGGAGGGCAACAACCCAGCAGCAGGACCGCTACCTCCGCCTTAGTGCAAGGAGGTGCACTGCCAGAGCCCTGCAAAATGACCTCCAGCAGGCCAGAAATGTGCATGTGTCAGCATATGGTCTCACAAGGGGTCTGAGGATCTCATCTCGGTACCTAATGGCAGTCAGGCTACCTCTGGCGAGCACATGGAGGGCTGTGCGGCCCCACAAAGAAATGCCACCCCACACCATGACTGACCCATCGCCAAACCGGTCATGCTGGAGGATGTTGCAGGCAGCAGAACGTTCTCCACGGCGTCTCCAGACTCTGTCACGTCTGTCACATGTGCTCATGTGCTCAGTGTGAACCTGCTTTCATCTGTGAAGAGCACAGGGCGCCAGTGGCGAATTTGCCAATCTTGGTGTTCTCTGGCAAATGCCAAACGTCCTGCACGGTGTTGGGCTGTAAGCACAACCCCCACCTGTGGACGTCGGGCCCTCATACCACCCTCATGGAGTCTGTTTCTGACCGTTTGAGCAGACACATGCACATTTGTGGCCTGCTGGAGGTCATTTTGCAGGGCGCTGGCAGTGCACCTCCTTGCACAAAGGTGGAGGTAGCGGTCCTGCTGCTGGGTTGTTGCCCTCCTACGGCCTCCTCCACGTCTCCTGATGTACTGGCCTGTCTCCTGGTAGCGCCTGCATGCTCTGGACACTACGCTGACAGACACAGCAAACCTTTTTGCCACAGTTCGCATTGATGTGCCATCCTGGATGAACTGCACTACCTGAGCCACTTGTGTGGGTTGTAGACTCCGTCTCATGCTACCACTAGAGTGAGAGCACCGCCAGCATTCAAAAGTGACCAAAACATCAGCCAGGAAGCATAGGAACTGAGAAGTGGTCTGTGGTCACCACCTGCAGAATCACTCCTGTTTTGGGGGGTGTCTTGCTAATTGCCTATAATTTCCACCTTTTGTCTATTCCATTTGCACAACAGCATGTGAAATTTATTGTCAATCAGTGTTGCTTCCTAAGTGGACAGTTTGATTTCACAGAATTGTGATTGACTTGGAGTTACATTGTGTTGTTTAAGTGTTTCCCTTTATTTTTTTGAGCAGTGTATATGAGTGTGTGTGGGACAAGGACATATAGAATGCAAGGAAGATGTGATAAACATCAAAGAGGGAGGAAAGAATGTGAGAACATGAGAACTGGTCTGCTTGTAAATATATGTCATAGCGATGCTTTTGGAAACAAAAATCTAAATCTGTCTTGGTCCATGTCTAGGTCAATGTCTAAAGTATCTTGATCAATATAGACTGACATTCAATATTTTTCAACAGAGTATATTAAGGACTAAATAAAAGACCAAGACAGCTACCAACTGTTAATATACATAAAAAGGTGCTATCTAGAACCTAAAAGTGTTCATTGCCTGTCCCCATAGGAGAACCCTTTGAAGAACCCTTTTCTGTTCTAGGTGGAAATATTTTGGGTTCCATGTAGCACCCTTTCTACAGAGGGTTCTACATGGAACCCAAAAGGGTTATACCTGGACCCAAAAAGGGTTCTACATGTTCGACGAGCAGGTGTTCACATACTTTTGGTCATGTGGTGTATATTTATATTCCGGACTCTGACATTGCTTGTTCTAATATTTCTACATTTCTTAATTCCATTATTTTTCTTTTTTGGATTTGTGTGTATTGCTTTGTATTGTTAGGTATTACTGCACTGTTGAAGCTAGGAACGTAAGTGTTTCGCTACACCCACTATAACATCTGCAAAATATGTGTACGCGTCACGGGACCACTAAAATGTTATTTGATGATGTGACATACATGTGACATACTGTACATGTGAGTGGGTGGCCTACAGCAGGTGCAAGTGCAGTGCGTGTGTGTGTGTGTGTGTCTGTGTCTGTGTCTATGTGTCTGTGAGAGTTACGGAGGCCACAGAGCACTAGCTGGAGAGGAAAGCCAATAGGCCTGTTTGTGAGGATGCTGCACCTGCCATTTGTTGATGGACTGAGCTGTAAATAACTTTTTGAAGTTGTTTAGTGCTCAGTGGGGGGCTCCTGTACCTCCCACTTCTCTCTCTCTCTCTCTCCCCCTCTCTCTCCCATACACACATACTGAAACACCACTATAATTTCTACACATTTACTATAAACAGACAAAATTAGCTCTTACAAGAGGATGAGTGTGTGTGGGCTTTCCTCTGGTTCCCAGTGCCCTTCATTCACTGTCGTTCTGCCCCTGAACAAGACAGTTAACCCACTGTTCCCCGGTAGGCCGTCATTGTAAATAATAATTTGTTCTTAACTGACTTGCCTAGTTAAATAAAGGTTAAATCTCTCCACCCAGTCCCCAGGGCCAGGTGTGGACATCTGATGCACTTCCCCTGGCTTATCTGACAACATTTCTCATCTTTGGTTCCCGAAGAGTCCTGTGTCTGTCCTGTGATTGTCCTATGACCACATTCAATCCCTAATATGTGCGTCTCTGCCTGTATCTCTGTTCTGGGCATGTGTGTGTGTGTGTGTGTGTGTGTGCGTGCGGAAAACCCTCTGGTGAGTGTATTTTTAGCCGGCCATTGTTGAGCCCATGGAAACCTCTGTAATCCGATCTGCCCTCTCTGACTGAGGGAGTCTAGTGATAAATTAGTTGGCAGACACCATCGCTCATGCCATCCCTACTTATACCGTACGGCCCATATCACTTTCTTAAGCTCCTAGTGGCCAGGGGATTAAATCCATAACTGAATGGTAAGCCTCTAGTATCATCGCTCTATCAAACACAGTACAACATGTTAGGAGGAGGAGGACAGTCCCGTGTGTTCAGCAAAATCCCCTCTATTATTCTCTTATTCATCTGTATTGATTTGTGAACCATGGGGTCCTGATTCCCGATATTAATTGTTTCTGGAAAACAACGTATTGATGCATCTCTCTCTCTCTAGATATTATTCTGACAAAATTAATCATGTTGGTGTGATAAGGGTGGCTGATACATTACAATCTATAATGTGTGTATGTGTGTGTGCGTGTGTGTGTGTGCATGTGTGTCAAACTCCAGAGGTCTAACTGAATCTGCCTAATTTCATCCATTCTATCCCTGTAATACAGTGGTATTCAGACCCTATTTACTTACATTTATTTCTCCAGAAATTCTGTCAACTGCCCCCACCCAAAATCTAATGACAAAACCTTAAAATCTGTACATTTTGATAACCTACAGCTCATTACATGTTCATGTCTCTAAGAGTACCAATACATACATTCACTCAATACAATTACATTTTTCAAATTATCTTTCTCAATCACATTTGTATTTTGTCGCATAAGATAATCGGTACTCTTAATTTTTGGTTCCCCACTATGGGTCGCGATTCCAACTTTAAATACCACTTCTGTAATAAAAGATGACCTTATACAAAATGATCCTCTCAGTTTTATGCCATGGTAAACAAGTATAACACTGATAATCAACACATCAAGTGTAGAAGACATGACTGAATGTCTTGAACTCAACTTGAAGGTCTGCTGACCTTGCTTCTCTGTAACAGTAGTTCCCAAAATTTTTTGCTTACTGTACCACCAACTGCATGCCAGCAGTGTACCACCCTGCATCCCACTGAAGCTAAGCAGGGTGGGTCCTGGATGGGAGACCAGATGATGCTGGAGGTGGTGTTGGAGGGCCAGTAGGAGGCACCCTTTCCTCTGTTCTAAATATCCCAATGCACTAGGGCAGTGATTGGGGACATTGCCCTGTGTAGGGTGCTGTCTTTGACTGTGTAGGGTGCTGTCTTGACTCTCTGTGGTCACTGAAGATCCCATGGCACTTATTGTAAGAGTAGGGGTGTTAACTAGAGGTCGACCGATTAATCAGAATGGCCGATTAATCGGGGCCGATTTCAAGTTTTCATAACAATCGGAAATCGGTGTTTTTGGGCGCCGATTTTTTTATTTTTTTTACTACACCTTTATTTAATCTTTATTTAACTAGGCAAGTCAGTTAAGAACACATTCTTATTTTCAATGACGGCCTAGAGGCAGAACGACAGATTTTCAACCTTGTCAGCTCGGGGGATCCAATCTTGCAACCTTACAGTTAACTAGTCCAATGCTCTAACACTGATTACATTGCACTCCACGAGGAACCTGCCTGTGCATGCAGTAAGCTAAGGTAATTTAGCTTACTAATTTACCTTAGCTTACTGCATTAGCTGTAAGCTAAGGTAAATTGCTAGCTAGCATTAAACTTATCTTATAAAAAACAATCAATCAATGACTGTCATTGCTCCAATGTGTACTTAACCATAAACATCAATGCCTTTCTTAAAATCAATACACAAGTATATCTTTTTAAACCTGCATATTTAGCTAAAAGAAATCCAGGTTAGCAGGCAATATTAACCAGGTGAAATTGTGTCATTTCTCTTGCGTTCATTGCACGCAGAGTCAGGGTATATGCAACAGTTTGGGCCGCCTGGCTCTTTGCGAACTAATTTGCCAGAATTTTACGTAATTATACATAACATTGAAGGTTGTGCAATGTAACAGGAATATTTAGACTCATGGATGCCACCCGTTAGATAAAATACATAACGGAATAAATGTTTTGTTTTCGAGGTGATAGTTTCCGGATTAGTCAAAGGTATATGGTTTAGAGAGAAATAGTCGACGCGTTATAATTCCTGTAATAACTTGCGGCGGAACTTGAAAGGGGTTTCTTCGTTATTTTACCGTTCATGTCTTCCATAGAGAATGTCTTGATCTACTTCAAATAAGGTCTGTGTTTCGTGCAGGCTTAAACGGCCTCGACGTTTAGATACCCGTGTAAATCTCACTAGGATAAGGTATGATGATGATCTTCGCTTACATTTAGCCAATATTGATCAGAGTTACCTTGTCCTATGGATATCTACACAGTTATAAAATTGGCAAGGTGGTGTAAGCCTACACGAAACACAGACCTTATTTTAAGTGAATCTAAAAATATCCTATGGAATAAACGAAGGAACCCGCTTTTCAGATTTTGCTAGAAGGTGTCATGGCAATTATGACTCGCACTTTGGTCGTCAATTCTTACCATGCCCATTATTAAAATAGGATTTCCTGCATATAGACAGTTTTTGTTTTCAACATTCATCACAGGTAACTTAAACTCTATTTTTATTCAAACAGTTGAGAGTATTTGTCTCCTAAGCAGACTCTTCAGTATCATTGTCACTTCAGAGCTGTGTGCGTGTGTGTGTATTTATGTATTATATTAATTTAAAATAAAAGTGTTCATTGTTCATTCAGTATTGTTGCAATTGTCATGATTACAAAATGTGTGTGTATGATATATATTTGATTTGTATTTGTTCGATCTTAGCTAGCTACTTAGCTGGCTACATAGCCGTCTTTGTATCGGTGATAATTGTGTAGTTATCAAGGTTCGCTGAGGTTCGCTAGCCAGGTATTCTCGCCCTAACGTAACGTAACGTAGTAAACCCTGCTAGCTAGCCAGCTAGCCACCAATTAGCAGCACTGTAGAAACGATTACATTACAACGGAACGACTTGACTTGTGTAGTGTTAGCTAGCTACATAGTTTTCTCTGCTATCTTTGTATCTAAGATAATTGTGTAGCTTTGAGTAATTATCGGTTAGCTAGCCAGCTATTTTTTCGCCTGCCGCGCTGCCGTCCTCCTACCTAGCCAACGCTGCTAGCTAGCCAACTTCTACCGAATAGCAGCACTGTAGAAACTTACATTACAACGGAACGACTTGATTAGCGTAGTGTTAGCTAGTTGTCTTTGCTGTCCTTGTATCCACGATAATTGTGTAGTTAGAGAAATTGTCGAGGTTACCTAGCCAGCTTCACTTTCAACAACGTAGCCACTGCTAGCCAGGCTACTTCACCAGCCAGCAGTACTATATCATTTTAGTCAATAAGATCTTGTATTTTATTTTTATTTTTTTGCAACGTAAGCTTAACTTTCTGAACATTCGAGACGTGCAGCCCACTTGTCATTCTAATCTCCTTTGCATTAGCGTAGCCTCTTCTGTAGCCTGTCAACCATGTGTCTGTCTATCCCTGTTCTCTCCTCTCTGCACAGACCATACAAACGCTTCACACCGCGTGGCCGCGCCCACCCTAACCTGGTGGTCCCAGCCCGCACGACCCACGTGGAGTTCCAGGTCTCCGGTAGCCTCTGGAACTGCCGATCTGCGGCCAACAAGGCAGAGCTCATCTCAGCCTATGCGTCCCTCCAGTCCCTCGACTTCCTGGCACTGACGGAAACATGGCTCACCACAGATAACACTGCTACTCCTACTGCTCTCTCTTCGTCTGCTCACGTGTTCTCGCACACCCCGAGACCTTCTGGTCAGCGGGGTGGTGGCACCGGGATCCTCATCTCTCCCAAGTGGTCATTCTCTCTTTCTCCCCTTACCCATCTGTCTATCGCCTCCTTTGAATTCCATGCTGTCACAGTTACCAGCCCTTTCAAGCTTAACATCCTTATCATTTATCGCCCTCCAGGTTCCCTTGGAGAGTTCATCAATGAGCTTGATGCCTTGATAAGCTCCTTTCCTGAGGACGGCTCACCTCTCACAGTTCTGGGTGACTTTAACCTCCCCATGTCTACCTTTGACTCATTCCTCTCTGCCTCCTTCTTTCCACTCCTCTCCTCTTTTGACCTCACCCTCTCACCTTCCCCCCCTACTCACAAGGCAGGCAATACGCTTGACCTCATCTTTACTAGATGCTGTTCTTCCACTAACCTCATTGCAACTCCCCTCCAAGTCTCCGACCACTACCTTGTATCCTTTTCCCTCTCGCTCTCATCCAACACTTCCCACACTGCCCCTACTCGGATGGTATCGCGCCGTCCCAACCTCCGCTCTCTCTCCCCCGCTACTCTCTCCTCTTCCATCCTATCATCTCTTCCCTCTGCCCAAACCTTCTCCAACCTATCTCCTGATTCTGCCTCCTCAACCCTCCTCTCCTCCCTTTCTGCATCCTTTGACTCTCTATGTCCCCTATCCTCCAGGCCGGCTCGGTCCTCCCCTCCCGCTCCGTGGCTCGACGACTCATTGCGAGCTCACAGAACAGGGCTCCGGGCAGCCGAGCGGAAATGGAGGAAAACTCGCCTCCCTGCGGACCTGGCATCCTTTCACTCCCTCCTCTCTACATTTTCCTCTTCTGTCTCTGCTGCTAAAGCCACTTTCTACCACTCTAAATTCCAAGCATCTGCCTCTAACCCTAGGAAGCTCTTTGCCACCTTCTCCTCCCTCCTGAATCCTCCTCCCCCTCCCCCCCCCCTCCTCCCTCTCTGCAGACGACTTCGTCAACCATTTTGAAAAGAAGGTCGACGACATCCGATCCTCGTTTGCTAAGTCAAACGACACCGCTGGTTCTGCTCACACTGCCCAACCCTGTGCTTTGACCTCTTTCTCCCCTCTCTCTCCAGATGAAATCTCGCGTCTTGTGACGGCCGGCCGCCCAACAACCTGCCCGCTTGACCCTATCCCCTCCTCTCTTCTCCAGACCATTTCCGGAGACCTTCTACCTTACCTCACCTCGCTCATCAACTCATCCCTGACCGCTGGCTACGTCCCTTCCGTCTTCAAGAGAGCGAGAGTTGCACCCCTTCTGAAAAAACCTACACTCGATCCCTCCGATGTCAACAACTACAGACCAGTATCCCTTCTTTCTTTTCTCTCCAAAACTCTTGAACGTGCCGTCCTTGGCCAGCTCTCCTGCTATCTCTCTCAGAATGACCTTCTTGATCCAAATCAGTCAGGTTTCAAGACTAGTCACTCAACTGAGACTGCTCTTCTCTGTATCACGGAGGCGCTCCGCACTGCTAAAGCTAACTCTCTCTCCTCTGCTCTCATCCTTCTAGACCTATCGGCTGCCTTCGATACTGTGAACCATCAGATCCTCCTCTCCACCCTCTCCGAGTTGGGCATCTCCGGCGCGGCCCACGCTTGGATTGCGTCCTACCTGACAGGTCGCTCCTACCAGGTGGCGTGGCGAGAATCTGTCTCCTCACCACGCGCTCTCACCACTGGTGTCCCCCAGGGCTCTGTTCTAGGCCCTCTCCTATTCTCGCTATACACCAAGTCACTTGGCTCTGTCATAACCTCACATGGTCTCTCCTATCATTGCTATGCAGACGACACACAATTAATCTTCTCCTTTCCCCCTTCTGATGACCAGGTGGCGAATCGCATCTCTGCATGTCTGGCAGACATATCAGTGTGGATGACGGATCACCACCTCAAGCTGAACCTCGGCAAGACGGAGCTGCTCTTCCTCCCGGGGAAGGACTGTCCGTTCCATGATCTCGCCATCACGGTTGACAACTCCATTGTGTCCTCCTCCCAGAGCGCTAAGAACCTTGGCGTGATCCTGGACAACACCCTGTCGTTCTCCACCAACATCAAGGCGGTGGCCCGTTCCTGTAGGTTCATGCTCTACAACATCCGCAGAGTACGACCCTGCCTCACACAGGAAGCGGCGCAGGTCCTAATCCAGGCACTTGTCATCTCCCGTCTGGATTACTGCAACTCGCTGTTGGCTGGGCTCCCTGCCTGTGCCATTAAACCCCTACAACTCATCCAGAACGCCGCAGCCCGTCTGGTGTTCAACCTTCCCAAGTTCTCTCACGTCACCCCGCTCCTCCGCTCTCTCCACTGGCTTCCAGTTGAAGCTCGCATCCGCTACAAGACCATGGTGCTTGCCTACGGAGCTGTGAGGGGAACGGCACCTCAGTACCTTCAGGCTCTGATCAGGCCCTACACCCAAACAAGGGCACTGCGTTCATCCACCTCTGGCCTGCTCGCCTCCCTACCACTGAGGAAGTACAGTTCCCGCTCAGCCCAGTCAAAACTGTTCGCTGCTCTGGCACCCCAATGGTGGAACAAACTCCCTCACGACGCCAGGACAGCGGAGTCAATCACCACCTTCCGGAGACACCTGAAACCCCACCTCTTCAAGGAATACCTAGGATAAAGCAATCCTTCTGCCCCCCCCCCCCCCCCCCCCCCCCTTAAAATGATCTAGATGCACTATTGCAAAGTGGCTGTTCCACTGGATGTCATGAGGTGAATGCACCAATTTGTAAGTCGCTCTGGATAAGAGCGTCTGCTAAATGACTTAAATGTAAATGTAAATGTATATAAATATATGTAAACATTATTATTTCTTTATTTTTTTTATAAAAAAATCAGCCGATTAATCGGTATCGGGGTTTTTGTCCTCCAATAATCGGTATCGGTATCGGCGTTGAAAAATCATAATCGGATCGACCTCTAATTGTCATTATTACAAAAATGTGTGTGTGTGTATGATATATATATACACTGCTCAAAAAAATAAAGGGAACACTTAAACAACACAGTGTAACTTCAAGTCAATCACACTTCTGTGAAATCAAACTGTCCACTTAGGAAGCAACACTGATTGACAATAAATTTCACATGCTGTTGTGCAAATGGAATAGACAACAGGTGAAAATTATAGGCAATTAGCAAGACACCCCCAATAAAGGAGTGGTTCTGCAGGTGGTGACCACAGACCACTTCTCAGTTCCTATGCTTCCTGGCTGATGTTTTGGTCACTTTTGAATGCTGGCGGTGCTTTCACTCTAGTGGTAGCATGAGACGGAGTCTACAACCCACACAAGTGGCTCAGGTAGTGCAGCTCATCCAGGATGGCACATCAATGCGAGCTGTGGCAAGAAGGTTTGCTGTGTCTGTCAGCGTAGTGTCCAGAGCATGGAGGCGCTACCAGGAGACAGGCCAGTACATCAGGAGATGTGGAGGAGGCCGTAGGAGGGCAACAACCCAGCAGCAGGACCGCTACCTCCGCCTTTGTGCAAGGAGGATCAGGAGGAGCACTGCCAGAGCCCTGCAAAATAACCTCCAGCAGGCCACAAATGTGCATGTTTCTGCTCAAACGGTCAGAAACAGACTCCATGAGGGTGGTATGAGGGCCCGACGTCCACATGTGCGGGTTGTGCTTACAGCCCAACACCGTGCAGGACGTTTGGCATTTGCCAGAGAACACCAAGATTGGCAAATTCGCCACTGGCGCCCTGTGCTCTTCACAGATGAAAGCAGGTTCACACTGAGCACGTGACAGACGTGACAGAGTCTGGAGACGCCGTGGAGAATGTTCTGCTGCCTGCAACATCCTCCAGCATGACCGGTTTGGCGGTGGGTCAGTCATGGTGTGGGGTGGCATTTCTTTGGGGGGCCGCACAGCCCTCCATGTGCTCGCCAGAGGTAGCCTGACTGCCATTAGGTACCGAGATGAGGTCCTCAGACCTCTTGTGAGACCATATGCTGGTGCGGTTGGCCCTGGGTTCCTCCTAATGCAAGACAATGCTAGACCTCATGTGGCTGGAGTGTGTCAGCAGTTCCTGCAAGAGGAAGGCATTGATGCTATGGACTGGCCCGCCCGTTCCCCAGACCTGCATCCAATTGAGCACATCTGGGACATCATGTCTCGCTCCATCCACCAAAGCCACGTTGCATCACAGACTGTCCAGGAGTTGGCCACCTCATCAGGAGCATGCCCAGGCTTTGTAGGGAGGTCATACAGGCACGTGGAGGCCACACACGCTACTGAGCCTCATTTTGACTTGTTTTAAGGACATTACATCAAAGTTGGATCAGCCTGTAGTGTGGTTTTCCACTTTAATTTTGAGTGTGACTCCAAATCCAGACCTCCATGGGTTGATAAATTTGATTTCCATTGATCGTTTTTGTGTGATTTTGTTGTCAGCACATTCAACTATGTAAAGAAAAAAGTATTTAATAAGAATATTTCATTCATTCAGATCTAGGATGTGTTATTTTAGTGTTGTCTTTATTTTTTTGAGCAGTGTATATAATTTGTTTTTAAAAAATAAATCGGCCGATTAATCGGTATCGGCTTTTTTGTCCTCCAATAATCGGTATTGGTATCGGCATTGAAAAATCATAATCGGTCGACCTTTAGTGTTAACCGTGGAGTCCTGGCTAAATTCCCATTCTGGTCCTCATAACATCATGGCCACCTAATAATCACCAGCTTTCAATTGGTTCATTCATCCCCTTCCTATCTCCTGTAACTATTCCCCAAATTGTTGCTGTAAATTAGAATTTGTTCTCAGTCAACTTACCTGGTAAAGGTTTAAAAAAAAAAAAAAACATTTAGCTCTGCCCGGAGTATCCACTTATGTGAATTTTACTAGTAAGCCTACGGTCTCATGAGTCTTCTCAAGTACCCCCAGGGGCCCTAGTACCCCTGCTTGGGAACAACTATTCTATAGCGTCTAGATGAGCCTATGTAAACCATACAGGACTGAATGGGACGTTGTCGACATGAACATTACATGTCCTTGCTTTTATTTGCGTGCCACTAGTGAAGTTTGTCACACCAAGGAACACAATATTTTTTTAATTTCACCTTTATTTAACCAGGTTGGCCAGTTGAGAACAAGTTCTCATTTACAACTGCGACCTGGCCAAGATAAAGCAAAGCAGTGCGACAAAAACAACAACACAGAGTTACACATGGGATAAACAAACATACAGTCAATAACACAATACAAAATCTGTATACAGTGTGTGCAAATTAAGTAAGCAGGAAAGGCAATAAATAGGCCATAGTGGCGAAGTAATTACAATTTAGCAATAAACCCTGGAGTGGTAGATGTGCAGATGAGGATGTGAAAGTAGAAATACTGGTGTGCAAAAGAGCAGAAAACTAAAACAAATATGGGGATGAGGTAGGTAGTTGGTTGGATGGGCTATTTACAGATACAGCGATCGGTAAGCTGCTCTGACAGCTGATGCTTAAAGTTAGTGAGGGAGATATAAGTCTCCAACTTCAGTGATTTTTGCAATTCGTTCCAGTCATTGGCAGCAGAGAACTGTAAGGAAAGGCGGCCAAAGGAGGTATTGGCTTTAGGGAGGACCAGTGAAATATACCTGCTGGAGCGCATGCTACGGGTGGGTGTTGCTATGGTGACCAGTGAGCTGAGATAAGGCGGAGCTTTACCTAGCATAGACTTATAGATGACCTGGAGCCAGTGGGTTTGGCGACAAATATGTAGCGAGGACCAGCCACTGAGAGCATACAGGTCGCGGTGGTGTGTAGTATATGGGGCTTTGGTGACAAAACGGATGGCACTGTGATAGACTGCGTCCAATTTGCTGAGTAGAGTGTTGGAGGCTATTTTGTAAATGACATCGCCGAAGTCAAAGATCGGAAGGATAGTCAGTTTTACGAGGGTATGTTTGGCAGCATGAGTGAAGGAGGCTTTGTTGCAAAATAGGAAGCCGATTCTAGATTTAATTTTGGATTGGAGATGCTTAATATGAGTCTGGAAGGAGAGTTTACAGTCTAGCCAGACACCTAGGTATTTATAGTTGTCCACATATTCTAAGTCAGAACCGTCCAAAGTAGTGATGCTAGTGTGCGGGCAGCGATCGGTTGAAGAGCATGCATTTCATTTTACTAGCATTTAAGAGCAGTTGGAGGCCATGGAAGGAGAGTTGTATGGCATTGAAGCTTGTTTGGAAGTTTGTTAACACAGTGTCCAAAGAAGGGCCAGATCAATGCAGAATGGTGTCGTCTGTGTAGAGGTGGATCAAAGAATCACTCTGGCACCCCATAGAGACTGCCAGAGGTCCGGACAACAGGTCCTTTGATTTGACACACTGAACTCTATCTGAGAAGTAGTTGGTGAACCAGGCGAGGCAGTCATTAGAAAAACCAAGGCTGTTGAGTCTGCCGATGAGAATATGGTGATTGACAGAGTCGAAAGCCTTGGCCAGGTCGATGAAGATGGCTGCACAGTAGTGTCTTTTATCGATGCCGGATATGATATCGTTTAGGACCTTGAGCGTGGCTAAGGTGCACCCAGGACCAGCTTGGAAACCGGATTGCATAGCGGAGAAGATACGGTGGGATTCGAAATGGTCGGTGATCTGTTTGTTCACTTGGCTTTCGAAGACTTTAGAGAGGCAGAGCAGGATGGATATAGATCTGTAACAGTTTGGGTCTAGAGTGTCTCCCCCTTTGAAGAGGGGGATGACCGCGGCCACTTTCCAATCTTTAAGAATCTCAGACGATACGAAAGAGAGGTTGAACAGACTAGTAATAGGGGTTGCAACAATGGCAGCTAATTATTTTAGGGAGAGAGGGTCCAGATTGTCTAGCCCAGCAGATTTGTAGGGATCCATATTTTGCAGCTCTATCAGAACATCAGCTGTCTGGATTTGGTTGAAGGAGAAGTGGGGGGGTGCCTTGGGCTAGATGCTGTGGGGGGTGCAGAGCTGTTGGCCGGGGTTGGGGTAGCCAGGTGGAAAGCATGGTCAGCCGTAGAGAACTGCTTATTGAAATTCTTGATTATCGTGGATTTATTGGTGGTGTCAGTGTTTCCTAGCCTCAGTGCAGTGGGCAGCATGGAGGAGGTGCTCTTATTCGCCATGGACTTTACAGTGTCTCAAAACTTTTTGGAATTAGTGCTGCAGGATGCAAATCTCTGTATGAAAAAGCTAGCCTTTGCTTTCCTAATTGACTGTGTATATTGGTTCCTGACTCCCCTGAAAAGTTGAATATCGCGGGGGCTATTCGATGCTAATACAGTACGCCACAGGATGTTTTTGTGCTGGTCAAGGGCAGTCAAGTCTGGGGTGAACCAAGGGCTATATCTGTTCTTTGTTCAATTTTTTTTGAAAGGGGCATGTTTATTTAAGATGGTGACGAAAGCACTTGTAAAGAACAACCAGGCATCCTCTACTGACGGGATGAGGTCAATATCCTTCCAGGATACCCGGGCCAGGTAGATTAGAAAGGCCTGCTCGCAGAAGTGTTTTAGGGAGCGTTTAACAGTGATGAGGGGTGGTTGTTTGACCGTGGACCCATTACGGACGTAGGCAATGAGGCAGTGATCGTTGAGATCCTGATTGAAAACAGCAGAGGTGTATTTAGAGGGAAAGTTGGTCAGGATGATATCTATGAGGTTGCCCATGTTTACAGATTTGGGTTTGTACCTGGTAGGTTCCTTGATAATTTGTGTGAAATTGAGGGCATCTAGCTTAGATTGAAGGATGGCCAGGGTGTTAAGCATATCCCAGTTTTGGTCACCTAACAGTACGAACTCTGACGATAGATGGGGGCAATCAATTCACATATGGTGTCCAGGGCACAGCTAGGAGCTGAGGGGGATCTATAACAAGCGGCGACAGTGAGGGACTTGTTTCTGGAGAGATGAATTTTTTAAAGTAGAAGTTTGATCTGTTTTGGCATAGACCTGGATAGTATGACAGAACTCTGCAGGCTATCTCTACAGTAGATTGCAACTCCGCCCCTTTCAGCAGTTCTATCTTGACGGAAAGTGTTGTAATTGGGGATGGAAATTTCCGAATTTTTGGTGGCCTTCCTAAGCCAGGATTCGGACACGGCTAGAACATCAGGGTTTGCGGAGTGTGCTAAAGCAGTGAATAAAGCAAACTTAGGGAGGAGGCTTCTGATGTTAACATGCACGAACCCAAGGCTTTTACGGTTACAGAAGTCAACAAACGAGAGCGCCTGGGGACACACAGGGCCTGGGTTAACCTCTACATCACCAGAGGAACAGAGGAGGAGTAAGGTGAGGGTACGGCTACAGGCTATAAGACCTGGTTGTCTAGTGCGTTAGGAACAGGGAATTAAAGGAGCAGATTTCTGGGTGTGGTAGGATAGATTCAGGGCATAATGTACAGACAAGGATATGGTAGGGTGCGAGTATATTGGAGGTAAACCTAGGCATTGAGTGACTATGAGAGAGGTTGCATCTCTGGAGGTGCCAGTTAAGCTAGGTGCGGTCTCCGCATGTGTGGGGGATGGGACAGAGGAGCTATCTGAGGCATGTTGAGCGGGACTAGGGGCTCCGCAGTAAAATAAAACAATGAGAGCTACCCTAAACAACAGCATACAAGTCATTTTTACATTAGAGAGATGCATAAAGCAATCACAGGTGTTGATTGGGAGAGCTAAGACAACAACGGGTAAACAGCTAAGACAACAACAACGGGTAAATGGCGATGAATGGGCAGAGAGGGTCAGTTAGCTACACACAGGGCTTGAGTTCGAGGCTGGTGCCGACAGATAAACAAAATTAAGTACCGTGTTAATGAACAGTCCAGCAGGCATCAGCTGTGAAGCCAAGTGATCATAGGGTCCAATGAGCAGCAATAGATGAAACAGGAAGCCGTTCGGTAGTCATTACTACGCTAGGCGAGTGGGAGACACGGCGTTCAGGAAGCTAGTGGGCCGGGGATAGCAGAAGGGTCTTCACCGACATCCACGACGCAGAGGCCAGTTGAGAGCACATCGGCCGAATGACGTCAGCAGACCAGCAGACCAGTCGTGATGGATCGGCGGGGCTCCGTGTTGACAAAGAGCCCAGGCCAATTGGCAACAGAGGTATTGTAGTTGGTGTACTTCGTTTGCTAGCTGATGGGCCCAGCTCGAGGCTAGCTGGTGCTTGCTTCTGGACAAGGGCGTTAGCCACAATAGCCACTTGGTAGCAGATAGTTAGCTGCGATGATTCAATGTAATGGTCCAGAGCTTGAGGCAGGAATCCGGTGATGTAGTGGGGGGGGGAAAAAAATCGGTCCGATATCGCGCTGTGCAGACTGGCAGGTATTAAGCAGGCTATCCGTGCTAAAGCGTCTGGTGTCTGAGCTAAAGGTAAAGACCACTAGTAGTGGCTAACAATGACTAAAAAGCTAGTAGCTAATTAGCTGGCTAGCTTCTGATGGCTAGCTTCTGATGGCTAGCTTCTAATGGCTAGCTTCTAATGGAGGTTCCAGTTATAAGGTCTAAAAAATAGCAGATCCGTACCACATTTGGTGAGGCAGGTTGCAGGAAGGTATATTTAATTCGTAAATGGAAAAAAGAGATTGAAATATATTGAAATGAATACAACAACAAAAAATGTATATGTATATTTGCATAGGACAAAGACAAACACGTCTTACTGTTACGCCATCTTGGATAATAATGAACAGGTGCATAATGAGTGTGTGAGAGAGACAGTATGGTTAGAAGCAAGGAATAGACCAGGTAGAGTTTTACTCCTGGATTTAATATTTTAATTATGGTTTGACCATGTTTCTTTCCTTACAAGAGACAAATGCATTCGTTCATGGGTTTATGTACCTTAGATGGCTGTCTTACACCTGGGAAGAAGAACTCTTGCAGCTGAGAAAACGTAGTGTACTGACAGTGTCCCAGTCTGACGGTAAAACACTACAGATTTATAATCTTCAAAGAGATTAAATTACACCCCACCACTCTCATCCCTCAACCACAGAGAGCCTGCACACACACACACACACACACAACGGCTTGGGTTTCACCGGCAGATGACAGTCTGGCCATCGGCCGGAAAGTTGTTCACAGCAAAACCACCCCATCACATTCCACCCCCCTCTCCCCACAACACACACACACACACACACACACACACACACACACACACACACACACACACACACACACACACACACACACACACACACACACACACACACACACACACACACACACACACACACACACACACACACAAACACTTCAGAAAGGCCCACTATAAAAGGGGGGGGGGACAAGGTCAGAAGGAACACATGCTGTCAGACACACTGTTACAGGTGGGAAACCATCAGGCGATGCTTTGATTCCCCTCCAACCTATAACACAGGACCGCAAACCATTTAGGCATCATGCCTGAACCTGACTGGTAGATTACATATATAGGCTAGTATTGATTGGAGTTAAAATTGGGACAGGAAATTCCAAGCCCTATCTATAGTCTACAACTATGACCCTTTATTCCAATAATTCAAGTTGGTTGGTATTGTTGTTGTTGGTATTTGCTAAGCATTCAACACTATTTTAAATATTTAGCCCACTACCATAAAAATTGAATTCACAATTTAGTTTTGGGGGTCGTTTTAGATTCCTTGTCTACATAAATCCACAATTGGCCCTTCCCTAAGCCCCCCGCCCACCCTTGATTACCGTTGCAACCTCGTACAACATTTTCCCGGGAAGCCCAATTACCCATTTCACTGCTGGTGAAATCCCTTCACAATGATCCCAAACTGTGTTTCTAAAACACAAAGAAATTAAACCCCTTGCTAATCAGGAAACTCCTGGGAATGTTGTAGTAGACTCATTACAATTGCTTTACGGGAACCTGGTAAAAAGATGTTTGTTGTGTAGCTAACCACTGAATGGCTCTGAATTCACTGTCAGCATGCAGTCAAAGCTATGACCACATTTGGAGCAAACTAGTGCTCTCAAATTGAATCCTGATGTCGACAGCAGATGGGAGTTGTATTCATAACATTGCTAACTTAGTTAGCTAACATACATTTTAAGAAAACAAGTTGTATTAAGTGGCCAGATGCTGTAGCTAGCATTAGCAATGTTTGGTTGTCAAAGAGAGTTAACCAGCTAACCAGCTAATCAGCTAACCAGCTGAGCTAGCAAACAATGTAACAAAAGTATAATTTTTTCAATAGGCTCTGCACTTCAGGAATCACAGTAGCAAGTACTCCTGGTGCACTGTACAATTATTAAGCTATTTAACTTCTCTAGGATAGGGGGCAGCATTTTCACGTTTGGATGAAAAGCATACCCAAATTCAACTGCCAGCTACTCATCCCCAGAAGATAAGATATGCATGTTATTAGTAGATTTGGATAGAAAACACTCTGAAGTTTCTAAAACTGTTTGAATCATGTCTGTGAGTATAACAGAACTTATTTAGCAGGCGAAACCCCGAGGACAAACCATTCAGATGTTATTTTTGTTGAGGTCACTCTCTTTTCAATGGGTTTTCATTGGGAACACAGATTTCTAATTGACCTTCTTGCAGTTCCTACTACTTCCACTGGATGTCAACAGTCTTTAGAAATTGGTTGTGTTTTTTTCCTTTGTGTAATGAAGAAGTACGGCCATCTTGAACGAGGGTCACTGGAAGTGTACTGTTAGAGGCGCGTGAACAGAAAGCTAGCTACAGTTTGTTTTAATCCTGTATTGAACACAGATCATCCCGTCTTCAATCTTATATATTATTTACGTAAAAAAAATACCTAAAGTCGTATTACAAAAGTAGTTTGAAATGTTTTGGCAAAGTTTACAGGTAAGTTTTGAGATATTTTGTAGTCACGTTTCACAAGTTGGAACCGGTGTTTTTCTGGATCAAACGCGCCAAATAAATGGATATTTTGGATATATATCGACGGAATTAATCGAACAAAAAGGACCATTTGTGATGTTTATGGGACATATTGGAGTGCCAACAACAGATGCTCGTCAAAGGTAAGGCATGAATTATATTTTTATTTCTGCGTTTTGTGTCGCGCCTGCATGGTTGAAATATGCTTCTCTCTTTGTTTACTCTGTTGCTATCGTCAGATAATAGCATCGTTTGCTTTTGCCGAAAAGCCTATTTGAATTCTGACATGTTTGCTGGATTCACAACCAGTGTAGCTTTAATTTGGTATCTTTCATGTGTGATTTAATGAAAGTTTGATTTTTATAGTAATTTATTTGAATTTGGCGCTCTGGCTTTTGGCCAAGTGAGACAGTAGCGTCCCGCCTAAACTCAGATTTTTGGATATAAATATGAACTTTACCGAACAAAACATACATGTATTGTGTGACATGAAGTCCTATGAGTGTCATCTGATGAAGATCATCAAAGGTTAGTGATTTATTTTATCTCTATTTCCGCTTTTTGTTACTCCTCTCTTTGGCTGGAAAAATGGCTGTGTTCTTCTGTGACTTGGCTCTGATCTAACATAATCGTTAGGTGTGCTTTCGTCGTAAAGCCTATTTGAATTCTGGATTCACAACAAGTGTAGCTTTAATTTGGTATCTTTCATGTGTGATTCCATGAAAGTTTGATTTTTATAGTAGTTTATTTGAATTTGGTGCTCTGCATTTTTACTGGCTTTTGGCCAAGTGGGACGCGTCCCACATATCCCAGAGAAGTTAAACATACAGTTTTTAAAGAAAACTATCAGTTTTTGCCATAGACCTCACTGGCTTTCATGCGATTTAAACATGAGCTTGTCTGACAGTTGCTATCCAGCGCTGGAGAGCTGCGATTAGTTGCCCAAAATTTGGGGCGGGGCTTATCGAAGGGTCAATTGTTCCCAGACTTATGCCAAGGCATTAGGGTGAAAAAGCTCTCATTCATGTGTGGACACTTACATTACATGTACTAGAACAATAACTAAGTAAGCAAGTACCACATTTCGTCCATATGAGCTTCTTGCAACCTGAGAACACATGCATGGGCCCCAGGTCTAAAACAGACATTAACATGCTAGCTCTAGCACAATGTGAAGAAAGGGGAGCAGCATAACAAAAACATAGGCCTCTCACCACTGGGAAGGCTGTCCTTCACTGAGTCTGATACATTTCAAACAATGTGTTTCAAATTGCACTCTATTCTCAATGTAGTTCACTACTACCCATAGGGCTCTGGTCAAAAGTAGTGCACTACATAGAATAAAGTCCTTTTTGGAACGCAGTGTTACGTAATACTGCTAGAGGACAAGGAGAGGGAGTCGGCGCCCTTTTAGGTATAGTTGCTGCTCGCCGTAGAGGACAAAATCTATCGCACTCCATTGGGGGGATGCCACCTCTAATGTACCGTTCGCTGTCTTGGGACAGGAAGTACAGAGCTATTTCTGAACCAATGTCAGCCACAGCCCCATGACTCGTCTTCCCACATCCCAACTCCCTCCCACCCACCCCACCGTCACCCCCTCCAACCCCAGCCCCAACTACAACACCCTAGCCTGGGTTCTGATTGGAGAGCACTGCTGTGTCTGCAAAATATAGCCTGGCAGACTGCAGACAAGGGCTCCAGCTCAACTCTGCAGCTAACGGTCATGTTTGGGGAATAAAGCATTAGCAAGGGTCTCATAGCATCCTGTCACAGAATATCCCTGTCTGTGACGCGGTAGACAGCGGTGCCAATATATCAATATAATGCCATGTCAAGTGTTTAGTGCCCAAGTACCTATTGACTGTTTTCTTCTCTGTGTTAGATTTATTAGCCTGTCTATATTCAGCACCGTCAGTGCGGTCTGATTCATTCATATGATATGACAGGTCTTTGTACTTCCCATCTACCAGGGCTGGTGTGGAGCTATTGGGAGAACAGGCCCCGGGTAATATATTTTTGTGTCATAAAGAGTAGTATATAGCTGCAGTATGTGGAGGGTAGTACATTGGTAAATAGCATTAGAATAGGATAGTATAGTATGTACAAGCCCCTAACTATCTACTTCTAGCTGTGCTTGATAAAGTGGAGGGTAACTACAGTGTAGCAGGATAACAAACAGTCTTATTGAGGGATTCAATGATGTACACTATCCAGAGAAGCCAATAGTGTGAATCATCAAGCCAGCATGTTCATAACAACGCCAACCCCTGTACACAATTCTACCCTTGACAAAACCTGACAAAAACCACCAACAAAATAATTTTCCTTCTTTTCTTTGGTCACTTTTTTGTTCATACCCCCCCCCCCCCTCCCCTGCAATGGAGACATATTTGAATGTGTGGGCATTGGAAATCCTGCATCACACATTACCAGAGATTTCATCTCCTCTGAATGGATGCGTTTGACAGTTTTTTTGTGGGAACTGTTTCCCACTGAACGAGTAGAGAACAAGGCCCGTTGTTCGACAGAGGAACCATTGCAGCAGATGACGGTTGTGGAGGGAAGACATGAATAAAATGATTTAAAGAGGTCCCTCCCATTCACTTTGTCTTTGACTCTCACTCCCACACATGTTTTTATGACGGGTTTCAATAATTACCTCAGGCTGAGTTCATCTGGAGGACTGGCTTTGTGAAAGAGAGAAATGGAAAAGACCCACACACATGAAGAAAAGAGATAAGACCTACTTTGTGATGGGAAGAGGACAGAAATGAGTTTGTTGACAACACAAACATATTTTCCACCCTTTTGATTTGTAGTGGCTTCCTAAAATGTTTGGGTCATTTATGTTTTTTGTCACACTCTTAGTTTTAATCTCACATCTTTAAAATGACAGTCATTCAGGCTTGTCCACACTCAGTAACTGTAGCAACTCCAAAGCTGACCCACTGTCTCATAAATGTGCAGAGCATGTGGGTTTTCAATAATAACTTCAAGGCAGTAACCTGTATTGACACTTGAAACTGCGAAAGGGGAAACTTCTTACGGTCTAGTAGTAGAGAATGCCCAGTCAGCGGTCACAATCTGAATAAGACAGGCACACTTGTACTGTATGATGTATCTACATAGATTTATTGAGTCACACATGCACAGACAGAACACACAGTATATGTCCAAGAATAACTTTATGCAAGCCCAGCAGAATGTATACCGTACCCATAGCAGCCTATGACAATAAATCATATAGATAACGACTTTTTCCCCTTAAAAAGGCTGAAAAGATATTGTCATAGGCCTTCAGATCCTCAAAACGTTCTATAGCTGCACCAATGAGAGCGTCTTGACTGGCTGCATCACCGCTTGGTATGGCAACTGCTTGGAATCCGACTACAAGGCGCTACAGAAGGTTAGTGCGTACGGCCCAGTACATCATTGGGGCCGAGCTCCCTGCAATCCATGACCTCTATATCAGGCAGTGTCAGAGGAAGGCCCTAAAAAAAATATTTAAAAAACACCAAGGTTCTCTCTGCTACCACACGGCAAGCGGTACTGATGCACCAAGACTGGACCCAACAGGACCCTGAACTGCTTCTACACCCAAGCGATAAGACTGCTAAATAGTTAGTAACATAGCTACCCAAATAACTACCCGGACTATCTGCATTGACCTTTTTTGTACACATTTTTTTGACTCATCACATACAGTACGCTGCTGCTACTATTTATTATCTGTCACTTTATTCTTAGTTATACTGTATGTACATATCTACCTAAATTACCTCATACCCCTGCACATCGACTTGGTACTGGTGCCCCGTGTATATAGCCATGTTATTGTTACTCATTGTGCATTATTATAACTATTTTTATTACCTGTTTTTTCTATTATTTCTCTATTTTCTTTCTCTCTGCATTGTTGGGAAGGACCCGTGAGTAAGCATTTCACTGTTAGTCTACACCTGTTGTTTAAGAAGCACGTGACAAATAAAATTTGATTTTATTTGGTTACTGAATACGCAGGTCAGTGAGGAAGGAGACAGCTTCAGTATGCGCCGCAAATGGCACCCTATTCACCATGGTCAAAAGTAGTACACTAAATAGGGAATAGGGTGCTATTTAGAATGCATCTCTGTTAAAGGAGAATTATCATGAGACATTAAACTGTGATAAATGGGTCTGAACCGTCACCGAACCCAGCTGCTGTGGACAACATGCTCAGTCACGGTCATCAAATGTAAGTATGAAGTGAGACAGCATTAGTCTAACATAGGTTCTCTCACTTCTCCTCCAAAGCCAGGCGCAAACCCTTCAGTAAAGGAACTGAAGTTCCTCTTCTAACTGATTCACATTTTAGCTGAGAGACCACACTTTTTTTTTTTTTACCAGGTAGGCCAGTTGAGAACAAGTTCTCATTTACAACTGCGACCTGGCCAGGACAAAGCAAAGCGCCAAAAACAGCACAGAGATACACATAAACAAACATACAGTCAACAACACGATAGATAGTTCTATGTACAGTGTGTGCAAATATAGAAGAGTTGGGAGGTAAGGCAATAAATAGGCCATAGATATTATAGCATTTACACTGGAGTGATGGATGTGCAGATGATGATGTGCAAGTAGAGATACTGGGGTTCAAAAGATCAAGAAGATAAATAACAATATAGGGATGAGGTAGTTGGGTGTGCTATTTACAGATTGGCTGTGTACAGGTACAGTGATCGGTAAACTGCTCTGACAGCTGATGCTTATAGTTAGAGAGGGAGATATAAGACTCCAACTTCAGTGATTTTTGCAATTCGTTCCAGTCATTGGCAGCAGAGAACTGGAAGAAAAGGCGACCAAAGGAAGTGTTGGCTTTGAAGATAACCAGTGAAATATACCTGCTGGAGCGCGTGCTACCGGTGGGTGTTGCTATGGTGACCAGTGAGCTGAGATAAGGCGGAGCTTTACCTAGTATAGACTTATAGATGACCTGGAGCCAGTGGGTTTGGCGACAAATATGTAGCGAGGGCCAGCCAACGAGAGCATACAGGTCGAGGTGGTGTGTAGTATATGGGGCTTTGGTGACAAAACGGATGGCACTGTGATAGACTACATCCAGTGCTGAGTAGAATGTTGGAGGCTATTTTGTAGATGACATCGCTGAAGTCAAGGATTGGTAGGATAGTCAGTTTTACGAGGGTATGTTTAGCAGCATGAGTGAAGGAGGCTTTGTTGCGAAATAGGAAGCTGATTCTAGATTTAATTTTTGATTGGAGATGCTTAATGTGAGTTTGAAAGGAAAGTTTACAGTCTAACCAGACACCTAGGTATTTGTAGTTGTCCACATATTCTAAGTCAGAACCGTCCAAAGTAGTGATGCTAGTCGGGCGGGCGGGTGCGGGCAGCAATCGGTTGAAGAGCATGCATTTAGTTTTACTAGCATTTAAAAGCAGTTGGAGGCCATGGAAGGAGTGTTGTATGATTTGTCGGGATCCAGATTTTGCAGCTCTATCAGAACATCAGCTGTCTGGCTTTGGGTGAAGGAGAAGCAGGGGGGGGGGGGGGGGGCTTGGGCAAGTTGCTGCAGGGGGCGCAAAGCTGTTGGCCGGGGTAGGGGTAGCCAGGTGGAAAGCATGGCCAGACGTAGAAAACTGCTTATTGAAATTATAGATTATCGTAGATTTATTGGTGGTAACAGTGTTTCCTAGCCTCAGTGCAGTGGGCAGCTGGGAGGAGGTGATCTTATTCTCCATGGACTTTAGTCTCCCAAAACTGTTTGTAATTAGTGCTACAGGATGTAAATATCTGTTTGAAAAATCTAGCCTTAGCTTTCCTAACTGACTGTGTATATTGGTTCCTGACTTCCCTGAAAAGTTGCATGTCACGGGGGCTATTCGATGCTAATGCAGAACGCCACAGGATGTTTTTGTGCTGGTCGAGGGCAGTCAAGTCTGGGGTGAACCAAGGGCTATATCTGTTCTTATTTCTAAATTTTTTGAATGGGGCATGCTTATTTCAGATGGTGAGGAAAGCACTTGTAAAGAGCAACCAGGCATCCTCTACTGACGGGATGAGGTCAATATCCTTCCAGGATACCCAGGCCAGGTCGATTAGAAAGGCCTGCTCGCTGAAGTGTTTTAGGGAGCGTTTGACAGTGATGAAGGGTGGCCGTTTGACCGCGGACCCATTATGGACGCAGGCATTGAAGCAGTGATCGCTGAGATCCTGGTTGAAGACAGCAGAGGTATATTTAGAGGGCAAGTTGGTCAGGATGATTGGGGTGGCAGGTAGCCTAGTGGTTAGAGCGTTGGACTAGTAATCAAAAGGTTGCAAGATCAAATCCCTGAGCTGACAAGGTAAAAATCTGTCATTCTGCCCCTGAACTGTTTGTAGGCTGTCATTGAAAATAAGAATTTGTTCTTAACTGACTTGTCTAGTTAAAATAAAGGGTATAAAATAAATGCTTTTTAAAATATCTAAGAGGGTGCCCATGGTTACAGATTTAGGGTTGTACCTGGTAAGTTCCTTGATCATTTTTGTGAGATTGAGGGCATCTAGCTTAGATTGTAGGACAGCCGGGGTGTTAAGCATATCCCAGTTTAGGTCACCTAACAGTACGACCTCTGAAGATAGATGGGGGGCAATAAATTCACATATGGTGTCCAAGCGGCAACGGTGAGAGACTTGTTTCTGGAAAGGTGGAATTTTAAAAGTAGAAGTGTAACGCTCGTCGGAAGGATGAGACCAAGGTGCAGCGTGGTACGTGTTCATGCTTCTTTATTAAAACCGAACAAAACAACAACGAACGTCACGTTCTGAAGGCTACACAGAGCTAACAAAAACAACATCCCACAACCTAAGGTGGCAAAACATGCTGCCTAAGTATGATTCCCAATCAGAGACAACAATAGACAGCTGTCCCTGATTGAGAACCATACCCGGCCAAAACATAGAAATAAAGAACATAGAATGCCCACCCAAATCACACCCTGACCAAACCAAATAGAGACATAAAAAGGCTCTCTAAGGTCAGGGCGTGACAAGAAGCTCGAATTGTTTGGGCATAGACCTGGATAGTATGACAGAACTCTGCAGGCTATCTCTGCAGTGGATTGCAACTCTGCCCCCTTTGGCAGTTCTATCTTGTCGGAAAATGTTGTAGTTGGGGATGGACATTTCTGAATTTTTGGTGGCCTTCCTAAGCCAGGATTCAGACACGGCTAGGACATCAGGGTTGGTGGAGTGTGCTAAAGCAGTTAATAAAACAAACTTAGGGAGGAGGCTTCTAATGTTAACATGCATGAAACCAAGACTTTTATGGTTACAGAAGTCAACAAATGAGAGCACCTGGGGACTGGGAGTGGTGCTAGGGGCTGCAGGGCCTGGGTTAACCTCTACATCACCAGAGGAACAGAGGAGGAGTAGGATAAGGGTACGCCTAAAGGCTATAAGAACTGGTCATTTAGTGCGTTCGGAACACATAAGGGCACACCAATGTTAACTTTTATTTATGTTACAGCGGACTTAACATTCCTATGCAAACTAGGACTAGGCAGCATATCCTTGTGTAACGTTGCCCCAGGCACTTGACCTTGACCACGACCGTAAAATTAGATCAAAATCCCAAATTAAGCAAACAATGCAAAGTGGACCACACTGATGATATGAAGATTGCTTGAAAAATCTATATTTGGTGAATGTATTCATTCATGACAATGGAATATTCCTTTAAAAGAAATACTACCTTGGCCTACCAAGAGTTGCTGAATATTTTCTCAACTAACTTTGACAGTTCAGCTTGAAAATAACAAATCAGCAGGTGGCACATGTACCTTGGATACAAACTAGAGCTCGGCTGCATCTCCTTGTGTGCAAAATTGTAGTCAGTAATGTAACGGTAATGTAACTCACATTTTATCTTCGCAGACGATGGGGAGGAAGGAGGAGTGGCAAAGGGGTAAAAGGCTCGGGGATGGGTGGGTATCATAAGAATGTTTCCAATATTAGCCTTGTCCTGGCTTTAAAAATAGAGCTTCATCACATGGAATCAATAATGCCACTTAGAAGTGACAGAGTGTGTGTTGGCGGCAAGGACCCTCCGTGGATTAGCGCTCTCTGTGCTTGGTAATCACTGCCACATTTGGATGGCAACACCACTAGCGGTCGGTCGTCAAAAAGGCCTGTGGGGAACTCCAGTGCACAAAGCCTATACAAATAATGTTGTTGGGCCTTTGCAGATGTAAGATCTTAATTTCATCACCCTGTTGCAGGAGAAATTAAGATCTGTATCTTCATTCAATGATCATATTCCATTTGACTGGCATAATTGATGCTAGAACTGTCAAGGTTAGGTCATTTTCAATTTCATTCATTTGCAAATATCTTTGCATACATACATCCATTTCCAAAAATCACATGATACTTTATTCATAGCATTTGCATTTGTCCATTTACAGTTTGCACTAAAATAGTTAGTAACACATCAATGACAGTCAAAAACCATAGACTGAAGAAAAAAACATCATGGTGAAGTTATAGATGATGATCAAAAACCAGGTAATATCCTCAAAATACACACTGCCTTGTTTTCTCTACAATATTAAAATATAGCAGATGTTGCCTGGGAGAGCTTAGTGTGTACATATTGTAACTTTTCCAACCACATCATGAGATACCCACTAGGTCCTAGGACTTTCTCGGAACTAGCCACTACAAATCTTCCCCTGCGATGCTCAGTCAGGGACCAATATAGATCCAAGATAGAGATATCGCATGTCCGATAAACTCGAGGGACAGGCTGTCCCCTGGACGCACTGCGGCTCATTTTAGTGACACGCTCTCTGAACCAGGCCCTCCACCAGTGTCTAGTTTAGATCAACTGCATGCTAAAGCCAGCATTGTACTGTTGCATCACCTATAGGCAAGTATCTCACTTATAGCTAGTGTCTCACCTCACCCTCATCTTATGGTTCAAATTCCCCTGTATATAATTTTATTAAAGCAGTGTCAGGTACCAACTGAATATCCTACATTATAAGTTACATTAATACTTCACTCTGAACTTATATTTACAATTACTTATTCTGACCCCAAGGTCTTCACCTATAATAACTAGTCTAGAGCGCATCAGTGGGCAACATCTAGGCCAACTCATTTTTGCAGACTGCCCTACTCAGTGGTTGTCACTAGTTACCAGAGCCACAAAGTCAAAATTGTCTGTGTCGTAAAAATATGACAACAAAAATGTAATTTAAGTTTAGGGTTAGGCATAAGGTTAGCAGTGTGTTTATGGTTATGGATAAGGTTAGGGTTCAAATCAGATTTTAAAAAGATAAATTGTAGAAATGGGTGGGGTTTAGCCATAATTATGACTTTGTGGCTGTGGTAACTAGTGGCAGCAGCTCAGCCTGATGTGATGTACAAGATTGCTATCTGCTGGCTATTTAGTGTCCCTACAAGTTCATTCAGTTTAATATTTAGACAAATGTGGCCTACATGCTGAGATAACATGATATTACATCATAATAGTAGTAGAAGAAGAAAATGGACTACTTAAAAATGTATACAGCCTCAATGGCGCTGCCCTTCCGGTCACAGAAGCTATTATGGGACAGATCACCGTTGCCATACATCTCTATGGGTCGCTTGTACTTTCACGCACGGCGACGGGCGAGTGGCGACGGCTGTTTTAATGTGCTGATTCGATTATGCTGAGCCGCGGGGCACCGGGCATATGTCCATCTCGTCATCGGGCAAAAGCGGGGAACAGTACTCGGTCATTTTGTCAACAAGGCTGCATGATGCATCATCCAGAAACAACCAACATATATTTTTCCATTCAATACATTTTAGAATTGTCTAACTCGTTTTTATTGGGAAGGCAGATAAAGCTTCCCTATCATATCTAAAAATCTAAAAATGTCAAACAGAAAACCGAAGAAAATAAACAACAATGACAAATGGTTTGATGAAGAATGCAAAAACCTAAGAAAGAAATTGAGAAACCTGTCCAACCAAAAACATAGAGACCCAGAAAACATAGAGACCCAGTCTATGCCTTCACTATGGTGAATCACAAAACCAATACAGAAATACACTACAGAAAAAGAAGGAACAGCATGTCAGAAATCAGCTCAATGTAACTGACGAATCCATAGACTAATCACTTCTGGGAAAATTGGAAAACACTAAACAAACAACACAAATAATTATCTATCCAAAATGGAGATGTATGGGTTAACCACTTCTCCAAACTTTTTGGCTCTATAACAAAGAACAAACAGCAAAAACATATACATGATCAAATACAAATCTTAGAATCAACTATTAAAGACTACCAAAACCCACTGGATTATCCAATTACCTTGAATGAACTACAGGACAAAAAAAAAAAAAAAAACTGCAACCCAAAAAGGCCTGTGGTGTTGATGGTATCCTCAATGAAATGATCAAATATACAGACAACAAATTCCAATTGGCTATACTTAAACTCTTTAACATCATCCTCAGCTGTGGCATCTTCCCCAATATTTGGAACCAAGGACTGATCACCCCAATCCACAAAAGTGGAGCCAAATTTGACACCAATAACTACCGTGGGATATGAGTCAACAGCAACTTTGGGAAAATCCTCTGCATTATCATTAACAGTAGACTCGTACATTTCCTCAGTGAAAACAATGTACTGAGCAAATGTCAAATTGGCTTTTTACCATATTATCACCCTACACACCCTAATTGACAAACAAACCAACCAAAACAAAGGCAAAGTCTTCTCATGCTTTGTTGATTTCAAAAAAGCCTTTGACTCAATTTGGCACGAGGGTCTCCTATACAAATTGATGGAAAGTGGTGTTGGGGGAAAAACATACGACATTATAAAATCCATGTACTGTACACAAACAACAAGTGTGCGGTTAAAATGGGCAAAAAACACACATTTCTTCCCACAGGGCCGTGGGGTGAGACAGGGATACAGCTTAAGTCCCACCCTCTTCAACATATATATCAACAAATTGGCGAGAGCACTAGAACAGTCTGCAGCACCCAGCCTCACCCTACTAGAATCTGAAGTCAAATGTCTACTGTTTGCTGATGATCTGGTGCTTCTGTCACCAACCAAGGAGGGCCTAGAGCAGCACCTAGATTTTTTGCACAGATTCTGCCAGACCTGGGCAATGACAGTAAATCTCAGTAGGACCAAAATAATGGTGTTCCAAAAAAAGGTCCAGTCGCCAGGACCACAAATACAAATTCCATCAAGACACCGTTGCCCGAGAGCACACAAAAACGATACATACCTTGGCCTAAACATCAGCGCCACAGGTAGCTTCCACAAAGCTGTGAACGATCTGAGAGACAAGGCAAGAAGGGCCTTCAATGCCATCAAAAGGAGCATAAAATTTGACATACCAATTAGGATCTGGCTAAAGATACTTGAATTAGTTATAGAAACCCATTGCCCTTTATGGTTGAGGTCTGGGGTCCGCTCACCAACCAAGAATTTACAAAATGGGACAAACACCAAATTGAGACTCTGCATGCAGAATTCAGCAAAAATATCCTCAGTGTACAACGTAAAACACCAAATAATGCATACAGAGCAGAATTAGGCCCCAGGTCAGCAACAACACAATTAGACCAAACCAAATCATGAGAAAACAAAAAGATAATTACTTGACACATTGGAAAGAATTAACAAAAAAGTGAGCAAACTAGAATGCTATTTGGCCCTAAAGAGAGAGTACAGTGGCAGAATACCTGACCACTGTGACTGACCCAAACTTAAGGAAAGCTTTGACAATGTACAGACTCAGTGAGCATAGCCTTGCTATTGAGAAAGGCCGCCGTAGGCAGACCAGGCTCTCAATAGAAGACAGGCTATGTGCACACTGCCCACAAAATGAGGTGGAAACTGAGCTGCACTACCTAACCTCCTGCCAAACGTATGACCATATTAGAGACGCATATTTCCCTCAGAATACACAGATCCACAAAGAATTTGAAAACAAACCAGATTTTGATAAACTCCCATATCTACTGGGTGAAATACCAGTGTGCCATCATAGCAGCAGGATGTGTGACCTGTTGCTACAAGAAAAGGGCAACAAGTGAAGAACAAACACCATTGTAAATACAATCCATATTTATGTTTATTTTCCCTTTTGTACTTTAACCATTTGCACATCATTACAAAGATTCCAAGAACACAGGATGAGATGTTACTATCCTTTGTGCAAGCACTTCCAAGAGTTCATGAACAGTGAGACTGGTGAAATTTGGGGAGCGCATCGTCAGTAGTGTACCTTTGGTTCCTAGGGTGTTTCGGCCTTTCACACTATACACCCTCCCCAAAGGCGGCCAGCGACAGGGTGATCAATCCTACGCTTGCGTCCCATTCCCAATTAGTCATAGGAGTTGCCTTGTTGTTGATAGCCAACATCCCATGGGACTATGCATGGCAGGGGCGTCTTCCTCCCTGAGTCAAGCATTGTTGACCGCATACCTCCTGGCCCTCTCATTTCGGGGCCCAGCTGGGGTCTTTCCTCTTCATCCAGAGCCATTGACTGCTGCCTTCTGCCGCCTCTGATACAGCTTTGATTGCCGAACGCTGGCTCTGGCCCTTAATTCCCAGGTCTCTAAGCAGTCTGGTTGTAGATGTTGCCACAAAACCTCTGCAGCCCACCTCCACTGGTCGGACTTCTGTGTTCCAGCCATGATGCCGTGCTTCGGCAGCTAGATTGGCATAGCGCAGATGTTTCCGCTCATAAGCCTCATCTACTGAGTCCTCCCAGGGTACTGTGAGCTCAATGATGAAGACCTTCTTGAGCGAATGGGACCAGAGCACCATGTCAGGTCTTAGGGTGGTGGTTGCGATCTCCGGAGGAAACACAAGTTGCCGGCCAATGTCAGCTAGCATTTTCCAGTCTCGGGCCAAGCGCAGCTGGTCTCGCTCTAAAGGTGTAGAGCCGCTCTTCGGTGGTTTGGCCCCTTCGCGGACAAAGGTCGTCCGTAAGTGTTGTGATGCTGCTGGGGGTGGTAGGGAGTTGGTGGCAGCTCGCTTGTCCTCCAGGGCGGATGCAAGGTTTTTAAGGACTTGGTTGTGACGCCAAGTGTAGCGTCCTTGGGTGAGGCTTGTTTTACACCCTGTGAGAATGTGCCTGAGGTTGGCTGGCATGGAACAGAGGGCACAGTCCGGATCTTCACCATACCATTGGTGAAGATTAACTGGTGTTGGAAGGACGTCATATGTTGCTCTGATGGAAAAGCTCAACCGCCTCGCTTCCATGGCCCACAGATCCTTCCAGCTGATCTTCCTCTTCTCCACACTGTCCCATCGAGTCCATTGTCCCTGTTTGGCAAGAGAGACTGCCTTGGCCCACCTTGCAGCCTCCTCCTGATGGCGTACTTCCTGCACTACCATCTTCCGCCGCTCTGGTGCAGTGGCCTTACTCCAAGCAGCACGGCTAGTTAGCCCAAGGCCTCCTCTCCCTTGCTGAACATGACCCACAATGTCAGCATGTCTGAGGGCTGCTGTTGCCTCCTGGACTGCTTTTCCTGGCCTCCATTTGCGCCCAGTTGCCAAGGTCGGCGCGTTGTTGCTCACCACTGGGTCTCGAGATTCATTCAGTGTCATCTGGAGCCTGGTTTTTGCACACTTGAATTCCTCTGTTAGACTGGTGAGGGGCAGCTTGAGGACACCATCTCCATAGAGGCCTATGGTGGTAAGGCATCGTGGAACTCCGAGCCACTTCTTTAAGTAGCCTGTGACTCCTCTTTCCATCTTCTCCACTGTTGAGATTGGAACCTCATACACTGCTAGGGGCCACAACACCCGGGGTAGGAGACCAAACTGCAGACACCAGGCCTTTAACTTTCCAGGTAGCTGGGTGTTGTCGATGGACTGTAGGCTACTACTGATGTCTTTGCGCAGCTGTTGCACCCGGTCTTTGTCCTTCAGGCTTGCATCATACCACCTTCCAAGGCTTTTTACCGGCTGCTCAGACACTGTTGGGATTTGGTCATCTCCGATGAAGAATTTCAGGTCAGAGAGTACTCCCTTCACAATCGAGATGCTGCGTGACTTGGATGGTTTAATCTTCATACGGGCCCAGCTGATGTTCTCCTCGAGTTTTCTGAGCAGTCTCCTGGTGCATGGGACAGTGGTGGTCAATGTTGTAATGTCGTCCATGTAGGCTCTGAGTGGAGGGAGGCGGAAACCAGAGTCGACTCGCTGTCCACCAGCAACCCATTTTGAGGATCTGATGATAACCTCCATTGCCATTATGAATGCCAACGGAGAAATGCTACATCCCGCCATTATACCTACATTCAGGCACTGCCATGAGGTGGTGAACTCTGAGGTGGTGAAGCAGAACTGCAGATCCTTGAAGTACGACTTCACCAGCGTTGTGATGGTGTCCGGTATGTGGAAAAATCTGAAGGCAGACCACAGGAGTTCATGGGGCACAGAGCCAAATGCATTGGCGAGGTCGAGGAAGACTACGTGGAGGTCCCTTTTCTCCACCTTGGCCATTTGGATCTGGTGCCAGATCATGCTGGAGTGTTCCAAGCAGCCAGAGAACCCTGATATGCCTGCCTTCTGTACAGATGTATCGACGTACGCATTCCTTTGCAGGTACTCGGACATCCTCTGGGCAATGACCCTAAAGAAGATTTTACCCTCGACATTCAGTAAGGAGATTGGGCGGAATTGGCTGATGTTCACTGCATCCTTCTCCTTAGGGATCAGGACCCCACCTGCCCTACGCCACACTTTGGGTATTATCTTCTTCTGCCAAGCTGTTCTCATAAGCCTCCAGAGGACCCTCAGGACGTCTGGTGCATTCTTATACACTTTGTACGGGACTCCATTTGGCCCCGGGGCTGATGCTGTTCTTGCCCGTCGAACTGTGTTTTCCACCTCTTTCCATGTCGGAGGGCTGGTCTCAATATGATGTTCCGGGGGTTCAATGGGTGGGATATCTGATGGGATGGCCAGATGTTCATGTCGCTTTGAGTCAAAGTTTGTTGTTATCAGGTGCTCCTCTAGGTCTTTCTTTGTTGTTTTTAGAGCTCCACTTTTTTCCTTCGTGAAGAGACTTTTAAGGAACTTGAAGGGATCTTTATAGAATCGAGTTCTAGTTTGTTCTTTCTTCCTTCTGCGTTTCCGTAGGTTCTCTGCTCTACGGAGGGATGCCAACCGGGTTTTAATGTCAGCCTGAAGTGCCTCTATGCCCTCCTTTTCCACTTCCGAGGCCTTCTTCCACTGTTTCTTAAGCTGTCTCCTTTCTTGAACGAGGCGCTTGATTTCTTGTTGCCTCCTGGAAACTGGTGGGGATGGAACCTTTCTCCCGCCTTTTGCCTCTTGCACTCCAAAGCTTTCTGCCCCGTACTCATAGATGATGTCCCCCATCCTCTCCAACTTCTTCTCCACTGTGCCTCGAAGTTTCTCAAGGGTCAAGGTAAGGTCAGTATTCACTGCTTCCCACAACTTCTTGTCACTGGCGCCAGGCCACTTCACATACGGTCTGTGCCCTGGTAGTCTCCTCTCGACTGCAGGTCTGGGAGGCTGGGTGAGTTCCACTCCTGTTGTTGGTTCCACCTCAGTTGTTACTTCGGTGCTTGAGTTTACGTCCTCCATGACAGTGGTACTGATGCACTGCAAACTATGGTTTGCGTCCAGTTGCTGTGCTTCATTCGACTGATTTGATCGCTTTCGCAGAAAGTGATCAATGCGAGGCCTCTGTCTCTCTTTACCCAAACACCCCTTCTTCCCCTGGTGGATCCTCAACCCATGGTGTGATGTAACTTTCCTCCAACCACAGACACATACCTGCATCTGTTTGTGGCCCGCTGTTGCAGCGGAACTTGTGACAGTTGCTGTGGTGTTCTCTTGTGCTGTGCTCTCATTACTCGTAGTCGTTTCCGGTCCAGTCGTTACCATGTTGTCAGCCAATGAGTCATCTTCCGCCCCCGCTCTCGCAGACTCTAGGGGTATTCTCGTATGTTGACTTTCTGTAGCTAAAAGCGGGTGTTTCCAACATACTGCGAAGTATGGGAAACTACAGAAATGGGAAGCTACCCCATGACTGTCCCAGTGGGGTCTATTCCCTCCTGTCAGCCGTCTCTCTGTGCCGCCACAAGGACTTTCCCCTGTTGTCAGCTGATCTTTCTCAGCAGTCACTGGACTAGTCCAGATATTCAGATTCCAAGAACGTGTATTTATTATGTATTTAAACATAATATGACATTTGAAATGTCTTTATTCATTTGGAACTTCTGAGAGTGTAATGTTTACTGTTCATTTTTATTGTTTGTTTCACTTTTGTATATTATCTACCTCACTTGCTTTGGCAATGTTAACATGTTTCCCATGCCAATAAAGCGCCTTGAAATGAATTCAAGCCTTCCCAATGAAGACAATCACGTTTGAATGGCGAAACACTGAATCCTACTAATTACAACACGCGCGTAAATACTTTACTTTTGAGTCGACCGGGAGGCAGCCCGGTTCTAAATCGAATGCAATCAACATTCAGCCGACGCAAAACACGCCAATACGGGCGCCCGGGCGGGATTAATCGAACCCCCTCATTGACGCACCCTGCAGTGTAAAAACCACCATGGCGCTGTGCAAGAGAGGGGTCCAATGCTGTGTTACAACGATAATACGATGCAGTTATCCATTTCAAGGGATCTCAACCGTGTCGACATACACTCCAATATTAGCCTACTCCAGATTAAGGTACTGAATAACTCGAATGTCACTGGAAGATGGAGAGTAGCTAGCCTACTCGAAATGTTTTGTCGGTAATTGTCGTTGGTTATTCTCTCTTGTCTTTCCAGCTAGGGCTAACAGTGATCATTCTAATGTTGCAAGCACGCGAAATAAACAATGTCGCTAACAGCATTGGCATGCAGCCTTCTCGTCTTAAACGCCGGGCAGTTTCTGGTGGTCGGTACTAACGTTAGCTTCTATAGCCACAAAGGCATAAACTCCGGTCTTCTATATCTAATTAAAATTTGATTTAAAACCTAACCTTAACCACACTGCTAACTTTATGGCTAAGCCTAACCGTATTAAGACCAGAAAGAATATATTTTGTTATGTTTTCATTTAGTTTTTGTGTATGAAATCTGACTTTATGCCTATAGAAGCTAGTGGAAACCATTTTGGTAAGCGAGGGGGGAGTGCCTCGCCATGGGGTTAGAAAACATTTTCTTTAAAGCAAATTTCCTGTAATTCTACACATTTTGCCGTGGGATAACGAGAAAACTGTAAAGCTAATTTCCTGCTTTCTACACGTTTTTCCATGACTTATGCCATGTTATTATGATATGTGATTTTAAAGTGACTAACAAAATCGATTGCTAGGTAAGTTAGTCTAGCCAGCTATCTATAAAATGTCAGCTGACATGGGCTAATTGAGTGACTGTCAGTGACTAACAAGCAGAACGGGCAGTTATGCCGCTTATGCCTGAGAACAGCACTGTTTAAACGGTGACAATGTAACCAAATACATTTGCCTTCCTGTTATATTTTGATTTTTTTCCCCCCTGCGGCAGGTGCACATGAAAGAGCAAAGACCACTCAGTCAGCAAAGTCATCATATTTCACAACATATAACCACATCCAAATTGATAATTCTTTCCTTGATTTTAGGAGACATTTGTGGGTTAAATCAGTGTCTAGGGATTGAAAGTGAACCTGCAATCCTCCTGCAGGCTAGCACATTATGCTGCATCCAGAGGTTAAGCAGACTATTGTCAACAGAAATCTATTACATTTCCACTGAAACCTTATACGCTTAGGTGTCCTAAACTAAACTCTTCCAGGTTTTCTTCCAGGTTTGCAGGTTTTCCTACTTACAAAGCATGTAGAGGTCTGTAATTTGTATCATAGGTACACTTCAACTACGAGAGAAGGAATCTAAAACAAAAATCCAGCAAATCACATTGTATGATTTTTTTAAAGTAATACATTTGCATTTTATTGCATGACGTAAGTATTTGATCACCTACCAACCAGTAAGAATTCCAGCTCTCACAGACCTGTTAGTTTTTCTTTAAGAAGCCCTCCTGTTCTCCACTCATTACCTGTATTAACTGCACCTGTTTGAACTCGTTACCTGTATAAAAGACACCTGTCCACACACTCAATCAAACAGACTCCAACCTCTCCACAATGGCCAAGACTAGAGAGCTGTGTAAGGACATCAGGGATAAAATTGTAGGCCTGCACAAGGATGGGATGGGCTACAGGACAATAGGCAAGCAGCTTGGTGAGAAGGCAACAACTGTTGGCGCAATTATTAGAAAATGGAAGAAGTTCAAGATGACGGTCAATCACCCTCGGTCTGGGGCTCCATGCAAGATCTCACCTCGTGGGGCATCAATGATCATGAGGAAGGTGAGGGATCAGCCCAGAACTACACGGCAGGACCTGGTCAATGACCTGAAGAGAGCTGGGACCACAGTCTCAAAGAGAACCATTAGTAACACACTACGCCGTCATGGATGAGAATCCTGCAGCGCACGCAAGGTCCCCCTGCTCAAGCCAGCACATGTCCAGGCCCGTCTGAAGTTTGCCAATGACCATCTTGATGATCCAGAGGAGGAATGGGAGAAGGTCATGTGGTCTGATGAGACAAAAATAGAGCTTTTTGGTCTAAACTCCACTCGCCGTGTTTGGAAGAAGAAGGATGAGTACAACCCCAAGAACACCATCCCAACCGTGAAGCATGGAGGTGGAAACATCATTCTTTTGGGATGCTTTTCTGCAAAGGGGACAGGACGACTGCACCGTATTGAGGGGAGGATGGATGGGGCCATGTATCACGAGATCTTGGCCAACAACTTTCTTCCCTCAGTAAGAGCATTGAAGATGGGCCGTGGCTGGGTCTTCCAGCATGACAACGACCCGAAACACACAGCCAGAGCAACTAAGGAGTGGCTCCGTAAGAAGCATCTCAAGGTCCTGGAGTGGCCTAGCCAGTCTCCAGACCTGAACCCAATAGAAAATCTTTGGAGGGAGCTGAAAGTCCGTATTGCCCAGCGACAGCCCCGAAACCTGAAGGATCTGGAGGAGGGGGCCAAAATCCCTGCTGCAGTGTGTGCAAACCTGGTCAAGAACTACAGGAAACGTATATCTCTAATTGCAAACAAAGGTTTCTGTACCAAATATTAAGTTCTGCTTTTCTGATGTATCAAATACTTATGTCATGCAATAAAATGCAAGTTAATTACTTAAAAATCATACAATGTGATTTGCTGGATTTGTTTTAGATTCCGTCTCTCAGTTGAAGTGTACCTATGATAAAAATTACAGACCTCTAAATGCTTTGTAAGTAGGAAAACCTGCAAAATCGGCAGTGTATCAAATACTTGTTCTCCCCACTGTATACAAAAACATAATCTTGAAACCCAGAACCAAATTATTTTATGAACACTGGGATGATGGGGGGAGAGACTAACAAAAACACAATGTCACAAGGTGTTTTTAATGTAATTTGTCTCTAAATCTGATATCCCTCTCTCTTGTATAGTGTATTATCCTGCAGGCACTACTCGTTATCTCAGGGCAGACGAGGCATATTTCAGAGAGCCAGTGAGAGGTATGAGAAATTCCTTGAACATCGATTCCCCCGCCTCTACATCCTTTATACCACCTTTGTGAAAGGTAAGTACCCCCTAACCAAAACAACACCCTCTAATGCCTAACTGACAACTTCTCATGGGCAGCTCCAGGGAGGGGTTTGACGGTGCTGAAGCCCCCTCAAGAACAGGCTTAGCACCCCCGAGAAATAATGTATTATTGCTTACATGCATAGGTTGCAAGCAACCCTACGCAACAGCCAAGCTACTTCTTAGTTATCTCAGTGCAACTTCTCCATAGACAGTCTACAGCTGTAACATTTTCCTGTTGGAATTGGATAGCCCCTTTCCTGCTAGATTGTGCTGCCCAAAGTGTATTTGTGTTTTTCTTTGAGGCAATACCATGAAGCATTTTTGCAATATGTTTTTGTGTTCAGGATTTCAGCTCATGGTACACGATGTGAGGGAAACGAAGAGGATAAGGATGAAAATGCTCACTCAAGATGTTTCACTCAAAGAGCTGCCCTACCGTGAGATGGAGACCATCATTCTGGTCAGTGAGTCACACTTTGCAGTTCCACCCTTGCAGCCATACATTTTGTGCAGTAGACACATTGTCTGTGTCCCAAATGGCACTGTATCCCCTACATAGTGCACTACTTTTGACTAGGGCCTCTAGCCAAAAGTAGTTAACTATAGGGAATATGGTGCCATTTGGGATGTACATGTCATAGAGGCAGTTTTATGACTGTCATAAACTCTACAGCAGAGAACGTGATAAAATATTCAAATGTAATGCTCTCTTTCTGTTTGTACCTCTTTCGCTATCTTTTTCTTGCAGTTTCGCAAAGACATGATAAAAGCCATTCCACTGGTGATAATATCTATCCCGCCTTTTGCCATCATTTTGGTTTTCACTCTTATGTGAGTTGTTGTGAATCAACCAACCTGATATTGACAATCATTTGCTAACAGTTTTAAGAGACTGATTGAAAAGAGTGCAAATTAAGTCCATTTAGGGGAGTCATGCATGCTTCCAAAATGCCTTTTTTTGGGGGGGGGGGGGGTATTAAATGAGTGGTGAATGATGGGTTACCTCCAACCCCTAATCTGATATGTGTCCCCTCTCCTCCGTAGGTGCCTGTTTCCTAGGCAGCTCCTGATTCGTCACCTGTGGACTCCGCAGCAGCAGCAGGACTTCCAGAGGTTGTACCACGAGCAGAGATGCCGATACCGTGAGAACATCCTGAAGGGTGTGGCCTGGTCAATACCTCACATCAAAGAGTGGACCCTCCGCAGCCATCTGCTTACTCTTATCAGCAAGGTTAATCATTTAGCTCTTTAAACTCTGAGCATGTTTGTTAATTTAACACGGACATTTCAAACAGTTGCCATGCATTTATTTTATTCTAGGTAATTTTACCTATACTGTAGGTAATGATTCATCACAATTTTGAAATGCATAACCAGACTGTCAGTGTATGTAAATATTACAGATCATCTAAGGGTTATCCCAGCTATAGAATTCTGTGTTTACTAATTATCATTACATAGATGATCAGTGAGAAATTGTGTTAATGGCTAAAGGGAAAGGTCCACACCCATATCATGCTAATAATACAGTGTGATAACTTCTCACACCAGTGATTGGTTGAGGCCTTTTGTGTTATGAAAGAGTACAAGACTGTAAGTGGGTGTTTTTTGTGTAGAGAATGCAGTTGAACCTGTCCTGCCTGGTCCAGTTGGTGTGTATCTGCAGAATGGGAGGGGTGATTTGAAATGTTTGTTATGCAGGTGCAGAGTGGGGCTCACCCCAGTGTGAAAGACATCAGTGCAGTGAGAGGCGTGTTTTCCGGACAACCACTGGGATTAACAGGCATGGACTCTGGTCACATGGTAAGGATTTTTGGTGTTTATTTCAGTGGGCCTCTGCTTGTAAAGAGCATCGCATTTCATATAGTTATGCAATTGTGTTTTATAAGAAACTTGGAGAGAGCAGATTAGGAGAGTGAGGGTCATTCCTGTATAAAAATAGTTTTGTTTCATCTGTGTTTGGTCTTGGGTTTCACAATATGCTTCAGGTTATTTTAACCCTTTTTGATTTGTTTGGGGATTCAATTCACATGGATGATTCATCTGACAGGTGTCTTTCTCACGCTTTCTCCCCATTTATTCCTCTCTACACTTCTCTTTCTTTCCTGATCTTTATTTTTCCCCATGCTTCCTCTTCCCATTTCTTTCCCCCTTCCTATATTCTTATCCTCTTCTAATTCCATTGTTCCCTCAGAGGCTGCTGTGCTCCCACCTCTTGCTGAACCCCTGGCTCCCTGGGTTCCTGCTCCGGCGACGGCTGAGGGTCAAAGCCCTGGACCTGCTTTACTTGGATCAGGCTCTAGACACACTGGGACAGGGCCAACTCACTGACTCAGAGATTAGAGAGGTCAGGTTCCCCACAACACCTTCATATAATCCCATCTCAAGACTGCCATTTATAGATCTAAATAAAGTCAACACGGTACTCCCTCTATACAAATGGGTTGCAATGGAATAGCAAGTGACAATCAGAGAAGTCAGGGGTCTCAACACTGTCATTTTTAGATAGAAATCAATAAGCAAATGCCTTTACCCAAAGCAGAATTTGTATTCAGTAGATGTGTCCGATGCAGTAAGCAAACCTACAACTCCGGTGTAGCACTATGTTCTAAATAAGAGAGCAGTTGGAACTGCTAGCTGATCCTCCGGTGTATGGTTTATGGCACAAAAAATAAACATACATAATCTTTGGTAAATCAGAATTGCAAATTTACAAGGGAAATGTTTTATCTTAAGCGTGATACACTGCTTCTCTTCCTCCCTCTTCCCCAGGCCTGCTATCTGCGGGGTCTCAATCCCAGTAGCCTCACCACTAGCCAGTGTCGAGAGTGGCTCCTCCAGTGGCTTCAGCTGTCTACCCAGCTCACAGGTCTGACACGTTTTACTTACAGGCAGACTTGGGTTCAAATACTATTTTAAATAATTTCATATATTTGGGGTTCTCAATTGAGCTTGCCTGGCGCGATGGAACCAATAGAATTGTCGCTAAAGTGCAAACCCCTCCCGTGGCACGCAAGGCGGGCTAAAGCAATCACTCAAATATATTTGAAAGATTTCAAAAAGTATTTGAACCCAGATCTGTTTTACACACCGGGGATTGCTTGTTGTCATATTTATGACAGCTTGGTTCACAATGCCAGTTTGCTCTATACACTACTTTTATCATGGCACATCCTGGCTTTCACAGTGCACCTGCTCTACAGCATTATGCTATTGACTTGGGCCCGGTTTCCCGATAGCGATGGAACCTAGGCCTATGAGGGTTTTAAAGATGCATCGTTCCTACAACAGCCGAAGATGTAACATGCGTTTCCCAAAACACTGCGCAGAAAGAACGTTCGTTGGAGCATGTGTCGATAATGATAGGATCGAAAGACCGTGCTTCTCTCAGACCGTGCTTCTCTAAGACCAGCTATCTCCATTAAAATATAACCTTAACATTGCAATTATTCCACAATAATGATGACGGATCAGCTCCTAGAGAGAGACCACTTATATGGTTGCAAATATTGAGGCAGCTTATTTTTATGCTTACCCTGTAATAATGTACTATATCACAGATTTGGCACTTTTGTTACATACTTCAAAAATGTTTTTTACAGTGTAGCCTACAATTTGCAAAAAATAACTCAAATGACTGAACATTATATTTCAGTCATATTGAAATCAATATATTGGCCTATGTAGCCTATACTATCTTTTAATGCAGTCGTTTTGATTTGAAGCATCTTTTTATCAAAATTGTATTGGTCACATACTGTGGGGAGAACAAGTATTTGATACACTGCCGATTTTGCAGGTTTTCCTACTTACAAAGCATGTAGAGGTCTGTAATTTTTATCATAGGTACACTTCAACTGTGAGAGACGGAATCTAAAACGAAAATCACATTGTATGATTTTTAAGTAATTATTTTGCATTTTATTGCATGGCATAAGTATTTGATACATCAGAAAAGCAGAACTTAATATTTGGTACAGAAACCTTTGTTTGCAATTAGAGATCATACGTTTCCTGTAGTTCTTGACCAGGTTTGCACACACTGCAGCAGGGATTTTGGCCCCCTCCATACAGACCTTCTCCCGATCCTTCAGGTTTCGGGGCTGTTGCTGGGCAATACAGACTTTCAGCTCCCTCCAAAGATTTTCTATTGGGTTCGGGTCTGGAGACTGGCTAGGCCACTCCAGGACCTTGAGATGCTTCTTACGGAGCCACTCCTTAGTTGCCCTGGCTGTGTGTTTCGGGTCGTTGTCATGCTGGAAGACCCAGCCACGGCCCATCTTCAATGCTCTTACTGAGGGAAGGAGTTTGTTGGCCAAGATCTTGCGATACATGGCCCCATCCATCCTCCCCTCAATACGGTGCAGTCGTCCTGTCCCCTTTGCAGAAAAGCATCCCCAAAGAATGATGTTTCCACCTCCATGCTTCACGGTTGGGGTGGTGTTCTTGGGGTTGTACTCATCCTTCTTCCTCCAAACACGGCGAGTGGAGTTTAGACCAAAAAGCTCTATTTTTGTCTCATCAGACCACATGACCTTCTCCCATTCCTCCTCTGGATCATCCAGATGGTCATTGGTGAACTTCAGACGGGCCTGGACATGCGCTGGCTTGAGCAGGGGGACCTTGCGTGCGCTGCAGGATTTTAATCCATGACGGCGTAGTGTGTTACTAATGGTTTTCTTTGAGACTGTGGTCCCAGCTCTCTTCAGGTCATTGACCAGGTCCTGCCGTGTAGTTCTGGGATGATCCCTCACCTTCCTCATGATCATTGATGCCCCACGAGATGAGATCTTGCATGGAGCCCCAGACCGAGGGTGATTGACTGTCATCTTGAACTTCTTCCATTTTCTAATAATTGCGCCAACAGTTGTTGCCTTCTCACCAAGCTGCTTGCCTATTGTCCTGTAGCCCACCCCAGCCTTGTGCAGGTCTAAAATGTATCCCTGATGTCCTTACACAGCTCTCTGGTCTTGGCCATTGTGGAGAGGTTGGAGTCTGTTTGAGTGTGTGGACAGGTGTCTTTTATACAGGTAACGAGTGGGGAACAGGAGGGCTTCTTAAAGAAAAACTAACAGGTCTGTGAGAGCTGGAATTCTTACTGGTTGGTAGCTGATCAAATACTTATGTCATGCAATAAAATGCAAATTTATTACTTAAAAATCATACAATGTGATTTGCTGGATTTTTGTTTTAGATTCCGTCTCTCACAGTTGAAGTGTACCTATGATAAAAATTACAGACCTCTACATGCTTTGTAAGTAGGAAACACTGCCGATTTTGCAGGTTATCAAATACTTGTTCTCCCCACTGTACGTGTTTAGTAGATGTGGGTGTAGCGAAATGCTCGTTTCTGGCTCCAGCAGTGCAGTAATATCTAACAATACACACAAATCCAAAGTAAAGGAATGGAATCAAGAATATATAAATATTTGGATGAGCAATGTTGGAGCAGCATAGACTAAGATACAGTATATACATATGAGATGATTAATGCAAAATATGTAAACATTATTAAAGTGACCAGTGAATTCAAGTCTGTATATAGGGCAGCAGCCTCTAAGGTGCTACTGATGGCTGTTTAACAGTCTGATGGCTTTGAGATAGAAGCTGTTTTTCAGTCTCTCGGCCCCAGCTTTGATAACCTCGCCTTCTGGATGATAGCGGGGTGAACAGGCAGTGGCTTGGGTGGTTGTTGTCCTTGATTTCTTTTTGGCCTTCCTGTGCTGTAGGTGTCCTGGAGGGCAGGTAGTTTGCCCCCGGTGATGTGTTGGGCAGACCGCACTACCCTCTGGAGAGCCCTGCGGTTGCAGGCGGTGCAGTACCAGGCGGCGATACAGCTCGACAGGATGCTCTCAATTGTGCATCTGTAAAAAAGTTTAAGGATTTTAACCTCTCTAGGGTATGTGAGACGGTAGCGTCCCACCTGGCCAACATCCAGTTAAATTGCAGAGCGCGAAATTCAAAAATACTAAATTCAAATATTTAACATTCTTGAAAATATGTGTTATACATCAAAATAAAGCTTAACTTCTTGTTAATCCAGCCGCCATGTCAGATTTCAAAAAGGCTTTACGGCGAAAGCAAACCATGCGATTATCTGAGGACAGCACCCGGCATAAAAATACATTGAAATCATATTTCAACCAGGCAGGTGTGACACAAATGTCAGAAATAGCAATATAAAAAATGCCTTACCTTTGAGCTTCTTCTGTTGGCACTCAAAGGTCCCAGTTACATTACAAATGGTCCTTTTGTTCGATAATGTCCTTTATATCCATAAAAACTCAGTTTAGCTGGTGCGCTTCAGTCAATAATCCACTCAGTTTCCCTCCATCAAAATGCATACAAAATGAATCCCAAACATTAACGTTAACTTTTCCAAACAAGTCAAACAACGTTTATAATCAAATCTTAGGTATCCTAATACACAAATAAACTATAAAATTTAAGACTGAGAATAGCATGTTCATTACTGGAGATAAATAAGAAAGAACGCGCTTTCTTCCACTCGCTTGGAAACACTACAGCCAAAATGGGAGTCACCTAGAAAAACTACAATTTCTGGGTAATTTTTTCAAAAACCAGCATGAAACTCTTTCTAAAGACTGTTTACATCTAGTGGAAGCCCTAGGAAGTGCAAATTGGGAGGACTTGGGCTTATAATTATAGTACTAGCCCTTGAAAATAGTGGTAAGCTGAATTTGTTTTTTGAGGGATGGTTTGTCCTTGGGGTTTTGCCTGCCATATCAGCTCTTCTGTTATACTCAGACATACTTTTAACAATTTTAGAAACTTTAGTGTTTTCTATCTAAAACTACCAATTATATACATATCCTAGCTTCTGGGCCTGAGTAACAGGCAGTTTACTTTGGGCACGCTTTTCATCCGGGTGTCAAAATACTGCCCCCTAACCCAGAGAGGTTAACTTCTTTGGGAATGGGGGGCAGTACTGAGTAGCTTGGATGAATAAGGTGCCCAGAGTAAACTGCCTGTTACTCAGGTCCAGAAGCTAGAAAACACTAAAGTTTCCAAAACTGTTAAAATGTCTGAGTATAACAGAACTCATATGGCAGGCAAAAACTTGAGAAAAATCCAACCAGGAAGTGGGAAATCTGAGGTTTGTAGTTTTTCAAGTGATTGCCTATCCAGTGGAAATGGGGTCAGATTGCACTTCCTAAGGCTTCCAGTAGATGTCAACAGTCTTTATAAAGTTGTTTCAGGCTTCTATTGTGAAAGGGGAGAGCTGTTTTAACAAGTGGTCAGGCTGAAAGCCTTTAGTTTAGTCTCGGGAGTGGCCGTGAGCGCGATGGTCGTTTCCTTTCTAATGACAACTGAATTGTCCGGTTGGAATATTATTGAAGATTTATGATAAAAACATCCTAAATATTGATTATATACATCGTTTGACATGTTTCTACGAACTTTAATGGAACTTTTTTTACTTTGTCTGGACTTAATACCCCCGCTTTGCATTTGAGTCGTGAACTAAAGGTGCAAACAAAAAGGAGGTATTTGGATATAAAGATGGACTTTATCGAACAAAACAATCATTTATTGTGGAACTGGGATTCCTGGGAGTGCATTCCGATGAAGATCAAAGGTAAATGAATATTTATAACGCTATTTCTGACTTTTGTTGACTCCACAACTTGGCGGGTATCTGTATGGTTTGTTTTGGTGGCTGTGCGCTGTACTCGAATTATCGCATGGTGTGCTTTCGCCGTAAAGCTTTTTTGAATCCTGACACAGCGGTTGCATTAAGGAGAAGTTTATCTTTAAGTGCCAAGCCAAATTTTTTTCAACCTCCTGAGGTTGAAAAGGCGCTGTTGTGCCTTCACCACACTGTCTGTGTGGGTGGATCATTTCAGTTTGTCAGTGATGTATACGCCGAGGAACCTGAAGCTTTCCACCTTCTGTGAATGGGGGGGGGGTGCTCCCTCTGCTGTTTCCTGAAGTCCACGATCAGCTCCTTGGTTTTGTTGACATTGAGTGAGAGGTTATTTTCCTGGCACTACACTCCCAGGGCTATCACCACCTCCCTGTAGGCTGTGTCGTCATTGTTGGTAATCAGGCCTACTACTGTTATCTGCAAACTTGATGATTGCGTTGGAGACGTGCGTGGCCACGCAGTCATGGGTGAACAGGGAGTACAAGAGGGGGGCTGAGCACACACCCTTGTGGGGCACCTGTGTTGAGGATCAGTGAAGTGGAGGTGTTGTTTCCTACCTTTACCACCTGGGGATGGCCCGTCAGGATGTCCAGCACCCAGTTGCACAGGGCAGGGTTCAGACCCAGGGCCCCGAGCTTAATGATGAGCTTGGAGGGTACAATGGTGTTGATTTATAGCACAGCATTCTTACATAGGTATTCCACTTGTCCAGATGGGTTGTGCAGGATACAGTGTGATGCAGATTGCATCGTCTGTGGATCTATTGGTGCGGTAAGCAAATTGAAGTGGGTCTGGGGTGTCAGAGGTGATATGATCCTTGACTAGTCTCAAAGCATTTCATGATGACAGATGTGAAGTTCAGATCAGTTACCTTTGTTCCTGTACCCAAGAAATCAATGTTGGACATCTTGAAGCATGTGGGGACAGCAGACTGGGATAGGGAGAGATTGAATATGTCCGTAAACACAATGGCCAGCAGCCTTGCGAGGGTTAACATGCTTAAATGTCTTACTCACGTCGGCCACGGAGGACAGCCCACAGTCCTTGGTAGAGGGCCGCGTCGGTGGCACTGTTATCCTCAAAGCGGGCAAAGAAGGTATTTGGCTTGTCCGGAATCAAGACGTCGGTGTCCACGACGCAGTAATACATTCGGCATTTGAGGTATTCTAGGTCGGGTGAACAAAAGGACTTGAGTTCCTGTATGTTATCACAATCACACCATGAGTGGTTAATCATGAAACATACACCCCTGCCCTTCTTCCCGGAGAGATACTTATTCCTGTCTGCATAATGAACTGAGAACGCAACTGATTGTACAGGCTCAGACAGTATATCCTGAGAGCCATGTTTCTGTGAAACAGAGTGTTACAATCTGTCTCTCTGGAAGGAAATGCTCTTCAACTTTATTATCCAGAGACTGAACATTAGCGAGTAATGTACTGGGGAAGCGGAGGGTTGTCTGCGCACCTCCTGAGTCGGACTAGAAGTCCACTCCAAATACCTCTTCTCCGCCTGTGTTTTGGATCAGCCTCTGGAATCAGTTCAATTGCCCTGGGGGGTACGAACAAAGTATCCGATTCGGGAAAGTCGTATTCCTGGTCGTAATCCTGGTGAGTTACCGCGGCTCTGATATCCAAAAGTTCTTCCCGGCTGTATGTAATAACACACAAATTAGGGATAATAATGTAAGCAATAACACAAAAAAAACAGTACTGCAAAGTTGCCTAGGAACTGGAAGCACGGCTGCACTATCTGTCGGCGCCATTTTCACAATTGTTACTTGTTTGTAATAATTTCAAAGACATTGGAACTTTGTATTTGTAGGTAACTTCGCTCTTGTTGTCGGTGGTCAGAGACAAACAGCTTTATTCTATGTTTAGTGGATTCCTTCAGTTTATGAAGTGGCGGGGAAGGGCATAAAAAGCATTTAACATCGCACTTAGCTGTTCTACAAGTGGTATAAGGCAGTCTGTAAATAACAAGCGTTTAAGTGTAGCTTGAGTAACGATGGTTTTGGGGAAATAGTCAGGGGATTTAACGATGCTCCTTCAAAAATTCTAATTAACTTAAGTCTAAGATGCTTTTGGGAAACTGGGCCTAGCTATTTACAAAAGAAATGACATGGTAAATATGGTTATTATATAGTAATTACAGATATTACACTTCACAGTTATTGGGGATTAATGAAAAGACTGTCATTATATATTTTTATATAATTTCATAGCTACAATGGTGTTGAATGCTTTGAAGTAGCCTATACCAGAAAGTAGACATTTCATTTCTTTATCACACAAACACCTGAAAGTAATTTTAATGCATTTTTTTACTGTAGTAATGATAGCTTCATTAATATTTAGAAGTGTATACTTCCACAGATGATGCTACGGCCTGTCGAGCTGTGAAAATTATTGAATTTGAAATTAATGTTAATTCTTTATTTTCCAATTGTCACTCATGAATCTCAGATAGTATTCACTATCCTTGTCTTATGGGTCTCTTTCTGTGCTTTCTAGAATCAGAGACATCTCTTCTGCTGCACAACATGGTCCTGCTCTCAGTAAACTACCCCAGCTCCTGACCAGAGGAACAAAAGCATGCAGCAGCAACCAGACTTTATTATATTTATTAATGGCCTTTAGGCGAGAAAGTCAAATGGAACAGTGACAATTGTCATCTCATTTTCTTGGGACAAAGGGATAGAATGATCCAAACTGGTCAATTGTTACCATGTAGAGAATCAATGATTCAGTGCATGGATGACATTGACTTTTACTGTGCTGTATGTCTTTATTCATCTTTATTCGTCTTTATTTATTCAGGAATGAATTGGAAAGAGATGCACTGGATAAAGTGACTCAAAAGAAGAAGCTCGCACACACTCAAACTTTTATTTGGCATACAAACATTTCAGTCTACCAACTGGTGTTCAGCATAGAAGTGGGTTCCCAGATATGCCAATACAGCCCAGCTGTACCTTGCTCTTCCAAAATGTATAAATGTCCTGTGGGGCTGTATATTGATACTTTCAAGGAGATAGTATGGGACATTTTTCCATGTGTTAATGTAAGTGTCCCTTTAGTTAACTTCTTGACTTGGTAAGTATGGTGCATTGTAAAATGATAGTCTGTCAGAACACCAGTCTAAGGTGCAAATTTATATAGGCCTACCATAATAAATTTGAGACATAATAAAAAATGTAAACAAATGTCTCCTTATCTGAATTTATTTATAACAAGCATACCACTGGAAACCATATTGCAACCAAAAGATGCAGGTGCATATTTAGTTTCACCTAATATAAGGTAAATACAAAAAAAAAGCACAGTGTTCATGTGTATGACACTACAAGATCTATAAACCTTTTGTCTGTATCTATGCTCATCAATCTCTGTCTACTTCAAACCCTTGATTCACGAACCAGAGAACAATGTATCAAGTTCTGCTCCAAAGCTCAGCAGTTTTTCTTGGGAAAAGGCTGCTATAGAGAGCAACAGTAATGGGGGTACAGGTTTGAATATCTTCGACTACCCAAAAGAAGGCATGACTGACAAAATATGGGGGATTGGGGGGACAGGTTTGAATATCTTCAACTACCCAAAAGAAGGCATGACTGACAAAATATCCAGAAGAGGGTGCGGTGAGGACAGGAAGAGTAAGGATGCGTATGTGAGGAAATCCGTTTGAGGTGTCAAATGTAGGAGAGGCCAGGAGTGGTCTTATTTTGAATAATTGTATTTCTTAAGAACAGTGGGGCTTAAAAGAATCCAGACAACAGAAGTTGTGTGTTTTGAACTTTAGAGTAGGAGTCATCTCAGGGGTGACGACGGATGTTCAAGTTGAATACCTGAAGAGAATTCCTGGAGTGGTTGGTGCCCAGCATCTGACCCGCTGGGTGAATGGAGAAAAAGAAAATTCGGTCCTGTTTTTTGATAAAGAGCAAATACCTATGCATGTGAGCTTGGTTATGTAAGCGCTTTCGTCCACAAACCACTGCAGTGTAAGAATTGTAAAGGATTTGACCATGTTTCAAGCGTGTGCATACGAACAGAGTATACTGAAGAAAGGTGTGTAGAATGATGACAGTGTTGCAATTGTGGTGAGTTTCATGATCCTGAGTTCCTGGAGTGCCCTGTAAGGGTGAAGGAATTTGAGGTGGCAAAAGTTAGCGGTCAATCAAATCTATGCGAGGTGATTAAAATAATTGAGACAAGTGATGCAGCCGGTAGTAAATGTTTGCTGCCAGACAAAAGATACCCTGTGTGTTAAGGTGCAATATTTTGTGTTCATTGCCACAGTTATAAACTGTACCGCGCAAGTCTCAAAGCAGTTGAAGAAACTATACATTATTGTGGCTGCAGCAGAAAAGTTTTTGGGACTCAAGGAAGACTTGCAAGTGGTACTGGTGCAGGAAGACCTGCCCTCCCAGGTTCTCATTGAGCCTGTGTAGGGATCAGATCTGTTTTTAGTTATTTATTTAGTAAATTTTTTTTTTTTTGGAGGAATCCTGTTTCCATCCCTCATAGTAGGTGGCGGGATGCACATTAAATTGTGTGATCGCCAATATACCATAGAAAAATAAGTGCATGTCATTGCAAAAACCAAGCCGTGAGGTCGAAGGAATGGTCCGTAGAGCTCCTAGACAGGATTGTGTCGAGGCACCGATCTGGGGAAGGGTACCCGAAAAAATTCTGCAGCATTGAAGGTCCCCAAGAACACAGTGGCCGCCTGGCCAAACTGAGCAATCGGGGGAGAAGGGCCTTGGTCAGGGAGGTGACTAAGAACCTTCCAGAAGGACAACCATCTCTGCAGCACTCCACCAATCAGGCCTTTATGGAAGAGTGGCCAGACGGAAGCCACACCTCAGTAAAAGGCACATGACAGCCCACTTGGAGTTTGCCAAAAGGCACCTAAAGGAGTCAGACCATGAGAAACAAGATTCTCTGGTCTGATGAAACCCCAGATTGAACTCTTTGGTCTGAATGCCAAGTGTCACGTCTGGAGGAAACCTGGCACCATCCCTACGGTGAAGCATGGTGGTAGCAGCATCATGCTGTGGGGATTTTTTTCAGCGGCAGGGACTGGGAGACTTAGCAGGATCGAGGCAAAGATGAACTGAGTAAAGTACAGAGAGCACCTTGGAGAAACTGCTCCAGAGCGCTCAGGACCTCAGACTGGGGCGAAGGTTCACCTTCCAACAGGACAACGACCCTAAGCACATAGCCAAGACAATGCAGGAGTGGCTTCGGGACAAGTCTCTGAATGTCATTGAGTGATCCAGCCAGAGCCCGAACATCTCTGGATAGACCTGAAAATAGCTGTGCAGCGACGCTCCCCATCCAACCTGAAAGAGATTGAGAGGATCTGCAGAGAAGAATGGGAGAAACTCCCAAAATACAGGTGTGCTAAGCTTATAGTGTACCCAAGAAGACTCCATGCTGTAATCACTGCCAAAGGTGCTTAGACAAAGTACTAAGTAAAGGGTATGAATACTTACAGTATTTTTTAATACATTTGCAAAAAATCCCAAAACTACTTTTGCATTGTCATTATGGGGTATTGTGTGTAGATTGACGGGGAAAAATATTGAAAGGCTGTAATGTAACAATGTGGAAAAGGTTTACTTTCAGAATGCAATGTAAATACACTGCTCAAAAAAATAAAGAGAACACTTAAACAACACAATGTAACTCCAAGTCAATCACACTTCTGTGAAATCAAACTGTCCACTTAGGAAGCAACACTGATTGACAATAAATTTCACATGCTGTTGTGCAAATTGAATAGACAAAAGGTGGAAATTATAGGCAATTAGTAAGACACCCCCAAAAAAGGAATGGTTCTGCAGGTGGTGACCACACACCACTTCTCAGTTCCTATGCTTCCTGGCTGATGTTTTGGTCACTTTTTAATGCTGGCGGTGCTTTCACTCTAGTGGTAGCATGAGACGGAGTCTACAACCCACACAAGTGGCTCAGGTAGTGCAGTTCATCCAGGATGGCACATCAATGCGAGCTGTGGCAAAAAGGTTTGTTGTGTCTGTCAGCGTAGTGTCCAGAGCATGGAGGCGCTACCAGGAGACAGGCCAGTACATCAGGAGACGTGGAGGAGGCCGTAGGAGGGCAACAACCCAGCAGCAGGACCGCTACCTCCGCCTTTGTGCAAGGAGGTGCACTACCAGAGCCCTGCAAAATGACCTCCAGCAGGCCACAAATGTGCATGTGTCAGCATATGGTCTCACAAGGTGTCTGAGGATCTCATCTTGGTACCTAATGGCAGTCACATGGAGGGCTATGCGGCCCCCCAAAGAAATGCCACCCCACACCATGACTGACCCACCGCCAAACCGGTCATGCTGGAGGATGTTGCAGGCAGCAGAACGTTCTCCACGGCGTCTCCAGACTCTGTCACGTCTGTTACATGTGCTCAGTGTGAACCTGCTTTCATCTGTGAAGAGCACAGGGCGCTAGTGGCGAATTTGCCAATCTTGGTGTTCTCTGGCAAATGCCAAACGTCCTGCACGGTGTTGGGCTGTAAGCACAACCCCCACCTGTGGACGTCGGGCCCTCATACCACCCTCATGGAGTCTGTTTCTGACCGTTTGAGCAGACACATGCACATTTGTGGCCTGCTGGAGGTCATTTTGCAGGGCTCTGGCAGTGCTCCACCTGCTCCTCCTTGCACAAAGGTGGAGGTAGCGGTCCTGCTGCTGGGTTGTTGCCCTCCTACGGCCTCCTCCACGTCTCCTGATGTACTTGCCTGTCTCCTGGTAGCGCCTCCATGCTCTGGACACTACGCTGACAGACACAGCATACCTTCATGCCACAGCTCGCATTGATGTGCCATCCTGGATGAGCTGCACTACCTGAGCCACTTGTGTGGGTTGTAGACTCCGTCTCATGCTACCACTAGAGTGAAAGCACCGCCAGCATTCAAAAGTGACCAAAAACATCAGCCAGGAAGCATAGGAACTGAGAAGTGGTGTGTGGTCACCACCTGCAGAACCATTCCTTTTTTGGGGGTGTCTTACTAATTTTTTGAGCAGTGTACAAAACATTTACATAGACAAAAATATTCTCAACCTCCAGATGAGTATGAGGGGGGATTTTAATTATAATTCTGACAAGCTTGTTTTGCTGGTAGCTTATTCTTTAGATGTTTAGGGCTGCTGGTAAATCCTGATGTGCAGGCATAAAGAAGTGACATTGGACTAGTCTTTAGGGTGTCTATAGTTAGGTTTCCATCCAATTGGCGACAGATTTTCATACCAATATTCTAAAATCTTCATAAAAACAATATACCATTTGAGTTTCCTCTTGAAAGATTTGGCGTCGAACAACATGACAGGGAAGATTTTAATTTTCCTGACATCCATATGCATTCAGATCTGACCTGGCGCAACTAGCGCCATCAATAACGGCGGGATGTTGGTCAAATGAGCCACATTTACGTGTCCTTAAACAGCTATAAGAAATTACAAAAACACTTCCTTGTGTTTTGATGTGTAGTGTATGCTAAACTTCATAGCCTATTTTTTTTCTGCTTTCCTAAACTTTCTTAAAACAATAATTTTCCACCTCACGGGTCAGCTTTCAGAGATTTGAATATTAAATTGTATCAGGGCATTGCATGCATAGACCTTTAGGCTTAGATGTCCACTGTATAATATTAATATTTTAATTGTATACATACTAACTGTATACATACTACCGTTCAAAAGTTTGGGGTCACTTAGAAATGTCCTTGTTTTTGAAAGAAAAGCACTTTTTTTGTCCATTAAAATAACATCAAATTGATCAAAAATACAGTGTAGACATTTAATGTTGTAAATTACTATTGTAGCTGGAAACAGCAGATTTTTTTTTAATAGAATATCTATATAGGCGTACAGAGGCACATTATCAGCAACCATCACTCCTGTGTTCCAATGGCACATTATGTTAGCTAATCCAAATGTATCATTTTAAAAGGCTAATTGATCATTAGAAAACCATTTTGCAATCATGTTAGCACAGCTGACAACTGTTGTTCTGAATTTAAAGAAGCAATAAAACTGTCCGCCTTTAGACTGGAGCATCAGTATTTGTGGGTTCGATTACAGGCTCAAAATGGCCAGAAACTGGCCCTAACCAGAATAGAAAAGATTGGGAGGCTCCGGTGCACAACTGAGCAAGAGGACAGTACATTCGAGATCTAGTTTGAGAAACAGACACCTCACAAGTCCTCAGCTGGCAGCTTCATTAAATAGTACCCGCAAAACACCAGTCTCAACGTCAACAGTGAAGAGGTGACTCCGGTATGCTGGCCTTAGAGTTACCAGCCTCAGAAATTGCAGACCAAATAAATGCTGCAGAGTTCAAATAACAGACACATCTCAACATAAACTTTTTAGAGGATAATGCCTGAATCAGGCCTTCATGGTCAAATTGCTGCAAAGAAACCACTACTAAAGGACATCAATAAGAAGAAGAGACTTGCTTGGGCCAAGAAACACACGCAATGGACATTAGACCAGTGGAAATCTGTCCTTTGGTCTGATGAGTCAAAGTTTGAAATTTTTGGTTCCAATCGCCATGTCGATGGTGAATGGATAATCTCTGCATGTGTAGTTCCCACTATGAAGCACGGCAGAGGAGGTGTGGGGGTGCTTTGCTGGTGACACCGTCAGGGATTTATTTAGAATTCAAGGCACACTTAACCAGCATGGCTACCACAGCATTCTGCAGCTATAAGCCATCCCATCTGGTTTGCGCTTAGTGGGACTATCATTTGTTTTTCAACAGGACAATTACCTAACACACCTCCAGGCTGTGTAAGGGCTATTTGACCAAGAAGGAGAGTGATGGAGTCCTGCATCAGATGACCCGGTCCACACAATCACCCGACCTCAACCCACATGAGGTGGTTTGGGATGAGTTGGACCACAGAGTGAAGGAAAAGCAGCCAACAACTCCTTCAAGACTGTTGGAAAAGCATTCCAGGTGAAGCTGGTTGGGAGAATGCAAAGGGTGGCTACTTTGAAGAGTCTAAAATATTGTCAAGTCTACTCCTGCTCCCCGGCACTCAACATTGCCGGTTTACTAATCACTGGTTCTGACTACCATCATTACGCACACCTGGCACCATCGTTACACACAGCTGTGCCTCATCGTGACACACCTGGACTCCATCACTTCACAGATTACCTCCCCTATATGTCACTCCCTTAGTTCCATTCTCCAGGCAGTATTGGTTGTGTTTCATGTTCAGGCGCTACTCTTGTTTTTGTATCGTTCCATGTTTATAGTATTATTAAACTCACCTCCTGCACTTGCTTCTCGACTCCCAGCATCTCCGTTACAAATATAAAATAGTTTGATTTGTTTTACACTTTTTTGGTTACTACATGATTCCATATGTGTTATTTCATTGTTTTGACGGCTTCACTATTATTCTACAATGCAGAATATAGTAAAAATAAAGAAAAACCTTTGAATGATTAGGTGTGTCCAAACTTTTGACTGGTACTGTATATCAATCTATATAAAAGGTCTATATAAAGGAAGAGAAGCTTAGTCCTAACACCAGAGAGATATGCATTTCTTTGTCAGATGGCTGTTGCGGCTACTATACAGATATAGACGTACAGGAGGCTAATTAGTTCAATTTCGATCCGAATATTTTTTATAAAGATACTCATATAATCTAACAATATAATGCTTAACTCTGGTAGGCCTCAAACAGACTTTCTCACCTCAAATTCAATTGACAGAGTGACGCGACGCACTGCCTTCAGGAAGTTTACCCAGGACACTCCTGACCTGCAAACCAACATTTTATTTCATAATTGGTTAAAGTAAGAGTCAGTTTTAGATGTTGGTTACTGGTTTTACATGCGTATCCTTATCGAGATTCCCTAAAAAACACACCTCTTCGATACAACTACGACCGGATGTAGCTTTTTCGCAGCAGGTTAGGATAATTCGATTCCTAACCTGCTATAAAAAGTAACATACGGTCGTAACTATATCGAAGTTCCGTGTCCTTATCTTATATACTCTGCCTTTTTCCTGCAACAACTCAACTTCTCTGTTGTGCTCCTCTCATTGAAGTTCAAAAATGATCCGGTTAATGGTATTCAAAAGAACAGTTTACGAAGAACAACTTTTCCTGTTCCTGTTTCGGGGTTGATTTTGTTTCACTGGTAGGCTATAATCAACATTAGGACAAGTCCTCTTCTCAATAACGTTACATGAAAGATATGAAAGCGTGTTCAACGTGATTTCCCGTGGTGTCATTGAGAAAGACCACTCGTATGATCGTAAGTTATATTAATCTTCACCTTTGTCAGTTTAAGTGCGTCCACGTCTTGAAAATGCCTGTACCAAAATTATCAGAGTTGACCTTATCTCACAAGAAATTCAATCAATGAAAACAAAGTTTGAAGCTAGGGGAACATGCTTTGTTTTCAACAATTGCAGTATGTTATTTAACATTTAATGGAAAATCAATAGTATATGCAGGTTTTCAAATACAGCTCTAATAAGTTTTCACAATAATCATATACACTTCAACATGTGATTGAAGTGGTAATTTGAAGGCTGGCTGTATCAAACATGAATGAAACTTTTACATTACCTTATTAGAAAGCCTGTATAAGACATACTGTCAATTCCATTACATGTGTATTTTCCTGTTATGTTATGAATGCTTTCTGTTTTATGAAGTGGTATGAGTTCCTGTACAGTTTACAATTCTCGTCACAAATAGAATATGCCTCTTGGAAAAAAACAAATGTGATTTTATTATGCCTGAAATAAAGGCGTTTGATAGGTATCAGTTGTATTTAGTACATTTAGAGCCAGGTATTTTTAGTTATACTGTAAAAAGTGTTCAGTGATTTCTGTGTTTGACTTTGGACATAGACCCCACAGATGTTTTGTATGATAGGGCCCCATTCTCTCCCCTCGACTTGGTTCCCTTTTTCCTTATCACTTCCTTCTTTAGACTCAAGTTGAGGGAGGGAAACTAGACCTTGCACACAACTGACGATAGCATAACATAACAGTATATTACACTCACGGGAGCAGAAGTACCACCTCAACATTTATTTTTTGGACTCAAAGGTGATCATTTTTCATGTACACTGTAATGTACGGGTCTCTTTTTCAATGGCTTTGTAAAGATCCCTATGCTGCTGAGATGGAGGAGGCGTACACAGAGCTGTACAGGGAGTTCCTCCGACTGCGCTCACTATGTCTGAAGCAGGCTGCTCTACTCCAGCAACTCACAGAGACACTGAGGAGACAGCGAGGTCACTCCCATCTCCTTTTTATATGATAAGAAATTATATGCTTCTCATACATGCCTGTTCTGCAGGTTTTTTGTGTTACGATGAATGCCAAAATCTGTGAATTCGGTGCGTACTGTATATACAATATAAATTAATCTAGTAGGCTACAAGACAGTCAAGATGTTGGACAGACTTATAAAATCTGGTTCCTTCCTTAGTAGAAGCCCCTGTTTCTGATGGACAACCCAGCGTAATGGCATCAATCCCAGTCCAGTGCACCCAGGATGGCCTGGGGTCTCTCCCTGCACGGCCAGAACCCCCAATGGTACCAACACACAACCCTGCTGCACACCGTGGCGGTATAGTCCTATCTGGGGCCTTTGGCTCACTCTCTGATCTCCTGGAGGGGGATTTGGGCAGACTACGGCTGGACTTTGCTCATCCAGGGACAGAAAGGAATGAGGTCCTCAAACCCGCCCCCCTCAGGCCTCTGGATCTACCTCGGGGTAATAATGGAGAGGTGGCACCCTCCAGTGTCTCTGGGGACTCGAAGCAAGCAGGTCGATTTTGGGGTGATGATACGACCCGACAAATGTTCCGGGTAGGTTTCTCCCCTTGAATTCATATTTAAATGTTTTATTAGACTTAATCATTTGACTAGTCACCCCCTCCTTAGATGCCCTCGGCGTGTGGCTCCTTCTTGGACAGTGAGTTCCTGAGCCAGAACGGGGGAATGATGCTGATGTCAGAGGTGGCAATGCAGTCTCAGGTGTGTGACTTCTGCAATGCTGTGTTCCCTGGCTACACCACCACCAGGGGGGACTTCCTGCGCCATCTCCACACACACATCAGCTAAAACTCTGGTTCCACGTTGATTCAACATCATCGCATAGATTTTTTGTGGTTGAAATGGCATGGAAACAATGTTGATTCAACAAGTCTTTTCCCAGAGGGTTATTTTGTTGCCACAGTGATCAGTAATTTGCGCCATGGGCCCTGGTCAAAAGTAGTACACTATATCATAGGGTGCTATTTGGGATGCTGCCTTTGTCTTTCACAATCAACGCAGCGATGCAAAAGCACACAGCAGAACTCCTCAACGAGCCACCAGATTGGCAGCTATATCTCCCTATATTTAGTCTGCTATCTCATCATGGTGGTGGGGGTGCGCAGACTCACATGGAGTGAAAAGAGGGTGACATCACAGATATAGGTGAGTCATGCAAGCATCGTTCGTACAGGATTAGCACTCAGCACAGAACTGGAAGGAACAAACAACTTGACGGCGGTGATGATGGTGGTGGTGATATTGGGGGGTGAGTGGGAATGTCTGTTTGGACTTAGTGCTTTTCTATTAGTTCCCTAATTGCTGGCAGCATTCGAATGACAAAGGCTTATTCAGCCTTATCGTACATTTGACTCTTATGCTCCGTCAAAATGGATATCCTCAAAAGAAGTGCAACAAATGGGGCCACAAGATTTTTAAAACAATAAAATAACATTTATTGGGTATTAACAAAATAAATAATTTTCTGTTCAACATAACAAACTGAGGTTGTTTAATGCTTGTGAGGCAGGTGGTTACAGTTTAGGTACCTCATGGTAATAATGTGTGCATCCCAAATTGCATTCTATTTCCTCTATAGAGCACCACCTTTAACCAGAGCCATATGGGCCCTGGTCAAAAGTAGTTCATTATATAGGATATTGAAGGCCTTTTGGGATGCAGAAAATGAAATGTCCTTGATTCACCCTGATTTCTTAATCATCCAAACACCTTTCTTTTCAACATTCATACCCAGTAACATCTGATGATGTTTTCTTAAAAAAAAAAAAAAATATGTTAAATTATCCAAAACTCCGTTGTCAAAGAATTTAGTGTTTTAATATGACATACATACTGTATAAAAAAATAAAACATTGGGAGATGATCATTTGTCATTGTTACCTAAGTAATTGCCTCAAGTAACAGTTATGCAAATGATTGTTGCTTGTAAATTATTGTTGCTTGTTTAAGCCTTAAATTAAATCAAAGAATGTTGAGTTCACCAATAAATCTAATCTAAGGGCTCAATAATATTTACATATTAACATCCAAACCCAGCTCTCCAAGTGAACAGTCTCAGTGGGTGTAAGTGACACTTGCTGCAGTATTGGGAGGAAAAGGCCTCTGAACCTGATTATTGTCTCTGTACACATATTTCTGTTTATCATCTAACTATCAATCGGTCAACACTCGAACGAGTGACACTTTGCAAACCAAGCTTTAACGGCATTGTCATTACAGATACTTATCCTCATCACAAGTCCTTTCTCAGTTACAACCTTTTGATAGAAGGAACAAAAATAGCACCAAAAGTTAGTCATGATATCAACATTTTGCATCCATTGTCCCGGGGGCGGAGTGGGGGAGGAGGGGATTATTGGGATTATGTTCATAGGGGACAAACCTCCCACAGTTGTGTAAGTGTTACTGTAGTCCTGTGGAGATGTGGCTAATGCCCTCGGAGGGTTTGGGCACACTATATACAGAGGTAAAGTTGTAGAGCAACTGTCTCTCAATTTCAGTACTGGAGGGCCGTAGTATTTGCAGGTTTAGGATGTGTTGCCTCTGCCTGAACCACCCGATTCAGCCAATCATGGGTTCTGTCCCAAATAGCACCCTATTCCTGAAATCATGCACAGCTTTTGACCAGGGTTCTGATCAAAAGTAGGGCATTATGTAGGGTGCCATTTAGGATGCACATGATTTAGATTGGAATTATTTATTCCACGTCCCCTCCCCCTTCCCTGTACTACTACTGTTAGTGGTTTAAGTACAGATGGAAAGCCTGCTGAGTTTGGCCCTTTCAGGATTGAAGGTGATGAGAGGCAGGGTTGTTGATGGGTTCTCAGGATGATGAGTGGTTGGTTTCACTACTTTCCCCCTTGGTCCGAGTCATCTTTGGTGCTGCCAGGGCTGCTGCTCCTGCACACTGCTACTGAGCTCCTCCTCTCCGCCTTAGCCTCAAAGTCTTGAATGGGAAAGATGAGGGCTTTTAGCCTATATGCCCCGACTGAGACAATATGATGACAATACATTATTACTCCCCCTGAACCTTTGAGTGCTTGCTATTGTCAACTGTACACCAATTAATGCATGCTAGATTGGTTAGGGTCATAACTTTTACGAGTACTTCACTTACTCAAAGTAATAAAACTGGAAATACAACAACACCATTCAACTATGGTAGCAAACTTTAATATTTGAAATGGAATATTAAATGTCAAGGGTTTTGTCTGACAGAATGAGCCCACCTACAGGCTAATAGGATAACACTGTAGAGGGAGTAGGTGCAGTTAAAGTATAGTCAGAGGAGACGGGTCGTGTTGAGTGAGTGAAACAGAAAAGGAGAAGGAAACCAAGGTGAGTGATAAGAACAAAGGACGACGGAGGGGAAGTGAGAGGGAGACCGACGTCATAGAGAGATGAAATGGTTGTTTTTCCCCCTCTACTTACTTCTTAAGTAGAGGGAGAGGGAGAAAAATAAGCCTGTGCCATTTCCCTGCCCACAGGTTTTTATTTTTGTTCTCTGTCGCTCGGTGAGTCAATGCAACGCCCCTCCAATTACAGCCCACTCCTTCGCCCCCTCTCTCCATCCATCCCGCCCTTCAGCCCACATGCCTAACACACTGTGACGTCAGCCGGTGGCGGAGCGAGGGAGGGGGTCTGTTTCTACCGCCCCACAGCACTTCCTCTCCCCCTCCCGCTATCATTCTCTCTTTCTCCCACTCGATCTCCCTGTATCTTCTCCACCCTGCCTACTGTGACAGCCTAGTGCTACGGCACAGTAGTTTTATTCACATCTGAATGGCTGTACCTTTAACATTTTAATGATGCGTTATAAGATGTGACAGGGTAAAGGGTACAATCATTTGAAGTGTCATAATCAGTTATTTACATACGCTACTAGACCACATGGCAATTTGACTGTATTGACATCCATGTCAATTTTCAGTGTGGTTTGTAGCTGATAGGCTACCTCCTCCCCTCTCTATCCCCCAACTAATTTTCCTTCCTTCTTCTCCAGTCCCAGCTAGTTAGAACTCAGACCTGGCTAGTGGGAGGAATCACAACAGAGATTCTGACTCACTTGGGTTCCTTGAAACAGTCTTTAAATGACGGTAGCAAAACTCTCCGGCCTTTTAGCCCTACCTCAGTTTCTACTTGTTATCAATGTAAACGATACTGGCAACAGGGACAGTATGTTAAAGTGATAGTTCACTTCAAAATTTAAGTTTGTTAAAAAGATTCAGGCCTCGAAAGTGGTTTAATATCAGGATGAGTCAATGTGCCAGTCAATGTCCCACGCCATCTGTTGCGTAGCTCTAGTGAGATTTGGCTGTATGTCTCAATCTCAAATTAATGGGAAAGATAGGCACAGTTTAAAAACAATGAAATGAGACAGTGCATATTTCCTATTCATTTGAGATTGAGACGTAGCCGAATCTACACAACAAATGTTGTGAGACACAGTCATCTCAACATCACAAAAACCTTTTAGGCCTGAAAAATTCAGACTATCACTTTAAGAGTGTTAGTATGATAACTCTTGCATGATAATGTTTGTAAGCCATTATTCAGAAAGTCACCTGTGGTATGTGTCCCCTCTGACCTAAGGCTGACCTTGCCAGCACGGTCATGTGACACCATCCTAGCCAATCGCAGCCCCTCATCCATGAGCGTTTGTTGCATGAGATGGCGATTCCAGTTGGCAGGTATGGAGGTGTCGGTGGGGGGGCGGGGTGATGGAGATTGGTTGCACTGTGAGCCTACGTCTAAGACAGACAAGGTTAGGTGTGAATGCCATTTTGAACCAATCACATATAGCTGCTTCTTGACAAGGCTGAGATTGCGTCCCAAATGGTACCCTATTCCCCATAGACGGTTTGGTTGATTAGCAACAAAACCGACACGTGCGCAACTATGGGGCAAAAAAGATGGGGTTGGCATAGATTGTTGACAAAATGTAAATACATTTTAGTCCCCAAATGTTTATTAAAAACAAATACATTTGCACAATGAGCACTTGTCTCTCAAATACATAGTTACAGTTGTTGATGCCCTAGCTAGCGAATTTTAGCCATATTAGCATAGACATGAGTCAAAACGCCTCAAAAGAATACATGGTATCAATAACAAGATACAAAGAGCTGAAACGAGCCACTTACGATTCCCCATATGGCAGCTTCTTGTCATTGTTGCTAGTTATTTGACTGTGCAGAATCATAACACCACATGGCCTTCTGCCTCATCGATGCTCACACATTTTTTGTGACGATGTCAGCCAACCTGTCTATTGGGCTACGGTCAAAAGTAGTGCACTATATAGGGAATAGGTTGCCATTTGGGACACATATGACACCACAGAAAACATTAACTATTTGGGCTTGATTATAAATGGTGCTTTAAAGTCAGTGGGGCTCTGTGACATTTACAGAAACACATAAAGAATGTCTGGGAATGGAATGTGATTAAGTGACACTGTACAAGATCAGTGCTAAATGTTTTCAACAATTACTGTATATACTGTACATGCTAGACTTACTTGACTTAAGCCGATATAAATGCTAGTGTTACTAAGAAATAATATTTGGATCTGGACACCATACATACCTTGTGTTAGGCTGTCCAGACTCTCTCCTGATAGGCTGTCCTCGTCAGCCCTCTGGGACACGCCCTCTGACCCTTCAACACCATGGAGGGAGGACACACACTCCGACACTATCACCTGAAACACACACACTTAACCATTAAATACACAAAACATCTCAAACACACACTTCCACACTATCACCCGAAACACACACCAAAACGTAATATTGTGTGTATTACAATGCAATTACTACTGAAAAGTACCTATGGTATAAATTGATTTATGAACTGGGTGATTTGAGCCCTGACTGCTGATTGGCTGACAGACGTGGTATATCAGACCATATACCATGGGTATGACAAAACATTTATTTTTACTGCTCTAATTATGTTGGTAACCAGTTTATAATAGCAATAAAGCACCTCGGGGGTTTGTGATATATGGCCATTAAACCACGGCTAAGGGCTGTGTCCAGGCACTTCGCTTTGCGTCATGCCTAAGAACAGCCCTTAGCCATGGTATATTGGCCATATACCACACCTCCTCAGGCCTTATAGATTAAATATTGTAAAGGATTAATTGAATTGTAGCCATGGTATAAATTACAGCATATAAATTATTGCAATTTATTCCCCTTACAGCTCATTCATTGTCTACCAATGCCGTATCCAATAGATTACCAATATTATGTTGACAAAACAGCTTTTGTACACCCACAATAACACATTTAAACAAGAGTGAGATAGAGTTTGGTATAGTTTTACTCTTTCCTGTTAGGGGTTCAGAGACTTTAGCCCACTCACCTCACTTTTTACTCTCTTTTGGGATGGTAAGCTGCAGTCATCTGCACTTGATCTGTAATAAGAGAAGGTATAATAAAGTAAAAAGGCAGTAAAAGAAGAGCAAACCTCTTGTGCAAACTCCAGAATTCAGTTGGTCCTGTTTTGTTCATTAGCAAGTAGTAGCTCACTATATCCAATTACAATATAAAAACTGATGTTGAGTAACCAAACCTCGAGGCTATTTGTGACTAAAAGTAAACACATACATTATTCATTGAGTTTGAAAGATGTTTTTTTGTTATTGATTATATGAGACGCTTGAGTGTTTGAATGTGCTTTAATTTAGTTGGTTACACAGTATGACTTTGTTTTTAAGCTGATGCACTGACTGCAGTGCTGTCTGACTAATAGCATGACCTTGGCTAGGCTTAGCTATGTGTGCTGTGGGAGTTCCCAGCTTTCCCTCTGTTCTATACGCCCACCTCTCTTCGCCCCTATGCTGCCTGCAACCACATAGTAGTTTCTCTATGATCATATCTGGTTGAGAAAAGGAATCATATATTCTCAAGGCAAAGCAGAACATAACATTTGAATTTCTAATATCGTAACTCTCTCTATTTGGGTTTCTTTGTCTGCGTCCCAAATGGCACCCTATTCCCTATGTAGTGCACTACTTTTGACCAGAGCCCATAGGGGATAAAACCTAGTTATAGAGGAAGAGACAGAGGGTGGGATGGTCATCAGATTGGGGTAGGGAAGACCCTAAACTGCGCAGGCTCGTGCCCTTACCTGGCATGCTTGAGTGTGGAGGTGTAGGCGCATTCTCTCGCCACCTGTCTAGCCAATGAGAAGAGCTCTACCCGTCGCAGAAGCAGAGCGTTGTCACGCATACAGAACTGTGCAGCCGCTTCATTGATGATCAGCTGAAAATGAGGAGGACATAAAATAAGGTGAAAGGGGAAAGAGAATGGTAGAATGATATGAACAGCATGATAAAAAGAAAAGGCTCAAGCCTAACACATACCGGTACACAGAGACCTCTAATAGTGGAAACACATGCCCTTACCTCGTGATGTGTGAGCTGCTTGCCCTCCCTCCTCTTGGAGTCGAAGCGGCCGTAGATGAGGCTGTACTTACGGATCTCCTCCTCCTTGGCCACATCCTGGGGTGCCATCTTGAAGATGTGGCCCACCGTCTTGGCCATCTTCTTGTTCATCCTCAGCAGTGTCTTCACCTCTCTGGGGTCCGACCTGGGTAGGGTCCTCAGGAGCCTGTCCACGCTCTCCCCCACTGCCTGCGCCGTCTCCCCATCCAGCTGACCCCCGGGCCAGGCCGAGAGGGCTGCCGGAGAGAGAGATGAGGAGGATGCCGGGGGCGTGGAGGGACCTGGGGGACGAGGGGGGAGCAGAGGTGGGCTGGGCTGCTCCTCGTCCACCCCTGAGGCTGAGGCGCTATTCCCGTCCTGTTCAGGGCTGAGCCAGTGAGGGTCCATTGGGGACAGCTTGTCCCTGTAGTGGGTGTCCTGGGGCTGCGGTGAGGCCTGGGAGCAGGGGCTTCTGGGGCTCCCGCTGTGCATAGGGGTGAGGCATGCCCTGTCCTCTCTGTCACACGGTGACCCCGGCTGCCCGTTGCTCAGGGACTTCCTGAGTCCTCCGGCAGCGGTCCCGCTAGCACCCGTCCCATCAACCTTGAACAGAGGGATTCCCCCCAGGGGCACGTTGGCCAGGGGCTGATTGAAGAGGGCTGGGTTGGCCGCCCAGTCGCGGAGGGCCTTCTGCAGACGGCGCACGTGCAGTGGCTTGGTCGCCATGCCGACCAGCGCCATGATTTCCAAGAACTCGTCCTCTGCAGCCTCACAGAGCTGTTGCACGTCGTCGCCACCCTGCTGGATGAAGGTGTCGTAGTATGCCAGAAGGTTGGCCCTCTGCAGCACCCGGTACAGCTGCAGCTCGCCCAGCGTGCGTGGCAGAGACATGGTGCAGGACTGGAGGTGGGAAAGAAGGAACAGACCGGAGGAGAGTTACTCAAGAGTCTAAGTTTTAATAAATGGCTCATCAATCAATGGTAGGAGTATTGTGTTGTGTGTACAGAATGCTTTATTCATTTGTTTGCTATATGGTATAATCTATATGTATTGTTATTTTGGGTTATGTTTTCTTTGGAATGTTAGCAATTTTCTACCAATCTTTTTGTGGTGTAGTGGTAACTACTGCTGTGATGCTATATCTGGGAACAGATGTCTCATATAAGAACACCTAAAGTCCATATCCATCAGATGTCTTGTATAAGAAGACAATGTCAATATCTTTAATTTTTTTCACCAAAATTACTAAATTAGATACTTATACTCCAATAGCCTACTTTTCCTGATAGTATATTATTATTGGTGATAATCTTTGGCAACATTTCACATGTGGGTGCCCAACCCTCTATACCTCAAATATGCAGGATATGTACACATGGTATTATTGGGGAAATGTAGGCCTACAGTTTAGAAATGCACAATTTTTGATCTCTTATTCAAGTTGTGAGAATTAAAAACAGTTTGTCTATTCTTATGAGACCCGAATTTGATAGTTCATATTACGCACAAAGCGATGGTTACGAAAACAATCATTGAAAAAACTATGACAATAGTATTACGCGCACATCCGTCCAAGCCCAATACCAGACAATACATATATCTATGGAATTACACACGCATGTAAAATTTCAGAATAAAACATTTAAATGACTAATGTAATCTCTTACCTCGTCCACGTCGTCCGACGGCTGAATTGGCAGAGGGGACCCGCGCTCACTGAGTGACGGAGTGGTGTCTCCAGCAACAGAATCCAGTTTTCGCGCAATATGTGCCGCCTCGTAATAGGCTCGATTATGGAATGCTAAAGGTAAATGAGCAAAAGCCTAATGGTTATCTCACTTTTAACCTTGTCGAAAGTCCCATCCAATCCCGTTAAATTGTTATCAATGAAAGGGCTGAGACAAAAAATAATAATAAGAAACGGTGATCAACAGCCTATTGTAAATACCTTAAATTGATTTGTATAATGCTCTCTTTCCCTGTACAATCGTTTTCATTCTCACTTCGGAGTGGCGTTGTCATCAGCTAAATCCCTGAGCATATCGTAACTCGTCTGGATTCGTTAGCAGATATCCTCCCCTGACGAACCGTATTGGTTGCTGGCTGCCTTTTTGCTGGTTGTGTGGGTGCGAGAAACCTGGGGGCGGACTGCAGCACGCCATTTGACCGAAAAAGAGCTTTCCTCTCCCGGTAGAGAGGCGGCTTTCAAATTGGAGATGTGGGAGGCGGGGGCTTGAAAGGCTGAGGTTTGCTTATTAACCCTTTCATTTTCTGATTTTGTCTGCCCACTTCGCAATAAGATGTACCTGTCTAAGCCTATTCAATACAAACTGAGGACCACATAGGCTACCATTCTGGTCAGTCACATAAATGTGTGAGGTTAGCTGTATGATAGCCTATGCTGATAATAGCATAACCTTCGATTTAATTAATCTCCCTTTATTGCACTAGATCAGTTATTTATTGCACTAGATCAGTTATTTATATTGGGTGCTGTTTCACAGATATATCGTGTTGATATACAGCGCAGTCGTGTAAACAGAATGGACATACAGTAATAGCCTTGTGCAGCAGAATCATAAAGTGGGTGGCAAGTGGTGAAGGACTGTTTCCGATCGGTTGGGTAGATTCTCTGCATGACGCATAAGATAGGGGATTCCCCAATGATGCAACAGGCATCACTGTGAATTTGATGTACAGTAGTCCTACAGCGTTGCAGGTTTGTTGTGATAAATAGGCTATCTTAAATTAATTGAACAAAATCCGAAGTTGATTTTGCGTAAATTAATGGCATTTAGGCTCCAACATGTCTGGCCATGATTGTTTTGATTGGTTTAACTTGGGAAGAATTGGTTTAATGGTTTATGTTGAGTAGGCCTATATGTTCACCACAGCTGTGTGATTTTGCACAAAGCACCACTGTCTCTGTGTCCTTCGGGTCACCATGTAGGCGTTGAAGCATGCTGACACGTTCTATCTGCGCCCTCTCAACCAAATAAGCAATCTTTTTTTAAATGTATCAAAAGCTGTGTGTGTGAAAAGAAAGTCTAGATTATTAATGAAAACTAAACTATAGGCTTCACTATTTCTACTAGGCTGAACAATTTTTATTAGGCCTACAGTGCATTCGGAAAGTATTCAGACCCCTTCCCTTTTTCCACGTTTTGTTACCATACATCCTTATTCTAAAATGGATTACATTTTTTCAACCTCTCATCAATCTACACAAAATACTCCATAATGACAAAGCGAAAACAGGTTTTTAGATATTTTTGCTAATTTATAAAAATGTTAAAACAAATACCTTATTTACATAAGTATTCAGACCCTTTGCTATAAGATTTGAAATTGAGCTCAGGTGCATCCTGTTTCCATTGATCATCCTAGAGATGTTTCTACAACTTGATTGGAGTCCACCGGTGGTAAATTCAATTGATTGGACATGATTTGGAAAGGCACACACCTGTCTATATAAGGTCACACAGTTGACAGTGCATGCCATAGAAAAAACCAAGCTATAATATTGAAGGAATTGTCTGTAGAGCTCCGGGACAGGATTGTATCGAGGCCCAGATCTGGGGAAGGGAACCAAAAAATTTCTGCAACATTGAAGGTCCCCAAGAACACAGTGGCCATCTCTTCCTAGAGCTGTCCGCTGAGCAATCGGGGGAGAAGGGCCTTGGTCAGGGAGGTGACAAAGAACCCGATGGTCACTCTGACAGAGCTCTAGAGTTCCTCTGTGGAGATGGGAAAACTTTCCAGAAGGACAACCATCTCTGCAGCACTCCACCAATCAGGCCTTTATGGTAGAGTGGCCAGACGGAAGCCACTCCTCAGTAAAAGGGACATGACAGCCAGCTTGGAGTTTGCCAAAAGGCACCTAAAGGAGTCAGACCATGAGAAACAAGATTCTCTGGTCTGATGAAACCAAGATTGAACTCTTTGGTGGGAATGCCAAGAGTCACATCTGGAGAAAACCTGGAACCATCCCTACGGTGAAGCATGGAGGTGGCAGCATCATACTGTGGGGATATTTTTCAGCGGCAGGGACTGGGAGACTAGTCAGGATCGAGGAAAAGATGAACTGAGCAAAGTACAAAGATATCCTTGATGAAAACTTGCTACAGAGCGCTCAAGACCTAAGACTGGGGCGAAGGTTTACCTTCCAACAGGACAACGACCCTAACCACACAGCTAAGACAACACAGGAGTGGCTTCAGGACAAGTCTCAGAATGATTTTTACATTTTTTTATTTATTTAACCGTTATTTAACTAGGCTAGTCAGTTAAGAACATATTCTTATTTACAATGACAGCCTACCCCGGCCAAACCCAGATGACGCTGAGCCAATTGTGCGCCACCCTATGGGGCTCTCAATCATGGCCGGATGTGATATAGCCTGGATTCGACCCAGGGACTGTAGTGATGCCTCTTGCAATGTCCTTGAGTGGCCCAGCCAGAGCCCGAAATTTAACAGGATCGAACAGCTCTGGAGAGACCTGAAAATAGCTGTGCAGCGATGCTCCCCATCCAACCTGACAGAGCTTGAGAGGATCTGCAGAGAAGAATGGGAGAAACTCCCCAAATACAGGTGTGCCAAGCTTGTAGCATCATACCCAAGAGGACTTAAGGCTGTAATCGCTGCCAAAGATGCTTCAACAAAGTACTGAGTAAAGGGTCTGAATACATACGTAAATGGTTTATTTAAGGTTTTTATTTTGTAATAAATTTGTAAAAATGTTTAAAAAAAACAAACATTTTTTTCTTTTTCATTATGGGGTATTGTGTGTAGATTGATGAGGAAAAAAACGTTTTAATACATTTTAGAATAAGGCTGTAACGTAACAAAATATGGAAAAAGTCAAGGGGTCTGAATACTTTCCGGATGCACTGTTCACTTAACTAAAATTCTTATAATAGTAGGCCTAATTGGACCAGAGAATTTTGATTTTCTTATGAATAAGAAATAATGATTGCCCTCTTAAAATATCAGATTGACTGTAGGTCAAATAAAGGTGATTCTGAGAGGTCTTCTACTTCTTGGTCTTCTGAGGCAGAGGACATCCATACTGTGTTCAGTCCATCCCACTTCCTTTATATCCATCCAAGGATGTCATGCACCCCAAAAATCTGAGGGGGCAAATGTTACGTGAGGATGGCGGGGGGTGGTTCGGAGGGTGCTAGATCCCCCATCCGTAAATTGGATAATATTTTTTTTTCTTCCCTGAATCAGCTTTTTTTCTGCAATCTAGAGCCATAATCATTATGCTTAATTCTATGTAACAAAAAATGTTATATTTTTCTGTATATCTAAGCAAACCTCTTGAGCTGTCTGTATCCTCCTGACTGGTGGTTCTTTTTTAAAAGAAACTAAATATGCTTCTCTGTATCGCTGCTCAAATCTGGGTAAAATATGAAAGGAATGTGATTATTGTAAAGTACATCTAGTTATTTCTAAAGTCTACCAACCTTGCCAGCAGGCATGCCAGCTAAGATAGTTAGACAAGCTAGATACTCTAACTGATTGATAGCCTAAAATGGCTTCTTGGTAGCTAGTTATGAGGTTGATAGATTGGAAACCCACAGGATAAATCCGAGGGGGCACGTGCTCTCTGTATCCATCTCCAGCCTAACTAACTAGACACTTGGCCCACACAGACTTCTTGCACACACAAACACACACATTCCTTGAGGAACACACAGCATCCAGAATGGGCAGAAATAGGCTAGAGAATGCAATGCATCCAGGGAGTGTGTAGGTGGGTGGAGAAGGCAGACATGAGAGAGTGGATGGTGTTTGAGAGTAGGAAAAAGTGACTGCATGATATCCATGTTTACATTGTTGAATAAACAATTACTTGTTTTGTTAATTCTAGTTTTTTTATTATTATTTCGTTATTAGGCCTAGGCTTCTTGAAGATAATACAATTGTAGACCCATGTAATTGCTTTGATATAAAGAGAAACCTGGTGATTAATGTTACATTCATCCTCTTCTCTTTACATTCAGTGGCCAATAAAAGTTAATTCGGAACGTTTGTGCGTAAATTTGTTCTGGCACGGATAGGGTTAATACAGCGGAAACGAGGTTGTGGTTGGTTTCACTCGGAAGTGAAAAATAGTAAGACAAACAACAAGGACAACGTTAGCCAAGAACATAATAAGAAAACAATTATATTTGAATTAGGAAAAAGAACACACTCTACTAATACAGGATAAATGTTCTTTCTACGAGAAGAACTGATCAGTTTGCCACATTTGGTCATTTTATAGGAGCGACGCTAACGTTACAGGGCTCCAGCTAGTCTACATTGTGTCACCTAATCTTGCCTTCCCTTTTTACGGAAGAGAAAGGTGAGTTGCGTTGGTTGTCATCTTTCCCAATGTTATTCCAGTCAGTGTTAGCAGTCAAATAGCTAAAATAACATTGTCAACAATCCACCGTTAATATTATTAAAATTACATTAGCTAGATAGCTAACGTTATATACGAGCAAACTAATGTTGTAAACTAGTTAGCGTTTTAGCTACGAGACAGCTAGCTATTCGTCTCGAGACAGTTGGTCATTTTGTTCGCGACGGTGACGACATAACTTATTAGCTAGAACCTAACATTGCCCCAACTATCCTCTGATATCCCGTCCCAATCATTTCTTGTAGAATAAATTAATTGCATTTCTAAATAGTTAGCTAGTGCAACTGCTGATAACCAGATGGCTAGCTAAAGAGTTTGGTTTATCTTTTCAAAATGTCGGCGCTGCGGATCAGCTCGTTGAGTGGATATTGTGGTCATCAAATATGACATTATTGCCAATAACATGTTAGAACTTTGACAACAACAACGATTAATGCAGAAGCTCAACATCCCGTTTGATTTCACATTTCGGTGAACTTTAGATTTGACCCCTGGTTCTGGTGCTTGGGAAAGTGAACGTGTTACAGGGAGGCTAATGTTTAAACTTGCTGTCTCCACAGGCAAGAACCAGATACAAGATGAAGCCAGTCGGGTCCAAGGATTGTAACGATTGATCCTTGATTCAATGTCTGTATTGGCGTATCGTACCAAGGACAATGATGCCTGCCATTGCAGTATTATTCAGCCGTCCTTGTCTGACTCTTTGGCCCTGCTGAGGTGTGGTGTCGGAGAAGGTGCGGTCAGTGAGAATGGATCAAGGCCCCCACCTGACATGACATTGGATAATTTTTTGGAACTTTAATCAAGAGACTGGGAGGAATATGGAGAACGAGGTGGCTGAGAGGGAGGTGGAGATGAAGGGAGAGTCATGGACTGTAGAGGCAACTGAGGAGAGTCCTGAAGAGCTGCCCTCAGGTGTTCCTCTCCCATCTTCAACCGCCATGCCCGACCAGTGGGAAGTAGGAGGAGATGAGGAGGAAACTCAACAACCAGTTCCCAATAAGAGCATGACTGACTATATCAAAGTTACCCCTCAGGATATCCAATCCCTAGTCAACCAGGAGGACTCGGAAGATGTAGAAGCAGAGGATTGTGGGATTGCAGAGGACAATGAGGTCTCTCTAAGACAGGAGGGGTTGGAGAGAGAAGGAGATGAGGAGACAGAGGGTGGAGATGAAGAGGAGAGTGGAGGCGGAGGGAAGGAGCCAAGCATAAATGGGGAGTCAGGCTGGAGGAACTCAGGGGCCGGAGGGAGGAGAGTCCGGTCCCGGAACAGCGGAGGAGGGGGGGCAGCCTCGGAGCAAAACACTCAGGCTACATTGTCGTCCTCCTACCTCCCTAAAGGTTCCCTGTCGTCGGGTGGCGGTAGGAACAAGCAGACCCGGAGGCGCAACCACCACCATCAACAGGGCCGGGGCCGGCGGCGGACGGGCACCCAGCTGGCCTTGGCCTTCAGGGAGCTGCTGTCGGAGTCGCTCAGCCCCTGGTGCATCTCCTGCATCCACATGGTGGTGGAGGTCATTGTCACCGTGACCCACCGATGCGGAGTGGCTGTGGAGGTCGGAGGGGTGGCCCTCTACGACCTGGGCTCACGGCTCACTGACGTGCCGGGGATGAAGGCAGATGCCCAACGCGTGCTGGAGAGGGCGAGGTGCGCCGGGGCGGTCCTGGTGGATAAGAGTGTTCGGTTGGTGAAATGGGTCCGGGAGGCCTCCCTAACCTGCTTCGGCCTCTTCTGTGCCGTGGTGCTGCTGGGGTTCCAGTGGGCCCAGTTCACGCTGGTCCGGCTGGGTCGGGGAGAGGGCCCAGCGGTGGTGGACAGCCATGCAGGACTCCAGGGTATGGAGGAGTGTGGCCTCGCTGGTGGAGAGGGTCAGCAGCTGGTTCAGGAGGAGAGCCACCCAGGTGCCCCCCTTCACCCCGGATTCTCCTGGTGGAGCAGGCAGATACCAGCCTGGGAAGGAGCTGGAGAGACTGCTGGCGCTGGCTCAAGTCCCTGAGGAGGAGCTGGACCCTTTTACAGTGCTGGGGGTGGAGGCCCACGCCACTGAAGCTGAGCTAAAGAGGGCCTACAGACAGCTGGCTGTCCAGGTGAGTTTACGGTTGCAATGAGATGTGCGTTACATCTTTTGAGTACATGTGTATAAAAATGTGTGGAATTCATCAAATGGAGAGTGTAGCGATTATAGTCAAACGCAATCCAAAAGCAGTTTTGCACTTGGCTGTGCATGGCTGCATGCATCTTTTTTTTATATCCACAATAGCGGTTGACCGATTAATTGGAATGGCTGATTGATTAGGGCCGATTTCAAGTTTTCATAACAATCGGTAATCGCCATTTTTGGACACCGACCATGGCCGATTACATTGCACTCCACGAGGAGACTGCGTGGCAGGCTGATTACCTGTTATGCGAGTGCAGCAACGAGCCAGGGTAAGGTGCTAGCTAGCATTAAACTTATCTTATAAAAAACAATCAATCTTAACATAATCACTAGTTAACTACACATGGTTGATGATATTATACGCCTTAAAATCAATACACAAGTATATATTTTTAAACCTGCATATTTAGTTAATATTGCCGGCTAACATGAATTTCTTTTAACTAGGGAAATTGCATTCTGTGCAACAGACTCAGGCTATATGCAGCAGTTTGGGCCGCCTGGCTCGTTACAAACTAATTTGCCAGAATTTTACGTAATTATGACATAACATTGCACAACCTTCAATTTAACAGGAAGATTTAGACTTATGGATGCCACCCGTTAGATAAAATACGTAACGGTTCCGTATTTCACTGAAAGAATAAACGTTTTGTTTTTGAAATGATAGTTTCCAGATTTGACCATATTAATGACATAAGGCTCGTATTTCTGTGTGTCAGTTCCATATTTTTATAATGTTATAATTAAGTCTATGATTTGATATTTGATAGAGTAGTCTGACCGAGCGGTGGTAGGCAGCAGCAGGCTCGTAAGCATTCATTCAAACAGCACTTTTGTGCGTTTGCCAGCAGCTCTTCCCTGTGCTTCCAAGCATTGAGCTGTTTATGACTTCAAGCCTATCAACTCCCGAGATTAGGCTGGTGTAACCGATGTGAAATGGCTAGCTAGTTAGCGGGGTGCGCACTAATAGCGTTTCAATCGGTGACGTAACTTGCTCTGAGACCTTGAAGTAGTTGTTCCCCTTGCTCTGCGAGGGCCGCGGTTTTTGTGGAGCGATGGGTAACGATGCTTCAAGGGTGGCTGTTGTCGATGTGTTCCTGGTTCGAGTCCAGGTAGGGGCGAGGAGAGGGACGGAAGCTATACTGTTACACTGGCCTATAAGAACATCCAATAGTCAAAGGTATATGAAATACAAATGGTATAGAGAGAAATAGTCCTATAATAACTACAACCTAAAACTTCTTACCTAGGAATATTGAAGACTCATGTTAAAAGAAACCACCAGCTTTCATATGTTCTCATGTTCTGAGCATGGAACTTAAACGTTAGCTTTTTTACATGGCACATATTGCACTTTTACTTTCTTCTCCAACACTTTGTTTTTGCATAAACCAAATTGAACATGTTTCATTATTTATTTGAGGCTAAATAGATTTTATTGATGTATTATATTAAGTTAAAATAAGTGTTCATTCAGTATTGTTGTAATTGTCATTATTACAAATAAATACATTTTTAAATGAAAAGAAACAAATAATAATTGTAAAAAATCGTCCGGTTAATCGGTATCGGCTTTTTTTGGTCCTCCAATAATCGGTATCGGCGTTGAAAAAATCATAATCGGTCGACCTCTAATCCACAATATAAAATGTAATCAGAAAATGACTAGAAGTAGTCTCTTCCTTAGTTCTTCTCTCTATTCCATTATGTTTTCTGCTGTGCCCTTCTGTTTGTATTTAATTTTTCCTTCCCTTCTCAGGTCCATCCAGACAAGAACAAGCACCCGCGCGCTGGGGAGGCCTTTAAGGTGCTGAGGGCTGCCTGGGACATCGTCAGTAACCCAGAAATACGGAGGGAATACGAGCTGTGAGTAGAAGACACACAAGCTACTCGACCAGTACTTATATCAAATGCAAGAAACCATGATCACATGACTTCACCTTTAACAAAAACATATGAAGTTAGAACTCAGGCCTTTTCATAATAGGATTACAGATGGAGAAGCATTCCTTAACTGTGGTCCTATTACTTAATTTAGTTTAGTTTCTCAGTAACCCAGAAACATGGAGAGAATACGTGATATGAGTAGAAGGCACAAAAACTGGACTATTACTTAATTAAAATGCAATAAACTGTGATCAAATGACTGAACTGATGGCCGGTGGGATGTTTGGTGTAGTTAATATGGCTTTGACTTTTGTTTCCCTGCTCCTCCCTCAGGAAGCGCATGTCGAAGACGGAACTCTCCAAGTCGATGAATGAGTTCCTCACCAAACTGCAGGATGACCTGAAGGAAGCTATGAACACTATGATGTGCACCAAGTGTGAGGGCAAGCACAGGTACATCACTGACTGAATTAATATCTGTACTATTTGAATATATTAATAATCTATTAATAATATCTGTATCATACTTTTATAACCAAACTATTGTGAAAGTGAGGGATTGGAATAGTAATATAATTTACCTACCCTGACTACTCCCAATCACTAAAAATTAGTTACATACAAAACGCACAGGCCCTGACTCCTCCCTGTGTGTGCAGGAGGTTTGAGATGGACCGGGAGCCTGCGGAGGCTCGGTTCTGTGCAGAGTGTAACAGACGCCACAGCGCCGAGGAGGGAGACCTGTGGGCCGAGTCCAGCATGCTGGGCCTACGCATCACATACTTCGCCTGCATGGATGGCAAGGTCTACGACATCACAGGTACTGGCTTGACTATGACAGTTTTAGAGAGCATCAAAACTGTAGTCCATTGTGGGTACATTTTGACTTAATGATGTTTCTGTTTCATCTGTAAACTAAAAGCACTCTTAACAAGCCAACTGACATGCTCAAGAGCTCTACAACTAAATTGAATTCTAAGCTGCTAAATAATGTTAAGACAGCTAAAGTCAGACTGACTATTTCTCCTCCTTGCCGCTTGATTCAGTATTGTCACATTGATTAATTTGTCACCTTTTCCGCTCCCACCTTTTAGAGTGGGCCGGCTGCCAGAGGATAGGAATCTCTCCAGACACACACCGCGTTCCCTACCACATCTCCTTCGGATCCAAGAACAACAGCAACTCCACGCAGCGCCACAGGTAGGTCCCAGGGCACTGAGGGTTGTGTTCCAATCTAATTTTCCTCCTGAAGTTTGCACTCGTTAACTACTCCACACGAATGTAAACTTATTGTATTGGTGTATGCATGGGCTAGAGGGAGTTTCCATATACCAGTCATATCCTTTCAAATCCATGAAGGGAAGGGAACAAGTGCATATTTCGTGAGAAAGGAGAGATTATTGGGACACAACCTAGGTGTTATGTGACCAACCGTCTAAAAGGGGCCTAAATTAGATTGTTCTCTGAAATACCATTACGCTCTGGTCAGTGCAGGTGCTCCTGCATGTGAAAGAGTTACATATTTGTGGACAGAGATGAGTTTTGGAGCTCCAGATTATCAAGCATCTCTGATGCTTGTGAATGATGCCTCTTGGCCAAGGCAAAAGATAGAACAATCTCTCTTAACTATAGGCTAGATGGGGGTGGGGCCACAAAAAATCTGAACTCATTATGAGAGGCCGCAGTTGCTTGCGAGTGAGTTACTTTTTTGGGGGGGTGGGATTGATCCAAGGCCATTTGGCCCACGTGCCCCCGGTTGCCCATCCCTGGTGGGCTAGATGGAAATAGAATGAATGTAACAGAATGAAAGGCTGATGGTTTTTTGTTTGTCCCATGAATAAAACTCAGACACGGAGTGCTCCTTTTTCTTGATTTTCCTGGAGTCACCTGCTGAATATATATTTTTTTTATATATATTTTTTTTATTAATGTAACTCTCCTTTCATGATCTCCAGGACACCTCCAGGCCCAGAGCACCCTCCTCCAGGCCCGACCAACCCTGCTGACCTGCAGGACTTTTTCAACCGCATCTTCCAGGGGGGACCTCCCCCTGATATGGCTGCCAACGGGGGTTTCTTTCCCTCAGGACCACCCCCCCATCACCCCTCTGGTGCTGGACCGGGACCTAGTGGACCTTTCTCCCCTCCTCCACCTCAGACTGGCTTCTTCATTCCTCCTGGGGGGCCCCGACCAGAGCCCAGCGAGACGTGGGCTGAGAGCGGAGGCAAACCTCCACCCCGCAGGAAGAAGAAGGTCCGCAAGCCCTTCCAGAGGTGAGAGCGGCCATTGTTGTGATACGTCATCGTAGCAACACAGGGACACACGACCATGTCTGTCTTCTTGCTTGTCTGTCAGCGAGCCCGGACCTCCCCTTACTGTACATGAGTCGAAGGATCAATCGAGCTCAGGAAGATTCACACTGGTCGGGGCTACCACCCAAATCAATGACTGACAACACATAGGTCCCAAGCCAGAGATGAGACTGGACCATGTATAAGAAGAAGAAACTAACTCAGTTTAAATATATTTGGGGTAAGGAGGTGGCAGTATTTCTGCTTCTCCCTCATTTGTTTTCTTCTTTGATGAAACAGCTGTAGCCATGCCACTGAAATCACAAGCCTATTGCTTATAATGCAAACACATTTCCTTAGGTCTTACTTTCTTGCACAATTCTGCATACACGATTGCATTATTACATGCCATTGGACTCTTATTCCTTGAGACTTTTGTGATACATTTTTGGGGATATGGTAATGTAATATTGCTTCAGGTCTCTGTGCATTTATGTTTGAGAGGGACATGGCTAGAAGAAGCCAATCAGAATTGATTCATTTCTGAATTTAACTGCTCAAGCTGAATCCTGGGAGAAGACTGTCTCCAGAGAGAGGGCTCCTCTGCCTGTTACTGCTTGTACACACCCTTCCGCCTGTTGCCTTCTTTGATAAATTGTTAGGTTATCATTTGAGCAACTGCTTTTCTGCCATTTTTTATTGCTTTGAATGAAGTTAGAGTGAAAGTTTGTCACTAATTTATATTGGGAAGTAGGTTTGTGGGGAATGCTTTTGCACCTGAATTAGAGTGCAAGTATGCGCCCTGCCAAACATCGATACACTGCTTGTTGAACATCTTATTCCAAAATCATTGGCATTAATATGGAGTTGGTCCTGTTATAACAGCCTCCACTCTTTCACTAGATGTTGGAACATTGCTGCGGGGACTTGCTTCCATTCAGCCACGAGAATGAATTAGGTCGGGCACTGATGTTGGGCGATTAGGCCTGGCTCGCAGTCGGTGTTCCTACCCAAGATGTTGGATGGAGTTGAGGTCGGGGCTCTGCAGGCCAGTCAAGTTCTTCCACACCGATCTCGACAAACCATTTCTGTATGGACCTTGCTTTGTGCACGGAGGCATTGTCATGCTGAAAAAGGAAAGGGCCTTCCCCAAACTGTTGCCACAAAGTTGGAAGCACAGAATCGTCTAGAATGTCAGTGTATGCTGAAGCGTTAAATTTCCCTTCACTGGAACTAAGGGGCCTAGCCCGAACCATGAAAAAGAGCCTCGGACCATTATTCCTCCTCCACCTTTACAGTTGGCACTATGCATTCGGGTAGTTAGCGTTCTCCTGGCAGATGATGAAGCGTGATTGACGTTGCTTCGAGGTAGTTTGGAACTTGGTAGTGAGTGTTGCAACCATGTTGCTACGCGCTTCAACACTCAGCAGTCCCATTCTGTGAGCTTGTGTGGCCTACCACTTTGCGGCTGAGCTGTTGTTGCTCCTAGATGTTTCCACTTCACAATCACAGCATTTACAGTTGACCGGGGCAGCTCTAGCAGGGCAGAAATTTGACAAACTGACTTGTTGGAAAGGTGGCATCCTATGATGGTGCCTTGTTGAAAGTCACTGAGCTCTGTAGTACGGGCCATTCTACTGCCAATGGCTATGTGCTCGATTTTATACACCCGGGTGTGGCTGAAATTGCCGAATCCATTAATTTGAAAAGGCATCCACATTCTCTTGGCCATGTAGTGTATCAACTCCATCTAGCTACAGTGAATACTTTATGTTTAACCTGTCTCTCAAAACATTGAAGCCTACTTAGAATCACTTTGAGGTATCAGAGGTTAGCAGGTTCACATTCAAATCAAGACGGTTATATTGTGAGTCAAGGACCTAGGCTATTTACTGCTTGCAGTCCCTAGTATTGGTGTAAAACATCAGTGTTCAGTTGATTTTCTAGTAAAGTTGATTTCAGATGGATGAATGGACTTTGTTTGTTTTGTGAGTTATGTGGATTAAATTCCATCTTCAAGTTTCGACTCTCACAAGACAGGGGAATGCTGGATAATTCCAATGGAGCAGAAACCAGAGGACCTGTCTAGAAGGCATCATGTTGTTCCTGTGGCTCAAGAGAATGTCAAGATGCAATCCGCCCCAAATTGCATCTTGACACCCTTTAAGATTGGAGGTGACTGAACTTCCATTGAGAACACAATGACTATAGCAGTGTACAATATTGTTATCAGAGATCATTCTTTGGCAGATACTTACCAACAGTTTAAAGGTTGATTGAATGACAGGGGAGCTGAATATCAAGACTAACAGTCCTACCACCACTTTTTATTTCAAAGAAAAGCTACCACTGCCCTCTTTCGCCCCTTTCTCATTAGTCAGTGTGCTCCAGATTGAAGAGGGATAGTATTCAGATCTCTAACAATCTGCCTGTACTTATTATGGCAAATCATTGTGTTTTTCCTGTGGAGATACATGTGGTGAAAGTTGATAATCTAATTCCTTTTATAAGCCACAGGACTAGCTAGGTTCCAGTGAAGGAGATAAAAAATTCAAACGTTAGTAGGTCTGATTCCATATTTATCGATCGCCCCAGAGTAGGAGTGCTGATCTAGGTTCAGGCCTTTCCATGTAATCTTATTCATTAGGATCAAAAAGGCTAAATTGATCCTAGATCAGTACTCCTACTCTGAGACGCTTTATGAATATGTGCCCTGCCCAGGTATCGGTTCCATTTTACCTTTTGATTTGTGTTATTCTGTGGATGTTGGGAGATGGGTTGTAGCTTTTGATTTTAAGGGCCTAGGTCCCTTTTTGCACATGTTTATTTGTTCTCCTTGAAGTGAAAAGGGTTTTCAGTGCAATTGTCCACTTGCTTTTAATTTTTTTATGGAGGTATTCGAGGTTTAATTTAATCTGTTTTAGCCTGAATTATCAATACTGTCCATGTTTAGATACCCTAGTTGACTTGAGAATGTATGGCTTAAGTGGCAGTCTAAAGCGGCAAGTCAACTAAGGGCTCCAACTGTGGAAGAAGAGCCAATATCGCAGATTATAATTTGTTCTTGAGATATCTTTAAACGGTATATGCAAAAACAAATATTGCAAACAATCAGACAATCACCAGGATTAAATGTGCGGGGCACTTGCATTTTTTTCAGTTTTTTTGGGTAGGAAAGTGAGTTTGCTGGCAAGAGTTTACCGTATTACAATTGTGAAACATCAGTGTTCAGTTGATTTTCCTTTTCTCTGGATTTCATAGTAAAGTTGATTTCAGATGGATGAATGGACTTTCATTGTTTTGTGGATTGAATTCCGTCATCAAATTCTGACTCTCAAAAGACAGGAGAATGGTGGATAATTCCAATGGAGCAGAAACCAGGGGACCTGCTAATGGCACTTCTGGAGCACACTCATGAAATGGCCTTTTACAATACACAAATTTTAAACATACAGTAGATCAAACCAGTCTTTATACAGAAGTGGTCCACAACACAGACCTGAGTGGTTGTCATGCTTTTCTGATGGAAGGCCATAGACAGCCACATTTAGTAATGACAACCACTTTGGACCGCATCCCAATAAATTATTGGGTGTGCCAATGAAGTGGTGCAAGTGATAGTTGTGGAAAATAATAAAAATGAATCTCCACACCACCCCCTTGGTACAGGACAGGTGGACTTATGTTAAACAAACCTAATCCTGTAACTCTTTTTATTCAATAAATGGAGTACCTGACTGTGTTTAAATACCCCTGAATCATGCTATATCTCCAGAAATCAACTGACCTGGCTGTGTGACAGTTCCCCTTCTTTCCTTCAAAAGGGGTTTAATCCTTAATTTACAGTAAATGAACACTAGCCCCCGTTTCATTGTTGATTGCTGCACCTCGTGTTTTTCCATCCTCTGCCCTGATTTATCCTAAGTCATACAGCTAGAGCTATGGAAACAGTGTCAAATGCACTTCTTTTCCATAAAAGGCCTTTTCTGGGCCGCTGCAGATTCCCAGAAGCCAGTTTATTTGAGTCCTCTCCGCTCTCGCCTGTCACACACATACCATTAGTGCTTCTGTCAAGGGGGGATACTTGGGATATTTACTATGTCTCCCTGTCCCACTATACTTCAACTAGGCCATCGAGTAATATTCAGGTAAGTCCAGCAGAGATCCTTAACCAATCAAAAGCAGAGTTATTGCCATGTGCCACATTTGGTATGACAGACAAAAAGCATGTTTCAGCTATGCAGTGTGTGCTACTGTTCCCTGAACCATGCTTGTTCCTGTTCATACCAGTCTCTCGATTCTGATTATCTTGCTTTGGAATAAGTTTTACTTAAACAGCACTCAGGTCTTTCCTGAAGTTAGATTTGTTTGCCACCAACACGCTTCCTGTCAATGAGAAAAGCAGTAACTGTAAAAGTTAGATGCAGCTTAATCTTTTACGAAACACCTTTAACATACCAGCTACTGTAGATAGTTTAACATGTTTACATTCCTTACTATATATTTGCATATACATCTAGCTTTTACAAAATAACTAACAGCATAGTAGATTTTTTTTAAAACAGCTCCTCCAAAAATTGACATTAAGCAGCACGTCCCTATAAGCAATGATACAGCTACTTGTGCCCTTCACCATAATCAATGCCTCTTCCTTTAAAACTTTCCCTTCAGTTCCCCAATAACCCTATGAAGCATTTGACAGTCTAGGTAGGCCACCAGGCCACCCTGGTTGGCCCAGCGGTCTGCCCCAGTGCTCTCTGAGTGGGATTGGTGGTAGGTTAGTTCCCCCTGGTCATGGTGCCCCCCCTCACAGTGGCCGAAGCGGAGGCACTCTTTAAGGTCCAGCATCCCCCCACCCAGTGCAAGGAGCAGGGCATGGGGCCCGCAGGAGTCCCACTTGAAGGTGCTGCCCTCGGAGAGGACGTAGACGTCAGCTAGGCCCAGGATCACACACAGGATCTTGTATCCGGCCCCCGAGGCGTACATCAGCCTGTCAGGCCCACACAGAGGGGCCAAGGCCTCCTTCACCGCCTGCTTCTCACTGGAGCTCAGCACCACCGATAGTCCTGGACATTCTGCAGGTCTGTCTTTAGGTCGGAGCACCGAGCAGGCTTTGACGCTCCCATATGACACACCCCAGAAATGCTTCCCCTTCCAGCTGCAACAAATATGCACATCACATCAACCAAATGTCATTAAAGGAAGCTTAGTTGGTGAAGTCTGAGCATTACTGAGTATGTTATTTCTGTGTTTGATAGTGTTAACTCTATTTAAATTCAGTAAGTGGATTGAAAATAGTAATTGCAAATGAAAATACCTTTTCCAATACTTAAATTGGGGGAAAAATTGTAATTTAATCGACAACTTAAATAGCATTGACCCTAACACTGGTGTCAAAATGATTGCTGTTCTGGTTCTAGAGTCAAAACTAATTGTTTTTGTCACATGCTTTGTAAACAACAGGTGTAGACTAACAGTGAAATGCTTAAATACAAGCCCTTCCCAACAATTCAGAGAGAAAGAAAATAGATAAATAATAGAAAAGTAAAGAGTCTCACCCTGTTGGGTCTTTGTGGTTGAAGGGCTGGTTTATGACCCCTATGACAGGTTCCCCAGTGGCGCGGATGTATACCCCGATCAGGACCAGGGCACACTGCAGACCTGAAGAACAGACACAGCCCTCCTCCACCACCTCCTCACGACCCTGAATGTACTGGCTAGTGGCATCTGAACGAAAACCAAACACATAGAAACAACATACACTATATATAAAAAAAAGTATGTGGACACCCCTTCAAATGAGTGGATTCAGTGATTTCAGCCACAGCTGCTGCTGATAGGTGTATAAAGACGAGCATGGAAGAGCTCACTGAATTTCAACGTCGCCTACAGGGATGCAAACTAAGGGGAGTTGGGGTTGGAGCCCTACTGGCTGTAAGCGAACGAGTGATGCGCGTTTGGAGCAATACTGGCTGTATCCAAGGCTCAGCCAATCGTCCACATAACAACAGAATGCAGCGCAGCACGCGACTGAAGGAATAAGAGACAAACAATGTGCTAGTTACAGCATCAGCGCGCGCTCTGGAAAGTCAGCTTGCCAGTTAGAGCAGCGTGTCCCCTGAACGGTAACGAAGAGGTAACGTTAGGTGAGAAGCCTGACCACGGAGACGGGTGAGAAGGTGATGAAGCCTACATCATGAGCTGTTACCGAAGAACTACTGACATTTGGAAAATTTGAGGCAAGGGAGAAAGTGTGGTAGAACAAGCATTAGCATTGTTAAGTATATTGATAGCTGGATCGAATTCTCCGTTAACTAGCCAGAGAAATGTTGAGCAACAAAATAATTGAGTTTATGCTGTGAAAATTAACTTGCTAATAAAGTCAGACAGCTAACGTTACAACATCAGATGAGCTACCATTAGTAACCTTGGGGCAGCGGGTAGCCTAGTGGTTAGAGCGTTGGGCCAGTAACCTAAAAGTTGCTAGATTGAATCCCCGAGCTGACAAGGTAGAAATATGTCGTTCTGCCCCTGAAACAAGGCAGTTAACCCACTGGTCCTAGGCAGTCATTGTAAATAAGAGTTGGTTCTTAACTGGCTTGCCAAGTTAAATCAAATAAAAATATATAACTGTCTTGTTTTGTACACTTTGTACAAAATAATAAAATGCAGTACTACAGGATATTTCTTAACGTAGCTCTTTATTAGCTAGCTATAACTGGCATGTTCACGTATCGCCAACCAGGATCAAACTGACCATCACCTAACCATTTGGGTGGTCTTAACCAATCATAGCACAGTATAATATGGCGGTAAAATGCATCCAATTATAATTCAGTATGTTTACACATATGAATATTACAATAACCAATTCGCTATTGTAATGAAACAGCAGGGAGCAGGTCTCGAACCCTCGACCTTCTAGCCAGAAGTCCGGCGCGCTATCGACTGTGCCGCAAAAACATGCTCGTGCGGCAGAGTCGACTGGTGTACGACTCCTTGCCATTCCTCAAGCTATAACGGGTTAGTTGCTTACTGGATCCTTTGTGAAATGTTAACGAACTAACCACTATCTGTTAACTAATGTTTTCCCCCTACAGTATGTGGTTAATTTTCAGAATTAGGTGAAAATGAGGCGTTGCTTGTTAAACAAGTGTATTCAGGGATCAAGTGTAGCTGGAGCTGGACCTGGTTTAAACTGGATGCCACTATAGAGGTGAAAGGAACACCACACACTTTCCCTCTTTCTCACTTTTGCTGGCAAATTGTATTACAGATGTCCACAGGCAGAAAGTGTACAATGTAATAATGTGCAGTGTAGCCCAAATATATTGCTTTTGTTGTGTTGAACTTGACAGTAACGTGACTGAGATTTTTTTTTGAGTGTCACCTTTTTGGGCCCTCAGCAGTTTACATCCCATGCACCTAGGATGCCACCTTTCAAACAAGTCAGTTCATTAAATTTCTGCCCTGCTAGAGCTGCTCCGGTCAACTGTAAGTGCTGTTATTGTGAAGTGGATACGTCTAGGAGCAACAACGGCTCAGCTGCGAAGTGGAAGGCCACACAAGTTCACAGAACGGGACAGCCGCGTGCTGAAGCGCGTAACAATTGTCTGTCCTCAGTTGCAATACTCACTACAGAATTCCAAACTGCCTCTGGAAGAAACATCAGCACAATAACTGTTCGTCGGAAGCTTCATGAAATGGATTTCCATGGCCGTGCAGCCGCACACAAGCCTAAGATCACCATGCGCAATGTCAAGCGTCGGCTGGAGGGCTGTAAAGCTCGCCGCCATTGGACTCTGGAACAATGGGAATGCGTTCTCTGGAGTGATGAATCACACTTCACGATCTGGCAGTCCAATGGACAAATCTGGGTTTGGCAGATGCCAGGGAAACGCTACCTGCTCCAATGCATAGTGCCAACTGTATAGTTTGGTGGAGGAGGAATAATGGTCCAGGGCTGTTTTTCATGGTTCGGGCTAGGCCCCTTAGTTCCCGAAACGGGAAATCTTAACGCTACAGCATACAATGACATAGTACACGATTCTGTGTTTCCAGCTTTGTGGCAACAGTTTTGGGAAGTCCTTTCCTGTTTCAGCATAACAATGCCCCCGTGCACAAAGTGAGTTCCATACAGAAATGGTTTGTCGAGATCGGTGTGGAAGAACTTGACTGGCATACACAGAGCCCTGACCTCAAATTCATTGTGATGAATTGGAACGCCGACTGTCCGCCAGGCCTAATCGCACAACATCAGTGCCCGACCTCAGTAATGCTCTTGTGGCTGAATGGAAGCAAGTCCCCGACGCAATGTTCCAACATCTCGTGGCAAGCCTTCCCAGAAGAGCAGAGGCTGTTATAGTAACAAAGAGGGGACCAACTCCATATTAATGCCCATGATTTTGGAATGAGATGTTTCGACAAGCAGGTGTCCACTAGAGGTCGACCGATTTATGATTTTTCAAAGCCTATGCCGATTATTGGAGGTCCAAAAAAAGCTGATTAATCGGCCGTTTAAAAAAAAAAAACGTTTTTTACAATTATTTTAATTAAAAAATGTATTTATTATCTTTTGGTCCTGCCCCGCAATCGAAACTTATTTGGGAGAAATAAGATCTAACATTGGAAAAATAATGGGATTTGACATGGAACAAACATTCATTTCTTTGTACTTGGGTGAAATACCTGATAACTTACACAATAGACAAAGTACCTCTTGAAGGTCCTACTGGCAGCCAGTAAAAAGGCTGTCACTAGGAAATGGCTACAAAAAGACCCTCCCACAGTGACACAATGGATAGACATTGTAGAAGAAATACACCACATGGAGCGTATGACCTTTGCTTTAAGAACTCAACAGGAGAGAGGTCAGGAATACTGGGAAAAATAGGTTTTGTACTTGGAAAAGGTCTAGTTCAAAGATGCCAATGTAACTAATATGATGATGAAGGTATGAAGTGCACTGTAACTGCCAGATCTTTTTTGTTCTTTTATTTTACTTTATTTGTACTTTCTTTGTGTTCCTACAATAAAAACAAAGTATAAAAAATGTATTTATTTGTAATAATGACAATTACAACAATACTGAATGAACACTTATTTTAACTTAATATAATACATCAATAAAATCTATTTAGCCTCAAATAAATAATGAAACATTTTCAATTTGGTTGAATGCAAAAACAAAGTGTTGGAGAAGAAAGTAAAAGTGCAATATGTGCCATGGAAAAAAGCTAACGTTTAAGTTCCATGCTCAGAACATGAGAACATATGAAAGCTGGTGGTTTCTTTTAACATGAGTCTTCAATATTCCTAGGTAAGAAGTTTTAGGTTGTAGTTATTATAGGACTATTTCTCTCTATACCATTTGTATTTCATATACCTTTGACTATTGGATGTTCTTATAGGCCAGTGTAACAGTATAGCTTCCGTCCCTCTCCTCGCCCCTACCTGGACTCGAACCGGGAACACATCGACAACAGCCACCCTTGAAGCATCGTTACCCATCGCACCACAAAAGCCGCGTCCCTCGCAGAGCAAGGGGAACAACTACTTCAAGGTCTCAGAGCGAGTAACGTCACCGATTGAAACGCTATTAGTGTGCACCCCGCTAACTAGCTAGCCATTTCACATCGGTTACATCAGCCTAATCTCGGGAGTTGATAGGCTTGAAGTCATAAACAGCTCAATGCTTGGAAGCACAGGGAAGAGCTGCTGGCAAACACACAAAAGTGCTGTTTGAATGAATGCTTACGAGCCTGCTGCTGCCTACCACCGCTCGGTCAGACTGCTCTATCAAATATCAAATCATAGACTTAATTATAACATAATAACACACAGAAATACAAGCCTTACGTCATTAATATGGTCAAATCTGGAAACTATAATTTCAAAAACAAAACGTTTATTCTTTCAGTGAAATACAGAACCGTTACGTATTTTATCTAACGGGTGGCATCCATAAGTCTAAATATTCCTGTTACATTGAAGGTTGTGCAATGTTATGTCATAATTACGTAAAATTCTGGCAAATTAGTTCGCAACGAGCCAGGCGGCCCAAACCGATGCATATAGCCTGACTCTGTTGCACAGAATGCAAGAGAAGTGACACAATTTCCCTAGAAATTCATGTTAGCAGGCAATATTAACTAAATATGCAGGTTTAAAAAATATATACTTGTGTATTGATTTTAAGAAAGGCGTATAATATCAACCATTTGTAGTTAACTAGTGATTATGTTAAGATTGATTGTTTTTTATAAGATAAGTTTAATGCTAGCTAGCACCTTACCTTGGCTCCTTGCTGCACTCGCATAACAGGTAATCAGTCTGCCACGCAGTCTCCTCGTGGAGTTCAATGTAATCGGCCATGATCCGTGTCCAGAAATGCCGATTACCGATTGTTATGAAAACTTGAAATCGGCCATAATTATTCGGCCATTCAGATTAATCGGTCGACTTCTAGTGTCCACATACTTTTGGTCATGTAGTGTATGTACAATTAATATGTGAATTAACAGTCTTAAAGGACAAGGTGTCACGACTTCCGCCGAAGTCGGCTCCTCTCCTTGATCGGGCGGTGGTCGACGTCACCGGCTTTCTAGCAATCGCCGCTCCATTTTTCATGTATCCATTTGTTTTGTCTTGTTCCCTGCACACCTGGTTTTCATTCCCCAATCAATCCATATGTATTTATTCCTCTGTTCCCCATCATGTCTTTGTGTAAGATTGTTTGTGTTACGTGTATTTTGGTATTGTGGTTATTGTTACGCGCATTACTTTTTGTCTATGTTCGGGCACATTTTATGTTACTTTGTGCTGTCATTTTGGTCCGGAATAAAAAGTGCGCCTGTTCACTACACTCTGCTCTCCTGCACCCGACTTCGCCTCCAATACACACTCCTAACACAATGTAAAATCTCTGCCCTGGAATTTGTGTAGTATTTACACCACACAATAAGTGGATCTGCTCAGTGCTCACACATCCCTTCTAACATTATCCATAATATCATTCCAAGTATATCTACGAAGACGACAAATCAGGTTTTTAAAATAGTGACTCCTGGTCAGGTATTACCGATGGGGTCAATCCAGATGCCCAGGTCAGAGGGGCTGAGGGGTATGTGGAGGTCGTCTGTGCCTGTGAGTGTGAGCGTAGCGTCCTGGTGGATGGCGCACGCCAGGAGAGTCGCCGCCATCTGGTCCCCGTCCAGCACTGTGGCCAGCAACGCGGCCGTCTCCTTCTCTGTCCCACACACTGTGACTATCACACTCTCACCTGGGATGCACGCATGAACACAGAGCCAACAGGTAGTCGACAAGTCCAGTGTTATTAAAAAATGAGATGGTATAGTGGAATTGTTGCTCTTACCTATCTGTGTAGTAAGTAACACTGTTATTACCCAAGTAGCTGTATATGTTTCATAGTAATAATAGTAATTGTGGATGCTGTTTCTACTAACCTAGTCCATTTTCAAACTTGTTAGACTCCTCTCCTTGTATATGATCAATAATTTCGGGAAACTAAGGTAAAACATAATAAAAACCAGTGGAGGGGTTAGGGTTGCCAAAAACATTTGATCATACTAGAGAGGGATATGCCACAAATCCTTCAGAGGGTTGCCTGGATTTCAGACATGAAACAATCCTCATCATGATAACATGAGAAGTGTTTTGGTTCCTGTACCTGAGCTCCAACATCATGGCGGATCATCTCTTGGATTACCACATCGGCCAGCGTCTTGAAGTCCTGGACAAACTTCTTGTTCTTGTCCACCCCAGTCTTCTCCTGGACCAGCAACTGGAAGAGAGGGGCTTCCTGCCTGCACACACGGGCCACATTGGCCGCCTTCTCTGCCACACGCAGCAGCAGCTTCAGCAGATCAGCCATACCTAACTGACACCTGACCTGAGTGAGAGGGTTAACACATTAAATACCTACGTGTAGGCTAGAGGGTCCATAGATAGTACCTTAGATATGGGATCAGAATTTCTGGAAGAGGGTGTTTTCCAAAAAACATGTAGTGCCACGGCGTGGCTGAACTGAGGGGTTACAATTTTATAATTATAGCCTCTCAAATGATGAAACCAGGACATCGCTACGTGACTGCAAAGGAAAAGAATGACCCCATTTAATAAGAAATAACCTAACCTGTTTAATGAAGCCACGCACTCTATCCACATGCAAACTGTATCCACATACAAAAACTTCAAAGAAGTCCAGTCGCCTAAAACTTATCTTTCTGGTTCCTCCTCGCTGCTGTAAGTCAAAACAATCTATGGCATTTGGGCAAGTTGATGCAGCTGTGTGGTTGCCCCATTGGGTATTTTTGTACAGCCAGTGTTTCTCTGGTTATGGCCCTGCTAACAAGTTGTTTGGAGACAAACAATTCAAGAGTTACTCTGATTACAATCTTCAAATATGACTAGAGTGCACGGTCAAGAATAGGCTACTAACACAGAGAACACCAGTTTACTAACACAGAAAACTGCAAAAGTTTCCAGTTTGTATCAAGAATGGTCCACCACCCAAAGGACATCCAGCCAACTTGACACAACTGCAGGAAGCATTGGAGTCAACATGGGCCAGCATCCCTGTGGAATGCTTTCGACACCTTGTAGTCCATGCCCTGACGAATTGAGGCTATTCTGGGGTTCTTAATGTTTAATACACTCACTGTAAATGCTAAATAATTTCAATTGTAATTGCGTCGCCAGTCACTCAGTAATGTCTTACCTCCATCCACAGTGCATTCGGAAAGTATTCAGACCCCTTGACTTTTTTCACATTTAGTTACATTACAGCATTTATTCTAACATGGGCTAAATAGTCCCCCCCCCCCCCTCATCAATCTACACACAATACCCCATAATGACAAAGCAAAAACTGTTTTATATTTATTAAAAATAAGAAACTGAAATAAGACATTTACATAAATATTCAGACCCTTTACTCAGTACTTTCTTGAAGCACCTTTGGCAGCGATTACAGCCTTGAGTCCTCTTTGGTATGATGCTACAAGCTTGGCACACCTATATTTGGGGAGTTTCTCCCATTCTTCTCTGCATATCCTCTCAAGCGCTGTCAGGCTGGATGTGGAAGCATCGCTGCACAGCTATTTTCAGGTCTCCCCAGAGATGTTAGATCGGGTTCAAGTCCGGGCTCTGGCTGGGCCACTCAAGGACATTCAGAGACTTGTCCCAAAGCCACTCCTGCATTGTCTTGGCTGTGTACTAGGGTCATTGTCCTGTTGGAAGGTATACGTTTGCCCCAGTCTAAGGTCCCTAGTAGGTTTTCATCAAGGATCTCTGTACTTTGCTCCGTTCACCTTCCCTCGATCCTGACTAGTCTCCTAGTCTCTGCCGCTGAAAAACATCCCCACAGCATGATGCTGCCACCTCCATGCTTCACCGTAGGGATGGTGCCAGGTTTCCTCCAGATGTGACGCTTGGAGTTCAATATTGGTTTCATCAGACCAGAGAACCTTGTTTTTCATGGTCTGAGTCTTTAGGTGCCTTTTGGCAAACTCCATGCAGGCTGTCATGTGCCTCTTACCGAGGAGGGGCTTCCGTCTGGTCACTCTACCATAAAGGCCTGATTGGTGGAGTGCTGCAGAGATTGTTGTACTTCTGGAAGGTTCTCCCATCTCCCAACTCTGGAGCTCTGTCAGAGTGACCATTGGATTCTTGGTCACCTCCCTGACCAAGGCCCTTCTCCCCTGATTGCTCAGTTTGGCCAGGCAGCCAGCCAGCTCTAGGAAGTGTCTTGGTGGTTCCAATATTCTTCCATTTAAGAATAACAAATGCCACTGTGTTCTTGGGGACCTTCAATGATGCATAAATGTTTTTATACTCTTCCCCAGATCTGTGCCTCGACACAATCTTGTCTTGGAGCTCTATGGCCAATTCCTTCAACCTCATGGCTTGGTTTTTTGCTCTGACATGCACTTTCAACTGTGTGACCTTATATAGACAGGTGTGTGCCTTTCCAAATCATGTCCAATCAATTGATTTTACCACAGGTAGACTCCAATCAAGTTGTAGAAATCTCAAGGATGATCAATGGAAACAGGATGCACCTGAGCTCAATTTCGAGTCTCATGCAAAAGCTCTGAATAATTATGTAAATAAGATGTTTTTTATTTTTAATACATTTGCAAAAATATCTAAAAACCTGTTTTCGTTTAGTCATTATATGGTATTGTGTTTAGATCATGGGGAAATGGGGAAAACATTGAATGTAATCAATTTGAGTATAAGCCTGTAACAAAATGTGGAAAAGGTCAAGGGGTCTGAATAGTTTCCGAATATACTGTTGGCTACTGTACGTGCGCATATTTCACGCAGCTGTAGTTCTTTACCGTAATAGAAGACAAAAACGATCAACCCAGCCACTCCGCACTTGAGTAGATTATCTGATCTAGTAATTATTATAAAAATACTATCAACAGTGGATGCTACCATAAGTAAAATATAAAAGCATTATAGCTTATTCTACTCTTACCGGGAAAGGTTCCGGCTGATTCGTACTTTGTTCTTTTCTCGTCTATCGCCCTTCGAAGCTGGCCTGTCACGATCACGGCAAATGTTTCCTGTGTCAATGCACACAGGGTGGGGATTTCCAGAATGGGAGTCAAGCCGTGTAGGCTAGTCTACAATCGGCTACAAAAACAAATGCACAATGGGCAAAACTCCAATGTAGGGGATCTCAATTCCTTACTTCAGGGAAGGGGTTGCCTATTGTTTGATTACGTCGGTGCAGATGTTGCGTATGGGAAGTGGCGGATTTTCCACTGAGCTCGTGAAGGCTTTTCCTGCGCAGACAACGAGGGCGGAGTTTAGAATGTAATGCTTACTGTAGCCTACCATTGTAGAGTTGTATGCTGCTACAATGTAACCTAATTTAGCATGAGTAAAAGTAAGCACTGCTACACTACAATGTATCAATTTGAACTTCAACACTGTTTATTTCCTACAACATATACTTATTCTACATCCCCAATACATTTCTCTCTACATAGAAAGGTAAAAGGACAAAAGCTATGCAACACAAGATTTAGAAGTCTGGGAGAAGAATAATCATTGCATCAATTCTAAATGCTCAAACCTAGGTTAATGCTTAATCCAAGGTAAAGGTGACCTATGCAGCAACATTCATGTAAACTCGCGGGATCAGGCGGCTTTGCGAGGCTGAAGGTGACCAAAACAAATGTTATCATACAGTTGAAGTCGGAAGTTTACATACACCGTAGCCAAATACATTTAAACTCAGTTTTCACAATTCCTGACATTTAATCATAGTAAAAATTCCTTGTTTTAGGTCAGTTAGGATCACCACTTTATTTTAAGAATGTGAAATGTCAGAATAATAGTAGAGAGAATGATTTATTTCAGCTTTTATTTCTTTCATCACATTCCCAGTGTGTCAGAAGTTTACATACACTCAATTAGTAGTTGGTAGCATTGCCTTTAAATTGTTTAACTTGGGTCAGACGGTTCGGGTAGCCTTCCACAAGCTTCCCACAATAAGTTGGGTGAATTTTGGCCCATTCCTCCTGACAGAGCAGGTGTAACGGAGTCAGGTTTGTAGGCCTCCTTGCTCACACACGCTTTTTCAGTTCTGCCCACACATTTTCCATAGGATTGAGGTCAGGGCTTTGTGATGGCCACTCCAATACCTTGACTTTGTTATCCTTAAGCCATTTTGTCACAACTTTGGATGTATGCTTAGGGTCATTGTCCATTTGGAAGACCCATTTGCGACCAAGCTTTAACTTCCTGACTAATGTCTTGAGATGTTGCGTCAATATATCCACATCATTTTCCTCCCTCATGATGCCATCTATTTTGTGAAGTGCACCAGTCCCTCCTGCAGCAAAGCACCCCCACAACATGATGCTGCCACCCCCGTGCTTCACGGTTGGGATGGTGTTCTTCGGCTTGCAAGCAGCCCCCTTTTTCCTCCAAACATAACGATGGTCATTATGGTCAAACAGTTCTCTATTTTTGTTTCATCAGACCAGAGGACATTTCTCCAAAGAGTACAATCTCTGTCCCCATGTGCAGTTGCAAACCATAGTCTGTCTTTTTTATGGCGGTTTTGGAGCAGAGGCTTCTTCCTTGCTGAGCGGCCTTTCAAGTTATGTCGATATAGGACTTGTTTTACTGTGGATATAGATACTTTTGTACCTGTTTCCTCCAGCATCTTCACAAGGTCCTTTGCTGTTGTTCTGGGATTGATTTGCATTTTTCGCACCAAAGTATGTTCATCTCTATGAGACAGAACGCGTCTCCTTCCTGAGCGGTATGACGGCTGTGTGGTCCCATGGTGTTTATACTTGTGTACTATTGTTTGTACAGATGAACGTGGTACCTTCAGGCGTTTGGAAATTGCTCCCAAGGATGAACCAGACTTGAGGTCAACAATTTTTTTTCCTGAGGTCTTGGCTGATTTCTTTTGATTTTCCCATGATGTCAAACAGAGGCACTGAGTTTGAAGGTAGGCCTTGAAATATATCCACAGGTACACCTCCAATTGACTCAAATGATGTCAATTAGCCTATTGGAAGCTTCTAAAGCCATGGCATAATTTTCTGGTATTTTCCATGCTGTTTAAAGGCACAGTCAACTTAGTGTATGTAAACTTCTGACCCACTGGAATTGTGATACAGTGAATTATAAGTGAAATAATCTGTTTGTAAACAATTGTTGGAAAAATTACTTGTGTCATGCACAAAGTAGATGTTCTAACCGACTTGCCAAAACTAAAGTTTGTTAACAAGACATTTGTGGAGTGGTTGAAAAACTAGTTTTAATGACTCTAACCTAAGTGTATGTATACTTCCGACTTCAACTGTATATGCATTGTCATTTGATATGAACACAACAGTAAAATAATCCTAATAAAGGGTATAGGGTGCCTTTTGAGACACTGACAAGGAGTGTGTCAGTCTTAGAGCATCAGTTTGCCAAGTCTCACAATACAGTGAAAGAAGGGTGGGTTTCTGTCTTCAAATGCAGGTAATATAATAAAGCAAATAATTGAGCAGTAATGGTTGCATTTGCATGGAATGTTTGTTTAGATAATTGAGGAAAATCCTTTTGGTGTATTGTCCCACGCCTAGTGTCATTCTATAGTTGTCCATGTCATTTTGGTGTTGCATTGTCCCACGCCTTGTGTCATTCTGTAGTCATCCATGTCCTTTCGTATTTCACTCTATGGTCAGATGATCTGAATGAGCTTTCATTTGTGTGCATTTATAAGACGATAAGGTGAACACAATGTACATTTATTTGAACATTGAGTTTAGCTAAGGAGCAATATGAGACCAACATACAATGAAATCATAGGCAAATGTTTTTATTTAACCAGGTAAGATGCTATACAATTCTAAATATGCCGTATAAAACCGGCTATATTCCTAATCTTATGAGTCTCTATGAAACAAGTTAAAAACAGTGGTCATTCAAATACTTTTGTATTTACTGACAATTTACTTGAATAATATTGAAATATAGTTTTGATAGGTGGTGTGTGCTTGCTGTATCTGGGTTTTGTGCATAGAGTGTGTTCTATATGTAATTATATGGTACTGTGTTCCTGAAAGAGAACTGAGCGGAGCATGTCAGAACTAGAGTTCCATGATCGCCATCATCCATGTGTTCCATAAATACTCTGGCCACAAGTGCAAGCTGAAGAAGGCAGAGCTCATAGATCTTATCAATAATGAGATGAGTCACTTCATCATCGTGAGTCACTCTCCACTGTATCCCAAATGGCACCCTATTCCCTATATAGTGCACTACTTTTGACCAGAGCCCTACGGGCTCATCCAATTCGAAAAAGAATAATCGTTTTTTAGCCTTCTATATGAATAAAAAAATTATACAATAAAGAATTACATTGAACAGCTGTAATGATTTAGATGACTATTAGGTTATTGCACTTTACTTAAACGCCTGCAGGTCCATGTGGTATTACTTGTTATAAACTTGTACGGGCCTATACAGAACATTAACTAAAATAACCTGACACAAATTATAATCTGACAGATTCATTTTTACTGTTGACTCTTCTTGTCTCATTTAAGAAAATACAAGAGAATCAGACTCTGAATGAGATGTTTGCAGACCTGGACCAAAACAGAGACCTGGAGATTGACTTCCAAAAGATCATCGCGTTGATCGCCATGGTGACATCGGCATGCCACGACCTCTTCAGCCCAGATCACAACCATTAGTGGCACAATGTAAAGGCGTGACTGTTTCAGTCAACATACATGCAGTGTAACCCTCTCATAAAGATGAAATGATGATGAAGCTACTTTGTTTACCTGCCATTGAATTTATTATAATATTATTTGTATACATAAACATTTTACAAATCAATGACAATACATAGATGCCTACATAACAATATGTGTTGTGAAATTACAGTACATTCACAAGAACACAGTCCACCTGATTTTGGACAGTTGATTTTGAGTTTTGGGTCATGCATTGTGGAGACATGAAATGTACCATTCTATCACAAAGTGGTCACTATTCCTCTCCCTTCACCCTCTTAGATGGTGTTCCATAAATTCCAGGGTCCTCTTCCAGGCATCTTCTTGGGCGGCAGCATGGGGTGCCAGGTGCCCTCCCCAGAGAGTGATCACTATAGGAGAAAAAAATACATAACAGGACAGCATGGGAAATAACCTGGAAAAATGAATCACATTGTCGTCCTCTCATTGATATATGTTAATTAAAATGTCTATTACCCTTTACAATCTAACTGGAGATAGAGATCAAGAATAAAGGACTGAGAAATTTACTTCAAGACAAATTCAAATTATGATTATCATTTAGAATACAATCAAGAATATTTACAAAAAGTACCACTGAAAACAAGGTCATAACAGCATGACAAACTAAATATGAAAGAGGTGAAGGTGTGTATGGGAGGAAAGGAGGACCCACGTTTCTTTGGTTGGGTGGTCCACATGGAGGCTCGAGCGTTGGGGGTGTAGGGCGGCTCAATCAGGTGGCCAGCACCCAGGTATGACAGGCGGGTGAACAGGTGGGATCTACCAGCATCTTCTCAATCTGAAAACCAAGGAGATATACAGTATGTTCAATCAAATGTTCATGACATTTGACTCGTCAGGATATTGGAAAAGTTATTACTATCAGCAACTATAACTAGGACACTAGCTATATACTACCATAGTATGTCATATGGTAGGTTTAATGGTAAGGACATACCTTGAAGTAGGCTTACCTCATCTGCGTTCTCAATAGCTGCACAGCTCAAGTCATCTTCACTCACAATGTACAGTAGGGGGCAACACAGGTTTTCAACCTGCACGAACAGAGGATATCATTGTTGATGTAACCCTAGGAAACAAATTCTACATTCATTTCCACCAATACCACACTAGCTGCACAGGTATTACTATACTAGAAATAAAATAATAGGATATGATAAGAGTATTATAATGTTTTCTGTGCAGCTGGCTGGAGGGGGTTCTTGACCCCATCAACACTTGAGGGTCGTACCTTTGCTTTGTTCTCAGGTGGAATGTTGTTGGGTGTGGACACTTCTCTGAAGCTGACGTAGCCCTGTTCATCGTAACTCCAGTGTTTCTGATCCCTATAACATAACAATGGGTGGGATAAGAAAAGAGTTGCATCCCTCTTGACAATAACACAATATAATGAGAATTATCTAATTTAGTCCCTGTAAAGTCATCTTTCAGGCATACCATCATTTTTAAAACATCACAATACTTAAATAGGTTAACTATATTTCAAAATTGCTATAATGTTAAGAACAGTTCTTCAAAAGCTTATTTCTGTGTTTCCATGGTAACTAACCCATCAAAGCTTTCGGTCTTGCCGTCGCTGTCTGATAGTTTGTTGATACTTCCTATTGGACCATTGACTCCGATCACACACCTGGGCTGAGAGAAAGAAACTGAGTGAATGGGAATCCCAGGAATTTCTATTCAGATGCAGTTCCACATGCAGATACAGTGAGCTCCAAAAGTATTGGGACAGTGACACATTTGTTGTTGTTTTGGCTCAGTACTCCAACACTTTGAATTTAGTCATTTAGCAGACCCTCTTATCCAGAGCGATTTACAGGAGCAATTAGGGTAAAGTGCCTTGCTCAAGGGCACAGACAGATTTTTCACTTAGTCGGCTTGGGGAATCGAAACAGCCACCTTTCGCTTACTGGCCCAACGCTCTTAACAATTATTTACATTAAAAGTGACACCAAAATGACACAATACAACATTTACTATTAATTTCTATTGGGCACAAAATAATCTCAAACACAACCAAAACAAACAGCAAATGCATCCAATAAGTTTGTAAAGTCACAAGCTTGATGTAATCATTGCGTGCTAGGAATATTGAACCAAGTACTAAACTTTTGATACACAAGTGAATTTGTCCCAATATTTTTGGTCCCCTAAATGGAGGGACTATGTACAAAATGTGCTAGAATTTCTAAAAGGTTTACCCAATATGGATGAAAATACCCTCAAATTAAAGCTGTCAGTCTGTACTCTAACTTCAGTCATTGTATCTGTTTAAATCCAAAGTACTGGAATAAAGAGCCAAAACAAACAAAAAAACTTGTCACTGTCCCAATACTTTTGGAGCTCACTGTAACGCATCATACTCATGACATATGCCTTTCGTATTTGTATATAGCCTTAATTCTCAACTTTCTCTTTTACCCAAATTCTGGTCATTCCACCTTAGACTACATCGGACATACCAACTCCCGAACACAGCACAAGAGGTAAAAACATGATTTCATATTTGGAAGGCTAATAGTTGTTTGATGACTGGTAAGGAATAGTCCAGATGACCGCTTCAGGGCCAGACTTACATTGACACCAATCTGAGTGGCGATTCGCAGAGCCAGGTAGGCTCCGAACGAGAGGCCAATGACCCCCAGCCTGTCCCCACACACCTGGGGGTGGTCCTGGAGAAACTGGAATGCAGTCTTTCAACGCACATTGAGAAAACAAGGAGGAAAGAGAGTTTTGCAGAGGTGCCAGAATGTTTCGTCATACAGGGGAGCATCACCTAGCTACTTTGAAACCTAGCACTACCTAGGGCTGTTACGGTGACCATATTACCGCCACACCCGTAGTCACGAGTCCTGACCGCAGTCAAATTCCATGTCACCATTGAGTCACGGTAACTAGGCTTCTCCAACACTACACTGCCACTGATGGTCATTAGTAGCCCAACAAACTTACTAACTGACAGTCGCTAATCGCCGGCACTCAGGGCTCTATTGTTCCATCTAATCACACTAACATCAATGCAAATCCAATCAAAAATCAAATCAAACTCTTCATGAGAGCCCTGGCATTCAGAGTTTGAGAGTAATAGGATCACCTGTTGCACAGCGAGAGCCATCTCTTCATAGCTGGTTGATGCATGGAATGAAATGTGTTCCTATAAGACCATTATGTCCTATATTTCTTTTGGCTATGCACTACCACCTTATTACTACCGCCTCAGTCATAATAGTTTTTGTAAAGATACTCTAATCTTGTGTTACAAAGAAAAGATTTGAAATGTGATTTGATATGTACAATTTAACAAAGCAATCACCTTTTTCCCTCAGACCTAGTTCTTACCTGGGGGTAAGAACAAGGTCCCCACTACTCCGTTCTGCCTAATCTCTATTCTCCGGACACCTGGTGCCATGTACCAGCGTTCAACAGTCACTGCAGCCAGCTCCTGTTCCCCTCTCTGCAGCTGCTCCTTGTTGGAACCCTCACTGGGTAGAACCGGAATGTGACCCTCTAATAAGGACAACTGTACTGAGTACGGAGTCTCAACGTTTCTCTTCCGCAGCCTGTGGGAAAATACAAGGATGAAATTGTCACCATCATGGGCTATGTATGCAAACCCCAAGATTGTATCGCGATAACTCCTGGCCCATAGAGTACTTTCAAAATAAGGAAATGGAATTTTCCTCACAAAACAAGACCAAGGGTCCTTTGGAGGAAAGATTGTTGACATATATTTGACATTTGTTTCTTAATGCGGCAAACAGTAACAAAGCGGCCTCTCCGCCGCTGTTTTTGTAAGAGAAATGTAACCACCATCCATGATATCAGAATTATAGCTTTAAACATGTTGAGGCTATATAGTGTTAATTTACATTTATTTAGTTTACACACATTGGAGTAAAACATGCTTATATTTTTGGTTCTGACGGGGTGCGACAGCTGATCTAAGCTCATGCGGCATTTACAAGGTATATTCTTCAAGAATCAATGGGTTCATATCATTAATTTAAGTTTTAAAAAATTATATAGCTACTGCAGATTGCCTCTTTAATGAAGCATAATTGAGAAAGAATTAATTGAAATTGGAATATTTGTGACATTTTGGCCTAATCTGTAAGTGCTACAAAGCAAAAGTTGGTGTCATATGAAGCTTTAACACTTGCTCTGTAATGAGTAGTATTTTTATATCAATAACAAATGTCTTTAATACATTTATGAATATCGAAAAATATACACATTAATATAGAAATATATATATATTTGTTGGCAAATTGTTCTATATTGTTGAACATAATATACTCTACGGGCATATCAAAGTTCCAGAGTGGGATCTCTGCTACTATTAGAGTTACTGTATGATCCAATTTGTAAACATTACCAACAGAGTGAAAGTGAAAATGGGCCATAACTTTAAAACTACCAGAGATCCCAGTCTGGAACCCATAAAGTAAATTATGTTCAACAATATAGAACAATTTGCCAAATCTAAAATGTATATTTTCAATATTCATGTTTATCTTTTTCTATATTCATAAATATCTTATTGATATCAAAATACTACTCATATTACAGAGCATGCGGTAAAACTTCATGTGAAACCAACTTTTGCTTTGTAGCACGTACAGAAAGGCCCCCCCAAAAATCAAATATCCCGACTTCAACTAATTATTTCTCAATTATGATTTAAGATACAAATGTTAATTACAGTTGAAGTCAGAAGTTTACATACACCTTACATTTAAAAACAGTTTTCCCAATTCCTGACATTTAATCCTAGTAAAAAATCCCTGTTTTAGGTCAGTTAGGATCACCACTTTATTTTAAGAATGTGAAATGTCAGAATAATAGGAGAGAGAATGAATTTTTTCAGCTTTACTTTCTTTCATCACATTCCCAGTGGGTCAGAAGTTTACATACACTCAATTAGTAGTTGGTAGCATTGCCTTTAAATTGTTTAACTTGGGTCAAATGTTTTGGGTAGCCTTCCAGATGCTTCCCACAATAAGTTGGGTAAATTTTGGCCCATTCCTCCTGACAGAGCAGGAGTCAGGTTTGTCAGGTTTGTAGCACTCATTGCTCGCACACGCTTTTTCAGTTATGCACACAAATTGTCTTTCTTTTTTTAGGATTGAGGTCAGGGCTTTGCGATGGCCAATCCAATACCTTGACTTTGTTGTCCTTAAGCCATTTTGACAACTTTGGAAGTATGCTTGGAGTCATTGTCCATTTGGAAGACCCATTTTATTTTATCTTTATTTAACTAGGCAAGTCAGTTAAGAACAAATTCTTATTTTCAATAACAGCCTAGGAACAGTGGGTTAACTGCCTTGTTCAGGGGCAGAACGACAGATTTGTACCTTGTCAGCTCGGGGATTTGATCTTGCAACCTTTTGTTTACTAGTCCAACGCTCTAACCACTAGGCTACACTGCCGCCCCATTTGCGTCAATATATCCACATAATTTTCCTTCCTCATGAAGCCATCTATTTTGTGAAGTGAACCAGTCCCTCCTGCAGCAAAACCCCCCCACAACATGATGCTGCCACCCCCGTTCTTCACGGTTGGGATGGTGTTCTTCGGCTTGCAAGCATCAACCTTTTTCCTCCAAACATAACGATTGTCATTATGGCCAAACACTTCTATTCTGTTCTACGGCTAAATAGTTCAATATTTTTGTTTCATTAGATCAGAGGCCATTTCTCCAAAAAGTACGATCTTTGTCCCCATGTGCAGTAGCAAACCGTAGTCTGGCTTTTCAGATGGCGGTTTTGGAGCAGTGGCTTCTTCCTTGCTGAGCGGCCTTTCAGGTTATGTCTATATAGGACGTTTTACTGTGGACATAGATACTTTTGTACCTGTTTACTCCAGCATCTTCACAAGGTCCTTTGCTGTTGTTCTGGGATTGAGTTGCACTTTTCGCAGCAAAGTACGTTCATCTCTATGAGACAGAACGCGTCTCCTTCCTGAGCAGTATGACGGCTTCTTGGTCCCATGGTGTTTATACTTGCGTACTATTGTTTGTACACATGAACGTGGTACATTCAGGCGTTTGTAAATTCCTCCCAAGGATGAACCAGACTTGTGGAGGTCTACAATTTTTTTTCCTGAGGTCTTGGCTGATTTCTTTTGATTTTCCCATGATGTCAAGCAAAGAGGCACTGGGTTTGAAGGTAGGCCTTGAAATACATCCACAGGTACACCTCCAATTGACTCAAATTATGTCAATTAGCCTATCAGAAGTTTCTAAAGCCATGACATCATTTTCAGGAATTTTCCAAGCTGTTTAAAAGCACAGTCAAATTAGTGTATGTAAACTTCTGACCCACTGGAATTGTGATACAGTGAATTATAAGTGAAATAATATGTCTGTAAACAATTATTGGAAAAATGACTTGTGTCATGTGTCATCTGCACAAAGTAGATGCCCTAGCCGACTTTGCAAAACTAGTTTGTTAACAAGAAATTTGTGGAGTGGTTGAAAAACTAGTTTTAATGACTCCAACCTAAGTGTATGTAAACTTCCGACTTCAACTGTGTATGTCAACATTCCATCTTCCAAACGACCATTCTATGGATTACATTTCAATGAAATCTCCAAAATCATGGTCTTTTTTTGTTCTAGCTTTGTGAGGAATCACCCAATATATACGTACTTTTATCATTTTGATGAATTATCCCTTTTAAAAATCTTTATATTGACTTCGTTGAACAATAGCATTTGTCTCTGAATCATTTTCAATGTGACCATAGCTTCGCATTCTTTGTTAGTTTTATTCCCTGTTCCAACCTCAGACCCTCTCTCTCTCCAGGTGCAGGCTGCAGGGCCCAAAACAATCCCATGGGCTCACAGCCCACATAGGAACCCCCTACAGACACATCTGTGGTCACTGTGAGAAGAAGAGGGTTAGGGGAGGGAGAGAGTGAGATAGTCTAAGATTAAATAATAATAGCTGTTCAGACAAAACAATCTGCCATCCAAGATTCCTAGCTCCTGCATACTGTAGCCAGTGATCATAGAAATATTGTTGCTAATAATTCTACTACTAATATAAACTAGTAATTATATTTCTTTGTCAGTGATGTGACTCACTGTTGACGACACCCCTCCAGTCTGTGTTGTAGTGAGAGAGCGCCTCCCATAGGTCACCGTCCTCGTTGTGCATATAGGCGCGCACCGTGATGGGTGAGTGAGGGGGAAGGTGATGCCCCTCTAGGGTGATTGGCTCATCTATGAGAGCACGGGTAGGCATGGCTGTCAAAAAGGGTGCTGGGCTGCAGGACGTCTTCCATCTCACTGGCCCTGAGAAGCACACCAAAACAACATGGGATCAGACGGGATTTTGCACTTTGTGCATTTTAGTTACAATGTAAAAGGACAAGATATAAAGATGTAGACTGTGACTGCTTCATAGCCCTGGTGTGACATAGGCGCTTCAATAAATGGAAAATGTGGGAAAGTCCAGGTAAAAGAAAGATTGGATAGTCACATAGAACAAAATCTTCTGTATTGACAAAGACAAAAGTTTGGTCAATGTAATGTGCTTCCAGAGGGATATGACGTATTTTAATCAATCCATTCCTTACCCACTGCACTTTGCAAACATGCTATCTTCCTGCGGATGTTGACCCATCGAAGCACAAACGTCTCTGAGAGATGACATAGCGCCGACACACACGTGTGCTCTTAGCATACTGGTCTTTCAGTACTCCCTGTGTAGAGAATAACATTGTGCAACGGTCAAACATATATATGAGAAAATTAAATATTGTTAAGTGTTTTTGTTGTCTAATGCTGTGTTCATAACCAGTTAGGAAGCTGGTAGATACCACATACGATGGGATAAATCCACTTGAACGCCCCTCCAACTGGTAATTACAAGTGTGAATCTTGTCTATCATCCCTGAGCTCTGAATTTTCCCACATGCTGACCTTTGACATCACCTACTAAAAAATGACCTCGATAACAGGATTTTAGGCAGTTAAATGCAACAAAACATTATTTATAAAAGGCTATCTATTTACAGTAATCCCTCGTTTATCGCGGGGGTTACGTTCCGAAAATGACCCGCGATAAGTGAAATCCGTGAAATAGAAAACTTTTTTTTTTTTTTTACAATTAGCAACTATTACATGTATACAAATACAGTGACTCACGTGTAGGCCGTTTCACTGCTCTTCAGAGCGTTTCGTCGACATTATGGGTTTAGGAGATGTTCGAAATTACAAGATAATTTGGCCAACTTAATGTAAATTTGCCAAGCTGTTTTATGTACGTACACATAACTGCACGAGACGACAAAATGATAGCACAATTCGTAGCATGTTTTGATACAAGAAGCGGGAGTGAGTTTTTAGCGAATCAGAATGCAGAGCACAATGCACCAAAAAAAAAAAAAAATGCATTCTGAAAATCCGCGAAATAGCGAATCCGCGATAAGTGAACCGCGAAGTGGCGAGGGATCACTGTATATGATTTTTGAACACTATAATTCGTTTACAAGCATGATAGCTGTACTTTTAGTTTATGGTTGAAACAGCTTGTTTTCCATTAGACAATCTGCATTTCTCAATGAGTCCAAAGCAGGTGAATGCATCCAACTATTATTTAGGACTTCACAACTGGTAAGTACCACCTTCCCATTTTGTTATGAACACAGCATTACCCCTTGTATAGGGTGACCAGACGTCCCCAGGGACATTCCCTGATTTTGGTGGCCTGTCTTCGGCTGGAGCTGTTGCTGGAAATGTCTCCGATTAGCCCTCAAACAGAAAAACGCAACTGTAAAGTTAAATTGAGGTTGAAATGTCAATAATCTAACGCTGTATGTAATCATATCAGCATGTAAAAATTATGTACATTCCTGTACCAAACTCGTTTGCTCCCGCAGACCTATGAGAACGTTGGATCAGTTATACATTGGGACCACCACATGAACAAGCATGCGCGGCCATTAGAGCATCTAACAACAAACCAAACTTGTGTCATTCTAAAATTACTAAAATCACTCTGCAAAATGAACCCCCTATTTTAATTTCCAAAATCTACCTGGTCACCTTACCGTAGTAGCCTATTATTGAAGTCATGTGAGGTCAGTCTACTCGTGACAAGATTTCTCTAGTTCGAGATAGTTTCCCCCCTCTGCCAGACACTGACCTTCAATCTCTATTTGGTGTAACGTGCCAACTTCCTATACCAGGAGTTCACTTTCTACTACAGTACCCAGCTAGCACAGTGGATCTGGGCCGATTCAGTCAGAGTCTGGGCCGCCTTCGGCAGTATTATTTATGGCCATGATGCGAGGTTTGAGTTCGGGACGATTCCGGTGTGAGTTTTCTGGCCCTAATGTATTACTTGGTGCTCGGGACGATTGGGGTTACTCTCCGTCAGATGATTGCACGGGCTGCTTTATATAATTAACATTTGAGATCAAAAAATAAAAATTCTTTAAGAGTCCTGTTTAAGTAGTATTTTGATACTTTGTGCAAGGGAATTGATAAGCATTAAAAACTTTGTGGGTGGAGCCTCCCGAATGACACTGCATCTCAGTGCAAACTGTGTTGCTACAGATGCTGGTTCGAGACACGTGCCGGCCGCGACCGGGATACCCATGAGGCGACCCACAACTGGCCCATCCTTGTCAGATTTAGGGGAGTGTTTGGCCGGCCGGATTGTCCTTGCTCCATCGCGCTGTGGCGGGCCAGGCGCATGCACGCTGACACAGTCACCATGCGACGCACAATTGGCCCAGCGTCGTCCGATTTAGGGGACACAAAAAACAATTGTTGATGGGTATAATGTGTATGTATAAAATGTATAATAGTAATATTTAAAATGACTAAATCGGGTAATTTTGTATTAATTAATTTAAATGTCCATCGCGACGCTTCTGTAGGGGATTCTGGTAAGATGCCAGCAAAGTCGGCTAAAATCCGGTAGACGGAAACGGCCCGATGTGCTTGGGCAGATTCTGGGCAGTCATTCATTTTGATTCCGGGCCGAGTCCGACACCCGATTCAATCAGTTCCGGAGGGCCGCTTCTGGACCGATTCCTCATTGCTAGCTGGGTACAGTTCTTTGCCGTATGAGAGGTTCAAGGAGTCTGCGACTGTCTACCAATTCATTTCCAACAATATTGACCCTGTCTGTGTGTTGCGCGAGTTTGTCTATCACTCCCTGTGTAGCCAGTTGACGTGATAACTGTCTTGTGGGTTGACAGACATTTTCCCCCCAAAACTTTCTCAATTAAAATGTTAACTGCAAAGTAGGCTTACCGAGCAGAAGTATATATTGAGTAAGTATATCATGTGTATCTATTATTTGTTTATTTGCTAACTTTGCCATGAAATGAGCAGCAGTACAGAGACCGGCACATTAAAGGGGAATTACACTAACAAATCCAAATGTGTTCGTTTTCTTCCAGACCTAAAAAATAGTCTCCTGATGTGATTTAAGCATTGACAAGGACCCAGAACATCCAATTTCGTTGTTTATCTATGAACAAATGTAATATTGACAGTGAAAAACAAACTAAATCTAAAACCAGGATTTCTTTTACTGATAAAACATAGTTTGGGATAATATCAAAACTGAAGAATTTGGGAGAAAAAAAATACATTTTATAGGCCCCTCTTTAGAGTTTATTAACCACTATTTTACCAGGTATATTGACAGAAAACATAGTGCTCTAGTTTATCTTGTACACTAAGGACCCAGAGAAGGGTTGCAGGGGAGAGAAGAGAAGAATGTGCCTATTTGAAAGGTAGAAAAAAAGGAGTAGCTCGCTCGCTACGTACATAAAAAAAAAAAAGAAGTAGCTCTCATGCTAGAAAAGGTTGTAGACCCCTGGAATAGCCTATAATGCATATGTGCAGTGATGAATAGGATTAGTAACAGCTGTGATTCGTACCACCTAATTTTGTAATAGAATTATTCTGAGACTCTGATTTGTCACTTTAAAATGTATGCCAAACAAAAAAACATTGATTTCAAAGTTTAACAAACCATACAACTCTATGCACAGTGACTACTTTGAACAATTTACACAGTAAATAAACAAAAACATTGACTGGAAAAACTGCAGATGCAAAGTTTGATAAACATTTTATCTGCACAGTTCTTTCTGGAAATGGGTTTTTGTACAATTTTCTGTTAAAAGTGGTCCTTATGCACAGAGTTGTATGGTTTGTTAAACTTTGACATCAATGGTTTTCGTATGGTATACATTTTAAAATGAAACATCTGTGTCTCAGCGTAAATTCTTTACCACTGCCTGAGAGAGAAGTGAGCAAAGCATTTAGGGACTGGTAATTGTTTAAGAACGTTTATATGGCATTGTATTTGATACCTACCGCCTATTTTTCATATGCACGGCTGTTGGCAAAGTGTTGACTGCTTGCAGCTTTTTCTTGGGCGTCCACCTGGCCAGGCAAACTCGCAGGGCCCATTCAGTGAAGAAGTGGGAGAAAATTAGGAAAGAAACGTGAGCTCTAGGAATTTCTGTCAAAATAAAAGTATCAGAAGAATGAAATAAAATACTGCAACTTGTAAAGGCCTTAAAACAAAATCGTATCACCAGACGTATTAATTTCGGCACCCAAAATCAGTGAAATAACATTTTTATTAAAGATGTTCATTTATTTTTCAAAAAGCCGGATATCCCTTCCCATTCCAGATTCAACATACTTTTATTTTGAAATGAATGTAATAGAAGTTAATCACTTCCGGGTCAAAATTTGGTGGCGTTGTTGTTTTCACGTTTCTGTTATTCGTCATCAGCTCCACGTTATCTGGTAGATTTATCGTGGCATTTCATGTGTTGTACTTTTGGATATCTCACTACCAAACACCCCGACTCGATATTGATTATCAGCAAAAGTAGGCTACAGTTTGTAAACTCAATAACAATCCCTGCTGCTAACAAGTTAATAGCTTGCTAACGTTACCAGCTAGGTAGCTATGTCACCAAGCAGTTGTTGACATAGTTCGCTAGCTACCAAGCTAATCAAATTAGCTAATGTCGGCCAGCTATCAAATATTTCAGGTAGCTAGATTTTTTCAAAAGAGGACAATGTAAACACGAGTTTGGTTGTAACGTTAGCTAATTTGCTCAATTAAATTAGCTAAATGAACTATGTCACATAGCTAGATAACTACTGTAACAAGTAGGCCTAGCAACGTTGTTAGATATCTAGCCAGCTAACAATCTTGAATAATGCTTGTAACAGAACAGCTTATAGCTAACGTTAGGTTATCGTGTACTAACTCAACTATAATGGACCTTTGAAATGTCTACAATTTAATTTCAGGTTTTGATTCACTGACACTCCCTACTTTTCAGCTGTTCGGTGGTCCCTGTGTTCCCTCCTAAAGCTTTGGAATGGGCAGTCATTTCCGCAGCTACATCTGGGACCCGGTCCTCATTTTGTCTCAGATTGTGTTGATGCAATGCATCTACTACAGCTTCCTGGGTCTGTGGCTGGCTGTTGTGGACAGTCTTGTACAAACCAACAGATCACTGGACCAGATCTTCAGTTATGAGGTGAGTCTTTCTGAAATGTTTCCTACATTTTCCTAATTTTTGTCTGTTGAGTTGACAGTGGACTGATTCACAACATGGCTCTATGCTTGCAGGTTCTTGGATTTGCAACAATGCAGGGCAGACTCTCAATGATGGCGTTCATCTTGAACTCACTTACCTGGTAAGTTAATGGGCTGACTTCGAGTGCTGCATGTTCCCTCAACACTTTGGTATGAAGAAGTCTAGTCATATACCATTGATGAAAGGCTGGTTTGTTATGAGGTCAATAATCCATGATGGTTTATAGTAGATGACCTTCATAACGTTTGGTAAACTTAGCCTAACTACGAGCTATGAATCAAAAATGATCATAACATTTACACACACACTTCAGTTGAATGACCAACCTGTTTTGTGGCATGTTGTCCTTCATTGTGCATCTGTCTCGCTGTTTCGTCAGTGCCCTGGGCTTGTTGTTCTTTGTCCGCCGAGGGAAGCAGTGTCTGGACTTCACTATCACCGTGCACTTCTTCCACATGATAGGCTGTTGGATCTACAATGCCCACCTCCCGGCGGCCCTGTCCTGGTGGCTGGTCAACGTGGCCTGCATGGCTCTGATGGCCGTAATTGGAGAGTACCTATGCATGCGGACTGAGCTCAGGGCCATCCCAGTCAACAGTGGACCTAAGTCTAACCTTTGACTGCTGACCACCTGACCTGACCCCACTCTGTGACTCTGGCTCACTCCCTGTGAACTGTTCACTGACAGTATTCTGCCCAGAATGATGTAGGCTATGACATTTGTGCCCAAAGACTTGATGGGACTGGGATGTGAGCTGCAATAACGCAGTAGTTGGATCTAGAGACAGAGATGCTCCAAGTTGGAACATTGCACACCTCTCAATAGATTCAAGGACTTGGAAATTAACTGAAATGGGGCTGGTTGCTGTATTTATTTGTAAACACGTACTACCTGTCTAACAGTGAATGCTAACTTTTTCCTCGACCCACTAAGATATCACTTGCTTTGAGACAGTTCAAAGCAGAGTTTAGTTTGTCTTACAAAGATCTTAATGGTTTCATGATTTGATTAAATAATGATATCACATGATTGTGGCAAAATGATTGTCATGCACATGCTTTCGGTTATGTCCTTTCCAGTTGAGAAAAATAAAAACGATAACAAACTAGTCATACATGTAAACAACAGATCACCACATATGGAATTCTATTTTATTCCTCATTATAGTTTGTGAGCTTGAGGGGTGAAAGGAATCGGCAATGCTCATCCATACGTCAACATTATGAAGTTTACATGACAACGCTATAGGAGCAGCAAGTATCTGATAATCATCGCTTCGCATGATCATAGTGTTGTGTGTGTACAAGATGTGATGCTGTGGAGAGCAGATGGCTCCTCTGGGGATGGTCTGTCAGCCACCAGCTGTGTTCTGACAAGATGCTGTCACTGTGTGTGCCTGACTGTGTGCTCAATGGTGCAGTGACTGCCATCTATGGTCAAATTATACATAAACCTATTTTAGTAAGCATGCTTAGTGCTCCTGGTTCTCTGCTGATTTTCAATGCACTTTCCTTCTCATATCCTATTATTTGTAAAAAATGATTTTCAGCCTGTCTGGACCTTACACATTTTTATATAATTTTGAACTTTGTGTGAGATCACAGAGGTTTTACTTGGATTGCGGTGAAAATCTGGAGTATGCAGTGAGAGCTTTCTACACCTCACCTGTTAATGTTTTTTCCTCTGGCTTTGCTGCTGTGGTTTTATATAACCAAGGTATTGAACTCTTGATAATAAGTGGGACCATTTGGTGTCTTAAGACCAAATCTTTTTTTTTTGGTTTATAGTCACCACAAAGACTGCTTCTCTTCACATCACATATTTGACTCATATGTGATCTTAACATATACTCTGAGATTATCTGGGATGCTTTTTCTCAGATTTTAAACCAGTTTAATGAAATCATAATCGCCTGCAGTATTGTAGATGCATTTGTTGAAAATTAGCTCTTGGTGTGGGAATAATATATTCGACTAGACTAGATGATAAGCGCTCAGGAAAGTCATGGTTCAGATAATTTTCTTGGACTTTGTAAGTTTACTCTGTAAGGAAGTGCAATGCTGTAGTTTCCATTTATTGCATCACTGGATCCACGTTAAGATTATTTGTTTTACTCCCGGGTGGCGCAGTGGTCTAGGGCACTGCATCGCAGGGTTCGCGCCCAGGCTCTGTCGCAGCCGGCCGCGACCGGGAGGTCCGTGGGGCGACGCACAATTGGCATAGCGTCGTCCGGGGTAGGGAGGGTTTGGCCGGTAGGGATATCCTTGTCTCATCGCGCTCCAGCGACTCCTGTGGCGGGCCGGGCGCAGTGCGCGCCAACCAAGGGGGGCCAGGTACACGGTGTTTCCTCCGACACATTGGTGCGGCTGGCTTCCGGGTTGGAGGCGCGCTGTGTTAAGAAGCGGTACGGCTGGTTGGGTTGTGCTTCGGAGGACGCATGGCTTTCGACCTTCGTCTCTCCCGTGCCCGTACGGGAGTTGTAGCGATGAGACAAGGTAGTAATTACTAGCGATTGGATACCACGAAAATTGGGGAGAAAATGGGATAAAAATAAATAAATAGATTATTTGTCTTAGATCTGAATAGATAGATCTGAATATTCAGTCATTCATTACTTGTCATCAGATTTCTATCCACCATAGCATTACTAGACAGTGCAGGAGGAAGTTACTTACTGCAACATGCAATACAGACCTACTTTCTTATTAAGTGCATTATCATTGGCACAGACAAAGGGATCGTGTGCATTGTAATGTGGGATATTGTGGGTGATAAACTGGACTGTAGAAATGTCAATGACGGGGGAGGCAACGTAATGAGAGGCTTACACCACCACCACACATGGATGTTAGCCTCCCATGGGTGAGTCCTGGGGGCCCTGAGCCCTGCTGCACCCTCTGCCTCTCCCCCACTCCCTCTGCATTCTCTGTGGCCAGGTTGGGGAGAACAGATGGTAGCCCACTAACAAGCGGCTGACTGCCAGCTGGGCTGTTCCATACTGGATCCAGTCCTGATTATTAGCACCTTGCCACGAGGACGACTAAAAAAGAAACCGTTGTGCAGGGGAGGGACATCATATCAACAATAAGTGTCTCGTGGCTAAAATCTATCCTCTATAACTGTGATAAAGCATATACTGAGTAGGAGCAAGTATGATCTTGATCTAGCAGATCCCTCTGGTCATGCAGGTATAAACAGAATAATATGTCATATTTCCAAACTTGATACTTTATTTCAAACATTACATTGCAATACAATACTTAATGTACTCTGTAGTTTGTATCACTGAAAAACCACATACATTTTGAATTATTAGTGTTTCCTGATGTAGGCCTATTTTTCTATGCAGTAATCATTTCAATAATCAGTGATACATAATGATATGCTTAGTGTTTATGATATCTCCCTTTAATAATGTGATATTTTTCATGCTTTCGTTAGCTGCCGATCTCACAGAAAAGGAAAGTAGTTGGTCCCTCAAGTGTTTCCCATACATATTGCTCATTGCTCAAAAACAAATGTGGACTCTTGCCACCAGGCACACAGATTGGGTGACAGAGTGCTACCACAATCAGGAGTACAGACTAGGTGTGGAGGACAACCAGTACAAACATGCTGATAGAGGATAGGATGTCTCTTGGGAATGTATTTTCAACTGAATATCTAACCTAATATCTAGACACAACCATGCAGAGGGAGATCCATTCATACTATAGGTACTGTTGGGAGGGTACAAAAGAATACAAGAAGAATGTCCTATGTTGGCTGAAGCAGTGTGAATATTTTGACATGCTCTCTCTGGGTCAAATCCTAATTTAAGATACATGGATGTGGATGTAGCTTTAGTTTAGGCGTAAATCATGCATTCTTATCAATGAGAGATTTGCACAAAAATCTCAGTACTAAGGCCTCGATTCCGACCCAAGTTAAGCGTGCGCAAATGGAAGGTAATTACCTTTTTATGCGCTTTTCTCTCTGCATATTATGACCTTGAATTTAAGCTTGAGAAGAGCATGATATTCACCTGCTATTCGTTTGAGGTGGAGCTCGAATAAATGAAGGTGTGGTGGAGGTGTGTCTACGGATACGTCGTATTTTGACCTTGATTTAATTCCCCTCATAATTCCGCCATTTTAACGTGCGAGGAAACCATGAATAAGGTCAAGCTAGCCTGACAGTTCCAAGTGGAAAAAGCATCTGCTTTCTTTTTTTCTAATTTAAATAACAGCATTCTCCATGCACTGTAATTTATATATTGATACGAGCTATTAATAAGAGCTAGGTAAATGAGTATTCCGTTTGGAGAAGGGGATTGTAAATAAACATGGCAGTTGTTTTAGATAATATTTTCTTATAATCCCTGGAGACAAATGTGACACCAGCCATATAGAAGCAAACTGAAAATCATATCAACATGACATGTATTGCCGCCCCTTTAACACAGTGAAATAGAAAACAAAAATTGCTGTGTCATTATTCAGAATTGTAATTGTGTGCCCTCAAAATTTGCATTGATGAAATTTGGAGACCATAGTTTATAGGCTTCTGTAGGGCTGAACCTGCCAAGTTGATGTATGCTCTTTAGAATGTTTTTATTATATGCCCAGGCTTTTCTCCGTTTTATTTTACAATTTGTATCACGTTAAATATTAGCCACTATCGCGAGCCACCGTCAGTAATACCCACATACATTTATTTTTGCATCATTTCATTCCATTCCGTTTACCTTTCTTTCCTCTGTCGTGTCCTTGTAAATTGTTCCTGAGGGTTGCTAGCATTAGTGGATCATATTCGGCTAACGCTGTGCAATAAATTGGGACATGTATAGCCTATTTGAATCATTATGGAACTAAGAACACACGACTGGACTGTTGTCACACAATTCCATGATTAGTGGGATTTAGAGTAGATTTATAGGATTATTGTTCAACCTCTATTGTACTCTTTTTTTCCACCTTCCAATATTATATGGATTGAACTTGAATATGACAGCTTTCAGTTTGACTCAAACCACTGTATTTTTTATTTTGTCGCACTGCTTTGCTTTATCTTGGCCAGGTTGCAGTTGTAAATGAGAACTTTTTCTCAACTGGCCTATCTGGTTAAATAAAGGTGAAATTTAAAAAAATAAGTTACACTGTATTTAAAGGGATGGCTTAAGATAAATGTACTGAAAACACCATTGAATGAAAACTCATCTAGAAAATATGGTGGCCAGCAAGTGGGAGGGTTTTACATTTATTCAGAGTGCGCAATGTATCCATGCCTGCAGAGCGCGTTACGCGACTCAATAAGGTAAGTCTGAATATACTGAGAAGTGTGTAGGAAAGGCATACATTCCAAAGTCAGGATTCACCCCTCATTGCCTATTCAGTCTGAGAGTAGAAACGGAGAAGCTATACAATAACACCACATGTTGCTATAAAACTACAAATTACTTACATTTTACATTTATATTGACTCAGTTTGATGTTATATTACAACTGTTGACAAAATCAAATATTGTAATGCATTGAGGCATTAGCCCTAACAATGCAGGGTGGTGCCATAGGAGAATCCTATGACTTAAGTCTTATATATTTTAGCTTCCATAATAAAGTGAATATTTGTGGCATTACCTCTCTTTATTTCTACTCAGTATACTGTGCGTTTTGTGTAAGGGTGAATGTGCTTGGAAGTGAACTGTGTACAATTGTATATAGTTGTGGAGTCAATGATATAAAATGAATTAACAGCCAAACACTTGGACTTCCATACAAAACACAGGTTCATAAAACAACGCTGAACATTCTCACATAACCAGCGATCATTTTCAGGTACAATAACTAGTTGGCAAGAGAGAAACTAACTAGACTATTGTCCTTCATCCACAATTACTAACAATAATTTAGGCATTTTACTGTAAGGTGCATAATAAAGCAAGGAATGATATTTTCAGATCAGAGCATAATCTACCTCAACAATTTTTTACAATATTTTCAGTTAAGAGCATTACCTGACTTTAACAGCACCTACTGACTAACAGGATGACCAAAGAAACGGTTTAAGAGAGCAAACATACAGAAAATACCTTTTTGGTGTCATTATAGCAGCCATGCAACTCCAACCATTTGGGGCTGGTGTGTAGGGGTCAAAAGGTCATTGTTTATAAAGAGTTAATTTGATTGTCAACAAAACAGACCGATGGCTTTTTTTCATAGGCGTATACTGTAGTAGGTCATTTCATTACAATTGCTTGGGTCTTGGATATGTATGTTTATCCAGACTCCTAGATATTGATGACATTAACATCTAAGGCCCTGATAACATAACCCTATAATTACTTAGTGCCATAGACATCTATGGTGGGTAACCCAGAGCCATAGGTATCCATTCATCTCTCCATAGACATAAATGGCTCTGGGATATCATAGCCTTCTGATTACCCAGTACTATAGATATCAATTGTGTCTTCATAGAGACATGGCTATGTATGCTAACCTAATCTTCAATCCATATCCCCTCTCTACTCACTGATCGTCTCGCTACTCACCCCGCCTCGGGGAATGTGAGAGCGCATGGGGGCGTAAGCGAGGAGGAGGAGAGAGGCATCCCCCACCTATGTGGAGGGCCAGATGGGCCCTCCCAGGATCAGCAAGCCCAGGAACAGCAGGGGTAGAGGGGGTTGAGGCGAGCGCAGGCTTGGGGCCGAGCTAGGGCTGCACAGGTCAAAGAGGCTGCCCTGGAAGCGGATCTTCCTGGAGTCTTCTCTTAGGGTCTCCCAGATGGAGCCCACCTCCTCCTGACACCCGGACAGTGCCGTCAGGGCACACGTGTGGAACGCCTCCCAGTGGCTAGGGATGAAAGATCAATCAATGAATCAGTCAAATATATTTTATAAAGCCCTTTTTACATCAGTAGTTGTCTCAAAGTGCTTTACAAGAGGGTCTTCCACAAATCCACTACCTGTTTCATATTTGACATGAAAACATGCCATTGGTTTTCAATCTATTGGATTGAAGAATGTCATTGATTTGATTTATCTGGCACTTTAATCGCCTCACATGCCAGGCTTCAAAGCTCACCTGTAACACACATGGCCAAAGGTGTGTTTTACAGGAGTATTTTTGGTTTATTAATGTTTTTTATACTACTGTCCAGTGAAACTGTAACAGTTTTTATTCTAGCCTTTTGCAAGATCAACCCAGCTTTATTTTGTAGCCACAGAAATTAGATCTGATGCTGCACAGGGAACTTGTTTCACCCCAGTCGTAAGAGTAATCAGGTCCCATGAGATCCCGGTGCATTGCAAACACAGATGCAGCTATGTAGAGGATGCTGTACGTTGCACACACACACATGCACACAGACACACACACCCCTCTCACCTACACACAGCTTCCACTCCCATCTCGCTGGTCACATTCTCCTGGTAGTTATCCATGCTCTCCCCCAGCTCCAGAACACAGTCAGAGAAGTCCCTGTAAATATTCTCACACTTCACATCCGCCACTGAGTCTCTTGCCACAGCCAGGGACACTGCAAAACACACACAGAGAGAAAATACATCCAAATGCATTAAGGAAAGAAAGGCCATTATATTGCCTGTTGTGAAAAAAATAATATTGTATCCATATGGTACATATCCTGCTTGTTCATTTTTACCATAGGTTTTATTGTACAATTCAGCCATTGCTCTTACAGAGGCCAAATATAATTGTTTTATGTCATGATAGAATAACAATAGGCTCTAGTATCATCTTTATCTAGATCAGTGGACGCTGGTGAGAGAAGCTGTAGGATGACGGGCTCATTGTAATGGCAGGAATGCAGTGACTGGAATGGAGTCAAACATGTGGTTTCCATATGTTTGATGTTTTTGATACCGTTCAATTAATTCCATTCCAGCCATGACAATGAGCCCGTACTCCTATAGCTCCTCCCACCAACCTCCACTGATCCAGATCGTTATCCATCTCCCTGTTTGAAGCGAAGAGTGTCTTCTGAAACAAATGGGAGGATGCCAAAAGTAGGTCACCCTCCTTCTTTGTTGTTCTTGGAGTTAAAATGGAGGAAACAGAGACATAACAGCTCTCAGCATCCCTCCCAGGAAGTTTGGCTAACGTTTTTCTTCCAGTCTTTCAAAATGGCCTCTCAATGTAGTTTTAATGACGAGATTGCTTTGGAGATATTTGTCCTCCTGTGATTTAGAGATGCTTCAAAGGGTGGATGATGCCATCAGCAGATATGTCCGTTGCCAATAGATATAATCAGCATAGGCTACCTGTGAGAATGGTTCATGTCACAATTCTCTCCCATCTACCTCCTCCCTCCCACCCCTTATTGATCACTTAGGCTCAGGGGTCAGGTGTCAGGGATAAGGTGTCCAAAGCCACTGTAATAGCCACTGTCTGTTATATAAGCTTAAATGATTGATTTTAAGGCATAGAAAACATTGAAGTATATCAAGGCATGGGTTATATTGGGATTCTGAGAATAGATCAACTTCCCCCAGATTTGGTTGCTTGCCTGGATCATTTGCAGTGTCCCACTGCACATTAAATCCAATGCCCCCTCCCCAAATACAGTGACTTGCAAAAGTATTCACCCCCTTGGCATTTTTCCTATTTTGATGCTTTACAACCTGGAAATAAAATAGATTTTTGGGGGGTTTGTATCATGTGATTTACACAACATGCCTACCACTTTGAAGATGACATTTTTTTTAAATTGTGAATCAAACAAGAAATAAGACAAAACAACTGAAAACTTGAGCGTGCATAATTATTCACCCCCCCCCCAAAAGTCAATACTTTGTAGAGACACTTTTTGCAGCAATTACAGCTGCAAGTCTCTTGGGGTATGTCTTTATAAGCTTGGCACTTCTAGCCACTGGAATTTTTGCCCATTCTTCAAGGCAAAACTGCTCCAGCTCCTTCAAGTAGGATGGGTTCCGCTGGTGTACAGCAATCTTTAAGTCATACCACAGATTCTCAATTGGATTGAGGTCTGGGCTTTGACTAGGCCATTCCAAGACATTTAAATGTTTCCCCTTAAACCACTCTAGTGTTGCTTTATCATTTGTCTCTTTGTTGTCCTCTCTGCCTCTCTCTATTAATGCCCTCATTTTTTAAAATATTATTTTATTAAACTTTATTTAACCAGGTAGGCTAGTTGAGAACAAGTTCTCATTTGCAACTGCGACCTGGCCAAGATAAAGCATAGCAATTTGACACATACAACAACACAGAGTTACACAGAGTTACACATGGAATAAACAAAACATACAGTCAATAATACAGTAGAAAAATAAGTATATATACAGTGTGAGCAAATGAGGTGAGATAAGGGAGGTAAAGGCAAAAAAAGGCCATGGTGGCGATGTAAATACAATATAGCAAGTAAAACACTGGAATGGTAGATTTGCAGTGGAAGAATGTGCAAAGTAGAAATAGAAATAATGGGGTGCAAAGAAGCTAAATAAATAAATACAGTAGGGGAAGCGGTAGTTGTTTGGGCTAAATTATAGATGGGCTATGTACAGGTGCAGTAATCTGTGAGCTGCTCTGACAGCTGGTGCTTAAAACTAGTGAGGGAGATAAGTGTTTCCAGCTTCAGAGATTTTTGCAGTTCGTTCCAGTCATTGGCAGCAGAGAACTGGAAGGAAAGATGACCAAAGGAGGAATTGGCTTTGGGGGTGACCAGAGAGATATACCTGCTGGAGCGCGTGCTACGAGTGGGTGCTGCTATGGTGACTAGTGAGCTGAGATAAGGCGGGGCTTTACCTAGCAGAGACTTGTAGATAACCTGTAGCCAGTCTGTTTTGCGACGAGTATGAAGCGAGGGCCAACCAACGAGAGCGTACAGTTCGCAATGGCGGGTAGTGTATGGGGCTTTGGTGACAAAACGGATGGCACTGTGATAGACTGCATCCAGTTTGTTGAGTAGAGTGTTGGAGGCTATTTTATAGATGACATCACCGAAGTCAAGGATTGGTAGGATGGTCAATTTTACGAGGGTATGTTTGGCAGCATGAGTGAAGGATGCTTTGTTGCGATATAGGAAGCCGATTCTAGATTTAACTTTGGATTGGAGATGCTTAATGTGAGTCTGGAAGGAGAGTTTACAGTCTAACCAGACACCAAGGTATTTGTAGTTGTTCACGTATTCAGAGCCGTCAGAGCCGTCCAGAGTAGTGATGCTGGACGGGCGAGCAGGTGCGGGCAGTGATCGGTTGAATAGCATGCATTTAGTTTTACTTGCGTTTAAGAGCAGTTGGAGGCCACGGAAGGAGAGTTGTATGGCATTGAAGCTCGTCTGGAGTTTAGTTGACACAGTGTCCAAAGAGGGGCCAGAAGTATACAGAATGGTGTCATCGGCGTAGAGGTGTATCAGAGAATCACCAGCAGCAAGAGCAACATCATTGATGTATACAGAGAAGAGAGTCGGCCCGAGGATTGAACCCTGTGGCACCCCCATAGGATTGAACCCTGTGGCACCCCCCTGTGGCACCTGTGGCACACCCATTGCCTGGTCCGTCAGTTTTGGTGGGCTGTCCTCTCTTTGGCAGGTTTGTTGTGGTGCCATTTTCTTTCCATTTTTTTATAATGGATTTAACGGTGCTCCGTGGGATGTTCAAAGTTTCAGATGTTTTTTTATAATCCAACCCTGATCTGTACTTCTCCACAACTTTGGAGAGCTCCTTGGTCTTCATGGTGACGCTTGCTTGGTGGTGCGGCTTGCTTAGTGGTGTTGCAGACTCTGGGGCCTTTCAGAACAGGTGTATATATAATGAGATCATGTGACAGATCATGTGACACTTAGATTGCACACAGGTTAACTTTATTTAACTAATTATGTGACTTCTGAAGGTAATTGGTTGCACCAGATCTTATTTAGGGGCTTCATAGCAAAGGGGGTGAATACATATGCACACACCACTTTTACATTTTTTTTAATTTTTTTGAAACAAGTAATCTTTTAAAATTTCACTTAACCAATTTAGACTATTTTGTGTATGTCCATTAAATGAAATCAACATAAAAATCTATTTAAATTACAGGTTGTAATCCAACAAAATAGGAATAACGCCAAGGGGGATGAATACTTTTGCAAGGCACTGTATAATAATAATGATATTTAAAAATATGTATTAGCTGTAATACTACTGGCCACCTAGCAATTTTATGACGTTGGCTTTAGCTAGTCTAGATAGGTTACCAATCTCCCAACCTCATAACTAGCTACCAAGAAGCCATTTCATGCTATCAATCAAGCAGCATACCACCCTGCAACCCACTGCTGGCTTGCCACTAAAGCTAAGCAGGATTGGTCTTGGATGGGAGACCAGATGCTGCTGGAAGTGGTGTTAGAGGGCCAGTAGAGGGCACTATTTCCTCTGATCTAAAAAAAGATCCCAATGCCCCAGGGCAGTGATTGGGGACATTGCCCTGTGTAGGGTGCTGTCTTCTGGATGGGACATTAAACAGGTGTCCTGACTCTCTGTGGTCACTAAAAGATCCAATGGCACTTATTGTAAGAGTAGGGGTGTTAACCCTGGTGTCCTGGCTAAATGTTAACCCTGGTGTCCTGGCTAAATTCCCAATCTGGCCCTCATACCATCATGGCCAACTAATCATCCCCAGCTTCCAATTGGATCATTCTGCTCCCCTGTAACTATTCTGCGGGTTGTTCCTGTAGATTATAAAACTTACCTGGTATTATTTATTTTTTTACATAGAATTAAGCATAATGATTATGGCTCTTGATTGCAGGGGAAAAAATGTTTCAGGTGTTTGAAAAATGCACAATTCTCCATCTTCAGGATGGGGCCTAGTCCCCCTACGGACCACCCTCCAGCCATACTCAGTACTTTGTGACCCCAAACCAGCACAACACTGCAAGTCTATTTCTGGTCAAATATCATTCAAGCACTCCAAAATATAACTGCACACACCTGAGTGACAATGAGTTATTGATAAGCACTTAAAATATGAAAAAGGCTTGGCACTGTCAAATAGTAGGCTACAACTCTATTCTCACCCTGCATGCAACATCTACATTTAGCCTACACCCTTAATTAATAAAATATTACGTTTCATCCAATATATTATAAAAACAGAGCCAATACAGTGGTGTCGAAAAATAAATTCGTGTAATATGACAAATTATTATTCTACAAATAAATATGTATCTAGAACGAGAATTGAACCCGTCTTACCTAATGTAATACATGCACAAAATATTAGAATCTTCGCTGACGTAAATCCCATTCCCATATCAAACCCAGCGGAGGGTGCCTCTCGCCATCTGTGGGATCCGACAAAGTCGCTCATAAATTGAGAAAAAAAATCAAAGCGAAGTAATATGAATCGATCAAGATAAATTACTTATGACGTCCTATCTGGTTACCAGGAGGCGATTGACATTTGCAGTATCAGTTGCAGTTTATTCTCGATCCAAAACATGATAACAACTGTGACGTTACTTAACCTGCCCCTCGCGTGCGTGCTTCGTCTCAGAGCGCTTCTCTCACCTCATCAACGCTCTTCGCCAGAGATACGTTTAGTGCCATCCCATGTCTCTCATTTGCTGACGGACAAATAGCCCATTGGTACATATGGACACTCTCCTCTCAGTCGGATCCCTTGTCAATCTGACATCAGTCATCTTTGATTTCTCTGAGAATAATATTGAGCAAAATCAAAAGTCCAAATAAAGTGCTTATTTCAGAGCTTTTTAAATTGAGGCATGAAATCAAAACAAATGTATTTGTCACATGCTCCAAATACAACAGGTGTAGACTTTACCATGAAATGCTTACTTAAGAGCCCTTTCCCAACAATGCAGATTTAAAAAGACAATTATATAAAATAAAAAGGAAATAGAAACACAATAAAATAACAATAACAAGGCTATATACAGTACAAGGAGTACTGGTACTGAGTCAATGTGCTGGGGTACGAGGTAGTTGAGGTGACTGAGGTAACATGTACATGTAGGTAAAAGTGACTAGGCAATCAGTATAGATAATAAACAGAGTAGCTGCAGTGTGTGAAGAGTGTGAAAGAGTGTGTGGCGTCAATATGCATGTGTGTTTTGTGTGTGTGAGCATATGTAGTTTGTGTGTGTTGGAGTGTCAGCGTAGTATGTGTGGAAAAAATTATAATTCATAATTCAACTAGTTACATTTATTGTAGTATGGTTTGGGAAAAATGAAACCTGACTCTGAAAGCAAGTACCTTTTCAAATGCATTTGTATCATTCACATTTAACAATGTAACCTGGTAGCTGATGGCCTTTTCTTTTGAAATTCTCTTCACTGAGCCTTTCAAAGCATCTTTATGATATTTCAAAGTATGACACTGAAAAACCTGGTCCACATTAAGGAAAACTTTCCCTTGGACGAACTTGGGAGACCCTTTTGGTCACTATCTCAATTCCTGACCGTGCAGACAGGGAGTCAGCCACTAAGGCACTGAATGAAATAGAACTAAAAGCTCAATATCATAATACTTCAGGAATTTAAGTATTTAAATACATTTGTAAAAGTAAAAAAAGATTTTGATTGAAATACTTGGTGTAGCATTATTGCTTTCTTTGGCAGGTCTAAAACTCCCCAAGTCTTCCCCATGTCTTCCATGGAGCTGGCATGGTGATTAAATTACTCAGTCCTTTAGTGTTTCAACCACACAGTGATAAAAAACAAGTTCCTTTAATTAAACAAAATGTGGGCCAAATTTGCACAATTATGACCATGTTCAACTAGAGTGGTGTCTAAATGGGACACATTCGTGACACCAGTCTCTTCAGTCCAAGAACCCTTGACATTGAGACATTTGGCATATGCCTATGTATCAGCGGCAAAAAGCTCTTGGATAACTAACTAGGTCCACCCAGAGGTTGAGCAGAGGTTGATGGTGTTGACGGTTGTGATGTCATGGGCCTTGAATATGGGCTTGGTGGACATTGATATGAAGACGGCCGCATCATGGAATGGTTTACTGATCTACTCCCACCGCTCTCTTGGTGCGTTTCCTTGGGGAGGCTTTAGGGGATGCCGATGCCTTGCCTGTAAGAGAGAGCGAGACAAAGAGAGTAAGAGAGAGTGTGAGAGAAAGAGAGATGGTCAATACAGCCATTTGAGTTGATATTCATCTTTGTACAGACAAGATTAAAACAGAGGATGCCTTTTCAAGTACACTTCCAAAAAAGTGGTTGTTATAAGCAGAGTTTGAATTTGTCTTCCTGCACAAAGCTATGACAGAGTATTAAAGCTCATGACAAAGCTCAACTTACTCATGATGTTGAGGGTCTCTTGGGGAATCCAGCTTATGTCCACACCGTTCATCCCACCAGTGCCCGTCTCCACCTTCACAGGGAACCTCTTCCTCTGCACAACATAGATGAAAGGTCATCACTTCATTCACCCTGGTGCTCATTTTTAATGTAACATTCAACACCATATGTAAAGAGGTGGAGATATTTTAGACTATGACAATTTAGATTCATGAAACTCGTACCGTCCTAGACTCCAGCACCTGGTACATGCCAAAGACCGCCAGGACAACCAATCCAGTCAGGAAGATATACATGAATATTCTGGAGGAGAAACAAAGGAAAACATGTCATACTATAAAAATGAGTTAAAATATTTTAACAAATGTACCTAAAACATAAATTAAAATAACCAAATACTGGCATAAAAATAGAATTGATGTATGCAAAGAAATGCTTACGTCTCTCCATCAAGTCCTTCCTCCAGCTCAACGATAGTGACGGTCTGGTTGTAAATGGCCGTCTGGAAACCGTTGCCCTGCGGAACAGTCAAAACACAAGATCAGCGCCTCAGGACATACATTCCAAGGAACTTCTGAACCTGGTCAGGGTGATGCCTGAACACCTGGTATAACCCATATGAGCTGGGCATACTGAAGATGCAAAACATTCCAATAATAAAAAAAAACAATAAATCTAGTCTCACCTCACTGTCCTGGTAGTTGAGTAGGATAACCAGTCCGAAGGGACGACCAGCCATAGGCTGAGCAGGGATGAAGGAGTACTCAAAGGAGGCCTGCTTCTGGGGCTGGACCACAGTGCTCAGGGGCAAGGCTGTGAACTAGATACCAAAAACATCTTGTCTACTTTTCTGATCAACAATGGCAGAAAGTTCCCAATACTACATTTTACAGGGCATTCCATGTATATTTGGTAAATACAACACACTGTTTTTGAACTAACTGTCATCTATAATAGGTAATACATATGTTATCGGGTTTGTAAAGGCTTTATAATAAGTTAATATTATAGTAATTGTTAGTTAATAAATTGGAAGTAAACAGATTACAAACCCCATTATAATGTATGAAGTGTTACAGAATCATGTGTGTTTTCATGGGGACTTTCTATTCCTCAGATGAGGCATGCAGGCGTCATGCATCCGAGAGCCCAGACTCACGTTCTGTATGTAGAACTGGAAGTCCTGAGGGTAACGGAAGGAGGCCTCCAGGGAATGGACAGTGAAATCCTGGCTTCCCTTGTTGGTGAAACCCACCAGGAACTTCACAATCTCATTGGCTGGGAACTCTGGATAGAGGGCACAAAGATATACAAATTAAACCCTTGATGTGAATGAATAATTACATTCAACACTGTCTTGCATATTAGCCTTTAAATTTACAATGAATGACTGAGTGTAAAATGATATGAAAGTCTTCATCAAGGAAGAGAAGGCCAACCTTCCCCAGTCACAAAGACAATGGTGGTGTCAGCATCAGGGTGAGAGGTTACATCTCCAACTGCAGCATCTTCATCTATGTCATCTTCTGTTTCCTGAGAGATTTCAAAATATCAAATCAAATAGCAATATGTCAAACAACTGTCTGGTTCATTTGGCAGGGACAATAGAAGCCGCTTTCATCCCAGTTCGAACAACGTCACATACTGAGCCTGGGACCTGATCTTCTTCCACCAGCACCTCATCCTCTTCCTCCTCCTCCTCCTCATCGACTGTTGAATCTGGGGAAATGTCCTCCGCAGACTCAGAGTCTGCAGATACTTGGCCTGTCCAAACAGAGAGAAGAAGCCATTAGCAATGTGTGCATTTAAACACATACACATTGCATAAATTGCTAAAATATCTGATGATAATTGTGACTTCAACTCGCCACCTGTTAAAAAGGCCAGGCCTCTTAACCTGACGTTACCCCTAGTTTGTCCATCTTCACAAAAAATACACATAGGATACAATGGATCAAATAAATGTAAACTAGTGACACTACTAAATAGATACAAGTGATCATGAAAAGAGATTAGTTCATTGTGCTCGTTCACAAAGAATGTTTAGCCTAAAGGCTAAAACTAGGTCCTGTTATGCTTCATGATTGGTAGGCCTAATTAATCGAACATGCTGTATAAACTTTGTATAACAAATTGCAAAGCCAATCATTTAGTAGTAGGCCTGCCCTATTGTAACAATTTGAACACTATGTAACAGGCAAGATAAACGTAAAAGTCAGCGCCTCACACGGGTGTTACAATGCATCAACACAGTACCAACGCAACGATGATCCTGGGACACGTCACCATAGAAAAAGGGGAACTCAGAGTAGAGATTACCGTTCTCCTAGCAGCAGTATATTATGCTGGCAGCACAATCGCAGATATTTTACTTGTATTTCTCAAAATAAGAGCCCCCCTGCAAAGATATGCTAAACTTTGTGAATATCATTTTTTTTTGCGCTCTAGTGCAGAATACTAGTTGTGTATAGAAACAATATTGCCAACCAGACATATTTTGTCTTGAAAAATGTGTCATTTTTGTTTCTCTATTTAAGGTTCTTATTGTCTTTCACCATAAAACTACATCCATGGAAATGTTTCATTTGCATAAGCATGCGATGTCTCAACAAGCATATATTGAGAAAGCTTCCCAAAGTTTTAGGTTCCTGCTATAATTTTATGTTAAATGCATTTGTTTACTTAATTAATCAAATATGGATATTGAGCACGAAGCTTTAAGACAATGCAGTCTTCAAACGTTAAATATCACTGAATGAAAAACTGCGTTATGCCACGTCAATGTTAACTTTGTTAACGTTTCATTATTGCAATGAACTCTGCACCGCTGGAGTGACGAATACAAATTCAGAAGGATAAAATGACTTACCGAAGGATATCAGGCCACATGGGAAAGCCACGAGTAAAAGTAAAAGTATTTTTGATCCGAAATTGAACATTTTGCTGCGTCAAGTTCGTAGCTTGCTACATACACATCAGCACTCAGGAAAAGGAAGAAAAGTTAGAGAAGACGTGGGATAAGAGTTTTAAGTCACGCCCATACTAAGCACGTATAGGTATTGTCAAACTGTTTAGGAGAAATTGATTGAATCAACAACAACAAAAGCACATGTCATTCTTCCATCCATAATCGACAATTAAATTAACTTATGTTGGTGGGGGGGGGGGGGGGGGGTTCTCAGTATAGTTAACCATTGTCGATCATTTTAGGCCTACGCTGTCTAAATATTTATAATATTTTTTAAATATCTTTGCAGACACTATATTTTTCTTTTTTTTAGCATACTAGCAAACACATTAGTACATGTCCCAAAACGTACAAAACCAAAAATGTGTCCTAATCTTTCAGTCAAAAATAAAGCGGTGCTGCATCCCTTGGTATAAAACTCACACAAAATATTCTCTCTCTTTTGCGCATTAGCAAAATGTGGCTCAGCATGAGTTGTTTTCATAGGAAGGATTGTGGTTTTCTGCAGATTGCCCTGCTGATGCACAAAAGAAATGACAAGCTAACATCCTGCAGCAAACTCCCAGAAAGAACCCTAGATGAACCTGCATCACTAAAACCAACACCTTAAAATACAAATATAATAGTTTAGTACAGAAATAAGCTTCAATACAATTACATCTTGGATCAATATTTTAGAGAGTCGCAGGGAGGGATTACATTTTTTTATTTTTTATTTTTGTCAAGCGAGTCTGAATTTATCAGGTTTATAAACTCGCAATCATGGCAGATAGCTGTAACAGCAGCACTCAAACAACAGGTAAGTCTGATCTATTTTAACTCACAATATTTTATTTTTTACCTTTATTTAACAAGGCAAGACAGTTAAGAACAAATTCTTATTTTCAATGACGGCCTAGGAACAGTGGATATTGTGGTGTCCTTTTTAAAAGCTTGTTTGAAGTTAAACAATATTTTATTCTCATCAAGAGGTCAAAAAGGTCAAATTTACATGCCATAAAAAAAATTATACTCAAAACTCTTCAGGCTCAAAGGTGTCAACGTTACATTTTTGAAAATGTATTACACAGTGTAATCCAAATGAACCCACACACTGTTGTAGGCTCCCAAAAGACATGTGGGAGGATATACAACAGTGTGTTGGTTCATTTAGTTTACTTTGAACTATTTATTCAATTCAGTGTCTTCTGGAGCTATAGACATATTACACATGACAAGCCATCAAATCTTGAAAGAAAGATGAATACCCACACACTATTCCATGCACCTGCCGTTTTATTGTGCAAAATTTAGACCCGAAAGTCTTTGTCAGACTTGCCATAAAGTCTTGTCAGCCCAATGCAAAGAAAACAACATATACTAACGGTTATACACCTGTTCTCTTTCTTGTTGTTGTACTCCCCATAGTTTTTGGTATTTTCTGCGGGTCTTTTGAGCTGTGGATCCTACTGTCAGTTGTCAGCACAATGTTGGTATTTTCAGTGTGCTGGAATATTCTTTGCTGTATCGCAACACATTGTACAGGTAAGACTGAAGTCAATGGTTAACACAACCTCTGATTTAAAAGAAAATATTGACAGAGAACACTCTTTTGTTGTTACAGATAAAGGAAATACATTTCTGCCCCGCTTCAGAAGGAGGTGTGTATCTAATTGCAGTTTCTCAATTTCCTGCTAGCAATTTTTTGATCTGTGCTCAAATCCATTTACAGATCTTCTGATCATATTCTTGGTTTTGTACCTGACTTGCATATCTCAGACCACCTTTTGCAAAACTTTAAATACATATGTCACCAGAATATTAACACAACGATTTTGTCAGAGGAGAAATGTGGGCAATTGTGTTCTGTTTCCGGCATTCTTAAATCATAATCTCCAACAATTTTACATTCCATTATAGATAATTACTTTGGTATAGATTGAGGGCTATACATTCATATCAATTGTGTTCCTCCATTGTATTCACCTTTCCTTATTTCTACTGTGGATTTTGTTTCTGTGCACCAAAGGAAAGTCTCCAAAACTACGAACAAATCAGCCTATGTATTGACTACATGGAATTAGATTGTGATGATACCGATGAACGAATCTGGCTAAAGTGTTGGCTGGCTGGCTGGCTCACTTACTCACTCTCATAGCAGGCAGGTGCAGAACATCCAGCCTTTCTGGGGGGTATAAATCTGGTCTGGAAAGATGGGGAGGCCAAATAGTCCACGTGTGGGTGCTTGTTCTCCGTTACAATGGTGGCTAGCAGCATGCCTCTTTCCACTGTTTTATGCATCACTACAGCTGATGTGCATCTAACAGTCAAAACTCTGCTATAAAAAAAATTAAGAAAGGGAAAGTAACTGAATGACTACCGACCAGTAGCACTCACCTTCTCCCTCCCCAACACTCTCGACCCTCTCCACGTACGATGCAATCGCCATTGCACTGCACACTGCCCTCACCTACCTGGACAAAAGAAATGCATAAGATGCTGTTCATCGACTACATCTCGTCCTTCAATACCATAGTGCCCTATAAGCTCATTAGAAAGCTCACAGCGATCGGCCTGAACTCCTCCCTATGCAACTGGTCCTTGACTTCCTGACCGGGCGCCCCCAGGTGGTGAAGGTAAGCAACATTACCTCCTCAACAGTGATTCTCAACACGGGTGCCCCACAAGGGTGCGTTCTCAGTTCCCTCCTGTATTCCCCTGTATACCCACGAGTGTGTGGCATCACACAGTTCCAACTCCATCATCAAGTTCCATGACGACAACAGTAGTAGGCCTGATTACCAACAACGACGAGACAGCCTACAGGGAGGAGGTAGGCACTCTGACGGTGTGGTGCCAGGTAAGCAACCTCTCCCTCAGCGTTAGCTAAACAAAGGAGCTGATTGTGGTCTTCAGGGGGAACCAGGCTGGGGCACGCCCCCATCCTCATCAACAGGGCCGCCATGGAAACGATCAATAACTTCTATTTCCTCGGCGTATACATCTCAGAGAAGCTGAAATGGTCTAACCACATGGACACGTGGTGAAGAAGGCACGACAGCGACTCTTCATCCTCAGGATGCTGAAGAAATTCGGCCTGTCCCTGAGAACCCTCACAGTGTTCTACAGGAGAACCATTGAGAGCATAATGTCGGGCTGCATCATAGCCTGGTACGGTAACTCCACCTCTGCGGACTGCAAGACTCTTCAGATGGTGATACGTGCAGCCGAACGCACCATTGGGTACACACTGCCTGCCCTACAGGACACCTACAACACCAGCTGTTGCAGGATGGCCGATTCTCAGGGACTCCAGCCACCCAAGCCATGGCCTGTTCTCCCTGCTTCAATCACTCAGACGTGGAGAGTACAGGAGAATCATGGTAAAAACTGGAGGACTGGCCAATAGTTTCTACCCTCAGACCATCAGGCTGCTGAATAGCCACCACTAGTCAGCTACCTAATCCCCCCTCTCCCCTGCTACTCCCACTATGGACACCCCCCAAGGGACTTTTACTCTGCCCCCACACCGACGACATTCATCACTTTTGCAGTTATTAATATATATATATATTATACACTGCTCCAAAAAATAAAGGGAACACTAAAATAACACATCCTACATCTGAATGAATGAAATATTCTTATTAAATACTTTTTTCTTTACATAGTTGAATGTGCTGACAACAAAATCACACAAAAATTATCAATGGAAATCAAATTTATCAACCCATGGAGGTCTGGATTTGGAGTCACACTCAAAATTAAAGTGGAAAACCACACTACAGGCTGATCCAACTTTGATGTAATGTCCTTAAAACAAGTCAAAATGAGGCTCAGTAGTGTGTGTGGCCTCCACGTGCCTGTATGACCTCCCTACAACGCCTGGGCATGCTCCTGATGAGGTGGCGGATGGTCTCCTGAGGGATCTCCTCCCAGACCTGGACTAAAGCATCCGCCAACTCCTGGACAGTCTGTGGTGCAACGTGGCGTTGGTGGATGGAGCGAGACATGATGTCCCAGATGTGCTCAATTGGATTCAGGTCTGGGGAACGGGTGGGCCAGTCCATAGCATCAATGCCTTCCTCTTGCAGGAACTGCTGACACACTCCAGCCACATGAGGTCTAGCATTGTCTTGCATTAGGAGGAACCCAGGGCCAACCGCACCAGCATATGGTCTCACAAGGGGTCTGAGGATCTCATCTCGGTACCTAATGGCAGTCAGGCTACCTCTGGCGAGCACATGGAGGGCTGTGCGGCCCCCCAAAGAAATGCCACCCCACACCATGACTGACCCACCACCAAACCGGTCATGCTGGAGGATGTTGCAGGTAGCAGAACGTTCTCCACGGCGTCTCCAGACTCTGTCACGTCTGTCACATGTGCTCAGTGTGAACCTGCTTTCATCTGTGAAGAGCACAGGGCGCCAGTGGCGAATTTGCCAATCTTGGTGTTCTCTGGCAAATGCCAAACGTCCTGCACGGTGTTGGGCTGTAAGCACAACCCCCACCTGTGGGCGTCGGGCCCTCATACCACCCTCATGGAGTCTGTTTCTGACCGTTTGAGCAGACACATGCACATTTGTGGCCTGCTGGAGGTCATTTTGCAGGCCTCTGGCAGTGCTCCTCCTTGCACAAAGGCGGAGGTAGCGGTCCTGCTGCTGGGTTGTTGCCCTCATACGGCCTCCTCCACGTCTCCTGATGTACTGGCCTGTCTCCTGGTAGCGCCTCCATGCTCTGGACAGTACGCTGACAGACACAGCAAACCTTCTTGCCACAGCTTGCATTGGTGTGCCATCCTGGATGAGCTGCACTACCTGAGCCACTTGTGTGGGTTGTAGACTCCGTCTCATGCTACCACTAGAGTGAGAGCACCGCCAGCATTCAAAAGTGACCAAAACATCAGCCAGGAAGCATAGGAACTGAGAAGTGGTCTGTGGTCATCACCTGCAGAACCACTCCTTTTTTGGGGGTGTCTTGCCTATAATTTCCACCTGTTGTCTATTCCATTTGCACAACAGCATGTGAAATTTATTGTCAATCAGTGTTGCTTCCTAAGTGGACAGTTTGATTTCACAGAAGTGTGATTGACTTGGAGGTACATTGTGTTGTTTAAGTGTTCCCTTTATTTTTTTGAGCAGGGTATATTATTTTGATATTTTTTATTTCACACCCCCTCAATGGTCATGCTTCTCACCCTATGGTCATTCCCCCACACCCCTAAACAGTCTTTACTCTGCCTCCACACCAATGAACACTTATTTATTCATCACTACTACAGTTAGGATGTATATAGGGCTATTTCTATTGTTTTGTTTTTTAGTACCATTTTAATTATTTTATTTCAAGTCCTGCATGCTGGAGCTTGGAGCCTACGATTTTCCCTGTACCCTGCAATAACACCTGCAACCCTGTACATGTGACTATTAAACACTCTGAATCTGAATCTCTCAATCTGAATCCTGCAAACAATGTATTTTTAAAATTATTTTTATTTGAATAATTTTATGTGTATGAAATTGTTTGCTGAAATATGCAAAAACGGAGAGTAATGCCCATAATTCTGCACCTTTGGATAGTTGCTCTTCCAAATTTGATCTTCATGATTTAGTGACTGCAAAAACAATGTATTTATCTCCTGGGATATTTAAAAGACAGACTAACTGTGTTTTGTCTGCTTGGACTAAGGGAAATATGGTTGTGTTATTCTTTTTGCAGGCATTCGTGTTATTTTGATTCATGAATTTGCAATTTTGACGGTATAATATAGTTTTGATTAATGTATCGATGTTTTGAGAAGGCAACTACATTTGGAAAATGTATTTACTATTTTGTTCCAAAAAATGCTTGTAGGCAATTGAGAAAAACTGTAATGATTAGACAGAGGGACAAATGAGGGACAAAGGGACAAAAAGGTTTAATGACAGATTCATTTTCTGTCTGATGGGGCTGCAATGAATGATGCAGAGCCATATATACAGTATATAGACAGATATAGATACAGTATCTACATGGCTCTGGATCACACATTTTTTGTCTTTATTCATCTTTAGAGTTGTTTATCTGGTTTGATCATGATGGTTTTGGACTATTATTACATGCTAATATCTGTTTTGCTAATGACCTCACTGTTTCCTCTCTCCTCATCCTCGATGGGAATCAACCAGTCTTAGTCTGAGACTGAGGGACATGGAGGACAACCCTATCTATGGGAACATCAGCTACACCCAGACAAGTGAGAAGAAGTTCCCAGAAGATGCTTGCTTGCAGAATTTCAGTTGAATTTCATTTTGAATGTTAATGTTTCACTGTTGTCAGAGTATATCATAAGCACCCGAAAGCAAAGCTTTGTGAATCGTAATGTAATGAAACAGGTAATTTAGTTTTTCAAATGTGTTTTGTAGTTTAGTTACTATGTAGTTACATGTAATAACATCAAGAAAATACAATTCCATCTTACTGCATGGAATATGTGCACTGCGATGTGATGAGTGACCCAGGGTTGAATTATCCTCTTTTTTACAACTGGTTTCTCTTTGTTGACAGGAGTAGAACTTCCACTCAGTTCCTCATCCGTCAGAGATCGTCCGATCAAAAGTGGTTCTCAGGTGCTACTTTTTCTACACCTTCTCCTTGTGAAACACAGATGTCTCCTGTTATTGTTCATTATTTGTGTTACCTATCTCTTTGTGTCATGTATAGGCCCATACCAAAAAGTCCTATAGTATATTAAACCTAACCATGTCCCCAGGCTCAATTGCTAGAGAGTGCTGGCTGGTCGACAAGATTATATATAAAAGGTCCAGTATAGTCAAAAATGTGATTTCCCTTTGTGGTTGGAATTATACTGCGAAATTGTGGAAATTATGATAATACCCTTTTTGTGTAAGAACTGTTTGAAAAGACTACCTGAAATTTCAGCATGTATTGGTAGGATTAAGTTTTGGCCTGCCTGGTGAAATCACCAAGCGGTAAATTAGTTAGCAGACCAATAGGAAAAAGAGTTCCAAACCTCTCTGCCAATAACAGCTAATTTTCCGTTTTCTCCTCCCCATTCAGACCACTCCCAGGCAGTCCTAGCTAAATTCTTTCTTGAGAAATTGCTCTATGCTAAGAAGCTATTTTTGTTTCTTTTTGACTATTTTAATTAAAACAATCACAGTAAGGTACTTAGCCGTTACTCAGACATGATTTGATATTCAGATAAAAGGGCTGCATTGGACCTTTATTAAACATACATTTACCATGTGTCTTCTTTCTGTCAGGCGCCCTCTAAAAGGCAGGACTGTTATGCCAACCTGACTCTGAAGGCCCCAAAGATGGTGTCTGGCCGCAGCTCCCCACAGCCCCAGATTGAGTACTCTGACGTAGTGACACTACAGGGGCCACAGGAAGTGGAGAAGGTGAATGTGGCCAACAACAACGCTGACACGGTCTCTGTGCTTTCTGACCTCTATGCCTCAGTGCAAACGGACCGCACCAAAACTCTGGACACAGAGGATGGCAATGACGGCTATGCCAACCATGTTTGAGAGACAAAACGTTGGTGATACGCTTTCCGATCTGTTATTGAATTTGTGTTTTTATTTGGCCAGATTTGGAGACGATGATGTGTTGGTTGTCTAGCCGCAGTTTCACTTTCACAACCACTGAGTGTCGCTATTTGTTAGTTTTTGAAAAATATATCCCCTTGCTCTTCTTAATATCAAAATCTGCAGAGCGGTGTGTGTGTGACAACTGTGTGGTTTAACTTCAGTAATCAGTACATGCAGCCAGACTTTATTACAACTTGCTGAGGCCCGTACTTACTTATCTAATTCCCCTGACCCTTTGTCTGAAATTGTGGCTCAAACAAGAAGCCAGTAGGAGGTAAGAGGCTACATGCAAAGCACAGGAGGATGGTCGCACCTTAATTGGAGAAAACGGGCTCATGGGAATGACTGGAACGGCATTTGTGGAATGGTATCAAATACATCAAACACATAGTTTCCAGGTGTTTGATGCCATTCCACTTGTTCCATTCCGGACATTTTTATGAGCCGTTCTCCCCTCAGCAGCCTTATGTGATGCAAAATATTTGGGGGTGGATTATTTCCATTTTTTTTTCAGTGACACATTTTCAGATGCCTGTTAGGGTAGAGTGTCTACCTTCCGGGGAATGTTATTTACCGTTTTATAATCTCCAGATCCTGCCAAACAGTAAGGTTGAACTGAACATGAAATGTATGAAGATAAAATTGTTGAGATATTCATCCATATTGTTTATGTCTAAATTGCTAATACCTCCTTTCGTAATAAACAAAAAACGGATCATTTATTTAAGTTCGGTGTATATTTATTTGTCAGTTCATTTGACAGTCAGATTCTACTGTAAGGGTAATAATGCATCATAGACCTTTTGATATGTTAATGTTTAACCCATAGAATGCTCCATTCGTGATTGTGAGTGACTAGGCCTTTTTTAAATGTCATTTTACCTTTATTTAACTAGGCAAGTCAGTTAAGAACAAATTCTTATTTTTAATGACAGCCTAGGAACAGTGGGTTAACTGCCTTGTTCAGGGGAAAAAGACAGATTTGTACCTTGTCAGCTCAAGGATTTGATCTTGCAACCTTTCAGTTACTAGTCCGACACTCTAACCACTAGGCTACCTGCTGCCTTGAGATACAGGCATGAGGCTTTGCAAGTTGTAATCACTATATTAAAACTTGATCAGTTTGTCTGAAATTCATTTAAAATCTAGCATTCATTACTGTCCTACATATACCACTCTCAAGTTTTAATTTCTTTGCCTTAAAGGTGAGATCCTTGTTTAATCGTGTGTGTGCAATAGTTCAATTTGCCGTTGAGTTCCTTCTAAACAACACAATTTTAAAAAACTTTGGCAAAGGGTAAAGTCTGCAAAACGTAGTCCACTCTGTTCGTAATAGATTCTAGTTTTTGGGGACAGAAAACTGTATTGAGATCAGATGTTTCATCGATGAGAAAATTTGCAGAATGTTGGCCAAAATCCATCTTGTTCCATCTTCTCACACTGCCGGCCACTGTGCTTCCTCCCACTACCATATTTGGTAGTGAGTGGAAACACAAGCCGATGCTTCACAACTATACATCAGGTGAAATATCTGTCTCATTGTTTTATCTGCGTTATTATGTGGATTGTGGACATTTTTGTAGGGGTTGATACATTTTTCATAAGTGAATATCAAGTCTGAAATTTAAAAGTGGAAATTACAAACTTCAAAAGCCTGTTTACACCTCAAATACAGTACAAGTTTGACATTTATCCTGTAACAGGGTGATCAAATTAAGATCCTACATCTTTATTGTTGACCGACTCAAGGTGTTCTATTGGAAAAGGCAACAAGTACCATGAAACCATGTGTTTGATACGGTTCCATTCCGTTCAAATATTGCTGCCCAAATACATGCTGCCCAAAGGTGGATTAAAATATTACAATTGAGAGTGCGTTAAAAAGTACAAATTCACAGAGCCGAATGGTCCAAGTAAGAGAGGAAAGGCTGCCAGATTTGATCAAATTTTGATAATTTATTGTTCAGAATATATCTAATTCTTTCTAAGTGTACAGTGTTTGCCAATTCGCTGAGCCATAATTTGGTAGTGGGCGCTTCCCTCTTTTTCCAAAACAACAAGATTAGTTTTTTTGCCGAAATGAGACTGTAAGAGATGAGTTGTTTTTGGGGGTTGGTTAATCCGTTTAGGGAATCAGACACTCCCAGGATTATCAGAAGCGGGTCTGGGTCAATTGAAGTCTCCAGAACTTCAGAGAGTATCCTAAAAATTCCACACCAGTAACCATACAAGCTAGAGCATAGGGCAAAGCAGTGGAGTAGTGTACCCTGTGCAGCCTGACATTTATCACACATAGGGGATGTATCAGGAAATATCCTATGCAGTTTGGTTTTGGAATAGTGTAATCTGTGTAATACCTTGAATTGTATGAGACGATGTCTGGAGTTAATGGAGCAGGTGTGGATATACTCCAAGCTATCTTCCCAGTCTGCCACCGAAATGTCAGTCCCTAGTTCTTCCTCCCATTTTGCCTTAATGGCATCTGTAGAAGGTGTGCTAACAGATTGAAAAGCATCATATAAACGAGATATCAGTTTGTCTGAGGTGGGGGATGTTTTTATGCATCCGTCAAACATGGAAGGCTTAGCGTTCCCAAATGTTGGGAGGTGTTTTCTAACATAGTCTCTGATTTGTAGGTATCTGAAAAAGTTACATCTGGGAAGATTATAAGTTTCCCTCAGCAACTCAAAGGAAGCAAAGGTCCCTTCTTTATATAAATCCCCTATGGTACTTATCCCCAACTCTCCCCATTGCTCAAAAGGTGTTATCAAGGTTAGAGGGGGCAAAGGAGGGGTTCCTGGCAACAGGGAGCATGAATGACATTGGTCTAAGCTCAAAGTGGGTTTTAATTTGCTTCCAGATTCGGACTGTGCTATGTATAATAGGATTGTTACGATAAAGTGACCTCTCCAGATTGACAGGCGACAAAATCACAGCACCAATAGAGAAGGGGTGACACTCCTCCCGCTCCATACTAAGCCAGCTAGGTGACGGACGTGCGTCATCCAGCAAAAACGTAACAGCGTGGAGGTTAGCGGCCCAGTAATAAAATACAAAATTTGGGAGAGACAATCCTCCTTCCATTTTGGATTTGCAGAGGTGTTTTTTACCTATCCTGTGTGTTTTATAATCCCAGATGAAAGGATTGATAATTGAGTCCAGTTGTTTATGAAAGGATTTAGCTATGAATACTGGGATGTTCTGGTATAGGTGTCACGTTCCTGACCTATTTCTGTTAGTTTGTTATATGTGTTAGTTGGTCAGGACGTGAGTTTGGGTGGGCATTCTATGTTTTCTGTTTCTATGTTGGTTTATGGGTTGCCTGGTATGGCTCTTAATTAGAGGCAGGTGTTTGGCGTTCCTCTAATTAAGAGTCATATTTAGGTAGGTGTTTTCACAGTGTTCGTTGTGGGTGATTGTCTCCTGTGTTTGTGTATGTCATTGCGCCACACGGGACTGTTTTCGGTTTGTTTGTTCAGTGTCATTTATGTGTAGGCTTTTTTCCCTGTTCGTGCGTTCTCGTGTGTTATGTGAGTCGTCCAGATCTGTCTACACCGTTTGTTGTTTTGTTAGTTTATTAGTCAAGTTCGTGTTTTCGTGTTTTTCTTTAATAAATCATGTCTTCACAATCCGCTGCAAATTGGTTCAATCCCTGCTCCTCCTCTTCTGATGAAGAGGAAGAGGAAAGCCGTTACAATAGGTAGAGCAGTTGTGGGAGGAAGACCATTTTAATGGCATAAATTCTTCCGAGCAGAGAAATTGGGAGAGTTCTCCAAAATTGTATGTTTGTCTTGAGTTTTTGCATCAGAGAGGGGAAATTCTCTTTAAATAGTAAGGAATATTGTTTGGTAACTACAATTCCTAGATAGGTTAATTTTTCTGAAGATAACTTAACTGAAATATGTTCTAGCCAAGAGGTGTTTTGTAACCATATGGGCATTAATTCACTCTTGTTCCAATTTATTCTGTATCCCGAGAAGGTACCAAACAAATTAATCACATCAAGAATAGCTGGAATACTAGCTTGGGGTTCTGTTACATAGAGGTGAATGTCATCTGCATATAGGGAAATCTTATTTAGAGTATCTTTAGTATTATAGCCGTGTATTGCTGCATCAGATCTAATCGCCCGAGCGAGAGGTTCAATGATTAGGGCGAAGAGCATAGGCGACAGCGCACAACCCTACCTTGTCCTTCTGTAAAGGTTAAATCGGGGCGACAATGATTGGTTAGTGAGTATTCTCGCACAGGGGTTCCTATATAAAAGCTGGATCCAATTTATGAACCCATCTCCAATATAACATTTCTGTCGGACTTTGAATAGATAGGACCACTCAACTTGGTCAAAAGCCTTCTCGGCGTCAAGAGATATAACGGCAAGGTCCACGTTTGGTAACCTCTGAGAATACATAATGTTGAAGAGGCGCCTGAGATTGAAGAATGAGTTTCTGTTCGGGATAAAGCCGGTCTGGTCCGAATGGACCAATTTGCCAACTAAAGTGCTAAGCCTGTTAGCCAGGGTTTTTGCTAAAATCTTTTGGTCTGTATTAAGGAGGGATATTGGTCTGTATGACCCTACCTCTTCAGGATCTTTACCCTTCTTATGTATAACTGTAATGAATGCTTCATCCAAAGTAATGGGAGAGCTCCATCCTCCTTGGCCTGAACCAACATTTTGTGCAGGTAGGGAGAGAGCATGTTGCTGAATGTTTTATAGAATTCACCAGGGTATCCATCTGGGCCCAGGGTCTTGCCACTCTTTAGAGATTTAATTGTTTCTCGAATTTCTTCAAGAGATATTTCCTTATTCAGGAAGTTAGAATCTTCCTGGTTCAGGGCAGGAAGATTACAGTCCTCCAAAAAGTTTTGCATAATTAAGGGGTTAGGATCTGCTTTAGATGTATATAGAGTCTCATAAAACTGACGGAATCTGTCATTGATGTCTTTGGGGGAAGAGAGTAGTTCCCCAGATGCAGATTTAACTTTGTGAATCATTCGGTCACTCACATTTTTTCGAAGTTGTCTGGCGAGTAATTTGTGTGGTTTGTCACCAAACTCAAAATATTTTTGCTTGGCGTAGAGAAAAGATTTAGCAATTTTTGCTGAGAGAATCTGATTATATTCAAATTTTTAAGAGGTCATTTTTTTATGTTTCTCCATAGATGGATGTCTAGCATTCTCCTTATCCAGTAAGTGAATTTGTCCCTCCAGTTCTACCAATTTTCCCCTGTTTTGCCTACTCCTGGCAGTCTGATAGGAGATGATACAGCCTCTCAAATAAGCCTTAAGTGTTTCCCACAATAATGCTGGGGAAGTCTCTCTGTTGTCGTTGGTATTTAAGAAAAATGTAATTTGGTTTTTAAGATGTTCACAGAATGTTGGTTCTGTGAGGAGCTGAGGATTCAACCTCCAGACCCTCTCGTTTGGTACAATGTCACACAATCTCAGGGAGAAGGTGAGTGGACTGTGGTCCGAGATTATAATATCATGATACCTCACATTACAGGTATAGGGGAGTAGTTTAGCATCAACCAAAAAGTAGTCAATTCGAGTATAAACATTGTGAACATGAGAGTAAAAGGAGTATTCCCTACCCGTAGGGTTAGTGATCCTCCATATATCAAATAAGTTAGAATTCTTTATTCCAGATATCTCCCATACTAACCTGATCATTGGAGGGGACCTTAACTGTCTGCTAGACCAATATTTGGACAGATCCTCTACCCGGCGAACCCCCACCTCCTTTAAGAATTCACTTGAATAGGAGGTGGGGGTTCGCCGGGTAGAGGATGTGGCCAAATATTGGTCTAGCACACAGTTAAGGTCCCCTCCAATGATCAGGTTAGTATGGGAGATATCTGGAATCAGGGCAAGGACTCTTTTGAAAAAAGAGGGGTTATCAATGTTTGGCCCATAGATATTTAGTAGAGTTACAGAAGTAGAGTGGATCTCTCCTATTACGATCACAAAACGACCCTCTTTATCCACAATAGTGGTTTTATGTAGAAAGGGAATTCCTTTCCGTACCAGAATCGCTGTGCCTCTCGTTTTGGCAGAGAAGTTAGAGTGATACACTTGCCCCACCCACCTACATTTTAGTCTGCTATGAGAATTATTTTTCAGATGGGTTTCTTGCAAAAATATAATATCAGACGAGAGTGCTTTCAAGTGGGCTAGGACCTTGCCTCTCTTAATTGGTTCGTTTAAACCCTTGACATTTCAGGAAGTGAATGTGAGCCCCGCCCCCCTCTCATTTGTAGTTCCTATGGTGGCCTGCATAACATGTAACTCAATAAAAAGGTAAGAAAGCGCACCAAATCATCACGATCAGCATATGTAGCAGCTACACCCGAGCAGTATCCAACCAGCCCCTCCCCCCCTGCAAGCACCTTTACTTCCCACCCTGTTCCCCTACTTTCCCCACCATTTACCACCCCCCCCCCCCCCCCCCCCCGATCAACCCACCTTCAACAGGCATACACAAATAGGAGAGAAAAAAATAGAAAAATAAAAATAATAAACACATTATCTGGCCGATGCCAAAAAAGCACGGCGCGACCTCGAACAAGAAGTAAAAAAAAAAAAAATCCCAACTATACGTTCACCTCTCACTATCCTAGAACTTCTACTAACATATGAACTGAGGAGGCTCCCGCGAATAAAGTGTTCAATTAGCATCTAATAAACCTAAAGAGAATAAGTTGCCTCTTAAACATATTGCGCACTTAAGCGTCATCTTGGGTCAATCCCTGAGATAAGCAAGATATAGCACCGCAAGATTATATTGCTAAGCAATGCCGGTCTAAACATGAACCATCAGCAACCGACATAGACAGCAGTACATTTACATATTGTGGGTTAGATCGGAAACCAGATTAAATTAAACGTACCCCCCAATCAGAAAATAAATAAATAAAAAGGTTATATATATATATATATATACACATATACATACATACATACACATACATACAAACACACACACACACATATACACATACACACACACCCAAAAAATACATATAAAAGTATATATTTAAAAAATATATATACATATACACACACACACACACACACACACACCCATACATATATACATATGCATATATACACATACACACATATACATATACAAACATTCATGCCCCAGAATAATAATCTACACTAATTTAAAATATACACATACATAATAGTAAAATGCTAAGAGAAAATAATTATAAAGTACAAATAATAATTATATGTACGCACACCTACACAGACACTACAGAGGGCTGGTGGGGATCTAATCGGGAGAGCGGCCCTCGGCTAAAACAAAGGCAGAACGGCACAAAACATCAACTTGCTATCCAGGTGTCTGTGTCTGCCCCTTCCCAACCATCACCCCCAGTCCCCTGCAAGCAATAAATAAATGGTATTGTAATAACAATAAATGTGATACGGTTCCATTCCAACCATTACAATAAGCCCATCCTTCGATTTAAAGTGGCACTAGCCACCACTGATACTCATTACTGTTGCTGAGTGGTGGGAGCACGTGTACTTCATATCTTTGTTGGATCTTTTAATTGCCATTGCAAGGTCAAGGCCCAGAGATGTTCCTGGTCAGGTCACATGGTCAGGACAAAACCCTGGCCCCAGACATTAGGAATACAAGTATTTTTATTAGCAGGTCAGTGTTGTTGCTTTTGCACTTGATAAAGCAGTCTTGTGTGTTATGCCCTTTGCCACTCGTCTCCTCTCACAGAAACTCTGGGAACAGAGCCATGAAAGATTACTGGGTTTCCGGATACACAGGTTCAAAGTGATCAAAACTATGTATTATGTCCTCATTATTGATTTCACCCAGAGTTTAGTAAGGCTTTTAAAACAGCACCATCCACGTTACACATGATCTCTGGTAGAGAGTACAGAGCAGCATCACTTTCTGTCCACTTTCATTTCTGTGGATGGTGCTACACATAATCTGCAAAAATAGTCTGCAAAAATAGTTTTACCAAGGTAGTAAATCTTTATTACGGGATTATCGTTATTTATCGATCATCATTAATATACCATTTTGACCATAAAGTATTTTCTCATTAACAATTATCGCTTGTGGATTATTACTCCTCTGCCATCTTGATTGAGATAAGATGCTGGACAACACAAAGTCAACACAAGATAACAGAACATTATAGTACATTTATATCTATGAACAGTTGTCCATACAAATAATACACAATATCTAATATAAATTGGGTGATTATTTTGTGAACATATAGTATACTTTGTTATTAACCCTCTAGACTGAACAAGGCAGTTAACCCACTGTTCCTAGGCTATAATTTTAAATAAGAATTTGTTCTTAACTGACTTGCCTAGTTAAATAAAGGTAAAAAAACGAAACAAAATTAGTGTGTAGCCCAAACCACTTGGATGCTACAGACAGAAATTGTCAGAAGAGGCTGTATCGCCCTCAGAGGAGGCTTGTGGGTGTCATAGAGCAAAACCGTTCAGACGCTACATATGATTTTGTGACATGACCGATTTTCGGGATGTCTCATGGTCTAACAAACATCTCTCTAGCTCTGCCACCTTTCACAGTAGATGCGGAAGGGCGATATCAGCAGATGCGGAGGGGCGATATCAGCAGATGCGGTGGATTGAGATGTAGCGCATGCAAAAAACACAGTTTAAACAGACAGATTTTGATGGGGATTTTTTTATGTTAATTCGATTTCTACTAGGGCGCGACCATTGTAGGCTAAGGGTTCATTTAAATTAAATCAGTTCAGGAGTTTAATTGGATTTCCAAATCAACAATTGAATATTATTTGGGAATTTGGATTTAAGAATTCAATTCACCTACTGAATTCAGATGGACTTTAGATGGAATTGACACATTCCTTAAGCAGATACAAAATAAACACCTGTGGTTATTGTAGCTAAATCCACTTTAGAATTTAGCATAAAAACAGCACAATTCGAAGATGCATTCATTATAACAACATAGGACAAACATTTTAATGCAGACACGTTCTAATGCCGTCCAGATACAGTGCGTGGACGAATCGTGTTAAGTTGTATTTTGAGTGGAATACCTTAATAAAGTAGGCGTTCTATAACGAAAATATGCTAAAGCATGCTAGAATGCGCCAATAGGATCTTGCTAGATCGTGCTTGTCTCTGCCCACCTACTTTCTTGTTCTGCCCTCTATGACTAATTTGTTCCCATTTGAAACGACGGGCTGTGGTCTATATTGGTTAAGTTATAAAAATCTTTGATAATAATTCACACTTCCTGTTGCTGCAGGATTATTTTCCTGCTGTAGCAAACTGTCTCAAATTAAGATCCTACATATGTGGGTATCACAATGAAAAGAGACACTGTACCCAAAGAGATAAATATCTGTCATAAATAGCTGTTAATCATCAATGTTATTATCAGGGTAGACTTTCCTTGGTCCTTCAACCAATACTCCTGGCACTGTTGCATTTTTAACATTAGCCGCTGGTGCTGATATAGAGTGGTACGATTATTGAAGTGCCGATAAGATAGTAAACTATAGATAAAAACTGTAAACAGGAGATTAAGACTGTAAAATAAGTTGAGTATTTCAGTCAGGTCTATGCGTATTTGGACAGTGACACACTTTGCATCATTTTGTCTCTGTACGCCACCACAATGGATTTGAAATGAAACAATCAAGATGTGCTTTAAGTGTAGACTTTCATCTTTAATTTAAGGGTTTTGTCAAAATTATCGTATGAACCGTGTAGGAATTACAATTTTTTTATGCATAGCCCCCCAATTTTAGAGGCTCAAAAGTAATTTGACAAACTAACATAATCATAAATTAAATACTTGGTTGCAAATCCTTTGCAGTCAATGACTGCCTGAAGTCTGGAACCCATAGACATCACCAGATGCAGCTGTCTTCAGTTCCTGGTTGTTCTTGGGTCGTTTTGCCTTCAGTTTTGTCTTTAGCAAGTGAAATGCATGCTCAAATGTCTTCAGGTCAGGTGATTAACTTGGCCATTGCAGAACATTCCACAACTTTGCCTTAAAAATGATTGGATTGCTTTCGCAGTATGCTTCGGGTCAATGTCCATCTGCACTGTGAAGCACCATCCAATGAGTTTTGAAGCATTTGGCCGAATATGAGCAGATAATATAGCCCTAAACACTTCAGATTTCATCCTGCTGCTTTTCTCAGCAGTCACATCATCAATAAATGCAAGGGAACAAGTTCCATTGGCAGCCGTACATACCCACGCCAGAACACTACCTCCACGATGCTTCACAGATGAGGTGGTATGCTTCAGATCACGAACAGTTCCTTTCCTTCTCCATACTCTTCTCTTCCTATCATTCTGGTACAAGTTGATCTTTGTCTCATCTGTTCATAGGATGTTGTTCCAAAACTGTACAGGTTTTTTTTAGATGTTTTTTGGAAAACCTGGTCTTCCTGTTTTTGAGGCTTACCAATGTTTTTTCTCTGGTGAAGTCTTCTCTTGATTGTTGACTTTGACACAGATACGCCTGCCTCCTGGAGGGTGTTCTTGATCTGGCCAACTGTTGTGAAGTGGTCTTTCTTCACCAGGGAATTAATTCTGTCATCCACCATAGTTGTTTTCCGTGATCTTCCGAGCCTTTTGGTATTCCTGAGCTCACCAGCGAGTTCGTTCTTTTTAAGAATGTACCAAATAGTTGATTTGGCCACACCTAATGTTTTTGTTATCTCTCTGTGTAACGGTCCTGACCTGTTTTATGTTGTTTTTTGTATGTGTTTAGGTCAGGGCATGTGTTTTGGGTGGGCAGTCTATGTTATCTGTTTCTATGTTGGTTTTGGTTGCCTGGTATGGCTCTTAATTAGAGGCAGGTGTTTTGCGTTCTCCTCCAATTAAGAGTCATATTTAGGTAGGGTGTTCTCACTGTTTGTTTGTGGGTGATTGTCTCCTGTGTCGTCGAATGTATGTACCATACGGGACTGTTTGGCTGTTCGTTTATTTTAATGTCGTCTGTTTCCTGTCCGTGAGTTTACGTTTAGTTATGTAAGTTTATGTTCAGGTTTCGTCAACGTCGTTTTCTTGTTTTGTATATTTGAAAGTGTTTTGTTTCGTGTTGCCATCGTCGTTGTAAATAAAAAGATGGCTTATTTCCCGAAAGCTGCATTTTGGTCTGATGATTCTCCTCTCCTCGTCCGAGGATGAGGAGAGAGACAGCCCTTACACTCTGATGGGTTTGTTTAGATTGTTCAGCTTAATCATGGCTTGCTTCACTGGCAGTGACAGCTCTTTGGACTTCATATTGAGGGTTAACAGCAACAGATTCAAAATGCAAATGCCACATTTGAAATCAACTCTAGACCTTTTATCTGCTGTGATAGAAATGTTATACATGTGCTTTTCTTATAACTAATTTCTGTGTTCTATTCATATGTTGTTCTATAAACCAATTTATGTGTTCATGCAAATGGCTGACTGAACGAATCACCACTATCAGTAGCTGCAATTTGGCAGTACGCCCAGACCTTGTTTTGAGAACAAAAGATGTCTCAGTTTCAAGGTCTCAGCTTAGAGAGAAGAATCCTTGTGAGGTATTAGTCACAACACCTGTTCACTGATAGGGGCTAAAGCAAAGGTATTTACTCCAATGCAGAGGTGTAGTCAGAAATTCGTTGGTGGGTGGGACTGCAGAAATATGTTGTGGAATATATTGTGCTGTGTTCTAATGAACAACACCTGTTCACTGATAAAATGAAGTAGAATTACTAGTAATTGCAATGAATACATAAAATCTAAGTAAATTGTTTGAACATTTTTTGTTTAGTAAAAGTGTTGAATACTATAATACCTTGAAGGCATTAGCTCATTAGCTCAGTGCTTTTTACAGTATTAAGACTGTATCACAACCGGCCGTGATCGGGAGTCCCATAGGGCGGCACACAATAGGCCCAGCGTTGCCCGGGTTTGGCGGACGTAGGCCGTCATTGTAAATAAGAATTTGTTCTTGACTGACTTGCCTGGTTAAATAAAGGTTAAATAAAAAAATTGAAAATAAAAAATGAATCCCTCTCTCAATAGAAATTCAAATTTGAGGCTTACAGGAACAAATAGTTGGGAAGTAAAAAAAAAAACACAAAAAAACATTTACTTTCTTAATCAAAATAGACCCTGCATGGCTACAACCCTACCAATTTATTTTATCTGAATCTATAATAATTCCATCAGTACACATTGTGTTGTGAAACTGTAGAACATGCTGGTTAATTTGAGGGACGAAAGTACAACTCTGTCCTGAGTGGGAGAGATGTGGAGTCCTTGTGTAGCTGTGTGGTGTGCGTCTGCTCTCTGCCCAATGCCGGAAGTCACTTATCTGTCAGTAGAGGTAGAAAGGGAAGGAGAGAGTGCTGCTGCTAGAGTAATTGGTCTCTGTGAGCTGTCCATTGCACAATGAATAAGTCCAATAGCCTGAGGGTGCGCTTGCCACCTATGATGACAATGCCAACGGCAAGTTTCAGGAACAATGAGACCAACCCTATGGACAACTCCCTGTATCGAGACTGTCCCTTCTTCGCTGACATGCAGATGAGGATCTGCGGCTGCCTGCTGGCCTTCATGTGGCTTTACGGCTTTAGATGGATGGTCTTCAACTTCCTGATAGCCAACTTCGCGATCCAGTGGGAAGGGCTACTTGGTCCAGGGCTACTTCCAGTTATACTCCATAGGAAAGATCCACCTTGGGGTCGTCAACCTGATCAATGCTGAGTTTACATGCGCCGTGGTGCTTATCTCCTTCGGGGCGGTGCTGGGAAAGAACAGTCCGCTAGAGGACCTGCTAGAGGTCCATATCTTTGCAGAGTGGGCTATGCTGAAATACCTAAAGAACAATGACGCAGGTGGCTCCATCCTCATCTATCTGTTTGTCTGTTACTTTGGGTTGGGGGTCACGTTTGTGCTGTACCAGCCGCACCTGAACGATGGCCACGCCAAAGAGATTACTAGTTAGCAGTCAGACATCCTGTCAGTGATGGGCACCCTGGTTCTCTGGGTGTTCTGGCCCTCTTTCAACTTTGACCAGCACAGGCTTGTCCTGCAGACCTTCATAGGCCTCAGCTCCTTGTCGATGACAGCCTTCGCCTCATCTGCCCTATTCAACAAGAGAGGCTAGATCACCATGGCCGACATTCAGAATGTGACTCTGGCGGGTGGTGTGACTGTTGGGGCTTACGTGGACATGATGATCTCCCCTGCAGCCGCCTATGCCCTGGGGGTCATGGGCTGCACAGCCTGCTTCACGGGATACAGGTACCTCACCCCTTTCTTGACCTGCTGCTTCTGTCACGTCTACTCCCGCTCCCCCTCTATGGCGCTCGACGTCGCCAGTTTATTCATTATTACGCACACCTGCCACCATCATTACGCGCACCTGCGCCTCATGAGACTCACCTGGACTCCATCTCCTTCTTGATTACCTCCTCTATATCCGTCACTACCTTTGGTTCTGTCCCCAGGCGTTATTGACTCTGTTTCTGTGTTTCATGTCTGTATGCAACTCGTGTTTCTTGTTTTGTTCTATGTTCCGTTTTTTATTAAACTCACTCCCTATACTTGCTTCCCAATTCTTAGCGTACACTGTCACGACTTCCACCGAAGGTGGCTCCTCTCCCTGTTCGGGCGGTGCTCGGCGGTCGTCGTCGCCGGCCTACTAGCTGCCACCGATCCATTTTTCCTTTTCATTTGTGTCTGTCTGTTGTTGTTATCACCTGTGTCTGATTAGTTAATTTCGGTGGGTTTATTAACCTCCGCTGCCTGCTAGTCTTTGTGCGGGATTATTTTGCTGTGTTAGCACTGCTAGGGGTGCGTGTTTGCGCCACAGGGATTTTCCCCTCACAGTCGTTGTACTGTTGGTACTGTGTTAGGAGTAGAGGTTTCTCCTCCGTGTGTTTCGTGATTTTCCCCGCCTGTTGTTGGTGGGTTGGGACTTATAATAAACGACTGTGCAAACTGGAATTCCTTTGCCCTGCTCCTGAATCCTGCACCTACCTCTTCTTAGGAGGCACCTAACATACACGTTACAGCTTCAGGATCCAAGACCAGTCTGGCATCCATAATCTCCATGGCCTCACCGGTCTCATATCCTGCATGACGGACATTTATGCCATCCTCTTGGCCAACAAAGAAACCTATGGCCCCAGTATATACCAGATCTTCACGCACCCATGGAAGGAGACCCAAAGCTGCTGGAGCTGCAGCAGCTGATCCCCAGGGCTGAAGTCCGGCCTGGGCCCCATCGCCAATGAGCAGGCCCTCTACCAGGTGGCAGCTACACTACATGACTAAAAGTAGGTGAACACCTGCTCATCGAACATCTCATTCCTTAAATCATGGGCATTAATATGGAGTTGGTTCCCCCTTTGCTGCTATAACAGCCTCCACTCTTCCAGGTTGTCTTTTTACTAGATTTTGGAACATTGCTGTGGAGACATGCTTCCGTTCAGCCACAAGCACATTAGTGAGGTTGGGCGCTAATGTTGGGCAATTAGGCCTGGTTCGCAGTCTGCATTCCAATTCATCCCAAAGGTGTTAGATGAGGTTGAGGTCAGGGCTCTGTGCAGGCCAGGCAAGTTCTTCCACACCGATCTCAACAAACCTTTTTTGTATGGACCTTGCTTTGTGAACTGAGGCATTGTCATGCTGAAACAAGAAAGGGCCTTCCCCAAACTGTTGCCACAAAGCACAGAATCGTCTAGTATGCCATTGTGTGCTGTCGCGTTAAGATTTCCCTTCACTGGAACTATGCGGCTTGAACCATAAAAAACAGCCCAGACCATTATTGGCCTACACACAATATTCCATCATGTCAAAGTGGAATTATGTTTTTAGAGATTTCAACAAATTGATTAAAAAGGAAAAGCTGAAATGGCTTGAGTGAATGTTCCACTCCTTTGTTATGGCAAACCTTGTTTGCAAGTTTGATTGCACACATAACACAAAGGGGATATCATTGGGAGTACATATTAGGCATCAACAAGGTCACAAGATTTATTGATATAGTGCCTTCAGAAAGTATTCACACCCCTTGACTTTTTCCCCCCAAAACTGTCACAGCCTGCGTTTAAAGTGGATTAAATGAAGATTTTTTTTTTGTCATTGGCCTACACACAATACCCCATAATGTCAAAGTGGCATTACTTTTTTAAACATTTTTATAAATTAATAAAATGTTTTAAGGTGAAATGTTTTAAGACAATACGTTTTCAACCCCTTTGTTATGGAAAGCCTAAATAAGTTCAGGAGTAAAAGCTTACTTAACAAGTCACATAATAAATTGCATGGACTCACTCTGTGTGCAATAACAGTGTTTAACATGATTTTTGACTATCTCATCTCTGTACCCCACACATACAATTATCTGTAAGGTCCCTCAGTTAAGCAGTGAATTTCAAACGCAGATTCAACCACAAAGACCAGGGAGGTTTTCCAATGCCTATTTGTAGATGGGTAAAATAAAAAAGCAGACATTGAATATCCCTTTGAGCATGGTGAAATTATTATATGGTGTATCAATATAGTCAGTCATTGCAAATATACAGGTGTCCTTACTAACTCAGTTGCCGGAGAGGAAGGAAACCACTCAGGGATTTCACTATGAGGCCAATGGTGACTTTAAAACAGTTACAGACAGTAGTGGAAAAAGTACCCAATTGTCCTACTTGAGTAAAAGTAAAGAAACCTTAATAGAAAAGGACTCAAGTAAAAGTGAAAGTTACACAGTAGAATACTACTGAGTCTGAAAGTATTTGGTTTTTACATATCCTTAAGTATCAAAAGTAAATGCACATAAGTAAAATATACATAAGTGTAAAAGTATAAATCATTTAAAATTCTTTATATTAAGCAAACCAGACTGCACCATTTTCTTGTTTTTATTTATTTACAGATAACCAGGGGCACACTCCAACACTCAGACACAATTTACAAACTAATAATGTGTGTTTAGTGAGTCCACCAGTTCAGAGGTAGTAGATGACCCGGGATGTTCTCTTCATAAGTGCGTGAATTAAACCCCTTTCTTGTCCTGCTAAGCATTCGAAATGTAACAAGTACTTTGGAGTAAAATATACATTATTTTCTTTAGGAATGTAGTGGGCGAAAAGTATAAGTGGTCAAAAGTATAAATAGCAATTTAAAGAACAGATACCCCCCCCCCCCCCAAAAATGACTTAAGTAGTACTTCAAAGTATTTTTTACTTAGTTAATTTACACCTCTGGTTACAGAGTTTAATGGCTGTGATAAGACAAAACTGAGGATGGATCAACAACATTGTAGTTTCTCCACAATACTAACCTAAATGAGTGAAAAGAAGGAAGCTTATACAAAATATGCATTCTGTTTGTAATAAGGCAATTCCAACACATCACTGAGTACAACTAGGGAGTATTTTTAGGATAAAACTAAATGGAATAGAGCTAAGCACAAGCAAAATCCTAGAGGAAAACCTTGTTCAGTCTGCTTCCAACAGACACTGGGAGACAAATTCACTTTTCAACAGAACAATAAACTAAAACACAAGGCCAAATATTCACTGGAGTTGCTAACATAGATGACATTGAATGTTCCTGAGTGGCTTAGTTACAGAAGACCTATCTATCAAGTTCAGGTCATGCTGAATTATTAAAAGTGAAATACATAAATATTTGGACATTGACCAAGTTATTATTATTTTAGCTGTCTACCACAGCATATTGCAGTTTAAATTAAATAATGAATATGAGTTGAAAGTGCAGACATTCAGCTTTAATTTGAGAGTATTTACATCCAAATCGGGTGAACAGTGAAGGAAGTACAGCACTTTTTACATGTGGTCCCCTCTTTTTAAGGGACCAAAAGTAATTGGACAATTGGCTGCTCAGCTGTTCCATGGCCTGGTGTGTGTTATTCCCTCATTAGTTCATTTACAAGTAAGCAGTGTTGTGGAAATTCTTACACAGGGATACTCGAAGTCAATCTTAATATGAATCATTGTTTATTGTCAGCGCGCTGGAGAGATTCCAACCAACTCAATGCACCATAATACCCATGTCAATCAGGAGCTTTGCTTGGGCAGTCCCAGCAGTTAGGGTTATACACAGACAAGTTATATTTGCATGATTTAGCATAATTAATTAATCCTTACCATTTTGTTTCATTCATGTGGCTGACCAATATTGGTTCATAACATGTGATATGGCAATTGATGCATTGCAGGCAAGCTCTGTTTCAAATTGTGTTTCATTGTGTGAATATGTTGGCATCTAGTGGGAATACATAGACATTACAGGAACTCTCTACAACAGTGGTCCTCCAAAGTTCGACCCCACCTGATAGTAATTATCTTTTGTATTCTCACAATTTGTAAGCTATGATTTATTTTCAGGGATGGCATGCACTATTTTGCTGTGTCAATTTCCCACTCAGTTTATGAGTAGGCCTACTCATTCTCATCTATGACATCTCTGAGTGGGGTTTTAGAAAACCCCAAAACTGTTTTCTTGAATTGTGCATGTCATACAATAAACTTTGTAGATTTGGCAGATTTTTGCATATGTAATGCTTTCTATAGGATATTTAAAATGTAGCCTAGGATAACATTATCTAGCCTATCTCAATTTAACACAAACTGCTTTCTAGACTAGCCTACCCTAGCCTACATTTTAGTTTCACATATATTAGACATATAGGTAGCAGCCTATAACTTAAAACATATTTATCGTCAGGAACCTGCTCTAAGGTCACCAATTGCCGTTCTCCATTGTGTCCCTCACTCCCTAAATCTATCTATGCTGGCTGGGAGGAGAGTGGGAGAATCACACTGGTAGACTAGACTAGATGTAATATAGTAAATGTAAATCTGTGATACTCAAATTAGTATGATATGTTACGTTTGGAATGGTTACTTAAGACAGATGGTTCCATAAAGCAAAAACCAAATTATGGTGGTTGGTCGGTGTGGATGGGTGGGCGTTCAACGTGAACGTCTAGCAACACAAAGGTTGCGAGTTTGAATCCCATCATGGACAATTTTATCTAATTATCAACTTTTCAACTACTTACTACTTTTTAGCTACTTTGGAACTACTTATCATGTTAGCTAAACCTTACCCTAACCTTAACCTTAACCCTTTAGCTAACCCTTCCCCTAACCTTAACCCTTTTAGCTAACCCTTCCCCTAACTTTAACCCTTTTAGCTAACCCTTCCCCTAACTTTAACCCTTTTAGCTAACCCTTCCCCTAACTTTAACCCTTTTAGCTAACCCTTCCCCTAACTTTAACCCTTTTAGCTAACCCTTCCCCTAACTTTAACCCTTTTAGTTAACCCTTCCCATAACTTTAACCCTTTTAGCTAACCCTTCCCCTAACTTTAACCCTTTTAGCTAACCCTTCCCCTAACTTTAACCCTTTTAGCTAACCCTTCCCCTAACTTTAACCCTTTTAGCTAACCCTTCCCATAACTTTAACCCTTTTAGCTAACCCTTCCCCTTAACCTAACCCTAACCTTAAGTCTTTAACCTAACTCCTAAACTGAACCTTAATCCTAACCCCTAACCCAGTGGTGTAAAGTACTTAAGTAAAAATATTAAGTAGTTTTTTTGGGTAGCTGTACTTTACTATTTATATTTTTGACTACTTTTACTTTTACTTCACATTCCTGAAGTAAATATTGTACTTTTTACTCCATACATTTTCCTTGACACCCAAAAGTACCTGTTACATTTTGAATGCTTAGCAGGACAGGAAAATAGTCAAATTCACACACTTATCAACCGAACATCCCTGGTCATCCCTACTGCCTCTGGCAGACTCACTATACACAAATGCTTTGTTTGTAAATGATGTCTGAGTGTTGGAGTGTGCCCCTGGCTTTCCGTAAATTAATAAAACAAGAAAATGGTGCCATCTGGTTTGGTTAATGTAAGGAATTTGAAATTATTTATACTTTTACTTTTGATACTTAAGTATATTTTAAACCAAATACTTTTAGACTTTTACTCAAGTAGATTTTTACTGGGTGACTTTAACTTTTACTTGAGTCATTTTCTATTAAGGTATCTTTACTTTTACTCAAGTATGACGGTTGGGTACTTTTTCCACCACTGGGCCCTAACCCCTAGCCTAGCTAATGTTAGCCACTTAGCCACCTAGCTAGAATTCGTAAACATTTCATACATTTTTCTAATTCGTAACATATTGTACATTTTGCAAATGCTCTATCTATTGTTCGTTTTGCAAATTCGTGACATTTAATACAAATTGTAATTCAGAACATATCATAAGAAATGGGTGTTGGACATTCACAAATGAATACATACCATACATATAATAGTAAATGATATATCTCGGATTTACGTACATAATAATAAGAACTACTATGAGACTAGGTTGCAGCGTTGGGTTGTTGTTGGTAGTAGTAGACTGGAACTGTAGACTGGAACTGACCTTTTTTTTTTTTCAATGATGAACGGCCTGAGTGAACTATCTTCGTTTAGCCACCTTCTTTGACTACGTGGGAGGGGGTGTCATGTAGAAATATCTTGCTTGTCAACTCCAAATGGCTCATATGCCTCATATTTAGTTGTCTAGATTTTTCCACAAATTTTAAATTCCAATCATTTAAACAACATAAAAGATAGTATGCACACCCCTGTAGACTATTAGATATGGGTGTTCTTCTTCTGGTGATGTAGGTCTGTCCCAGTGGGCACAGATGTCAATTCAACATCTATTCCACATTGGTTCAATGTAATTTCATTGAAATGACGTGGAAGCAACGTTGATTCAACCAGTGTGTGCACAGTGGGATGGTTCTGATAAAGCTGTGGCTTTCCCTGATCTAGACTTCATAAAAATGATTAGGTTTAGCTATTTCATCTGGGATTAAATATAGACTACTGTAATGAAATTAATAAAAACTATATTTTTAATAGTAAACCTACGCATAATTGTCGCCTATAGGCTTATCAAAACATCAATACATCAATACAGCCTCATGAGTCTAACATTTTGGTTCCGTGAGTGATTTACAGTAGAATAATGTTGTAGCTATGTATGCCTCCTGCATTTTAATAGATACAGTTACTCAGGTGATTGAAATAATTCTCCATATAACGGTGTTTGAATGTGTGATTCCCTAAAACCACACCACTTCGACACAGCTATGACCGGAAGTGACTTTTCGTAGCAGGTTAGGATAGCATTTTTGCTAACCCTAACCCTTTTCTCAACCTTAACCTAAGTCTCAGTATGACTCCCTGATAAAATAAGGTTAGGTTACGGGTTTAGGGAAGGCACTTCCAAAGGATTCTTGATAGCACTGACCATCAACAAATTGTGATGTTTGAGGACCACGGTTCCGGTTCAGAAAAAAAGATGGCGGAAGTGGATGCTGAGTTCGAATCAAGCAGCGCATCGAGCAAAGTTGGTGAAAACGAATGTTCTGAATGGACAACAGTAGTAGTGAAATCTGGAATTTAAAAAAGTAAATTGTCTAAATTTGGATACATGTATGAATGATAATGAATCGCTTCTTGTTGGGATGCGTTTGTTGAGTCAGGATGCATATTTTGGAAACCCGTTTGAGGTGTTGAAAATGGGGAAGTTTGCGCTGGGAAAAGTGGAGCCTGTCAGAATGACCAGGAGTGGTCTTATTTTGATTAATTGTATTTCTGAAGAGCAGCGGCAGATTGCAGTGGGCCTCAAAATAATCAGAACAACAGAAGTTTGTGATTTGAACTTCGGAGTAGAGCACCCATCAAAGAAGTCATCTCATGGGTGACGATGGATGTTCATGTTGAATACCTGAAGACAATTCCTGGTGTGGTTGGTGCCTGGCGTCTGACCCACTGGGTGAATGGAGAAAAAGAAGAAAGTATGTCGGTCCTGTTGTTTTTTTGATAAAGAGCAAATACCTACGCATGTGAAGCTTGGTTATAAGATACAGTGTAAGAGCTTTCGTCCCCAAACCACTGCAGTGTAAGAATTGTAAAGGATTTGACCATGTTTCAAGTGTGTGCAGATGGACAGAGTATAATGAAGAAAGGTGTGTAGGTAGGACAAAGGTGTTGCAATTGTGGTGGGGATCATGATCCCGAGTACCTGGAGTGCCCTGCAAGGGTGAAGGAGATTGAGGTGGCTAAAGTCAGAACGGTCAATTGAATCTCCTATGCGAAGGCGATTAAAAAATAATTGAGGAAACAAGTAATGCTAGTGAAGATATGGTAGTGGATGCACCACAGCCTGTTGTAAATGTTTGCTGTCAGTCAAAATATACCCTGTGTGTTAAAAAGGTGGATTTTGTTGCGTTCATTGCCACAGTTATAAACTGTACAGCACAAGTCTCAAAGAAGTCTAAGAAACTGGACATTATTGTGGCTGCGACAGAAAAGTTTTTGGGACTTTATATCTGGGGTACTGGCGCCTGAAGACCCACCCTCCCAGGTTCCTCTTGAACCTGTGTAGGGATCAGATCTGTTTTATTTTTTTAAAGAAAAGTTGTAATTTTTTTAATTTTTTGGTAGTTGTATAGTTCTTTTTTTTGGCGTATTTTGTTCCATTTTGGGGAATCCTATTTCCATCCCACACATTAGGTGGCGGAATGCTCATTAAAATCTGCGATCGCCAATATACGATAGAAGAAGAAGAAGAAGAAGAAGAAGAAGAAGAAGAAGAAGAAGAAGAAGAAGAAGAAGAAGAAGAAGAAGAAGAAGAAGAAGAAGAAGAAGAAGAAGAAGAAGAAGAAGAAGAAGAAGAAGAAGAAGAAGAGTGACGCTTTTCCCATAATGCATTGCAATGCCAACGTAGGCACATCTGCCATTGCCTAGCTAGTTTTCAACATGGCGACCGGTGTTTGACATCAGCTAGCATTCGTAGCGCTTCTCAATGGATTTAATTTGAGCTGACACATATTTTCCATACATTTTAACTCCACATCTTTAGCAAAAAGTAATATCGAACTAAGCAAGCAAGACGCTTTCTACATTACCCGGCCTGGTAAAGAGACTAGCAGTAGCTAACATCAGCCAGTTGGCTACCGGCGTTATCTGTACGGCTAGCTAGCTCCAGATACACAATATATCATACATAGACTATTGAATGCCATTCAGCTTCGTAGTTGTCAGTTCGTAGTTTCATTTTTTTTTTCGAATAATGTTGATTATTTAGCTAGATAGCTACCTATGTCTTTCAAAGTCTCTCCAAGGCTGCCTAAATTAGCCGCTAGCTAGTGGTGCATTGATGGCTCGTTGATAAGAGGTAAATGGGACGTGATTTCTTTGTAAGATTGATAATGATTATTCTCTTTCAGTGTCAGTCAAAATGGCAAGCCCAAGGACTAGAAGAGTTTTGAAGGAAGTGAGAACTCAGGAGGAAAACAACGTGAGTAACTACTGTTGGATAGCTAACGACATTCGCTTGCTGTTTGAGCAGTATAACCAAAGATGGAGTGCCTTCAGAAAGTATTCAGACCTCTTGACTTTTTCCACATTTTGATATGTTAAAGCCTTATTCTAAAACTGATTGAACAAATTAAACATCCTCAGCAATCTACACACAATACCACATGGTGACAAAGCAGAAAGAGGTTTTTAGAATGTTTTGCTAATTTGTAATAAAAAATTTGGAAAAACTTATTTACATTAGTATTCAGACCCTTTGCTACGAGACTCGAAATTGAGCTAAGGTGCATCCTGTTTCCTTTGATCATCCTTGATGTTACTACAACTTGATTGGAGTCCACCTGTGGTAAATTTAATTGATTAGAAATCCATACGCCTGTCTATATAAGGTCCCACAGACGACAGTGCATGTCAGAGCAAAAACCAAGACATGAGGTCGAAGGAATTGACCGTAGAATGTGCGAGACAGGATTGTTGTCGAGGCGCAGTACCAGCAGCGTTGAAAGTCCCCAAGAACACAGTGGTCTCCATCATTCCTAAATGGAAGAAGTTTGAAATCACCATGAGTCTTCCTAGAGCTGGCCGCCCGGCCAAACTGAGCAATTGGGGGAGAAGGGCCTTGGTCAGGGAGGTGACCAAGACCCAATGGTTACTTTGAATAAGCTCCAGAGTTCCTCTGTGGAGATGGGAGAACCTTCCAGAAGGACAACCATCTCTGCAGCACTCCACCAATCAGGTCTTTATGGTAGTGGCCAGACAGAAGCCTCTCATCAATAAAAGCCAAATGACAGCCTGCTTGGAATTTGCCAAAAGGCACCTAAAGGACTCTAACCATGAGAAACAAGATTCTCTGGTCTGATGAAAGCAAGATTGAACTATTTGGTCTGAATGCCAAGCGTCACGTCTGGAGGAAACCTGGCACCATCCCTACGGTGAAGCATGTTGGTGGCAGCATCATGCTGTGGGGATGTTTTTCAGCGGCGGGGACTGGGAGACAATAGCTGAAAATAGCTCTGCAGCGATACTCCCCATCCAGCTTGAGAGGATCTGCAGAGAAGAATGGGAGAAACTCCCCAAATACAGGTGTGCCAAGCCTGTAGCGTCATACCCAAGAAGAATCGAGGCTCTAATTGCTGGAAAAAGTGCTTCAAAAAAGTACTGATTAAAGGGTCTGAATACTTAAGTAAATGTGATAATTTATAAAAAACAGTTTTTGCTTTGTCAGTATGGGGTATTGTGTGTAGATTGATGGGGGGAAAAAACAATTTAATCAATTTTAGAATAAGGCTGTAACGTAACAAAATGTGGAAAAGGTCAAGTTCTGAATACTTAGCGGATGAGCTGTGGATGAAGGTAGGACATTACTGATTGACTGGCAACGCACTTTGAATTGAAATTATTTAGCATTTACCGTGAGTGTATTAGACATTTAAAAACACCCAGTCAACTGTTTTGACTGGGAAGCATGCATCACGACTCACACTTTAGTCACGACTTGATTGCTTGATTGCTCAGGGCAGGGCCTAGGGTGAACTAGCTAAGGTTTTATATGGACACTGGAGTTAAAACAGTAGCGAGGGCTGAACAATCTCTGCTGATATAGTCAATGTGATAACTGTCCAGTGTCCACATTAACTTTTTCACTGTCAACAATGACATCAAATGGTTAGACAACATTTCCCCCTCCTTTTCTCAGCTTTGCTTTGAGTGTGGGGGCTTCAACCCTCAGTGGGTTAGTGTTACCTATGGGATCTGGATTTGTCTGGAGTGTTCTGGCAAACACAGAGGCTTGGGAGTGCACCTTAGGTGAGTAACTTCAAAGTTCCAAAATGACAATTTTGCTGATTGTGTTGGGATTTATGCTTGCCAGCAGAGGCATGTGCATGAATGTCAAATTCCTCTCTTATCCTAGATTAATTGTTTATTGCTTTTAGCCATGCTCTTCTAAGATAGTGATTAGCAGTTATGTGCTTTGTTAACCCACTATAGCCAGAAGCTATCCACATTTCTTCTTTCCTGACTGTTAGTCAGTGTGTTTGGAAGTATTGAACTCTTGATGTGATCTCTATACTGTAGCTTTGTGCGCTCTGTTACCATGGACAAGTGGAAGGACATTGAGCTGGAGAAGATGAAGGCGGGAGGGAACGGAAAGTTCCGTATGTTTCTGGAACTCCAAGATGATTATGATGCCACTTGGACTATGCAGGACAAATATAACAGCAGAGCTGCTGCACTTTTCAGGGACAAGGTGAGGAAGCCTCATGAGTCATAATTTAATGATCATGCGCAGCACAGTTGCTGGGGACACTCCAGATGTCCATTTATGGATTTCCAATGCAAATATCAGACAGGACATATTGAATGGTCTCACTCACTGAATTCAATTCCTCTGTATTCCATTGACAGGTTGCAACCATTGCAGAAGGGAAGGAGTGGTCTATTGAAATTTCCTCTGCCAAGGACTGGACTCCACCTCAGCCCAAGACAGGACTTTCGTCGTCTCATCGGTAAGTAGGGCTGGGTGATATTTTTAATTAATTCATGTTTTTGTGCGATATTCCAAATGCCTCTATTGGAAGAATCAAGTTTTTTTGTATTTTATTTTTTCTGACTGTTTTTCTGCTTGTTCTCGTGATGTCTTTTTGGTTTTGTCTACTTCGCTCCTTCTGTGCTGTGTGAACTTTCCCATTTACGCCAGAGATCTGAATATAATGACAAGCTGTTCATGTCTCCGCCCTAACAATGGGAGTCGTTGTCCCAAAGGCGGGAAGGTAGGAGACAAGCCTAAGTCCAAAATAAGCCCATAGAAATGCATTGGACATATTTTTGGTGAGTGAAACCTCCAGGGTTTGTATGGTCATGAAAATCCTGGAAAAGTCATAGAATTTAAAAATGTTGTTTTCCCGGCCTGGAAAAGTTTTGAAAAATTATCACATCTGTAATGTTTAGGAAAAGTCCTGGAAATGCATTTAATTTCTGTTAATGTAATTTATTTAAGCACTGTTTTTAAGTATTTGATCAGTCAAATAAAAATCAACACATCAGCCAGGATCAGAATGTGTGTCTGTTTGCGTGCATAACCTGCATGTGTGCAAGATGAGTGGGCTGTTGCTTAATGGTGTTCGCATGCTTCCCAGCCAAAACAATTTGTGCATATACACTAAACATAAATTCTACAATTTCAAAGATTCTACTGAGTTACAGTTCATATAAGGAAATCGGACAATTTAAATACATTTATTAGGCCCTATTCTATGAATTTCACATGACTGGAAATACAGATATGCATCTGTTGGTCACAGATACCTAAAAAACAGTAGTGGCGTGGATCAGAACCAGTCAGTATCTAGTGTGACCACCTTGTGCAGCACGACACCTCCTTCACATAGTTGATCGTGGAATGTTGTCTCACTCCTGTTCAATAGCTGTGTGAAGTTGCTGGATTTTGGCAGGAACTGAAACACGCTGTCGTACACGTCGATCCAGAGCATCCCAAACATACTCAATGTGTGACATGTCTGACGAGTATGCAGGCCATGGCAGAACTGGGACATTTTCAACTTCCAGGAATTGTGTATAGATCCTTGCAACATGGGGCTGTGCATTAATCATGCTGAAACATATCTATTGGACCCCAGGAAGATTAGCTGATGTTACGGCGTTAGCTAATGTGGATCCTAATAAAAATTAACAAACATGCAGTGGATGATGGGCACGACAATGGCCCTCAGGATCTCGTCACGGTATCTCTCCATTCAAATTGCCATCAATAAAATGCATTTGTGTTCGTTGTCTGTAGCTTATGCCTGCCCATACCATAACCCCACCGCAAACATGGGGCACTGTGTTCACAACGTTGACCTCAGCAAACTGCTCTCCCACACGACGCCATACACACTATCTACCCGGTACAATTGAAACCGGGATTTAACTGTGAAGAGCACACTTCTCCAGTGTGCCAGTGGCCATGGAAGGTGAGTTTTTGCCCACTGAAGTCGGTTATGACGCCGAACTGGGTCAAGACCCTGGTGAGGACGACGAGCATGTAGATGAGCTTCCCTTAGACCGTTTCTTACAGTTTGTGCAGACATTCTTTGGTTGTGCAAACCCAGTTTCATCAGATGTCAGGGTGGCTCGTCTTAGACCATCCCGCAGGGGAGAAGATGGGTGTGGAGGTCCTGGTGAGGCTGGTTGGATGTACTGCCACATTCTCTAAAATGACGTAGGTGGCTTATGGTAAAGAAATTATCATTACATTCTCTGTCAACAGCTCTGGTGTACTTTCCTGCAGTCAGCATGCCAATTGTGTGCTCCCTCAACTTGAGACATCTGTGGCATTGTGTTGTGACAACTGCACCTATTTTTAGATGCCTATTGTCCCCAGCACAAGGGTCACCTGTGTAATGATCATGCTGTTCAATCAGCTTCTTGATATGCCACACATGCCAGGTGGATGGATTATCTTGGCAAAGGAGAAATGCTCACCAACAGGCATGTAAACAAATTTGTGCACAATTTGAGAGAGACGCTTTTTGTGCATATGGAATATTTCTAGGATCTTATTTCAGCTCATGAAACATGGGACCTACACATGTTGCATGTATATATTTTTCTCAGTATTTTATGACGTTTTGGACTTCGGTAAGGTTTTTTTCGGTTGTTCAGACAATGTTTTGAGGCAAGTCTGTCGGTAGCCGACGTCTACAACCCTTCGTCAATGATCGGTCAACAGTAATGATTCGTTTTCATGCAAAAATCGAGCACACAGCCATGCAATCAATCAAAATACGCCAATCTCAAACATTGTCAGTAGACAGGCCCGTACTGAAGAGATCAGTGGCACTGTTATAGGATGCCACTTTTTCAACCACTTTTTCAACAAGTCAGTTTGTCAAATTTCTGCCCTGCTAGAGCTGTCCCGGTCAACTAAGTGCTGTCATTGAAGTGGAAATGTCTAGGAGCAACAACAGCTCAGCTGCGAAGTGGTAGGCCACACAAGTTCACAGAATGGGACTGCCGAGTGCTGAAGCATGCAGCGTGTAAAAATCAGTCCTCGGTTGCATCACTCACTACAGAATTCCGAACTGCCTCTTGAAGCAACGTCAGGACAAGAACTGTTCGTTGGGAGCTTCATGAAATGGGTTTCCATGGCTGAGCAGCCACGCACAAGCCTAAAATCACCATGTGCAATGCCAAGTGTTGGCTGGAGCGGAAAACAGCCGCAGACCATTATTCCTCCACCAAAATGTTTAGTTGGAACTATACATTGGGGCAGGTAGTGTTCTCCTCCTTCAGTGGGTATTGCGTATACTTAGTACTTAATCCCTATTGATGCGTATCAAAGTAGTGTTGTGGAGGTTGTAGTACAATCGAGAAATCATGCGTAAAGTACCCTACACAATCGCAAAGCACGTGAAATATATTCAGATGCGTGCCGTACACAGCCTAGTTGCAGCAGAATATCATCTGCAGGCAACTGGTTTTTGCATGGAGCAGTTCACAGAATGACTTCGGTAGTCGGTAGGGTAGAAAAGACATTTCAATTTTATCTACCAGTAAATGCTAAGGCAATGGGTATGCAAACCAGGTACTGAAAAAGTTTAGTCCGAAGTGTTTATTTAGTAGGTTATTTGTGATGTGCACTGTTTGCACCAGGGTCGTAGACATGGATGGGTCTGGGTGGACAGAGGTCCACCCATTGGGGAGCCAGGCCCTGACAGTCATGTGGTTTAAGCATTGTTGTGGAGTCAGTCCATCAGATTTGACTGGTACATTGTTTGCTGCCTCTATTCAGGATGCACTGTTTCAATGACTCTATTCTGGACAAAAACGGACAAATGTAACTAAGGCTGGGAATGTCAATACAATCAAACTAGCAAGGGAAATGATCAAGTCAGTCATAACGTGGCTAATAGGCTAGCATATCTACCCCGGTCAACAGCACTGTACCCCCCCCCACAGCAACCCGCCCAAGCCTTCCCCATTTCTCCTTCTCCCAAATCCAGTCAGCTGATGTTCTGAAAGAGCTGCAAAATCTGGAACCCTACAAATCAGCCGGGCTAGACAATCTGGACCCTTTCTAAAACTATCTGCCGAAATTGTTGCAACCCCTATTACTAGCCTGTTCAACCTCTCTTTCGTGTCGTCTGAGATTCCCAAAGATTGGAAAGCAGCTGCGGTCATCCCCCTCTTCAAAGTGGGGGACACTCTTGACCCAAACTGCTACAGACCTATATCTATCCTACCCTGCCTTTCTAAGGTCTTCGAAAGCCAAGTCAACAAACAGATTACCGACCATTTCGAATCCCACCGCACCTTCTCCGCTATGCAATCTGGTTTCAGAGCTGGTCAGGGGTGCACCTCAGCCACGCTCAAGGTCCTAAGCGATATCTTAAACGCCATCGATAAGAAACAATACTGTGCAGCCGTATTCATTGACCTGGCCAAGGCTTTCGACTCTGTCAATCACCACATCCTCATCGGCAGACTCGATAGCCTTGGTTTCTCAAATGATTGCCTCGCCTGGTTCACCAACTACTTCTCTGACACCATTCTGTATACTTCTGGCCCTTCTTTGGACACTGTGTTAACAACCCTCCAGACGAGCTTCATGGCCATACAACTCTCCTTCCGGGGCCTCCAACTGCTCTTAAATGCATGCTATTCAACCGATCGCTACCTGCCCGCCCGTCCAGCATCACTACTCTGTACGGTTCTGACTTAGAATATGTGGGCAGCTACAAATACCTTGGTGTCTGGCTAGACTCTAAACTCTCCTTCCAGACTCACATCAAACATCTCCAATCCAAAGTTAAATCTAGAATTGGCTTCCTATTTCGCAACAAAGCATCCTTCACTCATGCTGCCAAACATACCCTCGTAAAACTGACCATCCTACCGATCCTCGACTTCGGCGATGTCATTTACAAAATGGCCTCCAACACTCTACTCAACAAATTGGATGCAGTCTACCACAGTGCCATCTGTTTTGTCACCAAAGCCCCATATACTACCCACCACTGCGACCTGTATGCTCTCGTTGGCTGGCCCTCGCTTCATACTTGTCTTCAAACCCACTGGCTCCAGGGCATTTACAAGACCCTGCTAGGTAAAGTCCCCCCTTATCTCAGCTCGCTGGTCACCATAGCAGCACCCACCTGTAGCACACGCTCCAGCAGGTATATCTCTGGTCACCCCCAAAGCCAATTCCTCCATTGGCCACCTCTCCTTCCAGTTCTCTGCTGCCAATGACTGGAACGAACTACAAAAATCTCTGAAACTGGAAACACTTATCTCCCTCACTAGCTTTAAGCACCAGCTGTCAGAGCAATTCACAGATTACTGCACCTGTACATAGCCAAAACTATAATTTAGCCCAAAAACCTACCTCTTCCCCTACTGTATTTATTTATTTTGGTCCTTTGCACCCCATTATTTCTACTTTGCACATTCTTCCACTGCAAATCTACCATTCCAGTGTTTTACTTGCTATATTGTATTTACTTCCCCACCATTGGCCTTTTTTTGCCTTTACCTCCTTTATCTCACCTCATTTGTTCACATTGTATATAGACTTATTTTTCTACTGTATTATTGACTGTGTTTGTTTTACTCCATGTGTAACTCTGTTGTATGTGTCGAACTGCTTTGCTTTATCTTGGCCAGGTCGTAATTGTAAATGAGAACTTGTTCTCAACTTGCCTACCTGGTTAAGTAAAATGTATGAAGTAAGCTCAAAACACAGCCTAATGTTAGCTAGCTGCTAGGAGGATGTCATGCCATTGGAGGAGTGGGTGAGTGACTGAACGTATGAATTTGCAAACAAGCAACACCTGCTGAATTTGACCGGTGTCAGTAAACATAGTCCAAAAAAGTAATAGTTAGTCAAGAATGCTCTAGATCAGTGTTTCCCAACCCTGGTCCTCCAGTACACCCAACAGTAGCTAGTGTAGGTTCGCTACTTGTTTGCTAAGAGTAGCCACTTTGCCCCTTTAGGCTTCTGCAAGCTACTTTGAAAGTCCAGGCGGTCCACATTGTACCGGAATAAAGCAAAGTAAACACAGCTCCGGCAGCGTTAAACGTTCAATAGCGGCCTCCATTTGAGACTGCCGAACTAGCTGGGTTTCCGTGTCTCTCTCTACATGGAATCTGGCAGGATACCGGGATGGTAGCTTTCACAGCAACTAAGTCCAAGAGTTAGATTCTGCTAATGCTTTCCTTTGTTCATGCTTCCCACTTTGTCAGAGCTCTGCGTGTCATGTCTTGTCTGTGGCATTGGCAGGCAAGCTGCAGAATGACAAGGTGACAATTCCCCATTTATCAGTCAAATTGAAGGCCAACTAGCTGAAAGTTTGAGGGTTTATCTAGTGTTCCGTCGTTAGATTTTAGCTCATCTTGCTCTGGCTAGCATTAGTTGTTGATCTTGTTGTTGATGTATATAACTGATGGATAGAGAGCCTACCTTTTTTCATAGTGGTTTGATCAATAGGACTGTAAAGTTTCCAAATATAAGAGGACTCCCATGGTGTTTACTTATTTGCAGAAATCCATTCTGGTGTCTTTTGGCGACTGCGTTGTAATGATCTAAAGTCACGCTGTTGCAACTGCCTGTAAACACAGTCCAGTTCAAAGTGAATGATGGCAGGACCCTGTGGCAAATGGCTTGTTGTATATAGGCCTACTGTAGCTCTGATTGGCTATAGCACACCGGTCTGTGTAGACTCCGGTCCTGGGCAAGAAAATGCTTTTATTCGGTTTTATTTACTCCAGTGTCTATTAATTGTCCAAACGCACGGCTGCTTTCTCACTATATTACTATAGAAGTTTCACAAATGCCTTAATATACGTAATTCCCAAACATTCTACGAATTTATGAATGTGAAAATTACAAATATGAATATGTGAAAATTAAATCTAAGTGGTTGCTTGTCAGAATGTTTAAATAAGTGAATCTTCCTGGCGATGTGTATATGAACAGATTTGAATAAGATTATGTTGCTAAAAGGTTTGGTTTGGTCCAACAGAATGGGTCATATGGACACCAATACACATTGAGACATTATTTTACTGTAATAGAGAAGTTATCCTTTCTAACGATACCCTTTTTTAAATTGTCTCAACTACTCAAATTGCATGCAAATAAGATGCTACTTAAACAGGAGTATCAATGAACATTCATTCTGAAAAATGCATGCACAGTTTGTCAAGCGCGGTATAAATGTGGAATAAGCATAAGTTTTATATAAGGAATCGGAAACTCTAAAGTAGGCCACTTGATTTCAACATCTGAACAAAGTGGACAGGCTAGCATGCTGTTCAAACCAGTAGTTCAAACCATTGGAGATGAACAGAAGTGTGTTCATAACTGTTCTCCGTTGTTAGCAAGCAAATAGGTCCAAGTTGACTACACTTGAAATGTAAAGAATAGCTGCTACTCACAAGCACGCCAGTTTGCCCTTGAGAGATTGTTTGAGACCTGTGTTAATTTTCTATAGTTACTGCTTCAAGAAGGGTCATTATTAGTGAATGTGCATTATGTATGGTTCTGGTTACATTAATATTTTTGGGGGGGACATTTTCATAGATTGAAAGCCAGATCAGTGATTATTGCAAGAAAAGCAGGTTAAACTATTTTTATAAAATAATACAATTATTAGTGGGGCTTATTTAGCCTAATTTCACGTGACCTGAATTCATGAGATTATTGCTGGTTGTTTGAAATGCAGTGTATTTGACCTTTTTAATTGTACAACAAAGCTTATTTAGATAACATTTTTTTTTTTTAATCTATATATTGTGAATTGCCCATAAGTTAGATTTTTTTGGTCATATCGCCCAGCCCTATCGATAAAGGTGAAAATAGTGTTATTTAGCTGAAGTATTCGACTACTTGAATATTTATAAAGTACTAATGTCCAATGTTATCAAGTCTCATAATATTATGTAATCTGTTTTCCAATGTAGCTCAGGGGGCCCGGGGCAGAACTCGGGCAAACCTTCAGACAAGGCCTTTGAGGACTGGTTGAGTGACGATGTGAACTCTTATCAGAGGTGAGACCATCGTATCAATGACTCACTCCTCTCTGAGTCAGCTGTACAGCTTTTCTCTTATAGAACACATAAAGCACATGGTCAAAATTCGAAGGAAGATGCCAAAGAGAACATTTTTGTTTTGTTTAAAGATCACTTTAATCTGCTTTTCTCTTATGTAATGTATTCTTAACCCTAATTTATAAAACTTAACAACTTCAAGGACTTAATCTGTGAAAGCTTACCCAAAATGTAGCACAGTCTTAAAACAGAAGATGCCACAGAATACAACATTTTTAACATTTTTCTTAAAGCTCAATTTCATCCATATTGTTTTCTTTCCTGCTGGGAACACCCATATGTGTATGCATGATTGTAAGTTGCTTTCCATAAAAGCATCGGCTAAATGGCATATTATATGTTTTTGGTCACCCTATGAGGACTTGTCATTTACAATTTCCCCTGTAGTGGTGGCAGTTATAGTGGGAATCAGGAGAACCGCTATGTTGGCTTTGGGAACACGCCGACTCCAGAGAAGGAGGATGATGTCCTGAACAACGCGCTATCTTCCATTTATTCGGTACGGCAGTAATACGACACAGCATTTGGGAATCTTCATAGCTCTGTGGTAGACGGGTCTGTGTGTGTGTGTGTGTGTGTGTGTGTGTGTGTGTGTGTATATATATATATATATACATATATATATACTGCTCAAAAAAATAAAGGGAACACTTAAACAACACAATGTAACTCCAAGTCAATCACACTTCTGTGAAATCAAACTGTCCACTTAGGAAGCAACACTGATTGACAATAAATTTCACATGCTGTTGTGCAAATGGAATAGACAAAAGGTGGAAATTATAGGCAATTAGCAAGACACCCCCAAAAAAGGAGTGATTCTGCAGGTGGTGACCACAGACCACTTCTCAGTTCCTATGCTTCCTGGCTGATGTTTTGGTCACTTTTGAATGCTGGTGGTGCTCTCACTCTAGTGGTAGCATGAGACGGAGTCTACAACCCACACAAGTGGCTCAGGTAGTGCAGTTCATCCAGGATGGCACATCAATGCGAGCTGTGGCAAAAAGGTTTGCTGTGTCTGTCAGCCTAGTGTCCAGAGCATGGAGGCGCTACCAGGAGACAGGCCAGTACATCAGGAGACGTGGAGGAGGCCGTAGGAGGGCAACAACCCAGCACCTTTTTTGGGGGTGTCTTGCTAATTGCCTATAATTTCCACCTTTTGTCTATTCCATTTGCACAACAGCATGTGAAATTTATTGTCAATCAGTGTTGCTTCCTAAGTGGACAGTTTGATTTCACAGAAGTGTGATTGACTTGGAGTTACATTGTGTTGTTTAAGTGTTCCCTTTATTTTTTTCAGCAGTATATATATATACACATATACACATATATATACATATACATATATATGTATACATACATATATATATATATACATACATACATACATACATATATACATACATACATATATACATACGTATGTATGTATGTATGTATGTATGTATGTATGTATGTATATATGTATGTGTATATATATATGTGTATATGTGTATATATATATACTGCTGAAAAAAATAAAGGGACGTATGTATGTATGTATGTATGTATGTATGTATATATGTATGTATGTATATATGTATGTATACATATATATGTATATGTATATATATGTGTATATGTGTATATATATATACTGCTGAAAAAAATAAAGGGACGTATGTATGTATGTATGTATGTATGTATGTATATATGTATGTATGTATATATGTATGTATACATATATATGTATATGTATATATATGTGTATATGTGTATATATATATACTGCTGAAAAAAATTTCCACGATGCAAAGATCCAAGTCCATCTGTCTTGTTCATAAGGTGTAACCTGTTAACTATTTTATTTTGGCTACACACTGCATATGTACTTACACTGGCAAAGCTATGCACCAGAGTAATTGAAAGTGAAGAATGGAATTCATATTGACTGCAGACTCCATGTGAAATATCGTACCAGTTCTAATGCCATTTTTTAAAATAATTCATAGTAGAATGATTGTGTGAACCTTGTTTTTGATTAACCTCCTTTAAATGTTCACACCCAATGGAACAAACATGTTCTTCGATGTATGCCCATACTTAAACATTTTGTCATTTTTTTTATACATATATATATATATACATATATGTGTACAGTCGAAGTTTACATACACTTAGGTTGGAGTCATTAACTTGTTTTTCAACCACTCACCAAATTTCTTGTTAACTAACTAGTTTTGGCAAGTCGATAAGGACGTCTACTTTGTGCAAGACACAAGTCATTTTTCCAACAATTGTTTACAGACAGATACTTCACTTATAATTCACTGTATCACAATTCCAGTGGGTCAGAAGTTTACATACACCAAGTTGACTGTGCCGTTAAACAGCTTGGAAAATTCCAGAAAATTCTAATTTGAGTCAATTGGAGGTGTACCTGTGGATGTATTTCAAGGCCTACCTTCAAACTCAGTGCCTCTTTGCTTGACATCATAGGAAAATCTAAATAAATTAGCCAAGACCTCAAATAATTGTTGACCTCCACAAGTCTGGTTCATCCTTGGGAGCAATTTCCAAACGCCTGAAGGCACCACGTTCATCTGTACAAACAGTACGCAAGTATAAACACCACGGGACCACGCAGCCGTCATACCGCTCAGGAAGGACACGCTTTCTGTCTCCTAGAGATGAGCTTACTTTGGTGCGAGAAGTGCAACTCAATCCCAGAACAGCAAAGGACCTTGTGAATATGCTGTAGGAAACGGGTACAAAAGTATCTATATCCACAGTAAAACTAGTCCTATATAGCCATAACCTGAATGGTCGCTCAGCAAGGAAGAAGCCACTGCTCCAAAATTGCCATAAAGCCAGACTACTGTTGGCAATTGCACATGGGGTCAAAGATTGTAATTTTTGGAGAAATGTCCTCTGGTCTGAAGAAACAAAAATAGAACTGTTTGGCCTTAATGACCATCGTTATGTTTGGAGGAAAAAGGGGGATGCTTGCATGATGAACACCATCCGAACCATGAAGCACGGGGGTGACCGCATCATGTTAAGGGGTGCTTTGCTGCAGGAGGGACTGGTGCACTTCACTAAATATATGGCACCATGAGGATGGAAAATTATGTGGATATATTGAATCAACTTCTCAAGACATTAGTCAGGAAGTTAAAGCTTTTTCGGAAATGGGTCTTCCAAATGGACAATGACCCCAAGCATACTTCCAAAGTTGTGGCAAAATGGCTTAAGGACAACAAAGTCAAGGTATTGGAGTGGCCATCACAAAGCCCTGACCTCAATCCTATAGAAAATTTGTGGGCAGAACTGGAAAACGCATGTTTGAGCAAGGAGGCCTACAAACCTGACTCAGTTACACCAGGTCTGTCAGAAGGCATGGGCCCAAATTCACCCAACTTATTGTTGGAAGCTTTTGGAAGGCTACCCGACACATTTGACCCAAGTTAAACAATTTAAAGGCAACGCTACCAAATACTAATTGAGTGTATGTATACTTCTGACCCACTGGGAATGTGATAAAATAAAAGCTGAAAATAAATAAGTATCTACTATTATTCTGACATTTCACATTCTTAAAATAAAGTGGTGATCTTAACTGACCAAAGACGGGAAATTTTTACTTGGATTAAATGTCAGGAATTGTGAACATGAGATTAAATGTATTTGGCTAAGGTGTATGTAAACTTCCGACTTCAACTGTATGTGTGTGTGGCGCTTTTAAGACAACTGGGAACTCTGTCCCCCCAAATGTCAAATCGTGGTGTCTCTGATCTTTAGGTCAGAAAGTCAGAGCTCTAGGAAGATGCCCTGAGTTTCCGAGTTTGAGTGTTCAACAAGGTTTTTCCCAGTTGGAGCTCCCCCCAGTTGTCTTGAACGCACTGAAGTCTTAGATTCCCGAGTTCCCAGTTTTGAACGCTGTAATAGTACCATTTGGGAGGTATGATGACTCGTATGACATGTTTTGTTTTATAGGGCTGGAGCAATTTCACCATCGGAGCTAGCAAAATTGCCGCAGTTGCCAAGGATAATGTAAGTATCTTTAAGGAAAGTTGTTATCCTGTCACAGAACTTCATTTTACTGTTTATTAATTGCGTTATCCATATTTTCATTGAAACAGACTGCAAAACTTGCAACTTCAGCAACCCTGAAGGTATGAATTCCTTTTGTTAAACCGTTATTAGTAACTGATGAGTTTTGTCTTTAGTTACTACCAGGGTTTTTTTCCTGCATAGTGTTTATTTTGGGCCCAGTATTTTATTTGTTACGCAATTTTCAATTAGCCTCATGGTAAAATTGCAGGAAATTAGCTTTAAACCAGCAAAACGTTCTCTGGTCAAGAGGACCAAAAGTTTTGTTGGCAACCACACCCATTGCCCTTGCCACGCCTACCACCTAAGCCATTTTTATCCCGAAAAAAAAACCCTGACTACAAAGATAACGTTATGAATAATGTTTTTACTGGCATAATTTTGCAACTTACTGTACATGTGCTCTAAACTTGTGTATTTAGATGAGACTATTTAGATCGATGTGTAGATACAAACTTTTTTTTCACCCCAATTTCGTGGTATCCAATTGTCCTGCCGCTGCAATTCCCGTACGGACTCGGGGGAGGCGACGGTCAAGAGCCGCGCGCCCCCCGAAACAACGCAGCCAAGCCGTACTGCTTCTTGACACAATGCCCACTTAACCTGGAAGCCAGCCGCACCAATGTGTCGGAGGAAACACCGTACACCTGGCGACTGTCAGCGTTCACTGCGCACGGCCCGCCACAGGAGTCGCTAGTGTGCGATTGGACAAGAACATCGCTGCCAGCCAAACCCTCCTCTAACCCGGATGACACTGGGCCAATTGTGCGCCGCCCCTTGGATCTCCCAGTCGTGGTCGGCTGCCACAGAGCCTGGACTCAAACCAGGATCTCTAGTGGCACAGCTAGCACTGCGATGCATTCCATTAGACCACTACTCCACTCGGGAGCTCAAACAAACTATTTTAACCTTACAAGTCTAAGATGCCATTTAACAATGTTGATAAAGACGTGATTGTATGAATCCCCTTTTGTTGAATAAGGAAACCATTCATATGCTCATTCTCTCTCATGGCTCAAGTAATGACTAACATGATGCTCTGCTAAAGAGAGAGAGTTCTAGCCCCCCTCTAAGGAAATACCAAGCTATGGTAATTGATTTGAGTGATAAGACATTTTCATTGATCATAATTCAACCAAAGCGATATATTGGTTGAGGCTGTCTCCTAATTCCATGTAATGTACCCACAGAAAAATAATTATATTCTAGAACTTAATTATTTCTATGGATGCCCTTAATATATGTTATTCCCTCTGCAGCAGAAACTGCAATGCAAATGTTTAGCCTTCAGAGCTCATGGAACTGAGCTCATTTTTTTTTACCCCCCACACGTTTCCCTTGTATTTTTGCTCATAAATTAACTGGACAGAAATAACTGACCTTAATATGTGAATTTACTGTGTTGGAATTGTTTGACGCTTCTTTAACCTCGCTTTCTCGGAACATAGTTAAGGGGCTATAAGCCGCCCCCAGAGCCGGTAAAACCAATAACAAATGCATGCTCTTTGTCCGTATGATACCTGCATATCTCATTTACTTATTGTTTTTATTAATGCATTCATTCCCACCCACTCAGAGCTTGTTGGCTGGTCATCAATGTCCTGTCTGATATTCTATGTAAACATTTCTAAACCCACTCCTGTGAAATGGTGGATGCATACAGGTAGCCCAACCTGTATTGTTACTGTAAGCTTTTGCTTGGCTGCAGACTAACATTGTCAGGTCTCTTTTTTTTCTTTAAAAAAAAAAAGTTGATGGATAATCTTAATGTTAAAGGTTGTAGTGCTAAATGTATTTATTTATATGAAGTTCTTGGTCACTAACTTTGGTGGCTTATAAGACCAAATGGTTTAGAACCTGTTCTAGGAGTGTCAACATTCCTGTCATTTACAAAGAAAGACATGATGGCATCATTATAAACAAAACACATATTATTTGTCACGTGCCGAATACAAGGGGTGTAGACTACAGTGAAATGCTTCCATAAGCAGAATAACGTACACAAGAACTAAGCTATACACAAGGAGTACCAGATTCATGTGCAGGGGTACGAGGTAGATATGTACATGAAGGCAGGGTAAAGTGACTTTCGTACTCACCAACCGTAGGGTTATCCATCCATGCATGACAGTTCCATTGCTCAGTACCCTTTGAGGGTCAGCTGTCCATCCGCTGTGCTGACTGCTCGTTTAACGTCCTAGTCAATGGAATGACAGTTCCCTCGCCTGCCTCAGCTGCCTACTACTCAAACTCAGTGTCTTGTGTTGGCGTGAATGTAGAATTGTTCGTTTGATTCACACATTTTCTCCCTCACTCCCAACTAGGCCACAGAGTTAGGACAGACATTAAATGAGAATGTTATCAAACCTACCCACGAAAAGGTAACATTGTTTGAAGTTAATGTTAATTTGGTGGTGGGTCCCTATAGGCTAATATGCTTAATTGAACCAGCTTTAAATTTGAATGTGCATTGTGTCCTTCGGAATGTCTGCTGTGGTGACTGACTAGATAGTGTGCACGGTGCATGTGTAGTAGCTAATTGCTTGATGTAGAAACATTCCACATAGCTGCTTAAAATGGGTGTTGACTGAGACTGAAATCACCTGCTCTTTCCTTATAAGTAGGCTAATCACCACATTATTGTCTTCTCAGTAAAATATTGAAGCCTAACCACTGCTCACAGTAAAATATGTACCACTCTCAATAAGAAATACTGCCTGAGCTAGCTTAGGTGGGTGATGTCTTTATTTACACGCCCACCTCTTGATGCTGTGAGTTGTCTCCATTTCCATTAACGGTGATTTGGCTTGTCCAGGTAAAAGATGGCAAGTTGCTAGATGAAATGTCCGTCAGCATTGCTGGGCTAGCATCCAAGGTAGGAGAAGGCAGACCTCTGCCACACTGCAAACCAACAACCAGTCTCCTGAGCAAGGGTCATGGGAAGCTAGGCATTCATTAGAAATGTTCCCAAGTTTAGAATGACTAAATATTCAGGTGCTGTCACACCCATTACGTATCTTGAAAAGGAGACTGGTTTGGGTGTGTTGTATATTTTGAAGATAATACAATTTGATCTCCCATTTTTCTTGCTGCCATTGTTATTCTGGTGGTGAGTATGTAGATTTGAACTGTACTTGTATTATATTAAGTTGTTCAAGTAAAGGACAATGTTATGAATACAGAGGTCAATGATTTCATTTCATTAGTTAACTTTTTATTAAAATAATTTCATGTCTAGTGATGTTTTTTGGAGTTTGACGTGTGCCTTCTTAGGTCCAGGGCGCTGGTGCAAAAGGCTGGAAAGACATGAGCGACTTCTTTGCTGGAAAGCCAGAGGATGGGTAACGTCAAATATTCAAATGGACTTTGGCTTGGAGATGTGACATACCATATGTTCTTAGTTAGGTGGGTGGCTTTATTTGATTAACCCTCTCCCACAGGTCAGAAGGAGAGAGCTACCAGAACATGGATGCCACTGAGGGTTACCAGGGCAACTCCTCAGTCCCGGAACCAGGCCAGGCCCCTGCGCAGGACTTCTGGGAGACCTTTGGGAGCACCAGCTCCTCCAAGCCCAAGAAGTCTCCAAGCAGCGACAGTTGGACCAACGTCGACAACTCTGCCACAGAGAAGAAGAGTTCTGACAGCTGGGACAACTGGGGCTCGGAGTTGGCAACCAACAACAAACACAGCACTGGGGACAGCTGGGAGGCCTGGGACAACAACTGGGACAACAGTGGCAGAGAGACCAAAGGCAAGAAGAGCCCCGCTGCTGCCCCTGACAAACCTGCTGAGGAAACCTGGGACAATGCAGACTGGTAGAGGCCTCTCACTCCCTCTCCTCACCTGCACTATTTCTCCCTTTTTCTCTATCCCTCCTTGCCTATTTTTCCTTCACCGCCTTCTTTCCTTCCTTTCCTGGCACTTTTACAGTTGCACAGTCCTGTCTCTAACCTGGGCTGCGCTCAATGCCAGTTCTGTGTTATGTTATTCCTCAATAAGAATCAATTGAAAGTAAATTGGAGCTCCATGCATATGGAGTATACCTGAATATTCACAAACTTTAAAGCAGTCTGTAGTGTTTTATTTTGCTGGATGTGTATAAATAAAGTTACCTTTTAATTGCAGGAGTTCAAAAATCAAAGTGAGAGCAGGGGCATAATCATATGTACTATTTAAAGTAGTTTCCATATTAGAAGGCAAGGTGCAATTTTGGTTTTATGACTATAGCAGGGCTATTAAACTATATTCTTAGAAGGGCCAGATGTAAAGAAATAAAGGTTAATTGCAGAGGGGCTGGCTATTTCCCACGTGAATATTCTAAGGAGACTCCAATAAAGACATTTTTGTCAAATTTAAATGTTGCCAAAAGTAATTAGAAAAGAAGTGGAGGGTGCCCAACCAACGTGAGTTGAGGTGCAACCACTTTTTATTTTTATAATTGAAAAAGAAAAGGTGCAATGCTTGCTCACCGTTTATTTATTTAAACCACTATTAAAAGCAATTAGGCCATTAGAACATCATCAAAATAAGCATCTCAATAAAAACCATAAAAAAAAAAAAAAAGATAATGCCAAGTATTCTTTTCATTAATTTCCCTCAGTCATTAGGTGCATGTTTTTGTCAGTCTTTTCTAATTTATCAAAGGGCCAGTCTAAATTAATAAATGGGCCGGATCTGGCCCGCGGGCCGCCAGTTTGAATAGCCCTGCTCTGTTCAGGCGTTCAAGTCATCCTAACTAAAGATGGCAGAAGTCACCTTCTGAACCAGAGTGTCTAGAGTGAGAGGAGCTCACTGGTTGGCCCATGAGAAACAGGGATTTCCACTTTGTTTCCACATGATGCATAATGAAGTTGACAAAGACCTGGGCTGTAATGTGTTTGTCATGTAAAGCCAGCATCCTTGGATTGCACCCCAACAGTGCTGTGTGTGACTGTGTGTGTCAATTTATGACTGCAACTAACCTTGGTAGGATGTAGTTGCTGGATTCATATGATGCAAGTACATTATTTGAACAATATTTTTTTTATCTTATACATTCTCAGCCCTCTATTCATTGAAACCCTAAGAGAAGACTGAGTCAGTACAACTTGGTTATTTTGATGATGAACAGGTGATGAAGTACATTTTGGTATATAGGCCATCATTGTAAATAAAAATGTGTTCTTAACTGACTTGCCTAGTTAAATAAAGAAAAATATATACAACCCTGTCTAAAAAGAGATTGAAAGTAAAAAGTACTATTCTACCACCCAATCGGTGGTTGTTGATCGTATTAATCTCATCTGCTAACTGTAATATGAATGATCATGTGTTCATTTAATGTACAGTCTGTGTGTTAATCTGTAACATGATTGTGTGTGTTGAACTGGGCACATTTGTTTTTGGGGTGACTTATGCTTCATTGCATGTATGTAATACTGCCAAACCTGTGGGACCACCACAGCAACCTTCTGTGACCTCCATGAACTTCATTGACCTTTAGTGGGATCTAGTCTTTGTTGTGTCTGTCCTCTTAACACTAAAAATCAACACTGTCTTAGTGTGCTGAGCTTTTCAGTCTCGGTAAGTGTTGCATCCGAATTTGTTGATCTCCAAGTATGCACATTTATGAACTCATGTTGAATCAAACGACAGGCAAAGAACACATCTCAGGCCATTCATGTAATAATCTTTAAAGGAAAGTTTGATATAAAATTTGGATTTGTGCCGTGAATTTCTGACAAACATTCACTTCTCAAGGAGTGATGTTGAATACTGCTGATTTGAAAGCAAGCTATTTGCTGGACTTCTAAAATGAGCCACATGTTTTACATGGAAGTGCAGAATGTGGTTCCATAGATTCAGTGACTTTACCAAGGTCACTTTTAACAGATTAATTTAAGTTGTTTGCAGTCTCCCATTGTAAGGAGGTGGAACCCTCAATTTCACCCCTGTATGTGTGAGAGAGTGAGGCGTTGCTTAGATAATTATTCTACTCCTGAGAAAGATGAGGCTACTATTTCTAAATTGCACCAGATTGTTGGCATTTCCTTCCCCTGGCTGTTTTTTTTTGGTGGAACCACAGTTTATGGGCTGATACGGCATGGCATGCATGGTCTTGTGTGAAAGAAAAGTGCTTCTGCTAAAAGGGCAACAAACACCATCCGTAAAGAGTTGCATGTTTTCTAAACAAAAAATCATTATGACCGGAGATGTAAACTAGGATAACTGTGCAATGTTTGTGTAGTAGTGCATCTTCTGTAATAGTGCTCCATCTCCCCTGCACTCTATTTTAATGTTACCAGCCTTAAAGAGCTGACCTCAGTCTATTGATAAACCATTGTCAGTTTGGTTTGAAGAGTGTGTTCTCCCTTACTAGCTGGACAGCGTGTATGATAAAATATTAAAGTAAAACGAGGTGCTGCTGTTTAGTTTGCCTCCATATTTCTTATGCTTTGATTTATTATTTTTTTGTACTGTAAGTTTTATGAAGACTTGACATTTTCAGTTAAGGCTAATCAGTCTAGTGGAACCAGCCTAAAGGTGAACGTTGTGATCATTCTAGTTCCACCAGGGAAAATCGCATCTTCTTACAGTCCCAAAATGTTTTGTTTTTTTAATCAATGAATTCCAGTGCTTTAAAAGATGTTAAATGTTAGATCCTGTTTATAGATCATTTGGTATGTATGAAATATAGGCCTAAAAGAACTTCTCACAAAAGTACAATATGTGCTCTTTGTCTATTCATGTTTTGGCTGTCACATTGGAGATTGCAACCCACAATATTTTGTAGATATCATTGTTCAGTCAAATTGCTATTTTTCGATATTGTAAATTAAATGGTTAATGCATCCCAATTTAACTACGGTTTGAAGAACTAAATAGTTGAGGATTATTTTTAAAAACATCATTGATATTTCTAAATGCATTGGGCGTTGGCGAGTTTTCTTTGAGTTCCACTAACTTATCTATCTATACACGCGTTCCATAATGGTGATTGATTGAAGATAATTTCCTCCAGTGCCCTTAACTCTAATGTAAACCATACGATTACGGTAGGCTTGATCCTTATAGTACTGTACTCTATAAATACTCTATAAATATATAACAGTTCCGGTTGTGGGTGTATTTCTGTGCACCACCTGTTGTCTGTATGCTCAATAAAAACGTATACATGTATGTTTTTTACTTTCTTTTTTCTCATGGTGGATATCTTTTTAGAAGATGGTGTCATGAGGTCTATTTAATCACATTACGAGTTGTATTAAGTTTTTACATGTATTGCGCTGCACATGCACTGATTTAAAAATCTAAGCGTTTAAAAGACGGGAGTCTTGTGCAGCGCCATAGACACAGACCTTGTGTCCCGCCTATGAGGCGTGGTGATGTATCATTTTACCACAGATGCTCCATTGGTGGAAATATCAAACAGCGGCGATCAGGTCCAAGCCATGGGGTAAGTAAATACCGTTAAAACGAACGATTTACTATCAGTAAATAAACAATTAGGATAAATGTTCTAACTTTCTCGCGCCTGCAAACCAATAAACCCATCGGCAATAGCCTGCTGAAAGATGTTTGCGAAGGAACAAATCGCTCTCTAATGGAATATCGCGTGAAGGCTTTTTTTCAGTGTAGTGATTCCCTCTTGAGACGAATACGTTCTGTAAATGTAATACATGTTCCATGTAATTCAATTGCTGGGGGTTCCAGTTTGTAAATATAAATGTCCTCAAATTCAACGTTTTTAATTGACTACTGGTTACAATTTAATTCAGGCTCGCGGTGCTTCGCCCCAAATTAGTAACGAATTACATCGTTTGCGCGATGCGGCTCATTTGTAGCCCACTGCCTTCGTAGCTAGCTAATTACGAATGATCACTGTATGTGATATCATGGTTTATAAAATGGATACTAATATCTATTTCACAATTGTCCATGCTGGCCATGGTTTCTAAAAATATATCGTTGACAGCATGAATGCCTTTTAAAGCCAGCTCAATCCAATTAATCAAGTTACAGCCAATGTTGTCACTGTATCCTGGCTGCAGCTCAGTCTGTCTTGAGTAACAATGTTGCTGCTACAGTGGTGGTGGAGAGCAATAAATAACATTGTTACAAATGTATCCAGCTGCCTTGTGACATCTGTGAGAGACAGAGACTCTGTCCCCATCATTCTACAGAAGGTTCAGTATCTGTCCTGCGAGCTGGAGACATTTTGTGACACAGTAGCCCATTAGACCAGGTACCTACCTACCTGTCATAATAGAATGTCAAGAGCCAGGATCATGCATGTGATTGTGTCCTGAAAACAAAGGATGAAAGACGTTAATGTACTATTGTCACGCGGGCATTACAGAGGTAGGTGGGCTATGGGGTCTTTAGGATCAGTTATTTGGAGTCTCACATACCTTTCACAGATTAGGTAGGTCAGTGGTTGCTAGAGTAACTGAGCTCTGAAGCTGTAGTACTGTCTCTTATTTTCAGCCAGGATGATGTTGGAAATTCTTATTTTAGCTTGCAGTTTTTCCATTCCCACATCAATATGAAATGCAAGACAATCCCTCTCTGGCTATAAAATAATAAATTCAAAAAACTCAAACATAATTTGAAAGCGTTCTCTGAGATTGAAACCAATCTGATATGTAACTGAAGCAGTTTTAGATTAAAAGTCTGTATGAAAGCAGGTTGTCAGTATTTGATTGGTTATTAACATCAAGAAAAGACTGAAGGGAACTTCTCAAAGAAGAAATTTACAGGAGTGCTCAACATAAACCTCAAAGGGTGAATATTTGACTGTACTGCAGTTCCTCTGACGGTTATTTTCCCTTCTGGCTTTGCAGGGGAGCTGATGCCATGTTCTGAACTGTGAGACTGCGAGAGCGAGTGAGGTGCCCACTCAACGTGCCAACAGGTGAGGTCCGGTCGCCATCTCTCGTTAAGATTAGACCCAGGATCAGAGGAGAACAGAAACAATGTACCAATTTAAATGTTTTAAGTGATTAGCAACACAGAGTTGAGATTTGCCTTTTAGCATTAAAAAAGAGCCCTGGCTGAGACTGCTCTTCAAATGTGTGGGGGAAAGTTGTTCTAGGAAGGAACAGCAGTGGGTTTTTTGTTGTTGTGAATTCATACTGAACAAGATGGCTGCTGAGCCTGAGACTGCATAGTCTTTGTTATAGGGAGAGGGAAAATCCTGCTAAATTAAGAATGGCTCTCTCTCAGGCTTACTGGGCATCTGTTTTCAATTCTATCTGTAATTGCCCAGGCATATAGGTCCTGACTTGTACTGACTGTCAGATTCCCCCTCCCCTCCCAACCTAGACACACACACTGTCTCTTGCAACCTCTTAGCCCTGTCCTTCATGGACTCTGGTTTCTTAGTGGCGCTTAGTGGGTTTTCACACAATTGTGGTCGGTAGCCCTTGGCCTTCTGTCAACTAATGGAATTCACAGTTGATATTCAGACGGTGTCCTCACTATGCTGAACTTGTGTTTCATGCCATTATTGTTCACCAGTAGAATATTGACTCGGCTCCTAATTCTTTCCCTCATTTCAAATTCAATTATGATCTAGCGGTCTGACTTTTGTTACATTTGATTCAAGAATTGGAAAGTCCCTCATTTAACGATTTTTTTTGTAGAGCTATTCTGTGAACTGACAAAATGAACAGGGTCTCCCGGGTGGCGCAGTGGTCTAGGGCACTGCATCGCAGTGCTAGCTGCGCCACCAGAGTCTCTGGGTTCACGCCCAGGCTCTGTCGCAGCCGGCCGCAACCGGGAGGTCCGTGGGGCGACGCACAATTGGCATAGCGTCGTCCGGGTTAGGGGTTAGGGAGGGATTGGCCGGTAGGGATATCCTTGTCTCAGTATGTAAAAAATGTAATAAAATGTATGCACTCTACTGTAAGTCGCTCTGGATAAGAGCGTCTGCTAAATGACTAAAATGTGAATGTAAACACCGTTCTTGCCAGTTCATGGTATCAAAAATCAGTTCACAAAGTGGAGCTGACAGCAACTGTAGCACTTGTACAGGTCTGGTGCTTCTCTTCAAACTGTCATCATGGAGGTTCCTCTGTGGAGGCTGCAGTCAATGGCTTTGGGACTGGGAATGGACAATTGTGTCCCAAATGACACCTTATTCCCTATACAGTGCACTACTATTGACCTGAGCCCTATAGGCCCTGGTTAAAAGTAGTGCACTACATAGGGAATAGGGTGTGATTTCAGACTGGAAATGGACTTCTCTCATTTATACCCCCAGACAATGGCAGCATTGTGGCCCAGTTGATATATCATGGCAGGAGTTCCTGTGTAGCAAGGTTAAAGGTAGACTCAGCGATATTACATAGATGCAGAAAGTAAACAGCATAGTGGGTTGATTTCCGAAAAAACTAAAACCGTTATAGTGCGAGGCTCAACTTTTCCACTGTTTTGGTGCCCATGCACATGCGCAGGTACTGTGTGTGACTGAGAGCGAAGTCTTGCATCTCGCTCATCTCAATATCTGCGCTGCTGCTTGTGGCAATGTCATTTAGCTGAGTCTACCTTTAATTTGTCCATTACATGTAGAGCCGGTGTCAAGGAAACAAAACACAAGGCGGATTTAACTTCTTTAGGAAAACAGCCCTAATGTCGGAAACAAACATTATGTTGTCATCCAGAGTCACATGTATTATCCAAGCTATAGCACACACTATTTGACATAGGCCTACAGCTGATTTTTTTTAAAGCACCAAAGACTTTGGTCTGCATGGTGTTTTCATTTTTGCCTTTGAAAAAAATATGGTTATACTGGTATCATCCTGGCCCTAATTACGTGTGCTATGTGTCTGTGTTCATGTTGTTGTTGATGTTTGCCTCATTCATTGACAGCATGGAAAGAAAACGATGTTAGTTGAAATGTAAAAATATTAAATAACTTTTTAAGGAATTAAACCCTCAAACAATCCCCAACACTTTTGATGTGTTCTTATAAAATGTTTGTAATTTTTTACAGCAGTGGAGCATAGACTACTAGCATATGCTTTTTGTGTAGTAGAGTCAGAGTCTCTGAATGTACACTGTTGATGAGCTATCCTGCCCTGGCCAGTCTTGGACTCAATGTATTTGTCTGCAGCTTTTTCACAGCCTGTTTAGGAGTGGCTTTGTTGCACAATGCCCCATTCTTCACTCAAAGGCAAGTCTCATCACTGATTGTGGTTTGACTTGTTCTCATTTTGCAAAATTCTCCTATCCCCTTGAGTTGTATAACTAGGAGAGACTCCTCATGTATGGATATTATTGTCAGATATGAGAGCAGAGGTAATACTTTATCCAAAGGCAATATAGAATTGGACCCAGCTTGTTATTAGAGGTGTTGCGAATGGGATTCCATTTTCCTCAAAGTAAACAAGTGTTGCACAGACCACTTCAGTTGATCATTAGGCAACTACTGCAGAATAATAATCACAGATTATGATTTATGAATTGAACTGCATTTGCTGGTGCTTGAATTTATTAGTTCACAGAACCTGTAATTACTCAGAGATTGTGTCTGCTTTGAAAATATTCCTCTTGAAAACTGTCTAGAAAACAGCAAGAGAACCAAGCCAAACAAACAGGGACATTTTAACCACGGCCATGACAACCCACCAACAGGCTTCCCAGCCAGAGTGGGGCCCCCGGAGACAGAGGGAATTCTGGGAGAAGGGTTGTTCACTGATGTCTTTGGATGCCTTCCAGTCATTGTGCATTTGGCAAAAGACAGTGTACAGACATTTCCCAAAGAAAACAGTTTTTAGAACCTCCTCCTCTCCTCCCAACACTCAACAAAAAGTGTTGGTTCGGAGAGTGCCGACATCTGTACCGTGCAGTGAAAAGCCCTGCTTGATTATGCGTTGTGTGGTTCCCCAGTAAAATGGAACTGATTTCTACTCCTTTGATGCGCACTCATCTGTCATCGCACTGCCTGACGACAGCCAAGCGCAGAGCAAAGAATCCCTGTGGATTTAGAATAGGGAGGCTAGCAGGGGTAAACCTGAGCTCTGTGGTGCTGTTGTATCTGCAGTATATTTCGGAGCTGTTGCATCTGCAGTAGATTGGAGAGCTGTGGTGCTGTTGCATCTGCAGTAGATTGGAGAGCTGTGGTGCTGTTGCATCTGCAATAGATCGGGGAGCTGTGGTAAACCAACCCAGCCCACTTACAGGTGCTAGGACTCCTGAGTGGGAGGCTGAGCCTGCCAGAGATGTGGATATGTGAAACCTGCTGTTTATAACTACCCCAGATACCGTGCGTGTATGTGTGTGCCTGCATGCACATCTTCTGTACATAAATGTGCAGAAAGTATCTCGAAAGGTTCTGTAGGCGTCTGAATGCAATGTTGATGAATGAAAATGTTTCTCTGTTTCTGTCGGCAACAACAGAGAATGTGACCGTATAGTGGAGTAAACACAGACAGACAAAACATTGTGTATTTAAACAGCAGACATTGTTTTTCTTTGTCAAATGGTCATCTGGTATTAGTGCTAGACTATTTCTGTCAGGGACACAGCTGAAGTTAAGTTCAGGTTACATATGCATAGTATCAGCCTGTTTTCCACTTGGTGGTCCATGGCTTTGATGTTGAAAACCCCTGGCCACTGATATTTAGAGGACGTCCACATAAAAGCCCTTGTCTCCTCGTAGATGGCCCAGACCACCATACATCAGGCTGTTCAAATGGCTCTTAGCTAAAGGGCAAACAAAGTGTGTAGCTACTTCAGGTATAACATCTGAGGATTTAATTACACTGATAGATGCTACGTCAAGCCACTACAGCCGTAAAAGCGGTCCTGGTCCCATCTTTCTACTCTAGCTCACTCTCATAAAAGCCTTGTATTGTCATGTGGGGAAGGACAAACCGGCCTGTAATGAGGCCAAATTGAATGGATGCTGCTGTTTGGCAATGAAGAGAAGGGTATTTGTCTGACCTTGTGCCACTAGTAAGGAACCATTTTGATACCATGAACTGGTGTTTTAAGCCACATTTGGGCCAACAGAATGAGTGATTTAACTATGAAATGTAAAAATAGCTGTGAAATGTTAATGCCAACATAATGTGGTCACGTTGAAATATCTAATAATGTAACATGGTAGCGGAAGTGGGATCATATCTAATAATGTAACATGGTAGCGGAAGTGGGATCATATCTAATAATGTAACATGGTAGCGGAAGTGGGATCATATCTAATAATGTAACATGGTAGCGGAAGTGGGATCATATCTAATAATGTAACATGGTAGCGGAAGTGGGATCATATCTAATAATGTAACATGGTAGCGGAAGTGGGATCATATCTAATAATGTAACATGGTAGCGGAAGTGGGATCATATCTAATAATGTAACATGGTAGCGGAAGTGGGATCATATCTAATAATGTAACATGGTAGCGGAAGTGGGATCATATCTAATAATGTAGCATGGTAGCGGAAGTGGGATCATATCTAATAATGTAACATGGTAGCGGAAGTGGGATCATATCTCATAATGTAACATGGTAGCGGAAGTGGGATCATATCTAATAATGTAACATGGTAGCGGAAGTGGGATCATATCTAATAATGTAACATGGTAGCGGAAGTGGGATCATATCTAATAATGTAACATGGTAGCGGAAGTGGGATCATATCTAATAATGTAGCATGGTAGCGGAAGTGGGATCATATCTCATAATGTAACATGGTAGCGGAAGTGGGATCATATCTCATAATGTAACATGGTAGCGGAAGTGGGATCATATCTCATAATGTAACATGGTAGCGGAAGTGGGATCATATCTAATAATGTAACATGGTAGCGGAAGTGGGATCATATCTAATAATGTAACATGGTAGCGGAAGTGGGATCATATTTAATAATGTAACAGTAATAAGGTGCTGTTTCTTCTTCTCTGTGGTGTGTAAGAAGACAGCAGCCATGCCACCCCCCTCTGACATAGTCAAGGTGGCCATCGAGTGGCCCGGTGCCAACGCCCAGCTCATGGAGATTGACCAGGTCAGTGTTCAGTCTAAAAACACCACTCAATGACAAGACAGACCAACATGAACATCAGCCGTGTGCAATAGATCGCCTGCTGGGTATCGACGAACGTTGGCGATTCAACATGTAGAATCCTAGAGAAATGAACAGAAAATAACATCCTCTGTGGTCAGAGGCGATAGGAAGGCCAGGCGCTGTGCAGTGCTGATGTTTCTGTTGGTCTGTTTTGTCTTTAACAGCATCAGTCCTCCACTCTGTCTTCTCAACCAAACTTTTTATTGAAGTCTGTTTTCCCTGTGCCAGATACTTTAAACTCAAGAGACTCCACATTAAATAATTGAAGGGAAAATAAAGCTACAGTGTTTTTTTTCTTCTGCTCAGACAAGCATACACTGCATCACTGAGATTTTGTTGGTGAGTCTAGCTCTAGCACATATCTTATTTCTCTGTATTTTGCTGGCAGCACAATACAGTAGATTTGATTTTGTCCAACACAATTTCAACAGCGCCTACCCACCAACAAATCCATCAACGTTTATTTTCCTCTGATGAAAGCCAAGCAAAGCAAGGAGTGAGAACCATTGTTAAAGTTATAAGGGTATTTTCTGACCAATCAGCAACTTTCCTGTGATTCCAGTGGCAGTGCAGAGTTTTACATGTATTTTTATTTTTTTTGTCGTCTGTCTGTTGTGTGTTTTGCAGAAGAAGCCCCTGTCGTCTATCATACGGGAGGTGTGTGATGGGTAAGCACCAGCTCCACACCCAGCTGTTTCTGCTCTCGCTGGAGCTAATGGCGTAACAATGTTTACGACTGATATATGTGTGTGTGTGATATGAACACACACCCTGCGCTCACTTACGTAAGATTAGTGCTAGCTAGACGGACTCAGCGGGAGCCAGATGTATAGCAAGTCTATAATAAGAACACGCAGAGAAACATTCGTATGAGCCATTACACATGGACTGGATCACACATGTTCTTCATTACAATGCCAGAATTCTTATTATATAATTGTGCATTATATCATTAAAGTGACAGCATTTTAGAAAAATGTAATCTTATTTAATCTGTTCATATCATTCATATCCCCAGGAAGAATATGACACATTTTTGTCACACTTAGATATGGTCATTTTCATGTCATAAATTCTTAAAATGTTTGGGAATGACATATAGTAAGGCATTTGTGAAAATGTTATAGCTACATAGTGGGAAAGTGGCGGTGTGTTTGGACAATTAATACACTGCAGTCCTGTCCAGGAAGAGAGTCTACACAGACTGGTGTGACATAGTCAATCAGAGCCACAGTAGGCCTATATGCAAATAAACCATTTGCAATATGATCTGCCATCATTCACATTGAACTGGATTGTGTGTTTACAGGCAGTAGCAACAGCGTGACTTTAGATCATTAGAAAGCATTCGCCAAAAGCCACAAAATACACCTGAATGGATTTCTGCAAATATGTAAATTCCACGGGAGTCCTCTTACATTTGGGAACTTCACAAACCTGTTGATCAAACAACCATGAAAAGGTAGGCTATCTCTCCCTCAGTTGCCTATGCACATCAACAAGATCAACAACTAATGCTAAACTAAAATCTAACGAGGGAACATTAGATAAACCCTCAAACGTTTTCAGCTAGTTGGCCGATAAACGATGGGGAATAGTACCCTGCTCGTCCTTCTGCAGTTTGCCTGCCAATGCATGCTTGTCCCAACCCATGTTTTGACAACTGAATGGGAACTTGCCTGCCCGCCCATTTGATTGATGCCAAATACATTTGATTGACAACTAAGAGATGCAGTATGCTATCCACAGCTAGCTAGAAAAGCAATTCACATTTCTTGCTAGCTAACCAAATGACATCTGCAGCATTTCTAGCCATAGCCAATGAAAAACAGTGCCTTCAGAAAGTATTCATACCCCTTGACTTATTCCACATGAAGTTGTTACAGCCTGAATCCATCTACACACAATACCCCATAATAACAAAGTGAAAACATGTTTTCAAATGTATTGAAAATTAAATACAGAAATGTTTAATTTACATAAGTTTTCACACCCCTGAGTCAATACATGTTAGAATCACCTTTGGCAGCTATTACAGCTTTGAGTCTTTCTGGATAAGTCTCTATAAGCTTTGCATACCTGGATTGTACAATATTTGCACATATTCTTAAAATAATTCTTCAAGCTCTGTAAATTGGTTGTTGATCATCGCTAGACAGCCATTTTCAAGTCTTGCCATAGATTTTAAAGCTAATTTAAGTAAAAACTGTAACTAGGCTACTCATGAACATGCAATGTTGTCTTGGTAAACAACTCCAGTGTATATTTGGCCATGTGTTTTAGGTTATTGTCTTGCTTGAAGGTGAATTTATCTCCCAGTGTCTGTTGAAAAGCAGACTGAACCAGGTTTTCCTCTAGGATTTTGCCTGTGCATAGCTTAGCTCTGTTCCATTTCTTTTTATCATGAAAACTCCCTAGTCCATGTCGATGACAAGCATACCCATAACATGATGCAGCCACCACCATGCTTGAAAATATGAAGAGTGGTACTCAGTGATGTGTTGGATTTGCCCTGAACATAATGCATTGTATTCAGGACATCAAGTTAATTTCTTTGCCTATTATTATTATTTTTTTGCAGTTTTATTTTAGTGCCTTATTGCAAACATGATGCACATTTTGGAATATTTTTTTATTCTGTACAGGCTTCCTCCTTTTCACTCAGTCATTTAGGTTGGTATTGTGGAGTAACTACAATGTTGTTGATCCATCCTCAGTTTTCTCCTATCATAGCCATTAAACTCTAATGTTTTAAAGTCACCATTGGTCTCATTGTGAAATCTCTGAGCGGTTTCCTTCCTCTCTGGCAACTGAGTTAGGAAGGATGCTTGTATGTTTGTAGTGACTGGGTGTGTTGATACACCATCCAAAGTGTAATTAATAACTTCACCATACTCAAAGGGATAGTCAATGTCTGCTTTTTTTACGAGGCATTGGAAAACTTCCCTGGTCTTTGGTTGAATCTGTTTGAAATTCACTGCTCGACTGAGGGACTTTACAATTATCTGTATGTGTGGGGTACAGAGATGAGGCAGTCATTCAGAAATCATGTTAAACACTATTATTGCACACAGAGTGAGTCCGTGCCACTTATTGTGACTTTTTAAACAAATTTGTACTCCTGAACTTATTTAGGCTTGCCACAACAAAGGGTTTGAATACTTTTCATTTTTAATTAATTTGTAAAATTGTCTAGAATCATAATTCCACTTTGACATTATGGGGTATTGTGTGTAAACCAGTGACACACAATCTCATTTTAATCCATTTTAAATTCAGGCTGTAACACAACAAAATGTCAAAGGGTGTGAATACTTTCACATGGCACTGGATATACAGTACTAGTCAAAAGTTTGGACACACCTACTCATTCCAGGATTTTCCTTTATTTTTAATATTTCTACATTGTAGAATAATAGTGAAGACATGAAACCTATGAAATAACACATGGAATCATGTAGTAACAAAGTGTTAAACAAATCAAAAAATATTTTATGTTTTAGATTCTTCAAAGTAGCCACCCTTGACAACAGCTTTGCACACTCTTGGCATTCTCTCAACCAGCTTCACCTGGAATGCTTTTCCAACAGTCTTGAAGGAGTTCCCACATCGTGAGCACTTGTTGGCTGCTTTTCCTTCACTCTGCGGTCCAACTCATCCCAATCCATCTCAATTGAGTTAAGGTTGGAGGATTGTGGAGGCCAGGTCATCTGATGCAGCACTCGATCACTCTCCTTCTTGGTCAAATAGCCCTTACACAGCCTGGAGGTGTGTTGGGTCATTGTCCTGTTGAAAACCAAAGGATAGTCCCACTAAGCGCAAACCAGACGGGATGGTGCATCGCTTCAGAATGCTGTGGTAGCCATGCTGGTTGTGTGCCTTGAATTTTAAATAAATCACTGACATTGTCACCAGCAAAGCACCATCACACCACCTCCTCCATGCTTCACGGTGGGAACCACACATGCAGAGATCATCCGTTCACCTACTCTGCGTCTCACAAAGACACGACAGTTGGAACCAAAAATCTCACATTTGGACTCATCAGACCAAAGGACAGATTTCCACTGGTCTAATGTCCATTGCTTGTGTTTCTTGGCCCACACAAGTCTCTTCTTCTTATTGGTGTCCTTCAGTAGTCGTTTCATTGCAGCGATTCGATCATGAAAGCCCGATTCACTCATTCTCCTCTGAACAGTTGAGGTGTCTGTTACTTGAACTCTGTGAGGCATTTATTTGGGCTGCAATTTCTGAGGCTGGTAACTCAAATGAACTTATCCCCTGCAGCAGAGTTAACTCTGGGTCTTCCTTTCCTGTGGCAGTCCTCATGAGAGCCAGTTTCATCATAGCGCTTGATGGTTTTTGCGTCTGCACTTGAAGATACTTTCAAAGTTCTTAATTTTCCGCATTGACTGACCTTCAAGTAATGATGGACTGTTGTTTCTCTTTGCTTATTTGAGCTGTTCTTGCCATTATATGGACTTGGTCTTTTACCAAATAGGGCTATCTTCTGTAAACCACCCCTACCTTGTCACAACACAACTGATTGGCCGAAACGCATTAAGAAGGAAAGAAATTCCACAAATTAACTTTTAAGAAGGCACACCTGTTAATTGAAATGCATTCCAGGTGACTACCTCATGAAGCTGGTTGAGAGAATGCTAAGAGTGTGAAAAGCTGTCATCAAGGCAATGTGTGGCTACTTAGAAGAATATTTGTTTAACACTTTTGGTTACTACATGATTCCATATGTGTTATTTCATAGTTTTGATGTCTTCACTATTATTCTACAAAGTAGAAAATAGTCAAATTTAAAGAAAAATCCTTGAATGAGTAGGTGTGTCAACTTTGACTGGTACTGTATATTATCCTTTGTAGAAATGGAACAGTTTGGAGTAACTAACTACATATTGGCATACTGCTGAAGGTTCTGCACACAATAGCAAATCCCATTGTGAAGGCCTTCTACATTCTTGCTCCATCATACCAATTGAATCTAGTGGTGCTATACTGATTCGCTATGCTACGTTATCGTACAAGTTCAGAATGATTTTGCATTAGATGCAGATATTCAATAAAATACCAGACATTTCAGTGTAATCCCCAGATACACATAAATGCTCTGGTAGTCCACCCTTTCAGAGCTTACTCATATACCACTGCCAATAAACAGACACAACCTTTAGCCAATACTCAGGCTTCACTCACTAAGTCTAAAGTATGCCACACAAGGAATATGTCCCAAATGGCACCCTATTCCCTAAATATCTATGGAAATGGGTGCCATTTGGGATGCATCCAATGTGACCTTAATCTTCTTTTAGGCCAGACCCAGTCTAAGTAAGTGGAACCGTGTGCTTAGGGGTTAAATTTGTTTTGCGGAGTTGATATCTGGCTAATGGAGTTAGGTTTATATTCATCCATTCTCCCTCCCTCTCTCTGTTCCATCCACCTCTAATCGTCCTCTGTCTCTCATGTCAGTTCCTGAAAGGCATTGTTCTTCCACTAATAAAGTAGGTGTAGTGGCTGACAGATAGGGGCCAGACTTCAGCTCGGAATCTGTTTTTATGCTTTCATACACATTTTGATTTCTTTCACACTTTCTCCCTATTTGTCTGAATGTTCATTTATCGCTTTCTCTTTCTGACTCGTTCTCCCCGAGTGCCTCTCATTGTCTTTCCATTTTCTTTGTCTCCTGATCTACCTTGTCTGTCCATCATGAATACTGAGACTTTTGCTAACTCCCTACTTATCGTTTCTCTCTTCTCTGCTTCCTCCCTCTCACATCTGAATGCATTAGATTTTTTTCTAACACTTAACGTCCACTGAATATCTCCTTGTACAATGTTCTCCATCTGATCTTCTGGCAAATAGAAATGCTGGAGGCTCCGATAATCACTTTTGTTAACCTTATGCACATGGTATGTATTTTTTGTAGGGTGGAAAAACAAACGCACGTCATTATAGTAATAGGTCTTATTGAGAAATGTGTGGGTTTAGCTTCTGTCTCATGCCTTATGTTTAGGGAGGTCAGTGCGCTCTGGTACTAAGTGGAAAATAGGTGAATTCGGTCACCTACTTTTCAATAGATTTTGTGCGTGTGTGTGTCCACAGCTGGTCTCTGTCTGGCTCGGAGCAGTTTGCCCTGCGTTATGCTGACGGTCCTCAGCTCTACATTACTGAGCAGGTGAGCCTCAGCGCCTTGGCAGAATAAAGTGCTGTTTACAATTCTTCACAATACACTACATGGTTCCTTAGTATGTTACTATTACTATGTCATATTACCAATGACTCTAGAGAAGTGCTGTGGTAGTAGCAATGTTCACCATTTTCTTTCTTTCCAGAGCCGTAGTGAAATCAAGAATGGAACCATCCTTCGATTAGCCATATCTTCTGTGAGACACTTCTCTTCTTGTACATGCAGTTATTTAATTCCCCCCCCATATAAATTACCAGTATTACTTAGGTATATTTTATTAATTCTATATAATGACGGCATTGCAGTTCTCAATAATGGTTGCTGTATTAGATAAACCCTATGGCTAAGTTATAGATTTCTCCGCAACGGTTGCTGCCTGCATGTATCAAGCTAATGTAGTCATTGAGGTTAACCGGGTAAAAACATTAAATGTAATGGCATGCCTGGCCCCCCCCCCCCCAATAGGCCCGTGCAGCGCGGCAGCTCCTCGACAGGATCCAGTCGCACGGCATAGACTCCCGCCTGGAGGCCCTGAAGGAGCTGGCCAAGCTGTCAGCTGACCCCACCTTCGCCACGGAGTTCATCAGCATGGAGGGCATTGGGACCTTGGCGCGCCTGGTGGAGAGTGGCACCCAGTGAGTCTCATACAGACACACAATCCATGGGTCTATTGTCTAAAGCAGGGGTCTCAAACTGGCGTCGCTCAGCCCAGAGTCAGCCCACAAGCCAATTTTTTTTATATGCCTCCAGGGCAGAATTAGATTGAGACCCCTGGTCTAAGGTACTTCTACTGGCTACTAGAAATATACCTAGTCAGTTGTACAACTGAATGATTTCAACTGAAATGTATCTTCCGCATTTAACCCAACCCCTGAGCATCAGAGAGGTGTGGTGGGCTGCCATAATCGACGTCCACGTCTTCGGAGCCTCTCTGGAGATGGTTACTGTGGGTTAACACTTAATGGCCCATACTTATAGCATGCTGTTTGTGGCTGTAGTTGGTGGTGGCACATAGGAAGAGTTGTCGTATGACTTTGTTGGTGAATATGGCCCTATTTTTTTATTATTTTTTTAATATTTTTTTTTACTCAGTGTATATATAGAGTGTTATCCTCTGACTCTAGTCTGCTCTCTCCTCAGCTTTGGGGAGATGCTGGCCTTCACTCTCACAGCCTTCCTGGAGCTGATGGACCATGGCATTGTGTCCTGGGACCTTATCTCTCTGTCCTTCATCAAACAGGTTAGAACTCGCCTCCTTACTTCCACAAAACACACCACTCTTCGTAAAACTTGGCATATAAGGAAGCCCATATGTTAGATTCCTACACTGTCTGCAATGGAAGAAATACGTAATGTATTTCTTGATTAGTTTGATGAAACTTTTTTATGTGGAACTTTCTTCTATAGATTCGTTTGGGTAGTTTGAGGCCTATCTTAAAGTCCTCCCCTTATTTATTTTTTCTCTCTTTTCTTTAATTACTTGACATTCAACCCCTCATTGGCTGCCAGAACTGAATTGGTTGCTGTTACCTAGCAACCCCCCCATGTTATTTGGAGCTCTTTCAGCTGTATCTTCTGTGAATGGTTTTCTCCCTGATGAAGTCCTATGATGTGCTGCACAACAACAAGCACTGTACAAGGGTTAGGGTTTGTTTGTATGGATAGTTTTTATTTGCCAACTGTATATCATTTGACAGACATGTTTCAAATCAAAATGTATTAGTCACAAGCATCGAATACAACAGGTGTAGACCTTACAGTGAAATGCTTACTTACGAGCCCCTAACCGACAGTGTAGTTTCAAAAAATATGGATAAGAATAAGAGATTAAAGTAACAAGTAATTAAAGAAGAGCAGTAAAAAAAAAAAATTATACACTGCTCAAAAAAATAAAGGGAACACTTAAACAACACAATGTAACTCCAAGTCAATCACACTTCTGTGAAATCAAACTATCCACTTAGGAAGCAACACTGATTGACAATAAATTTCACATGCTGTTGTGCAAATGGAATAGACAACAGGTGGAAATTATAGGCAATTAGCAAGACACCCCCAATAAAGGAGTGGTTCTGCAGGTGGTGATCACAGACCACTTCTCAGTTCCTATGCTTCCTGGCTGATGTTTTGGTCACTTTTGAATGCTGGCGTGCTTTCACTCTAGTGGTACCATGAGACGGAGTCTACAACCCACACAAGTGGCACAGGTAGTGCAGCTCATCCAGGATGGCACATCAATGCGAGCTGTGGCAAGAAAGTTTGCTGTGTCAGTCAGCGTAGTGTCCAGAGCATGGAGGCGCTACCAGGAGACAGGCCAGTACATCAGGAGACGTGGAGGAGGCCGTAGGAGGGCAACAACCCAGCAGCAGGACCGCTACCTGTGCAAGGAGGAGCACTGCCAGAGCCCTTAAATAAAAATAAAGATTTTATTTAATCTTTATTTAACCAGGAAGGGCTCATTGAGATTTAAAATATATTTGTCAAGAGCGTCGTGGGCAAGATAGGCAGCACCAAGTCATTACAAAAATTACAGACAAACAATATGAAAACTACAAGTAATCTAGTAAAAACCATAGAATTCATAAAAGTATAACAAAATCAAAAACAGCCAACTAAAAACATTGATAGGTCAGGGAATCAGTCTCAAGATCATTCATCAGTGATTTAAAAATACCAATCGGGACAAGTTCTTCCAGTTAAAGTATTTTGTAAGGCGGTCCAAGACGATGGCGCAGAGTACATAAAAGCCCTTTTACCAAATTCAGTTCGGACATTTGGAACAGTTAGCAGGATAAAATCCAGCGAAAAAAGAGTACCCACCACATTTCTGAACAATAAAAACAGGCTACAGGCTGTCTTGTCGGTGATCAGGCCTACCACTGTTGTGTCATCGGCAAATTTAATGATGGTGTTTGAGTCGTGCCTGGCCGTGCAGTCATGAGTGAAAAGGGAGTACAGGAATTGGCTGAGCACGCACCCCTGAGGGGCCCCTGTGTTGAGGATCAGCGTGGCGGGTGTGTTGTTACCTACCCTTACAACCTGGGGGTGGCCTGTCAGGAAGTCCAGGATCCAGTTGCAGAGGGAAGTGTTTAGTCCCAGGGTCCTTAGCTTATTGATGAGCTTTGAGGGCACTATGGGGTTGAACGCTGAGCTGTAGTCAATGAATAGCATTCTCACATAGGTGTTCCTTTTGTCCAGGTTGGAAAGGTCAGTGTGGAGTGCAATAGAGACTGCATCATCTGTTGGGGAGGTATGGAAATTGGAGTGGGTCTAGGGTTTCTGGGATGACGGTGTTTTGTGAGCCATGACCAGCCTTTCAAAGCACTTCATGGCTACAGACGTGAGTGCTACGGGTCAGTAGTAATTTAGGCAGGTTACCTTAGTGTCCTTGGGCACAATCTTAAAACATGTTGGTATTACAGACTCGGACAGGGAGAGGTTGAAAATGTCAGTGAAGACACTTGCTAGTTGGTCAGCGCATGCTCGCAGTACACGTCCTGGTAATCCGTCTGGCCCTGCGGCCTTGTGAATGTTGACCTGTCTAAAGGTCTTAATCACATCGGCTGCGGAGAGTGTGATCACAGTCTTTCGGTACATCTGCTGCCCTCATGCATGTTTCAGTGTTATTTGCTTCAGAGCGAGCATAGAAGTAGTTCGTCCGGTAGGCTCGTGTCACTGGGCAGCTCTCGGCTGTGCTTCTCTTTGTAGTCTGTAATGGTTGGCAGGCCCTGCCACATCCGACGAGCGTCAGAGCCGGTGTAGTACGACTCGATCTTAGTCCTGTATTGACGCTTTGCCTGTTTGATGGTTTGTCGGAGGGCATAGCGGGATTTCTTATAAGCTTCCGGGTTAGAGTCCCGTTCCTTGAAAGCGGCAGCTCTAGCCTTTAGCTCAGTGCGTATGCTGCCTGTAATCCATGGTTTCTGGTTGGGGTATGTAGTCTTAATCTCAAACCTTAGTAAATCAGCTTTCAAATATATCTCATAAACCTAGCTGTAATCAACAAGACTCTAGATTTAGGTGTCCATTTTAATGGAGTATTTCCCCCTCCTGTCTGGTCAGATTGCGGGCTACGTGAACCAGCCGATGGTGGACGTATCCATCCTGCAGCGCTCACTGGCCATCCTGGAAAGCATGGTCCTCAACAGCCACAGCCTCTACCACCGGGTGGCGCAGGAGATCACCGTTGGACAGCTCATCGGGCATCTGCAAGTGTGAGCACACACACACGCACTGGGGCCTCCCACATACAGCTGTGTGGGGGATGTAGTTGGAGTTAGTGTGTAGAAATGTAGTGGCGTAACTAACGTCAGTGCAATGGAGCGTAGATTACAAACCTTGCCTTGCTCTGCCTCCTTGTAATTATGACTAAGCTTAGAAGTGTAGAACCCCAGACTAATACTTTCTGAGTACTGTACTAATACACTTAACCAGTGGCAACTTAATGTTTTTGTGCCCATGTGAGAATTCCTAGAACCAGATGCTTCTAACTGGCGTTGCTGTGTTTGATGTGACTTTTAGGTCCAATCAGGAGATCCAGACATACGCCATCGCACTAATCAACGCCCTCTTCCTCAAGGCACCAGAGGACAGGCGGCAGGTCAGTACAGTACCTGCCTACCAGCACACCGGAAGGGTCCTCTTGCAAAATAGTTATACTTAACTACGAGCACTCATACATGAATACCACCTATAAAGGTTAGACAATGTCTGAACCCAGTTTTCATATATTTTAGTCACTAGTACATAACCCCCACTGAACTGGTCCTCTGCAACATATTTACACTCAACCATCGTCACTCGTACATGCATAGCACCTATAAGGCTTAGAAAGTCTTAACATAGGTCTCATATATGGTACAGCCATTAGCACACACATCAGGGTAATGTAATACACATCTCACTGTTACATCACACTTCATGGTCACTCACACATATCATGGTCAGTAATAAATAACCCATGTCATATAGGCCAACCCCACTGCCACTGAGTTTAATGATCTGTGTGCTCTGCTCTCTATGCTATGCTTAGTTAGTCCACCTATTTTCACCTTAGTCAGTCCATCTATTTTCCTTATTGAAGAAAGTCTTTACCTTGAAATGTGCACACACAATATGAAAGGTAGTGTTCTGCCACCTGGTCTCTTGGCCCTCCCACCTCTATGGGAGGGCAGCTCCCACTCAGCCCAGTCCAAGCTCTTCTCTGTCCTGGCACCCCAATGGTGGAACCAGCTTCCCCCTGAAGCAAGGACAACAGAGTCCCTGCCATTTTCTGAAAACATCTGAAACCCCTACCTCTTTGAAGAGTATCTTAAATAATCCCACAGCACCCCCCACCTAGCTATTTTAAGATCTTAACTGTAAGTCGCTCTAGATAAGAGTATCTGCTAAATGACTAAAATGTTATACATCATAAAGTAAACTGTCAAGCAACCACTCTACTCTGAGAAACAGAGTAAAACTGCCATGGCAGATCGACAGGAAGTATGTGAGACAGATGTGGATACAAGAGTTGTGTACTATGACATCATGTAGGAAGTCACCCATACAATACTTTCTTCTCCTACATCCTGTCTGGTAGATGCATGGGAAAAAGATAAAACATTTTGATTTCTAAATTTGACATCATCCAATTTAAGAGGCAAGCTATTTTAAATTTGATGTCAAATTTGGAAATCACAGTGTAAAAAAAGAATTATTGTCGGACTCAGAACTTTATCGAAATACATTGAACAAAAATACAAATACAATATGTAAAATGTTGGTCCCTGTTAGTGAGGATTTCTCCTTTGCCAAAATAATCGATCCACCTGACAGTTGTGGCATATCAAGAAGATGATTAAACAGCATAATCATTACACATGCACCTTGTGCTGGGGACAATAAAATGTTGCTCTAAAATGTGCAGTTTATTCACACAACACAATGTCACAGATGTCTCAAGATTTGAGGAGCATACAATTGGCATGCTGACTGCAGAAATGTTCACCAGAGCAGTTGCCAGAGAATGTAATTTTAATTTCTCTACCATAAGCTGCTTCCAACATTTTTTGGTGAATTTGGCAGTACGTCCAACCAGCCTCACAACCGTAGACCATGTGTAACTACGCCAGCCCAGGATCTCCACATCTGGCTTCCTCACCTGCAGAATGGTCTGAGACCAGCCACTTGGACAGCTGATGAAACTGTGGGTTTGCACGACCAAAGAATTTCTGCATAAACAGTCAGAAACCGTTTCAGGGAAGCTCATCTGCGTACTTGTCGTCCTCACCAGGGTCTTGACCTGACTGCAATTTGGCGTTGTCACTGACTTAGGTGGGCAAATGCTAATCTTCGTTGGCCACTGGCACGCTAGAGAAGTGTGCCCTTCACAGGTGAATCCCGGTTTCAACTGTACCGGGCAGTTGGCAGACAACATGTATGGTGTGTGGGCGAGTGGTTTGCTGATGTCAACGTCAACGTCCCATGGTGGTGTTTGGGTTATGGTATAGGAAGGCATAAACTATGGACAATGAACATAATTAAATTTTATTAATGGCAATTTGAATGCACAGAGATACCGTGACGAGATCCTGAGACCCATTCTCATGCCATTCATCCACTGCCATCACCTCATGTTTTAGCATGATGATGCTGAACGTCTAGGAGCAACAACTGCTCAGCTGCGAAGTAGTAGGCCAGACAAGCTCACAGAACGGGATCAACGAGTGCTGAAGCGTGAGTTCCAAACTGCCTCTGGAAGCAACGTCAGCACACTAACTGTTCGTCGGGAGCTTCATGAAATGGGTTTTCATGGCCGAGCAGCCACACACAAACATAAGATCACCATGCGTAAAGCCAAGCGTCGGCTGGAGTGGTGTAAATCTCTATTGCTATTGGACTCTGGAGCAGTGGAGGCGTGTTTTCTGGAGTGATGAATCAGGCTTCACCATCTGACGCATCTGGGTTTGGCGGATGCCAGGAAAACGGTACCTGCCCCAATTCATAGTGCCAACTGTAAAGTTTGGTCGAGGAGGATTAATAGTCTGGGGCTGTTTTTCATGGTTCGGGCTAGGCCCCTTAGTTCCAGTCAAGGGAAATCTTAATGCTACAGTGTTCAATGACATTCCACACGATTCTGTTCTTCCAACTTTGTGGCAACAGATTGGGGAAGGCACTTTCCTGTTTCAGCATGACTATGCCCTCATGCGCAAAGCAAGGTCCATACAGAAATGGTTTGTCGAGATCGGTGTGGAATAATTTGACTGGCCTGCACAGAGCCCTGACCTCAACCCTATCAAACACCTTTGGGATGAATTGGAACACCGACTGCGAGCCAGGCCTAATCGCCCAACATCACAGCCTGACCTCACTAATGCTCTTGTGGCTGAATGGAAGCAAGTCCCCACGGTAATGTTCAAACATCCAGTTGAACGCCTTCCCAGAAGAGTGCAGACTGTTATAGCAGCAAAGAGGGAACCCACTCCATATTAATAGCCATTATTTTGGAAAGAGATGTTTGACGATCAGGTGTCCACATACTTTTGGTAATGTAGTGTATCTGTGACCAACAGATGCATATCTGTATTCCCAGTCATGAAATCCATAGATTAGGGCCTAATACATTTATTTCAACTGACTGATTCCCTTATGAACTGTAAGTCAGTACAATCTTTGAAATTGTTGCGTTTTTATTTTTCTAAAGTGTAATATATTTATTTAACAAAGTAATGATGTTCAGATATCATATTTTGAAGTGCAAAGATTAAATTTGACATCCAACCTACATGCATATTATTCATACAACCAGAGGAGCAGGTCAGTCTGGGCTCTTTCGGCTCTAGACTCCATGCTATGCTGTACTGTGCTCTGCTGTGCATGCATTGCCACACAACACTGCATTGTGTTGTACATCTCATTCAGTGCTGTGCCATACTACGCTGTTGTGTCTAGAGGTCGACCGACTATGATTTTTCAATGCCGATACCGATTATTGGAGGACCAAAAATGCCGATACCGATTAATCGGCCGATTTAAAAAAAAATAATAATAATTAATAATAATAATAATAATAATAAAAATAAAATAATAATAATAATAATAATTTTTAATATATATTTTTTATTTAAAAAATATATTTTTTTTTATTATTATTATAATTTAATATTTATTTAATTCATTTTTTAAATATATTTATCTATTTGTAATGACAATTATAACAATACTGAATGGAATGAACACTTTTATTTTAACCTAATACATCAATAAAATCAATTTAGCCTCAAATAAATAATGAAACGTGTTCAATTTGGTTTAAATAATACAAAAACAAAGTGTTGGAGAAGAAAGTAAAAGTGCAATATGTGCCATGTAAAAAAGCTAACGTTTAAGTTCCTTGCTCAGAACATGAGAACATATGAAAGCTGGTGGTTCCTTTTAACATGATTCTTCAATATTCCCAGGTAAGAAGTTTTAGGTTGTTGTTATTTTAGAAATTATAGGACTATTTCTCTCTAAACCATTTGTATTTCATATACCTTTGACTATTGGATGTTCTGATAGGCACTTTAGTATTGCCAGTGTAACAGTATAGCTTCCGTCCCTCTCCTCGCCCCTACCTGGGCTCGAACCAGGACACATCGACAACAGCCACCCTCGAAGCATCGTTACCCATCGCTCCACAAAAGCCACGGCCTTGCAGAGCAAGGGGAACAACTACTTCAAGGTCTGAGCCAGTTACGTCACCGATTGAAACGCTATTAGAGCGCACCCCGCTAACTAGCTAGCCATTTCACATTGGTTACACCAGCCTAATCTGGGGAGTTGTTAGGCTTGAAGTCATAAACAGCTCAATGCTTGAAGCACAATGAAAAGCTGCTGGCAAACGCACGAAAGGGCTGTTTGAATGAATGCTTATGATTTCTTTTAACTAAATATGCAGGTTTAAAAAATATATTTCTGTGTATTAATTTTAAGAAAGGCATTGATATTTATGGTTAGGTACATTCTATGCAACGATTGGGCTTTTTTCGCAAATGCGCTTTTGTTAAATCATCTCCCGGTTGGCTGTCTTTGTTAGGAACAAATAGTCTTCACACAGTTCGCAACGAGCCAGGCGGCCCAAACTGCTGCATATAGCCTGACGCTGTTGCACAGAATGCAAGAGAAGTGACACAATTTCCCTAGTTAACAGAAATTCATGTTAGCAGGCAATATTAACTAAATATGCAGGTTTAAAAATATATACTTGTGTATTGATTTTAAGAAAAGCGTTGATGTTTATGGTTAGGTACACATTGGTGCAACGACAGTGCTTTTTTCGCGAATGCGTTTGTTAAATCACTCGTTTGGCGATGTCGGCTATGATTCAATGATAAATTAACAGGCACCGCATCGATTATATGCAACGCAGGACAAGCTAGATAACTATACATGGTTGATGATATTACTAGTTTAACTAGTGATTATGTTAAGATTGATTGTTTTTTTTATAAGATACGTTTAATGCTAGCTAGCACCTTACCTTGGCTCCTTGCTGCACTCACATAACAGGTAGTCAGCTTGCCACGCAGTCTCCTTGTGGAGTGCAATGTAATCGGCCATGATCGGTGTCCAAAAATGCCGATTACCGATTGTTATGAAAACTTGAAATCGGCCCTAATTAATCGTCCATTCCGATTAATCTGTCAACCTCTAGTTGTGTCACATACTGTTATGCATTGCCATGCCATATTGTGCTGTGATGTGCTGTTCCTCACTACCAAGGTGTACTGTACCATGCTGTTACTGTGCATGCTGTGACTTGTGATGTGTGCCTATAAGTGTCCACTCTTTGTTTCCATTGCTGTCATGCCTGCACCCCTCCTCCCAACCCCCCCCCCTCAGGAGGAGCATACTAACCCCCTGGACCAGCGGCTCACAGTGAGTACACATCATTCCACAATCCTTCACTCCATCCCCTCAGCCCCCCCCCCCCCCCTCTTTCTGATCCAAAGAGAACTGTGTGCTGCCACACTCATAGATCAATCTGTGAAGAATACATTATGCAATCCTTTCATAGTAACTCTGGGTCCCCCTAGTGATAGCAGCTGCATTCTGCACTCTTAGACATGTCTCACTGCTGTAAGGGTTTCTGATGATGTAACCCCACCCAAAAAACAGAATTGTAACAGTTATGAACCCATTTCAGGGTTGTGTGAAATGGCTGTAAGCCTTTTCTCAAATTAGCTTTTTGATATTGCTGTCTGGTAGTAAGCTTTTTGGCTAACTATTTCCATACCAGGCCTCGCTTTTGAGTCTCACTGTATTTGTCCATCTATCTTCCTCTCAGGAGATGGCGAGCACCCTGGCACAGAAACACCTACGATCCATCATCCTCAATGTGAGTTTCAGGGAAAGCCTGAGTGTACTTGTCTTGGATGGCACAAACTAGAGCCACAACCAAACAGCCCTTTATAATAACATGATGCCTTCTAAACAGCCCTTTATAATACCGTGATTCTTTCTAAACAGCCCTTTATAATAACGTGATGCTTTCTAAACAGCCCTTTATAATAACGTGATGCTTTCTAAACAGCCCTTTATAATAACGTGATGTTTTCTAAACAGCCCTTTATAATAACGTGATGCTTTCTAAACAGCCCTTTATAATACCGTGATTCTTTCTAAACAGCCCTTCATAATAACGTGATTCTTTCTAAATAGCCCTTTATAATACCGTGATTCTTTCTAAACAGCCCTTTATAATAACGTGATTCTTTCTAAACAGCCCTTTATAATACCGTGATTCTTTCTAAACAGCCCTTCATAATAACGTGATTCTTTCTAAATAGCCCTTTATAATAACGTGATGCTTTCTAAACAGCCCTTTATAATAACGTGATGCTTTCTAAACAGCCCTTTATAATAACGTGATTCTTTCTAAATAGCCCTTTATAATAACGTGATTCTTTCTAAATAGCCCTTTATAATATCGTGATTCTTTCTAAATAGCCCTTCATAATAACGTGATGCTTTCAAAACAGTACAGATCCAGAATTCCTAATATATGTGTCATCTTTCACAGCATGTTATCCGAGGCAACCGACCTATCAAAGCTGAGATGGCACACCAGCTGTACGTGCTGCAGGTGCTTACCTTTAACCTTTTGGAAGAACGGATGATGACCAAGATGGATCCCAGTGACCAGGTAAAATGACCAGAAACTAACAGAAGCGGTATTTTCTTTTTTTGCATTCCCTGAATCTTTAAGCTGAACCTTTTTAGCCCTATTCATACCGATTTGATGTTTTTATGTTCTGCCCTCATCCATCTCCAGGCCCAGAGGGACATTATTTTTGAGCTGCGCAGGATTGCATTTGATGGGGAGAATGACCCTAGTGGCACAGAGAAGAGAAAGGCCATGTACACCAAGGACTACAAGATGCTGGGCTTCACTGTGAGTCCAGCTAGTGGATTGTTTTCATCTGTATAGCTCTCTAGAGGTGTTGAGTTGGAGTGTGTGTGGATGTATTAAAGTGGTTGTTTGGGGTCATAAAGGGATTGTTTTCTTCTGTAGAGGTGTTGTTTGGGTTGGTACAGCTGCTGCTCTCTAGAGGAGTTACGGTCTGTCTGTTTCATTGACTCTCATGTCGGTTGTCGCTCCAGAACCATGTGAACCCTGCCATGGACTTTACTCAGACCCCTCCAGGAATGCTGGCCCTGGACAACATGCTCTACCTGGCCAAGCTGCACCAGGACACCTACATCAGGGTGAGTCTGTGTGCTTCACAATTGGTACCCTATTCCCTATATAGGGCACTACTTTTTACCTATAGTGCATTACTTTTGACCATGGTCCTGGTCAAAAGTAGTGCACTATGTAGGGAATAGCTTGCCATTTGAGACGCAACCTGTACCACAAGGTTTTCTACGAAACAAATCTGAAAAAAGTAATTAAAGATTTCAAATGGTCGAAATTCAGTTTTCCCAAGTGTGACCATAGTGTGTGTTTCTCACATCAGATTGTTCTAGAGAACAGCAGCCGCGAGGACAAACACGAGTGTCCCTTCGGACGCTGTGCCATCGAGCTCACCCGAATGCTGTGTGAGATACTACAAGTGGGAGAATTGCGTGAGTACAATGCTCCCACTTCTCATACATGGACTCAACACATCACAGATGGCTTTACGGCTGACATGGCATTCAAGCAAGCCTCAATCTGTTTGGAGCTTTCCAAACTAATCAGAATGGCCAACCTCATGAGTTCTATTGTACATGTATCGTCAGAGGGATAACTGATTCATTCTGTTCATGACAACCACGTGTTATAATAAGCGTCCACTGTGTGTGTGTTCCCTCTCTCCAGCCAATGAGGGCTGCAACGACTACCACCCCATGTTCTTTACTCACGACCGGGCGTGGGAGGAGTTCTTCTGCGTCTGCATCCAACTGCTCAACAAGACCTGGAAGGAGATGAGGGCCACGGCTGAAGACTTCAACAAGGTCAGAGTTCAACCACCGAGAGACCTTTGACCACCGCAGAATCTCTGAACCTCATAGGCTGTCACAATTCTCCACCCTTGTCCGGAAGTGTGCACTTGCACACTTTCGCGTATGGATTTTACAATGTGGAAACTCCCTCCAGCCAATGCTTACACCAATCCTATGCTTTTAAAGTGCACACTACTGGAAATCTGTGGAAATTTGGATGTAGCCATTGGCTCTGATGCATGGTTGACTGTGGTTGGTAATCCATTGTGTTGCTAACCCTTGGTTGGCCAGGTGATGCAGGTGGTTCGGGAGCAGATCACCCGGACTCTGGCTATGAAGCCCTCGTCCCTGGACCAGCTAAAAGGGAAACTACGAGGCCTCAGCTACTCTGAGATCCTGCGTCTGCGCCAGTCAGAGAGGATGAGCCAGGACGACTTTCAGTCACCACCCATCATGTCAGTCCCACATCCACGTTAACTCTTTGACTTTGGCAATCAGATTAGTCTGCCTCTGTGTTTGGCTTCTTAACCCCTCATGTTATTATTTTAGCCTTGCCTCAGTGTTGTCTTGGTTGCTGTTCAATACTATGAGACCTACTGTGTGTGTGTGTGTGTTGCAGTGAACTGCGTGAGAGGATCCAGCCAGAGATACTGGAGCTGATTAAGCAACAGCGACTGAACCGCCTGTGTGAGGGAAGCTGCTTCCGCAAGCTTGGCAACCGCCGCAGACAAGGTGAGAACCTTACACACATGCACAATAACAAATATGCCAGCATTTGACTGGAGTTTTAATATAAATATTTTCTTACTGTTGATTTACTTCATAGGACTGATCACTACCTTTGTCTTTATTCCTAACTTTGTCCTTTGTTTTGTCCTCAGAGAAGTTCTGGTTTTGCCGCCTGTCTCTGAACCACAAGGTGCTTCACTATGGAGATCTGGACGAGTCTCCCCAGGGGGAAGTACCTTTTGAGCTGCTCACCGACAAGAGTGAGTCTTCTGGCTACAACCCTGCGTCTCCCACTGACTCTCTACAGTGATGTGCCCTGTGCAATCATGACTATTTGAGTGAGGTTGTCTATCTTAAAGCTCATCAGGTGAAGTCTCAAAAGCACATGGAAAGGCATCAGCTCTGAGGTCTGTTGTAGGCTTCAGTTTTAGTTTTTTTTAGGCATAAGCCACACCTCATGTTCTTCTCAGTCTATCTCTGAGCTGATGTTGCACAGATATGGATGGCAAATAACCAAGTCTTAAAACGGACTGATCCACATCACGCCTAGATACGTGGAACTGTGCAGTGGCTGAGATACATGATGCATGCCTGTTTCATCTCTTTTTAATTTCCTGCTCTTTCTAATCTTCCCCTGCAGTCCCCGTGTCTGATATCAAGTCAGTGGTGACGGGGAAGGACTGTCCCCACATGAAAGAGAAGAGTGCACTGAAACAAAATAAGGTACTGTAGCCTACCAGCAGAGGGCATGCCTGTTAGTATGACTGATATATAACTACTAGCCCTTTCTCTTATTCATCTCAATGGTTATGGATTGCGTCCCAAATGGCAACCTGTTCCCTTTTATAGTGCACTACTTTTGATCAGGGTCCATCCATGCAATATCTAGTCATTCTAGTGCATGTGGTTCATATTAGAGTTGTGGACATGAAATGTGCTCTCTTCTGTGTGTAGGAGGTATTGGAGCAGGCCTTCTCCATCCTGTACGATCCTGATGAAAACCTCAACTTTGTGGCTCCCAACAAATACGAGGTAAGCAACCTGTTTTATCCCCAGAATAAATACAACTCTGAAGACATGTACAGTTGAAGTCGGAAGTTTACATACACCTTAGCCAAATACATTTAAACTCAGTTTTTCTCAATTCCTGACATTTAATGCTAGTAAAAATTCCCTGTCTTAGGTCAGTTAGGATCATCACTTTATTTTAAGAATGTGAAATGTCAGAATAATAGTAGACTGATTTATTTCAGCTTTTATTTCTTGGGTCAGAAGTTTACATACACTCAATTGGTATTTGGTAGCATTGCCTTTAAATTGTTTAACTTGGGTCAAATGTTTTGGGTAGCCTTCCACAATCTTCCCTCAATAAGTTGGGTGAATTTTTGGCCCATTCCCTCTGACAGAACTGGTGTAACTGAGTCAGGTTTGTAGGCCTCCTTGCTCGCACACGCTTTTTCAGTTCTGCCCGCAAATGTTCTATTAGATTAAGGTCAGGGCTTTGTGATGGCCACTCCAATACCTTGACTTTGTTGTCCTTACGCCATTTTGCCACAACTTTGGAAGTATGCTTGGGGTCATTGTCCATTTGGAAGACCCATTTGCGACCAAGCTTTAACTTCCTGACTGATGTCTTAAGATGTTGCTTCAATATATCCACATAATTTTCCATCCTCATGGTGCCATCTATTTAGTGAAGTGCACCAGTCCCTCCTGCAGCAAAGCACCCCCACAACATGATGCTGCCACCCCTGTGCTTCACGGTTGGGATGGTGTTCTTCGGCTTGCAAGCCTCCCCCTTTTTCCTCCAAACATAACGATGGTCATTATGGTCAAACAGTTCTATTTTTGTTTCATCAGATCAGAGGACATTTCTCAGAGAAGTACGATCTTTGACCCCATGTGCAGTTGCAAACCGTAGTCTGGCTTTTTGATGGCGGTTTTGGAGCAGTGGCTTCTTCCTTGCTGAGCGGCCTTTCAGCTTATGTCAATATAGGACTCATTTTACTCTGGATATAGATACTTTTGTACCTGTTTCCTCCAGCATCTTCACAAGGTCCTCTGCTGCTGTTCTGGGATTGATTTGCACTTTTCGCACCAAGTACGTTCATCTCTAGGAATGTGTCTCCTTCCTGAGCGGTATTACGGCTGCGTGGTCCCATGGTGTTTATACTTGCGTACTATTGTTTGTACAGATGAACGTTGTACCTTCAGGCATTTGGAAATTGCTCCCAAGGATGAACCAGGCTTGTGGAGGTCTACAATTTTTTTTCTGCGGTCTTGGCTGATTTCTTTTGATTTTCCCATGATGTCAAGCAAAGAGGCACTGAGTTTGAAGGTAGGCCTTGAAATACATCCACACGTACACCTCCAATTGACTCAGATTATGTCAATTAGCCTCAGATTATGTCAATTAGCCTATCAGAAGCTTCTAAAGCCATGACAATTTTCTGGAATTTTCCAAGCTGTTGAAAGGCACAGTCAACTTACACGGAACCCAAACCGGCTGCGCACGTGCGCCATCGTGCGTAAATGTATTTTGTCCCCCACACCAAACGCGATCAGGACACTCAGGTTAAAGAATCAAAACAAACTCTGAACCAATTATATTAATTTGGAGACAGGTCGAAAAGCATTAAACCTTTATGGCAATTTAGCTAGTTAGCTTGCACTTGCTAGCTAATTTGTCCTATTTAGCTAGCTTGCTGTTGCTAGCTAATTTGTCCTGGGATATAAACATTGAGTTGTTATTTTACCTGAAATCCACAAGGTCCTCTACTCCGCCAATTAATCCACACATAAAACGGTCAACCAATTTTTTTCTAGTCATCTCTCTTCCTTCCAGGCTTTTTCTTCTCTTGACTTCATCTTACGATTGGCAACTTTCATAAATTAGGTCCATTACCGCCACTGACCTCGTTCGTCTTTGTCACCCGCGTGGGTACAACCAATGAGGTTATGGCACGTGGGTACCTGCTTCTATAAACCAATGAGCAGATGGGAGAGGCAGAACTTGCAGTGTGATCTGCGTCAGAAATGGAACTGATTTCTATTTTAGCCCTTGGCAACGCAGACGCTCATTGGCGCTCGCGAGCAGTGTGGGTGCAATAATTGAATAACATAGATTTCTACATTAATTTTGCAATGCGCATGCAAGAGCGGTGTAGTCAGCCTGTTAGTGTATGTTAAATAATGACCCACTGGAATTGTGATACAGTGAAATAATTTGTCTGTGCATGACAAGTCATTTTTCCAACAATTGTTTACAAAGTAGATGTCCTAACCGACTTGCCAAAACTATAGTATGTTAACAAGAAATTTGTGGAGTGGTTGAAAAACGAGTTTTAATGACTCCAACCTAAGTGTATGTTAACTTACGACTTCAACTGTATGTTATCTGACCTGTGCTCGCTGTCTGCTTTGTGTGTGTGTGTGTGTGTGTTCCTGCCTGCCTTCTTGTGCATGGAGCAGTACTGTATCTGGACTGATGGGCTGTGTGCGTTGTTGGGGCGAGAGATGGGCAGTGACCTCACACGTAGCGACCTGGACACGCTCATCTCCATGGAGATGAAGCTCCGCCTCCTGGACCTGGAGAACATCACCATACCCGAAGCCCCTCCCCCCGTGCCAAAGGAGCCTAGCACTTACAACTTCACCTACAACTACGGCTGAGACGTGTGTGGGTGGAAGGCCTGTTTGTGTTTACATATGTATGAGTGAGAGAAAGACTAGTGTGTGTATGGGTGGGCATAATTGCGAGTGTGTGTGTTTTATGTATAGTAAGACCAGGAATCCACACACATCCCCTAACTACTACATCTTGAACTCAACTTCACTTGTCTAATGCTCTGAAATCCAACTGCCCACAAATAATCCAGGCAGGGTACTACCAATAAGTGTACCATCGTATTTAAATCACTATTATGATATGAGCTTGATACAAACCTTAACGTTTTGTAACACATAATTAACACAATTTCATGGCCTTATCAGCTGTATGTGTGAAAACAAGCTCTGTGTTTTTTGAACAGTTACAGCTGAGCCCTACTATTGCTTCATGCATAACAACAGAACCATATCTGGTTGAATGAGACCTGGGTTCAAATACTATTCCAAATATCTCAATTACTTTCACATGCATTTCAAAGTAAATATTCAGATCTTTTTTATTTGAATAGACAAGTAGTTGAATATTGGAATCTATTTGGAAATACACTTGGAACGTATTGGCATGTATTTGACGAATCTCAAATGCACTGACTTAAATACACTCCCATGCATTTAACCCAGGTATTTGAAATAAGTACTTGAAAATACTCTCAAATAGTAGACTTCCAAAAGAAGTAGTTGATTCAGGCCACATTATTTGAAAATACTCAAACACAAGTATATAAATTGCAAATAATCATGCATTTGAACCCAGGTGTGGTTTGAACTGATACTTCATGGGCCAAGGTGTTGTTTTCAAGTCACTCTCCATGTCCTCATCTAATTCAGTACTAATCTATATTATTGATGTTTGTTATGCAGAATATAATTATATTTTTGTAAATGATTGTGAATTCAGTCTCAGCAGTGAAGAGAAGGAACACTAACTTTCTAGCAACCTACTAATTTCACTTCAGAGACGTGGTTATTGAGAAAGACTAATAAGCTAGGTATCAAACTGTCTGTTCTCTGCAACAGAGCTCTCAGATCAAGCAGTAAGCCATTTGTAGGCTTGTCACGTTTTTCTTCTATAATTGTTCTACTTTGTATAGTCCCAGTTGCCAAATAGCGATCTGTATGTGGAGATGTTTTACACTAAACAAATGGAGCTTTCACCATGCAGCACTCTGAAGTCATCCATCATATTCTCTGGCATTAGTAGGTCAGGAGATTGCCAAAATGTCTCTAACATGAATCCTCAATGATCAAGATGTTCAATATCGGATATGTTTTTGTTTTATCTTACACAGCTAATGAAAGTAACAAGAAATGTGCTCAGTATATGCTATTTGAGTTTGGTTGCGCTGTATGTAAATTAATAGGATTTAGTGGTCTTGTATTGGAAGTTATTTCAACAAGTGTTTCTGTTCTGAGTCGTCCTTTGGAAAAGGGTTCTGGGTCTTGATACTTGATGTCCCATTGTTCATAGTACACAATCGGAAAGGGATGTTATGTAAGAGACATCACTTTCAAAAGCTTGTAGCTGCTTAGAGAATTCTACAAAATTCCACATTGAACCAAGTAGGGTTTCTAATGGACACCAACAATAAGGAGACTATTGAAGAGGCTTCAGCATCTGGTACTCTTTTACATGACTTGCTGAACCATGACTGTGTTCAGGCTAGTGCTGGTACTGAATGACATGTTTGTCACGAATTAACTTTAAATGTAAATATGGTATTCATATACACTGCTCAAAAAAATAAAGGGAACACTTAAACAACACAATGTATCTCCAAGTCAATCACGCTTCTGTGAAATCAAACTGTCCACTTAGGAAGCAAAACTGATTGACAATAAATTTCGCATGCTGTTGTGCAAATGGAATAGACAAAAGGTGGAAATTATAGGCAATTAGCAAGACACCCCCAAATAAAGGAGTGGTTCTGCAGGTGGTGACCACAGACCACTTCTCAGTTCCTATGCTTCCTGGCTGATACTTTGGTCACTTTTGAATGCTGGCGGCGCTTTCACTCTAGTGGTAGCATGAGACGGAGTCTACAACCCACACAAGTGGCTCAGGTAGTGCAGCTCATCCAGGATGGCACATCAATGCGAGCTGTGGCAAGAAGGTTTACTGTGTCTGTCAGCGTAGTGTCGAGAGCATGGAGGCGCTACCAGGAGACAGGCCAGTACATCAGGAGACGTGGAGGAGGCCGTAGGAGGGCAACAACCCAGCAGCAGGACCGCTACCTCCGCCTTTGTGCAAGGAGGAGTAGGAGGAGCACTGCCAGAGCCCTGCAAAATGACCTCCAGCAGGCCACAAATGTGCATGTGTCTGCTCAAACAGTCAGAAACAGACATGAGGGTGGTATGAGGGCCCGACGTCCACAGGTGGGGGTTGTGCTTACAGGCCAACACCGTGCAGGACGTTTGGCATTTGCCAGAGAACACCAAGGTTGGCAAATTCGCCACTGGCGCCCTGTGCTCTTCACAGATGAAAGCAGGTTCACACCTAGCACATGTGACAGACGTGACAGAGTCTGGAGACGCCGTGGAGAACGTTCTGCTGCCTGCAACAGACTCCAGCATGACCGGTTTGGCGGTAGGTCAGTCATGGTGTGGGGTGGGGTGGCATTTCTTTGGGGGGCCGCACAGCCCTCCATGTGCTCGCCAGAGGTAGCCTGACTGCCATTAGGTACCGAGATGAGATCCTCAGACCTCTTGTGAGACCATATGCTGGTGCGGTTGGCCCTGGGTTCCTCCTAATGCAAGACAATGCTAGACCTCATGTGGCTGGAGTGTGTCAGCAGTTCCTGCAAGAGGAAGGCATTGATGCTATGGACTGGCCCGCCCGTTCCACAGACGTGAATCCAATTGAGCACATCTGGGACATCATGTCTCGCTCCATCCACCAACGCCACGTTGCACCACAGACTGTCCAGGAGTTGACGGATGCTTTAGTCCAGGTCTGGGAGGAGATCCCTCAGGAGACCATCCGCCACCTCATCAGGAGCATGCCTAGGCGTTGTAGGGAGGTCATACAGGCACGTGGAGGCCACACACACTACTGAGCCTCATTTTGACTTGTTTTAAGGACATTACATCAAAGTTGGATCAGCCTGTAGTGTGGTTTTCCACTTTAATTTTGAGTGTGACTCCAAATCCAGACCCCCATGGGTTGATAAATTTGATTTCCATTGATAATTTTTGTGTGATTTTGTTGTCAGCACATTCAACTATGTAAAGAAAAAAGTATTTAATTTGTATTTCATTCATTCAGATCTAGGATGTGTTATTTTAGTGTTCCCTTTATTTATTTGAGCAGTGTATAAATCATTGTCTGTATATATTGTGTTGCCTTATTAAAAAAAAATGTTTTGTGTGAATAAATACAAAGCTAAACTGGTATGGTATTTTGTCCTGGAAAAGAGGGTTTTTAAATTGTCTTTAGCTTTTCACACCTGTTTACCACCGTATATCTGCATGTATCCAAGTTTGACTCCTCTACATTGTATTGGAGAGTCAATCATCAGCTACAGGATCAACTAAACAAAACTGTAGTCAATGTTGTACAGTATAATACCTAATTTCATCAGTTATCTTTATAAAGAATTCAAAATGTATCAATTATCTTTGTGAAGAATTCAAAATGTACCAATACATTTCTAACTAATTTAACTGGTTCTCTTATCAAAAGACAAGTTATAGTACAGCAAAAAAAATGCAATACATCCAAGGCAAACTGGAAATGCCCACAATGTTTTCAAAAGCAGTTTGACACAACTTGCTTCTACACCTGCATTACTAGCTGTTTGGGGTTTTAGGCTGGGTTTCTGTACAGCACTTCGAGATATTAGCTGATGTACGAAGGGCTATATAAAATAAACTTGATTGATTTATTGAACTTGGTGTTAACAGTACACCACATCAAGCTCCATTTAGAGTGCAACTCTCCTGGTGTTGAAGGTCCCATATGTAGTCCTTCGCAAAATGTGTGATTTGGATGATAGGTTTCAGCAGCAGCACGTCTACATCCTCATTTACATCTCCCTCCTTATCATAGGCCTTTAGGGGAAGGATGGAGTTCATTGGGACGCCCAGCTGACCATCTAGAGAAAGATGATGAAATCAAGTAGAAATGTGTTGCTTCTCTATGTAACGGATTTAGCTTCGTAACCTCATTCCCCAGTTTGAAATTTGACATCTACAGATCATATTTGTTGGCCAATAAATACTGGCATAACTGGCACATGATGGTACTTTTAAAGGAAGTTCAACAGTGTTAAATCATCTGACTCATCTTTTGTTAGATTTTCTTGCTTGTAAAGATGTTTCTCAGGTTGCCATCCACCAGGTTACAGGTCTTGTCCACCATAGTCATTACACCACCGGAGGGATATCTGGCATGGGTTGAAGTGAAATATGTTAGTACAGACATTTTAGGCTTGGAACACAGGTAACAAACGTTCCCACAACTTTAGAGAACATTCCCTTAGTAGTCTCATTAGGTCGTTAACGTTTTCATAGGTATGTTTCCTGATGTGCATGGAATGTTTCCTAGAGACCATTCCCTTTAATGTCAAATATCAAAACATACCCAGAACGGGGTTACCATGTTCTTATAATTTAAGATATGAATGTTCTAGACACGTTTCATGGGAACGTTGCAAGAACATTGTGTCCATTTTTCGGTGGGTTCTGAGAATATTCGATCAACGTCCTCCTAACCACTGTCCTAATAAGGGATAGCTCTAGGGCATGTGCTTATTGGACCAGTAGTTATGCTCTGTCCTGTCTAGAAGAAACCCTAACCTCTACTCCGTAGGCACATGTGAAGATCTGAAACAAAACAAATCAAATTTTATTTGTCACATGCGCCGAATACCTTACCGTGAAATGTTTACTTACAAGGCCTTAACCAACAATGCAGTTTTAAGAAAAATATTTACTAAACAAACTAAAGTAAAAAATAAGAACATCAATAAAATAACAATAACGAGGCTATATACATGGGGTACCGGTACAGAGTCAGTGTGCGGGGGTACAGGTTAGTTGAGGTAATTGAAGTAATATGTACATGTAGGTAGGGGTAAAGTGACTATGCATTGATAATAGATAATAAACAGTGAGTAGCAGCAGCCTAAAAAAAGGGGTGGGGGTCAATGCAAATAGCCCGGGTAGCCATTTGATCAGCTATTCAGCAGTCTTATGGCTTGGGGGTAGAAGCTGTTAAGAAGCCTTTTGCACCTAGACTTGGCGCTCCGGTACCTCTTGTCGTGTGGTAGCAGAGAGAACAGCCTATGAGTAGGGTGGCTGGAGTCTTTGGCAATTTTTAGGGCCTCCTCTGACACCGCGTGGTATATAGGTCCTGGATGGCAGGAAGCTTGGCCCCAGTGATGTACTGGGCAGCTGCCATACCAAGCGGTGATGCAACCAGTCAGGATGCTCTCGATGGTGCAGCTGTATAACTTGTTGACGATCTGCGGACCCATGCCATATCTTTTCGGTCTCCTGAGGGGGAATAGGCTGTCGTGCCCTCTTCACGACTGTATTGGTGTGTTTGGACCATGATAGTTTGTTGATGATGTGGACACCAAGGATCTTGAAGCTCTCAACCTGCTCCGCTACAGCCCCGTCGATAAGAAAGGGGGCGTGCTTAGCCCTCCTTTTCATGTAGTCCACAATCATCTCCTTTGTCTTGATCACGTTGAGGGAGAGGTTGGTGTATTGGCACCACACTTCCAGGTCTCTGACCTCATCCCAATAGGCTGTCAAATAGTTGTCGGTGATCAGACCTACCACCGTTGTGTCGTTAGCGAACTTAATGGTATTGGAGTCGGGCTTGGCCACACAGTTATGGGTGAACAGGGAGTACAGTGGGGGACTTAGCATGCACCCCCAAGGGGCCCGTGTTGAGGATCAGCGTGGCAGATGTGTTGTTTTGTAAGGCTGTAAGCAAAGGCTGTAAGCAAAAAAGCTGTAAGCAAATGCACTTCGAAGTAGATCTCAGCTTTATTAAAAGTACACTCAATATTTGTTTTTATTGATAATAGTGATTCAGGAGTATCATCAAAACATGTTTAAAACTTCTTAAGACTAGAGGGCTTTCAGAGTGACTTGTGCGCAAAAGAGAAAGGCAGCCATTGTTACTCCTGGTCCTAGTGAAAAGCCAACTGTCCCAGTTGATATATTATCGAATAGATATCTGAAAAACACCCTGAGGATGGATTATAAAAAACGTTTGACATGTTTCTGTGGACATTATGGATATAATTTGGAATTTTTGTCGGCGTTGTCGCGACCGCTCTTTCCGGTGGATTCCTGGGCATAACGCATCAAACTAACGGAGGTATTTGGATATAAAAAATATTTTTATGGAACAAAAGGAACATTTGTTGTCTAACTGGGAGTCTCGTGAGTGAAAACATCCGAAGATCATCAAAGGTAAACGATTCATTTGATTGCTTTTCTGATTTTCGTGACCAAGTTACCTGATGCTAGGTGTACTTATTGTTTTGTCGAGCGATCGATAAACTTACACTAACGCTTGTATTGCTTTCGCTGTAAAGCATAACTTCAAAATCTGAGACGACAGATGGATTAACAAAAGGCTAAGCTCTGTTTTGCAATATTGCACTTGTGATTTCATGAAATTATATTATATTACATACCTGTGGCTAGGCTATGCTAGTCAGCGTTTCTGATGACAATTATCCCGGATCCGGGATGGGTGGTTCAGAAAGGTTCATGCCCCACCAACATTAGACAACCCGTGGTTGTCATGGTAATGAGTGAAGTACTCCAGGGTTTTTGGGGTCAACTCTTGACTCCTGTGGTTGAAATCAAAGGAGCTGGCTCTTGCTCGACTCTGCGCACATGTACACACCACCTCATTATTGGGAGTCCTACTAGGAAAACTAATATTGCGTTCTAGAGAGGATTGGCATGTGCATGAAGCTTTGCATTTGCTCATTAACTTAAGACAATAAAAGGCCTATTTTGTTTGAATATAGAAGGTGATGTGTAGGAACTAGAATATTTCAGTGATATTCCTGCTGTGGACTGTCTTGACAGATCCCATGGGATGACATGCTGCATTCTATGCTGATAAGCATTTTCTTTACCGTGTTATATAATTATTTTCCAAGCATGTGCGTTATTCCAGAGGACGATTCACACAGGATTAGTTTTTCCCCCCCAAAATGTATTTATTTAATTGACTCTTATGACGGAAACCTGGAGTTTTTTATTCTAGGCATGAATATATTGTAACGAAATGGTGACTGTCTTAACAATAGAACTGTAATAGGCTCTTCGGTATCACATGCACTTATGTCAGTCCCATTAAAGGGGAAAGGAAACAGTATGATTTAGAACGCCAGCTAACTGTAAATCGCCATATTGCATTGTTGCGTCACTGGCAGGAGAGAACATTTTGGAACTCCCCAAAATGCCTAGGGGTTTGAGAAATCCTACAAAAAGGAAAGCTTTATTTTTATACTGTAAACGCAGTAATGCAGATTTTGTCCTTCTTCAGGAAACTCATTCGGGTGAAAGTGATTTGAAATTTTGGAAAGCACAATGGGGAGATATGGCCTATTTCAGTCATGGATCAAATCATTCTGCTGGTGTTTTGACACTTATACACAAGTTTAAAGGTGACATTCTAGAATCCACATCTTCACAAGACGGCTGATGGGTCATAGTAACTGTTAAACTTGACAATGCTATTTTCATAATATGTAATGTATACGGACATAACTCACATGCTCCTAGTAAGACCCTTTTTACCCAATTTACCAGGAAAGTACAGGATTTAAACAACAAATACTCAGAGGCTTTTCTAATTATTTCAGGGGATTTTAACGAAACACCGATGCATCTGCTGATCGTTTTCCTCCTAGAACGAGTCAAAACCCTCAAAATAGTAACACTATCATTACATTATGCAGGGATCTCTGTGTTGAGGATGCCTGGCGTTATTTCAATCCGGATGCTAAGGGTTATACCTGGACCAACAAAACTATGTCACGTAAATCTAGAATAGATTTATTCCTAATTTCCCCTTTTTTGTTACAATTTGTTATAGATGTAGATCATCAGTTGGCTCCATTTTATGATCATCACTTGATTTCCCTGAATTTACAAGCTACTAAAAAATCAAAAGGTACTCGAGGATATTGGAAATTAAACCATAGACTTCTTAAAGATACTGATCTCATTGAAAACATCAAATCATTAGCTAAAGATATTTTTGCAAGAAAAGACTTGGGTCATGGAAGTAGATGGGAATTTTTCAAATATAAAGTCAGAGTGGTAGCCATTAAACGCGCCAAAGAGCTGATGCAATTAAAGAACCAGAGAGAAAAGGAGATGATTAGCAAGCTTGACAGTTTTCTAAAGAAAGATAATCTATCTGAAGAAGAGGAGTCTGTGTTCAGGTCTTTACAACTAGAATTAGAACAGACTTACACGGATCTGGCAAAGGGCGCCTTTGTAAGGTCAAGAGCAAAATTGATTGAAGAGGGGGAAAGAAACACTAGTTACATTTTTGCACTTGAAAAGTGAAACTACAAAAGAAAATCTATAACTGCACTCAAAATTAACGATGTTTTATCCATTACAATATCATCATTTGTCAATTCCTTTTATGAAAACCTTTACAGCTCTCAATTTCAGGAAGATGGTTGTGAAAGTTACATTTGCCACATTCAGAATTGTGTCCCGGTAATTGAGGATGATTTCCACTTAGTTTGCGATTCACCTGTGTCAATTGGAGAAATTAGAGAGGCTCTGAATTCAATGAAAAAAGGGAAATCACCTGGCCCTGATGGCCTGTCAGTTGAATTCTATAGACAGTTTTGGGAGTTGCTAGAAGACCCGATTTTCAATATGTTTCAAGATTGCATTAAAAATGGGGAAATGGTCTCCACTATGAAACAGGGCCTTATTTCATTGATCCCGAAGCCTGATAAAGACCCCTCTCTCATTGACAATTGGAGACCAATTACTTTATTAAATGTTGATTACAAATTGATTGCTCTGGTTTATTCCAAAAGATTAAAGAAAGGAATAGATACCATTATAAATGAGAATCAAACAGGATTTATGAAGGGCCGTCACATAAGCTCTAACATTCGTTTAGTCTTGGACCTTCTAGATTATTCAGATGCAATTGACTCAGATGCGGTTGTCCTATTTCTGGACTTCTGTAAAGCCTTTGACACAATTGAACATGAATTTCTCTTTAGGTCTCTTAAACTTTTTGGATTTGGTGAACATTTTATTAAAGTAATTCGCAGGTTTTACAAAGATATAAATAGTTCTGTGCTACTAAACCTTAATACTTCCAAAAGATTTAGTATCAACAGAAGTGTACGACAGGGATGCCCAATTTCGCCATTTTTATTCATTTTGGTTGTGGAACTTCTATCTATAGATATTCTGAATGATGCAAATTTGTATGGCTTAACCATTTTTAACAAAGAAATCAAAATTTCCCAACTGGCTGATGATACTACTCTTTTCTTAAGAGACAAAGACCAGGTCGCACATGCCCTTAATTCTATAACTGCATTTTCTATTGCATCAGGATTAATGTGGAATGTTTCTAAATGTGAAATCTTATGTTTATTTGACTCTGATGATAAAGAAATTGAAAATATTCCTGTAAAGGACTGTGTTAAATATTTAGGAATACATCTGTCAAAAAACACTTAGTCAGACAACATTTGAATTTCTCTCCTAAAATTAAGAAAACTAAAAATATATTTAATAATTGGCTACAAAGAGATCTTTCTATACTTGGGAGAGTACTTCTGTCCAAGGCAGAGGGACTGCCTCGTTTTGTGTACCCCTCATTATCGTTATTTGTAAATCCAGCTACCTGTAAAGAGATCAATAAGACCTTTCTTGACTTCATCTGGAAAAATAAGTCTCACAAACTAAAAAAATATGTCCTTTCTAACAAAAGAGCTGAAGGCGGTCTAGAAGTGTTGGATTTTGTTGACATAAATAACACTTTCAAGATATACTGGTTGAAAAAATGTTTGCTCGATACTGATTCCAATATGGTGTTTCATTCCAAATAATGTGTTTAATAAATTGGGAGGTCTTCAATTTTTACTGAAATGTAATTATATTCCTGAAAGATTACCTGCTAAATGGGCTAGGTTTCACCAACAAGCTTTACTGGCCTGGAAAATATGTTTCCTGCACAATTTTTCCCCTCATAAAGCTCTTTTGTGGAATAATTCAGACATAACTGTAAGGAATAAATCATTGTTCCACCCCAGCTGGCATGAGAGGAATATTGACCTTGTTCTTGATACTTTCGACAACAAGGGTAATATTCTCACATATGAACAATTTATAACATTGAAAGAGTTTCCAATACCTTTCAGAGAGTTTATTTCTGTGATCAAAGCCGTTCCCAGTGGTCTAACTACACTTATGAAAAGTCATCTTAATTTTGGGAATGATCACAAAGTTTATCCAGAACTCAGATTGGAAGGCGTGGGCTTACTTGAGAAATCTTGTTGTAATAAATATATAAGACAAATTCTTCATTCACAAAACCAACTTACACCGAGAGGAAAGTTTTTCTGGAACATGCTTATTCCTGACATTGTCTGGAAAAATGCATGGTTAAGGCCTTACAAATACTGTATACCAAACAAAGTTAAGGAAGTGCACTTCAAAATTTTACATAAGACATATCCATGTAATTCTATGATTTCCAAATTTGTGGCTATTGATGATATCTGCGTTTTCTGTGAATAAGAAGGTGCGAATCTGTCTCTGTCACGCCCTGGCCTTAGTATTCTTTGTTTTCTTTATTATTTTAGTTAGGTCAGGGTGTGACATGGGGAATGTTTTTGTTTTGTTGGTTTTGGGGTGTTTTTTATGGTATAGGGGTTGTTGTATAGTATATGGGTTTGTGTGGAGTACACGTGTCTAGTGTTGTCTATGTATGTTTAGTTGTCTAGGAGAGTCTATGGTTACCTGAATGAGTTCCCAATTAGAGACAGCTGATTTCGGTTGTCTCTGATTGGGAGCCTTATTTAGGGTAGCCATAGGCTCTCATTGGTTGTGGGTAATTGTCTATGTCAGAACGTTTGTAGCATGTGTGTGTAGTGCACAACGTTATTTAGCTTCACGGTCGTTTGTTGTTTTGTTCGTTTTGTTAAAGTGTTTCGTGTCGTGTTTATTTTTCGTCATCTTTTAAAATAAAAGAAGATGGCTTACTTTCCAAAAGCTGCGTTTTGGTCCATCAATCCGCCACACGATCGTGACAGTCTCACTTGTTCTTTGAATGTAAATTTGTGTCAGAATTTTGTGAAAACCTTGCAAAGTACTTATTTAACATTATGAACACTGCCTATAATTTTAACATAAAAGATATATGTTAATATTGCAATGATAACAAAACCACTGAAATTATTGTTAATTTTTTTATTCTTGTTGCCAAATACTTTATACACAAACAAAAATTCCAAAATTCTATACCAAAATTACCAATTTTCTGATTGAATTTAATTATCTTATTAAAACACTAACCCTAGTGAATAACAACAAGAATAACATCTTCATGAATCATTATAATAAGATATTTTCAGAGTGAATATAATTGCACTTAAATTGTTTATTTTTTGTATTTTATTTGTATTTATATTTTTTGTATGTTTGAGCATTGTTAATACCTGTGTTTGGTTTGCTAGACATGTTTGATGTAGCAATGTAAGTTGATTTTTGTATTATGAATAAAATAAATGTATTTTAAAAATATATATATATAAAATAAAATAACCTCCCCAAAATGCCTGAATTTACCCAGTAGCTCCGAGTCTGAGAATGAGTTTATTACAAAATAATGAAATAATGTTAGTTAGGGAGCCACTAAACCTACTGGAGCCATTCATGTTTGAGGCGATCGTTGCCCCCCAGATCGAAGAGTTCGTTCTCGTAGCAGTAACAATACAGATATGCCGCCTGAAACACCTCAGGTTGAGGGTCGGTGTGGGCAAACACAAACTGGTGTGAGTGGGGATGCTGCCTGGTAATGACTAGAGTATGAGTGTGTGTGTTGTAGAGAGATGGTAGCGATACAGCACAAAATTCCAGCGGATGATGGCTGTTTACATCCAGTCAGAGGTTCCTGTCAGTCTGTACATGACGATGTATTTATTGGACGTGTCACTAATCCTTAAGAAGGACTTCCTGGCAGAAGAGGTTACTCGACCAGTCAGCAGCCGATATGCCAGTTAAAGAATTTGTGAAATTTTGCTTGATTATAAATTATTTAAGTTTCATATCAGTAGTAGGTAGGTGCTCAATATATATAATCAGTATCCTATAACGATGTTTATCATCAGCGCTGTTTGGCGCGTTGGTAACACAATTACATTTAGATTAGACGACCATAGTTCGAATCGCAGACGGCATCATGATTCATGAAATCTCATTCTAACCAATAATGGGGCGTGCTCATTATAAATACATTGTGAGTTAATTACGGTATCAGACTAACTTTTCTTATGATTTTGTTTGCAGAGCATACAGGCTGGCAGTTTATCGCTAGTTCACTTTATGGGCACAAGGGAGAATTAGACGGGGTGTACGGCGTCTCATCCCTGCGTGTGTCGTTTCTTCTAAAAGGCGCGCATTGCCAGAAACAAAGGCATTTAATAAAAGTTTGAATAAAACCAGTTAATTTAGTAAACCTAACCTAGCCTGAGGCATATACCCAATGCCTGCGCCTCATGTAAAAATAGTATTAGTTAGCTTGTCCACTATAACAACCGGTTCAAGCGTAACCAGATAAACTTGATTGGAAGATAAAACTACTTTCAGTGCGCGCTAATCCAGTGTTTCTGTCGCTAGAGTAGTGACTTCAACTAGCTTTGGCTGTCATCTATTGGAAAGGAATGGGCAGCTAGTTGGCATGGTCAAAGTAGACTTTAATAATATATATGCCATTTAGCAGATGCCTTTATCCAAAGCGAACTGGGTACATGGTAGTGGAAACAGATCATAGAAACAGTATTACAATTTTGATACCATGGATGGTCAGTCCCTTCCACTACCTCTGTTATGAATTTGAGTGGTTATTGTTTCTACTGCTGATTGCCACTTTAAGAAGTTAAAATGCAGATTAAATACACACCAAAATATGTTACAGATACTATAAAAATGACCCATCACTCAGACAGTACACACCATCCAGCACAGCGAACAATCAATCAAATCAAAATTGATTTGTCACGTGCGCAGAATACAACAGGCGTAGTAGACCTTACAGTGAAATGCTTACTTACAGGCTCTAACCACCAGTGCAAAAAAGGTATTAGGTGAACAATAGGTAAGTAAAGAAATAAAAACAGTAAAAAGACAGTGAAAAATAACAGTAGCGTAAAACCAAATGTATTTTACAAAAGCCCTTTTTACATTAAAATAATAACCACAGTGGTTATAGACTAGAGGGTGCAACAGTTCAACACCTCAGGAGCAAATGTCAGTTCGCTTTTCATAGCTGAGCATTCATAGGTTGAGAGAGAGTCGAAACAGCAGAACCGGGACATGGTAGCACATCCATTGAAACGGGTAAAAATTCCACTCCGATTCCCTTTATGGATGGGTGTATCTTTGAATTCGCTGTTGACTGGCCTGCTCCTTCTCCATTTTCAGAACACCATCCCACTCCCCCAAAGTGATTGATAGTACATCTTGGCTCGCACTGTGATGATTGTGATTCTGAGCTCTCAGGTTCATATAGCGAGTTATGGTCTTCACTGATCTCACTCTCCGTCAGCTCCATCTGGGGCGTATAGGGGCAGGCCTCGGTTGTATGCTGATGGTCGTGAGCTCAATCTAGCTGGGCCCCGAGCTCTTTAGTGATGGTCCTGGTGGACCTCTTCTCTACCGCAGCACAGGAACACTCTGGCACCTAGGGGTCAGTTTGGCATGCTGTACTAACCGTTCTTTCCTGTTGGTAGAAAACAATTCAGGCATCTATTAGGCTACAGTTATATTCAAGAATCACTGCATATACTTGAAATTAACAATAGTCTTAGAAATAACATGGATTTGCATGTACCACCCCTGCCTCCTGCACAGTCTCCTCCAGGATGAAAACAGTTTCAGGGATGAAGATGTCATCCTGAAAACAAACAAACGTTTTGTTAAGACAACTGAACCCAAATATATTATTTGGCATTAACAAGTTACCTGTCTTGTATGCTTTGTCAACACACACAAACACACCCACACAGTAAATACAGGGACATTTATTTTTCAGCAAACATTAGCTACGTCAACTTCAGTCTAGCTAAATGAGGTGGAGCTAACAAAACATTACAAAAACGAATCTGTCAACAAAATGTATTACAGTACTCGTCTATCTGAGCTGGAAGCTAGCTACAGTAACTAACGTTAACACAGTGTCCAAAGAAGGGCCAGAAGTATACAGAATATAACAGAGCAATAGGTCTAGCTATGTACTTGTTATTTGGTTGAGACTAATATTAGTTTAGAAAATAATTGCTTGCTCTGTGTATATTTGGTGTGTAGTTGGTTGGCTTTGCTAGCTAGCAAGCTGAGATCTCTGCTCAAGTTGTGTATTTGTATATATTATGGATCCCCATTAGCTGCTGCCAAGGCAGAAGCTACTCTTTCTGGGATCCAGCAAAATTAAGGAAGTTTTTAAAAACAGTACAATACATTACCAACAGATTTCACAACATTTTAAGTGTGTTCCCTCAGGCCCCTACTCTATTACCACATATCTGCAACACAAAATCCATGTGTACGTGTGTGCATAGTGCGTATGTTATCGTGTGTTTTTATGCATATGTCTGTGCCTAAGTTGGCTAACATTAGCTAGCTTGCTAATAATGTTTTGAGGAGAACAGAATGGCTCCCTGTAGAATCAAGACAAGAGGGGATGGGGCAGAAGATTAGATCTGCAATTGTTTCATCTGCTCTCATATAAGATGAGAGCTAAATGCTACATAAAATCTGAGCGATCTCACCTTTTAATCTTGACTAGCTAGCTAGATGTCAATGTCAAACCAATGCAATCATATTCCTTTTATTGGCTTGCTATTTGAGCTGCTTTTCCTGAAAATGTATATTTGGTTTAGCTAATTAGATGTTGTTGTTGTTCTAGTGTCCGTTAAATGTTATAGCTACAACATCATGATCATGTAGTCATGCATCTGCAGACCAGCAAGGAGGAGAAAAGCCTGCTTTGGGTGAGCTAGCTATCTGAAGATAGATTGTACCCCATCTATCTTCAGAGCCTTCTGAGCCTACCCCATCTATCTTCAGAACCTTCTCCCAGCTGCCCATTGCACTGAGGCTAGGAAACACTGTTACCACCGATAAATCCACTATAATTGAGAATTTCAATAAGCATTTTTCTATGGCTGGCCATGCTTTCCACCTGGCTACCCCTACCCCGGTCAATAGCCCTGCGCTCCCCACAGCAACTTGCCCAAACCTCCCCCACTTCTCCTTCACCCAAATCCAGATAGCTGATGTTCTTAAAGAGATGCAAAATCTGGACCCCTACAAATCAGCTGGGCTAGACAATCTGGACCCTCTCTTTCTAAAATGATCTGCCGCAATTGTTTCAACCCCTATTACTAGCATGTTCAACCTCTCTTTCGTATCGTCTGAGATTCCCATAGATTGGAAACCTGCCACGGTCATCCCCCTCTTCAAAGGGGGAGACACTCTAGACCCAAACTGCTACAGACCTATATCTATTCTACCCATCCTTTCTAAGGTCTTCGAAACCTAAGTTAACAAACAGATTACCGACCATTTCGAATCCCACCATACCTTCTCCGCTATGCAATCTGGTTTCAGAGCTGGTCATGGGTGCACCTCAGCCATGCTCAAGGTCCTAAACGATTTCATAACCGCCATCGTAAGAGACATTACTGTGCAGCCGTCTTCATCAACCTGGCTCAGGCTTTCGACTCTGTCAATCACAACATTCTTATTGGCAGACTCAACAGCCTTGTTTTCTCAAATGTTTGCCTCATCTGGTTCACCAACTACTTCTCTGATAGAGTTCAGTATGTCAAATCGGAGGGCCTTTTGTCCGGACCTCTGGCAGTCTCTATGGTGGTGCCACAGGGTTCAATTCTCGGGCCGACTCTCTTCTCTGTATACATCAATGATGTCGCTCTTGCTGCTGGTGATTCTCTGATCCACCTCTACGCAGACGACACCATTCTGCACACCTCAGGCCCTTCTTTGGACACTGTGTGAACTAACCTCCAGTTGAGCTTCAATGCCATACAACTCTCCTTCCGGGGCCTCCAACTGCTCTTAAATGCAAGTAAAACGAAATGCATGCTCTTCAACCGATTCCTGCCCGCACCTTCCCGCCCGTCCAGCATCACTACTCTGGACGGTTCTGACTTATGTCGTGTCTTTGGCTATGCCAGATTAATTGCTATGACATGCTATTCTATAAAATAATTTCTCCGTAATTAATATTACCTGATTGAACTAATCAGGTAAATGTAATTAACTAGAGAGGGACACCACAAAATAATATTTATAGAGCTGTTATCTTCTGAATAAACTCTTAAAGATTTAGTAATATTTTACATCCATAGCAGTCACATTAATCGTCATTTTATTCAGTCTCATCTGAAAGTGGTAAATCCTTGGTTATCTGCAAGAATCCTGGCTAACAAGTTGAATCAGCAATACAAAATTGGGTTTAATTATTTATTTACTAAATACCTAACTAATCACACAGAATCACACATAAACAATTAAATCATAACTTGATTACAAAGTGCCGTCATAAAGAAAAACGTCCCTAGCGGGCGGAATAGATATGACAGCTTGTTACACAAAGGGAAGGGGCTGAGTTTTAGTGAAAGAGCGGGAGACTGGAACAGGGCCGAAGCTGTGCTATCGTAAATACAGTATCTTATGCATTCTAAATTACCGCCCATTTGAAAAGGAAAATGCAATAAATATTTACTCTGAGCTGCGCTTCAGTAGGTTGGTGGTAGATGGAAGGCCGTCTTGCCAAACCGAGTCCTCTGTCCTTTGAAGAATGTCTCCGGTGGTCACTGGATACGTTGGAGTAGCGTCGATGTGTAGTAGACGGGATACTCTGACTGTCCTTCCTAACCTGCGTTTGTAGCAGCTGTTGCTAACTCAACGGCTAGGAGGTATCACTTCTGTAGTGAATACGAGTTCAAAGTTCATACCATTTGCAACCAAAGTCCATGCTGATGTTGGCTTAGTTCTGTAGTTATTATCTGAACCATTCTGACATCGGATCGTCATCCTAAATGTACCCGGAACAGGAAGTTATATTTTGTCAATGGCTTTTATAGTGGAGGGAGAGGGGTGTGTCTGAAAAGTTTGTAACCCATGTCTTTTCACAGGGACGGGCCCCTGGTTGAGCAGAAGCCAAGCTTATGAAAACCCAAATCTCTCATTTGGAAGCTAAAATTACATTTCATCTCTTTCACAAATAATTTCATATTCAAACATTTGAATTAAACAACAATTCCATGTGAATCCGATACCTCTGACGTTTAGACTTTCCACAGTAGAGTTTATGTCATTCTATCATTGATGAGAATGTGTCAGAGGGCAACCGAACTGACATAATATACCTTAAGTACCACCGCATATGTTCAGTTGGTCGGGTTACCAGAATATAGTTCATTTCCCCCCCAACTTCTGATGTTCTCAGAATCTCTATGTTAACCAATGGGTTTTCTTATGTCACATCAGTTATAGTAGGGAGAGAGAAAAAGGGGGGAAGAGGTATTTATGACTGTCATAAACCTACCCCCAACCCAACGTCATGACACTTAGAATATGTGGACAACTACAAATACCTAGGTTTCTGGTTAGACTCTAAACTCTCCTTCCAGACTCACATTAAACATCTCCAATCCAAAATTAAATCTAGAATCTGCTTCCTTTTTCGCAACAAAGCCTCCTTCACTCATGCTGCCAAACATACCCTCGTAAAACTGACCAAGCTACCGATCCTCGACTTCGGCGATGTCATTTACAAAATGGCCTCCAACACTCTACTCAACAAATTGGATGCAGTCTACCACAGTGCCATCCGTTTTGTCACCAAAGCCCCTTATACTACCCACCACTGCGACCTGTACGCTCTCGTTGGCTGGCCCTCGTATCATACTCGTCGCCAAACCCACTGGCTCCTGGTCATCTACAAGTCTCTGCTAGGTAAAGCCCCGCCTTATCTCAGCTCACTGGTCACCATAGCAGCACCCACCCGTAGCACGTGCTCCAGCAGGTATATCTCACTAGTCACCCCCAAAGCCAATTCTTCCTTCAGCCGCCTCTCCTTCCAGTTCTCTGCTGCCAATCACTGGAATGAACTGCAAAAATCACTAAAGCTAGAGACTCTTACCTCCCTCACTAGCTTTAAGCACCAGCTGTCAGAGCAGCTCACAGATCACTGCACCTGTACATAGCTCATCTGTAAATAGCCCATCCAATCTACCTCATCCCCATACTGTATTTATGTATTTATCTTGCTCCTTTGCACCCCAGTATCTCTACTTGCACATTGATCTTCTGCACAATCTACCATTCCAGTGTTTAATTGCTATATTGTAATTACTTTGCCACCATGGCCTATTTATTGCCTTACCTCTCTTATCTCACCTCATTTGCACATGCTGTATATAGATTTTTCTACTCTATTATTGGTTGTGTGTTTGTTTATTCCATGTGTAACTGTGTTGTTGTATGTGTCGAACTGCTTTGCTTTATCTTGGCCAGGTCGCAGTTGCAAATGAGAACTTGTTCTCAACTAGCCTACCTGGTTAAATAAAGGTGAAATAAAAAATGTATAAAAACAAAAAAACATTAACTAGCTAGCTATAATATCACAGACATTTTCAGGAAAAGCATAGATAGAGCTAGCTGTTATCTGTAGTAACATTATTATTTGAAACCACCACATGCACATCATCTGTATCTGTGTTACATTCCATATGATGTTTTAATATATTTGTACTGTAATGCTATCTGTCTCAAGTTGTACAAATCATCAGCATGAAGAATACTGAATTCTGTTGAATTGTCAAGTGGACTCAATTCTCATTAAAATAATGTTGGGCTTTTCTTTCAGATCTGCTAAGCACACCTCTGGTAGCCACACAACCACTGCCTCAGAATGGGTAAGCTCCTTCCTGGCTGGCCCTGTCCAGGGGTGACATTGGTGACAGTGTCTCCCATCCCCCCTGTCTCAGTCCCCAGTAATTATTCTGCTGGAGGGCTAGGGTCAACTTGTTTTATCTGGAACCTTATTCACAAAGCTTCTTAGAGTAGGAGTGCTGATCTAGGATCAGTTTTTACTTTTAGATCATAATGAATCAAATTATATTAACTTGTGGGACCTGACCTTAGATCAGCACTTCTACTCTTCTAGCGCATTTCCATACACAATTTACCCCAGTGTTTTAACCAAAAGGCTCAGACTTTTCTGTTTCCATCTACTTGGTCCGGCACCCATGTCTCACTGGGCAATGGCTCCTGCAGACCTGCTCTCACTTGGGGCCAAAGCCAGGCCACTGGTACTTTTCAGATTTCATTTACATAACAATGGCTAATACCTTCTCACAAGGCAACTGTTTTGATTATGCAGAGGCTGTTGATTCTGCTCTTCACAAGTCCTCACTGTCAGCCCTAGTATAACACAAGGGTGTGTACACTACACCCTTCTTTAGAAACGAAAACTTTATTATTGAAATGAAACTGTTCCATGAAAATGTGCATATAAATATAATCAGAGGCGCAACGTTGGTTTTTAGAAGTGGGGGGGGGGGGATTATTATTATGATTAATTGTTTATCCTGTCGGATAAACACTCCAAACAGCCTACCCAACCGCTCGGAGGCGGTCCTCATGGTCCTAATATTTTGTGAACTGTATGACTTAGATAAGGAGAGATTGTGTGAACAGGTCAGAGAGGCTGGACAGGGTTGGGGTGGTGTAGTGGGGGAAGTAAAGTGGAGGGAAGTGGTGTCTCGGGCTCTAGTTAACTTTCTTAGAGAAACAGAACACATGAAGATAATTTAATGTACTATAAGAAGGTCCTTGTCTTGTTTTGCACACTTTATACAAAATAATAAAATGCAGTACTACAGGATATTTCTTAACGTAGCTCTTTATTAGCTAGCTATAACTGGCATGTTCACGTATCGCCAACCAGGATCAAACTGACCATGACCTAACCATTTGGGTGGTCTTAACCAATCATAGCATAGTATGACATGGCGATAAAATGCATCCAATTATAATTCAGTATGTTTACACATATGAATATTACAGCCGTGACCTTCCACACACTCCAGTACAGTAGGTGGCGGTGCAAACACCTTAAATATTGGCTGCGATCCGACAACCCAATCCCAAAAGAAGAAGAAAGCAGCAGCAGCTTGCTACCTTGTGCAGGCAATAATGATATGGCCTATTTCACTGGACCAGCTTGGCAACTGGCTATCTCTCTAGTTTGTAGGAGTGACCATTTGTAATGTATTATCAATTTGCTGGAGGACGAAAATTATATCGATCGAGTAATCTACGATGACAATAGGACTAGCGTGAAAACCATGAAAAGATCTAGAAGTGTTGGTGCGTCTTCACCTTTGAATGGGATAGGAAAACAAGGTATTGCTAGATAGCGTAATGGACACTCACTTTATATATATATATTTTTAGTTAACGTTAGCTAGCTAGCTAGTTACCTGAATTAGTCGAGAAGGTGTCACTGTCTAACTAGTTAGCTATTTGTCATGTTTGCACGTAATTCGTGTTAGATTAGCTAGCTAGCGAATGTCACGAGCTGGAAAATGTAGCTAGCTAACTAGCTAATTGCATTAACGTTCGCTAACGTTAGCTAAAAACACATTATTGACTGGTAAGGTTACCCATTTATTTTGAGACATGGTCTCCTAAGTCTTAAATCGAACACAAGGACAACAATAAATACTAGTAGTAGTTACTGGCTTCCTTGAAAGACATGTTAGGTACCTAAATAACTTATATTTCTTCATACTGTAAACACAGAATTATTCCCATTGTGTGGCATAGTGGCATCACTATCAAGCAAAGTGCAGGGGGACTGTCTTACAAATCCAGGCATAAGGTCATGAATTGGGCTAACTACTACATTACACGATGGCTGGCAACTCAGAGAATGTGGTTATTTTACTGGAGTGCTCCCTCACTTTAGCGAGCTGGGAGTCTGCAGTTCAGTTTTGTGAGGGATGTACTTGGTTGTCTGATGTCCGTTTGGCCTCTCCGCTTCCGAGTATAGCTATCTCAGGAGGATGTTCTGGCTAATGGCCACTGTGTTACTGTAGCTGCTGTGGGTTGAGGGACCTCAGCTGAACCGTTGTCATGTGGACAGATGGCGACTCCCGGAGGAAGAGGAAGGTGGCAGAGATCTCTCAGGCCCTGAATGTGACGCCGGTGGATGTGGCGGCACTAAGGAGGATGGCCATCAGTGAGGGGGGGCTGCTCACAGACGAGATCCGCTGTAAAGTGTGGCCCCGGCTGCTGAACGTGCCCACCGACACCCTGCCTGAGAAACCAGGTAAGCTGCCTGGGCAGTGGGCACTGCTACTGACAGACCATAGATGCCACTGAGGCTACAAAGGGTACTAGACCACAATTAAGTGCAGGGGCACATATTCACCCTTTTCTCATTGTCTTTTCTCCAGAGGATATACAGAGGGAGAATAATAAGGACTATAACCAGGTGCTGTTGGATGTCCAGCGTTCCCTTAAAAGATTCCCTCCTGGTGAGTGACACACATTTGTATTTATTAGGGATCCCCATTAGCCAAGGCAGCAGATACTCTTTCTGGGGTCCAAACACATTAAGGCACTCACATTTACATTTTTAATTGAACATTTATTTAACTAGGCAAGTCAGTTAAGAACAAATCAGGAGACGTGGAGGAGGCCGTAGGAGGGCAACAACCCAGCAGCAGGACCGGTACCTCCGCCTTAGTGCAAGGAGGTGCACTACCAGAGCCCTGCAAAATGAACTCCAGCAGGCCACATGTCTCCTCCACGTCTCCTGATGTACTGGCCTGTCTCCTGGTAGCGCCTGCATGCTCTGGACACTACGCTGACAGACACAGCAAACCTTGCCACAGCTCGCATTGATGTGCCATCCTGGATGAACTGCACTACCTGAGCCACTTGTGTGGGTTGTAGACTCCGTCTCATGCTACCACTAGAGTGAGCGCACCGCCAGCATTCAAAAGTGACCAAAACATCAGCCAGGAAGCATAGGAACTGAGAAGTGGTCTGTGGTCACCACCTGCAGAATCACTCCTGTTTTGGGGGGTGTCTTGCTAATTGCCTATAATTTCCACCTTTTGTCTATTCCATTTGCACAACAGCATGTGAAATTTATTGTCAATCAGGGTTGCTTCCTAAGTGGACAGTTTGATTTCACAGAAGTGTGATTGACTTGGAGTTCCATTGTGTTGTTTAAGTGTTCCCTTTATTTTTTTGAGCAGTATATATATATATATATAAAAAAAGATTGATCGTCTTTATCGCGCTACTCCTGATGCGTTAGAACCGTTCAACCCTCGGATCACATGGATTACTAGCAACATTGTTGCAAGCTTTTGTCAAACAACCAAACAATGATTGTGTCAGATGGGCGAATGCACGTTCAAGCCTAGCTGCAACAGCTAAGCTCATCTCTTTCTATCCTTCAGTTCTTTACACTGAAATAATTACTCTCTTTGTGCTGCGTTCCCTTTTATTTTCAGTCCCTTTGGTGAACTAATAATGCACTTTTTGACATTTTAGTTAAAGGGAGGTTGCGTTAAAGGGAGGTTGAGTTTGTTTTATTGTTTGAACTGTTGATTTTGTGTGGGACTATTGACGTTTGGCCAATAAGCTTTTTGGACATTATAAGGCCTTCTGTTTTGTCTATTCACACATTCACACACACACACACACATTCATACCCCCCTCACTCCTCCACTGGGAGGTAATATAGTATATTGCAAATTTTCTAAGGTTTATGACTGGGTTCGTTCTTGTCAATTGTTTCTATTTAGTTGCAATTGAATTGCTCTGTCATTATTCTTGTATGAGGTTTTATTGATCTGGTTACCACTGTGCTGTAACTTGTTTTTAGATGTGTTTTTGCCAGATATAATTTCTGGCCAACAGGCTACACTCTAGGCAATCTCTTCTGCTGATGTGTGTGTGTGTGTGTGTGTCTGGTAGTGGTACTATCTTTACCCCTCTAACAATACCACTATAGAATTGGCACCCGAACAGGGACCCCTGGAGAAAAGCACCTATAGTTGTATAATACAGAATACTACCGTGGGAGCTCATAGTCTCCTGTTGACATCAGTGCATAAAGGCCAAGTTATACATTTATTAGTCTAGTTGAGGAAATCAGCTGGGCCTTTTGACTTGTGACCTATTTTATTTATTTCACCTTTATTTAACCAGGTAGGCCAGTTGAGAACAAGTTCTCATTTACAACTGCAACCTGGCCGAGATAAAGCAAAGCAGTGTGACACAAACAACACAGATTTACACGAGATAAACAAACGTACAGTCAATAACACAATAGAGGGCCTCCCGGGTGGGGCAGTACTGCATCGCAGTGCTAGCTGTGTCACCAGAGATTCTGGGTTCGGGCCCAGCTGGCCGCGACCGGGAGGTCCATGGGGCGACGCACAATTGGCCCAGCGTCGTCCGGGTTAGGGAGGGTTTGGCCTGGCAGGGATATCCTTGTCTCATCGCGCACTGTGTCGGGCCGGGCGCAGTGCACGCTGACCAGGTCGCCAGGTGTATGGTGTTTCCTCCGACACATTGGTGCGGCTGGCTTCCGGGTAGGATGTGCATTGTGTCAAGAAGCAGTGCGGCTGGGTTGGGTTGTGTTTCGGGGGACGCATGGCTCTCGACCTTCACCTCTCCCGAGTCCGTACGGGAGTTTCAGCGATGAGACAAGACTGTAACTACTACCAATTGGATACCATGAAATTTGGGAGAGAAAAATAAATAAAATATAACGCAATAGAATAGCTGTATAGTGTGTGCAAATGAAGTAAAGAGGTATGGCAATAAATAGGCCAATGGTGGCGAAGTAATTACAATTTAACAGTTTAAACTGGAGTGATATATGTGCAGATGAGGATGTGCAAGTAGAAATACTGGTGTGCAAAAGAGCAGAAAAGCAAATATGGGGTAAGGTAGGTAGTTGGTTGGATGGGCTATTTACAGATGGGCTGTGTACAGCTGCAGCGATCGGTAAGCTGCTCTAACAGCTGATGCTTAAAGTTAGTGAGGGGGATAGAAGTCTCCAACTTCAGTGATTTTTTTTATTTTTTTTTTGTGATTTTTTTTTTGCAATTCGTTCGTCATTTGCAGCAGAGAACTTTAAGGAAAGGCGGGCAAAGTAGGTGTTGGCTTTGGGAATGACCAGTGAAATATACCTGCTGGAGCGCGTACTACGGGGGTGGGTGTTGCTATGGTGACCAGTGAGCGTAGCTTTACTTAGCAAAGACTTGTAGATGACCTGGAGCCAGTGGGTTTGGCGACGAATATGTAGCGAGGACCAGCCAACGAGAGCATACAGGTCGCAGTGGTGGGTAGTATATGGGGCTTTGGTGACAAAACGGATGGCACTGTGATAGACTGCATCCAATTTGCTGAGTAGAGTGTTGGAGGCTATTTTGTAAATTACATCGTCGAGGATCGGTAGGATAGTCAGTTTTACGAGGGTATGTTTGGCAGCGTGAGTGAAGGAGGCTTTGTTGCAAATTAGGAAGCCGATTCTAGATTTAATTTTGGATTGGAGATGCTTAATATGAGTCTGGAAGGAGAGTTTACAATCTAGCCAGACACCTAGGTATTTATAGTTGTCCACATATTCTAAGTCAGAACCGTCCAGAGTAGTGATGCTGGGCGGGTGTGGGCAGTGATTGGTTGAAGAGCATACATTTTGTTTTACTAGCATTTTTCAGAGCAGTTGTATGGCGTTGAAGTTTGTCTGGAGGTTTGTTAAGTGTCCAAAGAAGGGCCAGATGTATACAGAATGGTGTCGTCTGCGTAGAGGTGGATCAAAGAATCACCCGCCGAAAGAGTGACATCATTGATATATAGAGAGAAGTGTCTTTGACCCCTCTCCCTGTGTAGGCATGCCAGACAAGCAGCGTGAGGACCTCCAGGAGGAGCTGATTGACATCATCCTGCGGGTGCTGGGAAGGAACACCCAGCTGCACTACTACCAGGGCTACCACGACATCGTGGTCACCTTCCTGCTTGTGCTGGACGAGCGTCTGGCCACCGCTCTGGTAGAGAAACTCTCTACGCACCACCTCAGGTGGGTCTTTGTCTGTTTTGGTGTTCCATTCACACAGGAGCTTGGCTTTAAAATGTGGGTTAAGTAGAAGGGGAATCCATTTTGACAAGAGAACGTAGCCAGTTGCAATACAACCATTTGTTTTAGCTATTGTAGTGTGCCGGTTTAAATGACTGTGTAAACTGCACACAATTGGTCAGATGAGTCATCCTAAACAGTTGCTATTGGAGACAAGTCATCTTGAAGCATTTCACTTGAATTACACACACACAGTACTACTTTCTTTGTTTATGATTGGCAAACTGTCATGTTTATTCTCTAATCCTGGTTCAATTTGTCACGTTGTGGTCCTCTGCTGTTCCTTTACTGCAGGGACTTTATGGACCCCACCATGGACAACACTAAACACATCCTTAACTATCTGATGCCAATCATCGAGAGGATCAACCCAGAGGTGCATGACTTCATGCAACAGTAAGCATCTCTTCTCTTGTTCTGTTAGTACAATCAGTAGTTAGCCAAATAATTAATGAGCACAACTAATGAAGATACAATACCAGTAAGTAAAATGATGTTCCACTGACTGTGTCTCCAGGGCAGAGGTGGGCACCATCTTTGCCCTTAGCTGGCTCATCACCTGGTTTGGCCATGTCCTATCAGATTTCCGCCACGTTGTGCGGTTGTATGACTTCTTCCTGGCCTGCCATCCTCTGATGCCAATCTACTTTGCTGCTGTGGTGAGTGTCCTCTAAAGTGGAGCCCAACATAACCCTCTCTTTTTTTCCCTTTGGGGGCTAGATCATTCTTAGAGTTCAAATGTGCCTCACAAATCAAGTGTTTGCTTATGAAAAACATATATATTTTTTTGCAGCAGAGCTTAGCTGACCACTTATGCTGTGCTCTTGTCTTTGGACAATATCTTCTAAATTGCCCCTGAGGATTTTGATTAAACTGTATTGAATTCAATAGATTCATAGACCAGGGTTTCCCAAACTTTTTGCCCTAGCACTAAACATCTGATTAAAATAATCAAACCTTGATGAGTTGGTTATTTGAATCAGCTGTGTAGTGATAGGGCAAAAACCAAAATGTACACCCAGGGGGGGCCTCAATACAGAGTTTGGGAAACCCTGGCATAGGCCATAGACCGCATGCTGTTAACGAGTTGTTGTATTGTGTGCGCACTGTTTGGTCGGTGTCTATTCCAGATTGTGCTGTACCGAGAGGACGAGGTGTTGGATTGTGAGTGTGACATGGCGTCGGTGCATCACCTCCTGTCCCAGATCCCCCAGGACCTGCCCTACGAGACACTCATCAGCCGTGCAGGAGACCTCTTTGTTCAGTTCCCCCCCTCCGAGCTGGCCAGGGAGGCTGCCCAACAGTACAGTCAACAGTAAGATTGTCTACCTCCTTTCTCGCTTGTCTCTTTTTGCCACGTAGTCTCCCATGGACCCCCCCCCCTCCACAGATCCTTTACCTCCTATATCTCCTGTCTGTCTTTTGCTGTCTTTCGCCCCCTCCCTCTGCTCCCTGCTGTTGAGTCACATTCCCTCAACACGCTCGGGTGAGATGGTGTGATCTGTCGCTTTAATAACCTGATACTAAGAGAATTCGGTCCCCTCCTTCTCATTAGCCTGTACAACTGTTACTATCATGTACTTATTCCCAGCATATTTAAACAATAACACATGAATTTTAACTTATACATACCCCAAGCTAAGGTACTGTATATTTAGGAAAATACTTGTCCTTCCTTCTGATGTTTGTTCTCCTATACCACTAGTAGTATAGGTGAACTATAGAACTAGTTTGTTGTAGAAGTAACAAGGTTTGCCTCAAACAGCTGTGAATTCCCCTGCGTTGTCCCAGCAATAGCTGGCTGGTGTTAATGTTTTCCTTGGTCTCTCAGGACAGCAGCTTCCACCTTTAAAGACTTTGACCTGGTCTCAGAGCAGCAGCGGCCTGACTCAGTGCTGCGAAGGCGGCTGAGGGAGAAGCAGGCACTGGAAGGAGCAGCTGCAGGGGCCATGGTGGCGACGGCACAACCCACTGTGGCCCGACGCTTCGTCCGACTGGCCGTCATGGGGCTCACTGTGGCCCTGGGGGCAGCCGCCCTCACCCTGGTCAACACAGCCCTGGAGTGGGTGCCCAAACTGGACTTGCATCTCTTCCCCTGAGAGAGAGAGCGAGGGGGGACTTGGAGGGAACAAGTGGGGGCTGACGTACAGACTTAAACAGGGCGGCTATTACAGCAGAAGACGTACACAAGAGGGAAAGAGAATATGGAGTTCTGTTCCCTATTATGAAGGACGTGAATGGAACAGAGACTTGACTGTTAACTTTGTCTTTAATTTATATTTGTAAATAAAATAACTGGATACTGATAAATGTTGTGCACAGAGGGATTAAGCTATTTATGTGATGGCAAGCGGCAACTATTAAGGCTTTGGGTTACTAGTTGAAGAGCAGTCACTGGGGTCGAAACTGCTGTCAATGAAGAGCGTGTGTGATTGTGTCCGAGATTTAACTCACCCTTGCCCCTATGTAGTGCACTGTATAGGGTGCCAATTCAGATGCTGTGTGTGTATGCTATTCGGTTCGAGTTGAATGACCCTCTGAGCCTCACGTGGGCCATGTTTGCACAAGGACAGAGTTCTCGCAAGCCCCCCCCCCCGGCAGATCAAGTCAAATTAAAAACACGTCCTTTTCATTACTGTACTAAGACCAAATACTCCCATCTTTGTATGTTTAGCACTTAATTGTATAATTTTCTAAAGCATTAAGTTCTAGGAAAAATACTTTTTGCACAAACACACCACCCATATTTATCATGGATGACAATTTGCGTAAGTTATTTTCCATAGCATGCCTAAAATAGGTTAGCTTTGATCTCGGACAAAGCACCAATGGCACTGCCAGATATCCCATAAGCCCTGACTGGATCCCATGCTTTTATTGTACAATAATTAAATCCTATTTTGTTAGTTACACATGTCTTCACATTTCAGCAGTACTCATTATACTCACCAAATGGCTTGGTTGAAGAAATGACAAGGTTTTTGCACATTTCATTTTTAGCAATGTCACTTGAGCTTGTTGGCAGAGCTTTTAAAAAATGTGACGCATTGGACCTGCTCATATTTGTTCAACAGAAATACATGTGTATAATCATGCGTAGTCGACTTGATTGCGACACAGATACTCAGTGGTGCATATTTTGGATATCAAACAATACAGCTCCATCAGTCTTATTTGCAATCGATGGATTTTGTTGCACAGAAATGGCCTCATTCTGTATCATTGCACTAAATGTTTTTTTTTTTGCCTTTTATGTGGATTTCTGTTATATTTGTCATGAGAATAATTAAAACATTTACAAGATCAAAGCAAATAAACTGCCTAGGTTGAGTGGACAATTGTATCTGTTTAGTTCCCTATGTGTTTATCGCTACCTTATACAGTATTTCTTTAGGGTCAATGCAGTCTATTTAAGGTATATACAGTCTCTGCTTACACTAAGGGCTAAAAATGAATCTTCCAAGCAGTAAAGGTAGAACATCTCTTTTTTCATCAAGAAAAGTTGTTCTTTATTCCCAAAGTAAATCATGCTTTACATTTGTCAAACATTTTATTGTAGACATTGTGCTCTGCAATGGTATTATCCTTTTAAAAAAGTACCTCATGAACACAAGACTTGCATTATACTGCAGTGTTAAATATAATAAATTGTCTACACTGAACAGATTGGCTGTAGTCATCAATGACAAAAATATATGGCTTCTGCTTGGAGTGTTCAAACAAACACTTCCAAGATCAGGCTGGAGGAATGGTCAAACCATACTACAGAAGTCATTTGATTGTTCATTACCACCTTTTGATAATTTATAAAATCTAACACAACAAATGAATGTTAAATACTCCATTACAGTTGTACATGCTCCGTCAAAAGGAAAATTAATCTGCTTGACTTGTTGCTGTGTATAGTTATCCCCGTTATAATATGTATCTTTTACAATGTCTAGTAATGATGAATTAAGGTCATGACTAGCACTTTATGGAGAACCGTCTCAGTTTACTGCTTGAGTTAAACAATTAGCCAACATTGACATTTATTTTCTACATCAAAGACAATATTCAATATTCTTCCAGGGTCGGAGACTCTTGCCATTCAACAAAAACATAAACAAAGAAATCAAGCATCTTGAATTTATATCACAACCTTGTTTTGTTCAAACGGAGTGTCCCCTGTCAGATAAAGGTGGTGATATGCCAAATTACAAATTATTTTGCATGTACAGTGCAAAATAATATCAATCTCCCAACTAGGTAATACAATTAGTGATATAGCAATGTCCTTTGAACCATCAATTAAACACTAGGATAATGTTATTCTGTTATGTTATTCTCATATCTGGAATCATCAGACACTCAATGGTGTTCAAAGTTCCAACAAAAACAATAATATAAAGTGCCTTTGGAAGTAAGACCAGCCAGTGTCTTCAACAAGAACTGAACAGAATCCTAACAAGTTATGTCCACAACTCAAGGTTTTACACAAATCATCTCTTGACATCAGTGCATGAGTTTTTCAAAATCCAGGTTAGGATTGAACCCTTGCCCTGGGTTGACACGGGAACAGCACTCCCGCAGGATTCCTGTAGGAACAAGAGTGAAACTCCAGAGTTAAGTTCCGGACAGGTCGGGACAGGATCAACAGTCCACAGGAATTACAGGAATCCATTTTTTTGTTGTTGTTATTAGCCGTTTTAGAAGGTCATATTGTTTAGATTTTTTTGGGCCCCTGTCCCTCCCATCAGTAACACGTGTTCTTCAGTCTTCAATCACTACCTTTATCAGCAGGCAGGCATAAAACAGTAGCTGGCTAAAGGTTCTCTCATCTCGTGAGCGCTGAGCATGCGGTTAAAATGAGCAAGGGACAGGAGTGATTTGTATCGGGACAGGACAAGAAAGTAATAGAACTGTTATGGCGTTATATAATTGTTGCGGGATCAGTATAGTACGGGACAAAATTGACAGGATAAGACAGACAGGAATGAATTCTCACTCCCGTGTCAACCTCTAGTCGGCCCCCCCCAGATAGCATATGAACACATTAGTTGGGAGCCCCCTGTAGGTCGGCGCCCCCAGACAGCGTGTGAACATGTCGGTTATGGGCCCTCAGGTGTTCAAGGCCCACCCAGATAGTATATGAACTCGTTGGTTATGGGCCCCCTGGAGGTCACTGAAACCCCAGATAGCATATGAACACGTCATAAGCCATGGCAAAATGTGTAGAATTGCAGGAAATTAACTTTAGAGAGCGACAGCCCCTAAAAAGCCACTTCTCGTTTTGAAAACTGCCCATGTGGCATCGAAATGAGATATGAACATTTATTCTAGTGTCAAAATGGACTACAGTATAAAATATAATAATTTTGGTAATAAAGTCAGTCTTGTCCAAAGCTGAGATGTGTAAGATGGTAGTAAAAATTGGTGTCACGGAATGAAGGGTACCCTAACAGTTTTCCTTGGGTTGGGTTTATTTCAATGCTGCCAACAGCTGGCAGCACCCAAGTAATCATCAATTTGGGGAGCAGTTGCACGGGACCGATCGTAACACCCATGGTCAATTTGGTTTGACATTCGATATACCTATGGGGCTAGTTAGGGACCATCAGTAAATTACAAAATATATATGGGACAATATTTTTTAAATGTCAATAGTTCCAAATTTCAACGACTTAACCTCAAACCAACTATAAAGTTCCTTCAGAAAATGTTCACACCCCTTGAATTCTTCCCAATTTTTTTGTTACAGCCTGAATATAAATGGATTAAATTTAGATTTTGTGTCAATGGCCTACACACAATACCCAATAAGTGGAATTATGTTTTTGGAAATGTTTACAAATTCATTAAAAATGACAAGCTGAAATGTCTTGAGTCAATAAGTATTCAAAAATAAATAAATAATAATAACTTTGTTATGGCAAGCCTAAATAAGTTCAGGAGTCAAAATGTGCTTAACAAGTCACATAATAAGTTGCATGGACTCACTGTGTGCAATAACAGGTTTTATTTTTTTCTCTGTACCCCACACATACAATTATCTGTATGGTCCCTCAGTCGAGCAGTGGATTTCAAACATATATTCAACCACAAAGACCAGTGAGGTTTTCCAATGCCTCGCAAAGAAGCGCACCTATAGGTAGATGGGTAAAAAACTTAAAAGCAGACATTGAATATCCTTTCAGCAGGGTGAAGTTATTAATTACACTTTGGATGCTGTATCAATACACCCAGTCACTGTAAAGATACAGGCGTCCTTCCTAACTCATTCGCCGGAGAGGAAGGAAACCTCTCAGGGATTTCCCCATGAGGCCAATGGGACTTTAAAACATTACAGAGTTTAATGGTTGTGATAGGAGAAAACTGAGGATGGATCAACAACATTGTAGTTACAATAAAGCACTAAAGTGAAACTGCAAAACATGTGGCAAAGAAATGAACTTTTTGTCCTGAATACAAAGCGTTATATTTGGGGAAAATCTAACACAACACATCACTGAGGACCACTTTTCATATTTTCGAGCATGGTGGTGGCTGCATTATGTTATGGGTATGCTTGTTTATTAGGATAAAAATAAACTAATAGAGCTAAGCAAAGGCAAAATCCTTTAGGAAAACCTGGTTTTCCAACAAACACTGGGAGACAAATTCACCTTTCAGCAGGACAATAGCCTAAAACACAAGGCCAAACATACACTGGAGTTGCTTACCAAAACGACGTGAGTGGCCTAGTTACAGTTTTGACTTAAATCGTCTTGAAAATCTATGGCAAGACTTAAAAATGTCTGTCTAGCAATGATCAACAACCAACTTGACTTGAATAATTGTTTTAATAATCATGTGCAATTATTGTACAATTCAGCTCTTAGAGACTTACCCAGAAGACTTACCCAGAAAAACTCACAGCTGTAATTGCTGCCAATTCTAACAATTATTGACTCAGGGGTGAATACTTATGTAAATGAGATATTTCTATATTTCATTTTCAATACATTTGCAAACATTAAAAAATATATGTTTTCACTGTCATTATGGGGTATTGTTGTCACGCCCTGGCCTTAGTATTCTTTGTTTTCTTTATTATTTTAGTTAGGTCAGGGTGTGACATGGGTATTTATGTGGGTTTTGTAGTGTCCAGGGTGGTTGTAAGGTTTAGGGGGTTTATTTAGAGTAGTTGGGTTTATGTTTAGTATAGTTGTCTAGCTGTGTCTATGTTGTGTGTAGTTGTCTAGGAAAGTCTATGGTTGCCTGAATGGGTTCCCAATTAGAGACAGCTGGTTTCTGTTGTCTCTGATTGGGAGCCATATTTAAGGTAGCCATAGGCTTTAGTTTGTTGTGGGGAATTGTCTATGTCTAAACGTTAGTAGCGTGCGTGCGTGCGTGCGTGCGTGCGTGCGTGCGTGCGTGCGTGCGTGCGTGCGTGCGTGCGTGCGTGCGTGCGTGCGTGCGTGCGTGCGTGCGTGCGTGCGTGCGTGCGTGCGTGCGTGCGTGCGTGCGTGCGTGCGTGCGTGCGTGCGTGCGTGCGTGCGTGCGTGCGTGCGTGCGTGCACTTTCGTTTTGTAGCTTCACGGTCGTTTGTTGTTTTGTTAGTTTGTAAGTGTTTTGTTTCGTTTTGCCTTCTTCAATAATAAAAGAAGATGGCTTATTTTCCACATGCTGCGTTTTGGTCCGTCTCACTCCCACACGATCGTGACAATTGTGTGTAGATGGGTGAGAAAAAAATAATATTTAATCCATTTTGAATTCAAGCTGTAACACAACAAATGTGAAATAAGTCAAGGGTAAATTGTATAAATTCATATAAAATATTTAAAGCATTTAATGAGACAACTAAAAGATGTGCAACATGAAAATATAGTTCCATTTATATTGTGTAATTTATTGACGGTCCCTAACTAGCCCCAGAGATAGGCTATCTAATGTCCAACCAACTTTGCCACGGTCACACACCAGCCGGCTGAAGCTACACTACCGTTCAAAGGTTTGGGGTCACTTAGAAATGTCCTTGTTTTTGAAAGAAAAGCACATTTTTTGTTCATTAAAATAACATCAAATTGATCAGAAATACAGTGTAGACATTGGTAATGTTGTAAATAACTAAAACATGGCAAAATGTGTAGAATTGTAGGAAATGTGCTGTTTTCCGGCCCTGTAATTGAGGATTGAAAATGAGTCATCCTTGCCTGGGTTTGTACCAGAGAGAATGATAGAGGACTCTTCTTGTATCTGTCCTATTTTGGTGTCTGTGCACACACGAGTAGTGCCAATGAGGCCAACTCCATTTTGAAGTGGTCCATTTTCTTATTCAACTACTTCTGAGTTGGTAAACAAACTGAAAGGGTCCACACCACCACCTGGAGTGTGTTATTTGAACAGGTATAAAGCCAAGGTTGGCGATTTACTGCCACCTGCAGTTATGGAATGTTTGCTCACAAGTATAATTCATTGGCTGGTCCCTCCTGATGACCTGGATGGAATTATGTAATCCTTCCTTAACCCATAAGAAGTCCCACCCAGTTGACTACTTCAAAATGATGAAAGTCCTCAATGGCGCAGCTCATGCTAAAACAGGCTTTTGGGCACTCGAGTCCTCTATGATTTTTATGGTGTGTCCCCATATGGACTAACCACCCAGCACTACGTTGAGATGGAGTGGGGCCCCTCAGTGGCAGTTCTGGCATTTAGGGTGGCAACGCACCCCATTGACTCAACATCAACAGCTTCCTGAGTTGTCTCTGAGTTGTAGCTCGTAAAAATCGGTTGCAACACTCACTACCGAGTTCCAAACTGCCTCTGGAAGCAACGTCAGCACAATAACTGTTTGTCGTGATCTTCATGAAATGGGTTTCCATGTAGCAGCAGCACACAAGCCTAAGATCATCATTCGCAATGCCAAGCGTCAGCTGGAGTGGTGTAAAGCTCACTGCCATTGGACTCTGGAGCAGTGGAAAAGCATTCTCTCGAGTGATGAATCACGCTTCCCCATCTGGCAGTACGACGGACGAATCTGGGTTTGGTGGATGCCAGGAGACTGCTACCTACCTAAATGCATAGTGCCAACTGTAAAGTTTGGTGGAGGAGGAATAATGGTCTGGGGCTGTTTTTCATGGTTCAGGCTAGCCCCCTTAGTTCCAGTTAATGGAAATCTTATCTTATCTTAGCCTTACAGCATACATGACATTCTAGACGATTCTAAGCTTCCAACTTTGCAGCAACAGTTTGGGGAAGGACATTTCCTGTTTCAGCATGACAATGCCCCCGTGCACAAAGCAAGGTCCATACATAAATGGTTTGTCGAGTTCGATGTGAACGAACTTGACTGGCCTGCACAGAGCCCTGACCTCAACTCCATCGAACATCTTTGGGATGAATTGGAACGCCGACTGCGAGCCGGGGCAAATTGCCCAAAATCGGTGCTCGACCTCACTAATGCTCTTGTAGCTAAATGGAAGCAAGTCTCCGCAGCAATCTAGTGGAAAGCCTTCCCAGAAGAGTGGAGGCTGTTATAGCAGCAAAAGGGGGACCAACTCCATATTAATGCCCATGATTTTGGAATGAGATGTTTGACGAGCAGGTGTCCACATACTTTTGGTAATGTAGTGTATTTTAGGTTATCACTGGGAAGTGTTTACCTACTTAGATGTAAAATGAGAAATCAGATGGATTCTATCTGATCTAAGATATCTGAATGCCTTAATAAAGAGTATAGCAGTCAAACTGGGCATGGTAAGTTTATTTTAGCTCAAATTTGGTGACCATAGTGATATGTTTGAAATGGAGCCGTAGGGTAGGTCTAAGAAGAATAGTCTAGTATGGTGAGGTATTAGAGTGGGGAGGCAGAGTAACTGTAAGAGTACAGTTTGTAGTAAGTGTATTTATAAGAGTAACTGTAACTGAAGAGTAATTGTCTTATGTTCGGAGTAGCTGTAAATGTCAGAATAACTGTAACTGAAGAGTAATTGTCTTATCTTTTTTTTTTTTTTGGTGGGGTGGATCAGCTTAATATTGCGTAAAGAATGTTGCTTCCAATGTAATTGTCTGCATCATTTCCAATCCCCCATATTTTTGGGGGTAAATATATATATCCATTCACGTATGCATACATATACACATATATGCATACACATACCTACATAGACATACATACTTTCTTTAAAGAGTATACCTTTATTATTATTCCCCGCAAACCCTACCACCGATCCCCCAATTGGAGTAAACTGATAAACATTTCTGTTTTTACCTTCAATTTATACATCTTATACACATTTTACAGACACAGTCTACTTTATAATAGTTCTCTCTTGTTTGTTCTTAGTCCTTCCTCTATTTCTGTTGTCCATCCAGTTTGATTTCCACTTGTAACTGTGCTATTTCACAATAGCTCCGCACCTATACACATTTCACAGATCCTGTATGCCCTACATTGTTTATCTTGTTATTAGTCCCACCCTTCAGCTCCACTCAACCTTTCCCATCTATCTTCCAACATCATCCATTTCGGATTTTTATTTGCCATATATTTTTCAACTGTGCTGTGATGCTTCACAAAATATTTGAATCTTCCTATTCTCATAGCTTCCACGGATTGTAAATTAAAAATAAACATTTTTGCTAAAATAATTATTATATTATTGATTGATTGACTATGGCTTTTCAAATCCCCCAGTATTGCTATCTGTAGCGTTAGTTCTACGCAAATGTTGCAATTCTTCAACCATTCCTGGACCTGTGACCAAAAACGAGCTACATGCGGACAATACCAAAATAAATGGTCTAATGACTCTGCCTCCTCACAGCAGAATCTACAGAGCTGGGAAGATTGTATCCCCCATATATATAACATTCTATTAGTTGCAAGAATTTTGTACAATAATTTAAATTGAAAAATTCGAAGTTTTGAATCCGGCGTTGTTTTGCGTATCAATTCATAAACCATGTGCCATGGAATGGGTACATCGAAAATCTCTTCCCAACTATTTTGCAATTTATATGGCACAGCTGTAAGTTTTTTGGTCCTTAAATGAAATTGGTATATGTTTTTATTTATCACACTTTTCTTTAACCATTTATGTTCTTTAATATAAGGCCGGCATACAAGTTCCTTACTTTTATCCCCTTCCACCTGCCTCTTCCATTTTTGTGGTAATGCTGCAAATAATTGGTTGTAATTTTGGGTAGAGCAGACATTTCCATATGTCTGTGTTAGCTGCATGTGTGACATTACTCCACCAGTCCTATTTATGATATCATTCACAAAAATTATACCTTTTTTAAACATTTCTTCGATAAATACAGTTTTTTTATCAATTACTATATTTGAATTTAACCACAAGATTTGTTGTATTATTTGTTCTGTCCTTTCAGGTGGATTAAACTGAAATTGCAACCAACTTTCTAAGGCTTGTTTAAAAAAGAAAGATATTTTGGAGATTATTTCCTTTTCAAGCAACCGAAAGTGAGCAGGTGTAATCTGAATAAAGGGGAAAAGGCCCTTCTTGAACATAGGATGAGACATTCGTACCAATCTACTAGAGAACCAGTTTGGATTTAAGTATAACTTTTGTATGACTGATGCCTTTAGTGAGAGGTCTAATGCTTTAATATTTAATAATTTCTGCCCTCCGAATTCATATTCGTTATATAAATAGGCCCTTTTAATTTTATCTGGCTTGCCGTTCCAAATAAAATTGAATATTTTTTGTTCATATAATTTAAAAAGCAGGTCACTGGGTGTAGGCAAAACCATAAGCAAATAGGTAAACTGTGATATGATTAAAGAGTTAATCAGGGTGATTGTCCCACAAATAGACAGGTATTTTCCTTTCCATGGTAGCAAGATCTTATCTATTTTTGCTAACTTTCTATAAAAATTTATTGGAGTGAGATCATTTCTTTCTTTTGGGATTTGTATACCGAGTATGTCCACATCACCGTCAGACCATTTAATTGGTAAACTACATGGCAATGTAAAATGTGTATTTTTTAGTGATCCAATACGTAATATGGTACATTTATCATAATTTGGTTTTAATCCAGAGAGAATAGCAAATGTATCTAGATCCTCTAAGAGGCCGTGGAGAGATCCTAGTTGTGGTTTTAAAAGAAAACATGAATCATCAGCGTACAATGACACCTTAGTTTTTAGGCCCTGGATTTCTAATCCCTTAATATTAATGTTTGATCTAATTTTAACAGCTAACATTTCGATGGCAATAATAAATAGATATGCCGATAGTGGACAACCTTGTTTTACTCCTCTAGATAGTTTAAAACTTTCTGAGATGTAGCCATTATTTACTATTTTACACCTAGGGCTACTATACATAATTTTTACCCATTTTATAAGAGATTCCCCAAAATTGAAATATTCTAGGCATTTATATATAAACTCCAGTCGTACTTTATCAAAAGCCTTTTCAAAATCAGCTATGAAAACCAGGCCTGGTGTCCCCGATATTTCATAGTGTTCTATCGTTTCCAGTACTTGCCTTATATTATCTCCAATGTATCGTCCATGTAAAAAAACCTGTCCGAGGGCCTCCCGGGTGGCGCAGTGGTCTAGGGCACTGCATCGCAGTGCTAACTGCGCCACCAGAGTCTCTGGGTTTGCCCCCAGGCTCTGTCGCAGCCGGCCGCGACCGGGAGGTCCGTGGGGCGACGCACAATTGGGCCAGCGTCGTCCGGGTTAGGGAGGGTTTGGCCGGTAGGGATTTCCTTGTCTCATCGCGCTCCAGCGACTCCTGTGGCGGGCTGGGCGCAGTGCGCGCTAACCAAGGGGGGCCAGGTGCACGGTGTTTCCTCCGACACATTGGTGCGGCTGGCTTCCGGGTTGGAGGCGCGCTGTGTTAAAGAAGCAGTGCGGCTTGGTTGGGTTGTGCTTCGGAGGACGCATAGCTTTCGACCTTCGTCTCTCCCGAGCCCGTACGGGAGTTGTAGCGATGAGACAAGATAGTAATTACTAGCGATTGGATACCACGAAAAATTGGGGGGAAAAGGGGGTAAAAAAAATAAAATTAAAAAAACCTGTCTGATTAGGATGAATAATATCTGACAAAACTTTTTTTATTCTATGCGCCAAGCATTTTGCTAGGATTTTTGCATCACAACACTGAAGTGTAAGAGGTCTCCAATTTTTTAAATGGACTGGATCTTTATATATACCACTTGGGTCCTGTTTCAGTAATAATGATATCACACCTTCTTGTTGCGTGTCTGATAATCTATCATTTATATAGGAGTGGTTAAAACAAGCTAATAATGGTCCTTTGAGTATATCAAAAAAAAAATTGTATACTTCCACTGGTATGCCATCCAGTCCTGGAGTTTTCCCATCCTTAAAGGCCCCAATTGCATCAAGTAGTTCCTCCTCTGTAATTAGGCCTTCACATGAGTCTTTCTGTACAGATGTTAATTTTAATTATTATTAGGGAAAAAATCCATACAATTAGTTTCAGTTAGTGGAGATGGAGGAGCCTGAAACGAAAATATATTCTTAAAGTACTTTACTTCCTCTTTCAAAATATCATTTGGTGAATCATGCGTGACTCCATCATTTGTAACAAGTTTTAATACGTTTTTTTTGGTAGCATTTCTATATTGAAGATTGAAAAAGAATTTGGTGCATTTTTCCCCATATTCCATCCAGTTCGCTTTATTTTTGTAATATATTACACTGGATCTTTCTTGAATAAGTTCCTCCATTTCTTTTTGTTTTTCCTCTAACTTATTCTGTGCCTCTATGGTACCGTTTTTATTGTTATCTAACTGTACTGTTAGTCCTTCAATTTCCTTTGTTAATATGGACTCTTTTGATCGAAATTACTTTTGTTTTATAGATGAGTACTGAATTGCATGGCCTCTAAAGGCACACTTAAAAGTGTCCCATACAATATGGGGATCTGCTGTACCTATGTTATGTCTAAAAAAGTCAGTTATAAATTCTTCTGTCCTAGTTCTAAACAATTTGTCATCTAGTAGGCTTTGATTAAATTTCCAATATCCTCGCCCACGTGGAAATTCTGTAAGAGTAATATATATGCCAATTATGTGATGGTCCGACCGCATTCTGTCCCCTATCAAACACTTTTTAACTTTTGGTGCTAGAGAGAATGATATAAGAAAGTAGTCAAGGCGACTAGCTTGATTAAGCCTCCGCCATGTATATCTCACTAGGTCAGGGTATTTAAGTCTCCATATATCCACTAATTCCAATATATCCATGACATTCCTGATTTCCTTAAGTGCCTGAGGGTGATAGTTTGTAGTGTGATTTCCTTTTCGGTCCGTAGAGGTATTTAAGACCGTATTAAAATCTCCCACTATAATAATAGAGTCTACTGTTGCTTGTAGAGTTGATACATTCTTATATATATTGTCAAAGAAGCTTGGATCATCATTATTCGGACCGTATAGGTTAATAAGCCATATATGTTTATTGTCCAATAACATATTTAAAATAATCCATCTACCTTGAGGATCTGTAATTGTCTTATCTTAAGAGTAGCTGTAAACGTCAGAGTAACTGTAACTGTCGGATTAACAGTAACTGTAAGAGAAACTGTCTTACGTTTGGTCCCCAGCGAGCCGGCCGGGTGACCCAGTAGATCTCCGTCTTACACATCAGTCAGAAGATCCAGTCACAGCCATCCTGCTTCTGAATTATTACTTTGTACAGTGCATGGCCTCCCCGTTCTGCAGTAAGGACTATCGAAGAAGACAACAGAAGCTCACGGTTAGGTTTACCCATAGATATCATATCACAGTTCAATAGTGTAATAAGCCAATTGTAGGTTTAATCATGTTTAAGTTCACCTTTAGACTTCTCATAATAGTTCAGTAGTGTAATAGGCCGATAGTATGTTTCATCAAAACTCCCTATAGGCTTCATATTGCAGTTCAGTAGTGTAATAGGCCGATAGTATCTCATGTTCAATCAAAAACAGGTTTGGTGGGAATCCACTGGGATTCTCTGCCTCAAACTCTATAACAGGGGCTGAGTCACTGGTGCTCTTTTATCACTGACGTTATCTTCCTGTCCGGGTTAGCGCTCCCCCTTGGGTTTGTGCCGTGGGGGACATCTTCGTGGGCTATACTCGGCCTTGTCTCAGGATAGTAAGTTGGTGGTTGAAGATATCCCTCTAGTGGTGCTCTCTCTCTCTCTCTCTCTCTCTCTCTCTCTGTCTCTGTCTCTGTCTCTGTCTCTGTCTCTGTCTCTGTCTCTCTCTCTCTCTCTCTCAAAAAATTAAATTCAAGGGGCTTTATTGGCATGGGAAACATGTGTTAACATTGCCAAAGCAAGTGAGGTAGCAATACACAAAAGTGAAACAAACAATACAAATTAACAGTAAACATTACACATACAGAAGTTTCAAAACAATAAAGACATTACAAATGTCATATTATATATATATACAGTGTTGTAGCAATGTACGAATGGTTAAAGCACACAGGTTAAAATAAATAGGCATAAATATGGGTTGTATTTACAATGCTGTTTGTTCTTCACTGGTTGCCCTTTTCTTGTGACAACAGGTCACAAATCTTGCTGCTGTGATGGCACACTGTGGAATTTCACCCAGTAGATATGGGAGTTTATCAAAATTGGATTTGTTTTCGAATTCTTTGTGGAACTGTGTAATCTGAGGGAAATATGTGTCTCTAATATGGTCATACATTGGGCAGGAGGTTAGAAAGTGCAGCTCAGTTTCCACCTCATTTTGTGGACAGTGAGCACATAGCCTGTCTTCTCTTGAGAGCCATGTCTGCCTACGGCGGCCTTTCTCAATAGCAAGGCTATGCTCACTGAGTCTGTACATAGTCAAAGCTTTCCTTAAGTTTGGGTCAGTCACAGTGGTCAGGTATTCTGCCACTGTGTACTCTCTGTTTAGGGCCATTCTAGTTTGCTCTGTTTTTTTGTTAATTCTTTCCAATGTGTCAAGTAATTATCTTTTTGTTTTCTCATGATTTGGTTGGGTCTAATTGTGCTGTTGTCCTGGGGCTCTGTGGGGTGTGTTTGTGTTTGTGAACAGAGACCTAGGACCAGCTTGCTTAGGGGACTCTTCTCCAGGTTCATCTCTCTGTAGGTGATGGCTTTGTTATGGAAGGTTTGGGAATCGCTTCCTTTTAGGTGGTTGTAGAATTTAACAGCTCTTTTCTGGATTTTGATAATTAGTGGGTATCGGCCTAATTCTGCTCTGCATGCATTATTTGGTGTTCTACGTTGTACACGGAGGATATTTTTGCAGAATTCTGCGTGCAGAGTCTCAATTTGGTGTTTGCCCCATTTTGTGAAATCTTGGTTGGTGAGCGGACCCCAGACCTCACAACCATAAAGGGCAATGGGCTCTATGACAGATTCAAGTATTTTTTAGCCAGATCCTAATTGGTATGTTGAAATTTATGTTCCTTTTGATGGCATAGAATGCCCTTCTTGCCTTGTCTCTCAGATCGTTCACAGCTTTGTGGAAGTTACCTGTGGCGCTGATGTTTAGGCCGAGGTATGTATAGTTTTTTGTGTGCTCTAGGGCAACGGTGTCTAGATGGAATTTGTGGTCCTGGCGACTGGACCTTTTTTGGAACACCATTATTTTGGTCTTACTGAGATTTACTGTCAGGGCCCAGGTCTGACAGAATCTGTGCAGAAGATCTAGGTGCTGCTGTAGGCCCTCCTTGGTTGGTGACAGAAGCACCAGATCATCAGCAAACAGTAGACATTTGACTTCGGATTCTAGTAGGGTGAGACCGGGTGCTGCAGACTGTTCTAGTGCCATCGCCAATTCGTTGATATATATGTTGAACAGGGTGGGGCTTAAGCTGCATCCCTGTCTCACCCCACGACCCTGTGTGAAGAAATGTGTGTTTTTTGCCAATTTTAACCGCACACTTGTTGTTTGTGTACATGGATTTTATAATGTCGTATGTTTTACCCCCAACACCACTTTCCATCAATTTGTATAGCAGACCCTCATGCCAAATTGAGTCGAAGGCTTTTTTGAAATCAACAAAGCATGAGAAGACTTTGCCTTTGTTTTGGTTTGTTTGGTTGTCAATTAGGGTTTGTAGGGTGAATACATGGTCTGTTGTACGGTAATTTGGTAAAAAGCCAATTTGACATTTGCTCAGTACATTGTGTTCATTGAGGAAATGTACGAGTCTGCTGTTAATGATAATGCAGAGTATTTTACCAAGGTTACTGTTGAGTATGGTACATGTATGCACTACAGGCTATATTTTGTTTTTTAAATTTTATTTTAGGGGGGGGGTGGCGAGTTTGAAATGAAATGAGAATGTTTCAATAAAGAAAGACCAAAAGTCTCTCTCTCTCTCTCTCTCTCTCTCTCTCTCTCTCTCTCTCTCTCTCTCTCTCTCTCTCTCTCTCTCTCTCTCTCTCTCTCTCTCTCTCTCTCTCTCTCTCTCTCTCTCTCTCTCTACCTCTCTCTACCTCTCTCTACCTCTCTCTACCTGAGCCCTAGGACCATGCCTCAGGACTACCTGGCCTGATGACTCCTTGCTGTCCCCAGTCCACCTGGTCGTGCTGCTGCTCCAGTTTCAACTGTTCTGTCTGCGGCTATGGAACCTTGACCTGTTCACCAGACGTGCTTGTCCCAGACCTGCTGTTTTCAACTCTCTGGAGACAGCAGGAGCGGTAGAGATAAAAAAAAAATATATATTTCACCTTTATTTAACCAGGTAGGCCAGTTGAGAACAAGTTCTCATTTACAACTGCGACCTGACCTGGATACTTTGAATGATCGACTATGAAAAGCCAACTGACATTTACTCCTGAGGTGCTGACCTGTTGCACCCTCTACAACCACTGTGATTCTTATTATTTAACCCTGCTGGTTATCTATGAACATTTGAACATCTTGGCCATGTTCTGTTATAATCTCCACCCGGCACAGCCAGAAGAGGACTGGCCACCCCTCATAGCCTGGTTCCTCTCTAGGTTTTTTCCTACGTTCCGGCCTTTCTAGGGAATTTTTCCTATGTCCTTCTACACCTGCATTGCTTGCTGTTTGGGGTTTTAGGCTGGGTTTCTGTACAGCACTACGTGACATCAGCTGATTGATTGAAATGGTGAGCAGAAACAGGGCTCTACCACTTAGAGGGAAATAACTATCTGTCTGTTACCACATTACCTCCAGCATCTGTGTGGTCTGTTTGCAGCCATGTCTTTCTCAGCTCTGATCCGGAGATTGTCTTGAAACTCCTTGCAGTTTCTGTCTTTGTGGATGGCCTTAAAAAGAGGTAGACAAAAAGGTTGTTGTCCAGGTACCCATCTTTATCATTTATTTTAGCATTCAAGGGTGGACCAGGGAGGAGGAGTGAGAGAGAAAGTTGACATACCTTGCAGAGGAGACAGTTGTTCTCTGCAGAGCTCACACATAAACTCGTAGACTTCGTCCTCAAAGATGCCCCAGCCAGCGCAGTCAGGAGTTTTGCACTGGTAGCTGTCTCACTCCACGTCTCAGTGATACTGAGCCTCAGCTCTAGAAACTTCCGGGTCTCCTCCTGAGAGAGAAGCTAAAGAGACAAAGAACAGGTCACTGTGTAAAGTACAACAGAATCGACTAAATATGTGTTATGGTGACGTGTATCTTTCACATAAATTATACAAGGTAATGTCATCACTTGATACAGATAACCATTGTGAGATAGCCTGGGCACAGGCCTGTTTTTTCTTTAACCAACAAAGCATAAACAGACTGGCTGCCAGGCTAGGAGTGAGAGCACCAGCAGGACTGACAGATTTGATCTCCCTATCACAGCTGTAGTTTTCGTCCTCATAAGGGCAGGTCACTTCTGCATCCATATTGTTCACTATGGTTACTTTAAGACACTCTCAGTTTAGAGAACACACCCAAATAACAAGGTATTTAACCTGTACACATCTCTAATTACTTTATTATTTAGATGGCAGTGTTGTTAGTTTTTGATTTATTACAGATGAAACATTCACAGAAACATATTTAATATAGATACAAGGTGAGTAAGACAACAATCCTATTAGATTTCCATTTATTTCAGATTAAACATAAATTAGTATTTCATGTCTATATTATTAATAGCAGTGGAGCGACAGTGATCTACTCAAGAGAATACCAGCCAGGGCTTTGTCTCAATAGTTGTAGCTTTATTTCTTTGTGCACGAGACAATGGAAGCCAGTAGTCAAGATGTGTCATTCATGCAGAAAACATGCAGGCAATACCGCAGTGTGGCTCCCTCCACTGGCGGAATGGAGCAGTAGCAGATAGGACAGTCCAGCTCCTCTGTGTTGGAGACGAGGCTGTGGGCGTCCGTTTCCACCACTCAGGACATTCCTCTCCCGCTCTTCCTCCAATGCTTTTATCATCCCACGTACTTAAGTATATTTTAGCGATTACATTTACTTTTGAGACTTAAGTACATTTTAAACCAAATCATTTTAGACTTTTACTCAAATAGTATTTTACTGGGTGACTCACTTTTACTTGAGTCATTTTCTATTAAGGTATCTTTACTTTTACTCAAGTATGGGTACTTTTTCCACCACAGAAAATGTGTTTATATCCCTGTTAATGAACCTTTCTCCTTTGCCAAGATAATCCATCCACCTGACAGGTGTGGCATATCAAGAAGCTGATTAAACAGCATGATCATTACGTAGGTGCACCTTGTGCTGGGGGACAATAAAAGGCCACTTTAAAATGTGCAGTTTTGTCACACAACACAAAGCCACAGATGTCTCAAGCTTTGAGGGAACGTGCAATTGGCATGCTGACTGCAGGAATGTCCACCAGAACTGTTGCCAATACAATGCTCAGTATTGTTCATTTCTCTACCATAAGCTGCCTCCAACGTAATTTTAGAGAATTTAGCAGTACATTTAACCTGCCTCACAACCGCAGACCTCATGCCACCACACCAGCCCTGGACCTCCACATCCGGCTTCTTCACCTGTGTGATTGTCTGAGGGTGGGTGGGGGTGCTGAGGAGTGTTTATGACTGTACAAAGGCCCTTTTGTGGGTGAAAACTCATTCTGATTGGCTGGGCCTGGCTCACCAGTGGGTGGGACAGGCTGCCAAGTGTTTTTTTGTTGTTGTATTTAACCTTTAGTTAACAAGGCAAGTCAGTTAAGAACAAATTCTTATTTACAATGACGGCCTACCAAAAGGCAAAAAGCCTCCTGCGGGGACGGGGGCTGGGATTAAATATAAAAAATGAAATATAAATATAGGACAAAACACACATCACGACAAGAGAGACACCACACCACTACATAACGAGATACCTATAGTAAGACAACATCATAGCATGACAGCAACACATACAACATGACAACAACATGGTAGCAGCACAACATGGTGGAAGCACAAAACATGGTACAAACATTATTGGGCACAGACAGCAGCACAAAGGGCAAGAAGGTAGAGACAACAATACATCACGCGAAGCAGCTACAACTGTCAGTAAGCTCAAGACTGAGTCTTTGAATGAAGAGATGGAGATTAAATGGTCCAGTTTTAGTGGTTTTTGCAGCTCGTTCCAGTCGTTATGCCCTCCCAAGCCCACCCATGGCTGCACCCCTGCCCAGTCATGTGAAATTCATAGATCCGGCCTAATTTTTTTATTTCAATTGACTGATGTCCTTACATGAACTTTAACTTAGTAAAATCTTTGAAACTGTTGCATGTTGCATGTTGCATATTTTTGCTCAGTATAGTAGTGGAATAAGAAAAACCCACACAAGTCTCTTTTTAGCTATATTTAATGATGACATGATCTTATATCTTGCATCCATGTACAGTAAAAAGCACTGGTACTGTTGGTACTGTAAAGTGGCCATCTCCTTTAGCTGGAGTCTCTGGACCTCCTGCTTATCAGGCTGGTAAACCTTGGGTACGTCATAACCTGCTGGTCTCTCAGACCCACACGCCCGGCCGCGTTGGCTTGTTAGCATAGGTGTACACAGGGCATGACTAGCCCACCTGGTTGTCCACACACGCATGCAAGCACCCACCCACCCATCCACACACGCACGCACAAACATTAAAATCAAATCAAATCAAATTTTATTAATGTAGAAACAAATGGTTATTGTATATACAGTGGGGTCCATAATTATTGGCACCCTTGATGAAGATGAGAAAAAAAGACAGTATAAATGCTCAACATTTTGGGGAAATTATATTATTTTAAACTAACACAATTGCTCAGAGAAATATATTTTGTTTAGGGCAATTCCACAGTAACAGAGTGATGCGATTTTTCACTTTAAAATCTATGCCAAACAAAAACGAATGATTGCATAGTTAAATAAACCATACAACTCTATGCACAAGGACTACTTATCACAATTTCCACCGAAAATTTTACATGAACAGTGCAGATATAAAGTTTGATAACAACATGACAGAATGACAGTTTGTGCTGTTTGTGCCGTCATTCTGTTACCAAACTTTGCAATATACAGTTGAAGTCGAAAGTTTACATACACTTAGGTTGGAGTCATAAAAACTTATTTTTCAACCACTCCACAAATTTCTTGTTAACAAACTATAGTTTTGGCAAGTCAGTTAGGACATCTACTTTGTGCATGACACAAGTAATTTTTCCAACAATTGTTTACAGACAGATTATTTCACTTATAATTCACTGTATCACAATTCCAGTGGGTCAGAAGTTTACATACACTAAGTTGACTGTGCCTTTAAACAGCATGGAAAATACCAGAAAATAATGTCATGGCTTTAGAAGCTTCTGATAGGCTAATTGACATAATTTGAGTCAATTGGAGGTGTACCTGTGGATTTATTTGCTTAACATCATGGGAAAATCAAAAGAAATCAGCCAAGACCTCAGAAAAACAAATTGTAGACCTCCACAAGTCTGGTTCATCTTTGGGAACAATTTCCAAATGCCTGAAGGTACAACGTTCTGTACAAACAATAGTACGCAAGTATAAACACCATGGGACCACGCAGCTGTCATACCGCTCAGGAAGGAGACACGTTCTGTCTCCTAGAGATGAACGTACTTTGGTGCGAAAAGTGCAAATCAACGCATGAACAACAGCAAAGGACCTTGTGAAGATGCTGGAGGAAACGGGTACAAAAGTATCTATATCCACAGTAAAACGAGTCCAATATCGACATAACCTGAAAGGCCGCTTAGCAAGGAAGAAAACCGCCACTGGTTCAAAACCGCCATAAAAAAGCCAGACTCCGGTTTGCAACTGCACATGGGGTCAAAGATCGTACTTCTCTGAGAAATGTCCTCTGATCTGATGAAACAAAAATAGAACTGTTTGGCCATAATGACCATCGTCATGTTTGGAGGAAAAAGGGGGAAGCTTGCAAGCCGAAGAACACCATCCCAACCCCGAAGCACGGGGGTGGCAGCATCATGTTGTGGGGGTGCTTTTCTGCAGGAGGGACTGGTGCACTTCACAAAATAGATGACATCATGAGGATATAAAATTATGTGGATATATTGAAGGAACATCTCAAGACATCAGTCAGGAAGTTAAAGCTTGGTCGCAAATGGTTCTTCCAAATGGACAATGACCCCAAGCATACTTCCAAAGTTGTGTCAAAATGGCTTAAGGACAACAAAGTCAAGGTATTGGAGTGGCCATTACAAAGCCCTGACTTCAAGAACTGAAAAAACGTGTGTGAGCAAGGAGGCCTACAAACCTGATTCAGTTACACCAGCTCTGTCAGGAGGAATGGGCCAACATTCACCCAAGCTTGTGGAAGGCTAACTGAAACGTTTGACCCAAGTAAAACAATTTAAAGGCAATGCTACCAAATACTAATTGAGTGTATGTAAACTTCTGACCCACAGGGAATGTGATGAAAGAAATAAAAGCTGAAATAAATAATTCTCTCTACTATTATTCTGATATTTCACATTCTTAAAATAAAGTGGTGATCCTAACTGACCTAAGACATGGATTTTTTACTAGGATTATATGTCAGGAATTGTGAAAAACTGAGTTTAAATGTATTTGGCTAAGGTGTATGTAAACTTCCGACATCAACTGTGTATATATATATATATATATATATATATATATATATATATATATATATATATATATATATATATATATGTTGTCACAAGTCATTGCACAGTTTGCATTATAATCTTACCTGAGGCTTTGGCGGAGGAGCAGGAGCGACTGGGTTTTTATTTCTGGGAGGTGGAGTTGGTCCAGTTGCTCCTCTGGCCAGAAGAGGACTCAATGACTCGATGATACCTACGGCATAATGGCAACAAGTCAAAATGAAAAATATGGCTGCCAAAAATACATTTTAGGTTATATTGTAGCTTGGTTTAAAGGGTAGGAAGCATGAGTTTTTACTCACCAAAGTAGCAACACAGTGTGGTCAAAGACTTAGTAACTGTTAGTAACTAGTTGTAGATACGATTTGGTTACCTATAACTACAAACATAGTTTATTTTTATTTTTTACATATTTATTAACTTATTTCTAGATACCTTTTAAACTACCCACAATGCACTATTTCTCAACGTCATATGGAGAATCTACTCTGCGTAAGCTAGATCAAGCTGGCTAACGTTAGCCACTAGCCATGCACACAGAGTGTTGGCAGTTTTCAGCTACAATCCACTATTCACGAGAAGGTGTGATGTAAACAACCAATCAGTAGGCTACCAGAGTGTTTCAACATTGGCTTAGTACTAGCACACTATAGTAGCTGACTGATTGTGCTGTTGTGATCATTTCCATCTGCCTGGAGCCTTCCTCCGATCTCCATCTTATTGTTGACTCCTCTCCTCTTGTGCCCAATGCCGCCTCTGGACTATTGCCTCTGGAATCTATCTACTTTGGATTTACCTCACAATATCGCTATTGGATTAGCTGACTCTGCCTTGGCCGGTGAAACGGCCTCTCCTTCGGCCTCTCTCCTTGGCTCTTCTTTGGTAGGTAACGCAGGCGTCAATCGGTAAGTTTCCGCTCTCTCTACTTTATTACTGCTGGCTTTTTTTGTGTTCTCTGGGTTCCTGCCTGTGCTAGACAAGGTGGTGTTGTTCTCTGGCTTACTAATTAGCTATGTCGACCATGGTAGTTGGCTATCTAGGCTAGTTAGCTGGCTAGGCTAGCTAGCATGCTAAACTAACTTTAGCTGGCTGGCTTGCTGGCTAAGACAACTGCATATACCGGTAACATTATTTGATAACTGGTTAGATGGTGTTATATATTTCCAAAACTTTGGTTTACTTTCATGTAGCTGTAAGCTAGGAGTTGATAGCAACTGGCTGACTCATGGAGTGCTAACGTAACATTAACAGGCTGGTAGGGCTAATGTTAGAAGGCTAGTAGGGCTAATGTTAGCAGGCTAGTTGGCTAGCAACCATGCAAGCTGATTTGTAACAATAAATTAACAAAGTATTTGCTTGTAAAAAAACATTTGAAAAACTAAAACTATACTGAAACTGTTATCTTTGACTACAAAACGAACTAAAATAAAAACCATCCTAAATTATGTTTATATATATATATATATTTTTTTTTTTTATTTGTGCGAAAATGTAATGGGGTTTGCAAGCTTTTTTCGAATGGGTTTTTCGAGCTTCTGAATCTGGTGTGTAAATCTTGCCAGTCGATGGTGATGTTTCAAATAGGCCTATTCATCACTATCACTAGCTATCAGTAGCTAAGGGAAGAAATATGTGGGCAAGCGCAGAACCATAGGCGTGAAAAACAGCGGCAGCAAAAGGTAAAGCCCTGTATGGGATTGTTTTGAGTACATTGCTGGAAAGGACAAAATAAAATGTATTGCAGTGTCAGAAGATGGTAGCGTGTGTAGAATAGAGATAAAAGGGAAAACCCAACCTACCTCAAAGTTAATCTATACAGCGCCCACAAAGAATCATACAAACAGTTTCAGAATAAAGACAAGAAAGACAGCCAACAGCTATTCGTAGCTGCAAGTCAACGGCAACCAGTAGCTGCACATCAGGACAACCAACTTGAACAGTTTGCATGAAAAGAGCAGAAACATGGCAACCTCATTCAAATGTGTTTACAAAAATAAAAGCAATGGTTAATTTATTCATCCAGTCTGGCAAGACTTAGGCCTGGCACGGGTTGATTGCTTTGCAAATGGATACAGCAATCCTTAAAGTTAAGGAGGTTCTGAAAGAGGCATGAAAAACAACCCTGTGTGTTTACGGATGGAGCAAGAAATGACTGACTGCTTCTTTTATATGCATATCAGTCTACTTCTATCACTCCTCCTCCAACAAGGCACAGCATAGGCAAGGCACAACAGATCACCGACCATTTCAAATCCCACCGTACCTTCTCCTCTATGCAATCTGGTTTCCGAGCTGGTCATGTGTGCACCTCAGCCACGCTCAAGATCCTAAACGATATCATAATCGGCATCGACAAAAGACAATACTGTGCAGCCGCATTGATCGACCTGGCCAAGGCTTTCGACTCTGTCAATCACTGCATTCTTATCAGCAGACTCAACAGCCTTGGTTTCTCAAATGTCAGCCTCGCCTGGTTCACCACTACTTCTCAGACAGAGTTCAGTGTGTCAAATCGGAGGGCCTGTTGTCCGGGCCTCTGGCAGTCTCTATGGGGGTTCCACAGGGTTCAATTCTTGGGCCGACTCTTTTCTCTGTATACATCAATGATGTCGCTCTGCGGCTGGTGATTCTCTGATCCACCTCTACGCAGACGACATCATTCTGTATACTTCTGGCCCTTCTTTTTGGACACTGTGTTAACTAACCTCCAGACGAGCTTCAATGCCATACAACTCTCCTTCCGTGGCCTCCAACTGCTCTTGAATGCAAGTAAAACTAAATGCATGCTCTTCAACCGATCGCTGCCCGCACCTGCCCGCCCGCCTAGCATCATTACTGGATGGTTCAGACTTAGAATATGTGGACAACTACAAATACCTAGGTGTCTGGTTAGACTGTAAACTCTCCTTCCAGACTCATATTAAGCATCTCCAATCCAAAATTAAATCTGAATTTGCAACAAAGTCTCCTTCACTCATGCTGCCAAACATACCCTCGTAAAGCTGACTATCCTACCGATCCTTGACTTCGGCGATGTCATTTACAAAATAGCCTCCAACACTCTACTCAGAAAATTGGATGCAGTCTATCACAGTGCCATCTGTTTTGCCACCAAAGCCCCATATACTACCCACCACTGCGACCTGTATGCTCTCGTTGGCTGGCCCTCACTTCATATTCGTCGCCAAACCCACTGGCTCCAGGTCATCTATAAGTCCTTGATAGGTAAGGCCCCACCTTACCTCAGCTCACTGATCACCATAGCAGCACCCACCCATAGCACACACTCCAGCAGGTATATTTCACTGGTCACCCCCAAAGCCAATTCCTCCTTTTGGCTGCCTTTCCTTCCAGTTCTCTGCTGCCAATGACTGGAACGAATTGAAAAAATCATTGAAGCTGGAGACATATCTCCCTCACTAACTTTAAGCATCAGCTATCAGAGCAGCTTACAGATCATTGCACCTGTACATAGCCCACCTGTAAATAGTCCATCCAACTACCTTATCCCCATATTGTTATTTATTTAATTTATATATGTTATTATTTTTGCTCCTTTGCACCCCAGTATCTCTACTTGCACATTCATTTTCTGCACATCTATCACTCCAGTGTTTATTTGTGAAATTGTAATTATTTCACCACTATGGCCTATTTATTGCCTTACCTCCCTAATCTTACTTAATTTGCACACACTGTAGAAAAGTCTATATATGGTGTTATTGACTGTACGTTTATTTATTCCATGTGCAACTCTGTGTTGTTGTTTGTGTCACACTGCTTTGTGTCACACTGTCAGGTCGCAGTTGTAAATAAGAACTTGTTCTCGACGGGCTTACCTGGTTAAATAAAGGTGAAATTAAAATGAAATGTAAAAATGCGTTGCTCAACATCCATCGGATTTAGCATCCACACACCGTAGAGGTAATTGACAGCACATTGGATACATGGGACATACCAGAGGAGAAGATCCTACTTGTCGTAACTGAGAACGGGGCGAACATAGTCAAGGCTATCAAGCCATTACAAAAGAGGCAAGAGAAAACCTGTGATCAACAACAACCAGAGCTGGCCATAGCTTCGAAAGGCGTGGCAGAAATGTATGAATCCAAGTCAGACGCTGACGTTTATCCTTTAATATCCAAGTCACATTAAGACTGATTTATAATTTAAACCTAACCAAACCTATAACCTGACACATCACCTTATGTATTACTGCCCCCCCAGTGACAAGAAGCGATATCCTCAAAAAACACAACTTGTAACATATATGCAGGGAGTCAGGAAGCAGGTGCAGAAGGTGAGTTTAATACTAAGAAACATGAAGATAATCAAAACAGGAGTAACGTACAGAACGTAAACAAAACCAATACTGCCTGAAGATTGAGGCTACTGAAGGCTAAATAAAGGGAGCGTAATCAGGTTGATAATGAAGTCCAGGTGTGCAAAACAAAGGGTAGAAGGTGTGCGCAATGATGGCTGCTAGCTGTGCATAATGTGGGTTGCCTGGACCGGGGGTTAGTAGACCTGGTGTGAGAGAGTGGGAGTAGGCGTAACTATAGGCCTACAGCACATAAATGGCTCCTAGCCTCCCACGCATAAGGCTACACTAAAACTGAAACTTGATAATATAATCACAAAATATAAATAATTGTATGAACTAAAAATCAAATAAAAACTAGTAAATCAAGTCTGAAATCTAACTGAAACTAAACTGAATTTCAAATATTAATATAAAAACTACAATAAAACTACAATAACCTTGGTGTAAACTATTTGTTTTTGTTTTATTTGAAGTTATACATTTGAAGTTATTTGATGTCATAAGGTGAATGCACCAATTTGTAAGTCGCTCTGGATAAGAGCGTCTGCTAAATGACTTAAATGTAAATGTAATTTCTGTTGGAGTTTACACATAGGGAATATGCTGGCTTGCCGGGTCTTCCATATTATGTCACATCCCGCAAAAAAAAAATCTGACTTCGGCATTCTTCCAAATTCTGATCGGTTTTATTTAATAACTCAAAAGATGTTAAAGGAAGGTGTAACCTTTCATTGGGACTTTTGATGCGTATACTAATGAAAATCCAATGTGCATCCCCGACTCCCAACTTCAAACTGCAGCAAAGCAACCCGAAAAGGTAACTGGGTCTGAATTACTCTGCACTTTAACACATTTACAAAGGTTTTACTATTCATTCAGTTTTTCAAGAGAAAGGTGGGAGCTAAAGTGTAAAGTAAGTAATCCACAATCCCTTGTACCTCGTGGTTACATGTCGATTATTCCACTTGTGTTTGCTCTCATATGCAGTATAGACCAATCCTATGTAATGTTAAGTATGACCAACAGAACACTACTAAATGATTCCACATACCGAATAGAGTCCTGGGAGTAAGCCTTGTGGGAGATCCTGACAGACATTGGTACATACAACTCTGCCAGCTGCTCCAAGCGCCTCTTGGCTTCCTCTTTGTCACCACAGGTGATGGCCTCACTCAACAACTGGGCTAGCTCCTCCACTGCAATAGAAAAATAACCTTTTCATCAATGCATAGAACAATGCTAATTTAAACTTAGTCAGAGACCAGATATTGCATGTGCTGATTTTCACATATTATGTGCCACTATCATTGCTCTTTGGCCCTTTATTGACCTGCCTATTTAGACATTATCAGGAAATCAGAAATGAGAACCACACAGACATAGGCTAAGCCTAACTTTATTATGAATAACCTTTATTCTTACCCTCCTTTTAATCTTAAATTGCTTGTGAACGTCACCTCATGAGAAGACATAGTTTGACCTATTTCATGAAATTACAAGCAAAAGAAAATCATGATACAAAGGATAACACAAAGTGAAAAACAACATTATGCAAAATGGAAACGTTCACTTTGACAGCACCCTTTCACTTTGACAGCACACTAAGGACAATATTTATATTGTATTGTGAACTAAATAACGTGATATTTTAGCCATAATTATACTTTAGCTATAAGTATCCAGAGGCTACCAAAATTGAGTGAAATTTGCATAGAATGGGTCAGGGTCACACACTCACTACAGCACCGAGCTTCAAATTGGTAAAAGTGCAAAGGGGATTCTCAGACGATCAGCATTCAGTTACGTAATATGGCTATCAGACTTCTTCATACACTTCTTCATTCTCTCACGTCACCCCGCTCCTCCGCTCTCTCCACTGGCTTCCAGTTGAAGCTCGCATCCGCTACAAGACCATGGTGCTTGCCTACGGAGCTGTGAGGGGAACGGCACCTCAGTACCTTCAGGCTCTGATCAGGCCCTACACCCAAACAAGGGCACTGCGTTCATCCACCTCTGGCCTGCTCGCCTCCCTACCACTGAGGAAGTACAGTTCCCGCTCAGCCCAGTCAAAACTGTTCGCTGCTCTGGCACCCCAATGGTGGAACAAACTCCCTCACGACGCCAGGACAGCGGAGTCAATCACCACCTTCCGGAGACACCTGAAACCCCACCTCTTCAAGGAATACCTAGGATAAAGCAATCCTTCTGCCCCCCCCCCCCCCCCCCTTAAAAGATTTAGATGCACTATTGTAAAGTGGCTGTTCCACTGGATGTCATAAGGTGAATGCACCAATTTGTAAGTCGCTCTGGATAAGAGCGTCTGCTAAATGACTTAAATGTAAAATGTAAATACAGTTTCCACATCTGTTGACAATAAACCAACCTTTCCTTCGCCTCAAAATTTGAATGTAATTATAGAACTTGAACTTTCTATTTACGTGTGTAGCTATTATCAAGATCAGAAGAAGTAGCGGTGAGTGGGTAAAATCACTGGTGAAGCCAACCTCTGTCCAGTGAAGTCCACAAAGCATATTGCATGTACTGTACAGTAACAGACAGTTACATGACCTACATCATGGTCAAGCAAGTTAATGTTTCTGACATTTTCGGACCACTAAACAACTGTTGATTTAGAACCACAGAGAGTTACAGCAAGTCGTAAAGAAAACAGGAGGTGCCTCCACTATTCCAGCACCATTTCACGTTTAAACGTTTCAACATCATCAAATCACCTCTGCTTAGTCTAATACAGTGACAATTAAAAGATACACCCAATTTAGTCCAATCAACGTAAGCTAAATATGATGTGGCTGTCCATGCTTCTGATTTATGTGTGCGTGTGCGCATTTGTGCAAGTAGAAAACATGTTGACTAACCCTACTTGTAGAGAAACGCCAATGCCATCCTCCTCTCTTTGATATTGATGAAACGGTCTATCACTCTGTCATACTGTAAAACACTTCTATTTTTTGTTGTCCTAAGCTACCTGGCTAAAATGCTCGCTCTCTAACCTAACTTCCATGAATGGGCAACTTTAGCTAGTTAACGTTAGCCTTCTACATCTAGCTACATATTGCACTTCCATCCTCTCAGGCCAGGGGCACAACAATGTATGAATTAATGGTTGGATCAGAATCGCATTATAGTTATCGGCCAGTATGGGGAATTACGTAAAACCACATGTCCAAATCCCTATCTCCATCCATGGCTAATTTAGGAATGGGAATATTTAGCTAGATGGCTAGCCAGCCACCGGAGGACAACAACACAACGAGATGCAACAATTCCATTTTTTCAATCAATGAGGTATGATAGGAGTGAGGCCAAATCCAAGCTGGCTTCCTTTGACATCTTTTTTTTGCTACGCCAGGACTCGCTCAGTTTAGCTCAAGGCTAATTGGCTCATTTTTTTGGGATACTTTTTTGTCAAGGGAGACCGGATGCTCGCTGGCTTCCTTGGCCTTCAATGCTTAGGGCGGGAGCAATATCATACTCGTTTGGACCAGACTGCAATATCATACTCGTTTGGACCAGACTGCAATATCATACTCGTTTGGACCAGACTGCAATATCATACTCGTTTGGACCAGACTGCAATATCATACTCGTTTGGACCAGACTACATCAGGTAGATGGCTTACACGTAGAGTGACAGAGGGGCGCTGTTTTCCTCGCCGGATGCTTTCTCGTGTGAGATACATTCAGCCTCTTGCGAATTGAAGGCAAATTATGAAACACAGACAGTCTAAATATTATTTTATTTTAGTATTGGTCCAGTTTTGGGGGGGAAGCCTTCCCTTTGCATACACGTCACTGATCAGAAGTCTAAATGAAAAGCGAAACGAAACGTAGCTATTGTAATGACCCGGCTGGGTCATTAAAGAGAAAAGAGACGGACTCCAGGTGTACAGGTCAGAACACAGGTTTATTTCTAAACTGGGCTATTGTTCAGGCCACAGCCCACGCCGCTAATGCCGAACTTACACAATTATACATGTCGAGTTAAGGTCACTCTCATAGGAACAGATCAAGGCCCGAACAGAAGAGAGAGATATGAGACACTCATCCCTCTTTATGCATTTCCAAATCCCGCGGGATTACCCATCATACCCCCCCAACCTTTCCATCTGTCCTGACATATTTAACCCCTGCTAGTAGCCATGAGAACCATAACACACCCACAAACACAGAACACAATACCGGGTCGTTACACTATATTCAGGAAATACGTTTTAAATGAGCCATTTGCACATTCCAATTTATGACATATCAGTACTGTACATATATAGTGATGACATACTGCCGTTTAATGATATCCATATAGCCCAATACGTATTTTAGTAATTTAAATATATGTGTGTGTGTGTTTTAACTAGCTAACTAACGCAAGTGAAAGTCTGTAGCTGGACGATGAGCAAGGGGGTGTTATAATAACTAGCTACGTCTTTGCATGTTTATCTGGCCCCCATGGCGCCCTCTCGAGGAAAAATCCGGTAAAAGAGGAACTGGCCTTGGAGAGAAGAAGGAAGTGCAGTTACATTGAGGAAGGATCAAAACATCTAAACTGGGTTGCCGTTTTTACAGACAAATTCAGGTGCATAGCGAAGGCGAAAGGCTTCGAGAAGCCTGGGATTTCTCTTCAAATTCTGATACAAAAGCTGGGATGAAGAACTGTCTATCTAATTTCAGTTTATTTAATGGCAGGTATTGGAAATTTCACAGTAAAAAGGAAGACATTTTTATCAGACATATAAGTGCCATAAGCCCTCGACAAAGATCTTTACATCATCCGTAAATTAATCATGCAATATTTAATTTAAAGTTTGTGATTGAAATTGATTACTTTGCTATTGCATTAAGTGAGCGCTAGATACAACAAACTGTTTTGTGCGCGCGAGCTGAGGATCTTCACGGCCAGTTAGCTCTGTGGTCGGAGGTATTTAAATTCAAGGCAATCATTGTTATTGCATGAAATGTTTCCAGCTGGATACAGTAAGGCCTGAAAAGTTTGTGCGTTCGCTGTTTTTTGAACGACACATTTGACCGAGTTTATTTGATGTGGGCCAGTGCATAGTTAATTGTTAGGTTCGTTAAATTCGTACGACCATTGTTAAATATCTAACTAACGTGTAAGACAGATGATTGCGAAAAAGACAAGTGTCATTTTGTTTATCAGAATTGGCGACCTGACCTCCTGGTGGTGACAGCCTTTACGGTCGTCTCTAAGCCTAGGGGCTACATAGGGGATGAGTATATACATTTTAAACACTTAATATTTTGCATAATAAAAATAAATAAACTGTCAAGATGAAACTCCTGGAGAATTCTAGTTTTGAAGCCATAAACACAAGACTCACCATTGAAACGGGGGACTGTCAGATAATAGGAAGGTAAGTTATCAACATGTCCATGGTGCCAATAGCCCATTTGCTATGTAGACCTACAAATGGACAACATTTGCACAGAATTGGCCAACATTTCATTGCCTCACTATGAAGATCTAACGTAACTGAACTGTGTTACACAGGAAATAGATTTTCAGCAACCACATAATTTGTTTAAGTGTATCCATGATGTGATGAACCATGCTCTGTCTTTTCTCAGGATCGAGAGCTACTCTTGCAAGATGGCAGGCGAGGACAAGCAGATGTTCAAGCAGTTCTGTCAGGAGGGACTGCCTCATGTCCTGGAAGCCCTGTCCCCTCCACAGTCCTCAGGAATAAGCCCCAACAAGTAAGACTTCAGTCCACACTACACCATAGGAACTCAGAGGTCTATTCAGTAATGGGGAGAAATGGTTAGTGTTTTGTAGATAAATGTAGCTAATGCATGTAGAGCACACACTAAAGTAGATGTATAACATAGTGATAGTAAATTGAATATGTTCTAGTCATTACACTTCTATCTGTATTATGTAATGCCCATGGCCTGGTCACATGAAGACCTAGAAGAATCCTGTAGTTCCTGTCAAGCACAGTTCAAATGACAAGAATGCACTACAAGTATGAACGAGTTTGGACTGAGCATGTTCATAACACTAACAAGTGTGTGTCTGTGGTTTTGTGCTGTGGTTGCAGGTTGAGCCAGAGTCAGAGTGGAGATGAGGGGGAAGGGCCTCTCTCTGACAAGTGCAGCAGGAAGACCCTCTTTTACCTGATCGCCACCCTCAACGAATCCTTCCGCCCCGACTATGACTTCAGCCGCACGAAGAGCCACGACTTTAGCAGAGAGCCCAGCGTTAACTGGGTGAGGATCTATTTAACATCTCCTACCTACACAACAGTGCCTGTACCTGTACATGCCTCGCGTTGCTGTTATGAATTGCTTACACCCGAACCACCATATTCTGCTGGTTTTGCATTGTGGCTTTCACTACACAGCAGCATGAGTTGATTGGGCTTGATGTGCCGAGGCAGCTTGTACACAACCCAAAGCCTGTCTGGTCTTATATGGAATGAGACTGTAATCCATTACCTGGAGGACAAAAGGCTACGCAAGGGGACTAACATATTAACTAAAAAATGTCAAGTATAGCACACAGTGCTTGAAACTATATGTCTAGTCATGAACAGTCTTTGCTGAATTCTTACCTGGCTGGATATACACGGAAGTTATGCATTTGTATGCCATTATTAACATAGTGTGTGACTTCAGGTGTTCAACGCGGTGAACAGTAGTCTGTCGGCGGCGGTCGGGGAGGATTATAGTCTGCTTCAGCCCCAGCTGTGGGAGGCCATCGACGCTGAGATCTGCCTGACCGAGTGTGACATCTACAGGTGAGCAACGCCACTTTTTCTTAACGATAGAGAGGGTATGTGTGGTCCGGAGTTGGCAGAACTATTACTAGAAACTCTGGCACAAGCATCAGAGTGCTAGGTGGAGCCACTACCATATTGCTTACACCCATCCAATCCTTTCAGATATATGACAAGTGTCTTGGGGAGTGGTACTGTTTTCACAGAGCAATAATCCATTTTCTGTGTTATTTTGTTTTCCCTTGAGGGGAGGCATACATGCAATTTGTAAACAAGAATGTAAAGGCCATATTGTTTTGGAGGTTGCAGCTACAACCCAGACCTGGACTCTGACCCGTACGGAGAGGAGGGCAACATGTGGTCCTTCAACTATTTCTTCTACAACACAAGGCTGAAGAGGATTGTCTTCTTCACATGCCGCTCGGTCAGGTAAGACTGAAGTCTGAAAAACACATCACTACCGTTTTTCCTCTGTACTGAAAGTACTCCACCTTGAAAAGTTGACTGCTGACTACACAATTATTTGGGATAATATTAACAGTTGACATATGAACAAAATAAAAAAATACGTGTTTGAGTGAACTATACCCTTTTAACTTCTAATGTCCATTTGAGGTGTCAGTTATATGGGTATGGTATTCTTTTATCTGAGTGGAAATCATCTGTTTATAATCTGTACATGGTTGGTCATAGACAATATAACTGCATACTGACAATATTTTATTTATTTAATTGTACCTTTATTTAACTAGGCAAGTCAGTTAAGAACAAATTCTTATTTACAATGATGGCCTAGCCCGGCCAAACTCTAACCCTGACAATGCTGGGCCAATTGTGCGCCGCCCTATGAGACTCCCAATCACGGCCGGTTGTGATACAGCCTGGAATCAAACCAGGGTCTGTAGTGACGCTTCTAGCACTGAGATGCAGTGCCTTAGACCGCCACGTCACTCGGGAGCAATAAATACTTTGCTCAAAGCTAAATGGATACATGTATAAGTGTCCTAGGCAGTCATTCAAAATAGCCAAAGAAGAAGGGATAGAAATTAAGCTAGCCCCGTGCTAGTACTTTTCAATCTGGGCTAGTAGAAAATGAGCCAGACCAGTGACATCTTAATGTTTACTGGCCAATGTCCAAAATACTTATATGCCATCCCTGAAATAATTGCTTATACATTGAAGTGGTCTATAGTGAGCAACATTTGCTTTTGTCCCCGTGTGTTAGTTTATTCATGGCACCACGGGTCTCTGGCATTGGCAATGAACTGGACCTGGAGCTGGATGAAGATTTTTATGAGAACATGGATGAAGATAGGTAAAGAGGGCACACAGCCTGCATTCTTCATAGAAAACCCTAAAATATGATAAAGCATGAAACTGTTTTACTTTCTTTTAAGTGTCAAGTTATTTTGTATGTTGAATTAGTACTGTTCATGGTTGCATCATTTGGGTCTGTCTAATCTTTTAATCTAAACCATGTTTTTTTTTTTCGATCGGCAGGTATGGTGCCCTGTGTGCCCAGTGAAGCACCAGTCCCAGTCTCATACAGGACCAGACAGTATACTGGATGTCTGTCTGTACCCACGTCACTACCATTTATTTTACAACTCATCTAAAACTCATCATATTTCGTGTTGGGGTTTTACTTCTGTTTTTTTTCTCTGACTTTGTGTGGTGAACCTCACTGTATTTTACTGCGGAAATCAGACTATGAGCTTGGAGATCTGTTACTCATGTTCAGATGAGGATTATTCCCATTTATTTGTGTTTATCATTTCAATTTTCCATCGCTACGTTCTCCTTACCTTGTTTATCAGAAGCAAAAGCTTTGTTTGGTGTGTTTGACCTGGTATTAGAGCATGTCCTGGCACTCATTAATTTGCAACATATTTCACATTCTCTATGCTGGTTTTGATAATGCATTAATTAAGCAAAGTTTTTGATTTTTATTATGTTTTTCAAGCTTTACCATTCCAAAGTGTGAGCTGTTCTCATACCAAATTGGCACTCAAGGTTTAGGTATAGGACCATTCTCAGACTGCATGCTTGAGCGCATGTTTGAACACCAGGGGGCAGACTCAATTTAGGTGTCCTCCACTGTAGCTACATCCATAAAACTGCTGTTTGCCGATGGCCAAACAATACTGTCATTTCAATCTCAGCTGATGGAAAAGTCATATAACAGCTTGAATCAGTCTGCCTCTTGGTGATGTTCTGCCTTCCATACCAATGCTACTCAAGCCTACAATTGTTTATTTGTTTTTATTTAGCGACAAGTGCAGTCTATAGTTTTATGGGTCAAGCCAGCGATAATACGATTTTGCTGCATATCTGTTCCAAAAGCACCCCAGAATCTAGTCTTGATTCTCAATTCCATGGTGTGTTTTAAGGACTTGTGTGACATGTGACTTCTCATATGTAGTACAAACTCTGCTTGTAGAGTATACTGTTTGAATTTACATATCTTGTATTTTAATATAACTTAAAGCCTTTTTTAGGTATTGCTTTAGTTTAAGCATTTTTTTGTGTGTTTAGTTAGAGCGGTGCCCCCTGTGTGGCATTTTGAAATGTAATTTTAGACTTAGTCTCAAGACAAATCTAAACGTCTGATTTATAATTTCCACTGCAAAAACTCCCTGTAGAGATCAGTGATGCCTATGGTCCAACATTCCTGATCAAATTAAGCATGTACTGAATATGCAATAATGCATTTGTGACTAATGGGTGGACTGAAGAGCAAGGCTACCTATTTAGGCTCAGTAGTGAGTGGTTGCTTAGTCATCTTTCAATGGTCACAGCTCCTGTATCAGTATTTTGGTTGTCCTATTGACTACCAGCTGGACAGTGTTACTGTATGTGGCATACGTCTTGCTCTTGCCCGTTTTTGTATAAGTAAAATGTGAAAGGCTCATATCCTTCGTACATTAGGTACAAAATGGTAGAATGATACAGTAGGTATTGTAAAGTTTCATCTTGTCCCTTCTATGTGATGTATATATATCTGCCTCTAGTGACGTTGAAACCACAAACCTATTCCTGAATTTGATTTCAAATGTCAACAACATCCTAAGTTATCAACATATTGACTTTTGACAAACATACTTTGTGCAGGTAGACATGTCTACAGTCAGTTAAGAACAAATTCTTATTTACAATGATGGCCTAGCCCGGCCAAACTCTAACCCTGACAATGCTGGGCCAATTGTGCGCACATTTTCTTGTTGATTATCTTTGTCTACAGAGCAGCTGTTTTAGACTTTCAACACTGATTTGTTCAATGTGGCCCATGTGTAAAAATAAGGTGGTTGTCATGGCAAGGACATGCAGGCTTATTGCCTCCAACTTCCGGATGATATGGTCCAATTAAATACTAAGAAGCGAGATAATATTGTTGCGGAAGTCGGCTAACTCTTGCATCATTGGCACATTTATTTTAGTCTTGTGCTAATGACTGGCAGCTTACAAGACCTCATACTTCTGGTTTTATTTCACTAAACTTGTATCCATTTGATTTGTCACCAACTCACCATGTACAATAAAGGTCTTGACTAAAACTGCCTCGCTTCCCTGTTTTTATTACACTGATTAAATCATGTAGATGTGTAATTCTTTTGAAAAACTTGGGTGAGATTTGTTTTCCTTTCAAAATTGGTGTAATCCAACCAGTACAGGGTTTGGGACTAGCTAGTAGATCAGTACTATAAATTGTGAACAGTAGCAATAATCATAGATTTCTTTAATATGAATTGGTCATAACCTCTGTCCTTGTACGCTACTCTTGATAATATTCAGGTCCCCTGTACATCCTAGTATTGATCAAAGCTGAATCAAGTTCTGTGGGTTTGTAGATTTAAATAATATTTATCTGACCCTGAAAACAGAAATAGAGATTGGGTAATGAACAAGTTTGTTACAATCTCCAACGACAAAGTTTGGTCTTATAACAAAAAACATTTATTGGCAAACCGTTTGAAGGATTTATTTTTACTGGAAAATGACAATACTTTTACATAAGTACATCCACAACCCTCCAACCTAAGAAAAACAAATGTAGTGTACTTTCCTTTGCATCATATATAAATATATATAAAAATGTATTTAAAGTCTCACAAGATCTATGGCATAGTGAAGTAGGATCTGAGATCTATTTAGGGTTAGCGAACTGCATGCAGGCATCACGACTAACACCACACATTACTGTGTAATGTATGTGATGCCTTTGTTCAGGTCAACAGATACGAAACAGACTCACCATTATATGGGTGTTTAAAGTACACTACAGCACTGTATCTTTCAGGATCTAACCCACTGCACTATATACTATGGACATTAACTCACGCTTGAGGTCATGACGACGACACTTGTCTAGGGATCTAGGACACCACGCTGAACTATCACTGAATCACAGCTCACTAAACCTGGATCATCACACCATACGTAATAACTGAGGGTAGCTTAATTCTTTGGTAAAGAAAAGCTTGGTGAACTTCTGATAGGGATATAAGAGAGGGGAGGGGGTCTACAACAAACTGTGGTTATGAAAACAAGGCACTTTAATGGTTGAAACAATCCAGATTTGTCAATCAAATATGTAAACAACAGTACACACACACACACACACACACACACACACACACACACACACACACACACACACACACACACACACACACACACACACACACACACACACAAAGGCACAAAACGTGCTTCAAGTATTCTAGGATTTTGTCAAGTTCAGAGGCATCAGGCATCAGTCCTGTCAGATATTTACTGAACAAAAATAAAAACGCAACATGTAAAGAAGATCACATGTTTCATGTGCACAATTGGCCCAACATCGTCCGGGTTTGGCCGGGGTAGGCTGTCATTGTAAATAACAATTTGTTCTTAACTTACTTGCCTAGTTAAATACATGTTACAGTTCATGAGCTGAAATAAAAGATCCCAGACATTTTGCATAAGACAAAATGCTTTTCTCAAATCTTGTGCACAAATTTGTTTACATCCCTGTTGGTGAGCATTTCTCCTTTGTGGCATATCAATAAGCTGATTAAACAGCATGATGATAACACAGGTGCACCTGCTGCTGAGAACAATAAAATGCAGTTTTGTCACACAACGCCACAGATGTACAATTGGCATGCTGACTGCAGGAATGTCCAACAGAGCTGTTGCCAGAGATTGAATTTTAATTTCTCTACCATAAGCCGCCTCCAACGTCATTTTAGAAAATTTGGCAGTACGTCTAACCGGCCTCAGAACCGCAGACCTCGTAACCACGCCAGCCCAGGACCTCCACATCCGGCTTCTTCACCTGTGGAATCGTCTGAGGGGGGAGGGGGTGCTGAGGACTATTTCTGTCTGTAATTAAGCTATTTTGTGGGGAAAACCTAATTCTGATTGGCTGGGCCTGGCTCCGCAGTGGGCTCCTCCTGCGCCCCTGCCCAGTCATGTGAAATCCATAGATTAGGGACAAATTTATTTATTTCAGTTGACTGATTTCCTTCTATGAGCTGTCACTCAGTAAAATCTTTGAAATTGTTGCGTTTACATTTTTGTTCAGTATACAGCTTCAATTTAGTGTTCCCAACGGAGTTGCTCACAATCAAAAATGGGTCAAATTACTGCTTCCAGCAAAAAGGGAATAATGCTAGACAGTCTGCTTCTATATGGGGCAAGGGATCTCGAGGACTGTTTTCACCTGTTATTCCCATTGAGTCATCAAAACAATTTACATTGGTTAAAGGACAATAGTCGAGTAGCTGTTGAAAAGCGCTTTTCTTGAGGTTACACTGCAGTGTGGAAATAACTGCATTGGACCCTTGACAAGCAGATATACATCTAACTCGAAGGAGGCGTCTGTTACACGTGGCCAGGAGATCCAGTAGTTAGTAGTTACTGCTTTGTGTAACCGCAATGTTACTACCTAAACAAATACATGCTTCATGACACCGAACTATATAATACATTTGGTAACAATTTGGATTAAGGGCCCTGCATAACACGTTCACAACTTCTTCAAAAGCACAACTTCAACATCTATACATGCTAATGTCTAACAACAGATTAACAAAGCTTTGACTGCTTTGATACCAAACTGCAGTTAGACATTAGCATAAGAGGTTTACTTTGGAAATATGTAACGCCATATGACTATGTTATGTTTCTTAAGTGTCAGGTAGGAAAAAACCCTGCATTACCAGTAGTCCCTCTATGGAGATGATACTGCTCTACTTGCATCACTGGGACAGAGGACATTTTTATTTTTATTCTAGAAACAGCCTGTGTCCTTAGTATCTTCTGTGTAGTTGGGGACCACTTGGTCAGTGCAGTTCCTGGGGTTGAGGTGCATGTTGGGAGGTGTTGTGTTATTGGAACAGTTCAGCCACGGGTGGAGCAGCAATTCTGAGGCCTCCAGTCTCTCCAAGGGTGCTTTACGCAGCATGCAGCACACCAGCGACTTAGCCCGCACCGAGAGCGACTCTGGCACTGTGAAGGTCCCCCGGCGGATCTTACTAAAGAGAGCGGCAGGTTCCACATCCTGGAACGGGTAGCGACCCACCAGCATGGTGTACAGCACCACGCCCATGCTCCAGACATCAGCAGCCTTCCCTGAGTACGAGTGGTGTGAGTTGAGGATCTCGGGGCCCACGTAGGCTGGGCAGCCGTGCTTGTCCGTAAGAGAGTCGTCGTCCCCGTGGAGCAGACAGGAGTCTTCCAGGTTCTGAAGAACAAGCTTGGTCCTGAAAGGAAGGAGAACCAGAGAGAGATATTGAGTCATCATCCTACCCCCATGGTGCGACATGTTTTCTGCTTTGTATTATTCATCCATGGTGCATAATACACCTTACATAACTCTGTCTGGAATGACACCTGTGTTTACGGGGTGGGAGAAATATAGCCCTAGTCATATGACATAGCTGTTATGATGGTGTGATAAAGGCATCATGAGGAGCTTTAGTGCCATTTTGACAGTTTCTTAACTAAATGGCCAAATTTAGCAGTGACATAATGCAACTGAACTTAGTCCACATATGCCTGGCTGTTGTGTCTCAAGTAAACATTTAGATGACGAATTTGGGCCACGTCTCAGTCACTTATGTAAGTCAATCCAACCTGCAAACAGAACCCCCAATGACCATGTCCCTCAGCTAAAATTAGGTTAAGTTAATTAAGGGGCAACCAGATTAATTTATTCTTGAAGAATATAACTTATCCCATCAGAACCCAAAATAATAGCCTGTTTTACTCCAATGATAGCAAACAAAGTCAATATAAACAAACACTGTATAGCCTCAAAACATGTTTAAAACTAGAATATTTATACAATATATGGTTAGTCGTTACATTTATTAATCCCTCAGCTTTTTACTGAAACGGGTGGGGAGGAGCTTTGTTATCGTTTCAACTGCTGATTGCCACTTTAAAAGAAGCGCATAAACTACTAACCTCTGCTGGTCTACGAAGACAAACTTGCGCAGCTTGAGGTCGCGCAGGACCACCCCATGCTCATGACAGTGTGCCACCGCCACCGCCATCTGGCGGAAGAGAAGCACCGCCTCCTCCTCCTGGAGCCGCTTGCATGTGCGCACGTACGAGTGCATGTCGCCGTAGTTGCGCTGAAAGAAGACAAAGACGCTGTGCTCGCCTGTTATCACCTCGGCGATGCGGCAGATGTTGTCGTGGGGCAGCAGGCGGACGTAGGGGGCGATGAACTCCTGGTACCGCCTCATAGAGAACACCTGGTAGTGGAGATGGGGTAGAGTTAGGTTAGAGGTCATAGTTCATAAGGTCATGGTCAAATTACAAACTATATGAATGTCTTCTCCTGAGGGTAATGTACCCACTGAGGGTAATGTACCCACTGAGGGTAATGTACCCACTGAGGGTAATGTACCCACTCGAGTGAACTCGTTGTCAAATAAAGTCACACCAAAAGGATATGTGTATAGGTCAACTTCACTGTAAGCTAAGGTTTCCCAAACTTTGTCCTGGGGCCCCACCTGGGTGCACGTTTTGGTTTTTGGCAAAAGCCAGAAATGTGCACCCAGGGAGACCCCAGGACCAAGTTTGGGAAACCCTGCTATAAGCCAGTAGTGACAATTGAATGATTGGACTAAGCCAACACAGAATGCTCATTGCGCACGCCACTCCATCACTGGAACCACACACCCCCACAAGGCAGGGCTGCCAACCCCCCCCCCCCCCAAACACATAAGCCATGGCAAAAAAATACCTTTTATTACAGGAAATTAACTGTAAAACTGCTCCATTTTCCCCTCAGCCTCATGGCAAAATGTGTAGAATATTACATTTACATTTACATTTAAGTCATTTAGCAGACGCTCTTATCCAGAGCGACTTACAAATTGGTGCATTCACCTTATGACATCCAGTGGAACAGCCACTTTACAATATTATTAGATTAGCTATACAATTACATATGTTTCTGTATGTTGGCTGTGACACCCCCTCAAAAAAACTTTACATAGATATATGGTGCATTCGATAAGTATTCAGACCCCTTGACTTTTTCCACATTTTGTTACGTTATAGCCTTATTCTAAAATTGATTATATTGGTTTATCCCCCTCATCAATTACACACAATACTCCATAATGACAAAGCAAAAACAGGTTTAGACATTTTGCAAATGTATTTAAAGTATAAAACTGAATTCACATTTACATAAGTATTCAGACCCTTTACTGAGTACTTTGTTGAAGCACCTTTGGCAGTGATTGCAGCCTCGAGTCTTCTTGGGTATGGTGCTATAAGCTTGGCACACCTGTATTTGGGGAGTTTCTCCCATTCTTCTCTGCAGATCCTCTCAAGCTGTCAGGTTGGATGGGGAGCGTTGCTGCACAGCTATTTTCAAGTCTCTCCAGAGATGTTTGATCGGGTTCAAGTCCGGGCTCTGGCTGGGCCACTCAAGGACATTCAGAGTCTTGTCCTGAAGCCAATCCTGCCTTGTCTTGGCTGTGTGGTTAGGGTCATTGTACTGTTTGAAGGTGAACCCTCGCCCCAGTCTGAGGTCCTGGAGCAGGTTTTCATCAAGGATCTCTCTGTACTTTGCGATGTTCATCTTACCCTCGATCCTGACTAGTCTCCCAGTCCCTGCCGCTGAAAAACATCCCCACAGCATGATGCTGCCACCACCATGCTTCACCGTAGGGATGTTGCCAGGTTATCTCCAGATTTGACACTTGGCATTCAGGCCAGAGTTCCATCTTGGTTTTATCAGACCAGAGAATCGTGCCTCTTGGCAAACTCCAAGAGGGCTGTCATGTGCCTTTTACTGAGGAGTGGCTACCATAAAAGGCCTGATTGGTGGGGTGCTGCAGAGATGGTTGTCCTTCTGGAAGGTTCTCCCATCTCCCATTCCAAAATAATGGCCATTAATATGGAGTTGGTCCCCCTTTTGCTGCTATAACAGCATCCATTATTTCCAATAGATGTTGGAACATTGCTGCATGGACTTGCTTCCATTCAGCCACAAGAGCATTAGTGAGGTTGGGCAGTGATGCTTCGTGATTAGGCCTCGCTCGCAGTCGGCATTCCAATTCATCCCAGGGATTTAATAGGGTTGAGGTCAGGGCTCTTTGCAGGCCGGTTAAGTTCTTCCACAAACCATTTCTGTATGGACCTTGCTTTGTGCACGGGGGTTTGTCATGCTGAAACAGGAAAGGGCCTTCCCCAAACTGTTGCCACAAAGTTGAAGCACATAATTGTCTAGAATGTCATTGTATGCTGTACCGTTAAGATTTCCCTTCACTGGAGCTAAGGGGCCTAGCCCAAACCATGAAAAACAGCCCCAGACCATTATTCCGCCTCCTCCAAACTATATAGTGTTCTCCTGGTATCCGCCAAACCCAGATTTCTCAGTCGGACTGCCAGATGGTGAAGCGTGATTCATCACTCCAGAGAATGCATTTCCACTGCTCCAGAGTCCAATAGCGGTGACCTTTACACCACTCCAGCTGACACTTGGCATTGCACATGGTGATCTTAGGCTTGTGTGCCGCTGCTTGGCCATGGGAAACTATTTTATGACACTCCTGACAAACAGTTATTGTGCTGATGTAGCTTCCAGAGGCAGTTTGGAAAATCAGTAGTGAGTGTTGCAACCAAGAACAGACAATATTTATTTTTAAAATATATTTTACATGCTACATGCTTCAGCATTCCCCTTCTGTGAGCTTGTGTGGTCTTCCACTTTGCGGTTGCTCCTAGACATGTCCACTTCACAATAACAGCACTTACAGTTGACCGGGCAGCTCTAGCAGAGTAGAAATTTGCCGAACTGACTTGTTGGAAAGGTGGCATGCTATGACGGTGCCACGTTGAAAGTCACTGAGCTCTTCAGTAGGGGCCATTCTACTGCCAATGTTTGTCTATGGAGATTGCATGGCTGTGTGATTGATTTTATACACTTGTTAGCAACGGTTTGTGGCTGAAATAGCCGAATCCTTTAATTTTAAGGCATGTCGACAGTGTAGACACTGAACAAAAATATATAAATACAACAATTTCAATTATTTTACTGAGTTACAGTTCATATAAGGAAATAAATGAATTAGGCCCTAATCTATGGATTTCGCATGATTGGGCAGGGGCGCAACCATGGGTGGGCCTGGGAGGGCATAGGCCAACCCACTTGGGAGCCAGGCCCACCAACTAGGGAGCCAGGCCCACCAACTAGGAAGCCAGGCCCAGCCAATCAGAATTAGTTTTCCCACACAAAAGGGCTCTATTACAGACAGAAATACTCCTCGGTTTCATCAGCTGTCCGGGTGGCTGGTATCAGACGATCCCGCAGGTCAAGAAGCCGGATGTGGAGGTCCTGGGCTGGCGTGGTTACATGCGGTCTGCGGTTGTGAGGCCGGTTGAACCTACTGCCAAATTCTCCCAAAAGACGTGGGAGGCGGCTTATGGTAGAGAAATTAACATTTAACTTCTCTCCCAACAGCTCTGGTGGACATTCCTGCAGTCAGCATCCCTCAAAACTTGAGACATCTGTGGAATCGTGTTGTCTGACAAAACTGCACATTTTAGAGTGGCCTTTTATAGTCCCCAGTACAAGGTGAACCTGTAATGATCATGCTGTTTAACCAGCTTCTTGATATACCACACCTGTCAGGTGGATGGATTATCTTGGCAAAGGCGAAATGCTCACTAACAGATGTAAACAAATTTGTGCACAACATTTTAGAGAAAGAGGCTTTTTGTGCATATGGAACATTTCTGGGATCTTTAATTCAGCTTGTGAAACACTTTACATATTGTCTTTATTTTTTTTGTTCAGAGCACACACACACACACACACAGTACAAAACATTAGGAACACCTTCCTAATATATAGTTGCACCACCTTTGCCCTCAAAACAGCATCAATTTGTTGGGGCATGGACTCTACAAGGGATCGAAAGCATTACACAGGGATGCTGGCCTACAGTTGTGTCAATTGGCTGGATGTCATTTGGGTGGTGGGCCATTCTTTATACACATGGGAAACTACACAATCCATGTCTCAATTGTCTCAAGGTTTAAAAATCTTTCTTTAACCTGTCTCCTCCCCTTCAAATACACTGATTGAAGTGGATTTAACAGGTAACATTAGTAAGATATCATAGCTTTTACCTGGTCAGGCTGTCATGGAAAGAGTTCCTCAGTGCATATTGGGGGCCCTTGCAGGGGCCCCGTGAAACTGCAGTACACCACTATTTTGTTATATTTAACCTTTAACTAGGCAAGTCAGTTAACAAATTCTTATTTACAATGACGGCCTACCACAGCCAAACCCGGACAACGCTGGGCCAATTATGCGCTGCACTATGGGACTCCCAATCACGGCCAGATGTGATACAGCCTGGATTCGAACCAGGGACTATACTCAACTATGGCAGTGCCTTAGACCACTGCGCCACTCGGGAGCCATACTGTGATTGGGCAGGCTATAATACATACCTTGCAGGTGTACTCCTGCTCCGTAACCCTGTGGAAGGCCCTGTAGGTCTCTGTCCCCTCTGTGGGTTCTAGCAGGACGTAGGGCCCAATGCAGGACACACAGTGCTGGTCGGAGTCTGGGCTGTGGCTCAGGGGCCTCAGGCAGGGGGCCAGGCCAGGGGACGAGGGTGGAAGGCTCAGCCGGGGACGCTTGCATTTCAGCGCTTCCGTGTCATCCTGCGGGTCGTCCAGCTCCAGCCGCTTCAGCCGCAGGGGACGAGTAGGTGCCGCGGCGGGCGAGGAGATGTTCACACTCATCTGAAAGTCACATAAGTTGTTTTAGTAGGTTTCATTGAGCTATGCCTAGGATGTGACTAAACCACAGATTGGATACACTGAAAATGCATGTTACATAAAGACAACATTTCAAATACATAGTGACAGAACTAGCTGGAAGAACTTGGTGTCTGCAAATCCCCTTTTTATTAGTGTGCACACACACACACACACACACACACACACACACACACACACACACACACACACACACACACACACACACACACACACACACACACACACACACACACACACAATGCATCTGTGACAAGGGAATCTTGAATAGCAGACATGTGAATCATATCCACCATTAAACAGTGCCAAATAATAGGTTAAAAAGAACTTGGATGACGCCATGGAGTCTCAACTGATGAGCAGTGTTGCCTGTAATAGGCTATGCATTACTCAAATTACTGTCTGTCTCTTTCGAAATGTGGCTGTGACTCAGTGAGTCATTCACAGCCACCCAAATAAGATCATGGGCAAACGTCATGAAAGTGACGTCAGGTTTCCATTAGATTGCTCTAATGCCGCGTTCAAAACAACTGGGAACGCGGAAATATCCGACTTCCGAGCGTTCAAGACAACTGGGAACTTGAAAATAACGACCTCGCGACAGGGAAAATCTTTTGAATATTCATCCAACTCGGAATTCCAAGTCCGAATCTGGGGCATCTTTCTAGAGCACTGACTTTCTGAAGATCAGAGGTCTTGAGTTGACCTAGTTTTTTCCGAGTTCAGTTGTTTTGAAAGCACCAAATAACGCCAGAAGTTCAGGTAAAAAAATATGATAAATTGCCATTATAACCATGATAAATTGCCATTAAAAACACGAGAGGTCACATGTGGGGTCATGTTATTAGTCAAAATAAATATTTGTTGAACCGGGTGAAAATGGTCAGAACAGTGCGCCATTCCGAGAAACCAGTGTGCGGGAGGGGAATACAATGTTGCGATAGACATACTCCGGCTGCGAGGAGTGGTAGGTCGTGACTCGTAGGAAGAGTTGCACCATCACTTTCTAAAGTTGAACCTTATTGTTTCACAACATAGGCCTGCCTACACGTTAAAAATCAATGAATTCTCAATACGAGTCGGGACTACAAGCAACCCCTTCAACTGTAACCTAATGATAAAAACATGGATACTTTGAGGTTGGGCGAAAAATATGAACAACTGTTACCTTGGCTGTGGAAGACAAAGGGGTCCGCTCTTCAAAACAGAACAATGGTATGGTAACTCCAGCTTCGTGTGTAGTGCTTTGCTTGTCAAGAAACACGAAATGTGCAGTAAGCTCAGCAAAAACACACGTGGTGTAGAGGAAACCAGAGGTTGGAGAGCTTCAGACAAAAGTTATTCTTCCTTTATAAAATAAATAGCCTAGTGGTTCAAGGGAGTCTTTAACTTAAACAGTTACAAATGAACTATGTATGCATAATAGTTCAAATTAGTTTTCGTTGGTTCTTGCTCAGGATGTCTGTTCACTTAGCCAAAGCAGAATATGTATGAAAGTCATTGACACATTTAACAGGTTATTTCGCTTTGAAGTGTGGCAGCAACACCGCCTGTGTTGTTGGTACAGATGCTTTTGTCCTTATTCCCGCTGTGTGGCAGCGACTTGTGTATCGAACGTTTTTCCTTGCGATGACAGGTTTTCTAAATCGGAGGTTATTAGAAAACCTTAGAAACTTTTTATAAACAGAGAAAACACAAACCTTTAAAGTTGTTTAAAGGGTCTTGCACAATAATGTAAAAAAAGAGCATACTCGTCCAAAGTATGGAACCTCGTATAATAAATAATTATTGGTCATAGGGAAGAGTAGGCTACACGTTCCCTTATTTGGTCACTTGCGAAGTAATCCTTTAATGTGTCAATTGAGTCCCTAAAAAGTAGATTTCTAATCAGACGTGCCCCCACCGACTGCCCGTCTGATTGAGAATAGACCCGAGAGCGCAGTGGCTTCAAATATCCTTTCTGTTACAGCAGTGAAGTTGATAATGCGCAACTGAGCATGATTGCAACATCGTAGCTCCACCCCCTGGTTTGACGACATCGGCGGGTGAACCTCGCAATAGTCACTCGTGCAGTTTACACATGGAACAAAATAATCGTACAACAAGGTGTGTTGCATGTCATTGGCTATATAGTAATTCTGTGACAACATCCACATTTCCTCTGACCACACGTTTTCTAAACAATTGTGTCCACATGCCAGAGTTGGTACATGTAATTTAATTTGTCCAAAAGGACATTGGGAATGTTATTTAATAACAGAAAACATGTCACTATAAACCCAACTATATGTTGGACAGGGTTTGCCACACCCCTCCCATGACTCAATAGCAGTAATGGTATTGCAACATTTCTCACAATGTATGCTCTCTGGATGCCATGCAAATGGTTTGGGTTATTATGGGTTATAAAATGTCTGTTTGATGTTGCAACCATGGAGAAGGAGAGAAATGGATTTCAAAATTAGAAGAGCATTATCGTTAGCTATCTATGTTCAACACATTGCAAGTATCAGGAAAAGATTGCCTAACATTGATGACAAAGTTCGAAAAGGATGGAAATTAAGTGGGCAAGGCCTTTTGTCCAACTATTGATATAACTTCCCCCGGTATGCATCACTTACACACACACAGAGGAGCATTTCACATTATTCATGTCAATGTTCATTAGTTCTGCACAGACAGCTTTTAATGGCCTGAGCTTGTGCTTGAGTTGCACATGTGAAAAATAATTGATAAATGATCCCTTCAAAGTCATGTCTTTGTGTGACCAAAGAGAGGATGTACTGCTTCAGTACTGGTGTGGAGTCAGATGGTGTGTGTGTTTGTGTGTGTAAGTGTGTGTAAGCGTGTGGGTGAGGGCAGCTTCCTGTGCCTGTGCCATGGTGACTTCTAGACAGCCCTATGAGTGGGAGTCAGAGATCATTTTTGCCTTAAAATGGAAACATTTCAGCCGCACACACAGTGCTGCATTACTGCTAGAGACATTGCCTGAGGCTACAGCCGTGAAATTGTCAGTCTTCGCAATGTAACTTGACAGCACTAAATATCCCTAAATATTCTCTGGGAGCATTTCTCCCCCTGCCTGCCTGCTGCCTCAATCTCCCTACATTAACTCTGCCCTCTGAGAGTCACAGTTTGATGTTGAATGAATCACCCTCTGTATCAACACTGACATGGAAGGATTATGAAACACCATAATTTGTGTTGGGAACATAGCAGTCTGTGAATAGTGCAATGATAAACCAAAAACTGTCTTATTCCAATAAATAGCCATTTGTGAATAGTGCAGTGGCGTGGCCTGATGTTGGAGTTATGTAGACATGGCTGTCTTGGTAACCTATGAAACAAAATGTCATGGCGACTGGAGGCAATGGGGCTCCCTGTCAAGTGGATATTCGCTCCAGCCATGTCTTTTCAAGAGATTGCTATCATAACTGATAGGGTGCCACCACTACTGGGTTTGGAGGTCACTTGCTGTCCATCCATGTCAGTTGCATACGTGAGGGGGCTAGCTCAGAATTAGCCTAGTTTACAAAGAGGCTATAGCTTATATGTCTGTGGGTAATTGGATTAGCAGTGCTTCTAGGGGTTTCCGTGGCTCCTTTGGAGTTTGGCCCTTCAACTATCAGACCACAGAGAGCAGTACAGTGAAGTTCCTGGCATTCACAACAGACAGACGCTTCCAGAAATCAGGTCTGTTCCCACTACTGTAATCGGGATTCAGTCAGTGGAAAGAAAAGGGCAAGTTTGGGGTATTTCATCATCACACAGCTTTTGTGGTGGATGTTTCTCTGTTAGGGAAAACATCGGCAGGACTTCTTAACTGCGGCCAGGAAAATAAATAACAGCAGAGCCAACCATACTTGGCCTGGCCTCGCTCTGGCATGGCCAGAGCATTGCAGGAGATTACGAAAGCAGAAATTCCATTGTAGCGACAGGTCCTTTTTGCATAAACAAGTTAGACAGTGGTGTTCTTCTCAGGCAGGCGGTACCTGCTGCTCTGACTGTGCTCCTGTTTTCAGGCAACCCAAGGACAGTTGACAAAGCTTCTACTTTAGTTATAGCCCATTTATCTGAAAGACAATTAAATAGATTGACAGACAGATTTAAAAAAACAGAAAGCGGCAAATAAAAAATAAAAAACTAATTTAAATAAACAGAACAGTTCAAATAAAGCTTCATACTTTGATTCACTTATTCACTTAACCCGAAGATGCCATCTGGTTTGCTCTTTTATTAATCATGTTAAAGATTTGTCCCTTGAAGTAGGAGCAACAAAGTACCTGCCACCTTCCTCTAGCCTTTCAATGAAGAGGAGATTCAATTAGCTAGGTTCTGTTAATATATGCCTCATATATGCCTCTTTCTAGATTGAATTATAATTAAGCAATAGGGCCTGAGGAGGTGTGGTATATGTCTAATATACCACGGCTAAGGGCTGTTCTTATGGACACAGCCCTTAGCCGTGGTATATTGGCCATATATCACAACACCCCAAGGTGCCTAATTGTTATTATAAACTGGCTACCAACGTAATTATAGCAGAAAAAATACATGTTTTGTCATACCCATGGTATACGGTCTGATATACCATGGCCGTCAGCCAATCGGCATTCAGGACTCGAACCACTCAGTTTATAAGAGGCTACACTCTGCTGCTGCTGTCCCTTATGGTCTTTCCTGAGGCTGCACCCCACCTCTCTGAGTGATCTCTGTGATTTCTTCATCCAGGCCTTTTTTGTATTGGGACCCATTCAGCCCTGTTGACTGTAACTACCCGTGCTTTAACTTCTTATGGCTGGGGGCAGTATTGAGTAACTTGGATGAATATGGTGCCCAGAGGTGCCCAGAGTAAACTGCCTGCTACTCAGTCCCAGAAGCTAAGATATGCATATTATTAGTATATTTGGATAGAAAACACTGAAGTTTCTAAAACTGTTTGAATGATGTCTGTGAGTATAACAGAACTCATATGGTAGGCAAAAACCTGAGAAAAAATCCAACCAGGAAGTGGGAAATCTGAGGTTTGTAGGTTTTTAACTCATTGCCTATCGAAGATACAGTGGGATATTGGTCATATTGCACTTCCTAAGGCTTCCACTAGATGTCAACAGTCTTTAGAACCTTGTTTGATGCTTCTACTGTGAGTGGGGGCGAATGAGAGGGGAATGAGTCAGAGGTCTGGCAGAGAGCCACGAGGTGACCATACGCGTTCACGTGAGAGTTAGCTTGAGTTCCATTTTATTTCTATAGACAAAGGAATTCTCCGGTTGTAACATTATTGAAGATTTATGATAAAAACATCCTAAAGATTGATTCTATACATCGTTTGACATGTTTCTACGGACTGTAACGGAACCTTTTGACTTTTCGTCTGCTCGCGCGAACAAAAAACAAGGTATTTGGACATAAATTATGAACTTTATCGAACAAATCAAACATTTATTGTGGAACTGGGATTCCAGGGAGTGCATTCTGATGACGATCATCAAAGGTAAGTGAATATTTATAATGCTATTTCTGACTTCTGTTGACTACACAACATGGCGGATATCTGTTTGCCTTGTTTGGGTCTCTGAGCGCTGTACTCAGATTATTGCATGGTGTGCTTTTTTGGTACAGCTTTTTTGAAATCTGACACAGCAGTTGCATTAAGGAGAAGTTTATCTAAAGTTCCATGTATAACACTTGTATTTTCATCAACATTTATGATGAGTATTTCTATAAATTGTTGTGGCTCTCTGCAAAATCACTGGATGTTTTTGGAACTACTGAACATAATGCGCCAATGTATACTGAGATTATTTTAATATAAATATGAACTTTATTGACCAAACCATACATGCATTGTGTAACATGAAGTCCTATGAGTGTCATCTGATGAAGATCATCAAAGGTTAGTGATTCATTTTATCTCTATTTCTGCTTTTTGTGACTCCTCTCTTTGGCTGGAAAAATGGCTGTGTTTTTCTGTGACTTGGCGCTGACCTAACATAATCATTTGTGGTGCTTTCGTCGTAAAGCCTATTTGAAATCGGACACTGTGGTGGGATTAACAAGAAGTGTATCTTTAAAATGGTGGGAAATACTTGTATGTTTGAGGAATTTTAATTATGAGATTTCTGTTGTTTGAATTTGGCGCCCTGCACTTTCACTAGTTGTTGTCATATCAATCCCGTTAGCAGGATCTCAGCCATAAGAAGTTTTAACAGACCTCCACCTCATTCGACACTGAGATCTAATGAGCTGGGAAAGATGGCACCGACAGACATGGCAGCTCAGCTTCTAGCTCCAAAGCAACTTTGCAATATTTTAGATTTTTTTGTGTCTTATTTCTTACAATATTAGCCCAGAACGTTTTTTGTGTTATTACAGCCGGAAATAACTTTTGGATATCAGAGTGGTGGAACTCACCAGCATTACGAACAGGAATACGACTTTCGCGAATTCGATCCTTTGTTCGCACCACCCCAGGGCAATTGAACTTATCACAGAGGCTGCTCCAAGACGCTACCACAAGCATTTCGCTACACCCAAAATAACATCTGCTAAAATAATGCCCCTTTAATAATGTTTACACATCTTACATTACTCATATCATATATGTGCTATTTTATACCATCTATTGCATCTTGCCGATCGGCCATCACTCATCCATATATTTAAATGTACATATTCTCATTCACCCCATTTAGATTTGTGTGTATTAGGTAGTTGTTGGGAATTGTTAGATTACCTATTAGATATTACTGCACTGTCAGAACTAGAAGCACAAGCATTTCGCTACACTCGCATTAACATCTGCTAACCATGTGTATGTGACCAATAAAATTTGATTTGCTTTGAGATCTAATCTCTTTACAGATCAGAAGTTGTAGGTGTCGGGTTACATTATGACTGTCCTTTAACACTTCTTACTGCTGACTGTGGTACAGTGTGTCACGTTCTGACCTTTATTTCCTTTGTTTTGTCTTTATTTAGTATGGTCAGGGCGGGAGTTGGGGTGTGCAGTCTATGTGTGTTTTTCTATGTTGGGGTTTTGTGTTCGGCCTGGTATGATTCTCAATCAGAGGCAGCTGTCAATCGTAGCCTGGGTTTCACTTTTGGGTTGTGGGTGTTTGTTTCCGTGTTAGTGTTTGTCGCCACACGGTACTGTTTCGGTTTCGTTCGTTTCACGTTTATTGTTTTGTATTTTGTAGTGTTCAGTTTATTGTCTGAAAATAAACATTATGGACACTTACCACGCTGCGCATTGGTCCTACGATCCTTCTCGTTTCTCCTCATCAGAAGAGGAGGACGACAGCCGTTACACAGTGGAGCAGCTCCACAACACATAGCAGGGCCGTGGGTGTTTGTATATTGTGTAGGGAGGCACAGTTTGTGTATTTCAGTTTGTTTCTAATGGGTCATTAATGTCTAATCACGAAGGAGGGGCCCTGCCCTTTGAGGAAGCGGTAAATCCCCAAGGCCTTCCCCCATCACCGGTCCCTATTGATTTCTTTATTCTAGCTCAGTGACTAGAGAGTTGTGATTTCAGTCCTTTGTGCCTACTGTATTACCTGCACATTACATTTAATGGCAGTTCAAACCATTTCTAAAGAGTGACACAATTTAAAATGCTGTCGTGTAAACAACAGTCTCAAGTCAGAGCCTATACCTTTTTAAATAGATTTCATGAACCTTACACAACCCATCTTTATATTTTGTCCCCTAAACAAATCGTCAGAGACATTTGATCGTTTTAAACCTACGCCCTCATGTAGTTTTGGCTAACAGCTGTTCCGGGTATTGACAGAATTGAATGCTTCTGTCTGGTGGGAGCTTAGTGTCTGCTAACACTTGAAGGAAGGAGGAAGGCTTAAGGGCACTGCCACCTCTGGCTAATCCACACTCCATTACATATTGTAGTGTGCTGCTGCCTGTGGAGCTACTAGGTCAGTCATATCAATGTCAAACGCCAGTCAGTGCTAGCAACCAGAGCGTTTCACTAGGAATGGTCATGCTTCTCTTGACCTGTTCTTTTTGAATAGGTTAACATCTATGCAATGTTTGTGCACACAACCAATACAATAGTAAACCCAATCTCAAGGCCACTCAGAGGTTACCATGTTACACAGGATCCTGTCTCATCTGTGGCCCCGGAAGCGTCCCAGACTGCTAAGATCGTTGCACAGTTGGTGTGCACTCTACTCTGTGGAGCAATCCTCTGAAAGGATCAGGTTGGTTGGCGGTCTGACATGTGGCGTAGTCGGATGCTGTGTGTGTGTGTGTGTGTCTCTGTGTGTGTGGGTGTGTGTAAAGGGAATTGGACCCCTTTATCGACCAGGGCTTCCCAGTGCCTACTGGCCCAGTTGCTTAGATTCTCTCTCCCTCCAGTGTCTTCTGGAATTTACTGCAAATCCTAGAAGCCTGCCTCAACACTCAACATTCTGCCTCTGTGTAACCTGTGAATGTCAATATGGGGGAAACAGAAGATGGTCAAGGGGAGAAGCTTTCACAGTTTTAACGATTTTAGCTACAGGTGGTGTAGCATAGCTTAACTTAAAGGATTGCGAAAGCACTCCATAGAGTGTGTACTACATAATGAAATATTGAAGAAAAACCCAAGCGAGTACAACTCAATCGCTCACATTGGTAACATACCATGACATCCAATTACCTATTACAGGGACTTCCCTATTCCTTCCCCTTATTTGTTTATTTAAATGTGAGCGATTAACAAACAAAGTGGAAAATGCTGAGTTGAGCAGTTCTTGTGAAAGATTTCTCAATAAGAAGTCACGTCCCTAACAATGCAATATATATTCTTAAGTGTTGACCATGAAGGAAACTGAAAGTCAGAAAGGTTTGCTTCAGTCTCTCCAAGCAATTGGCAAGTTTCTTGGCTTAGCTGGATATTTTAGCTGGGTATTTTAGCTGGGTATTTCTTGGTTAATAATGACTCACTTGCTGAGAATGGCACTGGAGGGAATTACGCCTGTTTTACAGGCTCTAGACGAATTGTGGTATTTAGTGTATTTTTTTTTGCGCTGAACTTTTTTTTGTACATAAAGTTTCTGCCATCTGTGACCGAAAAGAGCTGCTGGACATCAGAACAGCTATCACTAACCTCGATTTGGACGAGGACTTCAATTTCAATGAGTCGGAAGTGAATGACATATTGATTATCTCGGACCAGGCCCAAATCCCGACACTCGAAGAAGGAGGAGACGGCCCTATAGATGCCGGCGTGCGGGATGCCTGACGAGACTACTTTAGAGAGTGGATAATCCACCTCTATTCTATTGGCGTATGTGCAATCACTGGAGAATAAACTGGATGAGCTCCGGGATAAGCTCCTTTCAAGACTATCCTATCAACGTGTTTACATTTACATTTACATTTAAGTCATTTAGCAGACGCTCTTATCCAGAGCGACTTACAAATTGGTGCATTCACCTTATGACATCCAGTGGAACAGCCACTTTACAATAGTGCATCTAGATCTTTTAAGGGGGGGGGGCAGAAGGATTGCTTTATCCTAGGTATTCCTTGAAGAGGTGGGGTTTCAGGTGTCTCCGGAAGGTGGTGATTGACTCCGCTGTCCTGGCGTCGTGAGGGAGTTTGTTCCACCATTGGGGTGCCAGAGCAGCGAACAGTTTTGACTGGGCTGAGCGGGAACTGTACTTCCTCAGTGGTAGGGAGGCGAGCAGGCCAGAGGTGGATGAACGCAGTGCCCTTGTTTGGGTGTAGGGCCTGATCAGAGCCTGAAGGTACTGAGGTGCCGTTCCCCTCACAGCTCCGTAGGCAAGCACCATGGTCTTGTAGCGGATGCGAGCTTCAACTGGAAGCCAGTGGAGAGAGCGGAGGAGCGGGGTGACGTGTTCTGAAGAACTGTAATGTCCTATGTTTCTCAGAGTTGTGGCTGAACAAGGACCTGGTAAATAAAAATCTAGCTGTTTTTCTATATATCGTCGGGACAGAGCAGTGGTGTCGGGAAGCTCAGGGGAGGGTGTGTGTGTGTCTCTTTGTTAATAACAGCTGGTGTACGATCTCTAATATTGAGGAAGTCTCGAGGTTCTGCTCGCTTGAGTTAGAATACCTCATGATAAGCTGTAGACCATTCTATTTACCAAGAGACTTTTCATCTATATTTTTCGTAGATGTCTATTTACCACCACAAACCGAGGCTGGTGCTAAGACTGCACTCAACGAGCTGTATAGGGCCATAAGTAAACAAGAAAATACAGAGGCGACACTCCTGGTGGCCGGTTACTTTAATGCAGGAAAACTGAAATCCGTTTAATCACATTTTTATCAGCATGTCACCTGTGCAACTAGAGGCGAAAAAACTCTAGATCATCTTTACTCCACACACCGGGATGCATACAAAGCACTCCCTCACACTCCATTTGGCAAATCTGACCATAACTCTATCATCCTAATTCCTGCTTACAAAACTCAAACGAGAAGTACCAGTGACATGCTCAATACCAAAGTGGTCTGATGAAGCGACAACATCCGCTCTGCGCTAAAAGCTAGGACTGCCACTTTCAATGAGCGGAACACTAACCCGGACACTTATAAGAAATCCCACTACGGCCTCCAACGAACCATCCAACAGGCAAAGCGTCAATACAGGACCAAGATCGAATTCTAGTACACCGACTCTGACGCTCTTTGGATGTGGCAGGGCATGCGCAAACTATCATGAATAACAAAGAGAAACCCAGCCCCGAGCTGTCCAGAGACGCAAGCCTACCAGACGAGCTAAATACCTACTATGCTCGCTTCGAGGCTAGCAACACTCAACCATGCATGAGAGCACCAGCTGTTCCAGATGACTGTGTGATCACGCGCGCCATAGCCGATGTGAGTAAGACAGGTTAACATTCACAAGGCCGCAAAGCCAGACGGATTAACAGGGTGCGTACTCAGAGCATGCTCTGGCAAGGGTCTTTACTATTTTCAACCTCTCCCTGACCCAGTATGTAATACCTACATGTTTCAAGCAGACCACCATAGTCTCTGTGGCCAAGAACACCAGTGTAACCTGTCTAAATGACTATCGCACCATAGCACTCACATCTGTAGCCATGAAATGCTTTGAAAGGCCGGTCATGGCTCACATCCCAGACACCCTGGACCCACTCTAATTCGCATACCACCCCAACAGATCCACAGATCACGCAATCTCATTTGCATTTCACACTGCCCTTTGCCACCTGGACAAAAGGAACACCTACATTCATTGACTACAACTCAGCATTCAAAACCATAGTGTCCTCCAAGCTCATCACTAAACTAAAGACCCTGGGATTAAACCCCTCCCTCTGCAACTGGATCCTGGACTTTCTAATGGGCCACTTGAAGACTTGAAATAGACACTATGGCGGCGCACATTTTGTTGGATTACTTTATAGACCAATTTTTTTATTTATTTTAATAACGGAGCATTTTCTAAACTCAAACTGATCCCCTGCAACTGGACACAGACATTTAATGAGACTCCTGTTTCCCAGAATTGAGGACGAAGACGGCATTGCTAAGGTTGGTTGAAAATTCTCTGTGCTACACCAAACAGTACCTATCCTGTAACTCCCAGTAATGGATACCAAAAATCTTTGGTTAAATCACATTATTTGGTATAAGAGAATAGCTAAGAGAATTCGTGATCAGCAGATGCTAGTAGAGGTGTTAATGATAAAATTACCATTCCAAAGAAACATACAGTAAGTTCAGGGAATTCTTGTAAAGCTGTGGGAGGAGTGTTGTCATGATCAAACTGCCATTCAGCTCCTCATGAGTCATCTGCTTGAAATCTTGCATAATGTCTAATCCCTTGAGAGGGATATAGTTCATGGGATACAGTTCTGCTACAATGACACACGCAGGTCAAAGAATTCTGTTTCTGTATCCACTCCAGAAAGAAGCCCAGGCACTACACAGTATTGTCTGTAAGACAAAAAACAAAAATAATTCTACACTATTGTACAGTTTGAACAACTGTTGAACCGTGCCAGCATAAAATTAACATTAGGGTTGACTAGTTGAAAAGGCATACATGTGCATAGGAACAGAGATTACATTTACAACAATATCTGGCCTAAAAGAAATAAATATGGCATAATTCTCAACCTTTGCACAGTGACCAGACCGTACAAATGAGACTAGATAGTTAGGTAGACAGTATCTACCTACAGCCATGTCTATCAGGCATGCTTAGGCAAATATGTTCTATAGTAAAACCAGCTTCAGTTTTAGAGATTTACAACAGTAAATTGTTGTATTATTGTTTCTCCTCACTGTTTGGTAGTAAACTTAGCTATCTAGCTTGCTGGATATGCAATACTTGTTATTTACATCTGTTTGGAATCCTATCTTGCGTCTTGCGTCTTGCCTATAATTTTGTGAGATTGAAATACATCCAAGTTAGGGTGACCAGACGTCCCCATTTTCCGTTTTTTTTTCCTCTCCCATTTTCACAGTTAAAAACGGGGACATTTCCCGGGGACAGGCCACCAAAAACGGGGACTGTCCCCGTTTTTAACTGTGCGTTAAAAACAGACCGCAAAGTGAAATAATATTTTACGTGGCAAGAAAGACCGGGCAGCAGAGCCTACCAGTTGACGTCTCAATCGCGTTGTGCTTGTTTTGGCCAACAGAGGGGGCTGCTCGCTATAGCAGCTTCATTCACTCTTCTTTTTCTACTAACTACTTGCTCGCGTTAGTTTTAGAGAAAACTGCTGTGGAAACTCGGCCAGAAGCTAGCAAGTGTCAAGTGAATCCACAACCTCACCACAAACATCTTTTCAAGCCAGGTAAGTTACAATTGTTTGAGATCCTAGCTAGTGATGTTATAATGTCACCATTTATTATATAGATGATTTGCTCTATAAGGTTTTAAATAGATTATACTAGATAACGTTAGCTATGTAGACTAAGTTAGCTAGCTAGCTTAGCTAGCTACTGTCATGGTAGCTAGGTTAAAAAATTCTAATGTAAACATTCAGTGGAACATGCACCTGTGGAACGGTCATTAAGACACTAACAGCTTACAGACGGTAGGCAAATAAGGTCACTGTTATGAAAAAACTTAGGACACTAAAGAGGCCTTTCCACTGACTCTGAAAAACACCAAAAGAAAGATGTCCAGGGTCCCTGCTCATCTGCGTGAACTTGCCTTAGGCATGCTGCAAAGAGGCATGATGACTGCAGATGTGTTCGCCTTAGCAATCTCACTAGAATAAAGACCTCCTCCATTCCTGCCATTATTGAAAGAGATTGTGATACCTCACATCTCAAAATAGGGCTACTTAATGTTAGATCCCTCACTTCAAAGGCAGTTATAGTCAATTAACTAATCACTGATCATAATCTTGATGTGATTGGCCTGACTGAAACATGACTTAAGCCTGATGAATTTACTGTGTTAAATGAGGACTCACCTCCTGGTTACACTAGTGAGCATATCCCCCGTGCATCCCGCAAAGGCGGAGGTGTTGCTAACATTTACAATAGCAAATTTCAATTTACAAAAAAAACTGCGACGTTTTCGTCTTTTGAGCTTCTAGTCATGACATCTATGCAGCCTACTCAATCACTTTTTATAGCTACTGTTTACAGGCCTCCTGGGCCATATACAGCGTTCCTCACTGAGTTCCCTTAATTCCTATTGGACCTTGTAGTCATAGCAGATAATATTCACATGGAAAAGTCCACAGACACACTCCAAAAGGCTTTCGGAGCCATCATCGACTCAGTGGGTTTTGTCCAACATGTCTCTGGACCTACTCACTGCCACAGTCATACTCTGGACCTAGTTTTGTCCCATGGAATAAATGTTGTGGATCTTAATGTTTTTCCTCATAACCCTGGACTATCGGACCACCATTTTATTATGTTTGCAATCGCAACAAATAATCTGCTCAGACCCCAACCAAGGAGCATCAAAAGCCGTGCTATAAATTCTCAGACAACCCAAAGATTCCTTGATGCCCTTCCAGACTCCCTCTGCCTACCCAAGGACGTCAGAGGACAAAAATCAGTTAATCACCTAACTGAGGAACTCAATTTAACCTTGCGCAATAGCCTAGATGCAATTGCACCCCTAAAAACTAAAAACATTTGTCATAAGAAACTAGCTCCCTGGTATACAGAAAATACCCGAGCTCTGAAGCAAGCTTCCAGAAAATTGGAACGGAAATGGCGCCACACCAAACTGGAAGTCTTCCAACTAGCTTGGAAGGACAGTACCGTGCAGTATCGAAGAGCCCTCACTGCTGCTCGATAATCCTATTTTTCCAATTTACTTGAGGAAAATAAGAACAATCCGAAATTTATTTTTGATACTGTTGCAAAGCTAACTAAAAAGCAGCATTCCCCAAGAGAGGATGGCTTTCACTTCAGCAGTAATAGATTCATAAACTTCTTTGACGAAAAGATCATGATCATTAGAAAGCAAATTACGGACTCCTCTTTAAATCTGCGTATTCCTCCAAAGCTCAGTTGGTCTGAGTCTGCACAACTCTGCCAGGACCTAGGGTCAAGGGAGACACTCAAGTGTTTTAGTACTATATCTCTTGACACAATGATGAAAATAATCATGGCCTCTAAACCTTCAAGCTGCATACTGGACCCTATTCCAACTAAACTACTGAAAGAGCTGCTTCCTGTGCTTGGCCCTCCTATGTTGAACATAATAAACGTCTCTCTATCCACCGGATGTGTACCAAACTCACTAAAAGTGGCAGTAATAAAGCCTCTCTTGAAAAAGCCAAACCTTGACCCAGATAATATAAAAAACTATCGGCCTATATCATATCTTCCATTCCTCTCTAAAATTTTTGACAAAGCTGTTGCACACCAACTCACTTGCTTCCTGAAGACAAACAATGTATACGAAATGCTTCAGTCTGGTTTTAGACCTCATCAGAGCACTGAGACTGCACCTGTGAAGGTGGTAAATGACCTTTTATTGGTGTCAGACCGAGGCTCCTAGACCTTAGTGCTGCTTTTGATACCATCGATCACCACATTCTTTTGGAGAGATTGGAAACCCAAATTGGTCTACACGGACAAGTTCTCGTCTGGTTTAAATCTTATCTGTCGGAAAGATATCAGTTTGTCTCTGCAGATGGTTTGTCCTCTGACAAATAAACTGTACATTTTGGCTCCGTTTTAGGACCACTATTGTTTTCACTATATATTTTACCTCTTGGTGATGTCATACGGAAACATAATGTTAACTTTCACTGCTATGCGGATGACACACAGCTGTACATTTCAATGAAATCTGGTGAAGCCACAAAATTGCCCTCCCTGGAAGCCTGTGTTTCAGACATAAGGAAGTGGATGGCTGCAAACTTTCTACTTTTAAACTCGGACAAAACAGAGATGCTTGTTCTAGGTCCCAAGAAACAAAGATATCTTCTGTTGAATCTGACAATTAATCTTGATGGTTGTACAGTCGTCTCAAATAAAACTGTGAAGGACCTCAGCGTTACTCTGGACCCTGATTTCTCTTTTGACGAATATATCAAGACTGTTTTAAGGACAGCTTTTTTCCATCTACGTAACATTGCAAAAATCAGAAACTTTCTGTCCAAAAATGATGCAGAAAAATTAATCCATGCTTTTGTTACTTCTAGGTTAGACTACTGCAATGCTCTACTTTCCGGCTACCAGTATAAAGCACGAAATAAACTTCAGTTAGTGCTAAATACGGCTGCTAGAATCCTGACTAGAACCAAAAAAATTGATCATATTACTCCAGTGCTAGCCTCCCTACACTGGCTTCCTGTTAAGGCAAGGGCTGGTTTCAAGGTTTTACTGCTAACCTACAAAGCATTACATGCGCTTGCTCCTACCTATCTTTCCGATTTGGTCCTGCCGTACAAACCTACACGTACGATACGGTCACAAGACGCAGGCCTCCTAATTGTCCCTAGAATTTCTAAGCAAACAGCTGGAGGCAGGGCTTTCTCCTATAGAGCTCCATTTTTATGGAATGGTCTGCTTACCCATGTGAGAGACGCAGACTCGGTCTCAACCTTTAAGTCTTAACTGAAGACTCATCTCTTCAGTAGGTCATATGATTGAGTGTAGTCTGGCTCCAGGAGTGTGAAGGTGAATGGAAAGGCTCTGGAGCAACGAACCGCCCTTGCTGTCTCTGCCTGGCCGGTTCCCCTCTCTCCACTGGGATTCTCTGCCTCTAACCCCATTACAGGAGCAGAGTCACTGGCTTACTGGTGCTCTTCCATGCCGTCCCTAGGAGGGGTGCGTCACTTGAGTGGGTTGAGTCGCTGACGTGGTCTTCCTGTCTGGGTTGGCGCCCCCTCCCTTGGGTTGTGCCGTGGTGGAGATCTTTGTGGGCTATACTCGGCCTTGTCTCAGGATAGTAAGTTGGCGGATGAAGATATCCCTCTAGTGGTGTGGGGGCTGTGCATTGGCAAAGTGGGTGGGGTTATATCCTGCCTGTTTGGCCCTGTCCGGGAGTATCATTGGATGGTGCCACAGTGTCTCCTGACCCCTCCTGTCTCAGCCTCCAGTATTTATGCTGCAGTAGTGTATGTGTCAGGGGGCTAGGGTCAGTCTGTTATATCTGGAGTATTTCTCCTGTCTTATCCGGTGTCCTGTGTGAATTTAAGTATGCTCTCTCTAATTTTTTCTCTCTTTCTTTCTTTCTCTCTCTGAGCCCGAGGACCATGCCTCAGGACTACCTGGCATGATGACTCCTTGCTGTCCCCAGTCCACCTGGCCGTGCTGCTGCTCCAGTTTCAACTGTTCTGCCCGCGGTTATGGAACCCTGACCTGTTCACCGGATGTGCTACCTGTCCCAGACCTGCTGTTTACAACTCTCTAGAGACAGCTGTAGCGGTAGAGATACTCTCAATGATCGGCTATGAAAAGCTAAATGACATTTACTTCTGAGGTGCTGACATGTTGCACCCTCGACAACTACTGTGATTATTATTATTTGACCATGCTGGTCATTTATGAACATTTGAGCATCTTGGCCATGTTTTGTTATAATCTCCACCCGGCACAGCCAGAAGAGGACTGGCCACCCCTCATAGCCTGGTTCCTCTCTAGGTTTCTTCCTAGGTTTTGGCCTTTCAAGGGAGTTTTTCCTAGCCACCATGCTTCTACACCTGCATTGCTTGCTGTTTGGGGTTTTAGGCTGGGTTTCTGTGCAGCACTTTGATATATCAGCTGATGTAAGAAGGGCTATATAAATACATTTGATTTGAGATGGGGCCAGGGCAATAAATTGCAATGTCTGTACTGTGAGACGCCTAAGACATCGCTACAGGGAGACAGGACGGACAGCTGATTGTCCTCGCAGTGGCAGACCACGTGTGACAACACCTGCACAGGATCGGAACATCCGAACATCACACCTGCGGGACAGGTACAGGCATCAACAACTGCCCGAGTTACACCAGGAACGCACAATCCCTCCATCAGTGCTCAGACTGTTCGCAATAGGCTGAGAGAGGCTGGACTGAAGGCTTGTAGGCCTGTTGTAAGGCAGGTCCTCACCAGACATCACCGGCAACAACGTTGCCTATGGGCACAAACCGACCGTTGCTGGACCAGACAGAACTGGAAAAAGTGCTCTTCACTGACGAGTCGCCGTTTTGTCTCACCGGGGGTGATTGTCGGATTCGCGTTTATCGTCGAAGGACTGAGCGTTACACCGAGGCCTTTACTCTGGAGCAGGATCGATTTGGAGGTGGAGGGTCCGTCATGGTCTGAGGCGGTGTGTCACAGCATCATTGGACTGAGCCTGTTGTGATTGCAGGCAATCTCAATACTGTGCGTTACTGGCAAGACATCCTCCTCGACCATGTGGTACCCTTCCTGCAGGCTCATCCTGCCATGACCCTCCAGCATGACAATGCCACCAGCCTTCTCATGCTGGAGGGTCATGGCAGGATGAGCCTGCAGGAAGGGTACCACATGGTCGAGGAGGATGTCTTGCCAGTAACGCAAATCTGGCAAAGAACTGGCAAATCTGTGCGTGATTTCCTGCAAGAAAGGAATGTCAAGGTTCTGCCATGGCCAGCGAAGAGCCCGGATCTCAATCCCATTGAGCACGTCTGGGACCTGATGGATCGGAGGGTGAGGACTAGGGCCATTCCCCCAAGAAATGTCTGGGAACTTGCAGGTGCCTTGGTGGAAGAGTGGGGTAACATCTCACAGCAAGAACTGGCAAATCTGGTGCAGTCCATGAGGAGGAGATGCACTGCCATACTTAATGCAGCTGGTGGCCACACATGATTTCATTTCTGTTAGTCACATGTCTGTGGAACTTGTTCAGTTTATGTCTCAATTGTTGAATCTTGTTATGTTCATACAAATATTTACACGTTAAGTTTGCTGAAAATAAATGCAGTTGACAGTGAGAGGACGTTTCTTTTTTTGCTGAGTTTATTTTTTATTAAAGATTGGAGAGGAAGGAGAAGAGAGAGAAGGAAAAATGAAGGGAGTAAAAAGAGTGAACCAAGGAGAGTGTAGAAGAGAATGAGGTGGAAAGGTAAAGAAGGCAAGGAAGAAAGAGATGGAAGACGAGTGAAGAAAAGAGGAGGAGAAGGATTGGAGAAGAAAAAGTTAAGAGAGTAAGAAGAGTGACAAGGAGAGTGAAGAAGAGCAGACAAAGGAGGTACAATGGCTCTTTCCAAGAAATGGAAATGCTATTTTAATGACACCATGATGAGAGAATTTCCATTTGAACGCTCAGGTCAAGACGATAGAATTGTTCACTGCACCCTTTGTAATTCCACTTTTTCAAATGGCAGCGGGGAAGAACGGCAGTGGTAGAATATCAACAAGACGAAAAAGCATAATGCCTCTGATTGCCCGTGTTGGTATGCCCTCTGTCACCACATTCTTCAAGAAGATAGTGCCTTCCCAAGAAAAATATGATTTAGCTGTGCAGGAGGGTGTCTTTGCATACCACACTATGCGACACAATCATAGGTACAGATCTATGGACTGCACAGCACAACTGACACGGAAGCTTTATGAGCCAAAGTTTATATGTGCTAGGACAAAATGTGACGCCATAGTGAGTAACGTGTTTACACCATGGGTAACTACTTTGGTAACACAGGACCTAGACCAGGTTGAATTTGTGTTCCTGTCCATTGATGCATCCAATCATGGACATGTAAAGCTGCTGACAATAGTAGTCAGATATTGAAAGATATATGATGGCAGCACATCTGTGTAAACAAAACTACTTGATTTTGTTGAATTGAAAGGGGAAGCACCAGAGGGAATTGTAGCTGAGGTCCTGGTGGTCATCCCAAAACTTTACCTGGATAACAAAGTCGTGGCATTCTCTGCCGACAACACAAATACCAACTTTGGAGGACTGAATAGGCTGGGGAAGGTCAATGTCCATACCAAAGTTAAAAATGCTCTGCAGTGGGAGATGATTGGCATAGGTTGTCCTGCCCACATCATTCATAACACAGCCAGAACAGCTTTGGATATGATTCCCCTTGATGTTGAGTACCTGCTCACAAAGATATTTGGATATTTTTATATTTTCACCATCAGAGTAGAAAGACTGAAGAGCTTTTGTGAGTTTGTTGGCCAGGAGTACCATAACATTTTATTACACAACAATGTTCGCTGGCTATCCATGCTCTAGAAAGAGTGCTGAAAATGTATGTGACATTGAAATCCTTTTTTCTTTCTGAAGTCAAATGCCCTGTTGTCCTGTGAACAATGTTTGAAGATCCACTGACTAAACTTTGGCTAACCTTCATCCATGGAAACCTGACCGTATTCAGTGACACGATCAAGATGCTTGAAGGCCAGGACCGCTGTGCTGTGAAATCAGCCGCAATTCTGAGAAACGTTGAGGCAAAATTGACTGCAAGACGTGATGACAACTTCATTCCAGTTTTGGTCAGAGGACTTCTGAGAGAGCTAGAGGAAAATGGAGCAAAGTCTAAAGAAAGCTTTCTCAAAGCATCCCAATCATTCTTCTATACGGCTATGAACTACTTGCAAGCATGGGCAAAGCACACCGATAATCAAAAAAATTTACATTGTCTCAAATTTGTCTCAAATTTAAAGGCACGGTCGCTGTAGCTGCACATAGTCCATCTGTAAATAGCCCACCCAATCTACCTACCCCATCCCCATATTGTTTTTATTTACTTTGCTGCCCTTTTACACACCAGTATCACTACTTACAGCATACCACCCTGCATACCACTACTGGCTTGCTTCTGAAGCTAAGCAGGGTTGGTCCTGGTCAGGCCCTGGATGGGAGACCAGATGCTGCTGGAAGTGGTGTTGGAGGGCCAGTAGGAGGCACTCTTTCCTCTGGTCTAAAAAATATCCCAATGCCCCAGGGCAGTGATTGGGGACACTGCCCTGTGTAGGGTGCCGTCTTTCGGATGGGACGTTAAACGGGTGTCCTGACTCTCTGAGGTCATTAAAGATCCCATGGCACTTATCGAAAGAGTAGGGGTGTTAACCCCGGTGTCCTGGCTAAATTCCCAATCTGGCCCTCAAACCATCATGGTCACCTAATAATCCCCAGTTTACAATTGGCTCATTCATCCCCCTCCTCTCCCCTGTAACTATTCCCCAGGTCGTTGCTGCAAATGAGAACGTGTTCTCAGTCAACTTACCTGGTAAAATAAATAAATAAATAAACTTACACACCATCATCTGCTCATCATCATCTGCTCATTTATCACTTCAGTGTTAATCTGCTAAATTGTAATTACTTTGCTACTATGGCCTATTTATTGCCTTACCTCCTCACGCCATTTGCACACACTGTATTTAGACTTTCTTTTTTTCTATTGTGTTATTGACTGTATGCTTGTTTATTCTGTGTTGTTGTTTCTGTCGCACTGCTTTATCTTGGCCAGGTCGTAGTTGTAAATGAGAACTTGTTCTCAACTAGCCTACCTGGTTAAATAAAAAAATAAAATAAAAAAGAGCCGTCATTGTAAATAAGAATTTGTTCTTAACTGACAAGGTTAACTGACAAGGTTAACTTCAGAGATACCCACTTCAAAAAGAATGACATCCCACACACTAACCTGGCTAGATTAGCATCTGTTGTCATGTGCTTACCTGGAAGTAATGCAACAGTCAAGAGAGTGTTCTCCCAAAGGAATGATTTTATTTAACTAGGTGGTTAGTCAGTTAAGAACAAATTCTTATTTTCAATGATGGCCTAGGAACAGTGGGTTACCTGCCTTGTTCAAGGGAAGAACAACAGATTTTTACCTTGTCAGCTTGGGGATTTGATCTTGCAACCTTTCGGTTACAAGTCCAACGCTCTAACCACTAGGCTACCTGCCACCCCAATGATATATGGACAGCAGCAAGAAATAGATTCACTGTTCCTACCATCAAGGCCATGCTTATTGTGAAGACAAACTTCAACCTCCCCTGCCAGAAGTTCATGGAGAAGCTGGCCAAAGACAGAGCAATCCTGAAGAAAATACATTCTTCTGAGAAATATACAGATTAGGTTGGTATATGTATATTATGTAGTTACCAATTTCATCATCATCTTATTTCTTTATTATGTTAAGTATTTCACATTTACTATTGTCTCTGTTTTTTCAATTTTGCTCATGTTCTCTTCTGCTCTTATTCTACCCAGACTACCAGGACCACCAGATCGGACAGTTCTGTCTTGTCTTTAGTGTTTCTGTAATATAGTTGTTTTCTCTATCACAGTGTGCCTGTTAGACTAAATACATGGAACCGGAATTGTCCCACTTTTTTATTTCATAGATAATAACATTGGATATTTGAATGATATATTGACCGCTGAACTGGAAATGGCCCCAGTTTTCATTTCAGATATCTGGTCACCTAATCCAAGGTCGTCATCATAACCAATGTCAACCCTTGTCAATGATGTTACATAGCTAGCTAGTAACATTATTTACAGTTGCTGATGTTAGCAGGCATCAGGCTAACTAGCTAGTCAACTCCAGTCATGTGCTAACGTTTGCTGGCAAACCTAGCATTAGGTGGCTGGTTGTAACATTGTAGCTTTCTGTTGAATAGCTAGCCATATCTACGACTAAAAAGATAAGAGGTTTTACAATCAAAATACAAAAGATCTCCGATTGTAAACCTCTTCTATTTTTAGTCATAGATATGGCTACCGGTAGTTGTTTAGCTAACTAACTTAGCTGGTTAGCTAGCTACCTAGCTAGCTAAGTTAGCAAACAGAAAAATAATTTGATTACCCCCCCACTGTAACACAGTACTATGTTAGCCAGAAATACAAAATATGGGTTTCAGTAGATTAAATAAAGTTAGTTAGCTAGGTGGCTTGCAGGAAAAATAACTTACTTAACTAGGCACCGTATTTGTAATCTGCCCTCTTGGTGCTGGCATCGACTTTAGTTGAGCTTCTAACGTTAGCTAACTCCAACTCTTTGTTTTGAATCCTATTTGCTATATTCCGGTTGAAACATGTATGGTTGAATGTCTCCATGTAACTAATAGATGCCCCATCGTCAAATTTATGTTGATGCCTCAGACATGATGATAACATGCCCAGATTCCCCAAGGGTGAAATTCCCCTTAAAGTTTGCCTAAGACATGACTGTGATGGCCTGATCACTGATGACGATGAGACCGCCTTCAGGTAGGAGGACTGAGACAAGGCAGTGTGGTGCCAGGACAACAACTTCTCCCTCATCGTCAGCAAGACAAAGGAGCTGATCGTGGACTACAGGAAATGGAGGACCGAGCACGCCACCATCCAAATCGACGTGGCTGTACTGGAGAAGGTCGAGAGCTCCTCGTTTTCCACACCACATAGGATAGCATAGGACATATTATCATGGTCCACACACACCATCACAGTTGCGAAGAGGGCAAAACAACGCCTCTTCCCCCTCTGGAGGCTGAAAAGATTCGACATGGGGCCTCAGATCCTCAAAAGGTTTTACAGCTGCACCATTGAGAGCATCTTGACTGGCTGCATCACCGCTTGGTATGGCAACTGCTTGGCATCTGACCGGGTAGTGTGTACGGCCCAATATATCACTGGGGCCGAGCTCCCTGACATTAAGGACCTCTATACCAGGCGGTGTCAGAGGAAGGCCCTAAAAATGGTCTCCAGCCACCCAAGACTGTTCTTTCTGGTACTGCACGGCAAGCTGTACCGAAGTTTGGAACCAACAGGACCCTGAACAGCTTCTACCCCCAAGCCATAAGGCTGCTAAATAGTTAACCAATAGCCACCCGGACTATCTGCATTGAACCTTTTTGCACTAACTCTTTTGACGCATCACATACGCTGCTGTTACTGTTCATTATCTATCCTGTTGCCTAGTCACTTTATCCCTACCTATATGTGCATATCTACCTCTATTACCTTGTACCCCTGCACATCGACTCGGTACTGGTACCACGTGTATATAGCCAAGTTGTCGTTACTCATTGTGTATTTATTATAATTAATGTTTTTATTATTTCTCTTTTTTTCTCGCTGCGTTGTTGGGAAGGGCCCGTAAGTACTGTAAGCATTTCACTGTTAGTCTACACATGTTGTTTACGAAGCGTGTAACAAATACACATTTATTTGATATATTATTAGACTTTCTTTTCTCATCTGATCTCCTTCCTGTTTGGCCCTGTCCGGGGGTATCATCGGATGGGGCCACAGTGTCTCCTGACCCCTCCTGTCTCAGCCTCCAGTATTTATGCTGCAGTAGTTTATGTGTCGGGGGGCTAGGGTCAGTTGGTTATATCTGGAGTACTTCTCCTGTCTTATCCAGTGTGAAATTGTGTGAATTTAAGTATGCTCTCTCTAATTCTCTCCTTCTCTCTTTCTTTCTCTCTCTCGGAGAACCTGAGCCCTAGGACCATACGTCAGGAATACCGGGCATGATGACTCCTTGCTGTCCCCAGTCCACCTGGCCTTGCTGCTGTTCCAGTTTCAACTGTTCTGCCTGCGGTTATGGAACCCCTACCTGTCCCAGACCTGCTGCTTTCAACTCTTAATGATCGGCTATGAAAAGCCAACTGACATTTATTCCGGATTATTATTTGACCATGCTTGTCATTTATGAACATTTTGAAAATCTTGGCTCTCTCTAATTCTCTCCTTCTCTCTTTTTTTCTCTCTCTCGGAGGACCTGAGCCCTAGGACCATACGTCAGGACTACCGGGCATGATGACTCCTTGCTGTCCCCAGTCCACCTGGCCTTGCTGCTGTTCCAGTTTCAACTGTTCTGCCTGCGGTTATGGAACCCCTACCTGTCCCAGACCTGCTGCTTTCAACTCTTAATGATCGGCTATGAAAGCCAACTGACATTTATTCCTGATTATTATTTGACCATGCTTGTCATTTATGAACATTTTGAAAATCTTGGCTCTTTCTAATTCTCTCCTTCTCTCTTTCTTTCTCTCTCTCGGAGGACCTGAGCCCTAGGACCATACGTCAGGACTACCGGGCATGATGACTCCTTGCTGTCCCCAGTCCACCTGGCCTTGCTGCTGTTCCAGTTTCAACTGTTCTGCCTGTGGTTATGGAACCCCTACCTGTCCCAGACCTGCTGTTTTCAACTCTTAATGATCGGCTATGAAAAGCCAACTGACATTTATTCCTGATTATTATTTGACCATGCTTGTCACTTATGAACATTTTGAACATCTTGGCCATGTTCTGTTATAATCTCCACCCGGCACAGCCAGAAGAGGACTGGCCACCCCTCATAGCCTGGTTCCTCTCTAGGTTTCTTCCTAGGTTTTGGCCTTTCTAGGGAGTTTTTCCTAGCCACCGTGCTTCTACACCTGCATTGCTTGCTGTTTGGGGTTTTAGGCTGGGTTTCTGTACAGCACTTCGAGATATTAGCTGATGTACGAAGGGCTATATAAAATAAACTTGATTTGATTTGATGTAACCATATTTTGGTACCATCAAAAGAAAGAAGAAAAGTCTATGAACTTTAAAGAACTTCTTGAACCTTTTAATTCTCCTGCTGTAGGCTATTGCTTAACTTTAGCCAATGGAAAGGTACAGACAATCTGCCTTTGATACCCTAGTACTGTCTTTTGCCCTTTTCTATCAAAACAATAAACCCCTGTCTTCACAAAGAACTCCTGCCTACGTGGTTATGTGAGTCATGTCAAACACATGTCTTCGAGTCTTGTGTAAACATAGCATGAGGCCTCTGAAACTGAAATGACCTTTCGCAAGCGAGCAGAGCCTGTAGTCGAGGGCAACAGATACAATCTCAATGAGAGCCTTATGACTGTAATAAAATCATAACGTGGGCTAACTGAAATCATACTAAACTGGCATAGAAGCCAAGGAGCCTGGGTGTATTAGAAGAGAGCCAGTGGATGCCCAGGTTAATGGAGAATTAACTAAGGCCCAGTGAAATACTGAGAAAGGTATTTTGGTTCTGGCTGATAAGGCCACACATTGAGCTCATTCATTTCCCTCTAGTCTGCTCTATTTGTGTTTCTACCATTACGGCAAACCACAAACAAGTACACAAGATTTACACATGCCACATCAGCAATTTCCTATTTTCAACAGAACACAAAGTTAACATGGCATTTTCACTGGTACTGTAGTATAAGGCAGGATTGGGGTCAACCAAATGAAATATATGTGTTGCCGTGGCTCACTAACCTTCAGTCCAAGCTAGAGTTCACCCACTATGGCTGTGTCCCAGATGGCATCCTATTCCCTACATAGTGCAGTATTTTTGACCAGGGCCCATAGGAGTCTGATCAAAAGTAGTGCATAATATAGAGAATAGGGTGCCATTTGGGACTCAATAGATGTGCATTATAAACGGCCCCCAAGCTACTATTTCATAGCTGCTGGCTGGTGCAACGGCGCTATCTCTATATTGAGAGCGACATTTCAAATGCATTTCCACACCCAGGCACGAAGGTGGCCTTGAGTCGGCTGCGTTTTCTCTCTGAATCACATGCCTTTCATAACAAAATGTGATGAAATCAGGGGCCAAGTTTTCTGACTCAATGGTGGTCTGCCATTAATGCTGGGCTATACCAAGAGACAGCGCACAGCTTGGTCTGGATACACTCACCACTCATACATACAGCATGGACCAGACCAAAACAGCAGGGTGCTTTTCGCTTGTTGTTTAGCTCTGTTTTACCATACAAGATGAAGGTCTGATCATTAAAACAGAGGTATTTGTGGGATTTTACAGGCCTTTCTCTCTCACCCATTCTTTCTGACAGAAGCCCTAGGCTTGTGGTCAAATCAGTATAGTTCCCCAAATATCTAGCTATTGGATTCAATAGATTCTCAGATCCAATAGTCTTTAATACGGGGTTTTGTTTTTCTTTGATTTGAAGGAGTTTACATTTACTGGCTAGTATTGAGCCACTCTGACTTAACAGATGTTGGTCAGTGGCTGTCGAAGACTACAGAAAGGTGTCAGTGTGTGGAATGATGTAACAATATACACTCAGTGGTCAGTTTATTAGGAACATGTTGACACCATGCAGGATGGGGCCTTAGACTCATGCTGCTTATGCCAAATCCTGACTCTGCCATCAGCATGACGCAACAGAAACCGGGATTTGTCCAGTGTTGGTGATCGCGTTCCCAATGGAGCCACTTCTTCTTGTTTTTAGCTAATTGTAGTGAAACCCAGTGTGGTCGTCTGCTGCAATAGCCCATCCATGACAAGGGTCAATGAGTTGTGCGTTCTGAGATACCATTTTCGTGAACAGGTTGGTGTAATAAACTGGCCACTGGGTGTAAATGACTAAGTCTTTCTGTAACTGCGGTACAGATTAAAAGGTCTAGTGTGGGTAGTAGGTTTTGGTGTTGACTCCATATTGACTATATATGTGTTTTAGATGAGCTCAGCAGTAGGTGTGGGTCCTCTCGCTGGGTAGGCATGTGGGATTCACCAATGACGATGCTGCTTTAAAGTATACAGTTCTGTGGTTTTACACATACTTTTACACCTGGCACCTTTCCCTCTGTCTGTCATACTCATATTGCTAATAGTTAATACGAGTTAGTTGCTCATTAGATGCTTTCCAAGCTGTATTTAGGAGAAGATGACAATTTTGGCTTAATTGTTCTCTGTGATTCAGCTAAGCTGACATTAGTGGGTATCTAGATGTAGATTTAAAGTGGCTCAGCATGATTGATTCTCCCCCACAGGTCGTCTGTGGTCAGGGGATGTCACTAAGGACCCTGGAGACAGGGCAGGGACAATAGTCAGGAATCAGGATGCAATTATCTGGGACACTTCCCATCTGAATCTCTGTGAGGATTTCCCTTCTCAGCCCCCCTCACAGTCCCACAGTCTCACTGGCAACCACAAGACCCTGCCTGCAGGAAAGGGGGGCTACTGGAGTGGAGTGGTGGGGCTGAGGTCTGTGGTTTAGCCAGCGTTTCCACTCCCTGCTCATATGATTGCCTGTGAGTAACCAGGCCACCGAGATCAAGCAGCGGCGGATAGAACAGGCCCCAGAACTACATGTGGAGTACGAGTACTATGCAATGAGGGCTGTACAATCCATGCCAAAAACAAAAGCAAAAGTAAGAAAGACTATTCAGAGACACTTTACTTGACTAGCACTTTGACACATTTGACAGATTGATATGAGTCTAGCACTTTGAGATCAGTCAAAAGTCCATTTGATATCTCATGACAAGGTCATTCAAATGTTGTATAATAACTAACTTAGATGGTAACTTTACATGAAGTAACGTAGTGGGGCTTGCTTTTGGTCTTTAAAATTAGTTTTGTGGTAGTGTAAAAAGTTTAAAAAGTTTAATTTTACTATTTAAAGCAAAGCAGTTACATATAGTCAAGTAAAATAACTGTTCTAATTACTTTGATATAATACTATATCAACCTTATTACTTTGGATTATGGGGCAGTTAGATCACACATTTAATCAGAAATAGCTACACTCGGACCACTACACCTTTATACACTCTCCTACCAAAATACCACAGTATATGCCAACTGTCATAATAGAGCACAGAAGACGAGGCATTAAATAAAATACATATTACAACATATTTGGATGATAGCGGGATGTTCATGTAGTCCTCTCTGGGCTGGAGGGGGATCTGTGGGAAGAGGGACCCACTGGACGGAAAGGCGTTACCCCTTCCCTCGGACCTTCCCTCGGGGGGGGACACATAAGTTAACTGAGCATAGCATACAGTGGGGCAAAAAAAGTATTTAGTCAGTCACCAATTGTGCAAGTTCTACCACTTAAAAAGATGAGAGAGGCCTGTAAATTTCATCATAGGTACACTTCAACTATGACAGACAAAATGAGAAAAAGAAATCCAGAAAATCACATTGTAGGATTTTTAATGAATTTATTTGCAAATTATGGTGGAAAATAAGTATTTGGTCACCTCCAAACAAGCAAGATTTCTGGCTCTCACAGACCTGTAACTTCTTCTTTAAGAGGCTCCTCTGTCCTCCACTCGTTACCTGTATTAATGGCACCTGTTTGAACTTGTTATCAGTATAAAAGACACCTGTCCACAACCTCAAACAGTCACACTCCAAACTCCACTATGGCCAAGACCAAAGAGCTGTCAAAGGACACCAGAAACAAAATTGTAGACCTGCACCAGGCTGGGAAGACTGAATCTGCAATAGGTAAGCAGCTTGGTTTGAAGAAATCAACTGTGGGAGCAATTATTAGGAAATGGAAGACATACAAGACCACTGATAATCTCCCTCGATCTGGGGCTCCACGCAAGATCTCACCCCGTGGGGTCAAAATGATCACAAGAATGGTGAGCAAAACTCCCAGAACCACATGGGGGGACCTAGTGAATGACCTGCAGAGAGCTGGAACCAAAGTAACAAAGCCTACCATCAGTAACACACTACGCCACCAGGGACTCAAATCCTGCAGTGCCAGACGTGTCCCCCTGCTTAAGCCAGTACATGTCCAGGCCCGTTTGAAGTTTGCTAGAGAGCATTTGGATGATCCAGAAGAAGATTGGGAGAATGTCATATGGTCAGATGAAACCAAAATAGAACTTTTTGGTAAAAACTCAACTCGTCGTGTTGAGAGGACAAAGAATGCTGAGTTGCATCCAAAGAACACCATACCTACTGTGAAGCATGGGGGTGGAAACATCATGCTTTGGGGCTGTTTTTCTGCAAAGGGACCAGGACGACTGATCCGTGTAAAGGAAAGAAAGAATGGGGCCATGTATCGTGAGATTTTGAGTGAAAACCTCCTTCCATCAGCAAGGGCATTGAAGATGAAACGTGGCTGGGTCTTTCAGCATGACAATGATCCCAAACACACCGCCCACACCGGCAACGAAGGAGTGGCTTCGTAAGAAGCATTTGAATGTCCTGGAGTGGCCTAGCCAGTCTCCAGATCTCAACCCCATAGAAAATCTTTGGAGGGAGTTGAAAGTCCGTGTTGCCCAGCAACAGCCCCAAAACATCACTGCTCTAGAGGAGATCTGCATGGAGGAATGGGCCAAAATACCAGCAACAGTGTGTGAAAACCTTGTGAAGACGTTTGACCTCTGTCATTGCCAACAAAGGGTATATAACAAAGTATTGAGATAAACTTTTGTTATTGATCAAATACTTATTTTCCACCATAATTTGCAAATAAATTCATAAAAAATCCTACAATGTGATTTTTTTTTCACATTTTTTTTCTGGATTTTTTTTCTCATTTTGTCTGTCATAGTTGAAGTGTACCTATGATGAAAATGACAGGCCTTTCTAATCTTTTTAAGTGGGAGAACTTGCACAATTGGTGGTTGACTAAATACTTTTTTGCCCCACTGTATATACACACACCTGATTCAATTTTCTCAGTTTAGTTTTTCCAGGTGTCAGTCTGTTCAAGTAAAATAAAAAATTGCTCTCAAATTCACACCTTTTAAATATAAAAACAACAAATTGGATGTTCTAAGAATGCTTAAACCACATCAGGAGACCTTTTTTTTAGGTCTGGGAAAAATAAAAGAAATTTAGATTTTTGGGTGTAGTTACCCTTTAATGCAAGAGATCGATGTTTCTGTTGCAGCAGGCAACAAAAAATTTGCAGCAGGCAGGCAAGTTTGCTGTCACTCGTTTCTTCTTTTTTCCCTCCTCTCGCTTCGCTTGTTAGATATTATGGACATTGATAGCTTGATAGAAAACGTCCTCACCTATTGATGTATCATAGTAGCAGGCTCCAGGAGGCAGCAGCAATCTAAATGATCAGACCGAAACATTCAAGAAGTTACCGGGTGCAGCGAGTGAACGGAGACATCTATCCAATCAAAGCAGCAGGATCAACGTATCCACCGCCACCGCAACGTATCTCTCATTTACAACTGCAACCTGGCCAAGTATATATATATATAGTGTGTGCAAATGAGGTAAGATAAGGGAGGTAAGGCAATAAAATAGGCCTTAGTGACGAGGTAATTACGATATAGCAATTAAACACTGGAGTGGTAGATGTGCAGAAGATGAATGTGGAGGTAGAGATACTGGGGTAAAAAGGAGCAAAGTAAATAAATAAATACAGTATGGGGATGAGGTAGTTGGATGGGCTATTTACAGATGGGTTATGTACAGGTGCAATGATCTGTGAGCTGCTCTAACAGCTGGTGCTTGAAGCTAGTGAGGGAGATAAGAGTCTCCAGCTTCAGCGATTTTTGCAGTTCGTTACAGTCATCGGCAGCAGAGAACTGGAAGGAAAGGCAGCCAAAGGAAGTGTTGGCTTTGGGGATGACCAGTAAAATATACCTGCTGGAGCGCGTGCTGCGGGTGGGTGCTGCTATGGTGACCAGTGAATTGAGATAAGGCGGGGCTTAACCTAGCAAAGACCTGTAGATGACCTGGAGCCAGTGGGTTTGGCGACGAGTATGAAGCGAGGGCCAGCCAACGAGAGCATACAGGTCGCCATGGTGGGTAGTATATGGGGCTTTGGTGACAAAACGGATGGCACTGTCATAGACTACATCCAATTTGTTGAGTAGAGTGTTGGAGGCTATTTTGTAAATGACATCGCCGAAGTCGAGGAACGGTAGGATAGTCAGTTTTACGAGGGTATGTTTAGCAGCATGAGTCTGGAAGGAGGGTTTACAGTCTAACCAGACACCTAGGCCTTTGTTGTTGTCCACGTATTCTAGGTCAGAACCGTCCAGAGTAGTGATGCTGGACGGGCGGGCAGGTGCGGGCAGCGATCGGGTTGAAGAGCATGCATTTAGTTTTACTTGCATTTAAGAGCAGTTGGAGGCCACGGAAGGAGTGTTGTATGGCATTGAAGCTCGTCTGGAGGTTAGTTAACACAGTGTCCAAAGAAGGTCCAGAAGTATACAGAATGGTGTCGTCTGCGTAGAGGTGGATCAGAGAATCACCAGCCGCAAGAAAAAACATTGATGTATACAAAGAAGAGAGTCGGCCCGAGAATTGAACCCTGAGGCACCCCCATAGAGACTGCCAGAGGTCCGCACAACAGGCCCTCCGATTTGACACACTGAACTCTATCAGAGAAGTAGTTGGTGAACCAGGCGAGGAAGTCATTTGAGAAATCAAGGCTGTTGAGTCTTCCGATAAGAATGTGGTGATTGACAGAGTAGAAAGTCTTGGCCAGGTCGATGAATACGGCTGCACAGTATTGTCTCTTATCGATGGCAGTTAAGATATTGTTTAGGATCTTGAGCATGGCTGAGGTGCACCCATGACCAGCTCGGAAGCCAGATTGCATAGCGGAGAAGGTACGGTGCGATTCGAAATGGTCGGTGATTTGTTTGTTAACTTGGCTTTCGAAGACCTTAGACAGGCAGGGTAGGATAGATATAGGTCTGCAGCAGTTTGGGTCTAGAGTGTCTCCCCCTTTGAAGAGGGGGATGACCGCGGCAGGTTTCCAATCTTTGGGGATTTCTGACGATACGAAAGAGAGGTTGAACATGCTAGTAACAGGGGTTGCAAAAATTTCGGCAGATCATTTTAGAAAGAGATGGTCCAGATTGTCTAGCCCAGCTTATTTGTAGGGGTCCACATTTTGCAGCTTTTTCAGAACATCTGTAAGAGGTGCGTAACTGGCTGCAGGGAAGTCAGATGCAGGGGAGCAGAAATGGATAACAACCGGAGCAGTTTAATGCGGCAATACAAACTTAACCCAGAACAACAAAATACGGGTTGAAATAACCCGTCTCAAACCAGTCTGAAGTGCACATACACTTTACAACAAACAATTCCACACACAGACATGGGGGGAACAGAGGGTTATATGCACGTCAAGTAATGAGGGAATATAAACCAGGTGTGCGGGAAGACAAGACAAAACAAATGGAAAATGAAAGGTGGATCGGCGATGGCTAGAAGACCGGTGACGTCGACCGCCAAACGCCACCCGAACAAGGAGAGGAACCGACTTCGGCGGAAGTTGTGACAACATCAGCTATCTGGATTTGGGTGAAGGAGAAATGGGGAGGCTTGGGCGAGTTGCTGTGGGGGGTGCAGGGCAGTTGACCGGGGAAGGGGTAGCCAGGTGGAAAGCATGACCAGCCGTAGAAAAATGCTTATTGAAATTCTCAATTATCGTGGATTTATCGGTGGAGACAGTGTTTCCTATTTCCTGATCAATAAAATGTCAGTGTCAGTGAGTGTTCGACAAGGAGACCCCAGCTCCGCTAAAACCATTGACAACTACGTGCCATTTCCAAGAAATTGTTAAATAAAAGTTATGACTATACGGAACAAAAACATAAACTTAACATGCAACAATTTCAAAGATTTTAGTGAGTTACAGTCAATTTAAATAAATTCATTAAGCCCTAATCTGTAAATCTCACCTGACTGGGAATACAGATATGCATCTGTTGGTCACAGATACCTTTTAAAAAAAGCTAGGGTGTGGATCAGAAAACCAGACAGGATCTGGTGTGTCCACCATTTGCCTCTTGCAGCGCGACACATCTCCTTCGCATAGAATTGATCAGGCTGTTGATTGTGGACTGTGGAATGTTTTCTCACACCTCTTCAATGGCTGTGAGAAGTTGCTGGATATTGGCCGGAACGTGAACACGATCCAAAGCATCCCAAACATGTTCAATGTGTGACATGTCTGGTAAGTATGCAGGCCATGGAAGAACCGGGTCATTTTCAGCTTCCAGGAATTGTGTACAGATCCTTGCGACATGGGGCCGTTCATTATCATGCTGAAACATGAGGTGATGGCGGCGGATGAATGGCACAACAATGGGCCTCAGAATCTTTTTAATATCTCTATGCATTCAAATTGCCATCGATAAAATGCAATTGTGTTCGTTGTCCGTAGCTTATGCTCGCCCATACCATAACCCCACCACCACCATGGGGCATTCTGTTCACAATGTCGACATCAACAAACCGCTCGCCCACACAACGCCATACACGGGGTCTGCGGTTGTGAGGCAGGTTGGATGTACTGCCAAATTCTCTAAAATTATGTTGGAGGTAGCTTGTGGTAGAGAAATTAACATTGCATTCTCTGGCAACAACTCTGGTGGACATTCCTGCAGTCAGCATGCCAATTGCACGTTCCCCCAAAACTTGAGACGTCTGTGGCATTGTGTTGTGTGACAAAACTGCACATTTTAGAGTGCCCCTTTATTGTCCCCAGCACAAGGTGCATCTGTGTTATGATCATGCTGTTTAATTAATCAGGTTCTTCTTGATATGCCACACCTGTCAGGTGGAAGGATTATCTTGGTGAAGGAGAAATGTTCACTAACAGGGATGTAAACAAATTTGTGCACAAAATTTGAGTTAAATGTTTGTATGGAACATTTCAGGGATCTTTTATTTCGGCTCATGAAACCAACACTTAACATGTTGCCTTTTATATTTTTGTTCAGTGTATTTGGTTTTAATATCATCACCTCTTAAAGCACACAGTCAGAACTACATATTTCCTATTTTTTTCACATTTAGCTCTATCAGAGTTATACAGCAAATAACTGCATGCTTTTCATGATCAGTAAACATCAATTTATCATGTATTTTCATATAGGTGAGGGTAGCCTATCCATTTGGCATGTAGCCAGCTAGCTAAGCAAACAACGTGCCATTTAGCTTGCTACATCAGAGATTAGGCTTTTGGAAAGAGCTTGACATTGGCAAAGTTGTCAGTCGGACTACTGTCATCACCACTGTAGATGGCACACAAATATAGCCATCTAGTTCATCCCCTGAAAGATAGCTTGTTAACTAGCCATATTGACGTGATCTGTTATTAGCTAGCTAGCGAATTTGATGCGATCCATTAATCAATGTAGCCGTGATTAAACACTCTTAAAAGCAATGTTGAAAAAGGAATAATGTTACCTAACTTTGCTAGATAGGCCTAGTTTGGTTGGGGAAAAAGTACATTAGGTCTATTTACCACTGTGTTTAGCCAACTGTACAAAGTTTCTACCAGAAAGGGAAAGGGAAAGGGAAAGGGAAAGAGAAAGGGGGGATACCTAGTCAGTTGTACAACTGAATGCCTTCAAATGAAATGTGCCTTCTACATTTAACTAAACCCCTCTGAAGCTTGCAAAGTAAACATTGTCAGCTAATAGTATATCGGCAAGTGCACCCTTCTGCTGCTTGACAGGCAGAGCCCACAAAGGATGGGAAATGAAACATTCACTGTCTTCTCGGTAAGGAATTTCAGTGTAGATTTGGCCTTGTGTTTCATGTTACTGGAACTTTGTAGTGGCTGGGTGTATTGATACAACATCCAAAATATAACTAATAACTTCATCATGCACAAAGGGATATTCAATGGCTGTTTTTTTTATTGTTTTCGTCTATGTATAGGTGGCCTTCTTTGTTTAAAATTCACTGCTCGACTGAGGGACTGTACAGATAATAGCTAGAAACCTACAATTCTACACATTTTGTCATGGGGCTGAGAGAAAAAAATTGCAGGTTTAAGACAAATTATCTGGGATTCTACACATTTTGCCATGGCTTATGCCGTGTTCTTATGCTAACTGGGTCAAACATTGTACCAAAATCAATGGGGGCTGAATAACGAGAAGCCGGAAGTATTCGGAAGCCCCACTATTAATGCCGTTCATTAGAAAATAACTATCAGTCATCTCATCTCAGTGCTGGGAGCTTCATCCTGCTACGAGCAGGAAATCCATAGAACTATCTGTGCTTTATCTGAGCTTTGATTAATTTCCTCGTCTCTTCCTTCCTCCTAGCTCCTTCCCCTCGGTTGCCACAGCATCGGACTCCCTGTTGCCCATGAAGCCGGGTCGCAAACCAGGAAGGAAAAGGAAGCAAACACTTTGTCCGCATAGCTGGGTGGGTATGGACAGATACATGAGAAATGTCCTGGAACTGAAGGAGTTCATCCAGTGTACAACTTTAATAAAGACTAGTAAGCTTGGTTGTACAGTATTAATTCCCAGTTGAGAATTAAAGATTGATTAATGGAAGGGATTTGATATCCACTAGATACTACTGAATGCACTGATATGAATAGGTTATGATATACTTCAGAGATTACAGTTGATAAAATAGAGCTGTACTGTTACTGTAGTTCCCATATGCAAGAATTAACTTATAAAGTCTCACAAAGGGAAAAATACATGTCCACTTTTTGCACACCGCCTCCTCTCCTCCCCCAACCCCATTCTTCGTATTACTTCAGGCTTATATCACCCCCATTCCTTATACAATAATTAACTCCCCTTGCCCAGATGACTGCTATGGTAGTGGTAGCCATTTCAGTACACGCAGGCTTGGGAATGGAACTCTGATGAAACACTCTGTAATGCAGTATGTCAATTCAATAGAGGGTCATACACCAGGGTCAAAAATAATCTTCCTCTACCATCGGCACTCTGTTTGATTCAAATTGCAGGCCTTGTTCGCTTTTGACAGTTGAATAAAAGTCTCTTTATTTTCTTGTTGGGAACTCCCACTGGGGAGAGTTAGTAAAGCGCATGATCTAACTCCAACAATCACATACACTTGATGAAAACGACAGTAGAGTGTTTAGCGAACTGTGGAGAAGTGGGATTCTGAAAGGTGATGGTTCTGTCATTAGTTGAAGCCTGTGATAATTTGAGCCTTTATTTTTCCTGATGAATTAAATAGAAGTTTTAGCAATCAGAGGTAGAAGTCAATTCTGTGGAACATCCCTATTATGAGGAAACATCCTGTTATGAGGAAAAACTCAGCAACCTGCTATTACCTCACAACATAGTTTCACTGAACTTCTGGGTTTAAACAAATAGGCAGGGTGTAATTGTGTTAATGTCACTGACGTGGTATTCACTTTATCTCTTGGATGGTCTTCTTCTTTGTTCAAGCCTCCTTGTGTAGAACGCTTCCAGACGAGTAACAACAGAGTAGGATCAGATGGGTTTGGGTGTCCTCAAGGGGCCTACACAGACCACTGTCGTGATGCGTTCTTGGAACTCAGTGTGACTTTCCTGAAATGTCTGCGAGATCAGGATGGTTGTAAGAGGCTAGAGGATGATGGTGATGATGAGTATTTATCACACCAGACACACTCAGATTGTCCATACAGATGCACCACAAGCCAGCACAGACAGTGTAACCTGTATATTATTAACTACAGTAACATGCCTCGGGCTAGTCTGCTAGTGCAGCAACCTCTCAATGATTCGTTTTTGGAAGAGGGAGGAGGGCCCCATTTAAATATTGAATTGCTGGTTGCATGTGTTGATAGTTACTATAGTGACTTATTTGCTCTGGCTTTTGTTTTCTCTCCCGGTGTGTCGACACCGTTCCTGTTGGCGGTGAGGGAGAGGTTGAGCAATCCCCCAGGCCATTGCGTAAGCTGCCCCCCTTCACTTTCAGGTGCAAGCGAGTGAGTCTGTCTGTGTGGCTGAAAGTCAACCCTCTTCTAGGAATGTGGTACGTGTCAGAGGAGTGGGACTGAGGTAATGCCATACAAATACTGCTCCAGCCCCACTGGCTACACAGACACACAGACAGGCAGCACAGCACAGGGGTTGCGCAAGACCCAATGCCTGCTGTACAGTGGCAGGCAAGCTCACATAGGGGAGAGATGTAGACTGAGAGAGGGAGAAAGGTAGACAGAGAGACAGAGGGAGGGTCAGGGGAAGACAGAGAGAGAGTGAGAGAGAGAATACAAAACAAGAGGAAGCGACAAAGGTGGAGATAGAAGGTATAGGGAGGAAGAGTAAAAATAAGCAGTGAAAGAGAAAGCAAGAGATTGACAGCCAGTGAGGCAAACAGTGTGTGACTGAGAAGCAGCTAGGGACATAATAAAACAATGAAAAAGTAAGAGAGAGTAGAGGCTGAGAAATTGGTGAGAAGCATGATTGACCGACAGAAATCAGAGAGCCAAGAGAGAGAAAGTAAAAACAATGAGAAGCAGACAAGCAACAGGTTGAGGGAGAGAGAAGGGTAGGCACAGAAAGTGAGGAAAAAAGACTCACTGAGAAAGAGAATGGGAGGCAGAGAAAGTGAGGAAAAGAGACCTGAGAGAGAGAAACCATCCACATTGTTCAGACTACTACTACTACTACACACCAGGCATCTCTAGTAATACTGATTCCCGCACTGGAGCTGAATTTTTTTCACTCATGATTTCTCTTTCGCCTTATCTCCGTGTCAGAGTCTGTTTTACGACCTTGCCACGGTTAATGCTTGTGTGTGTGTGTGTGTATACGATCCTGGGTATGACACAACAGCCTCGACAGGGCTGTCTACATACTTTACAGTGTACACCATCAAATGTAATGCCAGGCAATAACAGTGTTTCCCATTGCAACATATGGAGCATAGCGGGACTGAATGCTATCATGCCGTAACGAGTTGCAATCAGTGTGAAACGATGACCAACACTTATGCCTGATGTCTAGCAGATGCATATGCGTTTTGTTTTGCCGGATGTCTAGCCTGCATTTTCCGTACATGTGCTTCGCTTTTCAATTAGCTAAACGCTAGCTAGTTGTAGTCTGTGTGTACTTCCATTTGTCCCACCACGCGGTTAAGCAACGCACGAGATGAAAATATTGGAACGCATGCAGTACACAGAACGCACCGTAGCCTACTGCGGACTGCTCCATTGACAATGGGTCCTGTCTAATTCTCTCTGCAAGCGGTTCAATTGCCAGTGCAAACAGGAGGGAGGAGAGGGGACATCCCTGTCTTATGCCCCTTTCTAAGATAATTTAATCAAATAGTGTATTATTTGTGTTTATTTTTGCTTTAGGACATTTCTACAAATTTTTATTAAATGTATTATTTCAGCTGGAGAGTTCCAAAGTTTTGAATAGAAAAGGACATGCAAGATGGTCGAAAGCCTTTTCGGCATTTACAGCCATTATTGATAAACCTATATCTTGTTTTTTTACTTATTGTATTATACTGAGGGGTTTATAATCAACAGGGGACTCTCCAGATTTTCCTGTTTTTAATATAACTGAAATAACTGTTTGATACATGGAACTAGGAAGTACTGAATTGAGTGACATGTGTGTTGTCATTTGTGTTACAGTTTTTTTGATTGCTTAAGCACGATTTTCAAAACAGGGCCCGTGTTTTCAAAACACTACACACAATTAGCACAACCACACATCCAATTAGCAAAACACTACAGATCCTTTGCAAAATTAAACACTCTTGTAAAATCTATACACTTCTTTTTAAAAACCACACTTTGTTACCATATGAAACACAGACGTTTCACATTACTATACTCTGTTTGCACGAGTTACACTCTGCTGTGATAAACCTAAAACACTTTTAGCACTTCTACGTCCCTATGATTAGAGTAGGCTACTATCAACAAAGTACAAATATAATGTAAATTCACCAAACACTACACAAGACCAATGTTGCAAACTGAAGAAACTCATTTATTTCTCAACACGCCCAAAATGTTGACATGGAGATTCATAATACTGTAACCAAACGTCACTTTACGTATTGTAAGTTCAAAAAAATAAAATAAAAATATCTAGACATTGTCTCTTCGCCTAGCTGGATCTGGCCAGAGAATTTCATCAACATCGCAGGCAATGTTGTCATTAGCAAGACACCTTGGAAAGAAACGTCTTGAATGACGAATCCATCCTTGCATTGCTGCTACCTCCATCTGGTCACAGGCCTCCTCCATGGCTTGGATGAGGGGTACCTCAGCCTGGAGACGGAGATCATATACCTTCCACCGCCATGCCGAGAAAAACTCTTCTATAGGGTTGAGGAATGGAGAGTATGGTGGAAGATATAGGACGGTGAAATGTGGATGTTGCTGAAACCAGTTCTGAACCAGAGCAGAGCGGTGGAAAGACACATTGTCCCAGACAACAATGTATTGCATATGATCGATTTGATTTGCTGCTGTTATGTTGTGCAATTGGTCCAAGAATGTAAGTATGAGTGCTGTGTTGTAAGGGCCCATATGGGCATGGCGGTGGAGGACCCCATTCTGTGTAATGGCTGCACAGAGTGTTATATTACCACCACGTTGCCCTGGGACATTGACTATAGCCCTGTGGCCAATGATGTTTCTTCCCCTCCTTCGTGTTCTCGTCAGGTTGAACCCAGCCTCATCTACGTAAATGAACTCATGCTGGATCTCCTCTCCATCCATTCGTAAAAGTCTCTGAAAAACAGTGTCAGGCAAAATTGTGTAGTTCAGTGTAGATCTAGTATACATATTACAGTACAGTAAAAGATTTTGAGACAGTATGCAAGATCACACTGCTAAAGTGAATACATACATCTGCATAATCATGCCGCAGTCGTTTCACCCTTTCGGAATTGCGCTCGAAAGGCACTCTATAAATTTGCTTCATTTGAATATGTTTTTTTTTTTAGAATGCGTGCCAGTGTTGATGTTGAGACCTGATGGATATCGTTGAAAATGGCGTGGTTATTGACAATGTTAGCTTGGAGCTGCTTGAGTGTTATAGCATTGTTGGCCAAAACCATGTTTACTATCTCCCTCTCTTGCTGTTCTGTGAACATAGGAGGCCTTCCCCCTTGTCGTCCCTGACCCTCAATCCTATGTAGAAAAAAACAGTATACAATAGTACAGTAATTTCACAGGAAAAGGTAACAGAAGTGCTGATAGTGCATAGAATACAGTACTGTAAGCAGTTACTGAAACCGTGCAGATGTTTTTGATATGAGGATATTTTTACAATAACTATTGTCCAGTCTAAATGTTCTCATCACACTTGCCACTGTATATCGGCTTAGATTTGGCTGTACTCGCAGTCCAGCTTCCCTCAGCGTCAGGCCGTGGTTGACAACGTGGTCAACCAGTGTGTTGCGCGGATCTCATTTGTCAGATTCGGTCCTCTTTGAGCACTTTGTCTTCCTCTTCCTCTTCCTCCCCTTCCTCGTCCTCCTCGTTCTCCTCGTCCTCCTCGTCCTCCTCGTTCTCCTCCTCGTCCTCCTCGTTCTCCTCATCGTCCTCCTCCTCGTCCTTTTCCTCCTCCTCGTCTTACTCTTTCTCTGACTCTTTCCATTGTGCTTGAAGACCGATGAACTCACCTGCTGCTTTTTATAGTGCTTATACACCTGATTGGTGTGTCTACAATTAAGCAAACGAGTGTTTGCACACCTCATGACTGTGTTGAACCAATTGGTTGGACGGTGTGGTAATTTGACAGTCAGTGCTTTGGTATTGCAAGGACGTGACTTCATGATATATTTTTGTGTGTAATGTATGTTAAGTGTGTTTAGTGTTTTGCAAATCACTGTGTGTAGAGTTTTGCAACAAGTGTGAGGTTGACAATGTGCTTATAGTTGTGCAAATATGGGCTGATGTTTTGCTTCTTGAGTGTAAGGTTTTGCTAATAGTGTACTACTTTTAATTTTAGTGTGTAAGCAATCCAAAATAACTGTAATAGGATTTCATTGTCTGTAGGCACTAAACATTCATAAATGCTCTTTTCAAGCCATGTCAACAACCACAGGGTAACTATGACAAGACATCCCCATAGATGGATGCAGACCTACTGTATTCATTTATGTAGCATATATGAATATATTACACATAGTTAATAATAAGCTTATACATTTTAGCCTTGACATTTTAGCCTTGACACAATGAAAAAAGCATCACATTTCCAGTCAGTCCTCTTCCTCTTCAGCACCTGGCACTCTGAAAAGGCATATGATCCAACAGCCACACTCGCCTCCTGCAACGTTCATGCAATCTCTGAATAGAGCTACATATTCCATTGCTGTGGAATCCTGTGGTGCTGCTTGGAACACGCAAGCAGACTGAGCTATTTGTGTGCTGCTTGGAACACGCAAGCAGACTGAGCTATTTGTTTGCTGCTTGGAACACGCAAGCAGACTGAGCTATTTGTGTGCTGCTTGGAACACGCAAGCAGACTGAGCTATTTGTGCGGAGGGGTGATGCCTAATGTCAACCAGATGCATCAAACTCATTCATTGTCATGATGAAGAGACATTTCAATCTTCTCTTTGCATAAAGTCATCATATACTATAATTGCTATCTGCATCCAGAGTTATTTCAATGTCAACAACATCATGTAACTTTTGTTGCTCTTGTTTTGACTCCAAGCCTTTGTTCGAGTGGTTGTGCTCTTCTGTGGTTGATTCTTAAGATGGTTGTGCATGTGTGGGTGTGTGTGTGTGCGTGCATGCATGTGTGTGTGTGCGTGTGCACGTATGTGTGTGTGTGTGTGTGTTTAATGTAACAGGTATCAGTATTGTTAAAAATGAATATAAACTAAACTTATTTGATGATCTTCTGATATATGTACCTGACCATTATAGAAAACTCATTCCCCCTTTAAAAATATTTGCAGAATATATAAATGAATGTGGAAAAAACAAATTAAAGGCAATAACGATAAAGAAAAACAAAAACGATCTACAGCAATCCTTTAAGTGAACCACAAAAAATATGAAATAGTTAGGATGCTTAATAAGTGAAAACAAACACCAAATATATAAGGATTACTTTATTCTATTACTGAAAAATATGAAAGCAGATCTAATTAAATGCAGTACACAGAACGCACCGTAGCCATTAAAACATTAAATAATTAAACACATAAATCTTACAGGTAGAATAAACTTCTTTAGTATGGCATGGCTGCCAAAGTTTCTGTATTTATTTTCGGTAATACCAAATACCTCACCGAATACATTCTTTATAAAAGTATACTCTGTCATAACAGTCTTTATATGGGCAAATACAATTCATAGAATAAAAAGGAAAGTTTTACATCTTCTCAAGTCTGAGGGTGATTTTAACACCTTCCAGACTTGGAATTGTATCAACTCACTACCCAAGGCTTTTACTTGCGACATATAGAGTTGAAGTCAGAAGTTTACAAACAGCTTAGCAAAATTCATTTAAACTCAGTTTTTAAAATTCCAATTACTGACATTTAATCCTAGTAAAAATGCACTGTCTTAGGTCAGTTAGGATCACCACTTTATTTGAAGAATGTGAAATGTCAGAATAATAGTAGAGAGAAGGATTTATTTCAGCTTTTATTTCTTTCATCACAATCCCAGTGGGTCAGAAGTTTACATACACTCAATTAGTATTTGGTAGCATTGCCTTTAAATTGTTTAACTTGGGTCAAACGTTTCGGGTAGCCTTGCACAATCTTCCCACAATCAGTTGGGTGAATTTTGGCCCATTCCTCCTGACAGAGCTGGTGTAACTGAGTCAGGTTTGTAGGCCTCCTTGCTCACTCATGCTTTTTCAGTTCTGACCACACATTTTCTATAGGATTGAGGACAGGACTTTGTGATGGCCATTCCAATACCTTGATTTTGTTGGCCTTAAGCCATTTTGACACAACTTTGGAAGCATGCTTGGGGTCATTGTCCATTTGGAAGACCCATTTGCGACCAAGCTTTAACTTCCTGACTGATGTCTTGAGATGTTGCTTCATTATATCCACATAATTTTCCTTTCCTCATGATGCCATCTATTTTGTGAAGTGCACCAGTCCTTCCTGCAGCAAAGCACCCCCACAACATGATGCTGCCACCATCGTGCTTCATGGTTGGGATGGTGTTCTTCAGCTTGCAAGCTTCCCCCTTTTTCCTCCAAACATAACGATGGTCATTATGGCCAAACAGTTCTATTTTTGTTTCATCAGACCAGAGGCCATTTCTCCAAAAAGTGCGATCTTTGTCCCCATGTGCAGTTGCAAACTGTAGTCTGGCTTTTTTATGACGGTTTTGGAGCAGTGGCTTCTTCCCTGCTGAACGGCCTTTCAGGTTATGTCAATATTGGACTCGTTTTACTGTGGATATACAGTGGGGCAAAAAAGTATTTAGTCAGCCACCAATTGTGCAAGTTCTCCCACTTAAAAAGATGAGAGAGGCCTGTACATTTCATCATAGGTACACTTCAACTATGACAGACAAAATTAGAAAAAAAATCCCAGAAAATCCCATTGTAGGATTTTTAATGAATTTATTTGCAAATTATGGTGGAAAATAAGTATTTGGTCACCTACAAACAAGCAAGATTTCTGGCTCTCACAGACCTGTAACTTCTTCTTTAAGAGGCTCCTCTGTCCTCCACTCGTTACCTGTATTAATGGCACCTGTTTGAACTTGTTATCAGTATAAAAGACACCTGTCCACAACCTCAAACAGTCACACTCCAAACTCCACTATGGCCAAGACCAAAGAGCTGTCAAAGGACACCAGAAACAAAATTGTAGACCTGCACCAGGCTGGGAAGACTGAATCTGCAATAAGTAAGCAGCTTGGTTTGAAGAAATCAACTGTGGGAGCAATTATTAGGAAATGGAAGACATACAAGACCACTGATAATTCCCTCGATCTAGGGCTCCATGCAAGATCTCACCCCGTGGGGTCAAAATGATCACAAGAACGGTGAGCAAAAATCCCAGAACCACATGGGGGGACCTAGTGAATGACCTGCAGAGAGCTGGGACCAAAGTAACAAAGCCTACCATCAGTAACACACTACGCCGCCAGTGACTCAAATCCTGCAGTGCCAGACGTGTCCCCCTGCTTAAGCCAGTACATGTCCAGGCCCATCTGAAGTTTGCTAGAGAGCATTTGGATGATCCAGAAGAAGATTGGGAGAATGTCATATGGTCCGATGAAACCAAAATATAACTTTTTGGTAAAAACTCAACTTGTCGTGTTTGGAGGACAAAGAATGCTGAGTTGCATCCAAAGAACACCATACCTACTGTGAAGCATGGGGGTGGAAACATCATGCTTTGGGGCTGTTTTTCTGCAAAGGGACCAGGACGACTGATCCGTGTAAAGGAAAGAATGAATGGGGCCATGTATCGTGAGATTTTGAGTGAAAACCTCCTTCCATCAGTAAGGGCATTGAAGATGAAACGTGGCTGGGTCTTTCAGTATGACAATGATCCCAAATACACCGCCCGGGCAATGAAAGAGTGGCTTCGTAAGAAGCATTTCAAGGTCCTGGAGTGGCCTAGCCAGTCTCCAGATCTCAACCCCATAGAAAATCTTTGGAGGGAGTTGAAAGTCCGTGTTGCCCAGCAACAGCCCCAAAACATCACTGCTCTAGAGGAGATCTGCATGGAGGAATGGGCCAAAATACCAGCAACAGTGTGTGAAAACCTTGTGAAGACGTTTGACCTCTGTCATTGCCAACAAAGGGTATATAACAAAGTATTGAGATAAACTTTTGTTATTGACCAAATACTTATTTTCCACCATAATTTGCAAATAAATTCATTAAAAATCCTACAATGTGATTTTCTGGATTTTCTTTTCTCATTTTGTCTGTCATAGTTGAAGTGTACCTATGATGAAAATTACAGGCCTCTCTCATATTTTTAAGTGGGAGAACTTGCACAATTGGTGGCTGACTAAATACTTTTTTACCCCACTGTAGATACTTTTGTACCTGTTTCCTCCAGAATCATCACAAGGTCCTTTGCTGCTGTTCTGGGATTGATTTGCACTTTTCGCACCAAAGTACATTCATCTCTCGTGCGTCTTGGCTGATTTCTTTTGATTTTCCCATGATGTCAAGCAAAGAGGCACTGAGTTTGAAGGTAGGCTTTGAAATACATCCACAGGTACACCTCCAATTGACTGAAATGATGTCAATTAGCCTATCAGAAGCTTCTAAAGCCATGACATCATTTTCGGGAATTTTCCAAGCTGTTTAAAGGCACAGTCAATTTAGTACATGTAAACTTCTGACCCACTGGAATTGTGATACAGTGAATTATGAGTGAAATAATCTGTCTATAAACAATTGTTGGAAAAATTACTTGTGTCATGCACAAAGTAGATGTCCTAACCGACTTGCCAAAACTATAGTTCGTTAACATGAAATTGTGGAGTAGTTGAAAAATGAGTTTTAATGACTCCAACTTAAGTGTATGTAAACTTCCGACTTCAACTGTATGTAAACTCTGAAGTTGGACAGGTTTGATTGGGTACCAACCATACAGTAAAACTCACAGGAAGAAAAATAAACTTAACAACAACCCCCCAAAAATGTCACCCCAAGCGAAAGGGAACTGCCTCGTTGGTGACTTTGTGGTTTCCACGAAAAGGAAATGCTGAGAGGCAAATCTGTGTTTCTCTGCTCTTTCTGTAAAGAGAATGTCTGATAACATCGGTATTCCCCTACACACACACACACACACACACACAAATGTACACAATGCACAAACACACACTCTGACAGAGCTAATTCTGGAAGGGAAATGGCTTTGCAAGTTCCTCTTGCTGGAAAAAGTGACAGGCTGGGAAAGGGGGCGTACGAACGGCTGAGAGCGGATCAGAAAGCATTAGCTACTCTTTCCCAGAAACACAATGTCATATTGTGTGAACAGATTACCCAGCTTTTGTCCCTCTTCAGGACATGTCCATGTATTTAGCTGACCTTTAACAAAAAACAGTTTCATTTATACATCGACAGAATACATGATATTGGTGTACTTTAAGAGACATTTCAATCTTCTCTTTGCATAAAGTCATCATATACTATAATTGCTATCTGCATCCAGAGGTATTTCAATGTCAACAACATCATGTAACTTTTGTTGCTCTTGTTTTGACTCCAAGCCTTTGTTCGAGTGGTTGTGCTCTTCTGTGGTTGATTCTTAAGATGGTTGTGCATGTGTGGGTGTGTGCGTGTGTTTGCTTGCGTGTGTGTGTGTGTGTGTGTGTTCATATTTTACAGGATATGCGTGAGTCATACAGAAAGCCTGTGGGGGGACCTGGCTGTAGTCATAACTACGGTGTAAAGCTGGCAGTAGAGGCCCATGGTTGTGTTGAATTTTACACAGCCATGCCCTCAACGTTAAATTCCAGTCACAACTCCAGTCACAAGTTTACTAGATAATATTCTTCACCCACAAAAGGGTTGCTTCTAACAATGTTGCAGAGGAATTATCTCTAATGTTGCAGAGAAATCGTGTGTGTGTGTGTGTGTATATTCTATCTGCTCTCTTTCTTTCTGTTCCTATTGGAGAAGCTGTGGATGCACTTGAGACACATTAAACTGAGGTTTTTGGTTGTTTTCTATTTCTAGAACTCTCCATGCATGTAGCAAATACTCAGATTCATTTAGACCGAAGTGGTGCCATCCTTTTCTTCACAGAGTGAAACCGTTTATATACAATCAAAGGTAAGAGACTATATTTGTTGACGATAAAACCTCTAGTTGATTTATTCATACGTATTACTGTACCTGAATGTATAGCTACCTATTTATAAAACATGTGTTACTACAGTAGAGATGTGATTCTGAATACAATTAATCTCTCAGCCCATTCATGGGAACGGATTTCTGAGGCCTGCAGTCATGTGATATATCCAGTTACCCTTTCAGCTCTTCCTGAATGCTCAATTGAGAGTGGTCTCACTGATTTTCAATCAGTGCGGGAGAGGGAGAGAGGCATTGTTTAATTTGATACCCCATAGCCATGCAGCGTGAATTGGCATGACACCCTACAGGCCTACTCATGTAGAATGAGAGTGGTGCTCAGTTTGACGGCCTGTGTGTTCATATAGATCCAGAGACTGTGTTACTAAGACCATTATAAGTGTGATACTCAGTGTAAAGCCTTATAGACTGTGTTCCAAATGGCACCCTTCCACTACTTTTGACCCTATGGGCCCTGGTCAAATGTAATGCACTGTATAGGAAATAGGGTGCCATTTGGGACTCAGCCTTACAGATTGAGAGACAGTGTTTGATACCTCTAATTTCATAGCCATGTGTGGGACTTCTCACTGAACCCTACAATGTGACATGTGGATTGACGTACATTTTTACTCCCGTCTGTAATGAGGAAGCCAGTGTTTACACATTCTTGGCCCGGGACTTTGTGTTTCCCATGGAGGAGAGAGCTGTGGATCAGCAGTGTTTGTGTGTGTTATTGTGTGTGTATGTTTTTACGCACATTCTAGTGAGAGAGTGTGTGTCACTTTACGGCGTGTTGACCTCTCACCTCCTGACACATCTGACTTCCAAGTGAAGCCGTTCCCAGAGCAGAGCATGTCAAAGACTTCCCGGATGAGCTGGGGTCAGCTAGGTCTGTGATCCCATAACTATCAATCCCTGAGCTCACATAACAACAAATAACAACAGAGATGTTCTGAGAGGCCTGCTATGCTATGTGGGCTTGAGGTAATGTTTTGGTGTTATTGACATTGGTTGTTTAATTTCCCCCTTCATTCAGAAAATGGAGAATAGTCCATGATGAGAGGGTGGGGGTGGGGGTGGAGTGGGGGGGGGGGGGGGTTCCATCCTTCTGCTTTGTAACATGAGGTTAATCCCATTCTCTGTAGGCCACACCACAGAGCCTCCAACATCCTCCCAATGACACACAATGAGGCTTGTTCATTGTCACAAAAGCATCTTTGTCACATGCTATTGGTTAGCGCTCGCCTAAGATATATTCCTTCCATTTGGGTCTTAACCCCAACAGTTATGGCCATACAAAGATAGAGCCTGAAAAAGCGAGAGAAAAAAGAGCCTCTCTGAAAAACATAGTGTCACATTTCCCTGTTCCAGCCCTGTGGTAGTGTAGTGTGCTCGGACAAGACACTTCCCACTGGACACAGACGTCAATTCAACATCTATTTGATGTTGGTTCAATGTAATTTCAATGAAATTACATGGAAACAATGTTGATTCAACCACTGTGTGCCCAGTGGGATAACATAGCCTCTAGCAAGTTTGAACAGGTTTGGGTTTCTGTCCTTATTCTGGTACTAGCGTAGAACCCAGCCGTTGATGTCAGTTAGGTTCTGATGTTGAAAGACAACTGCTACATTTTGTTCTCTTCCATACAAATGAACTAGTGTACACTCAACTTCTCATTAATGATAAATGCCAAGGCTTGGGACTGTTTCCAGTGTAAACCGGAGCATGCGTATCCAGAGTAATGAACAAACATGCACTCATCCAGTGTTGAATGTACATAGAAATTACACATGATCAATAGCTAAACAATAAGGAACCACAGTAGAGTAGTTTCAGGCATCAGAATGATGTTAAAGCAATACACACTCTCTCTCAGCACTGGTTATCTTTCCAGACACACAAGACTGTGTTTCATATCCCCCAGGCGAAGTAGACCTGCTGCTTTTTATTTGAAGGACTACATATTAATATCTCCACATCTAAGCACAACAGAAGCCTGGGTTACGTTAGACTGGGAGTAGAGAGAGATTCTCAAAGGATGATGTCATTCCTTGTAATTGACACCTCAGTGTGGGCCATGGACTAGCATTGTGCTTCTCCGGCTGCGTGCACACTCACAGAAAAACACACACACGCACGCACGCGCGCGCGCACGCACGCACGCACGCACGCACGCACGCACGCACACACACAAACAGCAACACAGTAACGTCATCATGTTATGGCATCATGCCAGACCTGGTAGGCAGGGAATTCAAACCACATTCCCTGTCAGAGAGAATGGACTGTTTGGAGCCAATTTTTTATTTGTCGTATTATCCAACCCCTCCCACCTTTTTATAGTAAAACAAGTGATTACACTAAACACCACTATGCACTTTATGGCTCGGCTGCATTTCCTGCATCCTCTGAGGCCTCATCCTGCTGCTGTATGATACTACAGTAGTTAGTGTTGTGCAGAGCAGTGTTTGATTCCTCTCATTAAAGAGGCTTTAGGGTTGTTCCAGGTCCTCCTCCTCCTCCTATTGCCCAGAGAGAGAAAGGCCGGATGGGATGACCGGGGCCTGGAGGAGGGCCAGGTCTGCTGTTAATGGACCATTGTCTCTCAGAGGAAGGAATGCCTGGTTAACCTGCACAGTCACAGACTGATACACTAGCAGAGCTAGAGCTAGATGGAGAAGGATCAGAGTGATATCATAGGCCTCCAGATTCTTCTGAAGGTAGAACTGCACTAGAAGCCAGATGGAACTCTCAGTGGAAATGTAAGATTGGAATGTTTGGCTTACCAAGTGTACTTCCTGGTCTTATTTTAATTTCTGTCATACTTGACTGAATTCTATTCTTAGGCTGTACACTTGTACCGTCGTTAAATTAATGCGAGAAAGTGTGGAAGTGCACACTTCAGGAAAAAGATGGGGAATCGAGATGCAGCCTGACTCCTATCTGTCTGACCGGCTGCTTAGGCCTGTGCCCGTTGCTCAACATCCTCCCTCCCGGGTCATGTGAAAAGAGTGAGAGGCAGCGACACACAGGATGTGCAGTCTTGGAGCCTGCAGACAGTGCAAAAGACTCCCTGCTTCCTTCCCTCTCTTCTTCCCCTCTGGCCCACTCATTCCCTCCTTTCCTGCCTTTCTCAAAGTCCTCTGAGCCGGCGTGAAATAATAGGAATGAGAGTGTAGGGGTTAGTGTGTGTGAAAGACCAAATATTCTGTGTTGCAGAGTATGCATTCTGGTAAATGTATGTGTATGGATTTGAGTGATGTAGTGCATCCATACTGTAATGTTTATTCACATGTGGGGGTGTGAGTTTTGTATATCCTTTTATGAATTTAATTATTTATTTGAGTAGGGACAGAAGTAATTACAATTTGACACGTTTGTATTTGTATTTTAGTATGGATCCCCATAAGCTGCTACCAAGGCAGCAGCTATTCTTTCTGTGGTCCAAATAAGATTAACCTCTACCGAGCACCTACCCCGGGTCCGGGAGCACCCCCCACCCCCCCCACACTGATTAGCATCGCTAGCATAGCGTCACAATTAAATAGTAGCATCTAAATATCATTAAATCACAAGTCCAAGACACCTAATGAAAGATACAGATCCTGTGAATAAAGCCACCATTTCAGATTTTTATAATGTTTTACAGGGAAGACACAATATGTAAATCTATTAGCTAAACACGTTAGCAAAAGACACAATTTTTTTACTCCAACAGTTTTTTCCTGCGTCAGTAGCTATCACTAATTCGACTAAATAAAAATATATATAGCCACTAACCAAGAAACAACTTCATAAGATGACAGTCTGATAACATATTTATGGTATAGCATAGTTTTTTTTTTTAAATGTGCATTTTTCTGGTATAAATCACAGTTCTACATTGCAGCTGCAATCTGAAATAGTGCCGACGCAGCCAGAACAATTACAGAGACCAACGTCATATAACTAATTACTTATCTTAAAACATTTCAGAAAAAATACACAGCGTACAGATATTGAAAGCCCAACATCTGGTGAATCCAAACAATATTTCAGATTTATTAAATGTTTTATAGCGAAAACAAAATGTAGCGCTAAATTAGCATAGCCACGCCAGCCAGAACCAGCTGGGCGCCCACGACCAGTTCACATGCACGACAGATATATGAAATAACATCGTAAATTGGGTCTTACTATTGCTGATCTTTCATCAGAATGTTGATCAAGGTGTCCTTAGTCCTGATGAGTCGTTCAATCCATTCATAATGGCAACTTTCCCTCTTCATTTAGCATAGGTACTGGTCGACTGGCACGGATCTGTCCAAAGTAAAAAAACTCACAGAACGGAACACGGCAAAACTCCCGAAAAAATTCAAATAATCTGATTAAACTATATTGAAAAAACATACATTACGATGATATGGTCACATGTATCAAACAAACTTCGAGACGGAGATAGTTTTCATCTGTAACGGTGTCACGTTCCTGACCTATTTATGTTAGTTTGTTGTGTGTTAGTTGGTCAGGACGTGAGGTTGGGTGGGCATTCTATGTTTTCTGTTTCTGTGTTGGTTTTGGGTTGCCTGGTATGGCTCTTAATTAGAGGCAGGTGTTTGGCGTTCCTCTAATTAAGAGTCATATTTAGGTATGCGTTGTCACAGTGTTCGTTGTGGGTGATTGTCTTCCGTGTCTGTGTAATTGTTTGCACCATACGGGACTGTTACGGTTGGTTCGGTTTGTGTAGTCTAATTGTCCTATTCGTGCGTTCTTCTTGTTTTATGTAAGTTCGTCGTATAGGTCTGTCTTCACCGTTTTGTTGTTTTGTTAGTTTATACAAGTTCGTGTCTTTGTTAAATAAATATGTGTTCAAACTTCGCTGCGCCTTGGTTCCCTCAATACTCCTCCTTTTCGGTCGAAGAGGAGGAGGACCGCCGTTACAAACGGCAGCAAAACAGTAGACAATCGCACCTCCAAATCGCGCGATTCAGAGAACCGGAAGTTGTCGGTCACGCCAAAGAAATAGGTCTTATTTCACGTCAGTACAAGATAAACAAAAAAATTCTCCTCTGACGTCCTCTTGACACCCAGAGGAAGACGAATGAAGTGTGTTTCGGGTCATAGGTGGCGTGACCATATATAGGCAGAGCGTTGAAGCGAGCATACACATCTTGCATTCTTCTTCTTGGTCAGGGAAAGTGCTGTCAAATGACTTCTGTTTCACTCAGAGACAAAATTGAAACGGTTTTAGAAACTATAGATTGTTTTCTATCCAATGGTATTAATTATATGCATATAGTAAGAGCAATAATTGAATAAGAGGCAGTTTAATCTGTAGAGCAAATTATGCTAATGCGAAAACAGCACCCCCTGTATTCTCAAGAAGTTAAGGCAATTATATACAAATAGAACTTCATCACACAACACGTTATTGTCACGATCGTGTGGAGGATTGACGGACCAAAACGCAGCTTTAGGAAAATAAGCCATCTCCTTTTTATTGAAGAAGAAGGCAAACGAAACAAACACACTTACGAACTAAACAAAACAAGAAAACGATCGTGAAGCTAAACAACGATGTGCACACACAGGCTACAAACGTATCACATAGACAACTACTCACAACAAATGAAAGCCTATGGCTACCCTAAATAAGGCTCCCAATCAGAGACAACCGAAATCAGCTGTCTCTAATTGGGAACTCATTCAGGTAACCATAGACTCTCCTAGATAACTAAACATACATAGACAACGCTAGACACATGTACTCAACACAAACCCATATACTACACCCAACAACCCCTTTACCATAGAATCACCCAAAACCAACAAAACACAAACATTCCCCATGTCACACCCTGACCTAACTAAAATAATAAAGAAAACAAAGAATACTAAGGCCAGGGCGTGACAGTTATTGCACACTACTGTACCACAACACATACAATAGAGAATCCATTATACAACAATATAACAATATTACAATGAACGTATGTGTAGAGTGTGTGTGTTATCATGTGTGTGTGCTTGTGTGTGTGTGTCTCTTCATAGTCCATGCTGTTCCATTAGGTGTAGTTTTATCGTTTTTTAAATCTGATTTTACTGCTTTCATGAGTTAATTGATGTGGAATAGAGTTCCATTTAGTCATGGCTCCATGTAGTACTGTGCGATTCCCACAGTCTGTTCTGAACTTGGGGACTGTGAACAATCCTCTGGTGGCATGTCTTGTGGGGTATGTGATAGTCGTTTAAACAGACAGCTTGGTGTTTTCAGCATGTCATTGCTTTTCACAAAGACAAGTAGTGATGCAGTCAATCTCTCCTCTACTTTGAGCCAGGAGAGATTGACATGCATGTTGTTGATGTTACCTCTCGGCTTACATTTAAGGGCCAGCCGTGCTGCTCTGTTCTGGGCCAACCGGAATTTGCCTATGTCCCTCTTTGCGGCACTTGACCATATGACTGGGCAGTAGTCCAGGTGCGATAAATCTAGGGCCTGTAGGACTTGTTTTGTTGATAGCGATGTCAAGAAAGCAGAGCAGTGCTTTATTACGGCAGGCCTCTCCCCATCTTAGCTACAGTTTTATCAATATGTTTTGACCATGACAGTTTACAATCCAGAATTACACCAAGCAGTTTAGTCTCCTCAACTTGCTCAATTTCCACATGATTGATTACAAGATTTAGTTGAGTTTTAGGGTTTAGTGAATGATTTGTCCCAAATACAATGATTTTAGTTTTAGAAATATTATATGACTAGCATATTTTTTGCCATCCTTTCTAAAACAGACTGCAGCTAAATGTTGCAGTGATTTCACTTGCTGTGATAGCTGACTTGTATAGCGTTTAGTCATCAGCACACATAGACACATAGGTTTTACTCAGTCCCAGTGGCAGGTCATTAGTAAAGATTTTAAAAAGTAAGGGGCCTAGAAAGCTGCCCTGGGGAATGCCTGACTCGATCTGGATTATGTTGGAGAGACTTACATAAAAAAACACCCTCTGTGTTCTGTTAGACAGGTAACGCTCGATCCACAATATAGCAGGGGATGTGAAGTCATAACACATATGTTTTTCCAGCAGCAGATTATGATCGTTAATGTCAAAAGCTGCACTAAAGTCTAATAAAACAGCTCCCATAATCTTTTTATTACCAATTTCTCTCAGCCAATCATCAGTAATTTCTGTAAGTGTTGTTGATTGCCCTTCCCTATAAGTGTGCTGAAAGTCTGTTGTTAATTTGTTTACTGTGAAATAACATTGTTCTGGTCAAACAAGATTTTTTCCAAAAGTTCACTAAGGTTTGGTAACAGGCTGATTGGTTGGCTGTTTGATCCAGTATAGGGTGCTTTGCTATTATTGGGTAGTGGAATGACTTCTGCTTCCCTCCAGGCCTGAGGGGATACACTTTCCTGTAGGCTTAGATTGAAGAGATGGCAAATAGGAGTGTCAATATAGTCCGCTACCATTCTCAGTCATTTTCCATCCAAGTTGTAAGACACAGGTGGCTTGTCATTGTTGATAGACATTAGACTACAATCATTTTGCCACCTCTTCCACACTGACTTTACGGAATTCAAAATTACAATGTTTGTCTTTCATAATTTAGTCAGTTATGCATGGATATAAAGGATGTGTAGGTTTAGAATTTGTTGTTGGCATGTCGTGCATAAATTTGCTAATCTTGCCAATGAAAATATAATTTAAAAAGCTGGCAATGTCAGTGAAATTTTTGATGAATGAGCCATCTGATTTTTTTATTTCTTTTATTTTATTTCACCTTTATTTAACCAGGTAGGCTAGTTGAGAACAAGTTCTCATTTGCAACTGCGACCTGGCCAAGATAAAGCATAGATTCAATGAATGATGGAGCTGAGTTCGCCTTTCTGTCCTAAATTTCATTTAAGGTGCTCCGAAGCTTTTTAATATAATCCTTTATATCATTTATCTTTGTTTCATAGTACAGTTTCTTATTCTTTTTGCTTAGTTTAGTCACATGATTTCTCAATTTACAGTATGCTTGACAATTGGCTGTGCAGCCAGACTTATTTGCCATTCTTGTCACGATCGTGTGGCGGATTGACGGACCAAAATGCAGCAGTTGGAAAATAAGCCATCTTCTTTTATTTAACACCAACGAAGATGAACACGACACAAAAACACTTTACAAACTAACAAAACAACAAAACGACCGTGAAGCTACAAACGTTGTGCACATACATACAGGCTACAAACGTTCTACATAGACAATTACCCACAACCAATGAGAGCCTATGGCTACCCTAAATAAGGCTCCCAATCAGAGACAACCGAAATCAGCTGTCTCTAATTGGGAACTCATTCAGGTAACCATAGACTCTCCTAGATAACTAACCAACATAGACAACGCTAGACATCTACACTCAACACAAAACCATAACTACACCCCATAACCCCTTTACCAAATAAACACCCAAAACCAACAAAACATAAACATTCCCCATGTCACACCCTGACCTAACTAAAATAATAAAGAAAACAAAGAATAATAAGGCCAGGGCGTGACATAACCCCCCCCTTGAGGCGCGAACTCCGGGCGCACCATACACAGTCTAGGGGAGGGTCTGGGTGGGCTCCCCTCCACGGTGGCGGCTCCGGCTCTGGTCGTAGTCCCCACGTCACCACAGTACCTAACCACCTCCTAGGCTTCCTCCAAACGACCCCCCTCCACATTAACCCCATTGCATTAAGGGGGAGTTCCGGACTAAGGGACAGCTCCGGACTAAGGACCAGTACCAGGGTAAGGGGCAGTACCAGGGTCAGGGGCAGTACCAGGATAAGGGGCAGCACCAGGGTAAGGGGCAGCACCAGGGTAAGGGGCAGCACCAGGGTAAGGGGCAGCACCAGGGTAAGGGGCAGCACCAGGGTAAGGGGCAGCACCAGGGTAAGGGGCAGCTCCGGACTGAGGAATGGCAGCTCCGGACTGAGGGACTGCAGCTCTGGACTGAGGGACTGCAGCTCCGGACTGAGGGACGGCCCATGGCTGGCTGACAGATCTGGCTGCTCATGGCTGGCTAACGGATCTGGCTGCTCATGGCTGGCTAACTGATCTGGCTGCTCATGGCTGGCTGACGGATCTGGCTGCTCATGGCTGGCTGACGGATCTGGCTGCTCATGGCTGGCTGACGGATCTGGCTGCTCATGGCTGGCTGACGGATCTGGCTGCTCATGGCTAGCTGACGGATCTGGCTGCTCATGGCTAGCTGACGGATCTGGCTGCTCATGGCTAGCTGACGGATCTGGCTGCTCATGGCTAGCTGACGGATCTGGCTGCTCATGGCTAGCTGACGGATCTGGCTGCTCATGGCTAGCTGACGGATCTGGCTGCTCATGGCTAGCTGACGGATCTGGCTGCTCATGGCTAGCTGACGGATCTGGCTGCTCATGGCTAGCTGACGGATCTGGCTGCTCATGGCTGGCTGACGGATCTGGCTGCTCATGGCTGGCTGACGGATCTGGCTGCTCATGGCTGGCTGACGGATCTGGCTGCTCATGGCTGGCTGACGGATCTGGCTGCTCATGGCTGGCTGACGGATCTGGCTGCTCATGGCTGGCTGACTGATCTGGCTGCTCCTGTCTGGTTGGCGGCTCTGGCAGATCCTGTCTGGTTGGCGGCTCTGGCAGATCCTGTCTGGTTGGCGGCTCTGGCAGATCCTGTCTGGTTGGCGGCTCTGGCAGATCCTGTCTGGTTGGCGGCTCTGGCAGATCCTGTCTGGTTGGCGGCTCTGGCAGATCCTGTCTGGTTGGCGGCTCTAGCGGCTCCTGTCTGGCTGGCGGCTCTAGCGGCTCCTGTCTGGCTGGCGGCTCTAGCGGCTCCTGTCTGGCTGGCGGCTCTAGCGGCTCCTGTCTGGCTGGCGGCTCTAGCGGCTCCTGTCTGGCGGACGGCTCAGTGGGCTCATGGCAGACGGGCGGCTTTGCAGGCTCATGGCAGACGGGCGGCTTTGCAGGCTCATTGCAGACGGATGGCTCAGATGGCGCTGGGGAGACGGATGGCTCAGATGGCGCTGGGGAGACGGATGGCTCAGATGGCGCTTGGCAGACGGGCAGTTCAGTCATTGCTGTGCAGACGGCAGACTCCTGCCGGCTGAGGCGCACTGTAGGCCTGGTGCGTGGTGCCGGGACTGGTGGCACCGGGCTGGGGACACGCATCTCAGGGCTAGTGCGGGGAGCAGCAACAGGACGCACAGGACTCTGGGGACACACAGGAGGCTTGGTGCGTGGTTTAGACACTGGTGGTAAAGGGCTGGAGACACGCACCATATAGCTAGTGCGTGGAGGAGGCACTGGTGGTACTGGGTTGGGGCGGGGAGGTGGCGCCGGAAATACCGGACCGTGCAGGCGTACTGGCTCCCTTGAACGCCGAGCCTGCCCAACCTTACCTGGTTCTATGCTCCCCGTCGCCTGACCAGTGCGGGGAGGTGGAATAACCCGCACCGGCCTATGTAGGCGAACCGGGGACACCATGCGTAAGGCTGGTGCCATGTACGCCGGCCCGAGGAGACGCACTGGTGACCAGATGCGTTGGGCCGGCTTCATGACATACGGCTCAACGCTCAGTCTAGCCCGGCCGATACGTGGAGCTGAAATGTACCGCACCGGGCTATGCACGCGTACAGGAGACACCGTGCGCTCTACTGCGTAACACGATGTCTGCCCGTACTCTCGCTCTCCACGGTAAGTACAGGGAGTAGGCGCAGGTTTCCTACCTGACTTCGCCACACTCCCTTTAAGGCCCCCCCCCAAGAAATTTTTGGGTTGTACTCACGGGCTTCCAGCCTTGTCTCCGTGCTGCCTCCTCATATCGCCTCCTCTCGGCTTTCGCTGCCTCCAGCTCTTCACGAGAGAGGCGATATTCTCCAGGTTGATCCCAAGGTCCCTTTCCTTCCAATTCGTCCTCCCATCTCCAGAGATCCTGTGTAGGTAGGTCCTGTTGCCGCCTTCCATGCCGCTTGGTCCTATGGTGGGTAATTCTGTCACGATCGTGTGGCGGATTGACGGACCAAAATGCAGCAGTTGGAAAATAAGCCATCTTCTTTTATTTAACACCAACGAAGATGAACACGACACAAAAACACTTTACAAACTAACAAAACAACAAAACGACCGTGAAGCTACAAACGTTGTGCACATACATACAGGCTACAAACGTTCTACATAGACAATTACCCACAACCAATGAGAGCCTATGGCTACCCTAAATAAGGCTCCCAATCAGAGACAACCGAAATCAGCTGTCTCTAATTGGGAACTCATTCAGGTAACCATAGACTCTCCTAGATAACTAACCAACATAGACAACGCTAGACATCTACACTCAACACAAAACCATAACTACACCCCATAACCCCTTTACCAAATAAACACCCAAAACCAACAAAACATAAACATTCCCCATGTCACACCCTGACCTAACTCAAATAATAAAGAAAACAAAGAATAATAAGGCCAGGGCGTGACAATTCTCTTTGCCTCATCCCTCTCAATCATACAATTTTTCAATTCCTCATCAATTCATGGGGATGTAACCATTTTTACGGTAATTTTCTTAATGGGTGCATGCTTATTAGTAACTGGAATAAGCAATTTCAAAAATGCGTGAAGTGTGTGAAGTGCAGCGTCTGGGTGCTCCTCATTACACACCACAGACCAGCAAATATTATTTACATCTTCAACATAGGAATCATAAAAAAACCTCTTGTATGATTACACTATATTAGACCGAGCCTTTGGAACTATAGTATGATCACTACAGTACATGCGATGGATGTGGATACTGCTTTAGAGCAGATTTCTGCACACATTGAATGAACATTAAACAGATTCATTGCACCGTCGTCACACTTTATCTTGCGCTAATTTCCAGTGTTTGTCCCCAAGTGTGCTCATTTAAATGCATAGCGCCTACGCCCAAAGCATATCTCACATGACCGGTGTGCTCATGACCACTCCCAGGCAATAAGGTACTCTTTATGTCTGTGAAAATATTTGTACATCATTGCAAATGCATTACCAAGATTGTTTTTGGCTTCCACCCACTCAACCCATGACCATCTGCTACAGTGCAAACATTTGGTGTATCATCGCTAGTCGCTCCGTGACTTTCCCTTGATGAAAGTACTATATTCATACAATTCACACCAGATGACTGTCTGGCAGCAATTGAATCAGTCAATGGCATCATGCACCCACTTTTTTTGAGTAGGCACTGATGGCCTAATTCAAGATCTTTTAATTCATTCTGTGTATACATTGTGGGCCATATTATTATCTTAAAAACATAGACTTTTTTTATTGGGCACTGATGGCCTTATTCAATATCTTTGCATAACTTCGGTGTATACGTTGAAGGCTATATATTTATTTAAATATATCAAATTGCGGCGGCATCTGCCGCCTCAGTTTCAATAAGCATGGCATGATGAAGCTACACAAATCAAATGCATTGCTTCCTAAAAGGTATCCACTTCCTGTAAATCAAGACTGGGAACTCAACTTAAATTCAAACCCCAGTCAAATTCCCCTGATCATGACAGAGGCTCATCTTAGATATACATCTTTATCCAATGGATTTCCTCGAATCACTAGCATGATTTATTTTCATGAGAGGGGCTCTTCAGACCAGGAAGTGCGGATGTGAGAGGGTAAGAGGAGGAAAGGGGGGAGGAGGTGGGAAGAAGGGGGGAGGAGATGAGGGGATATGGGCTTAGCATTCACATGGGAAGTCTGTCCGGGGAATTGGTTTTCACAGTTCAGCTCAATACTGACCTGACAATTAATCACCTTATTTCCGTTTCCTGCTAACCATGCTAATGCAACCGCCCGCTTGCTCGGCCTCTTCTAGTCTACACTCATCTCATCTGTCACCAACTCATTACAGAATTGCATTTCAACACATTTTGCCATGGTACAGAGAGAGAAAAGTGTGCAGTTTTATAATACTAGAGCCTGGTGTCGTCTCTAGGTTTCTTCCTAGGTTCCTGCCTTTATAGGGAGTTTTCCTAGCCACATTGCTTCTACATCTGCATTGGTTGCTGTTTGGGTTTTTAGGCTGGGTTTCTGTATAGCACTTTGTGACATCGGCTGATCTAAAATGGGCTTTATAAATACATTTGATTGATAGATTTTTCTACACATTTTGCCATGAGGCTAAGAAAGAGTGTTGTAGTTTTAAAGCTAATTTACTGCAATTCTACACGTTTTGCCACGGGGCAGAAAAAAATATGTATTGTTTTATAGCTCATCTCATGCCTTTGTTCACATTTTGCCATGAGGCTGAGAGAAAATATTGCAGTTTTAAAGCAAATTTCCTGCAATTCTGTTTATACAGTAATGTGTTATTTTTAGGATAGAAAAGGATAATAACAAGAATTTGCCTTTTTTATATACTGGGATTGGGCGTGGGGAGAGCTCAGCAGTAGATTAAGGCAGCATAGATTAGGAGAGTGGTTGAGATTCCGCCGGTTGATCTGTGGAAATTAGAAAAGGTCTGGCAGCAGTAGCACTGGTGGTGAGGAAAGGGTCAGGACTGAATCAGGACTGTATCTCTATCACCACTGTCACTAGATTAGTTACTGCATCCGGATCCATAAACTGACCTATGCTGCCATGCCGTGGTGAAATAATGCAACTACAGCAAGTTAATTATTATGCTCACTGAGACCCCCTAGGGGTCATAACCCCCTGGTTGAGTATCACTATCCTGTACCTTATCCACAGACCATTTATAACAATTATGTAAACAAACAGTAGATGCATTTTAGGGAGCTCCGCTTCATCATAATCATTCCTCAATATAACACACCAGAAATAACTTGCCACATATAGTAGACGGTAGCTATTTAAGACCAATCATCATAATTTTAAGTTTGGTTGTATGGCACATCTGCAATGAGAGATTTTTTTCCATGATCTTATAGTAAAACATGTGTGCCTGTGAAGAATTTATCTTCACATTCATATATTTTCCCACCAAAAGCTTTTTTTAATGTTTGATGAGAAAACCTGTCTGTCTATGTGCACGCATACTGTACTAGGTGGGGTTTCTACTTCCTGTGGTGTTAAAAAGGCTTGTATTGACACATAACCCAAGGCTTTCTCTCTCTCATGGAGTGGGATAATGATTCTTGTCAATAGAAGCTGCTAGCTTCCTGCTGCAGTGTCAGATTTCCTTCCAGTATGTCTGTCAGGAAGGCCTTCTCACTATTCCCCATAGTGATGTCATCCCCACTCACACTTACAGGAGATCTCATTGAGCAACTGCAACACTGAGTTGAGTCAACATCTGCCTGCCAAATGCCACCCTATTCCAGAGGATCCTGGTCACAACCAGTGCACTTTAAAGGGAATAGGCTGCCATTTGAGACGCATCCAAGGTCTGTGATCACTCAGTGTTGTTCAACATATGTTTGCATAATCAGTTCATTCAGTGGTGTTATAGATGTTTTTTTTTTTTTAATCAATTTATTTAAGATTTATTTTACCTGAGAACCTATTTCATTTGCAATACCAACCTGAATTTCTAAAGCTCTACATGATAAAGTTAAATCAGTACCACACTCTCTCCATGTTAAGCTAGTCGTGGTCTAATAAGGTGATTTTAGGACGAGGTCGGACAAGCTCTCTTCAAACACCCTTAGAGATACAATCCAGATTAGACTGACCTCTTCTTATTCACATCATGCATTGTTATTGTGGTGTGTTACACATGTTGACTGTTTATGATGCCTACTTATGTTCTGTATAATAATGTGTGTACGCAAATGTGCTAGTATAATGTCAGTACCACGACAATGGTCGTAGTACAATTAACGTCTGTCCTGTGTTAGTGATGTGTTTGAGTTGGAAGCCTGGCAGCAGGCATACACACACACACACACACACACACACACACACACACACACACACACACACACACACACACACACACACACACACACACACACACACACACACACACACACACACACACACACACACACACACACACATACACACACACACACACACACACACACACACTTTACAGTTTTTTCCAACTGCTTACACACGTTTTCAAAACTGTCTCCTTTTTCAAAACTCTACACACAAAATGCAAAATGCCTCACATCTCCTTCAAAATGTAACACTGCATTCAAAATGCCACAAACACGTCAGAATGAAGCATTTGCATCAAATGGCAAACACTGCTTTCATAATAGTACATTTTTGAATATACCATGTAAACACTGTTGTTCTAAATCTAAATCTCTTTGGTCTTTCATAGGCTTATATCTACATTTCAATACAATGTTCTACAGTGAAAGTAATCTGCTGAGAGGGGTAACAAGTACACTGTAAACACCAATGCAATGTAGAAACAGAAAATATTTATTAGGCCAAACATTACTGTTGTATACAGTAGCATACAACAAAACCATAAACAAATGTAAACCAAAAGTATATTCTTTAGAATACAGTAAAGAACACAATTGTGTGTGTGGCGTCCCAGGGGGGCAGTCCAGGAATTGGTGGGGGGGGGGGTCCTCCATTGCCTGGAGAAGCGGCATGCGGGCATAGGGTTGGCGATCATGCACTTTCCAGCGCCAGGCTGAGAAGAATTCCTCTATGGGATTTAGAAAAGGTGAATATGGGGGTAGGTACAAAACTACAAATTGTGGATTGGTGGCAAACCAGTTTTGGAACACAACAGCCCGGTGAAAACTAACATTGTCCCATAAAACCACAAATCTAGCAGGCTCCTGATCTGGATCAGGGACTAGCATTGTGTAAATTGCATCCAGAAAAGTGAGCATATGGCCGGTGTTGTACGGACCAGTGTGGCATTGTGATGGAGGACCCCGTTTTGAGTGATGGCAGCACACAGTTATATTACCCCCACGCTGTCCAGGGACATTGGTAATTGCCCTCTGTCCTATTACATTTCTTCCGCGGCGCCTGGTTTTGGTGAGGTTGAAGCCAACCTCATCCACAAAAATAAATTCATGGCGAATTACATGGGCATCCAGCTCCAATACTCTCTGTAACAGACAAAAGGATATACAGATGAGTAAATATGGTATGTCTGAAGTACTGGAAGTAGTGTTGCATACATACCTCTACAAAGTCATGTCGCATATTCTTGACTCTGTCAGAGTTTCTCTCAAATGGCACCTTGTAAAGTTGTTTCATCGTCACTCGGTGCCGTTGGAGGATGCGTTGTATGGTCGACAGGCTTACAGCATCGATGTTGTTAAATATGGTGTCATGATTCAAGATATGCTCTCTTATCTTTCGAATCCTAATTGCATTGTTGGCCAAAACCATATTTATAATTGCAGTCTCTTGTACATCTGTAAACAAGCGTCCTCGTCCTCCATGATGTCTTTGCCTTTCCACTCTGCACAGAATTCAAACACAGTATGTGTTCAGCATAGGAACTGTAAACAATGTACAAAAAAATGTAGTACAGCATGATAACCAACCTCATTCATTCAATGCAGTGCAGTAAATGGATGGCTTAGAGTTACAAATGTTTATGCAATACTATGCAGTCATACGTATTTTACAGTACATTACTGTAATGCTAAAATAGTCATTAGATAGTTGCATACCTGTTCTCATTTCTGAAGGTTCGAATTATGGACGCCACTGTAAATCGATTCAAGTTGGGCTGGACTCTCAATCCAGCCTCTCTCATGGTCAAACCGTGGTTGATCACATGATCAACAAGTGTTGCCCTAATCTCATTAGAGATGGCTCTCCATCCTTCTCTTCTTTGCCCTCGTCCTCTTCTTCCTCTTCCTCTCCCTCCTACTCCTCTTGCTCTTTGTCCATTGTTGGCATCCATTGTTCAAAACAGGTAATCTGACCTTTGACCTATTTATAGGCCTATACTACAGTAAAGCAGTGATTGGTTAGTGATCAGTTAAGCTATTAGTGTTTGCACATGTGAGGTGTGTGTGTGTAACCTGGTGAATAAGTGTAGCATTTTGATTGGTTGTGTTTGGAAAAGGAAAGCAAGTCACTTCCTGTTAGATTTTTGTGTTTAAGGTAGAGAAGTGTGTGTAGTGTTTTGAAAAAAGTGTTTTATGCAATTGACAACTGAGTCAAAGGCTGAGAAATAGCTTATGGTTTTGGATATTTGGTGTGTAGTTTTGCACTTTGAGTGAGAGGTTTCAAAAACCGTGTGACATGAAAAGATTTTGTGTGTAAGCAGTTGGAAAAAACTGTAATAACATATTTTGTTCAGTCCCAGGCTCTCACCAGCACCCCAAGCAGTACTCATTTAGGAGAGTGCTTCAGACGTGAAGTAATACCTTTAAATAATGTATAATGTTTTTCACATGGAGATCCAAAGAATGCTTTTCAGATCCCTGGCTCATTAAAGCTTCAACCAAATGGGGATATCGACCAGGGTATCAAAAATGTGTCAGAGGAATCACAGACTCTTCCACATCTCATCTCCCGTAGGCTCTCTGTGAGCAAATGCCTTGAAATGAGCCCCCACGCCACAAAAAGGTTCACCAGATTTCAGAATCATACAAATTAGAGTTATTTTTATTGATCCTGGTCTCAAGAATGTTTCTTTGTAGGCTACAACCCCATTAGAAATGATTTAATAACAGAGTAACTTACAACTAACAACACTGATGTTTTGACATGGTTCTTTTATTTCTGATGAAGGCTAAAGATAATATTGTAGTTTGAGGTTGGTGGAGGAGCAACTCACACAGATAAAACTGTACCTCTATAATTTATAGCTAGAAGGCCTATTTCCTTTATTACACTAGATTACATGTACCACCACACCGCTCAGTGCAATAATGGTGTTGGATCAGCCACACAAACTAAACCGAACATGAAATATAGAACTGCAACAATTCTATTTCCATGTCTGTCATCACCTCTGATATTATGACCCACCGTTCCTTAGGCGTTGCACGCCAAGTAACTGGAGTCAACTGACCAGGGACCACATAACAGCACACACACACACACACACAAACCCTCACACACACATACACTACCGGTCAAACGTTTTAGAACACCTAATAATTCGAGTTTTATTTTTACTACTATTTACTACTTTATTTTTACTATTTTCTACATTGTAGAATAATAGTGACGACATCAGAACTATGAACAAACACATATAGAATCATGTAGTAACCAAAAAAGTTTTAAACAAATCAAAATGTATTTTATATTTGAGATTCTTCCAATAGCCACCCGTTGCCTTGATGACAGCTTTGCACACTCTTGGCATTCTCTCAACCAGCTTCATGAGGTAGTCACCTGGAATGCATTTCAAATAATATGTGTGCCTTCTTAAAAGTTTTTAAAAGTAAAGTCTTTCCTTAATGTGTTTGAGCCAATCAGTTGTGTTGTGACAAGGTGGGGCGGGGGGGGGGGGGGGGGGGGGTACAGAAGATAGCTCTATTTGGTAAAAGACCAAATCCATATTATGGCAAGAACAGCTCAAATAAGCAAAGAGAAACGACAGTCCATCATTTGTCAGTCAATCAGGAACATTTCAAGATCTTGAAAGTTTCTTCAGGTGCAGTCGCAAAAACCATTAAGCGCTATGATGAAACTGGCTCTCACGAGGACCGCCACAGGAAAGGAAGACCCAGAGTTACCTCTGTGGCAGAGGATAAGTTCATTAGAGTTACCTGCCTCAGAAGTTGCAGCCCAAGTAAATGCTTTACAGAGTTCAAGTAACAGACACATCTCAACATCATCTGTTCAGAAGAGACTGTGTGAATTGCTGCAAAGAAACCACCACTAAAGGACACCAATAAGAAAAAGAGACTTGCTTGGGCCAAGAAACACAAGCAATTTGCATTAGACCGGTGGAAATTTGTCCTTTGGTCTGGTCCAAATTGGAGATTTTTGGTTCCAAATGCTGTGTATTTGTGAGATGTGGTGTGGGTGAATGGATGACTTCCGCATGTGTATTTCCCACTGTAAAGCACGGAGGAGGAGGTGTTATGGTGTGGGGGTGCTTTGCTTGTGACACTGATTTATTTAGAATTCAAGGCACACTTAACTAGCATGGCTACCACAGCATTCTGCAGCGATATGTCATCTCATCTGGTTTGCACTTAGTGGGACTATCATTTGTTTTTCAACAGGACAATAACCCAACACACCTCCAGGTTGTGTAAGGGCTATTTGACCAAGAAGGACACTGATGGAGTGCTGCATCAGATGACCTGGCCTCCACAATCTCCCGACCTCAACCAAATTGAGATGGTTTGGGATGAGTCGGACTGCAGATTGAAGGAAAAGCAGCCAACAAGTTCTCAGCATGTGTGGGAACTCCTTCAAGACTGTTGGAAAAGCATTCCAGGTGAGGCTGGATGAGAGAATGCCAAGAGTGTGCAAAGCTTCATCAAGGCAAAGGGTGACTTTTTTAAGAATCTCAAATCTGAAATATATTTTTATTTGTTTAACACTTTTTTGGTCACTACATGATTCCATATGTGTTATTTCATAGTTTTGATGTCTTCACTATTATTATACAATGTAGAAAATAGTAAAAATAAAGAAAAACCCTTTTGACCGGTAGTGTACGCGTGCACGCACCCTCAAGAAGCTCAAACAGTCCTTCATAACAACACTGAGCTGAGTGAGTTAAAGGCCTAAAAGAAGGCCTAAAATACGTTTTAGGCCAGGAGCTATGCCAATAGCTATGCCATTATAAGTCGTCCTTTTTTGCTATTAAAAATCGAGACAATAATAATAATAATAATTTGTATAGCGCTTTTCAATACAAGTAACAAATTCACATCATAAAATAATACAATAAAAGTACTAACAAAGACAGGAGGAAGGAGAATGAACAAAGATAGCTAACATGTAACATTGTGGTGACTTGCAGTTGACATGGTTTCTCTGGGATCCTCTTGTTCAGCTTGTTAGTAGAGCTCTGGTCAAATGTAGAGCACTATAAAGGGAATAGGGCGCAATTTGGGACACATCCTGTGTAGTAACAACAGCGAGAGCAGCGAGTAGTAGTATCTATTGTTAGATAGTTGTTATGTACAGTTGAGAGGCTTCAATGAGACATGGTGTTGTCCTGATGGGGGGTAAATATGGAGCACCACAGACAGATGGGCACCAGAGTGGAAACACTATGGGGAAGAGAAAGGGGGATACCTAGTCAGTTATGGAAGGCAAGTCTAAGTCAGGGACGTGATCTTGTACTGTAGGAAGCCAAGGCCTACAGTATCTGGATCAGGGGCGGCTATAGCAGGCAGAAACAGGAGAATGGTCCTCCTCGAATGTAAACTTGGATGTATAATAATTCAAAGACAAATAATTATTATCAATGTCACTGAAATCACACATACCACAAACCATATAGATTTACCCTTTAAAGTACTCTTATATCGTATCATTCTCTGTTTATGGAGAAATTACTGTAATAGGCTATTCCGTGTACAAACATTTCCAATTTTCCTAACCAACCATCTCCATAAATTTAACATGTCCCCATCCCTGCCTCCACATCTTCCCAGACTACCACCTCCTCACCCCCCACCCACCCATCCTCAGCCAGTCATGCACACAGATTGAAGCCTAAGCCTGGTGAGGCCATGCAGGCAGGAACATGAAGCCTTGCCTGGAAGCCTCGCTGCTCACTTGTCTGGTTGTTATGGCAACCCCTAGTGACCTTGACCAATTACTTCTGTCAGACTACACATTCGGGGGGGATGAGGTCAATGCCTAATCAAAGAGAATCAGGCTGTGATTGTAGCCCTGAGACAGAGAGAGAGAGAGAGAGAGAGGGATGAGAGAGAGTTGGAGGGGGGGGGTAGTAGAGAGAGAGAGGGATGAGAGAGAGGGGGGTGAAAACGAGAGCGAAACGGTAGAGTGCGTCTGATCACTGGTGACATAAGATAAGACCCAGAGGAGAGCAGACATCTCGCTACTGTCAGCTTCAGGTCAGGACCGACCGTAGGAAGAAAGCGACACTGCACACAGGATTAGTCCTATCATAACCACGGCTGCAATCATTAGTTAGTAATCCATACATATATTAATTCAGAGACATTTGTTTTGCAGTGGTTGCTGGTGCAAGCTATTATTATAATTCAGTGTTTCAGTGGTGGTTGCTGGTGTAAGCTATTAATTAGAGTTAGAGGTAAGCCTAATTGTAACCGTCATTTGTAGCATTTTTTGCCCATAGGCAACTGTGGAGCAACATTGTACTGTATGCTGGCCATCAAATGAACCTTAACCCAACGTCGAACCTTGGTTCAAATGAACCCTAAACCAATGTCATAATAATAAATTACAACGTTTCAAAAAAAGGTTTGGCAGATACAGTGGGGCAAAAAAGTATTTAGTCAGCCACCAATTGTGCAAGTTCTCCCACTTAAAAAGATGAGAGAGGCCTGTAATTTTCATCATAGGTACACTTCAACTATGACAAACAAAATGAGAACAGAAAATCCAGAAAATCACATTGTAGGATTTTTAATGAATTTATTTGCAAATTATGGTGGAAAATAAGTATTTGGTCAATAACAAAAGTTTATCTCAATACTTTGTTATATACCCTTTGTTGGCAATGACAGAGGTCAAACGTTTTCTGTAAGTCGTCACAAGGTTTTCACACACTGTTGCTGATATTTTGGCCCATTCCTCCATGCAGATCTCCTCTAGAGCAGTGATGTTTTGTGGCTGTTGCTGGGCAACACGGACTTTCAACTCCCTCCAAAGATTTTCTATGGGGTTGAGATCTGGAGACTGGCTAGGCCACTCCAGGACTTTGAAATGCTTCTTACGAAGCCACTCTTTCATTGCCTGGGCGGTGTATTTGGGATCATTGTCATGCTGAAAGACCCAGCCACGTTTCATCTTCAATGCCCTTACTGATGGAAGGAGGTTTTCACTCAAAATCTCACGATACATGGCCCCATTCCTTCTTTCCTTTACACGGATCTGTCGTCCTGGTCCCTTTGCAGAAAAACAGCCCCAAAGCATGATGTTTCCACCCCCATGCTTCACAGTAAGTATGGTGTTCTTTGGATATAACTCAGCATTCTTTGTCCTCCAAACACGACAAGTTGAGTTTTTACCAAAAAGTTATATTTTGGTTTCATCGGACCATATGACATTCTCCCAATCTTCTTCTGGATCATCCAAATGCTCTCTAGCAAAATTCAGACGGGCCTGGACATGTACTGGCTTAAGCAGGGGGACATGTCTGGCACTGCAGGATTTGAGTCCCTGGCGGCGTAGTGTGTTACTGATGGTAGGCTTTGTTACTTTGGTTCCAGCTCTCTGCAGGTCATTCACTAGGTCCCCCCGTGTGGTTCTGGGATTTTTGCTCACCGTTCTTGTGATCATTTTGACCCCACGGGGTGAGATCTTGCGTGGAGCCCTAGATCGAGGGAGATTATCAGTGGTCTTGTATGTCTTCCATTTCCTAATAATTGCTCCCACAGTTGATTTCTTCAAACCAAGCTGCTTACCTATTGCAGATTCAGTCTTCCCAGCCCGGTGCAGGTCTACAATTTTGTTTCTGGTGTCCTTTGACAGCTCTTTGGTCTTGGCCATAGTGGAGTTTGGAGTGTGACTGTTTGAGGTTGTGGACAGGTGTCTTTTATACTGATAACAAGTTCAAACAGGTGCCATTAATACAGGTAACGAGTGGAGGACAGAGGAGCCTCTTAAAGAAGAAGTTACAGGTCTGTGAGAGCCAGAAATCTTGCTTGTTTGTAGGTGACCAAATACTTATTTTCCACCATAATTTGCAAATAAATTCATTAAAAATCCTACAATAGGATTTTCTGGATTTTTTTTTCTAATTTTGTCTGTCATAGTTGAAGTGTACCTATGATGAAAATACAGGCCTCTCTCATCTTTTTAAGTGGGAGAACTTGCACAATTGGTGGCTGACTAAATACTTTTTTGCCCCACTGTACAAACTAGCACCCAGGCTATATGGGGTGTACCATCTGTAAGAAGCCATCACTATGCCAGCTGACAGAAGCCATCACTACGCCAGCTGACAGAAGCCATCACTATGCCAGCTGACAGAAGCCATCACTATGCCAGCTGACTAAGGCCCAGTGCAGCGTTTATTTCTTAGTGTATACAGTCAGTGGTGAGTCACCCTGTCCCCATTCTGCAGGGAGTTCACTGGGCTGTTCAGTCTCAAGATTCAGTCTGTGTCCCAAATGGCACCATATTCCTTTTATAGTGCACTACTTTGGACCAGGACCCATAGGGGTCTGGTCAAAAGTAGTGCACTGCGTCTTTCCACCAATTCAGTGCCTTTTGAGAAGTGTAACTTGTTAAAAAAAAAAGTTTGATTTCATTTGATTTAAAAAACTCAAGGTTTTGCTCGCCTGAGATAGAATACCACATGATATGCTGCAGACCATAGTATTTACCAAGAGAGTTTTCATCTACTGTGCCTTTAGAAAGTATTCATACCCCTGGACTTATTACATATTTTGTTGTGTTACAGCCTGAATTCAAAGTGTACTCTTAGAAAAAAAAGGGTTCTTCGCCTGTCCCCATAGGAGAACCCTTTGAAGGACCCTTTTTGGTTCCAGGTAGAACCCTTTTGGGTACCATGTAGGGTTCTACGTGGAAAAAGGTTAAACGTGGAACCAAAAAGGGTTCTCCTATGGGGACAGCCAAAAAAACCTTTTGGAACCAATTTTTCTAAGAGTGTGGATTCAATTGATTTTGTTTCTCACCCATCTACACACTATATCCCATAATGACAAAGTGAAAACATGTTTTTAGAAATGTTCACTTATGTATTGAAATTAAATAGAGAAATATCTAATTTACATAAGTATTCACACACCTTTGCTATGACACTCCAAATTGAGTTCTGGTGCATATAATTCCTTTGATCATCCTTGAGATGTCACTACAAATTGTGGCCAATTTAATTGTTTGGACATGATTTAGAAAGAAGCACCTGTCACGGCCGTTAACAGAAGAGGACCAAGGTGCAGCGTGGTGAGTGTACATTTTCTCTTTATTTGGAAAAAGACGCTGAACAAAACAACAAACACTACAAAAACAAACCGTGAAGCTAAAGGCTAAGTGCCATAAACAAAAGTCAACTTCCCACCAAGACAGGTGGAAAAAAGGGCTACCTAAGTATGGTTCTCAATCAGAGACAACGATAGACAGCTGCCTCTGATTGAGAACCCCACCCGGCCAAACACAAAGAAATAGAAAACATAGAAATAAAGAAACTAGAATGCCCACCCTAGTCACACCCTGGCATAACCAAAATAGAGAATAAAAACCTCTCTATGGCCAGGGCGTGACAGCACCCCTGTCTATATAGTTGACAGTGCATGTCAGAGCAGAAACTATACCATGAATTTCAAGGAACTGTCCATAGAGCTCAGAGATAGAATTGTGATGAGGCATAGATCTTAGGAAGGGTATAAAACAATTTCTAGAGTGTTGAACATTTTCAAGAGCACAGTTGTCTCCATCATTGGGAAATTGAAAAAATATGGAACTACTCAGACTCTACCTAGAGCTGGCCATCCGATCAAACTGAGAAACCGGGCAAGAAGGACCTTGGTCAGGAATGTGACCAAGAACCCAACTCTAATAGAACTACAGAGTTTCTTGGCAGAGATGGGAGAACCTTCCAGAAGGACAACAGCCTCTACAGCACTTCACCAACCTGGGCATTATGGGATAGTGGCCAGATGGAAGCCATTCTTGAGAAAAAGGCACTTGACAACATGCCTTGAGTTTGTAAAAAGGCACATGAAAAACTCTGAGAGCATAAGGCAAAACATTCTGTGGTCTGATGAGACAAAAATATTACTATTTGGCCCGAATGCAAAGCACTATGTCTGGAGAAAAGCAAGCACAGCTCATCACCTGTCAAATCCTATCCCTACCGTCAAGCATGGTGGTGGCAGCATCATGCTATTGGGATGCTATTCAGTGGAAGGGACTGGGAGACTTATAAGGATAGAGGGAACAATGAATGGAAGCAAATACAGGCAAATCCTTGATCAGAACCTGCTTCAGAGTGCAAACAACCTTAGACTGGGGGGGGGTGAAGATTTACGTTTAGACAGGACAATGATACCAAGCATACAACCAAAGCATGCTGGAATGGCTTCAGAACAGTAATGTGAATGTCCTTGAGTGACCCAGCCAAAGCCCAGACTTAAATCCCATTGAAAATCAACAGAGCTTGAGAAAATCTTCAAAGAAGAATGGGTGAAAATCCACAAATCCAGAAAGGCAAAGCTAACACAGACATACCCAACACGACTCAAAGCTCTAATAAGCACCAAAGGTATTGTCTCAGGGGTGTGACTACTTATAGAAATGAAATACATCTGCATTTTATTTTCAATAAATTTGCTAAAATGTATAAAAACATGTTTTCACTTTGTAATTATGGGGTATTGTGTGTGTATATGAGTGAGAAAATATATACATGTATTCAAACTAACACAATTTTTTTTGGAATAAGTCAAGGGGTATGAATACTTTCTGAAGGCACTGTATATTTTACATAGCTGTCTATTTACCACCACGAGAAGCCCCTGACTGCAGTGTGCAGTTCGGGCCGGGCTCAATGTAGGCGGAGTCAAACGCGTTTAACCCGAATCCTTCCCGTCTCCTTCAAGTTCACCCAAGTTGAGGTAAACGTTGAAGGTATCAACGTCAACGAAAGCAAATCTTAATCAAACCTAACCGACATGGATAAAAATATAAACCATGGAAGTAAGTGAGACTGTCATTATACATAATGTACTTTGTAATATTCACTCAGTGCAGTGGTATATTTTTATATGACCAACTACCACTCCGATGTTAGCATAGTGTTAATTAGCATCCATTTTGCACATGAGCTAGCTAATTGCTCACAATCAGGGAACCATATTTGGACACATTTGCCTACTTGAGCAGTAAGCCTGTACAGTTATGTAATCGATTTGAACGTTGATTTTCGATGTTTCTTCAATGTATGCCTTGTTGTTTTTGGCTGGCTCTAAATATGTATCGTTGATGTCATTCCCTTAGCTACACATAGCGAGTCTACACAGCCTACACATAGTATCTACAATAACGAAATCACAAGGTCCCTACATATAGTTGAAGTCGGAAGTTTACATACACCTTAGCCAAATACATTTAAACTCAGTTTTTCACAATTCCTTGACATTTAATCCTAGTAAAAATTCCCTGTCTTAGGTCAGTTAGGATCACCATTTTATTTTAAGAATGTGAAATGTCATAAAAATAGTAGAGAGAATGATTTATTTCAGCTTTTATTTTTTTCATCACTTTCTTTACATACACTCAATTAGTATTTGGTAGCATTGCATTTAAATTGTTTAACTTGGGTCAAACATTTCAGATAGCCTTCCATCAGCTTCCCACAATAAGTTGGGTGAATTTTGGCCCATTCCTCCTGACAGAGCTGGTGTAACTGAGTCAGGTTTGTCAGCCTCCTTGCTCACACACACTTTAACAGTTCTGCCCACAAATTTCCTACAGGATTGAGGTCAGGGCTTTGTGATGGCCACTCCAATACCTTGACTTTGATGTCCTTAAGCCATTTTGCCACAACTTTGGAAGTATGCTTGGGGTCATTGTCCATTTGGAAGACCCATTTGCGACCAAGCTTTAACTTCCAGACTGATGTCTTGATAGGTTGCTTCAATATATCCACATCATTTTCCTACCTCATGATATCATCTATTTTGTGACATGCACCAGTCCCTTCTGCAGCAAAGCACCCCTACAACACGATGCTGCCACCATCGTGATTCACGGTTGGGATGGTGTTCTTCGGCTTGCAAGCGTCCCCCTTTTTCCTCCAAACATAACGATGGTCATTATGGCCAAACAGTTCCCGCTAGCTTTTCTGAACGCTGTGTCCCCTGCTCGCCTAGCGTAGTAGTGACTACCAAACAGCACCCTGACTCACCTATTGCTGCTCTTTTGACCCTATGATCACTCGGCTACACAGCTGATGCCCCCTGGACTGTTTCAATAACACGGTCCCTAATTTTGTTTACCTGTTTTCCCCAGCATCGAACTCAGGTCCTGTATGTACCTATCTGCCTCGCTCTGCCCATTCATCGCCATTTACCCGTTGTTGTCTTAGCTCTCCTGATCAACACCTGTGATTTCTTCATGCTTCTCTCTAATGTCAATATGCCTTGTCTACTGCTGTCTTGGCTAGTTTTTACTGTTTTGATTCACTGTGGAGCCTTCAGTCCCGCTCAAAATGCCTTAGATAGCTCTTCCGTCCCATCCCACACACATGCGGAGACCTCACCTGGCTTAACTTGTCCCTCCAGAGAAACCTCTCTCATTGTCACTCAACGCCTAGGTTTGCCTCCACTGTACTCACATCCTACCATATCCTTGTCTGTACATTATGCCTTGAATCTATTCTACCACGCCCAGAAATCTGCTCCTTTTATTCTCTGTCCCCAAAGCACTAGACGGCCAGTTCTTATAGCCTCTAGCCGTATCCTTATCCTACTCCTCCTTTGTTCCTCTGGTGATGTAGAGGTTAAACCAGGCCTTGTAGCCACCAGTTCCACTATTCCCCAGGCACTATCATTTGTTGACTTCTGTAACCGTAAAAGCCTTGGTTACATGCATGTTAACATCAGAAGTCTCCTCCCTAAGTTTGTTATATTCACTGCTTTAGCACACTCTGCCAACCCTGATGTCCTAGTCATGTCTGAATCCTGGCTTAGGAAGGCCACCAAAAATTCTGAAATTTCCATCCCCAACTACAACAATTTCCGCCAAGATTGAACTGCCAAAGGGGGTGGAGTTGCAATCTACTGCAGAGATAGCCTGCAGAGTTCGGTCATGCTATCCAGGTCTGTGCCCAAACAGTTCGAGCTACTTAAAAAAATTCACCTTTCCTGAAACAAGTCTCTCACTGTTGCCGCAAATGGAGCAAAGTACACAGAGATCCTTCATGAAAACCTGCTCCAGAGTGCTCAGGACCTCAGACTGGGGCAAAAGTTCACCTTCCAACAGGACAACGACCCTAAGCACACAGCCAAACAATGCAGGAGTGGATTCAGGACAAGTCTCTGAATGTTCTTGAGTGGCCCAGCCAGAGCCCGGACTTGAACCCGACCTAACATCGCTGGAGAGACCTGAAAATAGCTGTGGAGCGACACTCCCCATCCAACCTGACAGAGCTTGAGAGGATCTGCAGAGAAAAATGGGAGAAACTCCCCAACTACAGGTGTGCCAAGCTTGTAGTGTTATACCCAAGAAGACTTGAGGCTCTAATCGCTGCCAAATGTGCTTCAACAAAGTACTGAGTAAAGGGTCTGAATACTTATGCAAATGTAATATTTCAGTATTTTGATCAATTAGCAAACATTTCTAAAAACCTGTTTTTGCTTTGTCATTACGGGGTATTGTGTGTAGATTGATGAGGGGAAAAAACTATTTAATCCATTTTAGAATATGGCTGTAACGCAAACAAAGGCAGAAAAAGTCAAGGGGTCTATATCCCGAATGCACTGTATATAAAAAATAATATTTATTGAATTCTCCATGTTGTCTAAATTAAAGGGCACTTCATTTAATATAACATGCTTTTGAAATTCAATACTGGTGCACAATTTAGACTTAAAATATCAAAGGGACTCAAAAGGCATTATTTTCGTGGAACGACCCCACTATATAGGGAATAGGTTTCCATTTGGGACACGAACACAGTGTTAAAGCTATAGGCTACTTCTCAGTCAACAGTCGTGGCCAAAAGTTTTGAGAATTACACAAATATTAATTTTAACAAAGTCTGCTGCCTCAGTTTGTATGATGGCATTTTGCATATATTTCAAAATGTTATGAGGAGTGATCAGATTAATTGCAATTGATTGCAAAGTCCCTCTTTGCCATGCAAATAAACTGAATCCCCTAAAAACATTTCCACTGCATTTCAGCCCTGCCACAAAAGGACCAGCTGACATGTCAGGGATTCTCTCGTTAACACAGGTGTGAGTGTTGATGAGGACAAGGCTGGAGATCACTCTGTCATGCTGATTGAGTTCAAATAACAGACTGGAAGCTTCAAAAGGAGGGTGGTGCTTGGAATCATTGTTCTTCCTCTGTCAATCACGGTTACCTGCAAGGAAACACGTGCCGTCATCAATGCTTTGCACAAAAAGGGCTTCACAGGCAAGGATATTGCTGCCAGTAAGATTGAACCTAAATCAAACATTTATCAGATCATCAAAAACTTCAAGGAGAGCGGTTCAATTGTTGGGAAGAAGGCTTCAGGGCGCCCAAGAAAGTCCAGCAAGCGCCAGGACCGTCTCCTAAAGTTGATTCAGCTGCGGGATCGGGGACCACCAGTGCAGAGCTTGCTCAGGAATGGGAGCAGGCAGGTGTGAGTGCATCTGCACGCACTGTGAGGCGAAGACTTTTGGTGGATGGCCTGGTGTCAAAAAGGGCAGCAAAGAAGCCACTTCTCTCCAGGAAAAACATCAGGGACAGACTGATATTCTGCAAAAGGTACAGTGATTGGACTGCTGAGGACTGGGGTAAAGTCATTTTCTCTGATGAATCCCCTTTCCGGTTGTTTGGGGCATCCGGATCAAAGCTTGTCCGGAGAAGACAAGGTGAGCGCTACCATCAGTCTTGCGTCATGCCAACAGTAAAGCATCCTGAGACCATTCATGTGTGGGGTTGCTTCTCAGCCAAGGGAGTGGGCTCACTCACAATTTTGCCTAAGAACATAGCCATGAATAAAGAATGGTACTAACACATCCTTCGAGAGCAACTTCTCCCAACCATTCAGGAACCGTTTTCCTTTTCCAGCATAATGGAGCACCTTACCATAAGGCAAAAGTGATAACTAAGTGGCTCGGGGAACAAAACATCGATATTTTGGGTCCATGGCCAGGAAACTCCCCAGACCTTAATCCCATTGAGAACTTGTGGTCAATCCTCAAGAGGCGGGTGGAAAAACAAAAACCCACAACTTCTGACAAACTCCAAGCATTGATTATGCAAGAATGGGCTGCCATCAGTCAGGATGTGGCCCAGAAGTTAATTGACAGCATGCCAGGGCGGATTGCAGAGGTCTTGAAAAAGAAGGGTCAACACTGCAAATATTGACTCTTTGCATCAACTTCATGTAATTGTCAATAAAAGCCTTTGACACTCATGAAATGCTTGTAATTATACTTCAGTATTCCATAGTAACATCTGACAAAAATATCTAAAGACACTGAAGCAGCAAACTTTGTGAAAATTAATATTTGTGTGATTCTCAAAACTTTTGGCCACGACTGTACACACAGTCTGGCTGCTAATTCTATTAAAATATCTGTTGCTATGACTGAATTAGCAATAGCAAGTACTGAGTTAAACTCATAGTTATGGTTTGGTAGAGAAGTGTTTTTGTTGTGGGATTCCAAGAGTCTAGATAAAGAGAACTCATTCAATGAATTGCCCAGTGCTGTACTAGTGAATTATGTGGGTGTATAATTCTGATGATTATACATGTATGTGACTTGGTTAAAACCCAGTCTTAGGGTTAACATCCTCCTCTACTGTCTCCCACTACAGATGTAATGAGCAACATCATGTCCTCTTCTAGGTCTCTATTTGTTTGTTAGTTTGTACATCCATCTATTCATATCTTTGGCTATAATCTGTTACTTGAATACAAATACTCCAGGATTAGATCAGCAGCTAGCCATACAGGAGTCCAAACAGAAAATGCAATATTCCCACCTTCAGGGTGATTTGTTCTGGCTCATTCATCAGTAGATTCAGTACATTGTTTCAGTATTCCAATAGCAGCAGATTAAGCCTAAACAGCACAGCAGATGACGGATTAGCCTCACCTACACATAGGACGAACACACATAGCAGAGAACGTCATTTATACACACCACAGGACGCCAAAGCCACCTCTGTGCCAGGAGTAGGTGACATAGCCATTCGTCAACGTGACCTTAAACAATGCCTCTAAGACTCTGTGAGGGTGTCATACATCTCATTGGGCCTTGTCCGGCAATTATAAAACCATAAAAAAGGAAGCACTCCAGATCCATGTCCATTATGGCAGCAGATGCAGTGCCAACGTTACCAGAACTGAGCAATCTGTTCCACATAAGAGAACCTATTAGGGGGCTCACTGGAGGTGTGGGAAGGAAATTGCCATGGCACTGAACTGAGAGGTATAGTGACAGCGGTTGGAAGATCTCCTAAAGCTTGAACAAAGGGAGAAGATGATGATGGTCAAGCTGGAAGTTAATTAGTCAACCCATTTCACATTAACCTTTGACCGACCCGTGTAAATACTTATGAGGGTTCACCCACGCAAATATTATTATGGTATGATGAAATATCACACCCACGATGGGGAATTGGGTTTAGGCGTTTATTCAACAAGATTTGTTATCAAGTTTTAGTTACAGGGCCATTGTATATATAGCTCTGATTATCAATTTATTGGTTAGATTTAGCTTTTCTTTGTCATTATATATTTGATATAATTTTATGCATAGTTTGTGTTAAAAAAAACAGTTATTGAGTTATTCACATTAAGTAATGCTAACATTATTAGGACGCTATCATTCCAGAGATACCTATCAGTAGGGTATATTGTATGCTCATATTCCTATTTGCATCAGATTTTTTGCCAACCTATAAACATTTTCAACAGCCTTTATTACCAAAATGAGATTGTATTCAGCTTACTGTAGCGTTAAAGTGTCTTAGAATTGTCACGTATACTCCCTCTCTGGTGCTCGAGGTCGTCAGGCTGCTCATTATTACGCACACCTGTCACCATCGTTACACGTATCAGCGCCTCATCAGACTCCCCTGGACTCAATCACCTGCCTGATTACCTTCCCTATATATGTCACTCCCTTTGGTTCTTTCCCAAGACGTTATTGTTTCTGTTCCGTTGTTTCATGTCTGTATTTTTTGTGAGTGTAGGTGACGTCTGGGATGCCTCAGCTGGCTCATCAGGTTTACAAGACCTGGTTGTCCAGTCAAGTGTCCGTTGCCGAGTCTACCGTGGATGCCTCAGATAGCTCGTCAGGCTCCCATGCCTCAGCTGGCTTGTAAAGGTTCACAAGACTCGGTTGGCTCGTCAGGCTCCCGCGCCTCGGCCGGCTCGTCGGGCTCCCGCGCCTCGGCCGGCTCGTCATTCTCCCGGATTGTTCCTGGTCCTCTGGATCGTCCCTCTGGTCGTCATCCTGTGGCTGGTACTGCCTGGTATAGAGCTCCTGGATGGCAGGAAGCTTGGCCCCAGTGATGTACTGGGCCTTACGCACTACCTTCTGTAGTGCCTTGCGGTCGGAGGCAGAGCAGTTGCCATACCAGGCAGTGATGCAACCAGTCAGGATGCTCTCGATGGTGCAGCTGTAGAACCTTTTGAGGATTTGAGGACCCATGCCAAATCTTTTCAGTCTCCTGAGGGGGAATAGGTTTTGTTGTGTCCTCTTCACGACTGTCTTGGTGTGCTTGGACCATGTTAGTTTGTTGGTGATGTGGACACCAAGGAACTTGAAGCTCTCAACCTGCTCCACTACAGCACCATTGATGAGAATGGGGACGTGTTCGGTCCTCCTTTTCCTGTAGTCCACAATCAGCTCCTTTGTCTTGATCACGTTGAGGGAGAGGTTGTTGTCCTGGCACCACACGGCCAGGTCTCTGACCTCCTCCCTATAGACTGTCTTGTTGTTGTCGGTGATCAGGCCTACCACTGTTGTGTCATCGGCAAACTAAATGATGGTGTTGGAGTCATGCCTGGCCATGCAATCATGAGTGAATAGGGAGTACAGGAGGGGCCTGAGCACGCACCCTTGAGGGGGGCCCTTGTTTAGGATCAGCATGGCGGATGTGTTGTTATCTACCCTTGCCACCTGGGGGCGGCCGGTCAGGAAGTCCAGGATCCAGTTGCAGAGGGAATTGTTTAGTCCCAGGGTCCTTAGTTTATTGATGAGCTTTGAGGGTACTATGGTGTTGAACGTTGAGCTGTAGTCAATGAATAGCATTCTCACATAGGTGTTCCTTTTGTCCAGGTGGGAAAGGGCAGTGTAGAGTGCAATAGAGATTGCATCATCTGTGGATCTGTTTGGGCGGAATGCAAATTGGAGTGGGTCTAGGATTTCTGGGATAATGGTGTTGATGTAAGCCATGACCAGCCTTTCAAAGCATTTCATGGCTACAGACGTGAGCGCTACGGGTAGTCTTTCGGCAGGTTACCTTAGTGTTCTTTGTCAGAGGGACTATGGTAGTCTGCTTGACACGTTGATATTACAGACTCAGACAGGGAGAGGTTGAAAATGTCAATGAAGACACTTGCCAGTTGGTCAGCGCATGTTCGGACTACACGTCCTGGTAATCCGTCTGGCCCTGCGGCCTTGTGAATGTTGATCTGTTTTAAGGTCTTAATCACATTGGCTGCGGAGAGCGTGATCACACAGTCGTCCGGAACAGCTGATGCTCTCATGCATGTTTCAGTGTTACTTGCCTTGAAGTGAGCATAGAAGTAATTTAGCTCGTCTGGTAGGCTTGTGTCATTGGGCAGCTCTCGGCTGTGCTTCCCTTTGTAGTCTGTAATAAATTGCAAGCACTGCCACATCCAACGAGTGTTGGAGCCGGTGTAGTACGATTTGATCTTAGTCCTGTATTGACGCTTTGCCTGTTTGATGGTTCCTCGGAGGGCATAGTGGGATTTCTTCTAAGCTTCTGGGTAAGAGTTCCGCTCCTTGAAAGCGGCAGCTCTACCCTTCAGCTCAGTGCGATGTTGCCTGTAATCCATGGCTTCTGGTTGGGGTATGTGCGTACAGTCACTGTGGGGACGACGTTATCAATGCACTTATTGATGAAGTCAGTGACTGATGTGGTGTATTCCTCAATGCCATCGGAAGAATCCTGGAACATATTCCAGTCTGTGCTCACAAAAAAGTCCTGTAGCTTAGCATCTGCTAAGCGAATACAAGCCAAGGCATAGCCATATGGTCCAAACAGAAACGGACAGTTGTGAAGAAGGCGCGACAATGCCTCTTCCCCCTCAAGGGGTGGAAAAGTTTTGGCATGGGCCCTCAAATCCTCAAAAAGTTTTACAGCTGTACCATTAAGTGCATCTTGACTGGCTGCATCATGGCCTGGTATGGCAATAGCACCGCCCTCGATCGCATGGCGCTACAGAGGGTGCTGCGAACCACCCAGTATCTCACTGGGGCTGAGCTCGCTGCCATCCAGGACAGCTATATCAGGTGGTGTGGAAGGAAGGCCCGTAAAATTGTTAAAGACTCCAACCACCCAAGTCATAGACTATTCTCTCTGCTTCTGCATGGCAAGCGGTACTGGTGCATCAAGTCTGGCACCAACAGGCTCTTGAACAGCTTAAATCCCCAAGCAATACAACTTATAAATAGCTAACAAAATAGCTACATGGACTATCTGAGTTAATCTTGTATCCTTATTGACCTTTTATTTCTATTTTTCTCTATGCACATTCACAGGGCAATACACACTCACTCACACACTCACTCCATCATCTGCTCACACACACATATGCACATACATTTATACTAACTACACACGCACAACCTCTCACATACAAGCTGCTGCTACTCTTTTTATCATATATTCTGATGCCTAGTCACCTTACCTCTATACATATCTTTCTCCATCACTCCAGTATCCCTGCACATTGTAAATATGGTATTGGAACTGACCCTGTATACAGTATGCTTACTTACTTATTGAGTTCTTCATATAACTTCTTATTTCTGTTGGGTTTTTTCTAGTTTTACATTGTTATTGATTATTGCATTGTGGCTTTTTGATTTAGCAAGAAAGGCATTTCATTGTACTTGTGCATTTGACATGAAAAACTTGAAACACGGGTGACTGGTTCATTTTACGCTCCCACCCTCTGATATTTCCTCTTTCCCTCTCCTTCTGTTCCCCCTTTCTCTCTCTATCGCTCGCACGCACGCACGCACACACGCAAACACACAATGAGTCCCAGCGATAACCGTTACAGGGGAGAGAGAGAGTGAGGGGATGAGTGAGTGAATATTTTTCCAGCTACAGCGAGCTGGTTTTGTGCCTGACACACTGAGGTGTGACTGTGAAAAGAAAATGACTCTACAGATTTGAGGCCCACATTAAGTAGATCACCACCACAACCCAAATTCATCACCGCCACCACATGAATTGATCCAATTTCCCCTTCCTTCCAATATTTTCTCCTCCCCGCCTTAAGCGTCATTCACACTTCAATTCAGCCAGTAGTTAAGTGCCTGGCTGGGAGGAGGAGAAGAGGAGGATCATGTGCCCCATTTATTCTCTCTCAGAGGGACCTTTCTCCAGGATGTATTATTGTAGAGCCTTTCTGTTCGCAAAAGAGGATTGAACAGGACTAATTAAAATTAATTGGCAAATCTGAATTTATCTGCTCTGAATCCAGCAGTCATGTAGCATGAATGCAATGACTTAATGTTGGCGTAGATTTGGGGTCTAACTTGTCTACATATGTTTGCCATCCTCATTTAGGCCCCAAATCCTATTTCTCCTCAATGTTATTACAATTATTTTTTACTGTCAAACAACATTAAAAGGAGCATTGATAACAGTAGATCTATTGTCAAATGTGGGCCAATGGTGCTGTGTTACTGGGGAAATGTTGTAACGTGCCATAAAACCCACTCAGACTCAGTGACTCCCCTCAATGTAAATTGAGGCAGCCATTTTAGCTCTTTGCCCCCAGGGGCCTCCATAACAAGTTCATGGATCAAGATGGCCACTCACGTGACAGGGTTAGGGCCCCTTTCTGAAGGGGGATCTTGTTGTAATTCATTACCTGCCATCACACAGTAGCAGGCCTGACTCTGGGGAGTAACATACCAAAGACCCTGTATGATGGAGTGGAGGGGTATTTCAAGGGGAACAGTTTGGCACCCGCTCCTGTCTGCCTTAATTGCGTGGCTTGTCTTGTAGGATGTGTGTGGGGCGCGTTCGCCAGCCCCCTGTGGGCCAGCTCCATTTGGTATGTCCCGGGACTGTAGTGCCCTTTAAAACGTTCTCACCTTCAATGCTGCTGGCACAGAGGGATATGCAACGGTGGAGGACAGATCTGTACAGTGCTGTAGTGTTGAACGACTCTGTAGAATAGAATGAAGAACTGATTGTGTGGAGAGATACTGGGATGTTATAGAAGTTCACAGTTAAACCTTGTGACGGTTGCTCCAACAGTGCAGTAATACCTAGAAATACTAAACAATAGACATAATCCAAAATATGACAATGAGCATAGATATATATATATATATATATATATATATAAACTCAGCAAAAAAAGAAACGTCCTCTCACTGTCAACTGCATTTATTTTCAGCAAACTTAACATGTGTAAATATTTCTATGAACATAACAAGACTCAACAACTGAGACATAAACTGAAGAAGTTCAAAAGACATGTGACTAACAGAAATTGAATAATGTGTCCCTGAACAAAGGGGGGTCAAAATCAAAAGTAACAGTCAGTATCTGGTGTGGCCACCAGCTGCATTAAGTACGGCAGTACTCCTCATGGACGGCACTAGATTTGCCAGTTCTTGCTGTGAGATGTTACTCCTCTCTTCCACCAAGGCACCTGCAAGTTCCCAGACATTTCTGGGGGGAATGGCCCTAGCCCTCACCCTCCGATCCAACAGTTCCCAGACGCGCTCAATGGGATTGAGATCTGGGCTCTTCACTGGCCATGGCAGAACACTGACATTCCTGTCTTGCAGGAAATCACGCACAGAACAAGCAGCATGGCTGGTGGCATTGTCATACTGGAGGGTCATGTCAGGATGAGCCTGGAGGAAGGGTACAACATGAGGGAGGAGGATGTATTCCCTGTAACGCACAGCGTTGAGATTGCCTGCAATGACAACAAGCTCAGTCCGATGATGCTGTGACACACCGCCACAGACCATGACGGATCCTCCACCTCCAAATCGATCCCGCACCAGAGTACAGGCCTCGGTGTAACGCTCATTCCTTCGACGATAAACGCGAATCTGACCATCACCCCTGGTGAGACAAAACCGCGACTCGTCAGAGAAGAGCACTTTTTGCCAGTCCTGTCTGGTCCAGCAACGGTGGGTTTGTGCCCATAGGCGACGTTGTTGCCGGTGATGTCTGGTGAGGACCTGCCTTACAACAGGCCTACAAGCCCTCAGTCCAGCCCCTCTCAGCCTATTGCGGACAGTCTGAGCACTGATGGAGGGATTGTACGTTCCTGGTGTAACTCGGGCAGTTGTTGTTGCCATCCTGTACCTGTCCCGCAGGTGTGATGTTCGGATGTACCGATCCTGTGCAGGTATTGTAACACGTGGTCTGCCACTGCGAGGATGATCAGCTGTCCATCCTGTCTCCCTGTAGCGCTGTCTTAGGCGTCTCACAGTACGGACATTGCAATTTATTGCCCTGGCAACATCTGCAGTCCTCATGCCTCCTTGCAGCATGCCTATGGCACGTTGACGCAGATGAGCAGGGACCCTGGGCATCTTTCTTGGTGTTTTTCAGAGTCAGTAGAAAGGCCTCTTTAGTGTCCTAAGTTTTTATAACTGTGACCTTAATTGCCTACCGTCTGTAAGCTGTTAGTGTCTTAACGACCGTTACACAGGTGCATTTTCATTAATTGTTAATGGTTCATTGAACAAACATTTGAAACAGTGTTTAAACCCTTTACAATGAAGATTTTTTATGAATTATCTTTGAAAGACAGGGTTCTGAAAAAGGGACTTTTCTTTTTTTGCTGAGTTCGTATATATATATATATACACATACAGTTGAAGTCGTAAGTTTACATACACTTAGGTTGGAATCATTAAAACTCGTTTTTCAACCACTCCACAAATTTCTTGTTAAGAAACTATAGTTTTGGCAAGTCGGTTAGGATGTCTACTTTGTGCATGACACAGGTCATTTTTCCAGCAATTGTTTACAGACAGATTATTTTACTTATAATTCAATGTATCACAATTCCAGTGGGTCAGAAGTTTACATACACTAAGTTGACTGTGCCTTTCAACAGTTTGGAAAATTCCAGATAAAAGATGTCACGGCTTTAGAAGCTTCTGATAAAGTCAATTGGAGGTGTACCTGTGGATGTATTTCAAGGCCTACCTTCAAACTCAGTGCCTCTTTGCTTGACATCATGGGAAAATTAAAAGAAATCAGCCAAGACTTCAGAAAAAAAATCTTCCTGACTGATGTCTTGAGATGTTGCTTCAATATATCCACATACATTTCTTAATGTGAGTCTGGAAGGAGAGTTTACAGTCTAACCAGGCAGCTAGGTATTTGTTGTTGTCCACATATTCTAAGTCAGAACCGTCCAGAGTAGTGATGCTGGACGGGCGGGCAGGTGTGGGCAGCGATTGGTTGAAGAGCATGCATTTAGTTTTAATGCAGTGGGCAGTTGGGAGGATGTGCTCTTATTCTCCATGGACTTTACAGTGTCTCAGAACGTTTTTGGACTTTGTGCTACAGGATGCAAATTTCGGTTTGAAAAAGCTAACCTTTGCTTTCCTAACTGCCTGTGTATATTGGTTCCTAACTTCCCTGAAAAGTTGCATATCGCGGGGGCTATTCAATGCTAATGCAGTACGCCACAGGATGTTTTTGTGCTGGTCAGGGCAGTCAGGTTTGGAGTGAACCAAGGGCTAGATCTCATCCTGGTTTTGAATCTTTTGAATGTGGCATGCTTATTTAAAATGGTGAGGAAAGCACTTTTAAAGAACAACCAGGCATCCTCTACTGACGGAATGAGGTCAATATCTTTCCAGGATACCCGGGCCAGGTCGATTACAAAGGCCTGCTCGATGAAGTGTTTTAGGGAGTGTTTGACAGTGATGAGGGGTGGTCGTTTGACCGCAGACCCATTACGGATGCAGACAATGAGACAGTGATTGCTGAGATCCTGGTTGAAGACAGCAGAGGTGTATTTAGAGGGCAAGTTGGCCAGGATGATATCCGTGAGGGTGCCTGTGTTTACGGATTTGGGGTTGTACCTGGTAGGTTCATTGATAATTTGTGTGAGATTGAGGGCATCAAGCTTAAATTGTAGGATGGCCGGAGTGTTAACATATCTCAGTTTAGGTCAACTAACAGCACGAGCTCTTAAGATAGATGGGGGGCAATCAATTCACATATGGTGTCCAGGGCACAGCTGGGGGCAGAAGGTGGTCTATAGCAAGCGGCAACGGTGAGAGACTTGTTTCTGGAAAGGTGGATTTTTAAAAGTAGAAGCTCAAATTGTTTGGGCACAGACCTGGATAGTAAGACAGAACTCTGCAGGCTATCCCTGCAATAGATTGCAACTCCACCCTTTTGGCAGTTCTATCTTGTTGGAAAATGTTATAGTTAGGGATGGACATTTCAGGGTTTTTGGTGGTCTTCCTAAACCAGGATTCAGACACGGCTTGGACATCCGGGTTGGCAGAGTGTGCTAAAGCAGTGAATCAACCAAACTTAGGGAGGAGGCTTCTAATGTTAACATGCATGAAACCAAGGCTTTTACGGTTACAGAAGTCAACAAATGAGAGTGCCTGGGGAATGGGAGTGGAGCTAGGCACTGCAGGGCCTGTCTTAATCTCTACATCACCAGAGGAACAGAGGAGGAGTAAGATAAGGGTACGGCTAAAGGCTATAAGAACTGGTGGCCTAGTACATTCGGAACAGAGAGTAAAAGGAGCAGGTATCTGAGCATGGTAGAATAGATTCAAGGCATAATGTACAGACAAAGGTATGGTAGAATGTGAATACAGTGGAGGTAAACCTATGCATTGAGTGACGATGAGAGAGATATTGTCTCTAGAAACATAATCTAATCCAGGTGAGGTCACCGCATGTTTGGGAGGTGGAACTAAGGGTTAGCTAAGGTGTATTGAGCAGGGCTAGAGGCTCTACAGTGAAATAAGGCAATAATCACTAACCAAAACAGTAATGGACAAGGCATATTGACATTAGGGAGAGTCCTGCGTAGCCGAGTGATCATAGGGGTCCAGTGAGTAGCTAGGCGGGCTGGAAACATGGTGATTCAGACAGCTAGCGGGCCGGGGCCAGCAGGCTAGCAGAAGGGCCTTACAGGGACGTCGCGATGGAAGAAGTCTACTGTAGCCCCCTCGTGTGGTTATGTTGGCAAACCAGCCGTGATGGATCAGCAGGGCTCGTGTAGTAAAAGGGTTCAGGCCAATTCGCAAAATAGGTATAGTGGCCAAAGAAATTGACCGATGGGCCTCTTCAGCTAACAGTCCGATATGCTCTAGACAGCTAGCGGGCCGCGGCTAGCAGGCTAGCAGATGGGCATTCAGGGGACGTTGCGACGGAGGAGCCAGTTGAAAAACCCCTCGGGCAGATTACGTTGGTAGTCCAATCGTGATGGATTGGCGGGGCTCCGTATCGGCAGTATAAGGGGTTCAGGCCAAATGGAAAAATAGGTATTGTAGCCCAAGGAGTGGCTGATGGACCTCTTCAGCTAGTCGGGAGATGGGCCTAGCATAGGCTAGCTCCAGGCTAATTGGTGCTTGCTTCGGTACAGAGACTTTAGCCAGGTGTGGCTACTCGGATAGCAGCTAGCTAGCTGCGATGATCCAGGTGAAAAGGTTCAGAGCTTGCGGTAGGAATCCGGAGATATGGAGAAAAATACATCTGATATGCTCTGGTTTGAATCGCGCTGTGCAGACTGGCAAGAGTTGTCCGGGCTGAAGTTTAGCTGATGACTACTAGCTAGTAGCTAGTTAGCTGGCTAGCTTCTGTTGGGGATTCCGGATTCTAAAGTAAAGACAATAGCAGATCCACACCACATTGGGTGAGGCGGATTGCAGGAGAGTATGTTGAAGTTGAGGTTAAGAAAAATATATAAAAAGATATATACACGGGACATGACAAGACAACAAGATGAAGACAAAGACATGACTGCTACACCATCTTGGATTCTTGCCCTGAGCTTCGTGATGAGCTAAGGGATAGATTGGGGGGCTCTATGGTGTTCAAAGTGTGTGTATGTGTGTTTGTATCTGTGGGCTCCCTGCTGTGTGGGTTCAGCTGCTGTGTGTGGAGTATTTGGCCCAGACTGTCTCAGTGGAGCAGCGAGGTGTGTGTGTGTGTGGGTGTGTGTGTGTGTAGTTGTCCATGCCTGTGTGTGTCTATCTTTTATCCTCCCCAGCATTAAGCATGACGGACAGCTGCCTGACACTACCAAATATACAACAACACACAAACAAAAACCCTGTATAACCACCACATGGGTTTTGATGAACCTGTCCGTAGTGGCCTGTCTCTATGCTTTACTGAGTTTAGGACAGAAAACCAATGCGGGAGCACGTGTTTACATTACAATGTCTGGCAGTGAAGGTTGGAACAAGGAGAGGGAGTTTGTTTTGCCCCTTTACAAACTGGTTTATTCTTACCATTCTGAAATAGTAAAATAATTGTCAGTTTGGTCTCCACAAATACAAAATAACACTGAAATATTTCCTTATTTTCTATGGTTCATGTACCATTACGTAGGAAGTATGAAGGCGCAATATGTAAGATTATGCATGTTCTTTATTTTATTGGATGAAAATGGCTAGGGTGACTGTCATAACTGTATTTTATTTTATCACCATATTCAGTTAACATGATCACGTTATATATAATTGATATTCATCACATTTATCCATCAGTTGTGGATTTACATGTCAAAAGCCAATGATGTTACTCCATACCGTACTCCCCTCACCCCTGTACAGTACAGTATGCCTTTAACTTTCTACATGTGTAGGACAGCTTTAGCAACCTCACACACACCGGCTCCTATCTACCACAGAGGAAATTGTGCATGAAATTAGTTCAGAAAACATGAACTGGAATGATCCCATCTTCAATTCAATTCCATTTTGCTTGTTCTGCAAAAATGGTGTTGTAAGTTTAATTACAAAGTATCAATGTTCTGGTGTTGCAATATGGGTAAATCAAGTCCAATCAGCTCGTGCCATGCATAAACACCTCTGTTTTCCTATAGGTTGAGTAGTGCTATGAGCCCAATCAGGTTTGAAGGATTACGTATTGGCCAATATATATATTATTTCATTTAAAATATTGATTGGGGACCTTCTTCTGGAGGAATGTAATTGTTATTCTTGAATATTTGTGTTGTGCTGTATTTTACTTGTTTATATTGTATTGCGTTTTAGATTTCGTCTTATGAATTTGTTTCTGCAGGGTTCCCTTCACACACTGGAAAAAAATATATTTAAGATATATTTTGGATGCATTTTAGGATACATGTGAAATAAATAAAAAAAATCTCCAAATAATGTATTTTGTATGCATTTAGAAATGTATTTTAATGCGTGACATAGATTTACTTATAAATATATTTGGAATACATACATTCCTATGGAAATATATTATTTTAACATTTCACATGCATTTCTTTCCCAGTATGGGTTGTGAAAGAGACCCTGGTCTCACTGGTGACTTAACTAAAGGTAAAATAAAAAATAAAGTTATAAATATCAGTTGGTCTTTCAGTATGACTGCAGTAATTGAGAGACTTATTACAGCAGTGCTAAAGATACAGAGAGATACAGTCTCTTATTACAGCAGTATTAAAGCGTGGTAATAAGAGACTCTCTCTGTATCTTTAGCACTGTGGTAATAAGAGACTCTCTCTGTATCTTTAGCACTGTGGTAATAAGAGACTGTGTCTATCTGTATCTTTAATACTGTTGTAATAAGAGACTGTGTCTATCTGTATCTTTAATACTGTTGTAATAAGAGACTGTGTCTCTGTATCTTTAATACTGTTGTAATAAGAGACTGTGTCTATCTGTATCTTTAATACTGTTGTAATAAGAGACTGTGTCTCTGTATCTTTAATACTGTTGTAATAAGAGACTGTGTCTATCTGTATCTTTAATACTGTGGTAATAAGAGACTGTGTCTATCTGTATCTTTAATACTGTTGTAATAAGAGACTGTGTCTATCTGTATCTTTAATACTGTGGTAATAAGAGACTGTGTCTATCTGTATCTTTAATACTGTTGTAATAAGAGACTGTGTCTATCTGTATCTTTAATACTGTGGTAATAAGAGACTGTGTCTATCTGTATCTTTAATACTGTTGTAATAAGAGACTGTGTCTCTGTATCTTTAATACTGTTGTAATAAGAGACTGTGTCTATCTGTATCTTTAATACTGTTGTAATAAGAGACTGTGTCTATCTGTATCTTTAATACTGTTGTAATAAGAGACTGTGTCTATCTGTATCTTTAATACTGTTGTAATAAGAGACTGTGTCTATCTGTATCTTTAATACTGTGGTAATAAGAGACTGTGTCTCTGTATCTTTAATACTGTTGTAATAAGAGACTGTGTCTATCTGTATCTTTAATACTGTTGTAATAAGAGACTGTGTCTCTGTATCTTTAATACTGTTGTAATAAGAGACTGTGTCTATCTGTATCTTTAATACTGTTGTAATAAGAGACTGTGTCTATCTGTATCTTTAATACTGTTGTAATAAGAGACTGTGTCTATCTGTATCTTTAATACTGTTGTAATAAGAGACTGTGTCTCTGTATCTTTAATACTGTTGTAATAAGAGACTGTGTCTCTGTATCTTTAATACTGTGGTAATAAGAGACTGTGTCTATCTGTATCTTTAATACTGTTGTAATAAGAGACTGTGTCTATCTGTATCTTTAATACTGTTGTAATAAGAGACTGTGTCTCTGTATCTTTAATACTGTTGTAATAAGAGACTGTGTCTCTGTATCTTTAATACTGTGGTAATAAGAGACTGTGTCTATCTGTATCTTTAATACTGTTGTAATAAGAGACTGTGTCTCTGTATCTTTAATACTGTTGTAATAAGAGACTGTGTCTATCTGTATCTTTAGCACCGTGGTAATAAGAGACTGTGTCTCTGTATCTTTAATACTGTGGTAATAAGAGACTGTGTCTCTGTATCTTTAATACTGTGGTAATAAGAGACTGTGTCTCTGTATCTTTAGCACCGTGGTAATAAGAGACTGTGTCTCTGTATCTTTAGCACCGTGGTAATAAGAGACTGTGTCTCTGTATCTTTAGCACCGTGGTAATAAGAGACTGTGTATAGTAGAATAAGATGTGTGTTACGTCACAACAAATTAGCTGACCTTTACAGACATTTGATGTGAACCAGATAAGTCATGTATACAAAATAATTGTCTCTTTCCATTCTAAAATGTGGTTCATGTAACATTTCTGTATGTCAGTGGAAATATACCATGCTATTGGAACTACTGTATACCATGCTATTGTCAGTGGCACTATACCATGCCTCAATGTATTGTCGAGCGCTGCCGATATACTTGGCACAGGTTGTTTTGACTTCATTCATTTTTAATAACGAATGCAACACCTTTGATCATTTATGGACAAAAACCAGGACATTGTATTCCATTCAGTCCGATGTAAAATGGTAGTCACTCGGTTTGTACTTTCACATTAATTCCCTTCCCTGCCATGTCCCAGCGGTTAATAAACACTACTGGCTTATAGAAAGTCTGTCGTTGTGGTGGTCATGCCACACCGACTTAAACTAGACCGACATATTGTAACTCCTTAATCCCTCAGACTAATGTACATTATAAACTATGACCTGGACTCAAGTATAAGAGGCTTATGTTCTTATGCTTATTTATTCACACTTTGGAGGCCTTGCTGCATATCTTCAGATTGTTATTTACTGAAGTCGGAGCGGAACCCCATTGAAATTCTGCCGGGGCCATTTGCAGCAGCGCTTTTTGTTATACGGGCGGTGGCGAAGTTATCGGGGTGGCATTTCAGTGATTGATGTGGACTCGGCCTGCCAGCCGTGAGGCGAATCATAATATCATGATGTGCAGAGTTTAAGCCTCTCTAAGTCTCTGCTATAGGTTGTGTGTCTGTCTCTGTGCTCACAGGCAAACATGCCATATTGAACCTATAGAATGATTTGACCTAAAACCTTACAAGAAGGTCAGGAGAGCAGAGTATCAGGATTAATACATTATCACACTGTATAACTTATGTATTTTATAAACACAAATGGCAACAAGACTTGGTAAAATCTAGTCTAATCTGTCTTCGTACATTCAAATTAGACTAGACCACCCAATCAATATTACGGTTACGGTGGGATGTCTGAATCATCTCTGGGTCGAGGATGGTCGTGGACCCAGGACCGGTCTTCAGGCCCATAACCTTCCCAGTCCACTAGATAGTGGTTGCGACCTCTCAGGTGTTTGGAATCAAGGATGGCCTGAATGGCGTAGGCAGGGGGGGGGGGGGGGGGGGGGCACTGCAGGTTGAGACTGGAGGATGAAGAGGACTGTAGGTGACCGGTTTTAACAGAGACACATGGAAGGACGAGGAGATATTGTACTGAAGGGGTAACTGGAGGTGGTACATGACAGGGTTGATGCGATGGATTATCTTGAAGGGACCAATGAAGCGAGGACAGAACTATTTGCAGGGGTAGAGAGCTCTCTCTGGTAGAGAGCCACACACGCTGTCCGGGGTGAAAGAGTGGCGTAGGTCGGCAGCATTTGTCGGCAAAGCGTTTCTGGGTATTTGAGGCTTCCTGCAGATGCCGGTGTGTGGTCTCCCATACCCGCTTACTACGCCAAAACCAGTCTTCGACAGCTGGGACAGTACCAGGCTCTGCCTCCCAGGGAAACATGGGGGATTGGTAACCAAGTACACACTGAAACGGAGTAAGGCGGAGGGATGAATGCATGAGTGAGTTCTGAGCGTATTTGGCCCAGGCCATATACCGACTCCAGTCGTGTGCAGAGGCAGAACATTGTTGGCGGAGGTACTTCCCTATTTCTTGGTTCAGGCATTCCGTCTGCCCGTTGGTCTGGGGATGGTACCCGGAGGCTGAGAGCGACCACCAATCGGTCACAGAACGCTCGCGACACCCGGGAGACAAACTGGGGCCTGCGGTCAGAGACGATGTCCTCCGGAATCCCATACAGACGGAACACCTGCTGGAACATGCAGTCAGCCAATTCCATTGCGTTAGGTAGATGAGGAAGAGGAACCAGACACATTTTTGGAAAACAGTCTATTATGACAAGTATGGTGGTGTGAGAGGATTCAGGAAGGTCTGATGAAGTCAACAGCTATGTGGGACCAGGGTCTGTGAGGGATTGGCAAAGGTTGAATCTTACTGGAAGGGAGATGAGGGCTTTTGGTTTGGGCGCAGACTAGACAGGAGAGTACATAACCCCTTACGTTGGATCCGCCAGAACTTACAGGCTAGAAGTTCAGTGGTTTGTGTAATGCCTGGATGTCCTGACCCCAAAATGCGTGACACAATTACATCAGTTGGGGTCTAACAGCTGCTGGTACGTAACTCATCCCAGCTGGTGTCTCAGGAGGAGCCGGGTCCGAGGTTAGGGCTTCTTGTATGGCTGAGTGAACCTCCCACTGTACCGGTCCCATAATGCAAGAAGGAAGAATGGGTGTAGGGTCTGAGTTACTGGTCAGAAGGTCAGACTGGCAGAAGAGAGCATCAGCTTTTACATTTTTCTTTCCAGGGATGTAAGCAACATGAATATGGAAGCATGTGAAGGAGAGCCCAGCAGGCTTGTCTGGAGTTTAACCTATTGACCCCTCTGATATATTCCAGATTACAATGATCTGTTAGGATGAGAAAGGGATGTGTGCCCTCCAACCAGTGGCACCACTCCTCGAGGGCCAGCTTTATGGCAAGGGGTTCTGCTACCCACATTGTAATTCCTCTCAACGGAGAATAACTTCCTGGAGAAGGCATAGGGATGTGAGTATGAGTGTGAGCTGAGTGTGTATGGCTCCTACTCCTACTTCGGAGGCATCCACCGCCAGGGTGAAAGGAAGGGTCGGATCAGGTTGGCGAAGGATAGGAGCGTTTCAAGTTGTTGAAAGCAGTCAGGGTGGTATCAGTCCATTGAAGGGTCCAGGTCTTTTGGCTGGTAAGGGCAGTGAGGGTGCGGCAGTAGAACTGAAGTTCCGAATGAACCAGCGATTGTAGTTGGATAACCCAATGAAACGTTGGAGTTCCTTAAAGGTGGTGGGTTTGGTTACTGACGGCGGTGACTTTGTTCTCATCCATGCTGACCGCTCCAAGTGTCAGTACAAAACCCAAAAGGTTTACCGAGGTTACATGGAAGGTGCTCTTTTCAGTCTTCACATAAATGTTATGGTCAAGGAGCTGTTGAAGAACCTTTGGCACATGCTGTATGTGTTCCTTCAGGGAGTGTGAGTCAATCAGAATGTCATCAATGTAGACGATGAGAAAGCAGTTGATCATATCCTGGAAAACCTTGTTCATAAAGGATTGGAAGATGGCGGGGTCGTTAGTAAGGCCGTAGGGTATGACCAGGTATTCATAGTGCCCTCATGCGGTGATAAAGGCTGTCTTCCATTCGTCGCCTTTATGTATACAGGACAGTAGTTCACCTTGTTGCCACGAGATGGCAGGGCCGTGACGACAAAGCCAGGAGTGTCCGAGGCTGAGAGTTCCATGAGTTGAATGGTTTCGGTGTGGAAAACTCCAGTCTGGATGGTGACGCTCTGTGTCAGGTGCGTAATGAAGCCTGTGCCCAATGGCTGCACGTCCAGGGTGTTAGAGCCATCCAGGGTGTTAGAGCAATCCATGTCCAGGGTGCACGTCCTGCACGTCCACCCGACAGGAGCGGGTGCCTTTCTGAATCACCCATCCCGGATCCGGGATAATTGTCATCAGCAATGCTGAATAGCATAGCGCCACAGGTAAATAATATTACTAGAAAATATTCATATTCATGAAATCACAAGTGCAATATTGCAAAACACAGTTTTGTTAATCCACCTGTCGTCTCAGATTTAGAAATTATGCTTTACAGCGAAAGCAATACAAGCATTTGTGTAAGTTTAATCGATCGCTCGACAAAACAATAAGTACACTTAGCATCAGGTAACTTGGTCACGAAAATCAGAAAAGCAATCAAATTAATCGTTTACCTTTGATGATCTTCGGATGTTTTCACTCACGAGACTCCCAGTTAGACAACAAATGTTCATTTTGTTCCATAAAGATATTTTTTATATCCAAATACCTTCGTTAGTTTGGTGCGTTATGCCCAGGAATCCACCGGAAAAAGCGGTCACGACAACGCAGACAAAAATTCCAAATTATATCCATAATGTCCACAGAAACATGTCAAACGTTTTTTATAATCCATCCTCAGGGTGTTTTTCAAATATCTATTCAATAATATATCAACCGGGACAGTTGGCTTTTCACTAGGACCGGGAGTAACAATGGCTGCCTTTCCCTTTTGCGCACAACTCACTCTGAGAGCCCCCACCTATCCACTTACGCAATGTGGTCGTTCACACTCATTCTTCAAAATAAAAGCCTGAAACTAGGTCTAAAGGCTGTTGACACCTTAGGGAAGCCATAGAAAAAGGAGTCTGGTTGATATCCCTTTAAAATGGGCAATAGGGATGCATAGAAACAGAGAGGTTTCAAAAACAGGGGCACTTCCTGATTGGATTTTCCTCAGGTTTTAGACTGCAATATCAGTTCTGTTTAACTCAGACAAAATTTTGACAGTTTTGGAAACTTCAGAGTGTTTTCTATCCTAATCTGACAATTATATGCATATTCTAGTTTCGGGGGCTGAGAAATAGGCAGTTTCAAATGGGTAAGTTTTTTTGCCAAAAACAAAAATACTGCCCCCTAGCCTTAAGAGGTTTTAAGGGAGGGGTGACAGGTGTTAGATCAATGTCAAACTCTTGTATTAGCTGGTGAGCAATCAAATTACCTGCTGCTCCCGAATCTATCAAGCCCTCTACGTACTTAGTAACACCCTTCACGGTTGTCAATACTGGGACGGATAATTGCTTCTGGGAGATATTTAGAAATAAGGACACGCCTACCTGAGACACTTCTCATCTCTCCGTGGGGGGAGGGGGGGGGGGTGAACAGGGCAATGGCTGAGTAGATGATCTTTCCTCCACAGTATAGGCAGAGCCCTTCTTGGATCCGCCTTTGACGTTCAATACACGGGAGAGGAGCATGGCCCAACTGCATGGGCTCTGGAAGACTCAGACGGGATGACGGAATCATGGAAAGAGAAGGTTTTGGGTTCCTGGGTGGCAGAGTTCTTCGGCGGTCGGCGATGAGGTGGTCGATGGAGCTGGAGATAGGAATGTGTTGATTTAAATCCTGAAGGTCACCTCTACAGGCCAGCTCCGCCTGAAGTTCCCTGCTGAGCCCTCTTCGGTAGACTGTAAGTAAAGCAGCCTCACTCCATCCACTCCCTGCAGCCATGGTGCGGAACTCGAGGGCATACTCAGCAGCTGAGTTGTGTCCTTGTTGAAGTTCTATGAGGAGGGCTCCTATAGGACGACCGGAAGGAGAGTGATCGAATACCTCTTTGAAGAGAGTGTGGAAATGAGTCTTGTAACCGAGTTCTGTGCTGTCGGCAGTCCATACGGCGGTAGCCCAATCCAGGGCTTTTCCTGTGAGTAGAGATACAACAAAATCCACCCTGCTCTTGTCAGTGGCAAAGTTAGTGGGGTTGTGCTCAATGTATTTGCTGCATTACATCAGAAATCCCTGACTTTTCCCAGATGAAGCGTCATATTTTCCAGGCATGGATATGAATGAAGGAGGGCTATGGGTTGCGATACCTGGCATTGGAGGAGTAGGGATAGGCTGGCGGAGAAGATGGCAGATTTCCTCCATATGCTCCTCTTGCTGGGTTAGGTGCCGCTGTAGCTCCGCTGAATCCATTCCGTATTTAGGTGAGGCATTCTGTAATGAATACTCAGGGAGAAAAAGATGTAGATTCACGCACAGAGTGCAGCAGGTGTTTATTTTGCCTTCGCAGAAGGCAGGAATCGTGGTCACAGGCAGACAATGGTCATACACAGGTAAGCAAACAGGCAGGTGAATCAAAACCAGGACTGAAGGCTATAACTGGTTCTCACAAACGAGCTAGGAAAAGGCTTATTAGAGTTAAAACGAACAATACCTCACAAAGGCACAAGCAGAATGAACTGAACTAAATAAGGAGCTGATGAGACCAGGTGAGTAACTAATAAATGTGAAATCAATTAACAAAAATGAAAGACAGGGCTATGTTCAAGAACACAAAGAAACAGGGCTACGTTCAAGAACACAACAAAACAGAACACAAGGTTGACTAAGAAAATAAATACAGAACCTTACAAGACCAGCATGTGTTATTGTTCATCCCAATAAAAATGATCTGTCAAACCACCAAAAACACAATCAATATGTGACTCTTTCATCCCCATTTTTTTCTACCTTTAATTAACTAGGAACAAATTCTTATTTACAATGACGGCCTATTTACAGTGAAATTCACTTCCAGTATGTTGAAAATGTTTTAGAAAAAGAAAAAGCGCATCTAGCTAAATTGCGGTGGTAATACATGGGTACGCTGCTTGCACGGTATAACACGTGGATGTAACAGTGGTTGTTTTAAAGGCTTTAATGTGTTGGGATGTATTGAGGTTAATCTGTCTTTTCCCACTAAATCTATAGAAACCCTGCTGATAAACCCACACCAAGTCCATACAAGAAGGTAAACGAGGGAAGCAGTTTATACTCATTCAAGGGTGTTTCTTTATTTTTACTATTTTCTACATTGTAGAATAAATCTAAAATGTCAAACTGTTTATGGTAAACGATTGTACAGTAATAGACCATAATGTCAACATTTTGTCCTATATCCCGGTTGGGATGATTATCTTAAGCACAAATGTATACAGTACAGTAAGTTATGAAATAACACATATGGAATCATGTAGTAACCAAAAAAGTGTTAAACAAATCAAAATATATTTTATATTTGAGATTCTTCAAATAGCCAGCCTTTTCCTTGATGACAACTTTGCACACTCTTGGCATTCTCTCAACCAGCTTCACCTGTAATGCTCTTCCAATAGTCTTGAAGGAGTTCCCACATGTGCTGAGCACTTGTTGGCTGCTCTTCCTTCACTCTGCGGTCCGACTCAGCCCAAAGCATCTCAATTTGGTTGAGGTCAGGTGATTATGAAGGCCAGGTCATCTGATGCAGCACTCCATCACTCTCCTTCTTAGTCAAATAGCTCTTACACAGCCTGTAAGTGTGTTGGGTCATTGTCCTGTTGAAAAACAAATGATAGTCCCACGAAGGGCAAACCAAATGGGGTGGAGTATCGCTGCAGAACGCTGTGGTAGCCATGCTGGTTAAGTGTTCCTTGAATTCTAAATTAATCACTGACAGTGTCACCAGCAAAGCACCCCCACACCATAACACCTCCTCCTCCATGCTTCACGGTGAGAACCACACATTTGGAGATCATCCGTTCACCTACTCCGCGTCTCACAAAGACCCAGAGGTTGGAACAAAACATGTCAGATTTGGACAGATTTTGGCTATCGCTCGTGTTTCTTGGCCCAAGCAAGTCTCTTCTTCTTATTGGTGTCCTTTAGTAGTGGTTTCTTTGCAGAAATTTGACCATGAAAGCCTGATTCACGCAGTCTCCTCTGAACAATTGATGTTGAGATGTGTCTGTTACTTGAACTCTGTGAAGCATTTATTTTGGCTGCAATTTCTGAGGCTGGAAACTCTGATGAACTTATCTTCTGCAGCAGAGGTGACTCTGGGTCTTCCTTTCCTGTGAAGGTCCTCATGAGATCCAGTTTCATCATAGTGCTTGATGGTTTTTGCGACTGTACTTGAAGAAACTTTCAAAGTTCCCTGTAAACCCAGGGAGAAGTGGGTAAATCCACTGGCATACACAGGATTAAAGGCAAATTAATTTGAGCGAAGTAGAAACAACATCCACAGGAGGCGTGGTAGTGGAGGAAGAGGATCAGGATGAGGCCTGCTAAAACTACTTCCGTGTCCTTCCCTTTGACTTTCCCAAACTTTAAGACTTAATAAGAACTAAATGGATGTTTTGAACTCCATTTTACAAAAGGGCAGACATTGTACAGCAAATTTTGCAGTGAAGAGGTCTAACCCTGTATCAGTATCTGAACTCTTTGGCAAATGTCTGATAAGAGACAAGTAGGGCAGGCTCTGAACCCCATGATGCTTGTAATTAGAGAGAGAACTTCTCCATCTTGTCTGGAAGTGAGTTCAGACACAAGCAGTGGCCTACAAACTCATGAGTGTTTCCGGTGTGTACGTATAGCTCGCACTGGTGTAGATGCATCCAGGTGGGGAGGATGTGTGTGTGGGTACATTTTTTATTGAACCTTTATTTAACTAGGCAAGTCAATTAATAACAAATTCTTATTTTCAATGACGGCCTAGGAATAGTGGGTTACTGCCTTGTTCAGGGGCAGAACGATAGATTTTTAACTTGTCAGCTCGGGGATTCGATCCAGTAAACTTTCGGTTACTAGACCAACACTCTAACCACTAGACATTCTCCAGACACACACATAGACACGGACAAACATGACACACACTGACACCCGCTTGCCCACATGCCCACATACATACATAGTGTATACAGACACACATGATTGTAAATGCATATCAGTCTTTTAAAAATGGAGTTCGGGGGGAAAAAATGATAGGCCCCTATATGATATGGAATTTAAGTTGGTTGCAAATTGACTAACTGCATTTCCATTCAAAAGTCTCATATAACCCCAACAATGTAAACATGAATAAACGTCACATCTCCCACTATTCTGTGTGTGTACTGTAAACTCTCAGGTGAAGAGATCTATGGCTTTAAATGAGTGCGGATGAGTAGACACAGCGTGGTTGCATTCTCAGACACATGACTAAAATACAGCACAACACACAGACACACTGCTCAGCTTGGCTTTTTAACACAAACCATCAGCTGAGCAGTGTGTCTGTGTGTTGTGCTGTATTTTAATCATGTGTCTGAGAATGCAACCACGCTGTGTTACCACATTTTTAAAAGACTGATATGCATTTACAATCATGTGTGTCTGTATACACTATGTATGTATGTGGGCATGTGGGTGAGCGGGTGTCAGTGTGTGTCATGTTTGTCTGTGTCTATGTGTGTGTCTGGAGAATGTCTTCCGCCGCTGAAGGTCAGTGTGCAGAGAAGTAGGTCATAGCCAGGAGCAGGTTGCCAGATTGGTTGTGCCTATCCTGTTGATGCAAGACATGTCCAGACATGTAGGCTACTGCTACACTGCCTCCCTGGAAATGCTAATGTGATTTTGCTTCCCAAATGGCACCCTATTCCTTACATACAGTATTGTACTGACCAGAGTACCCCCTATGGACCCTGGTCAAAAGTAGCGCACTACAGTATATAGGGCAGGGGGTCCCCAACATTTTGTGCGACTCCACCATGTAAAAAAAAAAGTGATGTAATCAAGGGCCAATGTTTACTTTTAAAATTGGGGCTCTGATAGTCCATTAGAAATCAGCCTGACAGTACTTTTGACAGTATGGTTTGAAGTGACTGAAATGATTCAAAAGGTATTGATTTGAAAGTTCAGAAAATCATCAGACAATCATTTTGTGTTGAGAAGAAGATCATCGTTGATGATTTTCTTTTTCCTCTCATCTGGTTTAGTGCCTGGTCTTGTCCACTCTGTTCCAATGAGGCTTGTGGGCATTGTAGAGGGAAGCAGAAGACACGTACGTGTTTCTGAGAGTCTTATCTTTCAGTGATGGAGTCATAATATTTTTGTAGCTTAAACCGTTCAAACGATAGAGACACAATTGTAGGAAGAAAACAGAAACTGCTCTGTTTAATACAACCTCATCTAGTGTCTATGAACCAAGCACAACCCCTAGTTTGGGAAACGCTGATACAGGGAGTATGGTGCCATTTGGGATGAAACTTACCATTATCATCTGTCTTGATGTCTATACCTCTGTGCTTGAGCTCACCATAACTGACATACAGCTGGATATGGATATTGCATTATTCCGCAGATGTAGGCCTATGCATTGATCTCAATCATTGGATCGTAACAGTTTGCCCCCCAATTCAAAACTATTCCAGGTAATACCATGACATACAGTATATGTTCTTTAAATGAAATAATTTTATTCAAGTTGATGATGTGGTCTATATTTTTCACAGTGTTCAATTCAATGCAACTTCAGCAAGCACCTCAGGCGAGTTACAACCAAATGTTGTTGCCTTTTATATAACAAGTCAATGGTGTGGCTAGTGAGCTATAGCCCTATAGAAAAGCCCAGTCTTTACGTGCACACTGCACAGCCACCGATGGTAGAGATTGAAATGCATGAGGTGTAAAAGTGCATGGGCCATTAAAGGATAAGTCAGGTCGGACTGTTCTGGTTAGTAGTAAAATCGTGGGTGAAGTGTGTTTCTGTTAATCACCATAAAATTGGGCTCAGGCCACCTGAGGTGGAAGTAGTGCAATAACATTGACCAAAATGTACAGGTCTGCCGTGAAAGATACAAACGACAACATCTAAGGCATATGCGCACCCGCACACGCGTACAGTAGTGCTGTTTGGGTTGTTAGTTGGATTTGTCCCGCCATTCTTGATTTTATTGCCTTTCTTTTTTGGTATTTTTCTTTACATTTTAGCTGTTTGACATTTGACTTCGTTGTTAGGAGCCAGTAACATAAGCATTTTTCTGCATCCACTATAACACCTGCTAATCTGTTTACGCGACCAATAAACTTTGATTTGATTTTTGATTTGACACGTGCACGCACACACACAGTTGTGCACACATGTTCAGACAGCACTTGAAAATTAAAATGTCAACTGAAATGGCTTTCCCAGAAAATGAGAACTGGTGCAGTTCATGACAATATAAAAGCGAAAGACATCTCAGTGATGCATGCTGCAGTTGTCACTATTTTTAACATCTAGAACTCAAAGCAACTGGGCTTGAGAAAGCAGGTTTTACAGTAGGGACTACAGATACTATACAGTACCGTAGGTAGCAACATACTGTCAACTCTTGATAAATGTGTTGTTTTGTGACTGTCATGTACTGTATGTACATGCTCTATTGAATCCAACTATCTTTATCTAATTGGAGCATGCAGATACTGTCACGCCCTGGCCTTAGTATTATTGGTTTTCTTTATTATTTTAGTTAGGTCAGGGTGTGACATGGGTAATGTTTATGTTTTGTTGGTTTTGGGTGTTTATTTGGTAAAGGGGTTATGGGGTGTAGTAGATGGTTTTGTGTTGAGTGTATATGTCTAGAGTTGTCTATGTTGGTTAGTTATCTAGGAGAGTCTATGGTTGCCTGAATTAGTTCCCAATTAGAGACAGCTGATTTCGGTTGTCTCTGATTGGGAGCCTTATTTAGGGTAGCCATAGGCTCTCATTGGTTGTGGGTAATTGTCTATGTAGAACGTTTGTAGCCTGTATGTATGTGCACAACGTTTGTAGCTTCACGGTCGTTTTGTTGTTTTGTTATTTTGTATAGAGTTTTGTGTCGTGTTCATCTTCGTGTTGTTAAATAAAAGAAGATGGCTTATTTTCCAACTGCTGCATTTTGGTTCGTAAATCCGCCACACGATCGTGACAGAATTACCCACCATAGGACCAAGCGGCATGACCAGCGGCAACAGGAGAAATACAAGGATTCATGGACATGGGAGGAAATTTTAGACCGGGAGGTACCAGGAGAATATAACCGCCCCAAAGCTGAGCTGGAGGCAGCGAAAGCAGAGAGGCGGCGATATGAGGAGCTAGCTCGGAGACAGGAAAAGGAACCTACAAAGGATCTGGGCTACACTACGTGGGAGGAGATCGACAGGTGGGCGATCAACCCAGGGAGAGTGCCGGAGCCCGCCTGGGATTCTCTGGCGCAGTGCGAGGAGGGATACCGGCGAATGGAGGCAGCACGACGAAGCGGTAGGAAGCCTGTGGGAAAACCCAAAAAATTTCTTTGGGGGGGGCTTAAAGGGAGAGTGGCGAAGTCAGGTAGGAAACCTGCGCCTACTCCCTGTAATTACCGTGGAGAGCGAGAGTACGGGCAGACACCGTGTTACGCAGTAGAGCGCACGGTGTCTCCTGTACGTGTGCATAGCCCGGTGCGGGTTATTCCACCTCCCCGCACTGGCAGGGCTAGATTGAGTATTGAGCCGGATGTCATGAAGCCGGCCCTACATATCTGGCCACCAGTGCATCTCCTCGGGCCGGTTTACATGGCACCAGCCTTACGCATGGTGTCCCCGGTTCGCCTACATAGCCCGGTGCGGGTTATTCCACCTCCCCGCACTGGTCGGGCAACGGGGAGCATTCAACCAGGTAAGGTTGGTCAGGCTCAATGCTCAAGGGAGCCAATACGCCTGCACGGTCCGGTATTTCCGGCGCCACCTCCCCGCCCCAGTTCAGTGCCACCAGTGCCTACACCACGTAACAGGCTTCCAGTGTGTCTCCAGAGCCCTGTTCCTCCTCCACGCACTCGTCCTATGGTGCGTGTCTCCAGCCCGGTATCACCAATTCCGGCACCACGCACTAAGCCTTTTGTGCGTCTCCAGAGTCCTGTGCATCCTGTTGCTGCTCCCCGCATTAGCCCTGAGATGCGTGTCCCCAGTCCGGTACCACCAGTTCCGGCCCCACGCACTAGGCCTAATGTGCGTCCCCAGGGTCCAGTATGCCCTGTTCCTGCTCCCCGCACTAGCCCTGAGATGCGTGTCCCCAGCCCGGTGCCACCAGTCCCGGCACCACGCACCAGGCCTACAGTGCGCCTCAGTCGGCAGGAGTCTGCCGTCTGCACAGCGATGACTGAACTGCTCGTCTCCCCAGCGCCATCTGAGCCATCCGTCTCCCCAGCGCCATCTGAGCCATCCGTCTCCCCAGCGCCATCTGAGCCATCCGTCTGCAATGAGCCTGCAAAGCCGCCCGTCTGCCATGAGCCTGCAAAGCCGCCCGTCTGCCATGAGCCCACTGAGCCGTCCGCCAGACAGGAGCCGCTAGAGCCGCCAGCCAGACAGGAGCCGCTAGAGCCGTCCGTCAGACAGGATCTGCCAGAGCCGCCAACCAGACAGGATCTGCCAGAGCCGCCAACCAGACAGGATCTGCCAGAGCCGCCAACCAGACAGGATCTGCCAGAGCCGCCAGCCAGCCATGAGCAGCCAGATCCGTCAGCTAGCCATGAGCAGCCAGATCCGTCAGCTAGCCATGAGCAGCCAGATCCGTCAGCTAGCCATGAGCAGCCAGATCCGTCAGCTAGCCATGAGCAGCCAGATCCGTCAGCCAGCCATGGGCCATCCCTCAGTCCGGAGCTGCAGTCCCTCAGTCCGGAGCTGCAGTCCCTCAGTCCGGAGCTGCCATTCCTCAGTCCGGAGCTGCCCCTTACCCTGGTGCTGCCCCTTACCCTGGTGCTGCCCCTTACCCTGGTACTGCCCCTGACCCTGGTACTGCCCCTGACCCTGGTACTGTCCCTGACCCTAGTACTGCCCCTGACCCTGGTACTGCCTCTTAGTCCGGAACTGCCCCTGAATGCAATGGGGTTAAGGTGGAGGGGGGTCGTTTGGAGGAAGCCTAGGAGGTGTTTAGGTACTGTGGTGACGTGGGGACCGCGACCAGAGCCGGAGCCGCCACCGTGGATGGAAGCCCACCCAGACCCTCCCCTAGACTGTGTATGGTGCGCCCGGAGTTCGCGCCTCAAGGGGGGGGTTATGTCACGCCCTGGCCTTAGTATTATTGGTTTTCTTTATTATTTTAGTTAGGTCAGGGTGTGACATGGGTAATGTTTATGTTTTGTTGGTTTTGGGTGTTTATTTGGTAAAGGGGTTATGGGGTGTAGTTATGGTTTTGTGTTGAGTGTATATGTCTAGAGTTGTCTATGTTGGTTAGTTATCTAGGAGAGTCTATGGTTGCCTGAATGAGTTCCCAATTAGAGACAGCTGATTTCGGTTGTCTCTGATTGGGAGCCTTATTTAGGGTAGCCATAGGCTCTCATTGGTTGTGGGTAATTGTCTATGTAGAACGTTTGTAGCCTGTATGTATGTGCACAACGTTTGTAGCTTCACGGTCGTTTTGTTGTTTTGTTATTTTGTATAGAGTTTTGTGTCGTGTTCATCTTCGTGTTGTTAAATAAAAGAAGATGGCTTATTTTCCAACTGTTGCATTTTGGTCCGTAAATCCGCCACACGATCGTGACAGATACCCAGAGCAATTAAAAAGAGTGAACTTGAATTGGGACTGGTGAAACGCAATGCACATAAACCAAGTCTGCACTTCTCCAATGTGCACTTATCAGGATTAGCCTTTAAGTCCACTGTCTATACTGAATGAGGGTGACTATTCCATAGACTTCTAGGCTCCAGCAGCACCTGAAGCAGACTTGGTCTGCACCCCAAATGGCACCATATTCCCTATATAGTACACTACTTTTGAGCAGGGTCCACAGGGTAGTGCACTATATAGGAAAAAGGGTGCAATTTAGGATGTATCCTTGGTCTGGCTGTATGTCTGTCTTGGCTTTCAGGCCTGTCCTCTTGTGTAGCGGCTATCTGCCTGGTCACTGGGCAGGGTGCCAGCTGTTGGCCTGCTCAGCTCTTTACAGCCTCCATACTGTCCCCTTTTGGCAGTGTGTGGCCTCCTCTGGCTCCCTCCACACCGTAACGCAGCCTGTCTGGAGTCACTACATTACTAGACTGGCCCAAAGGGGACAGACAATCCAAATCTGTCCACACCAATGTCTCCTGGCCCACTCAAATCTCGGCATTCTCCAGAGGGCAAACGCATGGTAATGTGTGTTTTTAATTTGAGGGTGTGTGTGTGTATGTGTGTGAGGAGATCCAGAGAATAACTGGATTTATATGATGTAGGCTGGTCTCTTTAAGCATCTTGTGTTTTTCCAAAAGGACAAACATGAAACTCCACTTGTGGACTTTCCTGTGGAGGGAGGAGATAGATAGATAGATACAGTAAATTCTGTGCCTTCAGAAAGTAGTAATACCCATTTACTTATGCCACATTTTGTTGTGTTACATCCTGAATTCAAAATGGATGAAATATACCTGTTTTCTCACCCATCTACACACAATACCCCATAGCGACAAAGTGAAAACAAGTCTTTAGCACATTTATAGAAAATTAAGTACAGAAATATCACACTTGCAGTCAGACCCAGGTCAGGGGTGACGAACGCAGTTTCAGCAGCCTCATCTGAGAGATCACACCATGGCACAGACAGAATCCCAGTAGTCTGTCTGGTACATGAGGGTGGTGCGGTCTGCCTAACGCATCACTGGGGGCACACTGCCTGCCCTCCAGGACAGCTACAGCAATCGATGTCCCAGATCATCAAGGTCATCAACCACCCGAGCCATGGCCTGTTCACCCCGTTATCATCCAGAAGGCGAGGTCAGTACAGGTGCATTAAAGCTGGGACCGAGAGACTGAAAAACAGCTTCTATCTCAAGCCAATCAGACTGTTAAATAACTACCACTAGCCGGCTACCACCCGGTTGTATTTTTATTTTACCTTTATTTAACTAGGCAAGTCAGTTAAGAACAAATTATTATTTACAATGACAGCCTACCCCGGCCAAACCCTAACCCGTACGACGCTGGGCCAATTGTGTACCGCCCTACGGGACATCCAATCACAGTCAGTTGTGATATAGCCTGGAATCAAACCAGGGTCTGTAGTGACATCTCTAGCACTGAGATGCAGTGCCTTAGACCACTGTGCCACTCGGTTACTCAACCCTGCACCTTAGAGGCTGCTGCCCTATATGCATAGACATGGAATCACTGGCCACTTTAATAATGGAACACTAATCACTTTAATAATGTTTACATACTGCTTTACCCATCTCATATTATTATTCTATTCTACAGTATTTTAATCAATGCCACTCCGACATTGCTTGTCCAAATATTTATATATTTCTTAATTCCATTCTTTTATTTTAGATTTGTGTGTATTGTTGAGAATTGTTAGATATTACTGCACTGTTGGAGCTAGGAACACAAGCATTTCGCTACACCCGCAATAACATCTGCTAAAAATGTGTATGTGACCAATAACATTTGATTTGATGTGACATAGGTCTGGCTGTCTTGCTGCTTAGGAGCACCACACACATACAAAAATACACAGAGATCACACATACACTGGATGTGCGCACGTGCATGCGCAAACACACACACACACACACACACACACACACACACACACACACACACACACACACACACACACACACACACACACACACACACACACACACACACACACACACACACGCTCTCTCTCCCAAAAACTCCCACAAATACACAATGCGTTCCACTGTCAATCCTTGCCTCCCCATGCCACAGACTATGCAGGAGGACTCTCCTTCAGAGCTTCCTAGCAATAATCATGTCTCTCTGCTCATCACTGCGTAATTGGAAGAACAGCAATTAGGCCTAATTAATCCTGGTATGGGCCTGAGTGGACTGATGCAGCAGTTTACAAGGACCTAAATCTTTTCCTATCAGGGCTATGTTTTCCTGGGGAGAATAGATACATCAGGAGGGACAGAACAGTACACTTCATTTTCTCTGACCAGGGAGAAAAGTGGTGGAGAAATACTCCTTTATTGGCTAATTTTGCCGGAGCCATTGGTAGTTGGTCCTAGTGAAATGTAAGCTTTCAATGATTCAGCCAGTAAAACAGCTATGTGTCTACCTAAGCTCCCTGTGAAACTCAATAAGCTGTTCTACAGATGAGGCTGTTTTCACCAGGCAGACACACTTTTGAGGGCAGCTATCACTGTGGGCTGCTGTAAGAAGGTTAAAGGGTCCAGGTAGTGAAACAAAATGGATGCCTGTTGACACCTTTGGTGAGTCAGGTCACTCACAACATGTGTAGAGCTATGTGGCACCTAGCACTGGGAGTTAGTTATCAGATACAGTTATCCCTGTGCATTTGTGTGTTTAGGGCATTAGGAGAGTGCTATTTGTCAGACATTATGGTGTGACTCCTGGGTAAACTAGTATATGTTGTGGAGAGGAGGGAGGGGGTGGTAGTGAGTGACATGCATCCAATCTAACGTGAGAGAGTGTGAGGTGCATCTAATCTAATGTGAGAGCTGCTGCTACCCATAATCCTTTGAGTAATCCTCTCAGGTGTCTCTCACAAAATCAGCTTTTAGAATCAGGGAATCAAGAGCGTGACACACATCAAACCTCCACCCAACCAATCACGTCTACTCTGCTGCACGCTGCTTGCGCGCTCCGACAATATACTCTCTCTCTCTCTCTCTCTCTCTCTCTCTCTCTCTCTCTCTCTCTCTCTCTCTCTCTCTCTCTCTCTCTCTCTCTCTCTCTCTCTCTCTCTCTCTCTCTCTCTCTCTCTCTCTCTCTCTCTCTCTCTCAATACACAACGTGTCACTCACCCCTGAAATGGGCTGAATATTCAGTCTGGACCCTATTTCAGCAGCCGTTGATACCATTTGTTTAACCCATATTTGAATCTGGAGCTGGCATAACTGTGAAGAGCACACTGCATGTCTGCTTGATGCACACTGCATGTCTGCTTGATTCACCACACTGTCACGTGTGTAAGTCTTTTCTTCACTGTGCTGAAATAACAGTCACTACACTTTAAGTGTTAAAAAATTATTGTGAGAATGTGTTGTGGTGGGTTTTCAGTCAGTGTGTGACAGTGGTTTCAGTGTGTGCCTCAAATATATCTTGTGTACATGTACAGTGAATGACATCATAAGTGCGCATGTTCAGGTTCCTTAGGTTTGACCACAAGAACATCTGCATCCTGACAGACACAGTGAAACAACCGACACATAACGTTGTCACAGTGGAAGCCAACTGTTAAAACCCCAGAAGGCAGTTGAGAATATTACATCTCCAGATTGATACAGAAAATTCCACTCTACCCAGACAGAAACAGAGAGTTTGAGACAGACATCCAACGTTGACTGTAACAGTTTATTCAGTAATGAGTCAGAGTCACTACACTGATAACTCTATCCAAAATGAGAATGACATCTCTCAGATCTACGTACATATTTACAACAAAGTGCTTTTATTTCTATCCACATACTCGCTGTCAGAACAGCTGAATGTACCACACTACAAAAAGCATACATAAACATGATAAAGCAATGCTAATTATTGGTAAAACGTGATACTAAGATGAACGAGATGGTAAGTTGTTTAACCATTTTACACACGGAATAAATGAGCTTTATCGAATTGCAATTTTGCAATTGACTGATTGATATAAATACATAATGTTTGTTGGGCACCAATCCATAAAAAATAGTGCAGGAATGAAACAGTCTACACAGCAGAGGGGGTTTCCAATAGGACAATATTAGCAATATGTTCTGTTAGCATAGTGATGCATATTTCTAAATGACTTTCACCATCATTCTCCCCCAATTTTTTAATTATAAGGTGTTGCATGGGAGGCTATATGAAGTGCAGTTACTCCAATTTCAGAGACGTTTACTATTTGTACATGCATACCTATTATCAATGCAATGTCAGAATTTTGGTAATACTTATCGACCAATTACATTCATCAACGCAGATCATAAAATGTATGTCAATATACAGTATATATGATGGGGGTGAGCCTAATAGGGGTGAGCCTAATATATTTGATTAGACAGTTCTGACTAGTACACTCTGGAGTGTAGGCTGGATCCAATGCATTTGTAGCACATGAAAATATATTTAAACACCCCCATTATCCCCTGTTCTACAATAACGTTGAGAAATCAAAGTTCAACACAAGCATATTTTCAGATAAATAAGATTCAGTTGTTTTCATATCACAGAAATATGTTTTGTTACAATTTGCCATAACTAAGACCAGAAACGTGCTGGTGAATAGATTACAAATCATATTTGACATTGTAAATATATCAAAACAACCCTTGCTGCGAAGATGAAAAACAGAGGAAACGTTCTGTATTCAGCTCAGTCTATAATACCATAAAACCTTGTAAACAATGTGTACTAAAATGTGAGGCATCATGGTCATATTTTGGCTACTTCTGTGTGCAGCAGGCCGGGTCTCCCAGTGCTGCTTTTGTGTTGTCAGGTCGGTGTGGTTTAAAGGAATGGTAAGTTAAGTCCTACTAGGACCCTGAGGCTGAGAGTGTCCCCTGTTGACCCCTATAGCCCTGGACTGGGCCTGCTGAGGGGCCCCTTGTCGCCGTGGTGGCAGCCACATGCGTGACGCTGTAGCTGGAGACAGACATGCAGACAGACATGCTCAGTATGGCAGGGGCTCCTGTGCCACACTTGTGATGTGGGAGGCAGTAGGAGACGGGGGCCAACAGCTATATGAAATTTGCTTTGTCCTTGTATTTCCATCTCAGGGAATGCTATTCATCAAATGCTGGCCCAGAGTAGGAGGTGCCACCAGATGGGTATTTTTATCCAGCTTAATTTCTCTCCATCTTTTTTTCATTTATCACTCTGACACTAATTTGCTGAAGCCCATCTGTGAGTTGTCTAGCCCGTTTTCTAGCTCTCTTTCTAAAATATGAAAGAAAGAAAGAAAATGAGCCTAGAATCATTCTAATAAAAAATGCTGGTTAGTTTAGATCAAGGGTGTTCCCTTTGCACATTTCGCTTAAGAATGTTTTGTTTGTTTAATGTAATTAAAGAAATATTTTATTTATACTTTAATGCACCTGAATGATTGAAACACATGGTACTTTCAAAGATTGAATCTGAAAATGTATTACTTAGCAGTATCACATTTTCTTGCAGCTACCAATTTTTTGGGTTGATGCATGATCTAATACACAGACATACACAGCACATTAGAAATAGGAGTTGTTCCACAGTAAGCTGTTAGTTTAGTCCTGAGTCTAATTTTTACTGCTGGTGTTGAATTCAGTATTGGTTCCATTACCATAGGGTGTGTCTGTTTACACTGCACGGTACTTTAGGTTTGTTGACTGCTAATATTATAGCCAGACAGATCATGTGCATGATCAAGAGCTGAAATACCCATTCAATTTGTGAGCCAATACATTTTTGCTGAATCTGCATTTATAATTTCACCTGTTTCGTCAGGAATGGTGAACTCTGCCATACTTTGTCTATGCTAACCAATAAAAGGTGCCTATTAAAAGTACAAAATACTGGCAATCACTTTTTAACACTAGGACACATGCAGTATGTCTAAAACCTTGATTGCAGTTCACTTTTAGATGGAGGTTGGATGTTGTTGCTGGATTATTTTCTTCTCACACGGTGTCCTTCCAATAGTGTTGAGGAACTTCTACTTATGTGTAACAGAAGAAAGAAAACAGTGTTGCTGTATGGACTCTTAAAGGCCTCGGGTTGTAGTAGAACCACCTCTCTTCATATGTCTTCTCCTACCATTGATATCTAAGAGGGAAGCCCCCTTCCAGTTCAGAAACAAGTTACCTGGTTTATTCATTTTTTTTGCTAATGAAGACATTGTACTGTAAAGTTTATGGTGCAGTTCTCTCCAGACATCATCACAAGGAACTAAAACCCTGCCACACATAGACACACATTGGTTCCTTCAGGTGTTTCCTGGGGGGAGGGACTGAGGAGGAACACAACAAAAAATCCAGTACGGTTCTCGTCATGGTCCCTGTACCACACAGTCATTATCACGCTACTCCAAATGGTGCATGTTGGTCTGAAAACAAACTCCCAGCGTATCCGCCATGGTCCCATTATGTATCCCCTGTCCCCTGCCTCTCCATGGCCTGCTCCAGAGGCCCTCTGCACCGCATGGGGGGGCCTCTGTTAGAGGATGCTGACTGGCTCCAACAAGATCTGTCTGACGAGGGATTCACATCAGTTTATCTAAGGTATGAACTGCAGGAAGGGGTTTGGTGCTGCTTTCTGGCTGGCTCTTCGCCAGCTGCTTGTGGAGAGTAAGTAAATAACACAGGTCCTTTTCGCCACGGTGCCAAAGCCAGGCGATGTAATTAATGAGGATAGAGGGATGAAAAGAAGAAAGGTCACATGTTGTGGTGGAGAGAGGGGGAGGGGTTCTGGCTCCTTCTCTCGCTGTGTCACCTCGTCCCCTTGCGGCTATTAGAGAGAGAGAAGATAGGGGCTGATAGGAGGAGAGGAGAGGTGGCGTGCATCTCATCCCCAGATCAGGGCAGATGAATGAGCCACGGGAGGCAGTAGGACCTCTAGACAAAACGATCCCTGAGAGAGTCAATGGAGGGACAGCTGGCAGTCACAGATTTTGCCTCCATTCACCACTGAATCGGCCCTGATCAGGCAGCTGCAGCCAGACTGCAGACATGACATGAATTCTACCGCGCTGGTGGCTGTGTGGATGGCCATGATCCTCATCTCCCCCTGAATGCACTACCCCCCCTACACTCCCCCGGCTGGCAGACGCTCACTCAGTTGAGCTCAAACACGCACGCACGCACACACGCACGCACACACACACACACACACACACACTTACGCACACACACTCACACTCACACTCTGAACTCCGGCACAAAGGCTGCTGCCTGCAAGGACAGATGCACAGCTCCCTGAATGAAAAGCCTCTCCTGACCCCCATCATAGACCCCCCAACCCCTCTTTCACTCCTCCATCCACTCCTCCTCTTCCCCCTCCACTACTTAGCTAAACTCTCTAACCACCTACCATCGTTACAGTCACACTCAACTGTCTGGAATGAATCAGGCACACACACAAGGCTTGTGTTTACATGAACTCCATGTCTTGGAGTCTGCACTATTAGCAAGGCGATGAAAGTGCTGTTACCTAATTACAGAGTATGCAGCGGATTTCTCTCCTGGAGAGAGCCTATGCTTTAACTGATGCTACTGTAAAAGCCTGATGACAAGTGCTGCAGATTCCTATTACCTGCAACATAAGGACTATTAGCTGCAACATAAGGTCTATTAGCTGCAACATAAGGACTATTAGCTGCAACATAAGGACTATTAGCTGCAACATAAGGACTATTAGCTGCAACATAAGCACTATTCCTCACATGATCTCCCTTTTTGCCCTTTGATATTTACAGATGATTTGTTGATAACATACATTTTTTTTATTTCAATCTGCAGTTGCTGCCTTGAGTTTGGTAGATTATGTCAGAACATGGTTGTTATGCTGCTTCATATACAACAAATGCATATGAAAGACATGGAAATGCTACTGTACATGCTCCTGTTAATACTGAAGACAAAATACTGAATAAGTTTACTGTTGAAAGCGCTATTATCCCTCTACTAAGAACATATCTGTTCAGTGTCTGCTTGTCTGTTTGTAGCTGCTCTCCTGTTCTGTGCCTGAATATTTGAACTCTGATAAAAGGCTTGACGTAAGCAACCTTTCACTGTTTGTACACCAGACCCTCAGGATGTGGCATACTGGGAAAAGTGAAGAATTAGCACTTACGGACTTGATTGAGAAAATACAAAATAAAGTGTCCAATTTATAATATAACCAAAAAACCACAGGCTTTTATGAATAGTATATATTCTCTAAGTAAGCCAGAATCCTGTAGAGGCATGCTGGGCCTCAGTAGGTGAACACCAGGTCAGAGATACTGGGCACCAGCAAGTCCCCGGATATCATCTCATTCACTTCCGGGGTGCAGTAATCAGGGAAATCGAAGTGGGATCCTGAGTTGGTGTGAAATGTAGCGTCAAATTCTTTGTCCAGAGTGGAGCAGTCCATAGGCATGGTGTCGAAGTTGGCGTTGGAGATAATATGCAAAATCTCCTCGTCCAGCTCCTCGTCGGAGGAGGCCGACGACACGAAGGAGGAGGAGCTGGTGGAGGTGGGGGTGGAGGAGCGGCCGGTGGAGGAGCGGCCAGTGGAGGAGAGGGGAGCCAGAGGCTCAGAGGAAGAGGACACCCTGGGGGATGACTCTGGGAGGCTGTGGGGTACTGGAGACCCAGAGGAGAGGCCCACAGGCAGCTTGGAGGTGGGCTGGTGGGAGGTGGTGGTCGACACTTTGACTCTGAGCTGGGTTGCAAGCTGAGTCTGCTGCTCGCCGGGGGTCATGGCAGCCTGCTGGTGGTGGAAGACACCCACGGCTGGCCTCTGCCCTCCTGGCTGGCTCGTCATCGGACTGGCCAACTCTACATCCACTGTGTCATCATCGCTGATGCCCTCATCATAACCTTTGAACTTATTGCTGTCGAAGCTGGCTCTGTGTTTGGAGGAAGGCGTTCGTCCCTTGAGCCCTCTGCTGGTGGCGGTGGAGGTGGCGGAAGCGGATGCGCGACCACCCGGGTGGGACTTGCCTGTCTTCAAGGGGACCTTGTCCCCAACCCGCACGGGCATGGAGCTCTTGCTCTTCTTCCGGGGCCGGTACTTGTAGTCGGGGTAGTCGGCCATGTGCTTTAGCCGGAGCCTCTCTGCTTCCTTGATGAAGGGGATCTTCTCATAGTCGGGGAGGAGTTTCCAGCGCTTGCCTAGGCGTTTGGAGATCTCTGCATTGTGCATGTCTGGCCACTGTTCCATGATCTTCCGTCTCTCGATCTGCGACCAGACCATGAATGCATTCATGGGCCTCTTGATGTGACCCGTGGGAGTCTTGCACCAGTTGGGGTCTTTGTTGGAGGGCAACAGTCCAAAAACCTCCTCCCTGTCATCTGCACCCAGTCCCAAGAAAACCTCTTGGCTCATATCACTGTCCATAACTGCTGGGTATTTGTGTCCCCTTTGCTGTACCATGATGGAGGAAGACGCTCTACTCAAAATAACGTCTGGAGTCATCCATAATCACACAGACACTCTAAGTTGTTACTGCAATGTTTCCTCCTCCTGTCCCCCCAAAGGAAAAAGACAAGCCATAAATACCACCATAAAGAGTATCATCACTCAGCTGACAGCAGGACTGTAAATATCACATAAATCTATACTGATGTTATCCCCATTCATTTTCAGTTGTTACATATAACCAGTACAGATCATAATCCTGCAGAAAATACAAAAATAATCAGTGCAAAAATAATCCTGCAGCAACAGCGAATGTGAATTAGTATATGGATTATAATTAATGAACATTTTTGTAGGTGTTGATTCATTTTTCGTGAAGGAAAAATACACCAAAGTTATCCTGCAACAGGGTGATCAAATGAAGATCCCATGTCTGTACAATACAGTATGTTTCCTTATATAGCTAATACTCAGTGAAAAAGAAGCAGATATCCCATCTGCTTTTAGAGGTGCAAACTAAGAAATTATGTACAAATCCAGCCCAGATCTAAAAAAATTCAAACATAATGTATCTAACATTACTCACAACATAACTCAGTACAATTTAATGACTAACACACTCACATCACTGGCTGTAAATGTGACCACTAGGACAAACACTAAAACACTCACCAGCAATTCTGCAGGATTCTGCTTCAGTTCTCCTTGCCTCAAGACCTAGATGCTGAGTGTCTGAAAAAAAGAAACCGGTTCCCTCTCCACATGGGCTGACTCTCCTGATGCAGTGGTGAGCTGAAGGAGTTGGGCTTGCAGTGGAGCAGAGAGGAAATGAGTGCTAGAGTCCAACGTCTGTCTCTCTATAGTGCCAAGCTGTCCCAGGCTGGCTGCATGCACACTTTCTTTCAATCTCTCTCTGTCTTTCTCTTTCTGTCTCTCTCTCTTACTGTCTGCTTTTGTTCATTGTCAGAGTCTCTTCTATTCCCTCTTTGTAGGACAGCCCCCCTGTCTGCTACTCTATAAACCTCTAGTAGACAGCTCAACCTCCTCTCACACAAACTCCTCCCCCTCCACCCACCAGTCCGCGCTCGCTGTGTGTGTGTGTGTGTGTGTGTGTGTGTGTGTGTGTGTGTGTGTGTGTGTGTGTGTGTGTGTGTGTGTGTGTGTGTGTGTGTGTGTGTGTGTGTGTGTGTGTGTGTGTGTGTGTGCGTGGTAGAGCAGAAAGTATCCATACAGTGAGTCACATGCACAGTGACAGAACAGGGAAACTGAGCGAGGTGGTTGAAATGTTAATTGCTTAAATGTTAAGTGCAGTTTTAAAGAAGGAGACCTTGCACTGAACTGTCTCCTGCAAGATGTTGTCTGTCTGACAGTTAAATAATGGAGTGCTCAATGTTATGAATCTGTTGACCAGTACACTTTGTGGGTTAAAGTGTAAATGTTGAAATCCGTCTACACACTATCAGCATTAAAAGGATATGAAGGGAGAAGGTCAAAGGGGAAACAGTTGAAGTCATGCTATGTGTTTGCAGTACAGTATGGTCCTCTATCAAAATGTACAGTGACGGCAGTGTCTGCAAAATACAATAAATAAATAATATCATAAATAGATAAGCTGATTAATTAATATGCAATTGATTATTAAGGACAGACCAAACCTTAGTCGCAGATACTGTTGCATTTTGATTCATAGGGAACCTAGAGGGGATACGAGAGAAAATGTGATGCAGCATGTATGGATTTGAATGTCAAGTTTGAGGTGAATGAAAAAATGTGCACAATGTCCTGGTGTGACATCAGCTCTGTCATTATTGCTAGCCTGGAAAACGGTCCATTAAAATGAACGACAATTATGTGAGTGGACAAAACCATTAAAGCTCTGTGAGGAGTGTGTCTGGTTATTCTGCCGGACAGAGCTAGCACATTAATACACCAATTGAGAAATCCCCAAACTGTATTTAGTAGGAGACTTCCATTATGAAGATAATACATACTGTCTGGTGTAATACATATTCTTGGCATAATCAATGCCAGTTAGGAGAGTCTAACAACAGAACTGCAACCTTGCACTTTCTTGGAAGTTTCAATATTTTGGGGCTTTAATACAAACCACTCTCTCATCAAAAAAAGTGTTGCAAAAAAGTGTTAAAATAGCACTTTAAGTGATAATAATCTTAAGTATACTTCTTATCAAGTGGCAAAATGCAATGAACACATGGTAGTGTGCTCTATCTCTCGCTCTGTTGCTTGTTCATTATTGGTTGTTCATTATCTGCTTCCTCAAGCACATTGCATTAGTCTCCGGGCCAGCGCAGTGTCTGGTTGTCAGACATGTTCACTTTGACAAATACAACTGATGTTAGCTCTGGCACGGCCGCACACAAAATGACAACAACCCTTCAGTGGGCGACCTACTTCAGGCCCTGCCTAAATCCCTGAGCAGGCATGTTTGCCGATTATTGCTGTGGTTTAGGCTAGAGGATTTGACCCCCTCTCTTTCTATTTCCTCCTTCAGTCCGCCCTCGCACCCCCCACACGGGGCAGGCCTGGTGGAGCTGTCTGCCAGATAAGGCCTGGGAAAGGAGGGGTCCTGAGGGCTGGGGTGCATCAGAGGTGTGTGTTCCCCCCCCCCCCCCCCCCCTCACCATTCTACCCACAGATAGATAATTTTTCAGGGATTAGTGGCTGCTAGAGAACTGCACAGATAGAGATCCTCTGCTGTCATTTCAGACTAGAGTGGATCTACACCCCCCTCCCCTCTTAGACCAAATATAATGGCCTGGTAATCTTTGGTCTTCTGCTGTTTTATATCACATAGTTTGATGAAAAAAATATAATGTCTCATCATATCACACATGGTTATTGCTCTCATGAAGTGAGCATTTTGATACCCACCAACCTTCATGAAACATCATTTATACAAGTAAATACAAGTACACCACTGCATGTTAATCATAAATGTATGACTATTCATAGAATTTTATCTTTTGAAAAATATATGACTTCCTAACCTGTGTAATCTAATGTCTCCTGTCTCCAACCCAGGCTTGCTCTCCAGTTAAGAACCCTTCTATGGAATTCATAAAAATGGAATGAAATGTGTCCTTTTCCCTCGCAACGTTTGCCGTAGTGAATGTACTTTTAAGGTGCTGTTCACTCTCAGCTGTGCATTTATTTGTTATTGGCATTGCTCCCTCAGCGGTGCAAATGTATGATACATTTATTTAATGAGTGGTTTAATGAACACACAGACACTGTGCATTTATGCATCAGTGTGCTTTCTCCACGCCACAAGACACATGCGGACAGTGTCATGTAACCTTTGTCTTATGAATACATTAATTTGTGCCTTTTTTCACATTATCTTTGGCTTTGTTTTATTCTTAGCCACTCTTTAAATTGAAGCTTCAGTGAACAGTTTGGTTGGCTTGGCTTGCCCACTGCTTTCCATTATGAAAAACACCGGCTGTGCTATGAGCATGTTGCCTGCACTGCCCTTGTAAACCTGGCGGCGTGAACCATATTGTAACATCCCCAATGTCACAGGAATGTCAGGTCGTGATCTGCTTATGTGAAGGGACCTGATTCTCTGCCCAATCTGTTTGGGGTGAAATGGTGCTTTCCCTTGCGAAAAGGTCAAAGGGTGCTCTCTGGCTGGACGAGGAGGGGGGCGAGAAGGGAGGCTGATTACCTCCACCATGTACGCAGGCAGACAACTGAGAGGTTCAAGATTACAGCCCTCCCCCCTCCTCTCATCCTCTGACCTTTGGCCCCGCTGTCAAACGGAGCAGACAGTAGCAAGATAAATGAACGTGAACTCCCCCCATCTCCCAGATTCTGACCCCTGACCTCTTTAAGACAGCCCCCCCCCCCCCCCCCCCTGCATTTTACACCCCTCATCCTCCTGTCCATTTCTCAGAATAGAAACAGCCCTTGCGCTGCGTCTGAAGGGCTAGGGGGGAAGGTTAGAGGGGACAGCCTTTATTAACACATCCTGGTCTAGTCACAAACACTTTTACTGCCCATGCAGTGCCTCGTCTCACTGCTTTCCTCATCATACCTACCCACCGTATCAGCACCTGGCAGCTCATCTGATAAAGGAGGCTGCAATCAAATTTCATCACACCTACCCATCATCACCAGCACCCGGCAGCCCATCTGATAAAGGAGGCTGCAATCAAATTTTATTGGTAAGAGATGACAATTAAGTTTATATTAATTTAGCAATATCCATTCTATTACTGCAATGGCATCTGTAGCCTATGAAAGGGCTCTCTGGGCAATAAAATTGACAAATTACATAATTAACCAATTCCATATGAAAGGCTGGGAGGACTGCTAGGGGGAAGCTGAGGATCTCACAACAAGGATGCCCTCTTTACTATTTCAAATGACAGATTCTTGTTTCAATGTTGTTGTTTAGCTTCATTATGCACAGAATGATGTCATAACGACTGGTCTCTCCAGAGAAATACTTGTTCTGTTGGCTATAGGGCTGGAGCATCATCGTACACAGGAACCTGCAGCGCGAGGTCATAACATTTACTCTTTCTCCCCCTACCTCACGCTGAACTGGTCTGAGCTGCTGCGTGCTCTCAGGCTCTCCTCATATGAGGGAAGAGGATTGGGTGGGTCAAGCCATTCCTTAGGGGTCAGAGTAAGTGGAGACAATAAAATGAAATAAATAAAAGAAAGCTCTGGCCCCGTGAGAGTGACAGCTGAGGTTTAAAACGGGGACCTGGCTTGGAGCACATTATACAACAGGCTCATCCCATCCCAAGGTCAACATTTTCCCCATCCACCAAACTCTGTTCTTGTTCATTAGTCCAGCACATTAACATAGACAAACTGCTCACCTGCTGTAGCTCTCCCGTTAGAACCACTCAAACCTTCCATTTCAATGTAAGTCTCCCTTACTCTCACTACCATACAGGCAACTCCATCTCCTGAAATACTGTATATTCATCGACTTATTAACAAAACATATGGTGATAACAAAACATAACAGATGATAATCAATGTTATCATAACTTTGAGCTCTCTAGCCTCCAGCCCTTGGCATATGCACACACAAATACGTACATGCACACACACAAATACGTACACACGGACGTACAAATATGCACGCACAAATACGAACGCACGCACGCGCACGCACGCACGCACGCACGCACGCACGCACGCACACACACACACACACACACACACACACACACACACACACACACACACACACACACACACACACACACACACACACACACACACACACACACACACACACACACACACACACACACACACACACACACACACACACACGATTCACCTTGATCAGTTATTTGGCTCAAATTATGAGCTAAGAAATGGGGTTTGACACTGAGGTGACATCAATATAAATATGTAGGGTTAAGACACCTATCCCTTTATAACAAATCAAGGGCCTGGCTTTGACATTGTCACTGGAGGGCAGATTGTATTGAAATGAGATTTGGAGTGAAGAGTATCAGTATGCTCTCAATGTGCCTTAAGCCTTCCACGTTTGGACTCTAGAAGACTCACAATTCTGCCAGCATTAGCATTAGAAATTATAACATTTAAAACAGGTTTATTATATTATCTCCCGCTGTCTAAGTATGTAAGTAAAGGCATCTGTTCGTCAATAGAGGTTTTTTGGGGGGGATATCAAACCCCTCATAGAGACACATTAGATGTCAGCATTATGCTTTAAGAATTAAAGGCTGCCTGTTGATTTTGGGGGATCTACAGTATGTCCCTTTTGCTGTGGAGGAATAAATGGATAGTCAACATTTAGGGACTCTAATCTAAGCGACAGCTAGGGATTTGTGGCAGATTATTACACTAAACTCCCCACTCTAGTACTTTTGGTTTGTTTTGCATGCAATGACCAATGAACATATGGTTTGGGTGAGGCTCAGACGGCCAATAGAAGTACATCAAAACAAAACATATCCCTCAGGAGATTTCACTCATGTCATCATCCTCTTAAGCGTAATAAACAGCTCTCTCTGTCATTATAGGAACATGTTGCACTGTATGTTTTTTTCTGAATGTAACTCTGTAGGTATTGCTAGCTAGAGAAATACAAAGTAACACTCATAAAAGCATTTTGTCAAATTGTTGACCTTGAACATTTTGTCATAGAGAATATTTCACATATTTGTTGAGAAGAAAAGGTCCAGAACCTTCCGTGGCCCTCTCTGTCTGTGTCTCAAATGATAACCTATTCCCTATGTAGTTCACTACTTTTGACCAGAGCCCTATGGGCCCAAAAGCGCCCAGTCAAAAGAAGTGCACTACATAGGGAATAGGGTGCCATTTGGGAAATACCTCTTACTCACTCGTATGTTTATGTTCTCTCGCCTCCTTAGAGGCTACTTCATCATTATTACCATCACTGTTCAGGTCCCCTTGGAAGCTAGCTTCTAGGGGAAATGAGGACATTTTCTTTCGCAGCCGTGTCTTTATAATCTGCCCGCCCAGGTAAAGGACAACAAAGCAGCCAATTACCTCTAATCTAGCATGACTCACAGTTGCTAGCATCAGGGGCTGGCTAGCCCGAGGAGTCTGTGTAGTCTTGCAGATGATTAAAAACAATACAGAAGACCCATTATACAGGGCACACTGGTAGATAGATTAGGATTAGTTTCTTTATTTTTTACATTTAAAATACATATTTAAAGGTGTAAAGCACCTCTCAAACGACCACTCACATTGATTTGTGTGAGTGAAAACCCGTTGGAGAATGAGCATGCACTGTAACGTCGATTGGTGTTGGAAGTTGTTGTGACGTTTTCTCTTCTCTGCCACTGAGGGTGCCTAGTGTGTTTATGGCCTGTGTGTGTGTGTGTGTGTGTGTGTGTGTGTGTGTGTGTGTGTGTGTGTGTGTGTGTGTGTGTGTGTGTGTGTGTGTGTGTGTGTGTGTGTGTGTGTGTGTGTGTGTGTGTGTGTGTGTGTGTGTGTGTGTGTGTACTGTACAATGTGTGTGCTCATGTCTGTGTGTGTATGTGTATACTCTCCATCCTCCCCTTCTCAGTGGTGGGACGCTCTGCTCTGCAGGAGGAGCGGAGGAGAGGAACACTGCGAGTGCCGGAGGACACAATCCTGTACCAATTACTGTCTGCCTGCCAGGCACCCCCAGCCCAAGGTTTAATATTCCTTCCACTTCATTTTGATCTTGGCAGTAGGGGTATGCCAGCATAATCCAACCCCCCCTGCCCAGTGGGACCTGCCTCCCCTGTATTGCCCTCAGTTTTGATCTCTCTCCAAGGCTGGACTGAGTCCCAGCTGCGCCCTGCACGCCAACAGGGAGGCCTGTGGATGGATGCTGCTCTACTATACTCGGCTCTGCTCGACTCAACGACTCGACTCTGCTCTACCCTTTCTGCTGATACAGTATGCAGCATCTGCCAGCTTAAAGGGCCTCTTCTTCACTAATGAGTTGAGAGACTCCCTCTAACCTCTAGCACAGTGAATGCTAATACGCCCAGCTCAGGCTGTTGTGTCCTGGGACCTTTGTTTTACCGTTTTGGGAGGGGCTGCACTATTAGCACTGCAAGGAAGGGGGGGAGGAGAAGTGCAGAGTGAATGTGAATTGCTAAGGCCAGGTGAGACAATTTCCGATTAGTGATGACTTGTTACTACCACTGTCATAGACTGTAAGTGCAGGTATCTTGTTACTACCACTGTCATAGACTGTAAGTGCAGGTATCTTGTTACTACCACTGTCATAGACTGTAAGTGCAGGTATCTTGTTACTACCACTGTCATAGACTGTAAGTGCAGGTATCTTGTTACTACCACTGTCATAGACTGTAAGTGCAGGTATCTTGTTACTACCACTGTCATAGACTGTAAGTGCAGGTATCTTGTTACTACCACTGTCATAGACTGTAAGTGCAGGTATCTTGTTACTACCACTGTCATAGACTGTAAGTGCAGGTATCTTGTTACTACCACTGTCATAGACTGTAAGTGCAGGTATCTTGTTACTACCACTGTCATAGACTGTAAGTGCAGGTATCTTGTTACTACCACTGTCATAGACTGTAAGTGCAGGTATCTTGTTACTACCACTGTCATAGACTGTAAGTGCAGGTATCTTGTTACTACCACTGTCATAGACTGTAAGTGCAGGTATCTTGTTACTACCACTGTCATAGACTGTAAGTGCAGGTATCTTGTTACTACCACTGTCATAGACTGTAAGTGCAGGTATCTTGTTACTACCACTGTCATAGACTGTAAGTGCAGGTATCTTGTTACTACCACTGTCATAGACTGTAAGTGCAGGTATCTTGTTACTACCACTGTCATAGACTGTAAGTGCAGGTATCTTGTTACTACCACTGTCATAGACTGTAAGTGCAGGTATCTTGTTACTACCACTGTCATAGACTGTAAGTGCAGGTATCTTGTTACTACCACTGTCATAGACTGTAAGTGCAGGTATCTTGTTACTACCACTGTCATAGACTGTAAGTGCAGGTATCTTGTTACTACCACTGTCATAGACTGTAAGTGCAGGTATCTTGTTACTACCACTGTCATAGACTGTAAGTGCAGGTATCTTGTTACTACCACTGTCATAGACTGTAAGTGCAGGTATCTTGTTACTACCACTGTCATAGACTGTAAGTGCAGGTATCTTGTTACTACCACTGTCATAGACTGTAAGTGCAGGTATCTTGTTACTACCACTGTCATAGACTGTAAGTGCAGGTATCTTGTTACTACCACTGTCATAGACTGTAAGTGCAGGTATCTTGTTACTACCACTGTCATAGACTGTAAGTGCAGGTATCTTGTTACTACCACTGTCATAGACTGTAAGTGCAGGTATCTGTTATTAAGCGCAAGGAAATAACCGGATACCTTTTATTGCATGTCATTGTACAGTGCAGTGTGCATTCACTTCATTTGTGCCCAACCTTTATCTTCACTTCAATGATTTCTACCATTGACATTTAAACCCAGCCTTCTGTTCTGCCTCCAGTTCTACCTGCTTTAATAGCTGTCATCTGTGAAACCTACAGCCTGCCAACATACTGTTGTTAGGCAGGAGGAATGACTACTATATACATGTCCCTTTGGTGGCAATTTAGCAACTGATACTAAAGCTATGAATACCCCCATTGTGCAGCATTCACCATAACTAGGGACCAGAGATTTTACTTGTCAGGTTGCATGGTCAGGAAAAGCTACTGTCCCAAACCATGATCTCACAGAGGTAGATATGACTGGGGTCTTTTTACCCGTTCCTGTGGGTAAAACCGAGGAGGTTGTCTTCTACCCTCCACTCAGGTGCTAGAAGAGCTCTTCCTCTCTGTATTCCAGTGCTGCGTTGGGTAAATCAGCCTTGACAGCTCCGCCGGTAAAATCACACCGGCTCCCATCAGACACCATTACATGGGGAAATGACACACTGGGAAAATTAGTGTCGATTTACTGCCATTTAAATGCAAGACTGAGTCTGGGAGGCTTGGTGGCGGGTGCAAGCCTGTCTCTGTGTGACTTTTCCACAGAGGGGCCATACATTTCCGCCAGACAGGCCCTGCAGGCATACCACTCAGCAGCTCCGCACCGAGAGACAGATAATGATTACCTCTGACTGAGAGTGTTGGACATGAGGAGAGAGAGACAGACAGAAAGAGATAGAGAGGTGTAGAGAGAGGAGAGGTACATTGCATTCAGAAAGTATTGACACCCCTTGACTTTTTCCACATTTTGTTACAATACAGCCTTATTCTAAAATTGATTAAATTGTTTTCCCCCCTCATCAATCTACACACAATACCCCATAATGACAAAGGAAAAACAGGTTTAGATTTTTTGCAATTTTCTTTTTAACAAAAACTGAAATATCACATTTACATAAGTATTCAGACCCTTTACTTATACTTTTTTGAAGCATTTTGGTAGCGATTACAGCCTTGAGTCTTCTTGGGTGTGACGTTACAAACTTGGCACACCTGTATTTGGGGAGTTTCTCCCATTCTTCTCTGCAGATCCTCTCAAACGCAGGTTGGTGGGGAGCATCGCTGCACAACTATGTTCATGTCTCTCCAGAGATGTTCGATCGGGTTCAAGTTCGGGCTCTGGCTGGGCCACTCAAGGACATTCAGAGACATGTCCTGAAGCCACTCCTGCCTTGTCTTGGCTGTGTGCTTAGGGTTGTTGTCCTATTGGTAGGTAAGCCTTCGCCCCAGTCTGAGGTTCTGAGTGTTCTACAGAAGGTTTTCTCTCGATCCTGACTAGTTTCCCAGTCCCTGCCACTGAAAAACATCCCTACAGCATGATGCTGCCACCACCATGCTTCACTGAGAGGGCTAACCTCAGCTGAATCTGTGTGGAGTCAGCCAGGGCAGCAGGTCTGAACATGAATAACACATAACCTGTTCTCTAGTTAAAGCACATAGGGAAGTATCAAGGAGGTTCTTGTGTGGTCCACAAAGCGGTATCTTTGGCCCTATACATACAGTACATATATTTGTTCTAACCAGTACTGTACATTTAAACTGTAACGTTGTGAGACGGCTAATAGTGCTTTGCTGATGCGGCATGCGGTGCGGCTGGGACTTCATTACAAGAGGAACTGACTGGACTTGTGATTTATTACCCCTCCGATACAGCAAACCTAATTAATGGAAACACAATGTACATGCCAGACGTGGAGGTATGACATAGTTTCAAGTCTCAGTCTATCGTGAAATTAATTTGACTCACCATGACATATATATCTCCAAATTCCCGCAGTATGCCATAATCTGTGTGGCTATCTCTGGGGAACTGCATCTTAATTTCATGGGTATCATGCTCATTTGCATTTGGGAGTGTGTGAGTGAGTGGAGCAGAGGGGGGGGCTAAGTGTGAAGAAAAGGAAGATAAAGAAAAATGCCCCGCGTCTAATCCTGGGCTCCTTGTTTTAACGGGATGATATTTCAACAGCAATGTGCACATTTTTATAACACTCATGTGAAGAAATGTTTGTGTGTTATCATCGCCACTCAGAGCCAAGAGCTCATACAGTAGATGAGTTGTAAATCTGTCTCTGGCAATGCAATTATACTGGAACACTGTACTGTAAAGACACTATGGTCTCTGGTGTTGTGTTAGGAGACACATTAAACTGAGTTTAAACTCCTGAAAGCGTGCCCGATATAAGCGATGATGTATTTTCTTATAATAAAATAATATACAGAGCATTCTGAAAGTATTCATACCCCTTGACTTATTCCATATGTTGTTGTGTTACAGCCTGAATACAAAATGGATTAAATCAACAACAGAAAATCTCACCCATCTACACAAATTTTAGCAAATTTGTTGAAAATGAAATATATTCAGATCCCTGAGTCAATACTTGTTAGAATCACCTTTGGCAGCAAATACAGCTGTGAGTCTTTCTGGGTAAGTCTCTTTGTACACCTGGATTGTACATTATTTGTCCATTATTCTTTTCAAAAATTCTGTTGTTGATCATTGCTAGACAATAATTTTCAAGTCTTTCCATAGATTTTCAAGCAGATTTAAGTCAAAACTGTAACTCGGCCACTCAGGAACATTCACTGTCTTCTTGGTAAGCAACTTCAGTCTAGATTTGGCTTTGCGTTTTATTTAGGTTATTATCCTGCTGAAAGGTGAATGTGTCAGGTTTTCCTCTAGGATTTTGCCTGTGTTTAGCTCCATTCCATTTATTTTTTATCATGAAAAACTCCCCAGTCCTTGACGATTACAAGCATACCCATAACATGATGTAGCCACCACTATGCTTGAATATATGGAGAGTTTTACTCAGTAATTTGCTCCAAACATAATTTTTTAAATTCAGAACAAAAATACATTTTTTGCACTATTACTTTAGTCCCTTTGTCAAGTGCCAATGTGCAGCGGTTAGGACGGAGTCAGGCGCAGGACACAGAACTGAGTAAAATACGTACTTTACTCGAAAAGAAACAACAACATTTCCACGCAGGGAAAACACACCAGCTCACAGAAGACTTGAACACTAAACAAAGAACAAACACAAAGCCGGTGACGACGACGACCGCCGAATGCCGCCCGAACAAGGAGAGGCACCAACTTCGGCGGAAGTCGTGACACCCTTGTTGCAAACAGGATGCATGTACAGGCTTCCTTCTTTTCACTATGTCATTTAGGTTAGTATTGTGGAGTAACTTCAATGTTGTTGATCCATCCTCAGATTTCTCCTATCACAACCATTAAACTCGTAACTGTTTTAAAGTCACCATTGACCTCATGGTCAAAACCCTGAGTGTTTTCCGTCCTCTATGGCAACTGAGTTAGGAAGGACACCTGTATATTTGTAGTGACTGGATTATTAAAACACTATCCAAATTGTAATTAATAACTTCACCATGCTCAAAGGGAAATATTCCATTTCTGCATTTTTTTTTTTTTACCCATCTTCTATGCGAGGCATTGGAAAACACCCTGGTCTTTGTGGTTGAATCTGTGTTTCAAATGCACTGCTCGACTGAGGGACCTTACAGATAATCGTATGTGTGGTGTACAGAGATGAGATAGTCATTCAAAAATCATGTTAAACATTATTATGCAACTTATTATGTGACTTGGTAAGCACATTTTTACTCCTGAACGTATTAGGTTTGTCATAACAGAGGGGTTGAATACTTATTGACTCAAGACATTTCAGCTTTTCATTTTTAATTAATTTAGAACATTTAGAAAAACACAATTCCCCTTTGACATTATGGGGTATTGTAATATGGGGTATTGGTATATGTGTAGGCCAGTGAATACTTTCTGAAGTCACTGTATCTATATATACAGTACCAGTCAAAAGTTTGGACACACATACTTATTGAAGGGTTTTTCTTTATTTGGAAAATTATCCAAAGATTTAACTGGTATATAAAATGTTTTGCTCAGAAAACATTGCGGCCAAATAAAATCCTGTTCAGCCCGCAGGCCACTTATTGGGGACCCCTAATATACTGTATATTGTACTTATATAGCAAATGTTCTCTCTTTCATATTAATCTCACCAATATTCCACGTTTCCAGAGCATCTCATTTATTCACAGGTTAATTTAGAAAAACCTCAAAAGCTCATAGACACTTCGCTCTATCTCAAAACCTTGTTTTAAAAGTCATACGATTTCCAACAAGGAAGTCCTTGTCTTGTCTTCTCCTCTCAAATCAGCTCATACTTTCTCATTAATGAATTTAGCACCGTCAAGCAGCAAACCTGAGAAGACGTTTCTGTGACAAGCTAAGCAGGCCTTCTTTCCTGGGGCTCAGTGGCATCACTGGCATGTGCTGTGATGTGTCTTTGATGCAGCTCAAATGTAAACATCTGTTTGGTCTCCAGGGAGCCTGTTGTGCTGGTCTAACTTCCCCAGGAATTATCATCCTCCTCCTACTCAGTCTCCTTTTCTGTTAAAAGGACATGTATTATTCATAAGAATTTCTTAGGAAAATGATCGAATGTGCTACTGGAATTTGAGTTCAAAACATATGTTGAGGCTCAGCTAGCGGCTGGCCTGCCAAGATGCAGATCTTCGTGAAGACGTTGACGGAAAAAAACATCACCCTTGAGGTTGAGCCCAGCGATGCTATTGAAAATGTCAAGGCCAAGATCCAGGATTATTCAGGTATTCATCCTAATCAGCAGGGTCTGATCTTCACTGGAAAATAGCTTGAAGATGGTCGCACGTTGTCACGCTACAACATCCAGAAAGAGTCCACCCTGCATTTTGTGTCTGCGTGGAGGCATCATCGAGCCATCTCTTGAGCCATCAGCTGGCCCAGAAGGACAACTGCGACAAAATGATCTGCCACAAGTCCTACGCTCGCCTCCATCCTCATGCTGTCAACTGCAGCAAGAATATGTGAGAACATGCCATCAACTTGGGCCCCAAGAAGAAGCTGAAGTAAACAGTTTGCTTGATGCTTCTGTGGTACACATGCAGAACTGTCAAAAAATGTGAAGTACAAAATATTACTTAATTTGGAATGTAATGAGATACAACAGGAAGATAGGCATATGGGTGAGGATATAGAAGTTAGTGGTCATGAAACTGTCAATACAGTGTGTTGGCTAGAATGTATAGGACTCATTGTGCCAAATATTTGAAGGCAATATGGCAGAAATGAAGAAACACCAAAGCTCAACAATACAACAGTAAATATGTCATCCACCATGAATGATGCAGCGCATCATTTGCAGTCTGGGCAAATACCTTATATTATAGCCAACCATAAGATCTGATACTTACACTGATTGTTTGGAAAACAAAAATAAAACCATCTCTCAATGATGACAGATAGCTTTTATTAAACCATTTAAAATGTAATATTCTCCTCCAGAAATAAGCCCAATAACATATTGATGCTATTTTAGCAATAAGAATGGTCACCTGTATGATGGAGCATGGTAAGCTACATGGCTGAAGAACGATCACCTATCTAATGCAGCCTGGTGGCTACATGGCTGAAGCATGAGGTTGCTCCTCTGCATTGTTTACCCCAATGGGGTAATCATTAGCTAGATCACAGACTCTAAATATGTTGCTGCTTGTTTAATGTCCTAAAAAACACTCCACTAATGAAATCATGTACTCCTTACAGGGCTCCCGAGTGGCACAGTGGTCTAAGGCACTACATCTCAGTGCTAGAGGCGTCACTAAAGACCCTGGTTTGATTCCAGGCTGTATCACAACCGGCCGTGATTGGGAGTCCGATAGAGCAGCGTCGTCCTGGTTAGGGTTTGGCCGGGGTAGGCCGTCATTGTAAATAAGAATTTCTTCTTACGGCTGAAATCCCGTTAACGGGATCGATTTGACAACAGCCAGTGAAAGTGCAGGGCGCCAAATTCAAACAACAAAAATCTCATATTTAAAATTCCTCAAACATACAAGTATTATACACCATTTTAAAGATAAACTTGTTTTTAATCCCACCACAGAGTCTGATTTCAAAAAGGCTTTAAGACGAAAGCATACCATGTGATTATGTTCGGTCAGCGCCTAGTCACAGAAAAACACAGACATTTTCCAGCTAAAGAGAGGAGTCACAAAAAGCAGAAATAGAGATAAAATGAATCACTAACCTAGTGCCTGCGCCTTGTGCATTTGGATTACTGGACTAAACGTGCGAACAAAATGGAGGTATTTGGACATAAATGATGGACTTTATCGAACAAAACAAACATTTGATGATCTTCATCATTTGATGATCTTCATCAGATGGCACTCATAGGACTTCATGTTACACAATACATGTATGTTTTGTTCGATAAAGTTCATATTTATATCCAAAAATTTCAGTTTACATTGGCGGGTTATGTTCAGTAATGTTTTGCCTCCAAAACATCCGGTGATTTTGCAGAGAGCCACATCAATTTACAGAAATACTCATCATAAACGTTGATGAAAGATACAAGTGTTATGCATAGAATTAAAGATATACTGTACTTCACCTTAATGCAACCGCTGTGTCAGATTTCAAAAAAGCTTTACGGCAAAAGCACACCATGCAATAATCTGAGTACAGCGCTCAGCCACCAAACAGACACCCGCCATGTTGTGGAGTCAACAAAAGTCAGAAATAGCATTATAAATATTTACTTACCTTTGATGATCTTCATCGGAATGCACTCCCAGGAATCCCAGTTCCACAATAAATGTTCGTTTTGTTCGATAAAGTCCATAATTTATGTCCAAATACCTCCATTTTGTTCGCACGTTTAGTCCAGTAATCCAAATGCACAAGGCGCAGGCACTAGGTCCAGACGAAAAGTAAAAAAAGTTATATTACAGTTCGTAGAAACATGTCAAATGATGTATAGAATCAATCTTTAGGATGTTTTTATCATAAATCTTCAATAATATTCCAACCCGACAATTCCTTTGTCGTTAGAAATGAAAAGGAACAGAGCTCGTGCTCACGGCTGCGTGCATGACTAAACTAATGGCTTTCTGCCAGACCCCTGATTCAAACAGCTCTTATTATCTCCCCCTTCACAGTAGAACCCTGCAACAAAGTTCTAAAGACTGCTGACATCTAGTGGAAGCCTTAGGAAGTGCAATCGGACCAAATTTTACACTGTATATTGCATAGGCAATCACTTTAAAACCTACAAACCTCAGATTTCCCACTTCCTGGTTGGATTTTTCTCAGGTTTTCGCCTGCCATATGAGTTCTGTTATACTCACAGACATCATTCAAACAGTTTTAGAAACGTGTTTTCTATCCAAATCGACTAATGAAATGCATATCTTAGCTTCTGGGCCTGAGTAGCAGGCAGTTTACTCTGGGCACGCTTTTCATCCGAACGTGAAAATAGCGCCCCCCCAGCCATGAGAAGTTAACTGACTTGCCTAATTAAAGTAAGGTAAAAAAAAAATATAGTGTTTAGAAATACAGTTTAGGCCTAACTGTGTGAATTTACAGTGAATATCGAGCATAAAGAAGTCAAATTCGGATATGACGTCTGTAACGGCAGTCTAAGTCGTCCTCCTCCTCAGACGAGGAGAGGCGAGAAGGATCTGAGGACCAATGTGCAGCGTGGTAATTTTCCATGATTTAATTAACACAAAACAAGACACTATACAAAATGACAACAAACTAACCGTCACAGTCCTAGCTGGTGCAGACAAAACACAAAGACAGGAAACAACCACCCACAATCCCCAACACAAAACAAGCCACCTATATATGATTCTCAATCAGGGACAACGATTGACAGCTGTCTCTGATTGAGAACCATATTAGGCTGAACACAGAAACAGACGAACTAGACACACAACATAGAATTCCCACCCAGCTCACGTCCTGACCATCACTAAACAAGCAAAACACATAAGAACTCTGGTCAGGACGTTACAACGTCATTGTTTCACCACTGCCCACTGAGTTTTTAAAACTACGGCACCCGACATGGTTCAAAGTGCTAATAAATCAGCACAATATACTTTTTCGTTTTTTCTAATTGCCTAGGTCTTGGAGCTAGATTTGAGATCATGCATACGGTGCTAATGACGACACAAAAAAGAGTGAAGGAGAGCAATGTACAATACAGCGAGTCATTTGTGGTATGGGGGCCGCTATCTTTATTCACCTCCGCTATTGCGCAAGAATTGGAGTTGAGAAATAAACCATACAACACTGAAAAGCATTATATAGCATTATTACAATATTTATTTTGTATTTAACCAACAAGTGATTTGTGCAAATAATGTTCATGTCTTGACAAGCAAGCAGCTCCATAGGGTAGGCCTAAGTAAACCTTTCGTTGCTAATAATGACGTCGCTGTCTCTGATATGAAAAAAGACAAAAAAGCAGGTGGAGGACTCTTGAATGTGCGTGCCGGTGTTCAACTCTGAATTTATGGGTTCCCTCCTTCACTGAGAACGGTCTGGTGCGGGTATACAGGATGTAGCCTATTTAGGCAGGGCTCACTCCAGACAAGGCTTTGACATTCTTGCCTCCGCTTGGAAACCGAATGCTGGTTAATAACAAGTGTGAAGCGTCAGATATCAGAAAGATTGTGAAGGATTAAATACAAATATCTTCTGTTTTGGAATTTGAAAATGTACTGGCACAAGCAGGTCATATGAAAGCTTGATTAACGGGCCTGGTGAGCTTGGCAGATGTTGTCGGGCCTGTGGGCAGCCCTGAATGTTGAGCCCTGCAGTCTCTTTAGCTAATTCACTCCCTCTACTCCATGTCATGTGCCAAAGAAAAAACGCCACAGATTCTAGTAGGGTGAGGCCGGGTGCTGCAGACCTTTCTAGTGCCCGCGCCAATTCGTTGATATTTATGTTGAAGAGGGTGGGGCTTAAGTTGCATCCCTGTCTCACCCCACAGCCCTGTGGGAAGAAATGTACATGTTTTTTGCCAATTTTAACCGCACACTTGCTGTTTGTGTACATGGATTTTATAATGTCGTATGTTTTACCCCCAACACCACTTTCCGTCAATTTGTATAGCAGACCCTCATGCCAAATTTAGTCGAAGGCTTTTTAAAATATCTCCAGTGCCCCTCTCTCACTATCTCCAGTGCCTCTCTCACTATCTCCAGTGCCCTCTCTCTCTCTCGCTCCGTCTCAGGTTCTGCTATTGTGCAGTAGTTGCACAGCCTTTCCTCTACAGGGAGCCAGGTTTTCCTGTGTCTACCCTCTCTCTCTATCTCCAGTGCCTCTCTCTCTCTCTCTCTCTCCAGTGCCTCTCTCTCTCTCTCTCTCTCTCTCTCTCTCTCTCTCTCTCTCTCTCTCTCTCTCTCTCTCTCTCTCTCTCTCTCACCATCTCCAGTGCCTCTCTCTCTCTCTCGCTCTCTCTCTCTCTCTCTCTCTCTCTCTCTCTCTCTCTCTCTCTCTCTCTCTCTCTCTCTCTCTCTCTCTCTCTCTCTCTCTCTCTCTCCCTTACTCTGTCTCTCTCTCTCTCTCTCTCTCTCTCTCTCTCTCTCTCTCTCTCTCTCTCTCTCTCTCTCTCTCTCTCTCCTCTTCTCTCTCTCTCTCTCTCTCTCTCTCTCTCACTATCTCTAGTGCCCCTCTCTCTCTCTCTCTCTCTCTCTCTCTAGTGCCTCTCTCTCTCTCTGTCTCTCTGTCTCTCTCAATTCAATTCAAATAAATGTGCTTTATTGGCTTGATGTAACAATGTACATATTGCCAAAACGAATTGAAACATATTGCCAAAGCTCTCTCTCTCCCTCTCTAGTGCCTTTCCTTTTCTTTCTTTCTTTCTTTCTTTCTTTCTTTCACAGGCACGCTGTAACGGCTTTCCTCCTCTTCATACGAAGAGGAGGAGTAGTGATTCGACCAAGGCGCAGCGGGTTGTGAATACATAATTATTTATTTGCAAGACGAACTAAACACACGAAGAACACTTGATATATTACAAAACAACAAAAACGATGTAGACAGACCTGGACGAAGAACTTACATGAAACACGAAGAAATCACGAACAGGAAAAATGACTACACAAAATGACGAACGCACGAAACAGTCCCGTATGGTGTAACATAGACACAGACATAGGAGACAACCACCCACAACGAACACTGTGAAACAACCTACCTAAATATGACTCTCAATTAGAGGAAACGCCAAACACCTGCCTCTAATTGAGAGCCATACCAGGCAACACATAAACCAACATAGAAACAGAAAACATAGAATGCCCACCCAAACTCACGTCCTGACCAACTAACACATACAACAAACTAACAGAAATAGGTCAGGAACGTGACACACGCATGCACACGCACACTATAATCAATATCAAGACTGGTATACCTCTATCATACTGATCCTATACGCATTACAATGACTGGTATACCTCTATCATACTGATTTTATTCTAATTACAATGACTGGTATACCTCTATCATGCTGATTCTATACTCATTACAATGACTGGTATACCTCTATCATACTAATTCTATACTCATTATCATGACTTGTCTACCTCTGTCATGCTGATTCTCTACTCATTATCACGACTTGTCTACCTCTATTATACTGATCCTATACTCATTACCATGACTGGTATACCTCTATCATACTGATTCTATACTTGTTACCATGACTGGTATACCTATATCATACTGATTCTATACTTATTACCATGACTGGTATAACTCTATCATACTGATTCTATACTCATTACCATGACTGGTATACCTCTATCATACTTATCCTATACTCATTACCATGACTGGTATACCTCTATCATACTGATTCTATACTCATTACCATGACTGGTATAACTCTATCATACTTATTCTATACTCATTACCATGACTGGTATAACTCTATCATACTGATCCTATACTCATTACCATGACTGGTATACCTCTATCATACTGATTCTATACTTGTTACCATGACTGGTATACCTCTATCATACTGATCCTATACTCTTAACCATGACTGGTATACCTCTACCATACTCATATACCTATACTCATTCCAATGACTAGTATACCTCTATCATGCTGATTCTATACTCATGTCCATGACTGGTATACCTCTATCATACTGATCCTATACTCATTACCATAACTGGTATACCTCTATCATACTGATCCAATTCTAATTAGATTGACTGGTATACATCTATCATTCAGATTCTATACTCCATAGCATGACTGGTGTACCTCTATCATACTAATCCTATACTCATTAGCATGACTGGTATACCTCTATCATACTGATTCTATACTCATTACAATGACTGGTATACCTCTATCATACTGATTCTATACTCATTACCATGACTGGTCTCCCTCTATCATGCTGATTCTATACTCATTACCATGACTGGTATACCTCTATCATACTGATCCTATACTCAATACCATAACTGGTATACCTCTATCATGCTGATCCGATACTAATTAGATTGACTGGTATATATCTATCATTCTGATCCTATACTCCATAGCATGACTGGTATACCTCTATCATACTGATCCTATACTCATTAGCATGACTGGTATACCTCTATCATGCTGATTCTATACTCATTACAATGACTGGTATACCTCTATCATACTAATTCTATACTCATTATCATGACGTGTCTACCTCTGTCATAGTGATTCTCTATTCATTATCACGACTTGTCTACCTCTATCATACTGATCAGATACAAATTACCATGCCTGGTGTACCTCTATCATACTGATCCTATACGCATTACCATGACTGGTATACCTCTATCATACTGATCCTATACTCATCACCGACTGGTATACCTCTATCATACTAATTCTATACTCATTACCATGACTGGTATACCTCTATCATACTGATTCTATACTCATTACCATGCCTGGTGTACCTCTATCATACTGATCCTATACGCATTACCATGCCTGGTGTACCTCTATCATACTGATCCTATACGCATTACCATGACTGGTATACCTCTATCATACTTATCCTATACTCATTACCATGACTGGTATACCTCTATCATACTGATTCTATACTCATTACCATGACTGGTATACCTCTATCATACTGATCCTATACTCATTACCATGACTGGTATACCTCTATCATACTGATTCTATACTTATTACCATGACTGGTATACCTCTATCATACTGATCCTATACTCATTACCATGACTGGTATAACTCTATCATACTGATCCTATACTCATCACCGACTGGTATACCTCTATCATACTAATTCTATACTCATTATCATGACTTGTCTACCTCTGTCATACTGATTCTCTACTCATTATCACGACTTGTCTACCTCTGTCATAGTGATTCTCTATTCATTATTACGACTTGTCTACCTCTGTCATACTGATTCTCTACTCATTATCACGACTTGTCTACCTCTATCATACTGATTCTATACTCATTACCATGACTGGTATACCTCTATCATACTGATTCTATACTCATTACCATGACTGGTATACCTCTACCATACTCATATACCTATACTCATTCCAATGACTAGTATACCTCTATCATGCTGATTCTATACTCTTAACCATGACTGGTATACCTCTACCATACTCATATACCTATACTCATTCCAATGACTAGTATACCTCTATCATACTGATTCTATACTCATTACCATGACTGGTATACCTCTATTATACTGATTCTATACTCATTACCATGACTGGTATACCTCTACCATACTCATATACCTATACTCATTCCAATGACTAGTATACCTCTATCATACTGATTCTATACTCATTACCATGACTGGTATACCTCTATTATACTGATTCTATACTCATTACCATGACTGGTATACCTCTACCATACTCATATACCTATACTCATTCCAATGACTAGTATACCTCTATTATACTGATTCTATACTCATTACCATGACTGGTATACCTCTACCATACTCATATACCTATACTCATTCCAATGACTAGTATACCTCTATCATACTGATTCTATACTCATTACCATGACTGGTATACCTCTATCATACTGATCCTATACTCTTAACCATGACTGGTATACCTCTACCATACTCATATACCTATACTCATTCCAATGACTAGTATACCTCTATCATGCTGATTCTATACTCATGTCCATGACTGGTATACCTCTATCATACTGATTGTAGACACATTACCATGACTGGTATACCTCTATCATACTGATCCTATACTCATTACCATGACTGGTATACCTCTATCACACTGATGCTATACTCATTACCATGACTGGTATACCTCTATCATACTGATCCTATACTCATTACCATAACTGGTATACCTCTATCATACTGATCCAATTCTAATTAGATTGACTGGTATACATCTATCATTCAGATTCTATACTCCATAGCATGACTGGTGTACCTCTATCATACTAATCCTATACTCATTAGCATGACTGGTATACCTCTATCATACTGATTCTATACTCATTACCATGACTGTTATACCTCTATTATACTAATCCTATACTCATTAGCATGACTGGTATACCTCTATCATACTGATTCTATACTCATTACCATGACTGTTATACCTCTATTATACTGATTCTATACTCATTACCATGACTGGTCTCCCTCTATCATGCTGATTCTATACTCATTACCATGACTGGTATACCTCTATCATACTGATCCTATACTCATTAGCATGACTGGTATACCTCTATCATGCTGATTCTATACTCATTACAATGACTGGTATACCTCTATCATACTAATTCTATACTCATTATCATGACGTGTCTACCTCTGTCATAGTGATTCTCTATTCATTATCACGACTTGTCTACCTCTATCATACTGATCAGATACAAATTACCATGCCTGGTGTACCTCTATCATACTGATCCTATACGCATTACCATGACTGGTATACCTCTATCATACTGATCCTATACTCATTACAATGACTGGTCTGCCTCTATCATACTGATCCTATACTCGTTACCATGACTGGTATACCTCTATCATACTCATCCTATACGCATTACCATGACTGGTATACCTCTATCATACTGATCCTATACTCATTACAATGACTGGTCTGCCTCTATCATACTGATCCTATACTCGTTACCATGACTGGTATACCTCTATCATACTCATCCTATACTCATTAGCATGCCTGGTGTACCTCTATCATACTGATCCTATACGCATTACCATAACTGGTATACCTCTATCATACTGATCCAATTCTAATTAGATTGACTGGTATACATCTATCATTCAGATTCTATACTCCATAGCATGACTGGTGTACCTCTATCATACTAATCCTATACTCATTAGCATGACTGGTATACCTCTATCATACTGATTCTATACTCATTACCATGACTGTTATACCTCTATTATACTGATTCTATACTCATTACCATGACTGGTCTCCCTCTATCATGCTGATTCTATACTCATTACCATGACTGGTATACCTCTATCATACTCATCCTATACTCATTACCATGACTGGTATACCTCTATCATACTGATCCTATACTCATCACCGACTGGTATACCTCTATCATACTAATTCTATACTCATTATCATGACTTGTCTACCTCTGTCATACTGATTCTCTACTCATTATCACGACTTGTCTACCTCTGTCATAGTGATTCTCTATTCATTATTACGACTTGTCTACCTCTGTCATACTGATTCTATACTTATTACCATGCCTGGTGTACCTCTATCATACTGATCCTATACTCATTACCATGACTGGTCTACCTCTATCATACTCATCCTATACTCATTACAATGACTGGTCTGCCTCCATCATACTCATCCTATACTCATTACCATGACTGGTATACCTCTATCATACTGATTCTATACTCATTATCATGACTTGTCTACCTCTGTCATACTGATTCTCTACTCATTATCACGACTTGTCTACCTCTGTCATAGTGATTCTCTATTCATTATTACGACTTGTCTACCTCTGTCATACTGATTCTCTACTCATTACCATGACTGGTATAACTCTATCATACTGATTCTATACTTATTACCATGACTGGTATACCTCTATCATACTGATTCTCTACTCATTACCATGACTGGTATACCTCTATCATACTGATTCTATACTTATTACCATGACTGGTATACCTCTATCATACTGATACTATACTCTTAACCATGACTGTTATATCTCTATCATACTCATATACCTATACTCATTCCCATGACTAGTATACCTCTATCATGCTGATTATATACTCATGTCCATGAATGGTATACCTCTATCATACTGATTCTACACACATTACCATGACTGGTATACCTCTATCACACTAATTCTATACTTATTACCATGACTGTTATACCTCTATTATACTGATTCTATACTCATTACCATGACTGGTCTCCCTCTATCATGCTGATTCTATACTCATTACCATGACTGGTATACCTCTATCATACTGATCCAATTCTAATTAGATTGACTGGTATACCTCTATCATACTGATTCTATACTCATTACCATGACTGTTATACCTCTATCATACTGATTCTATACTCATTACCATGACTGTTATACCTCTATTATACTGATTCTATACTCATTACCATGACTGGTCTCCCTCTATCATACTGATCCTATACTCATTACCATAACTGGTATACCTCTATCATGCTGATTCTATACTCATTACCATGACTGGTATGCCTCTATCATACTGATCCTATACTCATTACCATAACTGGTATACCTCTATCATACTGATCCGATACTAATTAGATTGACTGGTATACATCTATCATTCTGATCCTATACTCCATAGCATGACTGGTATACCTCTATCATTCTGATCCTATACTCATTACAATGACTGGTATACCTCTGTCATACTGATTCTCTATTCATTATCACAACTTGTCTACCTCTATCATACTGATCAGTTACAAACTACCATGCCTGGTGTACCTCTATCATACTGATCCTATACTCATTACCATGACTGGTATACCTCTATCATACTGATCCTATAAGCATTACCATGACTGGTATACGTCTATCATACTGATTACATTCTAATTACAATGACTGGTATACCTCTGTCATGCTGATTCTATACTGATTACAATGACTGGTATACCTCTATCATGCTGATCCTATATTCAATACCATGCCTGGTATACCTCTGACATACTGATCCTATACGCATTACCATGACTGGTATACCTCTATCATGCTAATTCTATACTCATTATCACGACTTGTCTACCTCTATCATACTGATGCTATACGCATTACCAATACTGGTATACCTCTATCATACTGATCCTATACTCATTACCATGACTGGTATACCTCTATCATACTGATCCTATACTCATTAGCATGACTGGTACACCTCTATCATACTGATCCTATACGCATTACCATGACTGGTATACCTCTATCATACTGATTATATTCTAATTACAATGACTGGTATACCTCTATCACACTAATTCTATACTTATTACCATGACTGTTATACCTCTATTATACTGATTCTATACTCATTACCATGACTGGTCTCCCTCTATCATGCTGATTCTATACTCATTACCATGACTGGTATACCTCTATCATACTGATCCTATGCTCATTACCATAACTGGTATACCTCTATCATACTGATCCGATACTAATTAGATTGACTGGTATACATCTATCATTCTGATCCTATACTCCATAGCATGACTGCTATACCTCTATAATACTGATCCTATACTCATTAGCATGACTGGTATACCTCTATCATAATGATTCTATTCTAATTACAATGACTGGTTTACCTCTATCATTCAGATTCTATACTCATTATCATGACGTGTCTACCTCTGTCATACTGATTCTCTATTCATTATCACAACTTGTCTACCTCTATCATACTGATCAGATACAAATTACCATGCCTGGTGTACCTCTATCATACTGATCCTATACGCATTACCATGACTGGTATACCTCTATCATACTCATCCTATACTCATTACCATGACTGGTATACCTCTATCATACTCATCCTATACTCATTAGCATGACTGGTATACCTCTATCATACTGATTATATTCTAATTACAATGACTGGTATACCTCTATCATGCTGATTCTATACTGATTACAATGACTGGTATACCTCTATCATACTGATCCTATATTCATTACCATGCCTGGTATACCTCTGACATACTGATCCTATACGCATTACCATGACTGGTATACCACCCATCATACTAATTCTGTACTCATTATCACGACTTGTCTACCTCTATCATACTGATGCTATACGCATTACCATGACTGGTATACCTCTATCATACTGATCCTATACTCATTACCATGACTGGTATACCTCTATCATACTGATCCTATACTCATTAGCATGACTGGTATACCTCTATCATACTGATCCTATACTCATTAGCATGACTGGTATACCTCTATCATACTGATCCTATACGCATTACCATGACTGGTATACCTCTATCATACTGATTATATTCTAATTACAATGACTGGTATACCTCTATCATGCTGATTATATACTGATTATAATGACTGGTATACCTCTATCATACTGATCCTATATTCATTACCATGCCTGGTATACCTCTGTCATACTGATTCTCTCTCATTATCACGACTTGTCTACCTCTATCATACTGATCATATACAAATTACCATGCCTGGTATACCTCTATCATACTCATCCTATACTCATTACCATGACTGGTATACGTCTATCATACTGATCCTATACTCATTACCATGACTGGTATACCTCTATCATACTGATTCTATACTTATTACCATGACTGGTATACCTTTATCATACTGATCCTATACTCATTACCATGACTGGTATACGTCTATCATACTGATCCTATACTCATTACCATGACTGGTATACCTTTATCATACTCATCCTATACTCATTACCATGACTGGTATACGTCTATCATACTGATCCTATACTCATTACCATGACTGGTATACCTCTATCATACTGATCATATACAAATTACCATGCCTGGTATACCTCTATCATACTCATCCTACACTCATTACCATGACTGGTATACGTCTATCATACTGATCCTATACTCATTACCATGACTGGTATACCTCTATCATACTGATTCTATACTTATTACCATGACTGGTATACCTTTATCATACTGATCCTATACTCATTACCATGACTGGTATACCTCTATCATACTGATTCTATACTCATTATCATGACTGGTCTACCTCTGTCATACTGATTCTCTCTCATTATCACGACTTGTCTACCTCTATCATACTGATCATATACAAATTACCATGCCTGGTATACCTCTATCATACTCATCCTATACTCATTACCATGCCTGGTATACCTCTATCATACTCATCCTATACTCATTACCATGACTGGTATACCTCTATCATACTGATTCTATACTTATTACCATGCCTGGTATACCTCTATCATACTGATCCCATACTCATTACCATGACTGGTATACCTCTATCATACTGATTCTATACTTATTACCATGACTGGTATACGTCTATCATACTGATCATATACTCATTACCATGACTGGCATACCTCTATCATACTGATTCTATACTTATTACCATGACTGGTATACCTTTATCATACTGATCCTATACTCCATAGCATGACTGGTATACCTCTATAATACTGATCCTATACTCATTAGCATGACTGGTATACCTCTATCATAATGATTCTATTCTAATTACAATGACTGGTTTACCTCTATCATTCAGATTCTATACTCATTATCATGACGTGTCTACCTCTGTCATACTGATTCTCTATTCATTATCACAACTTGTCTACCTCTATCATACTGATCAGATACAAATTACCATGCCTGGTGTACCTCTATCATACTGATCCTATACGCATTACCATGACTGGTATACCTCTATCATACTGATTATATTCTAATTACAATGACTGGTATACCTCTATCATGCTGATTATATTCTAATTACAATGACTGGTATACCTCTATCATGCTGATTCTATACTGATTACAATGACTGGTATACCTCTATCATACTGATCCTATATTCATTACCATGCCTGGTATACCTCTGACATACTGATCCTATACTCATTACCATGACTGGTATACGTCTATCATACTGATCCTATACTCATTACCATGACTGGTATACCTCTATCATACTGATTCTATACTTATTACCATGACTGGTATACCTTTATCATACTGATCCCATACTCATTACCATGACTGGTATACCTCTATCATACTGATTCTATACTCATTAGCATGACTGGTATACCTCTATCATACTGATTATATTCTAATTACAATGACTGGTATACCTCTATCATGCTGATTCTATACTGATTACAATGACTGGTATACCTCTATCATACTGATCCTATATTCATTACCATGCCTGGTATACCTCTGACATACTGATCCTATACTCATTACCATGACTGGTATACGTCTATCATACTGATCCTATACTCATTACCATGACTGGTATACCTCTATCATACTGATTCTATACTTATTACCATGACTGGTATACCTTTATCATACTGATCCCATACTCATTACCATGACTGGTATACCTCTATCATACTGATTCTATACTCATTATCATGACTGGTCTACCTCTGTCATACTGATTCTCTCTCATTATCACGACTTGTCTACCTCTATCATACTGATCATATACAAATTACCATGCCTGGTATACCTCTATCATACTCATCCTATACTCATTACCATGACTGGTATACGTCTATCATACTGATCATATACTCATTACCATGACTGGTATACCTCTATCATACTGATTCTATACTTATTACCATGACTGGTATACCTTTATCATACTGATCCTATACTCATTAGCATGACTGGTATACCTCTATCATAATGATTCTATTCTAATTACAATGACTGGTTTACCTCTATCATTCAGATTCTATACTCATTATCATGACGTGTCTACCTCTGTCATACTGATTCTCTATTCATTATCACAACTTGTCTACCTCTATCATACTGATCAGATGCAAATTACCATGCCTGGTGTACCTCTATCATACTGATCCTATACGCATTACCATGACTGGTATACCTCTATCATACTGATTATATTCTAATTACAATGACTGGTATACCTCTATCATGCTGATTCTATACTGATTACAATGACTGGTATACCTCTATCATACTGATCCTATATTCATTACCATGCCTGGTATACCTCTGACATACTGATCCTATACGCATTACCATGACTGGTATACCTCTATCATACTGATCCTATACTCATTAGCATGACTGGTATACCTCTATCATACTGATTATATTCTAATTACAATGACTGGTATACCTCTATCATGCTGATTCTATACTGATTACAATGACTGGTATACCTCTATCATACTGATCCTATATTCATTACCATGCCTGGTATACCTCTGACATACTGATCCTATACGCATTACCATGACTGGTATACCACCCATCATACTAATTCTGTACTCATTATCACGACTTGTCTACCTCTATCATACTGATGCTATACGCATTACCATGACTGGTACACCTCTATCATACTGATCCTATACGCATTACCATGACTGGTATACCTCTATCATGCTGATTATATACTGATTACAATGACTGGTATACCTCTATCATACTAATTCTATACTCATTATCATGACTTGTCTACCTCTGTCATACTGATTCTCTCTCATTATCACGACTTGTCTACCTCTATCATACTGATCATATACAAATTACCATGCCTGGTATACCTCTATCATACTCATCCTATACTCATTACCATGACTGGTATACCTCTATCATACTGATCATATACAAATTACCATGCCTGGTATACCTCTATCATACTCATCCTACACTCATTACCATGACTGGTATACGTCTATCATACTGATCCTATACTCATTACCATGACTGGTATACCTCTATCATACTGATTCTATACTTATTACCATGAATGGTATACCTTTATCATACTGATCCTATACTCATTACCATGACTGGTATACCTCTATCATACTGATTCTATACTTATTACCATGAATGGTATACCTTTATCATACTGATCCTATACTCATTACCGTGACTTGTATACCTCTATCATACTTATCCTATACTCATTATCATGTCTGGTGGTCATGGTGATTGTTGTTTTTTGGTCATGTTTTAGCCTCGTCAAAAACCAGGCTATAGCGAGGCGTGACAACGACATGATTTTGGAGGTATGAAAACGCAAGACTAGTCACTTGTGTCCTAACTGGAGTCAGAGCTGTCAGTGCTGTACCTCTGGCAGGGCTGTTGATGTCACTGGGCTCTAGGCTGGCTGCTGGCTGCTGCGTCAGAGCCTCTCTAAAGGTAGAGACAGCCTGCTGTGCACGTTGCCACATGTGAAATGCCAACGATAGGCCGGGCCGCCACAGATAGCCCTGATAAAGTACTGATCGGAACCCCATGCTGCGAGAACCACTCTGATGTGAAGTTCAGGCCCGATCGGAGTGTCGACCAGCTTGGTCTGTAGCCCTCCCAATGCCCTGTGGCCGTGGTACAGTGTATGTGTCCCAAATGGCACCCTATTCCATTTGGTCACACTTCAATAAACACATTTAAAGTGTATTATTACTTTTAGAGGCACAGGTTATAACATTATAACACACTGCTTTTAACAGTTTTACTTGTTAAAAGCAGGTCTAAGAATCTATACTGTTTCTTCATCTCTTTATACTTTAGGTCATTTCATCAGGTCATTTTTCAACAGACTTTTTTCAAATGGCTGAGAAAACCCTCAGAATCACGATGAGTCATGATTAAATAAATAAAACTTTATTGACCCCCAGAGGGTAAAATGGATTTGTCGTCCGGGAATATTTCACAGACACTACTACAGACTCTACAAAGGTGTCATACATGTACAAGTATTATCATGCATTGTGACTAAAATCTAAGGCATTTTACGTATTTTCCTTTAGTGAACAATATGTCTGTCTATCCTTTAAATAATGAACTGGAAGGGTCCGCTGAGAGGACTGTAATTTACACCCATGAATTAGTGTAGTCCTGCTGCCATAAAGATGACGTACCAACTGTAAATACCTGCTTCATGTGCAATGTAATGTGAATAGGCTTTTGATTGGGTCAGTACAATAAAGGTGTTCTTTAACTGTCTGGCACAAATGTTACATTAACTTTGGCTTTACAGCCTTTAGCTTTGGCTGATTGCATTTGGGTCGTTCCACCAATTCGGTGCCTTTTTAGAAGTGTAACTTGGTCAAAATAAACTTTAGATTTCACAAAATGTTAACATTCTGTCATAAAGAGCACATGTTCAACTTCATAAAAGCTATTTTTTCCATCTCAAGGGGTTAAAATAAAAAAATGACTATGTTAAGTGCCTATTAAGTGCCAAATAAAGTAACAGGGTTGACCGTAACAAGGTTCTGTACAGCCCTTTGTGACATCGGCTGATGTAAAAAGGGTTTTATAAATACATTTGATTGATTGTTTGATTGACCGTAACAGGGCTGAAGATTTCTTCTTAATTAACCTCTTAAATGTAATGGCAAAATGTAGATTTCCGCCTAAATAGACATACCCAAAAGTAACTGCTATTCATATGTAATTACTTACAAGCCCTTAACCAACAGTGCAGTTCAAGAAATAGAGTCAATAAATAAAATAAAATATGAATTTAAGCTTACCTTGTATGAAGCTTACCTTGTAAGATGATGGTGATCAATAACGGTAGGTCACAGGCAGACAAATAAGATATCCTCATGATCTGCGGAGTCCCGGCTTTCGGTGTGTATCAACATATTCCGTGTTTATTTCGTTTATGCTTCACAACGCTAACCGGAACGTAGGTAGCAGCCATCTTGAAATGAGGTCATTGGCTCGGCCTGCACTTATGAATGATTATGCCCATATATGGTAGTAAGTCATACCATAGATTTGAAGGCCCCCATCAATATCCAAGATACTCAGCTTTCCAAAAACACCATGCTTTTGTAGATAGGGGCTACCGTTCTCATATCAGACTGAATTGAATAAAACAAATCTAATAGAGTCCCCAAATAGCTTTTCACGTTAGGGTGGCACAACTCCATCCATCCACTGGTACATCATTTACCATTGATCAGGTCATATGGCCTTTGTCCCAACTGGCATCGTATTCCCTACATAGTACACTACTTTTGACCAGTCCAGTGCCCATAGAGTTCTGATCAAAAGTAGTGCACTATATAGGGAATAGGGTTTCATTTAGGATGCATCTTGGTGTCACAGCCATCTTGTTAAAACATTCATCGACAACACTGACACAATCAGTGGCAAACCACAGAATGAAAGTCTATGGACTTACTGTAGCCTTTATTTCGGGAGCTGTGTCAGAGCTCAGGTTAACAGCCTTAACGGTCTACCTAGCAGCAGCTCTGTCTCTCTTTCCCTGTTCGATGTATGAATATTCTGTTAGCATTAATAGAATAGATTTTCGTAGTGTGCCCTGGCAGGTTGGGAAGGTGGATTAGCCACAGTGGAGGCCTGCATCCAGAGTTAATGAGGCTGCAAATAAGACTGACTCTCCCAGTAACCTCCCTTGAATCTCCCTTGAGGACGAGACATCGCTGGTGGGGGGGATGTGTGTAGGAAGGGATAACGGGCGGTTGTGTTGCTCTATGTCTATGTGTTTCAGTGTACTGTAGCCTATAGAGAGAGTGTGTGTGTGTGTGTGTGTGTGTGTGTGTGTGTGTGTGTGTGTGTGTGTGTGTGTGTGTGTGTGTGTGTGTGTGTGTGTGTGTGTGTGTGTGTGTGTGTGTGTGTGTGTGTGTGTGTGTGTGTACACAGAGGTAAATAATTGACATGGCGGTGCATCAGTGCCTCACAGCGAGAGGGAGAAAATCTATCGGCTGCAATGATCCAGCTTAATGCTTTCTTCCTTCCCTGGATCTACTGTATAGTATACTAAGCATTTGTCCCAAATGGCACCCTATTCCCTATATAGTGCACTACTTTTGATCAGGGTCCGATCAAAAGTAGTGCTCTATGTAGGGAATAGGGTGCTATTTAGGAAATAGCCTACATACAGCCCATGAAGGCAGGACAGCAATACAGAGTGCTGCACTACAAACAGTTTTAACAAACAGCGTAGTAATTACTCTCCTCTTTCTCACCATTTCCCCATCTCATCCAGGCTAGAATAATACAGTGTAACCCCTGTTGGGAATGTCTGGAAGATAGCTTACGCCTGCTGAAATTGCTAATCAGCGGTGTGCATCCATGACCATAACCATGACCATGACCATCAAATTGAGGTATATAAGTTGCAGAGGATAATTCATATGGTGAGGAGGTGAAGAGGTGAGGTGGTGAGGAGGTGAAGAGGTGAGGTGGTGAAGAGGTGAGGTGGTGAAGAGGTGAAGTGTGAAGAGGTGAGGTGGTGAGGTGGTGAAGAGGTGAGGTGGTGAAGAGGTGAAGTGTGAAGAGGTGAGGTGGTGAGGTGGTGAAGAGGTGAGGTGGTGAGGTTGTCTTATTTTCTTAAGGCTCCTGAGATGCTGGAAGAGGACAAAGAGTACTAGTATATTTCTCTGGGTTAACTCAAGTGTAGGCCTACTCACAATTGTATGTGTACTTGAGGGCAATCCACTCACTCCACGCTTTAAGTGAAATTAGCTGATAGCTCACCACCACCACAACAACAACAACAACCCTCTCTATCTGCATTGCACTCTAACTTAACCTTGCGGCAGGAAAAAAAGAAAACAATTACTGACCGCAGATGCTTTTACAATCATTATCTGATGAGGTGAAAAAAGTCAATAATTGATAGCTATAAATGTGCATGTTGTCTGGGTCAGGGGGCAGCCTGACTGCAGTGCTACAGCTGTAAACTGTGTGTTATTGACTGCTAACAGCTATTAAGGCTTGCCAAAACCATCCGGCCAGGGCAACAAAAAATAAGGCTGTGTTCTCCATCTCCTCCATTATGGCCAACGACGGAGTCGCACTATAAATACGACTGTAAATCCAACATATTAATTGTAGGTACCCTTGAAGGTGAATCTACCATAGTGGATACATTAAACATGTTTGTCATTACTTTATGAGTGTTGTGTGTGTGACTCACTGTTTTTCATATGAGGAATCCATATCTAGAGTGCATTGGAAGACACTACAGTATGACTGCGTAATTGGGATGATACTTTTGTCCTACAGAACAGCATTTTAAAATGTAGGTTCTTTGGAAATGTGGGTTGTTGGGGAATATGGTATTCTAATTCAGCTCCCTGTACATTCATGAAAGCATAAAAAAGCAACTTGTCTCAATCGGACCATAGGAATTTCAAATAATTCTGTAATGTTCAGTGATCTACATGCCTAACTGTATATTCAAACACATTTGACTGGCACTAGACCAGGATATGGGGTGGCAGGGTAGCCTAGTGGTTAGAGCATTGGACTAATAAGCGAAAGGTTGCAAAATCAAATCCCTGAGCTGACAAGGTAAAAATCTGTTGTTCCGCCCCTGAACAAGGCAGTTAATCCACTGTTCCTAGGCCGTTATTGAAAATAAGAATTTGTTCTTAACTGACTTGCGTAGTTAAATAAAAAAAATAAAAAAAATATGGCTGACAGGTCAAACACAAAATCTATAGATCAGTATTGACTTGACTGGAACCAATTACTCAACCAAACAGCAAAATTACCTTTAAAAAAAAAGATTTAAAAACATCTCATGGAACGTCGGGAGCACACTACACACACATTTTTTAAAATTTTGTTTTGTTTGTATATCGTTGTATTTTACATTTGTGTGACTGTCCTTGTTTAACAGTGTACAAGTGTTTTGTTACTCGTCATGTTTTGTGTTTTTTGTGGACCCAAGGAAGAGTACCTGCTGCCTCTGCAAAAGCTAATGGGGATCCAAATTAACAAAAAATGACTGCGAAGATAAGATACAATCTGCCTCTCTGCCACTCTGACAGCCAAAACAACATGACATGAATGACTCTTTATTGAACAGCATACAAATGCTGCTCCACCCCTCCCCACAACGCTAACTGTTATGAGGAGTGCTGAGGACAGCCGGGTTATTGGGTATCCTCAATAGTAAGCTGCCACAGGGCTTTTTTCATTGTTTGTGTGACTGTGCACACAAAAGGAGCTAATTAACCATTCAGTTGTGGGACATATATAGGCTGTGGTGACAGTTATGTACTGTTCTGTGTCACGCACATCACATGTATGTGCATGAATGTCTGGCGTGAGGACATCTGGGACGTGTTAAGCGAAGGACGAAGGAAGAGCTCTCAGGGGAGAACTATTTATCTGTGGAGGGTTAACCAGCTCTGTGACTCAGACCGCCCTCCACAGTTTGCCGAGGCGCATGGATGATGACACAAACTCCAATTATCCTTTAGCCATGCCAGACTTTCCATAGAAGCAAGGGGTTCTGGGAAATAAGTTTTGATAAGCCATATTTAACCTTTGAGATTGGAGGCCATCGTTTACTGACGCACACAGATACAACTTCCTTATTTTGGTTTCTTGAATCCCTTCTGACCAAAATCAGCTCATCAAATACAGTCTGCTTGTATTTCCTTGCCTGCCTAACCCTAATGAGTCAGTGTGTAGTGTCATATACTGTAACATAAACAAGGGGATATACTTATCACAGTTTATCACGGTGCAACTTAATCCTCAGAGAGGAAACTATGTAGATTGTGTTAAACCAACCGAATGTAGGGAATGCCCCAGTGGAGAACCCAGGTGAAGCGGTGCAGAAATCCCATTATGTCAACCTTTCCTCTGCAGTCTGTCCACTTGGCACATGAATATCATTGGAAAAGTGCATCAATCCCAATCATTAGACCAATCTGTCAGGTCCAGCCGGTGACATTTTGTATGGCTGCCTGGCGACTGATTATCCAATCTGATTCTAACTACATATTGCCCTAATCTTTAAAATGGATGAGGTTTAGCCTTTTAATGCTGCTAAGCATGTGGTTCATTTGGTTTAGGGTTTGGGGGGATTCCATGGCAGGATTCTAAGCATCACAAAAGCACCCATATGCACCCTACTCTCCACAATTCAAATTAATATTATGGACATGATCTTGCGCTAGAGATTAGCAGTTCATGGATTAGCATATTGTTTCTATAGTGGCATGGCGTTACACAGAATAACACACAGGCTTTACCAGACCAGGTTCAAATACTATTTAAAATAATTTAAAATACTGTAGCTGACCTTGCCTGGCTTAATGGACCAGTAGAAAAGTCCCAAAACTGCCATCCCCACCATCTGGCCCTCCAGGCAGGCTGGGGCAAATGTTATTTGAACCCAGGTCTGGGCTTTACAGTCCACTGGTATATTACAGGAAAAACAGTTGAGTCACGATCTAGATACTGTGTTTAAAGGTAGACTCCATATGACATAGATGCAGAAAGTAAACAGCATAGTGGGTAAATTTCCTCAACAACTAAGAGCGTTGAAGCGCAAGTCTCAACTTCTACGCTGTTTTGGTCCCATTGCTCACACTCTGTAAGAGCGTGAAGTGAACCTGTGCACATGCACAGATACTGTGTGTGACTGTGAGAGCAGTGTTGCATCTTGATCATCTCAATATCTGCGGTGATGCTTGTGTCATCATTTCGCTGAGTCTACCTTTTAACAACTACCCTAAACATGATGCTTGTTGCCTAGAGACTGCATTTATCCTGAAGTTAAACGTATAGTGTAGTTAACCTGAGCCCATTATACACCACCGGTCAAAAGTTTTAGAACACAGTCATTGAAGGGTTTTTCCTTATTTTTCCTATTTTCTACATAGTATAATAATAGTGAAGACATTAAAACTATGAAATAACACATGGAATGTAGTAACCAAAAAAGTGTTAAACAAATCAAAATATATGATATATTTGAGATTCTTCAAATAGCCATCCTTTGCCTTGATGACAGCTTTGCACACTCTTGGCATTCTCTCAACCAGCTTCATGAGGTAGTCACCTGGAATGCATTTCAATTAAGAGGTGTGCTTTCTAAAAAGTTAATTTGTGGAATTTCTTTCCTTCTTAATGTGTTTCAGCCAATCAGTTGTGTTGTGACAAGGTAGGGGGGTATACAGAACATAGCCCTATTTGGTAAAAGGCCAAGTCCATATTATGGCAAGAACAGCACAAATTAGCAAAGAGAAACAACATGTAATCATTACTTTAAGACATGAAGGACAATCAATATGGAACATTTCAAGAAATTGCAGCCCAAATAATATCTTCACAGAATTCAAGTAACAGACACATCTCAGCTTCAACTGTTCAGAGGAGACTGTGTGAATCAGATCTTCATGGCCGAATTGCTGCAAAGAAACCACTACTAAAGGACACCAATAAGAAGAAGAGACTTTGTTGGGCCAAGAAACATGATCAATGGACATTAGACTGGTGGAAATGTATCCATTGGTTTTGTACCAACCGCCGTGTCTTTGTGAGACGCGATGTGGGTGAATGGACGATCTGTATTTCCCACCGTAAAGTATGGAGGAGGAGGTGTGATGGTGTGGGGGTGCTTGCTGATGACGCTGTCTGTGATTTATTTAGAAATGAAGGCACACTTAACCAGTATGGTGTCACGGTTGTCTTGTGGTGAATGAGTGGACCAAGGCACAGCGTGAGAGAAATACATCTTCTTTTTTTTAGACGAAGACGTAACACGAAAACGAAACACTCTTACAAAACAATAAACGACCGTGAAGCTATAAACGAAAGTGCACACACAAGCTACTAACGTTCAACATAGACAATTACCCACAAAAACCTACTGTCTATGGCTGCCTAAAATATGTCTCCCAATCAGAGACAATGAATGACAGCTGTCTCTGATTGAGAACCATTCAGGCAACCATAGACTTGCCTAGACAACTATACTAAGCCCAACCCCATACACTCAACAAAACCACCTATACAATACAAACACCCTAAACTAGACAAAACACACAAACATCCCCCATGTCACACCCTGACCTAACTAAACTAATAAAGAAAATCAATATAACAGAGGCCAGGGTGTGACACATGGCTACCACAGCATTCTGCAGTGATACATCATCCCATCTGGCTTGGCCTTAGTGGGACTATCATTTGTTTTTCAACAGGACAATAACCCAACACACATACAGGCTGTGTAAGGGCTATTTGACCAAGAAGGAGAGTGATGGAGTGCTGCATCAGATGACCTGGCCTCCACAATCCCCTGATCTCAACCAAATTGGGATGAGTTGGACCGCAGAGTGAAGGAAAATCAGCCAACAAGTGCCCAGCATATGTGGGAATTCCTTCAAGACTGTTGGAAAAGCATTCTAGGTGAAGCTGGTTGAGAGAATGCCAAGAGTGTGCAAAGCTGTCATCAAGGCAAAGGGTGGCTATTTGAAGAATCTCAAATATAAAATATATTTGGATTTGTTTAACACTTTTTTGGTAAGTACATGATTCCATATGTGTTATTTCATAACTTACTGTACTGTATACATTTGTGTTTAAGATGATCATTTGATTGTACAACTGGGATATAGTAGGCCTAAATCATGAATGGTTGACAAAATGTTGACATTATGGTCTATTACTGTACAATTTTGACATTTTTTTGGAGAGGTTTAGAATGAAACGGCATTAATCAGACAATATTTGACAACCGTGGAAAAATGCACCCGAAGGCTAGCAACCTGCCTGTGTAATCATGATCAAATAACAAATGCTTACAGCCAAACTCACAAAGTTGCATGTTTGAATTTTATAAGTAAAATGCATATTCTTTTGTGCACTGTGATGTTCTGATAAGTTTCAGTGTGTGCTTGTGTGTATTAGGAAAGAGTGGGATTGTTATATATCCGTCTGTGTCTTAGAAAGTAAGATGGCCTACAAAAAATGTAAATTGTCATTGGCCATGTCCTCTTGTACCATCAAGCTTAATCACTTATCCCCATTGCAGTTATGTTTGAATGTTTCCTCAGAGGCACTGACTACACTATGGGGGATAGAGGCAAAATAATAGTGAAGCATTGTTTAACCACTGTGACATTAACATTAGAACATAATTCAGAAGATTTTAAAGTTAGGGGAGTTAGTGTCCTTGTCTGTTTTAGACTGATCGACAACACTGTTTGTGACAACTTCCAGTACACTTCCATTCTATGGAATTTATAAATGTAATGAGTTATTTTCGATGCAGCTTTTCTTTTCAGTATTTGAGTTTACCACATCCGCACTCCCCTCCTGCCTCCCCTCTCTTCCCCGTCTCTCCCCCACCCTTTCCTTGCAACAACAATCTTTTTTCTTTCCTTTTCTTTTTTGTCTTGCCACAGCGACTCTGAAAGCGCCCGCTTCAAATCCTATGCAATTTTCTTATCCCTGAGCAAATATCACTTCCATGCAGCATGGTAATTACAATGCATTTCCATGTAAAGAGGTCCATCCTGGCATCAGTGGGATGTGTCAGCGTGCGTCTGTGCGCAGTGATAGGCACCCTCATCAAAAAGATAAATGTCACGTTTATTGCGGAGCAGCCGGACCAACTGATCCTGGCCAGTTTAACCATCCATAGACAGGAGCTGGAATCTATACCGGAGGGCAAAGGGGAGTGGGGATGGTGTGTGTCAATGTGTGTGTTTGCGGGGGGGAGGGAGGTTAAAGGCAGTGGTGGAAAAAGTACCCAATTGTCATACTTCAGTAAAAGTTAAGATACATTAATAACAAATAACAAAACAAAACAAATAATAAAACAAATTTTTAAAAACTATAGTAGCAGGAGTGACTTTGAAGAAGTATGCATGTAATACATGGCCAAATCCTAAATCTGTGTGCACAACTCAGATGTTCTCAATGGGCTTATTACAACAAACGTTGGCCAGCGTACTAACATAAGGTAATCACCCGCACAGCTGATATCAATTGCAACCATCAATGGCCACCGATTTACCATTCCTTAAAGCAGGAGGTTATCTTTTAGTCCTGATTGCCACCAACATTTTTCAATAATATTATGCTCTCTGGTGGGTAGTATCACTTGAACAAAATGATTCTGCTTTTTTAGTAAACTAAGGGCGATTGATCTATTTGACAATCATGCCGTGCAACTGAAACAAAGTATTTTCTTGTTTACCACGGCAAATCTACTGTGGCAATTTACCTGACACCTTGTATGAATGGAAAACTGCTGTTCTATTGATTTTTTTCGTTTCCAATTTATTTCATCCATTAATTACAACTTGTCATTAAAAAGAAAGTTGTCTTAAGAAAATACAGATGTAGGATCTTAAATTGAGCCAGTTTTCTACAGCAGGCAAATCATCCTGCAGCAACAAGACACTTGAATTATTATGTGGTTTACATGCATTCTCAAACTTTGGTATAATTTCAGCCAGTAGTTTTGAAAGTGGTTCTCACAGGCCAAAACAGGTCCCCGTTATTTCTATACTATGTCATCCAGTTGTGTACTACATCATTCATGACTTGTTGTAACGGCAGTCTATTTCGTCCTCCTCATCGGACGAGGAGAGGCGAGAAGGATCGGAGGACCAATGTACAGCGTGGTAAATTTCCATGATTTAATAACATGAAAACAATATACAATTACAAAATAACAAAACGTCACAGTCCCGTGTGGCACAAACACTGACACAGAATTCAACCACCCACAAAATCCCAACACAAAACAAGCCACCTATATATGATTCTCAATCAGGGACAACGATTGACAGCTGCCTCTGATTGAGAACCATGTTAGGCTGAACACAGAAACAGACAAACTAGACACACAACATAGAATGCCCACCCATCTCACGTCCTGACCAACACTAAAACAAGCAAAACACATAAGCACTATGGTCAGGACGTGACACTTGTGATATGTTACTATTTTTGCAATTGGTGTGATATGTTACAAATCCAATTTGTGCAATATGTTCCGAATTTGTTGTGTTTAACAACCCAGAGTCCATCTTTAATTTACATATTTTTAGGGGTTGATACCATTTTCGTGAGGGAAAATCAAGTCTGAAATGTCCAAGTGGAAGTATTTTTACACCAAATATACTTAAAGTTTTAAATGTCCTGCATTGTCCTGCATTGCACGAATGTTCTCCTGCAACAGGGTGATCAAATTAAGATCCTACATCTCTATGGTCATTTCTTATCAAGAAAGCACAAAAAATGTAAATGTTCATTAATCGTAAGTTAGGCCTAAAATATCTATATTTATATTTACTACTTCTATATTCTTATAGTCTAATAAGTATTTTTGTTAATTCATCAGTCTTACAGTTTCCGATACTCCTGATAGGTTGATATTTAATTGGGGTCGGGAGTAGAGAACGTAGACACAACTGTCTAGATTCATAATCAGTTGACACAGTAACAGCAAGAGATCAACTGATCGGATAGTTTATTCTTGTGGGTTATTGGTTGCAATCAAGTTTGTTTTAACACACAGGTGCAATCGAGCCAATGGAATATTTAGCCTAATACTCAACCGTAACTCAAGTCAGGATTTGGCCCTAAATGAAAGGACAGGTGATCCTTGCAAGTTCTTAAATTTAATTGCTGCCATACAGTAGCAGCCATTATTAAAAGTTTCACAGGACACATAAGCCTACTGTACATAAAGGCTGAGCACCAAACTTCTCCCTGAATACATTGTCTTTAGGGGTGGCAGGAGTGGTTAGAGCGTTGGATAACCGAAAAGTTCCTAGATTGAATCCCTGAGCTGACAAGGTAAAAATCTGTCGTTCTGGCCCTGAACACGGCAGTTAACCCACTGTTCCTAGGCCGTCATTGAATATAATAATTTGTTCTTAACTGACTTACCTAGTTAAATAAATGTAAAATAAAAAATTATTCCGTTCAAATAATGAGCCTATCAAATGGTTAATACCCACCTCCTGAAAAGTTCTCAGCCTGAGTCTGAAGCATACATTGCCACAGCTACACTTTGTTGAGTCACTTAACACTCCTAAAATGGAACCCAACCAATGCCTGCTGCAAACCCCTCTCATTACTGTATCTAATTCTGACAGAACATCAGCTGTCACATCTCGTCCCCCCTCCCCTCCTCCCAGGGCCTGTATGTTATTGTAAATCGGAACCACCGTCCCTCTCCTCCTTTCATCCAGGGCCTCTGTATATGTTATTCTAAACCAGTAACCCTCCCTCCATTTCAGGTGTCTCTGTTATTTCCGACGTGTGTCTTAGTCAGGTGTGCATAATTGGCCTGGCATTCATCTCTAAGCTGATTGGGTAGTGGGGCGGTGGGATGGTGGCGGCAGCTAGCGGCTAAGCTGCGCGGCGTGGAGCAGGGAAGGAGAGATAAGGAAGCAGACTGCTCTGATACATCCACTCACAGGATGAGTTCCAAATGGCACCCAATTCCCATTATAGTGCACTCTTTTTGACCAGGGCCAATAGGGCTCTGGTCTAAAGTTAGTGCACTATGTAGGGAGTAGGGAGCCAATTGGAACATAGTCTACGGATTACTCATCCTGTTGGAAAATGTAATAAATAGAAGCCTGTTCTGCTTGAGATGGGAAGGAGGCTAGAGGAGGAGAGAAAATAAATGCTAGCTATTGAAGAGCATCAATCCCTCCATCCCTCCTCCCTCCCTCAATGGATGTATGTCTAGTGTGTGTTTAGTATTAGACATTGACTGTATGCCAAATTTGTCTACAAGTGAAAGGAATGGCATCTCACTGTGTATGACTGCTGCCTGTCATATTCATTGAAAGGGAGTAATAGGCTGACCTGAGACGGGGTTAGAGACAGGGTATCTTTGCTTTGATGTCTCTGAATGTAACCTTCTCTCCTGTACCTTTGCTCAGGTAGAACACATTAGGAACATAACCACTTGATATCTCCCTGTTTGATAAACCGCCTCATCAAAGTCTCCCCGTGCATCTCTGTATTCAATCATGGATAAGAGGTGGGGGCCCATGTGTGATGGCTCAGCCAATCCCCTCTCAATAATGCATTAAGATCAGCACAGCCACCCTCTCCACTGGGACTGGATTAACATAGCGTCTATTTGATTTCATTGCTGTCTGTGGGGATGATCAAAGTTTACCTACAGCTGCACCGATGATAGCAAAAGCCCTTTGTACCTACCATATTAGTAACACTAAAGTCCCATCCAGCCGAATCAGGAGTGTTGTCTATGTAACAAACTAGACATAGGCCTATAGGGCCAAGACAAGTGCAGTTTGCAGCTGCAGTTTGGTTCATAGAGAGTTCATCAGTGGGATTCCTGTGTTCCTGCACCCTTATTCTGAACTAATTGGACAAGCATGTTGTTGTTGTTGTCGTTTGTCCAGGTACATTGCATTCTCTAGCTATCTGACTCTGATTGAGTCCCTGTTGCAGTGGAAAGCATTAATTCTGGAGGTAGTCTCGTATTTCATGTTTCTTGGATTGGTTGAGATTATATTTCTTCTGTCTTCATATTTTAGAACACGGCTGCAGAAGACCTATGATTTGAATCACTCTGAAATGTAACATTTTTGTTAATTCAATATTATAGGAGTCTTACCATATAATTGTCTTTGGCAAACATGCCGTACTAACTACCGGTGTCACCACCAGAGGACTATTCATACTGCCAATGGTCATTCAGAATGTAGATTATATATTGTTCTTCTCACCTTGTATTTTACACTATTTCCACTTATTACAGCAGAAGTACATTAGAGCAGTATACCATAAGCCCTACACTTTTTGGAAGCATCTACCAAGTGATCCACCCTCAACTTTGAATCCGCCACTGTTGAAAGCTTTAGTGGTGATAACGAATTATTCTGAAGCTAAACTGTGTTAATATATAATACAATACAGAAGCCTAAGTGCCACCGTCCTCCTGTCGTCTGCACCAAGCTTCCTTTGAAAATGCTATCTTTTCAGGAAAGAGGTGATCCAAGATATTGTCTGCTGTCTGGGCACATGGCATATGAGTCCAAGTAACAGAGAATTGAGAGACAGAGGTAAGCATTTTTCCTCTGTATCTCTCTCTCTCTCTAACCTAATCCTCTGGCAGCCTCCCAAGCTTTCATCCTGATTTCAGATATCACATTCAAGCAGCACTCTGTTCAAAAACTGGTTCAAAATACTGACCAGTGAAATATACAGGTGTTTTCTGTTTGCTTTATGTAATATTAAAGCTATGAGAATATTACACATTTTATCCATTATTATTGTTAACTATATCATTTAGGTGTTTCAATCCATGTACAACATCAAAATAGTAGTTTTACAACAATTGTTTATAGATTGTGTTAAGTTATTATTTTATATTTATTAAGTGTTGTGTTAAATATTTATACGTAATATTTAAATGTGAATGCAGTAACGTAATTTGAATTCCAGTTTTTCTTTTTCTCTTGGTAAAAACAACTTTTTAACGCAATTATCATCCCTGGCTCTATCACACGGTGTACACTCCAATAAGACTGACTCCTTTGCCAACAGTAGTTACAACCCTGTAGAGATTTGGAAACATGTTTTGAAACATCCAAAGGAGGGAAAAAGCACCAAATAGCACTGCTTTACTAATTTATCCCTGAGAAACTTTGCCAATCTTCCCCTCTAATGAGTGCGCGGGGCCCAGATGACTGTGCCTCCCTGTAGCCCCTTTATCCTTTAAAATCAGCCTAAATTTGACGCCCCACAGCGTTCCATCTCCCGCTCCACACTCCCCGCTTATGGGACTGCATTATTCATGCGGAACAAGGCAATCAGACCTCAGTGCCACTGATGCTCGCTATCATTGAGCCTCGCGCCATGCACAAAATACAACCACCACACAGGGAAAAAATACTAGAAGAAGAACAACAAAATATCTCAGTCTCCATCACATACAGTGGCAGAAAATTAAAACAGAGCCCATGGCAGAATAACGGGGCTCCTTCCTTCCACAAAGGGGCCTGAGAGCAGCATGGGAAGGGAAACGATCAGAGAGCTGTGACACAGTGTGGGCACCGGAAAGCTTACTTTTGCCTATCAAAAAGCAACCATCCATACTTGGCTTCTACTTATTACAATAACAACATGATTTTTCCAAATCGGGAAATTTAACCGAGAACTCCCCTATGAAGCTGACCCTGTCCTCGTGGTAATTCCTTGTCTGTTGCTTTGAATTATAACCTTGCTCTGTCTTTGGAGTTGATGTCTCTGTTGTTTTAACTTTAATATTCAAAGTGTGTGTGTGTGTGTGTGTGTGTGTGTGTGTGTGTGTGTGTGTGTGTGTGTGTGTGTGTGTGTGTGTGTGTGTGTGTGTGTGTGTGTGTGTGTGTGTGTGTGTGTGTGTGTGTGTGTGTGTGTGTGTGTGTGTGTGTGTAAATGCTAACGTGGCAGCGAGGAGAGGAGGGAGCGTGTTTATTCTAAACCCTGCCTGAGGTACAAAGTGCTGGTCACCTGCTGTGTTGCTAGATCCTCTGCAAGGCCTCACATCTCTGCCTGTTTGAAAGGGAAAACCAAATAAACTTCTGATGATGGGAATGTGCGTTGGGATGGGGACGGGAGGCATAGTGTTCTGTCAATCATGAACCGTCTAAACCAAACAGAAACTCTTTAATACGGAAAGCCATCTGTCTGTATCAGTGACCGGCAGTGTATGACAACAGAACAAATTATTGAGGTCCATTGCTTTCTTCCTTCTACCAAGTTCTGTGTTTCTGTTTCTTCCCCTTACACACCAATATGACCCTCAAAGAGATGCAATACAGTACATATATACTTCTTAAAGGGTTCTTAAAGGGTTCTTCAGCTGTCCCCATAGGAGAACCCTTTTTGGTTCCAGGTAGAACCCTTTGGCGTTCCATATAGAACCCTCTGTGGAAATGGTTCTACCTGGAACCAAAAAGGGTTCTTCAAAGGGTTCTCCTATGGGGACAGCCGAAGAACACTTTTAGGAGGGCTCCCGAGTGGCACAGTGGTCTAAGGCACTGCATCTCAGTGCATGAGTCATCACTACAATCCCTGGTTCAAATCCAGGCTGTATTATATCCGGCCGTGATTGGGAGACCCATCGGGCGGTGCATAATTGACCAGTGTCATCCAGGTTTGGCTGGGGTAGGCCGTCATTGTAAATAACAGTTTGTTCTTAACTGACTTGCTTAGTTAAATGGAAAAACAACAAAAAAATGATATTTTTTCTAAGAATGTATCCTTCTTTCAGGGGAAGTACAACTTTGATTAAATTGCTCAATGTGTATAACAGACAAAGCTTGGACCAAAGACATAGCATGTAATTGCAGGCATGTGTTTCCCCTTTGTATAGTAGTTGTGTATGTGTGAGGTGCATAGGTGTTTCTGAATGTGTGATCATGAATATCCATATGTGAATGAAGTGCGTTATTATATCAATTTGACTGTGTGTTTGTGTGCATGTGTGTGTGTGTGTACAACTGTGTGTGTGCCCACATATCTGTGTGTGTGTGTGTGTGTGTGTGTGTGTGTGTACTGTATGTGTGTATGTGTACATCTTTGTATGTGTGTGTTTGTGCCTGATATATATACAGCCTATGAGCCTCACTTATGAAACAGATGTGGGGCCTGTGAATGCTCTCACTCGCTTTCTTTCCCCTTTTGCCGTTGTCATGGTGTCACGGTTGGCTTTTCTCCCCAATTTGAGGAGTGTCTTCTGAAGCATCGCTACGGCAATGACTGAAGCTCTGGACCGAGGATAAGTCAGCCAGTAACAGAACAGACAGAATCAAAATGGCAGGGTTCCAGCATAGAATTTCCTCCTCAAAAAACGCCCCTTCCCCTATCCATTGTCTGGTCCCTTCCCTTTTCCCCTTCCCCTTCCCCATCCCCCATCCCTCCCGCCCTCCCGCCCTCATATCCCCAACCCTCAAGCCAAACACGGGGGAACAAGAGGGATTTGGAGAGGAATTGGGGCAGATAGATTGTGAAAACCCTGACAGCTGGAGCTAACCCTGGGTGGTTCCATGTTGTTAATCTATGCAGTGTCTTTCTCTTTTAATTATTCTAATTTCCACCATATCAGCAAAAGGGGCTGTTGAAATATTGATTGCAGCGTGAAAACCTGGAGCAGTTATTGGATGAGCTCCCACTATAGATGGGGGCCAATATCTACAACAACTTTGTTTCCAACATGGAGGGAGAAAGTCTGTTGTGTTGCGTTCTGCATTGTTCTTGCCGCCCCCAACATCTCCACAGTATGTCCCTATCTCTAGTCTAAACTGTTTATCGGATATGGACCACTATAAAAACATGTGTAGGCCTATGATCAGTTGTTTATTTATTTTCCCATTGGATTCCTGAAAATAATGGAGGAAACAAATGATAAAAATAAGTAAACAGTATATTACTCCAGAAATACCGTAGTGTGCCACAGTTTTGGTTGTTCAAAGAATAACGCCAAATGATCCCCTTAACAGTTAGCAGTTAATTAATCAAAGGCCCTCATATCGTACACAAAAATGTCTAAGCTAAGTTTTGCAAAGCTAAGCCAAATTACACAATTGATGGATGTTCCATGAAACCTTACACAAGAGTCATCCATTGTTACAAGTGGAAGTGGCACTTTCACATGACAAACAACAACATTATGTAGATGTGCAGAATCATTTGAGCTATGTGGATTTGTGCTGGTGGTACTCCCCATATTTTTACTCCAATTGATAATCAGTTTATTTCTCTACAAACAGTTACAGGGCCTTCAGAAAGTATTCACATCCCTTGAATTTTTCATTTGACTTTGTTACAGCCTGAATTGAAAATGAATTTTTATTTATTTATTTATTTTACCGTTATTTTACCAGGTAAGTTGACTGAGAACACGTTCTCATTTGCAGCAACGACCTGGGGAATAGTTACAGGGGAGAGGAGGGGGATGAATGAGCCAATTGTAAACTGGGGATTATTAGGTGACCATGATGGTTTGAGGGTCAATTAATTGGAGATGTTTTTTCACTGGCCTACACACAATTGTCTATAATGTTAAAGTAGAATTATGTTTTTTGAATTTTTTATAAATTAATAAAAAATGAAAAGCTGAAATGTCTTGAGTCAATAAGTATTCAACACCTGTGTTATGGCAAGTCTAAATAAGTTAATGAGTAACAATATGCTTAACAAGTCACATAAGTTGCATGGACTTATTTTGTGTGCAGTAATAGTGTTTAACATGATTTTTAAATGAATAGCTCATCTCTGTACCCCGCATATACAATTATCTGTAAGGTCCCTCAGTCGAGCAGTGAATTTCAAACAGAGATTCAACTACAAAGACCAGGGAGGTTTTCCAATGTTTTGTAAAGAAGGGCACCTATTGGCAGATGAGTAAAACAAAAAGCAGACATTGAATATCTCTTTGAGCATGGTGAAGTTATTAATTACACTTTAGATGATGTATCAATACACCCAGTTGCTACAAAGATACAGGTGTTCTTCCTAACTCAGTTGCCGGACAGGACAGAAACCGCTCAGGGATTTCACCATGAGGCCAATGGTGACTTTAAAATAGTTACAAGTTGAGTGGCTGTGATCAGAGAACATTGAGGATGGATCATTTGTAGTTACTCCACAATACTAAACCAATTGACAGAGTGAAAAGAAGGAAGCCTGTGCAATTAAGTACTAAAGTAAAACTGCAAAAAAATGTGGCAAAGAAATTAACTTTGTCCTGAATACAGAGTGTTATGTTTGAGGCAAATCCAACACAACACATCACTGAGTACCACTTTTCATATTTTCAAGCATGGTGGTGGCTGCATCATGTTATGGGTATGCTTGTCATCGGCAAGGACTAGGACGTTTTTTGGGGGATTAAATATTAAGTATATAAACTGTTTATTAATCTCGGAACCCATAACTGAATCTTGCGCAAGCGAGATACACTACATGACCAATAGTATGTGGACACCTGCTTTCACTGGAACTTAGGGGCCTAGCCCGAACCATGAAAAACAGACACAGACCATTATTCCTCCTCCACCAAATTTTACAGTTGGCACTATGCATTCGGGCAGGTAGCGTTCTCCTGGCATTGCCAAACCTAGATTAGTCCATCGGCCTGCCAGATGGTGAAGCGTAATTCATCACTCCAGAGAACGCGTTTTCACTACTCCAGAGTCCATTGGCAGCGAACTTTACACCACTCCAGCCGACGCTATGGCTGCTCGGCCATAGAAACCCATTTCATTAAGCTCCCAACGAACAGTTCTTGTGCTGATGTTCCATTTAACTCGCCAGTCCCATTCTGTGAGCTTGTGTGGCCTACTGTACCACTTTGCGGCTGAGCCGTTGTTGCTCCTAGAAGTTTCCAAATCACAATAACAGCACTTATAGTTGATCGGGGCAGCTCTAGCATGGCATTCATTTGATGAAAGATGGCATCCTATGACAGTGCCACGTGGAAAGTCACTGAGCTTTTCAGTAAGGTCCTTCTACTGCCAATGTTTGTCTATGGAGATTGCATGGCTGTGTGCTCGATTTTGTACACCTGTCAGCAATGGATGTGGCTGAAATAGCCGAATCCATTAATTTGAAGGGGTGTCCACATACTTTTGTATATATACTTTATATGAGTAGCTGTTATGAGAAACTGTGTAAACCTTGTATAAACCCTTTATGAACCCTTTATGAGTGGTATCTTACATTTACATTTAAGTCATTTAGCAGACGCTCTTATCCAGAGCGACTTACAAATTGGTGCATTCACCTTATGACATCCGTATCTTAAAGTAAAGTGTTCCCCATCTTGCTACTACAACTCTGAACCTGGATCCAAATTCCAGCCTATGCCAATCAAACACAGATCCAGGACTAAACACAGGTCCAAAGTCAAAACTAATCAAGCACAGATCCAGGACTAAACACAGGTCCAAAGTCAAAACTAATCAAGCACAGATCCAGGACTAAACACAGGTCCAAAGTCAAAACTAATCAAGCACAGATCCAGGACTAAACACAGGTCCAAAGTCAAAACTAATCAAGCACAGATCCAGGACTAAACACAGGTCCAAAGTCAAAACTAATCAAGCACAGATCCAGGACTAAACACAGGTCCAAAGTCAAAACTAATCAAGCACAGATCCAGGACTAAACACAGGTCCAAAGTCAAAACTAATCAAGCACAGATCCAGGACTAAACACAGGTCCAAAGTCAAAACTAATCAAGCACAGATCCAGGACTAAACACAGGTCCAAAGTCAAAACTAATCAAGCACAGATCCAGTTCCAGGTACAGGTCCAAAGTAATCATCAGGGCCAGAGGGTCTCTGTAGGTAATGTCAGGTAGCCTTGCGGTTAGGAGTGTTGGGCCAGTAATTGAAAGGTTGCTGGTTCGAATCCCAGAGCCGACTAGGTGAATAATCTGCCGATGTGCCCTTGCACAATCTTAATTGCTCCTATAAGTCGCTCTGGATAAGTGTGTCTGCTAAATGACTAAAATGTAGAATCATAACAAACAATACCATCTCTCCATGTACAACAATGGGTAGAGACAGTATATGAAGAGAGATTGGATGAAATGAAAGAGTCCTTGAAGTGAAATTCTGTTACAGTAATTCACTCTCAGCTCTTGGTCCCACTGACCCTAACAAAAGCTGAGGTGTCAGAAACACGAGAGGTGACTGGCTCCAGGCCTGTAAAAATGTCCCTCTGATTGACCCTACCCCCAGATTAAGCAATTGGGGAGGGGTTGGTGATAGTGAGAGTTTGGCACGCATACACAATCTATGTCTCAATTGTCTCAAGGCTTAAAAATCCTTCTTTAACCGGTCTCCTCCCCTTCATCTACACTGATTGAAGTGGATTTAACAAGTGACATAGCTTTCATCTAGATTCACCTGGTCAGTCTATGTCATGGAAAGAGAAATCCCTGCTGCAATCCTAATGGTATATTATCACTATAAAATATACTGGTGACTGTGGTGACAGAGAACAGCACCCCTGCGATGTGGCACCTTGTCTACAGTGGAGGACTGTGGGAGACAGTCGCTACAAGGGAGGATAAACATAAACACACCCTCAAAGTTGATCAGTGATCACAGAGCAGACAGACGTCTAGAGACGTATTAGGTCGGCTGGATTGGGGGCCAGAAGAAGCTTTTAGCATTAATATTATTATATTCATAGTCATGAAGTACTAGTAAAAGCCTCATGGACATGCCACTCCTTGATGTTTTTTTGTAATCTATGCTAATTGTATGCATATTTCAAGCCACACCGAAGCTGGTGCGAAAACAAATGAGACTCTAAAAAACAAAAGCAATCTGTCAGGAGAAGAAATATGAATGGTCCGTAATATTAATGGTCCATGTATTGCTTTACAGTAGCCAAACTAAATCCTTTGTTTTGCTTGTTTAGCTTTAGAGAACAGTGAAAGCATTCTAGTGAATATAAACGACTGTCATTGCTCTTTGAAAGATGATATTGTTATGTTATTATATTCCTCTTACCTAAAATAATTTGAATGAATGCTTTAGCTCATGTTAGATAATCCACTTGCCACAGGAACAAAAAAAGAATGAAAGAAACAAAGAGAAAAAAATCTGAACTAAACAGGAACTGCAGGTGTAAGATGGTTTTGATTAGGTGGTATACAGCTACGACTGGTAGTGACTTTTTTGTAACAGGTTAGGGGAGCTTACGCAGCAAGTTAGGAGAATTAACGTAGCAGGTTAGAAGAGCTTACGCATCAGGTTAGGAGAATTAACATAGCAGGTTTGGAGAATTAGTTTAAGGTAAGGAAAAGAGTTAGGGATAGCTAAAATACTCTCCTAACCTCCTACGAAAAGTAACTTCCAGTCGTAGCTGTACTCCATCTAGTCACAACTGTGTACGATTGTCTGACTCTTGTCTGCTGATTGAATAGGCTACATGTTACTCCCTTACTTTACACTTAAAATTAATTCAACTACACTAATATTTTCTGAATCTTGAGGAAAGGCTGTGCTTTTCCTTTTGGTAAAGATAATTCTCTATATACACTGCTCAAAAAATAAAGGGAACACTTAAACAACACAATGTAATTCCAAGTCAATCACACTTCTGTGAATCAAACTGTCCACTTAGGAAGCAACACTGATTGACAATACATTTCACATGCTGTTGTGCAAATGGAATAGACAAAAGGTGGAAATTATAGGCAATTAGCAAGACACCCCCAATAAAGGAGTGATTCTGCAGGTGGTGACCACAGACCACTTCTCAGTTCCTATGCTTCCTGGCTGATGTTTTGGTCACTTTTGAATGCTGACGGCGTTCTCACTCTAGTGGTAGCATGAGACGGAGTCTACAACCCACACAAGTGGCTCAGGTAGTGCAGCTCATCCAGGATGGCACATCAATGCGAGCTGTGGCAAGAAGGTTTGCTGTGTCTGTCAGCGTAGTGTCCAGAGCATGGAGGCGCTACCAGGAGACAGGCCAGTACATCAGGAGACGTGGAGGAGGCCGTAGGAGTGCAACAACCCAGCAGCAGGACCGCTACCTCCGCCTTTGTGCAAGGCGGAGCACTGCCAGAGCCCTGCAAAATGACCTCCAGCAGGCCACAAATGTGCATGTGTCAGCATATGGTCTCACAAGGGCTCTGAGGATCTCATCTCGGTACCTAATGGCAGTCAGGCTACCTCTGGCGAGCACATGGAGGGCTGTGCGGCCCCACAAAGAAATGCCACCCCACACCATGACTGACCCACCGCCAAACCGGTCATGCTGGAAGATGTTGCAGGCAGCAGAACGTTCTCCACGGCGTCTCCAGACTCTGTCACGTCTGTCACATGTGCTCATGTGCTCAGTGTGAACCTGCTTTCATCTGTGAAGAGCACAGGGCGCCAGTGGCGAATTTGCCAATCTTGGTGTTCTCTGGCAAATGCCAAACGTCCTGCACGGTGTTGGGCTGTAAGCACAACCCCCACCTGTGGACGTCGGGCCCTCATACCACCCTCATGGAGTCTGTTTCTGACCGTTTGAGCAGACACATGCACATTTGTGGCCTGCTGGAGGTAATTTTGCAGGGCTCTGGCAGTGCTCCGCCTTGTCTCCTGATGTACTGGCCTGTCTCCTGGTAGCGCCTCCATGCTCTGGACACTACGCTGACAGACACAGCAAACCTTCCTGCCACAGCTCGCATTGATGTGCCATCCTGGATGAGCTGCACTACCTGAGCCACTTGTGTGGGTTGTAGACTCCGTCTCATGCTACCACTAGAGTGAGAGCACGGCCAGCATTCAAAAGTGACCAAAACATCAGCCAGGAAGCATAGGAACTGAGAAGTGGTCTGTGGTCACCACCTGCAGAATCACTCCTTTATTGGGGGTGTCTTGCTGATTGCCTATAATTTCCACCTTTTGTCTATTCCATTTGCACAACAGCATGTGAAATTTATTGTCAATCAGTGTTGCTTCCTAAGTGGACAGTTTGATTTCACAGAAGTGTGATTGACTTGGAGTTACATTGTGCTGTTTAAGTGTTCCCTTTATTTTTTTGAGCAGTGTATTTGTACATTTAACTAGGCAAGCCAGTTAAAAAGAAAATCTTATTTACGATGACGGCCTACCCCGGCCAAACCCGGACGATGCTGCGCCAATTGTGCGCCGCCTATGGGACTCCCAATCAAGGCCGGTTGTGATACAGCCTGTATTCGACCCAGGGTGTCTGTAGTGACTCCTCTAGCACTGAGATGCAGTGCCTTAAACTGCTGCGTCACTCAAGAGCCCATTTCATTGGACACTAGTGAGCAATATTTTGTACGGGAGCTATAAGACTTACTCCAGTATAGCTAAAACTAAAACTCCACCCAAGCCATCTCTGCAAACTATTCATTTTGATGTATTTTTTGTTTTCTTTTAATCATTGGGTGGTATGGTGCTGGGCTTCTTGACAATACTGAATTATTAAAAACACGGAATAATGCACCCATTTGCTGGTTAATAATTAATGCATGCATGAAGTAGTCTGCGTTTGATCAATTGTGATTTCATATTGTCAGCGAACTGGATTTCCATGAAGAATGTTTCATGTAGAGTCAATAAGATGAAAGTTGTGAAGGGTAGCTTGTTTTAAATGGTGGAATAAAGTACCATCTGTGAATATTTGGTTTCTAAATGACTCTATTGAAGTCAACCTTTTTTAGTGCTAAGAATTTACAGTGTGTAGTATACAAGAATATTTAAATGCTAAACAGAATACCTTGATATCAAATAAGTGTCGTTGATAGGGGAAAAATATGATTGATTAGTTTGTACTAATACATAATTACATCACGAGCCTCTATTTACATAAACAATTGCCTTACAATTGCCTTACTGTACAGTAATATTGTTTTTACAATGATAGACAACTACAGTATGATCTGTAATCTGGATTTACACAGCAGGTGTTATTGGTCTAAATTAAAAGGCAGTATTTGATGGCTCCAAACAACTGTTAAGGTCAAACCCATGTTTAATTGGAGCTCCAATGGGCCCTGGGCTTCCTGCTCTACACTTGTGGAATTGATGTCTGTGCACCATATGAGCGATGTGCCAGAGGCTTTACATCTAGGGACATCTACTGTCCACTGCCTAGAACTACTCCGCAAATAGTTGGGGAAGAGACAGAGGCAGCTACAAAGATAGATCTACAGAGGCTGATACAGAGGTACAGGGCCTTCAGGAAGTATTCACACCCCTTTACTTTTTCCACATTTTGTTGTGTTAAAACCTGAATAAATAAAATAGATTTTGTGTCACTGATCTACACGCAATACCACATAATGTCAAAGTGGAATTTTGTTTGGAATTTTGTTTGTAGAACATTTTCTCATTTATAAACAATTAAAAGCTAAAATGTCTTGAGTCAACAAGTATTTAAAACCGTATGGCAAGCCTAAATAAGTTCAGGAGTAAAAATGTGCTTAACAAATTGCATAATTAATTGCATGGTCTCATTCTGTGTTCAATAATAGTGGTTAACATGATTTTTGAATGACTACCCCATCTCTGTACCCCACACATACAGTACAATTATCTGTAAGGTCCCTCAATTGCGTAGTGAATTACAAGCACAGATTCAACAACAGCAAAAAAGCAGATACTGAATATCCCTTTTTAAACTTGGGATCTTGTATCAATTCTACCAGTCACTACAAAGATACAGGGGTCCTTCCTAACACAGTTGCTGGAGAGGAAGGAAACTGCTCAGGGATTTCACCATGAGGCCAATGGTGATTTTACAACAGTTACAGAGTTTAATGGTGTTGATACGAGAACTGAGGATGGATAAACAACGCGGTAGTTACTCCACAATACTAACCTAAATGACAGAGTGAAAAGACGTAAGCACTTAAGGCATGTAAAGCTGCAATATGTAACTTGTTGGTCTACCTGGCCAAATACACATAGAAATGTGATTTATAAATCTGTCATTCCTGTTGAAAGCAAGTCTAAGAAGCAAGTCTAAGAAGATCTGTTCTATGTGTGCTCTTTCTTAAGTATCATCATTTACTTTCGGTTTTGCACACCATCTTCAAACAGCTGAAAATACAATATTTTGGGTTATTGAAAATATATATCACAGCGGTTTAGATGGTACAACAATTCTCTACACTATGCATTGCTTGTTTTGTCACATAAACTGAAATTAAGCTAAATATTCAAATTTTTGCAACCAGGAAATGGCGGAGTAATTTCTGCATATTGCACCTTTAAATAATATTGCTAAAACAAATGTGGCAACGAAATGACATTTATGTCCTGAATACAAAGCGTTGTGTTATGTTGGATTTGCCCCAAACATATTACTGAGTAACACTCTTCATATTTTAATTATGAATGGTGGTGGCTGTGTCATATTGTGGGCATGCTTGTCATCGGCAAGGACTAGGGAATTTTTTAGGATAAAAGGAAACTGAATACAACTATAAGCACAGGCAAAATCCTATAGGAAAACCTGGTTTAGTCTGCTTTCCAACAGACACTGGGAGACAAATTCACCTTTCAGCAGGACGACCTAAAACACAAGGCCAAATCTACACTGGAGTTGCTTACCAAGACTACATTGAATGTTACTGAGTGTCCTAGTTACAGTTCTGACTAAAATTGGCTTGAAAATGGGCAAATATTGTACAATCCAGTTGAACAAAGTTCTTAGAAACGTAACCAAGAAGACTCACAGTTGTAAACGCCGCCAAAAGTGATTCTACAAAGTATTGACTCAGGGGTGTGAATACTTATGTAAATTAGATATTTCTGTATTTCATTTTCAGTAAATTTGCTAAAATGTATAAAAACATGTCATCTTGTCATTATGGGGTATTATGTGCAGATTGGTGAGAAATGCATATATTTAATCAATTTTAAATTCAGGCTGTAACACAATACAATGTGGAATAAGTCAAGGAGTATGAATACTTTCTGAAGGCACTGTAGATACGGATGCAGCCACAGAGGCAGATATACAGGGACAGACACAGAGACAGCTTTACACAGACTGATTCAGAGGTGGATATACAGGGACAGACACAGAGACAGCTTTACAGAGGCTGATACAGAGGTAGATACAGAGACTGATACAGAGTCTGATACAAAGGCTGATACAGAGGCTGATACAGAGGTAGATACAGAGGCTGATACAGAGGTAGATACAGAGGTAGATACAGAGGCTGATACAGAGGCTGATACAGATCCTGACTGAGAGGTAGTTACAGAGGCTGATATAGAGGTAGATACAGAGACTGATACAGAGGCTGATACAGAGGCTGATACAGAGACTGATTGAGAGGTAGCTACAGAGGCTGATACAAAGTCAAGTATGCACATGTGTTTTTTCTAAGATGTGCGTGTTGTCACTTTATAAGTCATGAGAGATAGAAATGCTACAAACATACTGAGAAGGAGAAATAACTTATTATCAGTGAGATCTAGCAAGACATAAAGAAAGACGGAAATTAAGCTATAGCCAGAAAGGGAAATGGGAAAATAGAAAGAGAAAGAAATGAAACCTAAGTAACAGAAACAAAAACTCTAAAGACCTGTTTATATCTGGTGCTAACTTTGTCCTGATCTTGTCCACATTCTGATAGTGGCCATATTTAGACAGGTGTAGACGATTAAAATATGCATTGGGATCTGCTTTTCCTGACCACCTCGGGAGGTAGACAGGAGATAATGGGGACAAATGGGGTGGAGACAAGCACAAGACAGGTGAAACAGATCAGGGTGTGACATGTAGAGGTTGTTGATGAAGAATTTTTTGAATCCGAAATTATACTTTTGTTACATTGTTTGGTAGTTCAGCTGGTTAGCTAGGGCTCAGTCTCATTGACCACAAAAAGTTGCTAACGCTAGCTAGCCACTTAATATAACTTGTTTTCCCAAAATATATGTTAGCTAGCTAAGTTAGCAATATTATGAATACAACTCCCATATTCTGTCGACATCAGAATAGGATTTGAAAGCACTAGTTAGCGCCAAAGTGATTATAGCTCTTACTGCATGCTGACAGTAAATTCTGAACCATTCAGTGGCTAGCTACACTACAAACATAATTTTACCAAGTTCCCGTGAAGCAAATGTAATGACAGTCCACCATAACATACCCAAGTTTCCTTATAAGCAAGGGGTAGTCTGTATTTCATTTATTTGTGAAATTATAAACACAGTTTGGGATCATTGTGGGGGGATTTCGCCAGTGGTTGAATGGGGAATAGGTCTTCCCAGGAAAATGTTGCGCAAAATTGCAACATTAATCAAGGGGGGCGGAGTTTCGCGAAAGGTCAATTGGTGGAATAAGCTTCCATTTCAACTTTTACTGTAGGTGGAGTGGTTAATCTCAATAGACCTCCATCCCCACCTTCATTCTCTCATTTTCTTCTGTACCCTCTACTAAAGTTTGATTTGATTTGACAATCTATGTCAATGTATAAATAGCTAATTCAGAAGCGGGTGCTCATTCAGAAGTCCCCGAGACGCAAATTATATGTCCAGGCCCCTCCAGCCAACTGTGATAAGGATTAAGCCAGCAATACTAGCAGGTCCTAGGTTAACATTATCGCTAACATTATAAGAACACTAAGGAACCAAAATCATTCGCAGGGAATCACAATGCACATCACTTGTTTTGTTAATCTTGTTGTCAGTCAGTCACGACACCACCTCACACCTCAGGTACCCATGCCTCACGGGTCCCCATTACCCTCCCCATGTCCCTCCCTATCGACCTCAGAGAGTGTTTTTGTGTGTCCACTTTACGTTATAGAGAGATTAGACCTCCTCCCTCCTTCTCTGTGAACCTGCTCTCCTGCTCTCTCCTCTCTGGCACAGGGCTCCACATGAATAAATGTCTCCATATCTCAGAGTGACAGCGTGCCGACCCCTACTGCGAGGGAAGCCGAGCGTGACCCCCCAGCCAGGGCCCCAGCATGGTGCACATTATCAAACGCAGGCAGCAAGCCCTCACTACGGCTGCCCTAATCCTGCCTGACATTTTTAAGAGTCAAATGTTACACGACACAACCAATATGAGAGGAGAGGAAAACAACAAATGAATCTTTCAGAAGGACCCTATCAGGAAAAAAACAAAACGTAATTCTATCAATGTAGTTTTGGGTGACTTTCCTATGGTTGATTAGGAAAGGGCATCTATTTTTCTGGATTGGCAGGTATGCTACAGTCTGTAACGCCACTAAATTAGGATGTGGTTATAACATTTAATGATACACTAGGGGGTGTCATGTAAACTCTGGGCATTAGTTCCTGTATGGATTTAAGCATCAACATTTAACGGTACATTTGGATGGTTGTTATTTTACAGTAGCTGAATACAGTAACAACCGCTTAATATGACTGTTGAGGCGTAAGAACAAATCTTACTCCTCTTCAGATATTCATTTTCACCATCGTCATCATCACCATCACCACCACCAACACCACCACTTTAAATTTAATTCAACATGTTATGATTAATGAAAATATATAGAAAGAAAAGAGAAAAAAATTTGAGGAGATTTGTGGAGTTGTATGTAGAGGTGTGTGTCATTGAAGAAGAGCATGTGTCTGCTCTGGGGCTCGATCGTTAACCTGGCTGGTGTTTTAGCTCCAATCAAAGGAAGAAGAGGTGGAAAGTGTGAGGAGGTGGGTCAGGCTGAATGTGTCAGACAGGGATCTCCCCTGAGAGGGCACTCCACTCGCGCAATCAGAGAATCAGACCTGTCGAAACAAGGAAGCGGATGAGGTGAGACGGGGGGAATCTTGGAGTTATGTGAAAGACACTGCGGATCACCCTGGCGTCTCCCGAGGCCTGCCAGACTAATGGGGCTTTATCCGGATTAGGGCTGGATCAGAGTGGGTCTCTGGGCCTGTCTCCTGGTTAAGAAGAGTATGGCGGAGTTACCATGCCAATGAGGTCAGCTTGGTGCTCTGCTAGCTGTGACAAGCCCAAGGACAGTGCAGAGAGAGGGTGCCAGGCCAGCCCAACCTACTGTAGCCTAGCCCATCCTGCCCCCCAGGCGCATGTGTCCTGTCTGTGTGTGTGTGTGTGTGTGTGTGTGTGTGTGTGTGTGTGTGTGTGTGTGTGTGTGTGTGTGTGTGTGTGTGTGTGTGTGTGTGTGTGTGTGTGTGTGTGTGTGTGTGTGTGTGTGTGTGTGTGTGTGTGTTGTCCAGCATACAGCAAAGGATTACCCTCAGGGTGTCCGACAGCAGTGCTAATCTGGAATAATCTGCAGACTAGTTTGCGCTGTACAACACACAGGGAGTCAAACAAGAGCTGAGTGGCTTAGTGTTACGTACCGCTGAGTGATACCCAAACAGAGCATCAGGGCGTAATCAGCCCAGTCAAATACCAATAAATAAAATCCCTATATGTCCCTGTGGTGGCCGCCCGGAATAAACCCTAGTACACTGAATGAAATAGTCTAGATTCGTGAGGATCTCAAGTCAGCAAAATTAAGTACATTTAGATTGCGTGGTAGATGTTTGTTTTATTTTGTTCGGTTAGGTTAGTGTATATGTGAAAACACTGCAAAGTACAATACGGGTGACAGATGTGTCTGAAAGCTTTATGGGTGTGTGTGTGTGTGTATGTGTGTGTCAGCGTCTCTGTGGACAGGACATACATACATAAGCATGTGCAAATGGGTTGTCCACCTTCATTCTCCCCCCTATTCATCTGGACCCCCAGTGGAGAGACTGGCAGGCAAACTACCAATTAGCGGCAATTGTCATTCAGGCAGCTTGGTGAGCCTGCCGACTGACTTGGCCAACAACTGGCCTGGGACAGAGTGGTGGGCCTTCTGTCTGCTACTCACCAAGCCAACTCCCTGGCCCTGCCTTCTACCTTGGGTGTGTTCAGGGTTGCAAGGTTGTGTCATTTCTGTCATTTGAAATGACACAATGTCCCATGGGTTGTAGATGTTCCCTATAACATGATGTCAAGTGTGATCAAATGCACATCCTTTAGTGGGGTGCAGGGCCCCCAAAAAATTATAAATAGAGCGTGCACACTCATAAGGTGCAGGATCTAAGCATTGTTAGTTTGTGAATAAAGGTAGGTTGTGGAGGTGATGAGTGTGTGAGCTCTATTTCCTTTATAACATTTTTGAACACTTTTAGCATCTACAACAACCCTGTCTGTTCTACTTGGTGTATGTTCAGAGGCGCAAAGGTATTTTTCCTTTGAATAACATGTCAGAACACTTGTCAACATCCAACACATGTGCCATTCATTCCAGTTTCATGTATGTGTCACGCATGTTTGGACTGTGTGGTGGCTGCCTGTGATAGTTAGTGATCTGGTCCATAAAATACAATCACTCCTCCATCGGCCATTTTAACTTCAACCATGCATCAGTGTAGACAGCTAGCACTGTTTTAATTCTATAAGTCACATGAACTGCAATAGTGAAAATCCATGTTTACGTCCCAAATGGCACTCTATTTCCAGAGTGCACTACTTTTCACCGGAACCCTAGGGGAGCTCTGGTCAAAAGTAATGCACATTATACGGAATAGGGTGCCATTGGGGACGAAGCCCATGTGTTACTTTACTCCCACGTAAAATGTCCATAAATGCAGATTCCCCGTTCTACACTGATGATCTCCTGTCTCACACAGGGTGATTATTGCTGCACCACTCATATTAATGTGAATCATTTGCATAAAATGTGTGTGCACTCTGCCGGCCTCCACTCCACTCCATTGACCATCTCCTGGAATTACCTTGATCTGCTTAACTGTGTGTGTATGATATTGCGTGCTCTCCCCCCTCCTCTCCACCAAAAGGAAGGGAAAGCGGATACCTAGTCAGTTGCACAACTGAAATGTGTCTTACACATTTAACCCAACCTTCTGAATTAGAGAGGTGCGGGGGGCTGTGCTAATCGACATCGGTTACTGGCTCAATGCTCTTAACCGCTAGGCTACCTGCCGTCCCCAATCCAATGACTCCGCCTCCAATGATTGTCAAACTACTCAGGTTTGCTGATGACACCACCCTAGTTGGTCTCATCTCTGACGACGATGAATTTGTGGAAAGGTTGACCGCCTGGTTCTGCCGCAACAACCTGGAACTCAACACAGTCTAAACCGTGGTGATGGTGGTTGACTACAGGAAATGCCCCTTACCATCTCTCCCCCCGAGATAGATGGCTCAGCCGTCAGCACGGCCAAGTCATTCAAATTCCTGGGCAGCATCTCCCACAACATCACAGCGGTCACCAAGAAGTATCAACAGAGGATGCACTATCTGCACCAGCTGAGGAAACTCAAACTGTCTCTGACAATTCTTGTTCGGTTCTACACGTCCATCATTGAGTCCATTCTTACCTCTTCTATCGCCGTTTGGTTTGGATCTGTGTCTGCCTGCTACTAGGGCAAACTGCAGCTCATCGTCTGGTCTGCGGAGAAGGTCATCGGCTGTCAACCGGCCCTCCATCAAGGACCTGCACGCCTCCATGACAAGGAAGTGTGCATGAAAGATCATCGCAGACCGTGCTCACCCCAGACACCGCTTATTTCAAAGACTCTGCTCTGGCAGACGGTTTAGGTTAATCAAAACCGCCCGCCACCTGAACAGTTTCTTCCCACATGCTGTGGTCCTCATCAACTGGCCATCGGGCTCATAGGGATTAAGTGACTGCATTGGGTGGATTACTGCACCTTGTCATCAATGACCTCAATACTAATCTGCACCACAGGAGACTGCTAAGGGGAGGACGGCTCATAATAATGTCTGGATCAGAGCAAATGGAATGGCATTAAACACATGGAAAGCATGTGTTTGATCTATTCAATACCATTCCACTAAATCCGCTCCAGCCATTACCACGAGCTTGTCCTCCCCAATTAAAGTGCCACCAAACTCCTGTGATCTGCACGATGTACAACACGGTATATATTTGCTTCAGCAGCATCCCTCCATCTGCTTATACATTACCGTTCAAAAGTTTGCGGTCACTTAGAAATGTCCTTGTTTTCTATGAAAACATACATGAAATTAGTTGCAAAATGAATAGGAAATATAGTCAAGACGTTGACAAGGTTATACATAATGATTTTTAATTGAAATAATAATTGTGTCCAAACTTTGCTTTCGTCAGAAAAAACTCCATTTGCAGCAATTACAGCCTTGCAAACATTTGGCATTCTAGTTATCAATTTGTTGAGGTAATCTGAAGAGATTTCACCCCATGTTTCCTGAAGCACCTCCCACAAGTTGGATTGGCTTGATGGGTACTTCTTACATACCATACGGTCAAGCTGCTCCTAAAAACAGCTCAATTATCAAGGCACAAGGCGAGACCCAAATGCAGATACAGGAGGCAGATGGTTGGAGTCTTACAATGTTTATTAATCCAAAGGGGTAGACAAGAGAATGGTCATGGACAGGCAAAAGGTAAAAACCAGATCAGAGTCAGGAGGTACAGAGTGGCAGACAGGCTCGTGGTCAAGGCAGGCAGAATGGTCAGGCAGGCGGGTACAAAGTCCAGAAACAGGCAAGGGTCAAAACCGGGAGGACTAGAAAAAGGAGAATGCAAAAGCAGGAGAACGGGAAAAATGCTGGTTGAGTTGGAAACATACAAGACGAACTGGCGCAGAGAGAAAGGAAACACATAGAGATTAACATAAATAGAGATTAGTTGAGACCAGGCACCTTAAGGTGGTCTCCAGGTCTTGGCTCGCTCCGACTGACCGTTAGTTTGAGGATGGAAACCAGATGACAGGCTGGCCGATGACCCAATAAGGGTGCAGAATGCCTTCTAGAACTGAGACGAGAACTGAGGACCCCGATCGGAGACCATGTCTACCGGAAGTCCATGGATCCGGAAGACATGCTGCACCATAAGCTGGGCCGTCTCCATGGCAGAAGGTAGTTGGGTAGAGGGATGAAATGGGCGGCCTTGGAGAACCGGTTGACTACCGTTAGAATGACAGTGTTGCCATCAGATGGAGGGAGCCCAGTGACAAAGTCCAGAGATATATGAGACCAGGGACGATGAGGAACCGGTAGTGGCTGCAGGAGGCCAGAAGGGGCTTGCCGTGGAGTCTTGTTTTGAGCACACACAGTGCATGTGGTGACGAAGGTAGAGTCGTCAGGGACCATTGTGGGCCACCAGAAACGTTGTCGAATGAAGGCTAGTGTAGGACGGGACCCTGGATGATAGGTCAGCCTGGAGAAATAAGCCCATTCCAGGACCCAGGACCGGACTGGGGTAGGGACAAACAGCTGGTTAGCCGGATCCCCTTCAGGACCAGGTTGGGAGCGTTGCGCTTCGCGAACGAGGTTCTCAATACCCCAATCCACAGTGGCAGCAAGCAATGAGGTAAGGAGAATGGTTTTGAAAGTCGAGGGTGTGGCAGAGGAACTGTATAGGCGGGAGAGAGCATCAGGCTTCACATTTTTAGACCCTGGACGGTAGGAAATGGTAAAGTTGAATCTGGTAAACAGGAGGGCCCGCCGGGCCTGCCTTGAGTTGAGGCGCTTGGCTGAACGGAGATATTACAAGTTTTTATGGTCAGTCCAGACCAGGAATGGCTGTTCTGCTCCATCCAGCCAGTGCCTGCACTCCTCCAATGCCATCTTCAACGCTAGGAGTTCTCGGTTACCAACATCGTAGTTCCTCTAGGCAGGATTGAGACGATGGGACAGGAAGGCACAAGGATGAAGCTTCTGGTCCTGGGCAGATCGCTTGGACAGGATGGCCCCCACGCCAACATCCGAAGCATCAACTTCCACCACAAATTGATGCGAGGGATCCTGGTGGATGAGGATGGGTGCTGTTGTGAACCGATGCTTCAGTTCCACAAAGGCTTTGTCGACAGCTGGAGACCATTTGAACTGTACCTTGGGGGAGGTGAGTGCCGAGAGGGGGGCCGTAATCCCAAATGAAACGGCGGTAGAAGTTTGCAAACCCAAGAAACCGTTGCAACTGCACCCTGGACGTTGGTTGAGGCCAATCCACCACTGCTTTCACCTTTCCAGGATCCATCTGAACATTGCCCTCAGCAATGACATATCCCAGAAAGGTGATAGAAGAGCGGTGGAACTCACACTTCTCGGCTTTCACGAACAATTGGTTCTCCAGGAGGCGCTGAAGGCAGCATCTAGTAAAGATGAGGTCAAGCGTATTGCCTGCCTTGTGAGTAGGGGGGGAAGGTGAGAGGGTGAGGTCAAAAGAGGAGAGGAGTGGAAAGAAGGAGGCAGAGAGGAATGAATCAAAGGTAGACGTGGGGAGGTTAAAGTCACCCAGAACTGTGAGAGGTGAGCCGTCCTCAGGAAAGGAGCTTATCAAGGCATCAAGCTCATTGATGAACTCTCCAAGGGAACCTGGAGGGCGATAAATGATAAGGATGTTAAGCTTGAAAGGGCTGGTAACTGTGACAGCATGGAATTCAAAGGAGGCGATAGACAGATGGGTAAGGGGAGAAAGAGAAAATGACCACTTGGGAGAGATGAGGATCCCGGTGCCACCACCCCGCTGACCAGAAGCTCTCGGGGTGTGCGAGAACACGTGGGCAGACGAGGAGAGAGCAGTAGGAGTAGCAGTGTTATCTGTGGTGATCCATGTTTCCGTCAGTGCCAAGAAGTCGAGGGACTGGAGGGAAACATAGGCTGTCTGACATGGAGTACATGTTCTTTGGCAGATCGGGAAAAAAACAGGGTGTCTTCCAGGTAGACAAACACAAACCGGTTTAGCATGTGCCGAAGCACATCATTGACCAAAGCCTGGAAGACAGCGGGGGCGTTGGTGAGTCCAAATGGCATGACCTGGTGCTCATAATCTCCACTGGCTGTGTTGAAGGCTGTCTTCCACTTATCCCTCTCGCTTATCCGAACCAGGTAATAGGCATTCCGAAGGTCCAACTTGAAAAACATGGTAGCCCCCTGGAGAGTTTCAAACGCCAAGGAGAGGAGAGGTAGGGGGTAACAATTTTTGACAGTGATATCGTTAAGTCCCCGGTAGTCAATGCACGGGCGCAGGGTCTTGTCCTTTTTCCACAAAGAGAAACCCTGCACCGGCAGGAGATGCAGAAGGATGTACGGCCACAGTTGCGAGAGACTCCTCTATGTACTCCTCCATAGCTGTGGTCTCTTGTCCAGACAGAGAATACAACCGACCCCGATGTGGTGTAATGCCTGGGAGAAGGTCAATAGCACAATTATAAGGACAGTGTGGGGGAAGGGAAGTAGCACGTGCCTTACTGAACACTTCCAGGAGGTCATGGTATTCAAGGGAATTGCAGAGACATCCACAGTCTTGCTAACATCCTGAGGAGAACGACTTGGTGAAGGCTGTGCTGCTTGAAGGCAGTGGGAATGGCAAAAAGGATGGAGCTTGTGGTCCAGTCAATCACAGCATTGTATTTTTGTAGTCAGGAAAATCCCAACACAACCTGAACATGGGGAGATGCAATGAGGAGGAACTGTATCAATAGGGTTGAGATACGGTGACTGTGCTAGTCACTCCTTTATAGACAGAATACCAGCTGACTACTTCTTTTTTTAATAAATTTATTTTTTAAATTGAATATCCAAAACATACAATATACTTGCAGGGAAGCCGCTCAACAACTACACCACACCAGTCATCCAACAGACTCCCATTCAGAGTTCCACACAGAAGCATCCAGGGTCAACGCCCTGCTCAAGGGCACGTCGACAGATCTCCCACAAGGCCAAAAAAAACGGGGACGCGAACCCTCCAAGATCCCCCCACAGTTCCCAATAGCTGTCCCTCAACCATCCAAGACCCCTCCCTCAGTCACCCCCCCAAGAAGAAAAGAAAAGAAAATGTATTTAATTCCCCACCCCCAAGACCCCCCCCCCCCCCCCCCCGATGCACCAACAACCAAAAAAATTTACTTATGAGACAAAAGAAAAAGACAAAAGAAAACAGAAAACACCAATGCAAAAAATGCCTTTTAGAATTAATAAATTGGATTAGCTAACACAAGTACCATTGGAACACTGTCACGCCCTGACCATAGTTTGCTTTGTATGTTTATATGTTTTGTTTGGTCAGGGTGTGATCTGAGTGGGCATTCTATGTTGTATGTCTAGTTTGTCTGTTTCTGTGTTTGGCCTGATATGGTTCTCAATCAGAGGCAGGTGTTAGTCGTTGTCTCTGATTGGGAACCATATTTAGGTAGCCTGTTTTGTCATTGTGGGTTGTTGGTGATTGTCTATGTGTTAGTTGCCTGTGTCTGCACTGTTATATATAGCGTCACGTTCGTTTTGTTGTTTTGTATTAGTTTGGTCAGTGTTTCTTCTTAAATAAATAGAAGAATGTATTCACTTCACGCTGCACCTTGGTCCTCCTCTCTTCCACATTACGACAAACGTGACAAACACAGGTGTGATGGTTGCTGGAAATTGGCCTCTGTACACCTATGTAGATATTTTATTTAAAAAACTGCCATTTTCAGCTACAATAATCATTTACAACATTAACAATGTCTACACTGTATTTCAGATCAATTTGTTGTTATCTTAATGGACAAAAACATTTTTTTTTCAAAAACAAGGACATTTCTAAGTGACCCCAAACTTTTGAACGGTAGTGTATATCTTTCAACGATGCTGTGATGTTTAACGTACAATTTCAATCTATCTATTTGAATAGAATCCACAGATTTTGAGTTGAAGATAAATACTTTTACTAAGAGTATTAGGATATAAGTAATTGACTTACCCGGTCTCTCCAGATCTCCTAACAGTACTATTTTTAGGGTCAATTCTAGATCAATGTTATGCATTTTCAGCCATTCCTGAACCTGAGACCAGTAACAGGTTACCTGAGGACAATACCAAAATAAATGGTCTGTTGATTCTGTATCCTCACAACAAAATCTGCAGAGCTTCGATGATTTCACGTCCCAAATACTCAACATTTTGTTGGTGGCAAGAATTCAATATAATGATTTTAGCTGAAAAGCACGAAGTCTTGAATCTTGCATCATTTTATATATCAACTCATACCATGGAATCAGTATATCAAAAATCTCTTCCCAACTATTTTGCAATCTGTATGGCACAGTTGTCAACATACTGGTCCTCAAATGAAACTGGTATACTTTCCTATTTATGCTATTTTTATTCCTCTGTCAGTTTTGATCCTTTATACTGGGCAGACAGACCAGTTCTCTACCTCCTCGCGCTACCACCTGCCTCCTCCATTTTTGGGGTAATGCTGTAATCAATTGGTTGTACTCTTGGATTGAGCAGACCTTCCAGTACAATTCTGATAACTCCATGAAAGACATAACTCTACCATTCCAATTTACAATATCGTTAAAGAACAAAATACCCTTTTCAAACATCTTTCCCATAAATACAGGTATTTTATCAACCAGCACATTTGAGTTCAGCCATAATATTTGTTGTAATATTTCTTCTGTCTTTTCATCGGGATGATATTGAAATTGTAGCCAGCTGTGCAATGCTTGTTTGAAAAAGTATAATTTTCAATTAATCGGCACAATGGCAAAAATGATGTTTTTAAGCAATGGATATGCTTTTCTTAGTAATCTACTTGAAAACCATTTAGGGTTCAAGTAAAACTTTTGAATAAGTGAAGCTTTTAGAGAGAGGTTTAGTGATTTTATATTTAATAATCATATGCATTACAAATATAGGCATGCTTTATTTTGTCTGGTTAGCGTCCCAGGAGAGTGAAATATGTTTTGCTCAAATGATTTATAAAACGAATCATCAGGAGTAGGCAGCACCATAAGTAAGTGAGTAAACTGAGATATGACTAAGGAGTTAATCAGGACAATTTTCCCATAAATAGACAGGTATTTACCTCTCCATGGTTGCAGGATCTTGTCTATTTTTACAAGTTTTCTGTTAAAATTCATTGTGGAGAGCTTATTTATATATTTTGTGATATGAGTGTATGTCTACAAGTATGTCTACTTCATCGTCAGCCCATTTTATAGGTAAACTGCAGGGTAATGTAAAAGTAGTATTTTCTAAAGATCCAATACTTAATATTGTACACTTATCATAATTGGGTTTTAGTCAAGAGAGTCCAGAAAAGTTATCTACATCTTCAATGAGACATTGCAGGGATCTAGCTTGCGGACTTAATATAAAACTTGAGTCATTGGCATACATGGACACCTTTGTTTTTAAGCCTTGGATTTCTAATCCTCTAATGTTGTTATTGGATCAAATTTTAATAGCTAGCATTTTGATAGCCATAACGAATAGATATGGTAACTGCGGACATCCTTGTTTAACTCCTCTTGACAATTCAAAACTCTGAGAAGTAGCCGTTATTTACTATTTTACCGCTGAGGTTGCTATACATTACTTTTACCCATTTTATAAGAGAATCACCGAAATTGAAAAAATCCAGGCATTTATAAATAAAATCCAGTCTTACTTTATCAAATGCCTTTTCAAAATTCATTATAAATACCAAGCCTGGCTTTTTAGATATTTCACGATGTTATATTATCTCTAGCAGTTGTCGTATATTATCTCCAATGTATCGTCCATGTAAAAAACCTGTCTGATCAGGATGAACAATATCTGGTAAAACCCTTTTAATTCTGGGTGCTATGCATTTCTCTAGTATTTTTGCATCACAACATTAAAATGTAAGGTGCCTCCAGTTTTTTAGATAGACTGGGTTTTTATATTTGCCATCCAGGTCTTGTTTTAATAATAGTGAAATCAGACCTTCCTGCTGAGTACCTGACAGACTACCATTTCTATAGTAGTTAAAACAATCTAATAATGGAGCTTTTAGTATATCAAAAAAGGCTTGATATACCTCTACCGGTATGCCATCAAGCCCTGGGATTTTTTTCCAGACTGAAAGGATTTAATAGCCTCAAAAATGTCTTCCTCTGTAACTTGACCTTCGCACTGATATTTCTGTACATTTGTTAGTTTTCAATTTTCTGTGCTATTTGGAAAGAATTCCTTACCGTAATCTTCCTTCAGTGGGAGAGGATGAGACAGAAAAGAGAAGATCTGCTTTTTTTAAATATTTTTTTTTATTTCACCTTTATTTAACCAGGTAGGCCAGTTGAGAACAAGTTCTCATTTACAACTGTGACCTGGCCAAGATAAAACAAAGAAGTGCGACAAAAACAACAACAGAGTTACACATGGGATAAACAAACGTACAGTCAATAACACAATAGAAAACCGATATACAGTGTGTTCAAATGTAGTAAGATTAGGGAGGTAAGGCAATAAATAGGACATAGTGGCGAAATAATTACAATTTAGCATCAACACTGGAGTGATATATGTGCAAATGATGATGTGCAAGTAGAGATACTGAGGTGCAAAAAAAACTATATGGGGATGAGGTAGGTGGGTGGGCTATTTACAGATGGGCTGTGTACAGGTGCAGTGATCGGTAAGCTGCTCTGACAGCTGATGCTTAAAGTTAGTGAGGGAGATATAAGTCTCCAACTTCAGTGGTTTTTGCAATTCGAGAGAACTGGAAGGAAACGCGCCAAAGAGATGTTGGCTTTGGGGATGACCAGTGAAATGTACCTACCGGAGAGCGTGGTACGGGTGGGTGTTGCTATGGTGACCAGTGAGCTGAGATAAGGCGGGGCTTTACCTAGCAAAGACTTATAGATGACCTGGAGCCAGTGTGTTTGGCGACGAATATTTTGAGAGGGCCAGCCAACGAGACCATACAGGTCGCAGTGGTGGGTAGTATATGGGGCTTTGGTGACAAAACGGATGGCACTGTGATAGACTACATCCAATTTGCTGATTAGAGTGTTGGAAGCTATTTTGTAAAATACATCGTCGAAGTCAAGGATTGGTAGAATAGTCAGTTTTATGAGGGTATGCTGGGCAGCAGCATACCCTCCTGCTGGGCAGCAGGCTTTGTTGCGAAACAGGAAGCCGATTCTGGATTTAATTTTGGATTGGAGATGCGTAATGTGAGTCTGGAAAGAGAGTTTATAGTCTAACCAGACACCTAGGTATTCGTAGTTGTGTACATATTCTAAGTCAGAACCGTCCAGAGTAGTGATGCTAGTCGGGCGGGCGGGTGCAGGCAGTGATCGGTTGAAGAGCATGCATTTAGTTTTACTAGCATTATAAGAGCAGTTGGAAGCCATGGAAGAAGTGTTGAATGGCATTGAAGCTCATTTGGAGGTTTGTTTTACATAGTGTCCAAAGAAGGGCCAGATGTATACAGAATGGTGTCGTCTGTGTAGAGGTGGATCAGAGAATCACCAGCAACAAGAGCGACATCATTGATATATACAGAGAAAAGAGTTGGCCCGAGAATTTAACCTCTTTGGCACCCCCATAGAGACTGCCAGAGGTCCGGACAAAAGGCCCTCCGATTTGACACACTGAACTCTATCTGAGAAGTAGTTGGTGAACCAGTCGAGGCAGCCCTTTCAGAAAAAAAGGCTACTGAGTGCCGATAAGAATACGGTGATTGACACAGTCGAAAGCCTTGGCCAGGTCAATGAAGACGGCTGCACATTACTGTCTTTTATCGATAGTGGTTATGATATCGTTTAGGACCTTGAGCGTGGCTGAGGTGCACCCATGACCAGCTCGGAAACCAGAATGCATAGCGGAAAAGGTACGATGGGATTCGAAATGGTCGGTGATCTGTTTATCTTGGCTTTCAAAGACTTTAGAAAGGCAGGGCAGGATGGATATAGGTCGGTAACAGTTTGGGTCTAGAGGGGGATAACCACGGCAGCTTTCCAATCTTTGGGGATCTCAGACGATATGAAAGAGAGGTTGAATAGGTTAAGAATAGGGGTTGCAACAATTGCGGCAGATCATTTTAGAAAGAGAAGGTCCAGATTGTCTAGCCCAGCTGATATGTAGGGGTCCAGACTTTGCAGCTCTTTCAGATCATCAGCTATCTGGATTTGGGTGAAGGAGAAGCGGTGGGGGGGAGTGTTGGGCAAGTTGCTGTGGGGGGTGCAGAGCTGTTGGCCGGGATAGGGGTAGCCAGGTGGTAAGCATGGCTGGCAATAGAAAAATTCGTATTTAAATTCTCGATTATCGTAGATTTATCGGTGGTGACAGTGTTTCCTAGCCTCAGTGCAGCGGGTAGCTGGGAAGAGGTGCTCTTATTCTCCATGGACTTTACAGTGTCCCAAACCTTTTTGGAATTAGTACTACAGGATGCAAATTTCTGTTTGAGAAAGCTAGCCTTTGCTTTCCTAACTGACTGTGAATATTGGTTCCTGACTTCCCTGAAAAGTTGCATATCGCGGGGGCTATTCGATGCTAATGCAGTACGCCACAGGATGTTTTTGTGCTGGTCAAGGGCAGTCAAATCTGGAGTGAACCAAAGGCTATATCTGTTCTTAGTTCTAAATTTTTTTAATGGGGACATGCTTATTTAGGATGGTGAGGAAAACAGTTTTAAAGAACAACCAGGCATCCTCTACTGACGGAATGAGGTCAGTATCCTTCCAGAATACCCGGACCAGGTTATTTAGAAAGGCCTGCTCGATTAAGTGTTTTAGGGAGCGTTTGACAGTGATGAATGGAGGTTTGACCGCGGACCCATTACGGACACAGGCAATGAGGCAGTGATCGCTGAGATCCTGGTTGAAGAAGGCAGAGGTGTATTTAGAGGGCAAGTTATTCAGGATGATATCTATGAGGGTGCCAATGTTTACGAATTTAAGGTTGTACCAGGTAGGTTCCTTGATAATTTGTGTGAGATTGAAGGCATCTAGCTTAGATTGTAGGACGGACGGGGTGTATTTAAGCATATCCCGGTTTAGGTCACCTAACAGCACAAGCTCTGAAAATAGATGGGGGGCAATCAATTCACATATGGTGTCCAGGGCACAGCTGAGGGCTGATGGGGGTCTACAACAAGCGGCAACAGTGAGACTTATTTCTGTAAAGGTGGATTTTTAAAAGTAGAAACTCGAACTGTTTGGGCACAGACCGGGATAGTATGACAGAACACTGCAGGCTATCTCCACAGTAGATTGTAACACCGCCCCATTTGGCAGTTCTATCTTGACGGAAAATGTTGTAGTTGGAGAATTTTTGGTGGCCTTCCTAAGCCAGGATTCATACATGGCTAAAACATCAGGGTTGGCGGAGTGTGCTAAAGCAGTGAATAAAACAAACTTAGGGAGGAGGCTTCTGATGTTAACATGCATGAAACCAAGGCTTTTACGGTTACAGAAGTCAACAAATGAGAGTGCCTGCAGAATAGATGTAGTAGTGGGGGCTATAAGGCCTGGATTAACCTCTACACCACCAGAGGAACAGAGGAGGAGTAGGATGAGGGTACGGCTAAAGGCTATAAGAACTGGTTGTCTAGTGCGTTGGGAACAAAGAATAAAAGGAGCAGATATCTGGGCGTGGTAGAAAAGATAAAAATATTTAGCTTCCTCTTTTAAAATATAATTTGGAGAATCATAGATGACTCCGTCTTCAGTAACGAGTTTCTGCAAATGATTTTTGTTAGCGTTCCTGTGTTGGCGATTCAGGAAGAACATTTTTCTCCAAATTCCATCCAGTTTGTCTTATTTTTGTAATATATTACATTAGATCGTTCTTGAATAAGTTCCTTAATTAAGTTCTTTATGTTTTCCTCTAACTTATTTTGTATCTCTGTTGCATTGTTTTATTGCTATCTACCTGTACTATTAGTTCATGTATTTCCCTTGTTAGTCTTGCCTCTTTAGCAAGAAACATTTTTTTTATTATTGATTAATATTGAATTGAATGACCTCTGAAGGTACATTTTGTCACGCTCGTTGGAATAAATGGACCAAGGCGCAGCGTGCGTAGAGTTCCACATGTTTATTAGATGAAACTCACAAAAAACCAATGAAGAGTAACGAAACGTGAAGCAAATGCAGTGCTCACAGGCACTACACAAAAAAACAAGATCCCACAAACAACAGGTGGGCAAAGTCTGCCTAAATATGATCCCCAATCAGAGACAACGATAGACAGCTGCCTCTGATTGGGAACCATACCAGGCCAACATAGAAAACGAAAAACTAGAATGCCCACCCTAATCACACCCTGACCTAACCAAATAGAGAAATAAAAGGATCTCTAAGGTCAGGGCGTGACAGTACCCCCCCCAAAGGTGCGGACTCCGGCCCTAAAACCTGAACCTATAGGGGAGGGTCCGGGTGGGAATCCAGCCTCGGTGGGTCTGCTCGCGGGTACTCCAGCTTAGGTGGCGACTCTGGTGCGGGGATCGTCGCCGGAAGCTCCGGACCGTGGATCGTCGCCAGGGACTCCAGACCGTAGATCGTTGCCGGAAGCTCCGGACCGTGGATCGTCGCCGGAGGAACCGGACCGTGGATCGTCGCCGGAAGCTCCGGACCGTGGATCGTCGCCGGAGGAACCGGACCGTGGATCGTCGCCGGAAGCTCCGGACCGTGGATCGTCACCGGAGGAACCGGACCGTGGATCGTCGCCGGTTCACGTATCGTTTATTCTTTATTGTTTTTTTTGTGCGTTTCACTAATAAAATATGTGGAACCCAGATCACGCTGCACGTTGGTCCGAGTATGCTTCCACCGATCGTGACAGAAGATCGCACCACACCAGGACCAAGCAGCGTGCCCAGGAGGAGATGGCATCCTGGACTTGGGAGGAGATCGAGGAGAGAATATCCTGGACTTGGGAGGAAGTCTTGGCAAAATACGAAAGCCTGCCGTGGAAACAGACGACAGGGGAGAAGGGAGGACAGCGACACCGCCGGGGTTCGCGGACAGGTAGAAAAGCCAAAAGACAGACCAAATTATTTTGGGGGGGGGGGGGCACACGGGGTGTTCGGCGGAGCCGAGGAATGAGCAATAGACCGTCAGGGAGTCGAAGGAGGAACTCGACGAAAGATTCCGGAGAGAGGTGGTGGAGATGAGAGTGCTGCAGAGCGGGAGTGCTGAGGAGCGTGACACCAGTCCGGTGTCATCTGCACCCGTTTCACGCATCTGGCCTCCAGTGCGCCTCCCCAGTCCGGTACGTCTTGTGTCTCCTCCACGCACTTGCCGTGCGAAATGTGTCATTGTTCCGGTACAATTTGTGCCGGTTCTACGCACCAGGTCTCCAGTGCGCCTCCACAGCCCTGTACGTCCTGTGCTATCTCCCCGCACTCACCGTGCGGAGTGTGTCATCGTTCCAGCACCATCTGTGCCAGCTCTACGCACCAGGTCTCCAGTGCGCCTCCACAGCCCAGTACGTCCTGTGCCTCCTCCTCGCACTCTCCCAGAAGTGTGTGTCCCCAGTCAGGTACGTCCTGTGCCTGCTCCCTGCACTCGCCCTGAAGTGCGTGTCACCAGTCCGGTGCCACCTGTGCCGGCCCCACGCTTTAGGCCTCCAGTGCGCCTCCCCAGTCCAGAACTTCAGGCGACGGTCCCTAGTCCAGAACTTCAGGCGACGGTCCCCAGTCCAGAGTTTCAGGCGACGTTCCCCAGTCCAGAGCTTCAGGCGACGGTCTCCAGTCCAGAGCTTCAGGCGACGGTCCCCAGTTCAGAGCCTCAGACGACGGTCCCCAGTCCAGAGCTTCAGGCGACGGTCCCCAGTCCAGAGCTTCCGGCGACGAGTCCCAGTCCAGAGCTTCCGGCGACGGGTCACAGTCCAGAGCTTCTGGCCACATTTCACAGTCTGGAACTCCAACGACGGTCCACAGTCCGTAACCTCCTGAGACGGTCCACAGTCCGGAACCTTCTGAGACGGTCTACGGTCCGGAACCTCCTGAGACGGTCAACGGTCCGGAACCTCCTGCGACGGTCCACGGTCCAGAACCTCCAGCTCCAAGGCAGGAACCTTCCTCTGCGCCAGTGCCCAGTCCGAGCACGGCGTCCAGTCCAGCTCCATGGCAGGAGCCCTTCTCTGCGCCGATGCCCAGTCCAGGCATGGCGTCCAGTCCCGCTCCATGGCAGGAGCCTTCCTCTGCGCCGATGCTTAGTCCAGACACGGCATTAAGTACCGCTCCATGGCAGGAGCCTTCCTCTGCACCGATGTCCAGTCCAGGCACGGCGTCCAGTCCCGCTCCAAGGCCGGAACCTTCCTCTGCTCCGGTGCCCAGTCCAGGCATGGCATCCGGTCCCGCTCCATGGGAGGAGCCTTCCTCTGCGCCGATGTCAGGTCCAGGCATGGCGTCCAATCTGCTCCATGGCAGGAGCCTTCCTCTGCGCCGGTGCCCAGTCCAGGCATGGAGGTCAACTCAGCTCCATGGCCGGAGCCTTCTTCGGCGCCGGTGCCCAGTCCGGGTGCGGTGTACAACCCAGCTCCATGGCCGGGGCCCTCCTCTGCGCCAATGCACAGTCCGGGCACGGCGTTCTACCCGGCTCCTTGGCCGGACCCGTGGTCTGGGCAGGAACAAAGACCCGCACTGGAGCCGCCACCGACACTAGTCACCCCCCACCCTCCCCAGTTGGTTTCAGGTTTTGCGGCCAGAGTCTGCACCTTTGGAGGGAGGTACTGTCACGCCCTGACCATAGAGAGCCTTGTTATTCTCTATTTTGGTTAGGTCGGGGTGTGACTAAGGGGAGTGTTCCTATCTAGGTTATTATTTCTAGGTTGGCCTGGTATGGTTCCCAATCAGAGGCAGCTGTTTATCGTTGTCTCTGATTGGGGATCATATTTAGGCAGCCATTTTCCCACTGGTTTTTGTGGGATCTTGTTTCTGTGTAGTTGCCTGTGAGCACTGCTTGAGCTTCACGTATCGTTTATTCTTTATTGTTTTTTTGTGCGTTTCACTAATAAAATATGTGGAACACAGATCACGCTGCACGTTGGTCCGAGTATGCTTCCAACGATCGTGACAGGATGTGATTTAGTGAGAGTGTGTACGATGTCTGTATAAGAGTAAGACTATAATGTGTGATGTACAAATAAATAATAACCCCGCCAATTTGCATGGTTGAGTGTCTACTGTATGCGTGTACCATGTAGTGTGCATAGCCTTAATATTCATGTTGATAACTGTAATCCATATCGTATCACCATCATAGTTGCATCATAATTACCTATAACATCATTGAAAAACACATCCCAGCATTTCCATAGAAATTGACGTTTCACATGATCATGAAAGAGACCTTGCATTACTATAGAGATGGCATTACTACAGTACAAATGTATCCCGTACAATATGTTATTATTCCCCAATATCCATATTCTGATATCTTCCCCTTGCTTGTTGTAAACATATATAAACATGTAGACAAAGACATAGAAAAAAAAGACAAACAAGAAACATATTCAATATAGAACAGTTCTTGACAATAGAGAGAGAGGTGAGAGAAGGGGGGGAAGAGAAAAGAGAGAAAGAGAGAGTGAGAGAAAAGAGTGAGATCAAGTGTGTATGTGTATGTATTAGTCCATATGTGTAAGTGAACATGTAATTGAGTACATGTGTGTTCATATCCACTTCATAGTGTTCAGATATCTTTACAGTTCCCATACTTTCTTTTTTTTGTAACCTGAAGTCCCTGTAGAATTTAGTACAGCAATGGTGTTATAGAGCTGTCTCGGAAAAGCTGTCCATCTATAAAGAGTTTGTCCACAATGAGAAAGGCACACTTACCCATCTCCCTCTGTTGCCTCTGTACAGGATACAGTCTCTTGCGATGTTCGTTTATCTCCCGTGGAAATTGGTAATTGAGCCCAAATTTTGTCCCTTTAAGCACCGTTTCCCTGCTTTTGATCAGCTCCTTTTGTTGGTAGTGTTCAAATTTTGCGATGATTGGTCAGGGACCGTTGGTCTTCTCGCTCCTAGCTCCAAGTCTGTGTACACGGTGGAAAGCCAACTTGTTTACAGTCTCTACAGGAAGTTTCAAGGTGGATTGCATGAATTCTCTGATCGCGCCCTCTGGATTATTGGACGCGTCCTCAGGAATCCCAGAAAATATTAGATTTTCACGCATGTTACGACTATATATGTCTAGCAGCGACTCCTTCATCACCTTGTTTTCCCTGAGTAGTGTCACGCCCTGGCCATAGAGAGGCTTTTATTCTCTATTTTGGTTAAGCCAGGGTGTGACTAGGGTGGGCATGCTAGTTTCTTTATTTGTATGTTTTCTATTTCTTTGTATTTGGCCGGGTGTGGTTCTCAATCAGAGGAAGCTGTCTATCATTGTCTCTGATTGAGAACTATAGTTAGGTAGCCCTTTTTTCCACCTGTCTTTGTGGGAAGTTGACTTTGTTTAGGGCCAATAGCCTTTGTGCTTCACAGTTTGTTTTTGTAGTGTTTATTGTTTTCTTCGGCGTCATTTCTATTAATAAAAAGAAAATGTACGCTAACCACGCTGCACCTTGGTCCTCTTCTTTTAACTTCTTGTCAATATGGGGGCGCTGTTTCCCCATTGGAAAAAATCGTGCCCAAATTAAACTGCCTCGTACTCAATTCTAGATCGTACAATATGCATATTATTATTACTATTGGATAGAAAACACTCTCAAGTTTCTAAAACCGTTTGAATTAATACCGCACAAATTATTGAAATGACAGGCTACTTTGACACTGACAAACTGAGAATCTGAGATCAATAAAAATGACCTTGTCTTGAATCCAGCAATTGCCTAGGCCTAGGTTTATGTGGAAATGCACATATTGTAGTCTACAATACGAGGAGGAAATTATAGCCCTAAAAATGCTTTCCAGTTTCACTGACTCACCCAATGATGCACAGCTCACTCGCCGATGATGGCCGATGCGTTCATGCCAAAAACCTATAGCTCTCTTGTTTTACTTTGTAAAACAATATTTGGAAGTTGATCAAGTATTTTGGTTTCCTACAGCATATGGATTAGACTCTTCTCTTTTCAGCAGGAGCCATTTGCTTTCCAACCTGTTTTCCCATGATTGTATTTGAAATATTGCGAAAGGCCTGTTTTGTCTGCATGCTGTTCAAGGACAGATTTGTTGCACGTTCCTGACTGTTTGCTATGCCTTGTTATTGGGCTACACACAATCCACAGCTAGGCTATTTTTTAAAGAAGATATTGATCCTCTAAATTATAGGCCTTCTCATGGTGTAGTAGGCTATTCTGAATTATTTCATTTATTTCTGAACAGACAGCAGTAATTCTATAACTTTGGCATATTGATTTCAATTTATAAACAGAGTTTTGACTGGTCACTATCTAATAAAAGCGGATCCCAGCTTTTTCGTGTTGCTATATTTATTGCTCAATTCTTAAAAATTAAGCACATTAATACACTTTACAAACGGTGTAGCCTACCTGGCATATTACAAAAGTAACTGTACGCAGTCTATGGGTTACTTTTTTGTGGGCCATTCTACATAAAACAATAATTCCACACATATATTAGTAGGCTATATGTAAAGACCAGGTTACATTAAGAATACTGTGTGAGTATATTATCAAGTGCTTGCCTAATTGTGAGAGACGGATGAAGTGTGTGCAGCCTGCGCAAGATACAGTGCATAGCTCTTCCCTTTCTTGCAACTTCATTGCATCATTCAGCCTTAGAATGTATTAGAAATCAAAACATATACCCTAATGTTTGTATCGGAACGTATAAATAACTCTAAATTAAGCATATAGGTGGACCTGTTTATTTGTTAACCGCATAACACAGAATAGCCTCCCTCAAATCTTTTTGGGGAAAAATATCCTTTCAGTTTTATTCAGCTACATTCAATTGTATTGTTCTTACTATAAAATAATGCCACAGGAATTATAAGCAAATCTTTCCTGCTAAATGAACTGTAGCCCACAGCCATATAGCATACAAGTTATGGGCCTAACATAAGGATGACTCAGAATATGCTATTCTGTTCTTCTGAAATAGTCTACATTTTTTTGATATCATGTTTCTTTAGATGTGTTTCTTTAGACCTGCCTAAAATAAATCATGGATTTATTTTGATGATGTAATTGATTTATTAGACTTTTTAAAATGTAGATGTTCCTTAAGTCTGTATCAGTGGCTTGTAGGCTATGCATGGAAGCTGGAGATGCTAAAGGTGTTTATGTTAATTAACAGTCAATTACTGTGAGACTGGCAGTTATTTGAATGACAGTCACCGGCTGAAAAATTCATGACCGTCACAGCCCTACTTCATGGTCAAAACATATGTCCAGAATAAAGCGCTGCTCTGCCTTCTTATGTGGTCAGGTGCCACAAAGAGGGACTTAGGAAAATTGTCTCAGAACAGGGCAGCACGGCATTAATAATATGAATGTTGATCATTCCTGGCTCAAAGTAAAGGAGACACTGACCTAATCACTACTTGTATTTGTGAGAAGTATTGACATGTTGAAAGCACCGAGATGTCTGTTTACACTACTAGCGTACAGCTCATACACCGATGCATACTGCACAAAAAATGCCAGAACAGTCCAGAACAGACTAGGCGGTTGTACTTTATAGAGCCATGACTTCATGGAACTCCTTTTCACATCAAGTAACTCCTGCAGGCAGTAAAATCAGATTGAAAAAAACGGATAAAAATACACATTATGCAACAGTGGGGACTGTGAAGAGACACACAAAGGCACAGACACACGCATACACACATGATAACATACGCACTATACACACACGTACACATGGATTTTGAGTTGTAGATATGTGGTAGTAGAGTAGTGGCCTGAGGGTTGTGAAATGTAATGTAATGTTTTTTTATTGTATATAACTGCCTTCATTTTGCTGGACCCCTTGGCAGCAGCTAATGAGGATCCATAATAAATACAAATACAAATATATCTGTGGAAGGGTATCAAGCTATTTCTAGAATGTTGAAAGTTTCCAAAAGCACAGTGGTCTCCATCACTGGGAAAGGTAAAAAAAAATATTGAACTACCTAGACTCTGCCTAGAGCTGGCCGTCCGACCAAACTGAGCAACCAGTCAAGAAGTACTTGACCAGGGAGGTGACCAAGAACTCAATGACCACTCTGACAGAACTACAGAGTTCCTTGGCTGAGATCAGAGAACCTGCCAGAAAGAAAACAGTCTCTACAGTACTTCACCAGACAAGTGAACAGACAGAAGCCACTCCTGAGAAAAAGGCACACGACAGCATGACTGGAGTTAGCAAAAAGGCATGTGAAAGACATGTGAAAGGCAAAAGATTCTGTGGTCTGATGAGACAAAAATGTTACTATTTGCCCTGAATGCAAAGCTCTATCTCTGGAGTAAACCAAGCACAGGTCATCACCCGTCTAACACCCTCCCTACCATGAAGCATGGTGGTGGCTGCTGCATCATGCTATGGGGGTGCTTTTCAGCTACGTTCCCCAGTTTCTGTGTTCTGTTTTGTATTTGAGTGTGTGTTTCAGGAGATGGCTTCCTGAAGTACTCCCCAACCAGCTGATTGGTCAACCCCAGGCTAATTGGTGATTGGAGCTGACCCCGCCCCCTCGTCAAGAAGCAGCTGACTCTAATCACCATTGCCACCTGAAGATAAAAGCCAGTGTTCTGCCCAAGAAGATTGAGAATAGAGAGAGGAGATGAGATTTGGAGTAGAGATTTGGAGATTGAGAGAGAAAAATTAGATTGTGATATAGTGTGGGTTGTGTATCAGAAAGTGTGGTATGTACTGTTGTTGTTGGTAGCAGTTTTTCTATGTCCTGTGTTTGTGAGTGTTTGTGAAATCATTAATAATTACTCTGTTTCATTTGTTCCCAGGGGGGAAGGAGAAGGCACTTTGGGAGTGCTTAGGCAAGAGGCCCGAGGGCATACATATACCCATAGTATATTTACTGTCTAGGCACACTAGGTTAGACCTGGGCGGACCACCCCCTGTATTTTGGTTAGGGCACCAGACGGTGCAAAGTTAGGTAAGTTAAGTGGGTAGGCAGGTTAGATAGGAGAGGGGGAACTTTGATATTTACTTTCTTTGCTTTGGTTCCGTCCAGCCCCTTTTCCCCATATTACCGTGTAAGAAAATAAATCCAAGTAAACGGTAAAATCTGCTTTTGTGTCATCCTTGCTCGCACCTACAGTCCATACCTCTTGCACTTCAGAGAGTTGAGTTATAGCAGGGAGTTGCGTTCCCTCTTCTCAGAGGCGTGCGTAACAGAGACTGGTAAGGACAGAGGGAACAATGAATGGAGCCAAATGCAGGTAAATCCTTCATCAGAATCTGCTTCAGAGTGCAAACAACCTTAGACTGGGGCGAAGCCAAATCCCAGACTTGAATCCCATTGAAGATCTGTGGAAAGACTTGAAGATTGGTGTTCACTACTGCTCCCCATCAAACTTAACAGAGCTTGAAAAAATGCTGCCAAACATACCATCGTAAACCTGACTATCCTACCGATCCTTGACTTCGGCGATGTCATATACAAAATAGCCTCCAACACTCTCCTCAGCAAACTGGATGTAGTCTATCACAGTGCCATCCGTCTTGTCACCAAATCCCAATATACCACCCACCACTGCGACCTGTATGCTCTCCTTGGCTGGCCCTCACTACATATCAGTCTCAAACCCACTGGCTCCAGGTCATCTATAAGTCTTTGCTAGGTAAAGCCCTGTCATATCTCAGCTCACTGGTCACCATAGCAACACCCACCCATAGCACACGCTCCAGTAGGTATATTTCACTGGTCATCCCCAAATCCAACACTTCCTTTGGCCGCCTTTCCTTCCAGTTCTCTATAGCCAATGACTGGAACGAATTGCAAAAATCACTGAAGCTGGAGTCTTATATCTCCCTCTCTAACTTTAAGCATCAGCTGTCAGAACAGCTTACCGATCACTGTACCTGCACACAGCCAATCTGTAAATAGCACACCCAACTACCTCATCCCCATATTGATATTTTTCCTCTTGATCTTTTGCACCCCAGTATCTCTACTTGTACATCATCATCTGCACATCTTTCACTCCAGTGTTAATGCTAAATTGTAATTATTTCGCCTCTATAGTCTATTTATTGCCTTACCTCCCTACTCTTCTATATTTGCACACACTGTACATAGATATTTCTATTGTGTTATTGACTGTACGTTTGTTTATGTGTAACTCTGTGTTGTTGTTTTTGTTGCACTGCTTTGCTTTATCTTGGTCAGTTCGCAGTTGTAAATGAGAACGTGTTCTCAACTGGCCTACCTGGTTAAATAAAGGTGAAATAAAACATTTTTAAAATAATTTCAACAGAATGGGAGAAAATCCTAAAATCCAGATGTGCAAAGCTAATACAGACATACCCAAGATGACTCAAATCCGCCGAATGTGCTTCTACAAATTATTGACTCATTGGTGTCAATACTTATGTAAATTAAATATTTCTGTATTTAATTTTGAATCCATTTGCAAAAATGTCCACAAAGATGTTTTCGCTTTGTCATTATGGGGTATTGTGTGTAGATGGGTGAGAGAACAAAATCTGTTTAGTCAATTTTGAAATCAGGCTGTAACACAAAATATGTAATAAGTCAAGGGGTATAAATACTTTCCGAAGGCACTGTCAAGTTGACCTCTTTCTTGTGCAATTCCCCACTTGAAAAGGACAATCCCTCCACGTGAAGATTTTAACTGGATTTCACTCAATAAACAGCCATAGAATCAGTTGTTTGTCTTTTATTTACCATTCTTTGGTTGGCAGTAAACAGGTGAAAAACCTAAAAAAAGAGATGACAAATACAAGTGATTATTTGAGTTGACAGCCTAATTAAATACACAAAATTATCCACATCCACCTCAGAAACACATTTCTGCCATTATCAAATACAAGGTTTCCACTGTTAAGCAAATGTTTCCCCAAAATAGAAACCCACCATTTTTTATCAAATGAGCAGAACCAGTACACTTTTATCCAAATTTGCATTTTAGCCAAACACATTCAAAATACCTCTAGTAGCAAAAAACCACACTTATTTTCTAATCAGCAGTTACGCAGACAAATCCTACATCTTTTAGCCAAAGATTTTCCAAACTATACATTTGTTACTGAATTAAGAACTTGGTTTACTAAGATTTCTACAAAGTTTAAATTACTTTTAATCATTTCAAACAAGTTCTATCAACAATGAATTTGGCTCTTCTTACTTTATACCCCACAAACAACATTTGAAGTTATAAATACTACTGCAAAAGTCCTATCAAAGTTAAGAGTTAAGTCTGTGTTTTCCAGAGTATCATTAGCAGTGCACTGCTTAAGTCAGTCTAACAAAACATGGCCAATATGGCGCTTACCGGCTGTCTTTCACAGTTTTGTGGAGGGCTTGGACTTGCACAGTCACCTTGATCACATAGATGAAGTTTCCTTGGTCTTGTGGTGCTATAAATGCTCCTTTCACTGCGTTCTAAAGACAACAGCAGAGCCAGGTGCTGGCACGCCCAGATTGCCTGGAAGATTTGTTCCACCTGGTTCACCACTGATTGAAGGAGGAGGAGTTTCACCACTGAGGAGCTCCCAGGCAGTTTGACAGCACACCTCCCACTCAATCTTCCCACGGGAACCGATGGAAAGATTGTAAATCAGCACCTACATACTGCCGGTCAGCTCCGAGTTTGATCCTCAACTGGTAGCAAGACAACCAAGCGTCGAACATCTCTGTGCAGGACTGTTGTTTGCGTAGCTTCTTTCAGGACTTTGGCCGATGGTCGGTTTAGTGCGGGTTTTGTGACAGGAAGGCAGGAGCTTTGGACCACTTTGACGTTCACGTCTCGAACAATGCCCTTAGCATCTGGATTAACGCTCATCACCCGTCCTAGTTTGAATTGGCCCCTCATTGCATTTTGGTCACACAACCAGACAATATCTCCGACAGCAACGTTGCGATATGAAGTGTGCCATTTACTTCTCAGAAATAAGTTTGGGCCGGCAAGCTGGCTCCAAGACCTCCAGAACTTGTTGACCTGGTTCTGCATCTCTCTGAGTCTCTTGTAAGGGTAGTTCTCAAAGTCAAATGTTCTGATCTCACCGCTTGGAGAGGCCCGGCCCAGGAGAAGTGTGTTGGGTGACACATACTGCACGCTTTCTTCATGGCTCTGCACCCTGGCATCTATTGGGCATTCGTTGGCAAGGTTTGCAGCAAGTTGTAGTGTTGTCTGAAGCTCGCTGTAGCTAAGGCCAGTGTTGTTGCCCAGGCTCTGCAGTGCCTTCTTGAGAAGGCGACCAGCGGCTTCAGCAGCCCGATTTCGGTGAGGTGAGTCAGCAGGGTGAATTGTCCACTCCCATTTGGTACCTTTTTGAGCCGACATCTCTTCTATTGAAGTCCTATTCTGAGCATCCAGGAACTGGTACAGCTCTCTTAGGACAGGTTTGGCGCCGATGAAGTTTGTCCCCGGGTCGGACCAGATCTTTCTTGGGTGCCCTCTAATTGCAGTAAAGCGTTGGTAAGCCATCAAGAAGCTCTCTGTCGACATTGTGTTGACCAGGTCTGCATGAATTGCCCTGCTGGCCATACAGCTGAAGACGACACCCCACACTTTCATTGAGACCCGTTTCTTGATGTCATCTTTGACAAGGTACGGTCCGAAGAGGTCGACTGTAGTGAACTCGAATGGAGCTGCAGGTGTGGCTCTTTCAGCAGGTAAGTCAGCCATTACCTGTTCGCACCTTCTTGCTCTTGACTTTTTGCAGAAAAGGCAGTTATCCACTACTTTTTGGCAAATTTTTCTTCCTTGGATGACCCAGGCTTTCCTCCTCATTTTCAGCAGGGTTGCAGCCACACCTTCATGACCCTCATCGTGCGCCTCCCGTGCCAATAAAGTAGAGACCCATGCATTGAAAGGCAGAAGGGGAACTGCAGCGCCATCCTCCCTGAAGCCATGGATTCTCCCACCGCAGACTAGTAACCCAGATTTTGGCTCTCTGTACACAACCAAGCGGTCCGTAGTGGTAGTTGGGAACGTCACCCCCTCTTGAGCAGCAAGATAGATGTCTCTTATTGCCTCTTGACGTTCTGTGGCGGTGATAACTCCTTTTGTGGGAATCGCCTCCCACTTTGGGGTCTCAATGGATTTTGTTGCAGATCTAAACTTTTTGGCGGCTCTCCAAATAAAAGCAACAGTCTTGATTGGACACTTTAGGCTACTAAAGCGCCTCTCATCCACCAAGTTTAGGACAGCTGCACCTGCAGGAAATCGTCCCACAAGACTTGGAAGACTTCTTTTCGCTTGGGCTCTGGTGAGTGCTGCCACAAATGACTTCTTTTGCATATTGTTAATGCTCTCTCGAGCTGTCACAGACACATCTTTTGACGACATAATTGGCCACTCGCTCTCTGGAAGATATAGAAACTCTGGCCCTTGCTGCCACTCTGAATGGGCATCAAGTTCCTTTGGCCCAGCTCCTCGAGTGATAATGTCAGCTATGTTGAGTGGTCCAGGGATCCACCACCAGTCCTGTAGCCGTGTGCTCTCTTGGATCTCTCCAATTCTATTAGCGAAGAAAGTCTGAAATCCATAGCTTTCTCGCTGGATAGCTCCAAGAACGGTCTGACTGTCTAACAAATGGTACCACCTTTTTATCTGGATCTGGGTATGCTGTTCAAAGTACTTTTTCAGGCGGCTTGCAAAGACTGCACCGCAAAGTTCTGCTTTGACTGCATCCCTCTTCTGGTCTAGTGGTGTCAGCTTTGCTTTTGACTCCACTAGTCGAATTGTTAATTGTTTGTTGCAGTTCCACCGCAGGTAGAGGACAGCACCATAGGAGCTTTCACTGCCATCTGAAAAAGTGACAGCGACTGGTTCAGTTGTTGCCTTTGGTGGAGTAAGAGCTCATGGGAACATTACTTTGCTTAGCTGGACGTACTCCTCAAAAATTCCAATTGCATCTTTGCGGAGCTCATCCGACAGGGAAAGGTCCCATGTGTCCTTGACCATGCTGTACTTTGATTTTGCCTCTTGGAATGCCCTTCGGACCAAGATAGCCCCTCTTTGCTTTGATGGCGTTGTCAGGCCAACTGGGTCGTACAAACCAGCAACTTGACTCAGCAGTTCACGTCTTGTCAGCGGGTCTGGTGTCTGAGCTCGTACTTCTTCTAGCAGTAAGTCTTGCCCAAGTCTCATCTTTTTCCTCCGCCTGGAGAAGTTGACCCTCACCATGACATGCAACATGTCTTCATCCACAATGTAGCCGAGACCGAGCGCCTTGTTGTCTTCCTCCTTAAGCTGATTTGGCAGGACAACAATATTTGGTGATGCCTTTTCGCTTTCTCCTTTATTTTGGCCTGAGAAGACCCAAGGCTTCAGTGCAAACCCTCCTGCTTTTAGAATCAGCTCCACATTCTTTGTGATGACTTCGAGTTTTTCACGGCAGTTGTGGGATGTCAAGATGTCATCGACGTAGCTGTGCTCATGTAATACTTGGCATTCATCTGTGAGGTGGCTGAATTGAGGCAGGTTAGCCGTCTCCCTCATGGCCAGTTGTGCTATGCACCCTGCTAGCTTGTCCCCGATATTCACTCTGGTTATGGCGTAATGTTCCACCTCATCGCCCTCTGAATCCCGCCACAAGAACCGGTGTAGATGGACTTCCCTCTCCTCGAGCCACACAGAATTGTACATTTTTCTGACATCTCCTAAAGCGGCGTAGGAGCCTTGGCGGAACTTGAGGAGGACAGCTCGAATCGGATTGAGAACGTCAGGGCCTTTCATCAGAAGGTCATTGAGACTTTGGCCTTTGTACTTCTGACTGCTGTTCCAGACAAGTCTTACCGGAGTTGTAACAGAGTGGGGGTTGGGTGCGATAAGATGACTAATATACCAGACAGGTCCATTCCAGTTGGTTAGATCCTCTTTGGTCAGCTTTCTTGCAGCCCGGCGGTCAACCATTTCGTGGACTTGAGCACCATAGGCTTTTTTCCACTGCGGTTCTTTGGCGAGCTGTCTCTCTGTTCTGAGAAAGGTTGCCTCCACTGCTTTTATGTTGTTTGGCAATGTAGATGGGTCAATGAGCCATGGATACCTTGCATGCCAGTGTGGACTATCACTGTGGCCATCAGCACCAACATAAGTCAGGCCACCCTTACCAACTTCCAGCTCCCTTTCTTCAGCCAGAGTCATTTCTTTGCCACCAAGTTGACAACTGCCGCAGCGACATCCTCCACATTTTGGGGTGCAGGGGGCGCCAATGCTATCCCATCTCCACCACTCAATAAAATCCCGAGTGGAAATAGCAGAACAAGAAGACCTGATGGTAGGTTTGGCGCAGATATGTTCTTCATACATCAATGCTGCTGTTCTCATGGATCTGGCGAAGTGCGCTCTGGACTGGTGTGCTGTAACTGTAGCCTCTTCAAACAGACCAGGGTGTGCCCCTGCAATTGTCTTTCCCAATGGCCCATCCCATAGTACAAGGTCCCCAACGGTGCGTATTTTCTGTGGGACCAGTCGCCCTTCCTTATGGCTTATCAAAAGCTGTATTTGTCTTGGCCTAACAAGTTCATTTTGGGGGACATCTGGGAATAATTTTTGGAGTCTTTTGGCTGTCACATGTTTGTGAATCTCTGCAATGCTGTCCAAACCATAGCAGAGGAGTTGGTGGGATCTGACATTGCCTTGCTTTGTGCGGACCCGGATCTTTAGGAGGTACCGTTTTGTGGTGACTTGAACTTTCATTCCTCCCACACCATGGACAACAAGGGTTATGGCTTCACTTCTAAGGTTCAAACGATCAGCTGCATCATGAGTTATATAGTTTGTATCCGATGCCAGGTCGATCAAAGTCCCAACTTTTTGTCCTGCATTGGCCGTGACCTCTAAGAGCATCATGATGACTGGCCACTCCACTATTCCATTCTCTGCTAGAAGACTGGGTTGGTTGGACACAAGAGAGATTCTGGCTATAGTGTTGCAAAAGGCATTGCAACACTTCTCTGCAAGTTCAGGTGAGAGACTTTTAATGAACTCTTCTTGGGCTTGGGTATAACGCTCTCTTGTGTCACCTCCCACTTTGCTGTTATTGGACCTCTGGACGACATTCCCTTTGGATGTACCAGCTCTCGGGCAGAGGTAATAGTGGTGTTCTGCAGCACGCTGTTCTATGCAGTCTGGCCTCCTGCACAGAAACTCTGATTTACAATAGTCACCTTCCTTGTGAATCTCCAGGCATCTTTTGCAGGCTCCCAGCTTCCTGACAGCATCTCTTTTCTCTGACAGCTTAAGCGTGCGAAACTTTTGGCAGAAATATAGCCTTTTCTTATGCTTGCAGTCTCCGCAGACCACACATCCTTGAGCCTGGTCGCTTAGTTGGGTGGAGATTCTGGTTCGAGCTTGCCGAGGTTCAGATTTCGGTTTTGGTTCCTCCTCTCTCAGTTGGTCCAGCTTCTCATAGATGGCTTCTTGACCTTGAAGAAACTTGTGGAGGTAGTCAAATCGCTTGTCTTCTTCAGCTTCATCACCTTTGCCAGCTACATGAAGAAGCCATTCCTTCTTCAGGCCATCAGGAAGTTTACTCTCTATTGTCTTTGTTACAAGAGGGTTCTTTATAGCACCGGTTTTGCCAAGCTCGTTCAGATCGACCAGGGCTTTTGCTACTGATTGGATGAGCTCAACAATCCTCCTGGGCTGGTTACCTTTAACTGCTGGGAGTCTTTGGAGCTCTTCTACTATCTCAAGGGCTATAGTTGTCTTATTTCCAAAGCGGTTCTCCAAGACCCGGAAAACCTCCTCAGCAGTTGTGTAAGTTGTCAGGTGAAGGTCTCGTATGGTCTTCTCATCCACACTGTCGAGAAGTTGGAACTTTTTAACCTCTCTGGATCCAGTAGGTTCTCCCTGCATCTGGAGCGCTTCCCAGTCTTTTTTCCACCGGTGAAACTCTCGGCGGATGCCAGAAAACTTTGGGAGGGAAGCAGGCTTTAATTTAATTGCTGGTGTGGCCACAGAACTGTTTGAAGTAGTACTCAATCTGCTGGTTTCTCCTCTAACGTTTTCCCCTGTAAAGTCTGCTTGTCTTATTGTGAGATTTGGCAAGATAGTTTCAAGGTCTTTGATACGACTCTGGAAATGTTGTTGCTCTGCTGGGGGGGCCCAGCACTTCCAATGTTTATGCACCTCCTTCGCAGCCTTCACAAGTTTCTCTAGTTGTCCGATCATGAAGAGATATGCATCTGGGTTTTTACTTGGGTCCACAGCTCCCACGTTTTCTGCTTGCGACTCTGCTGTTGTAATTGCTTGTGTCAGTTCATATTCCCCGAAATTGGCCCACAATGTCTTTTGTATGAGGTCCTTTAGCTCTTGCAGTTTTTTCTCACACTCATTGGCTGTTTTGACCAAGTCAGACTTCTGCTGCTCGCTCAACTCCTCTGCATCAGAGTTTTCTTCAATACATTGCCCCTCTACATCATCGTTGGCTTCCAGGACTTTGCCAGCTTCTTCAGTGAGCTTCCTAAAATTGTCTCTGAGCTCCTCTTCTGACATCATTGTATGCATTCGTAGCACATTATTGGCCAGACGGGAAAACTGACGCTTCGCTGATGTCCTTGCGGTCTTTAGCTGCTCCACCAGTAATGAATCAGCCATTTCAATCACAGCAGCAGGCGGGAACAGTCTTTACTTGTCTCTCTGGACACGTGTGGTCACTTTTCTGGTCCTTTTCCAGTCTTGAGCCACGGTTTTTCACTGTCAAGTTTTGACCTCTTTCTTGTGCAATTCCCCACTTGAAAAGGACAATCCCTCCACGTGAAGATTTTAACTGGATTTCACTCAATAAACAGCCATAGAATCAGTTGTTTGTCTTTTATTTACCATTCTTTGGTTGGCAGTAAACAGGTGAAAAACCTAAAAAAAGAGATGACAAATACAAGTGATTATTTGAGTTGACAGCCTAATTAAATACACAAAATTATCCACATCCACCTCAGAAACACATTTCTGCCATTATCAAATACAAGGTTTCCACTGTTAAGCAAATGTTTCCCCAAAATAGAAACCCACCATTTTTAATCAAATGAGCAGAACCAGTACACTTTTATCCAAATTTGCATTTTAGCCAAACACATTCAAAATACCTCTAGTAGCAAAAAACCACACTTATTTTCTAATCAGCAGTTAAGCAGACAAATCCTACATCTTTTAGCCAAAGATTTTCCAGACTATACATTTGTTACTGAATTAAGAACTTGGTTTACTAAGATTTCTACAAAGTTTAAATTACTTTTAACCATTTCAAACAAGTTCTATCAACAATGAATTTGGCTCTTCTTACTTTATACCCCACAAACAACATTTGAAGTTATAAATACCACTGCAAAAGTCCTATCAAAGTTAAGAGTTAAGTCTGTGTTTTCCAGAGTATCATTAGCAGTGCACTGCTTAAGTCAGTCTAACAAAACATGGCCAATATGGCGCTTACCGGCTGTCTTTCACAGTTTTGTGGAGGGCTTGGACTTGCACAGTCACCTTGATCACATAGATGAAGTTTCCTTGGTCTTGTGGTGCTATAAATGCTCCTTTCACTGCGTTCTAAAGACAACAGCAGAGCCAGGTGCTGGCACGCCCAGATTGCCTGGAAGATTTGTTCCACCTGGTTCACCACTGATTGAAGGAGGAGGAGTTTCACCACTGAGGAGCTCCCAGGCAGTTTGACAGCACAGGCACTGTATCATACAGTGAGCTATACAACAGCTTCTTAACATGGGTCTTCTGTACGCAGTTTTATGATGGTGGCGTAACTAACCGTGGACCTTCACGGTGGACCTTCAAAAATACTTCTATAGGTCTTTCTAACTTTGGCTGGTCCACTATAAGATATGTGTCACGCCCTGACCTTAGTTATCTCTGTTTTCTTTATTATTTTGGTCAGGTCAGGGTGTGACGAGGGTGGGTATGCTAGTTTTGTATTGTCTAGGGTTTTTTGTATGTCTAGGGGTTTTTGGTAAGTCTAGGTAAATGTACAGTGGGGAAAAACAAGTATTTGATACACTGTCGATTTTGCAGGTTTTCCTACTTACTCATGTAGAGGTCTGTAATTTTTATCATAGGTACACTTCAACTGTGAGAGACGGAATCTTAAACAAAAATCCAGAAAATCACATTGTATGATTTTTAAGTAATTCATTTGCATTTTATTGCATGACATAAGTATTTGATCACCTATCAACCAGTAACAATTCCGGCTCTCACAGACCTGTTAGTTTTTCTTTAAGAAGCCCTCCTGTTCTCCACTCATTACCTGTATTAACTGCACCTGTTTGAACTCGTTACCTGTATAAAAGACACCTGCCCACACACTCAATCAAACAGACTCCAACCTCTCCACAATGGCCAAGACCAGAGAGATGTGTAAGGACATCAGGGATAAAATTGTAAACCTGCACAAGGCTGGGATGGGCTACAGGACAATAGGCAAGCAGCTTGGTGAGAAGGCAACAACTGTTGGCGCAATTATTAGAAAATGGAAGAAGTTCAAGATGGCGGTCAATCACCCTCGGTCTGGGGCTCCATGCAAGATCTCACCTCGTGGGGCATCAATGATCATGAGGAAGGTGAGGGATCAGCCCAGAACTACACGGCAGGACCTGGACAATGACCTGAAGAGAGCTGGGACCACAGTCTCAAAGAAAACCATTAGTAACACACTACGCCGTCATGGATTAAAATCCTGCAGCGCACGCAAGGTCCCCCTGCTCAAGCCAGCGCATGTCCAGGCCCGACTGAAGTTTGCCAATGACCATATGGATGATCCAGAGGAGGAATGGGAGAAGGTCATGTGGTCTGATGAGACAAAAATAGAGCTTTTTGGTCTAAACTCCACTCGCCGTGTTTGGAGGAAGAAGAAGGATGAGTACAACCCCAAGAACACTATCCCAACCGTGAAGCATGGAGGTGGAAACATCATTTTTTGGGTTGCTTTTCTGCAAAGGGGACAGAACGACTGCACCGTATTGAGGGGAGGATGGATGGTGCCATGTATCGTGAGATCTTGGCCAACAACCTCCTTCCCTCAGTAAGAGCATTGAAGATGGGTCGTGGCTGGATCTTCCAGCATGACAACGACCCGAAACACAGAGCCAGGGCAACTAAAGAGTGGCAACGTAAGAAGCATCTCAAGGTCCTGAAGTGGCCTAGCCAGTCTCCAGACCTGAACCCAATAGAAAATCTTTGGAGGGAGCTGAAAGTCCGTATTGCCCAGCGACAGCCCTGAAACCTGAAGGATCTGGAGAAGGTCTGTATGGAGGAGTGGGCCAAAATCCCTGCTGCAGTGTGTGCAAACCTAGTCAAGAACTACAGGAAATGTATGATCTCTGGAAATGCAAACAAAGGTTTCAGTACCAAATATTAAGTTCTGCTTTTCTGATGTATCAAATACTTATGTCATGCAATAAAATGCAAATGAATTACTTAAAAATCATACAATGTGATTTTCTGGATTTTTGTTTTAGATTCCGTCTCTCACAGTTGAAGTGTACCTATGATAAAAATTACAGACCTCTACATGCTTTGTAAGTAGGAAAACCTGCAAAATCGGCAGTGTGTCACATACTTGTTCTCCCCACTGTATGTCTATGGTGGCCTGAATTGGTTCCCAATCAGAGGCAGCTGTTTATCGTTGTCTCTGATTGGGGATCATATTTAGGTTGCCATTTTCCCTTTTGGTTTAGTGGGTTCTTGATCTATGTTTCGTTGCCTGTCTGTACTATCCATATTAGCTTCACGGTTCGTTTTGTTATTTTGTTCGTTTTGTTCAGTGTTCGTTCTTTAAATAAAGAAGAATGTACGCTTACCACGCTGCGCCTTGGTCTCCTCCCTACGACGGCCGTGACAGAAGAACCCACTACAAAAGGAACAAGCAGCGTGTGAATGAGGAGCGGACATCCTGGGCCCGGGAGAAAGATGATTGGAGGACATCCTGGACCTGGGAGGAGGTAATGGCAGGGGACAAGACCTTTCCATGGAAGCCAGTGGAGATAGCACAGGAGGAACGGCGACAATACGAGGGGACATGGTTAGCAAGGAAGCCCGAGAGGCAGCCCCAATAATTTTTTTGGGGGGGCACACGAGGAGATTGGATGAGTCAGGTTGGAGACCTGAGCCAACTTCTTGTGCTTACCACGGGGGGAGCGTGTAACTGGTCAGGCACCGTGTTATGCAGAGATGCGCACGGTGTCTCCAGTTCGCATTCTTAGCCCGGTGCGCTATATTCCAGCTCCCCGCATTTGCCGGGCTAGAATGGGCATCCAGCCAGGACGGATGGTGCCGGCTCAGCGCTCCTGTTCTCCAGTACACCTCCTTGGACCAGGATATCCTGCGCCGGCTCTGCGTACAGTGTCTACGGTGCGTCTGCACAGCCCAGTGCGTCCTGTGCTAGCACCCCACACTTTCCGGGCTCAAGTGAGCATCCAGCCAGGACGCATTGTGCCAGCTCTACGCTGCAGATCTCCAGTGCGCCCCCACAGTCCAGTACGTCCTGTGTCTCCTCTCCGCACTCGCCCTGAGGTGCGTGTCCTCAGTCCGGTACCACCAGTCCCGGCACCACTCATCAGGCCTCCAGTGCGCTTCCACAGTCCAGTACGGCCTGTGCCTCTTCCCCGCACTCACCCTGAAGTGCGTGTCCTCAGCCCGGTACCACCAGTTCCGGCACCACGCATTAGGCCTCCAGTGCGCTTCCACAGTCCAGTACGGCCTGTGCCTCTTCCCCGCACTCGCCCTGAGGTACGTGTCCTCAGCCCAGTACCACCAGTGCCGGCACCACGCACCAGGCCTCCAGTGCGTCTCCAGAGTCCAGTACGGCCTGTGCCAATTCCCCACACTCGCCCTGAGGTGCGTGTCCTCAGCCCGGTACCACCAGTTCTGGCACCACACATCAGGCTTCCAGTGCGCTTCCATAGTCCAGAACTTCCGGCGACAGTACCCAGTCCAGAGCTTCCAGCGACAGTACCCAGTCCAGAGCTTCCGGCGACAGTACCCAGTCCAGAGCTTCCGGCGACAGTACCCAGTCCAGAGCTTCCGGCGACAGTACCCAGCCCAGAGCTTCCGGCGACAGTACCCAGCCCAGAGCTTCCGGCGACGTTTCACAGTCCGGAACCTCCAACAACGGGCCACAGTCCGGAACCTCCAATGACGGGCCACAGTCCGGAACCTCCAACGACGGGCCACAGTCCGGAACCTCCAACGACGGCCCACAGTCCGGAACCTCCTATGACGGGCCACAGTTCGAAACCTCCTACGACGGGCCACAGTCCGGAACCTCCAACGGCGGGCCACAGTCCGGAGCCCCCAGCGACGATCCCCAGTCCGGAGCTTCCAGAGACGATCCCCAGTCCGGAGCAACCAGCGACGATCCCCAGTCCGGAGCAACCAGCGGCGATCCCCAGTCCGGAGCAACCAGCGACGGTCCCCAGCCCGGAGCCTCCAGCGACGGTCCCCAGCCCGGGGTCTCCAGCGACGGTCCCCAGCCCGGGGTCTCCAGCGACGGTCCCCAGCCCGGGGACTCCAGCGACAGTCCCCAGCCCGGGGTCTCCAGCGACGGTCCCCAGCCCGAGGTCTCCAGCGACGGTCCCCAGCCCGGGGTCTCCAGCGACGGTCCCCAGCCCGGGGTCTCCAGCGAGGGTCCCCGGTCCGGGGCCTCCGGCGATGATCCGCAGTCCAGAGCTTCCGGCGATGATCCACAGTCCGGATTTACAAAGGCGGAGGGATCAGTGTATAGAGGGGGGGCGGCGTCCAGAACCAGAGCCGCCACCAAGGGTAGATGCCCACCCGGACCCTCCCCTATAAGTTCAGGTTTGCGGTCGGGAGTCCGCACCTTTGGGGGTCGGGGGGGTACTGTCACTCCCTGACCTTAGTTATCTCTGTTTTCTTTATTATTTTGGTTAGGTCAGGGTGTGACGAGGGTGGGTATGCTAGTTTTGTATTGTCTAGGGTTTTTTGTATGTCTATGGGTTTTTGGTAAGTCTAGGTACATGTATGTCTATGGTGGCCTGAATTGGTTCCCAATCAGAGGCAGCTGTTTATCGTTGTCTCTGATTGGGGATCATATTTAGGTTGCCATTTTCCCGTTTGGTTTAGTGGGTTCTTGATCTATGTTTAGTTGCCTGTCTGCACTATCCATATTAGCGTTCATGGTTCGTTTTGTTATTTTGTTCGTTTTGTTCAGTGTTCGTTCTTTTAATAAAGAAGAATGTACGCTTACCACGCTGCGCATTGGTCTCCTCCCTACGACGGCCGTGACAATATGATTAGGAGGGGAACAGAAAATGTGCTCAGCATCACCATCATTACCCAATTTAACTCAGAATTACATTACATTGGGCTTGACCAAAAACTGAGCCAAAGGGATCATACAGGAGGCATAGCCAAACAAAGTAACTTAGTGTGGAGCTCCAATACAATTTGTTGCATGCACACAAACCCCTGACACACCTCTCTACTAGAGTCTTATTTATTAATGCTATTGGATGTGGAAGTGTTGTAACCAGTCAGGGACCATATGACTACTCTAGAACCGGAACGGAGTCTATTTAACTGGAGCCAGAGATACTGTGACTTCATTCACACACCACTGTGTCCATAGGGTACTGTCTAGATCTACAGTACTACTACATCATAACAAATACAACAACATTAACCTCAGGCTTTATTTTTGCTATTTCAAGGCCTACTGTATATCAACCACATAACCTTCAAAATGCACAGAAAAGATCAGATCTGGTAAGTCATTTCATTTTTCTTTACTGGTTTTTGGGTGAGTTGTCCCATGTGTATATGTTTTATAGGATTCAATCTGGACACCAGTGAAGTGCCAGCTGTTTTTGTGTGAAATCAAGTGGTCCTCATTACTTGAATGTTAGAACATTATCTATCTTTAATGGATTTGTTTTGTTTTGTTAGTAATTTGCTTTACTTTTTTGTACAGAGTAATAATATTCATGTTGTTTAGTCTTCTAGTTTTATGCATTTCGTGCTTTTGCCACATTTTATTGACAACTTTCACAGTTATTAGACATACCAGTACTGAGGATGTAAAGAGAGAGACAGTCTTTTGTATGGATTTTATTTCTCGTTCTGCTTAGGTTAGACAGAATACCTTTTTATGGCAATAATAAGTAGGATTGCGTGATTCAAGATTGCTGTAAGGCAACCCTCATGGTCTGGCAGACAGACCATGACAACAGGACATCTCACTTATACTGAAGGTGTATCTGAGTGTATACTATACCATGGTTGGGTTCAATTTGAAATTAAGTCAGTCAATTCAGGAAGTAAATTTATATTCCAATTCAATAACTGAAATTAAATTCGCAATAAATTGAAAAAGAGAAGCTATTTGTTTGAAATGCTTTTCCATTTTTCCATTTCAATTGACCCTAACCCTGTGCTATACACCCATAATGTATGTTAAGTAAAATCACAGGTAGTCTGGGATGCAAGCTATTCCAGTTCATGCACATTCACAATAGAACATACAAGACCTGTCTTAAAATACGTCAGATTCTGTGTGGGAACTAAATTGTCACTGAGGGGATCATGTTAATAATAATTATTATTATAATTTATGCCATTTAGCAGACCCTTTATCCAAGCGACTTGCAGTATTGCCCATGACAGGATAGTTATTATTCCCAGCTCCCACTCTGTACAGTCTAAGTCAGTGTTATCCTCTTCTTGTTCCTTTAGTCATGATGACGACCAGAAGACAGCCAGCTGGCTCCTGTCCCAGACGCAGCACAGGCCCAAAGTGGCCATCATCTGTGGCTCCGGACTGGGTATGCTGCCTGATGCGCTCAAGTGCCAGGACTCCTTTCCTTACTCCAACATCCCTGGGTTCCCACAGAGCACAGGTGAGAAAAAAAATGTATATAAAGAAAGAAAGAAAGAAAAGAAAAGAAAAGAAAAGAAAAGAAAAGAAAAGAAAAGAAAAGAAAAGAAAAGAAAAGAAAAGAAAAGAAAAGAAAAGAAAGAAAGAAAGAAAGAAAGAAAGAAAGAAAGAAAGAAAGAAAGAAAGAAAGAAAGAAAGAAAGATATGGGGACTGGGAATGTTCACATGGACCAAGGGCAGAAGTTTGTGTAACATACACTGGTTGTTACAATCAGATAGACAACAATGATCAACATAATATACCTAACACACCACAATGGCCATGATGACATTAACTTGAATCTTTGTTATGAAAATAGAACAGTCAGCTTTAAACATAGTGAACAAGTTTAACGGCGACGTTAAATATGTTTTTTTTTCATTGTTGTTTATGTGATGTGTGTGTGTGTGTGCATGTGCGTATGTGTGTGTGTGTGTGTGTGTGTGGCTTCACAGTGCAAGGACACGCTGGCAGACTGGTGTTTGGGGAGCTAAAAGGAAAGACGTGTGTTTGCATGCAGGGCCGTTTCCACATGTATGAGGGACACTCACTCTGTAAGGTCAGTACCATATCACAGCGATCAGTATCGAAAAACAATGGAAAAAGTGTTAACACACAATCGCACATCCCAATTGGCACAAATAGATGAAAAATAACAGCTGTTACTGTCCACTCAGGGAGCAAATATTACTACTAAAACACACACCATATTAGGAACTTCCTTGTTCCTCATCAACCCTCACCCTTCCCCTGGTCATCTCTCAATCATGCACTAATCAAGCGTCACCCCTCCTCCTCAGTGTGTGTGTGTATATATATATATATATATACACTGCTCAAAAAAATAAAGGGAACACTTAAACAACACAATGTAACTCCAAGTCAATCACACTTCTGTGAAATCAAACTGTCCACTTAGGAAGCAACACTGATTGACAATAAATTTCACATGCTGTTGTGCAAATGGAATAGACAAAAGGTGGAAATTATAGGCAATTAGCAAGACACCCCCCAAAACAGGAGTGATTCTGCAGGTGGTGACCACAGACCACTTCTCAGTTCCTATGCTTCCTGGCTGATGTTTTGGTCACTTTTGAATGCTGGCGGTGCTCTCACTCTAGTGGTAGCATGAGACGGAGTCTACAACCCACACAAGTGGCTCAGGTAGTGCAGTTCATCCAGGATGGCACATCAATGCGAACTGTGGCAAAAAGGTTTGCTGTGTCTGTCAGCGTAGTGTCCAGAGCATGCAGGCGATACCAAGAGACAGGCCAGTACATCAGGAGACGTGGAGGAGGCCGTAGGAGGGCAACAACCCAGCAGCAGGACCGCTACCTCCGACTTTGTGCAAGGAGGTGCACTGCCAGCGCCCTGCAAAATGACCTCCAGCAGGCCACAAAACTCAAGATTGAGTTGGAGACGTGCGTGGCTATGCAGTCATGGATGAACAGAGAGTACAAGAGAGAGCTGATCCACCGTGTTGAGGATCAGCGTGGCAGAGCAGTGGTTGTTGCCTACCTTCATCAACCTGGGGTTGGCCCGTCAGGAAGTCTAGGATTCAGTTGCACGGGGGGGGTTCAGATCTAGGGCCCTGAGCTTGGAGGGCACTATGTGCAACTGGGTTTTTGACTGGACATTACATGCTAGCTACATGCTTTGTTATTGTGGACATCGTGCATTTAGCTAGCTTGCTAATGTTGAGTAACAGTAAATCCGATGTCCCTGCCAATGTGAAAAATCATTGTAATGTAGCCTACAGCTGAATGAGCCAAAAGGTTATGCAAGTGCAGGTTTGACCATACTATACAGGCTTGTTAACATGCCTGTTAGTATTTTATGGGTTTTCCATCTCAAATTGGTAGTTTTAGTTTATTCACTTCTTGATCAGAGTCTTAATCGAAAAGCCATGAGCAAAGTAGTCTCACGGAAGCTCTACCATTCCCATAACGTTGTTTCAATATGGCTGTGACCACATCTCTCTCAACTTGTGCGAGGCGCTTGAAAAACGTATAATATTATGTTCTAAAAGCATTTTCATAACATCACATTCAACAAGGTAACCTAACATTGACATGTAAAACAATATTGTTGGTTGATTTGAGTGTTTCAGTTCCACTTAAAATGACACCACTTTTTTTTTCTTGAGGAGGAATGTTAGTGGAGGATTGACATAGTTCCTAATATGTATGCTCTATGGCTGGCCTTTAAATGGTATGAACCTAGAGTATTATTAGAGAGAAAAAACGAATACAGGGGGAAACACTCTCACTCACAATTTAATATTATTATTTTAAGATTATAAGCATGACGCTTCATCCCACCAGGCCTTTATCAGGACCTTGAAAGGCTATGAGAAACAGAAGAAATTCACACTTTTCCACAGCCACAGCTCTGCATTTGTTCATTAGATGAAAAAACCTGCATGATGTTGACATGCTCTGCTACACAGTGTTGACATGCTCTGCTCTCATGCATGTCAACATAATGTATAACTACTGTAGAGCATTGCTAGGCTATTCCTGACTCTCTTCAGATTGATGAGATTGATGAGATTGTAGATAAGCGATTCCTCCTTTAGGATAGCTAACTGAGTCCATTGTTATGTCCCAAATTGCATCCTATTCCCTACATAGTGTACTACTTTTGACTAGCGCCCATAGATTGGTGCACTATAACTAGTGCACTGTTTGGGAATAGGGTACCATTTGAGACGTACCTGTGGTGGCAGAATTTGGGGTGAGCTGTGTTGTGTTGCAACTTGTTTTGGGTTAACCCTATAATTTTCTCTCTCCTTGTCTCTCTCTCTCCGTATCTCTCTCTCTCTCTGTCTCTCTTTCTCTCTCTTTCGCTCTCTCTGACTACCTTTCCTGTGCGGGTATTTAAGCTCTTGGGGGTGGAGACCCTGATTGTGACCAATGCAGCAGGCTCACTGGCAGACAGCTACCAGGTTGGGGACATCATGATCATCAAAGATCACATCAACTTCCCTGGCCTGGCTGGGCTCAATCCCCTCAATGGACCCAATGATGACAAGTGAGTGAGATCTTCTAGTCTAGGTCAGTGGTTCCCACTTTATAATGGGTCCTACTAACTAATTACCACAAACAACCTCAAAATATGTCACGCCCTGACCATAGAGAGCTTTTTATTCTCTATGTTGGTTAGGTCGGGGTGTGACTAGGGTGGGTCATCTAGGTGTTTATATATATATGTTGGCCTGTTATGGTTCCCAATCAGAGGCAGCTGTTTATCGTTGTCTCTGATTGGGGATCATATTAAAACTTCTTATGGCTGCATCCCGCTACCGGGATCGATATGACAACAGCCAGTGAAAGTGCAGGGCGCCAAATTCAAACAACAGAAATCTCATAATTAAAATTCCTCAAACATACATGTGTCTTATATCATTTTAAAGGTAATCTTGTTGTTAATCCCACCAAAGTGTCCGATTTCAAATATGCTTTTCAGCGAAAGCCCTACAAACGATTATGTTAGGTCACCACCAAACCACAATAAGCACAGACATTTTTCCAGCGAAAGATAGCTTTCACAAAAAGCAGAAATAGAGATAAACTTAATCACTAACCTTTGATTATCTTCATCAGATGACACTCATATGACTTCATGTTACACAATACATGCATGTTTTGTTTGATAAAGTTCATATTTATAACAAAAAATCTGAGTTTATATTGGCGCGTTACATTCACTAGTTCCGAAAACGTCAAGTGATTTTGCATAGCCACATCGTTTCAACAGAAATACTCATCATAAATGTAGATGATAATACAAGTTATACACATGGAATAATAGATATACCTCTCCTTAATGCAACAGCTGTGTCAGATTTCAAAAAACTTTACGGAAAAAGCAAATCATGCCATAATCTGAGACGGAGCTCAGAACAATAGCCAAATTAGCCGCCATGTTGGGGTTAACAGAAACCAGAAAATACATGATAAATGTTTCCTTACCTTTGATGAACTTCATCAGAATGCAGTCCTAGGAATCCCAGGTCCACAATAAATGCTTGATTTGTTCGATAATGTCCCTTATTTATGTCCAATTAGCTACTTTGGTTAGCGCGTTTGGTAAATAATTCCAAAGTCACAAAGCGTGTCCACTATAATGTGACGAAATGTCCAAAAGTTCCGTAACAGTGAGTAGAAACATGTCAAACGATGTACTGAATCAATCTTTAGAATGTTGTTAACATACATCTTGAATAACGTTCCAACCGGAGAATTAGATTGACTTCAGATGAGCGGTGGAACGGAGGTCCTCCTCATGTGAACGCGCATGTGAAAGCATGGTCAGCTCGTGGCAGTGATTACTCATTCCTGTCTCTCCCCCCCCTCCCCCTTCACATTAGAGTCATCAGACAAAGTTCAATTGACTGTTGACATCTAGTGAAAGCCGTAGGAAGTGAAAACTCATCAATATCTCGCTGTAATTTCAATGAGAGCTTGGTTGAAAATCTGCCACCTCAGAAAAAATTCTAACAGGAAGTGGAACTTCTCAGGTTTTTGCCTGCCACATGAGTGCTGTTATACTCACAGACATAATTCAAACAGTTTTAGAAACTTTAGGGTGTTTTCCATCCAATAGGAATAATAATATGCGTATATTAGCAACTGGGACTGAGGAGCAGGCAGTTTACTATGGGCATCTCTGTGCACCTTTCATCCAAGCTACTCAATACTACCCCTGCAGCCATAAGAAGTTAAGGCAGCCATTTCCCCCTTGTGCTTATTGGGATCTTGTCTATGTATAGTTGCCTGTGAGCATTATTCTAGCTTCACGCTTCGTTTGTTCGTTTTGTTGTTTTGTTGTTTGATGTTTTCTATTCCAAAATAAAGGATGGAAACATACCACGCTGCATCTTGGTCTACTCCTTATGACGAACGTGACAGAAGATCCCACCACAAACGGACCAAGCAGCGTGGCAAGGAGGAGCAGGTATCCTGGGCCTGGGAGGATATCCATGAGATAAAGACATCCTGGTCTTGGGAGGAGATAATGGCAGGAGACGAAAGCCTTCCATGGAAGCAGACGGAAGCGGCGAAGGAAGGACAACAACGACACTGGGGTTCGCGGCCACGACGGAATCCCGAGAGGCAGCCTAAAAAACTTTTTTTTTGGGGGGGGGGGGGGGGCACACGGAGTGGTCGGCGAAGTTGAGGTGTGAGTCAGAAACCGAGGAGTTATTGGACAAATTGGAGGAGAGTGAATGGATGGGAGAGTTAAAGACCTTCGAGGAGTTGTTGGACAAATTGGAGGAGAGTGAAGCGAGAGAGCTATTGGTTTGGCGTAGTATGCACGGCATTCGTCCTCAAGAGCGTGTTAGTCGTCCGATGCCACCTGTGCCAGCTTCCTATACTCGTCCTGAGGAGCGTGTCATTTGTCCGGCACCATCTGTGCCAGCTCTACACACCATTGTCTCCAGTGCGTCTCCACAGCCCAGTACGTCCTGTGCCTGCTCGTCGCACTCTCCCTCAAGTGCGCCTTCCCAGTCAGGTACGTCCTGTGCCTGCTCCTCGCACTCTCCTTGAAGTGCTTGTCCCCAGTCAGGTACGTCCTGTGCCGCCTCCTCGCACTCGCCCTGAGGTGCATGTCATCAGCCCGGTGCCACCTGTACCGGTCCCACGCATCAGGCCTCCAGTGCGCCTCCACAGTCCAGTGCGTCCTGTGCCTCCTCCCCGCACTTGCCCTGAGGTGCGTGTCATCAGCTCGGTGCCATCTGTACCGGTTTCGCGGTCTGGAGCCTCCAGCGAACGGTCGGCGGTCCGGAGCCTCCAGTGACGGTCTGTGGTCCGGAGCCTCCAGCGATGGTCTGCGGTCCGGAGCCTCTGGCGACGGTCTGCGGTCCAGAGCCTCCAGCGGGGGTTCTCAGTCCGGAGTCCCTGGCGACGATCTACGGTCCGGAGTCCCCGGCGACGATCCACGGTCCGGAGTCCCCGGCGGCGATCTACGGTCCGGAGCCTCCGGCGACGATTCACAGTCCGGTTCCTCCGGCGACATGTCCACAAGCGGAGTGGGTACTTCGCCCCGCACCGGAGCCGCCCCCGACGGTAGATGCACACCCGGACCCTCCCCTATTGAGTCAGGTTTTGTGGTCGGAGTCCGCACCTTTGGGGTGGGTACTGTCACGCCCTGACCATAGAGTGCTTTTTATTCTCTATGTTGGTTAGGTCGGGTGTGACTAGGGTGGGTCATCTAGGTGTTTACATGTCTATGTTGGTCTGTTATGGTTCCCAATTAGATGCTACTGTTTATCGTTGTCTCTGATTGGGAATCATATTTAGGCAGCCATTTCCCCTTTGTGTTTTGTGGGATCTTGTATATGTATAATTGCCTGTGAGCATTTTCTATCGTCACGTTTCGTTGGTTCGTATCGTTGTTTTGTTCTTTGATGTTTTCTATTCCAAAATAAAGGATGGAAACATACCACGCTGCATCTTGGTCTACTCCTTATGACGAACATGACAAAATACCAGAAACGACTTCTAAGAGCGCTTGGTGCTGTGTAACCCTTTAGTGGTGTGGTTCAGTAGCCTACATGCTTCATTAGCCACAATTTTCTTGTTTGAACATATTTGAACACCACATTCATATTGTTTTGTGTTGACCAGGTTTGGTCCCCGGTTCCCTCCCATGTCTGGTGTGTATGGCAAAGACCTGCAGAAAATAGCCTTTGACCTCTGTAAGAGCATGGACATCTCTCAAATTGTCCAGGAGGGGGTTTACTGTATGGTGGGAGGGCCCAACTTCGAGACCATCGCAGAGGCCAGACTTCTTCACAGACTAGGGGTGGACGCTGTGGGTAAGAGAACTAGTACTTGTTCACTTCCAGATAGATTATAGATTCTAGCATGGTCCCAGATCTGTTTTTGTTCTCTTGCTAACAGTGCCTGCTAGATAGATTTGTCTATTTAAGTGGTTGGTGATTGTTGCCATGATAAGATATAATTTTAGGGCAACATTTTATAAGACATCTGAGATATGCTTTGTGCATTAGACTTTTATTACTTCATAAACATGAAGGTCCCCACTTTAATGCATTCTAGTATGTAGGAGTAGCAGTAGGTGTTTTTATCTTCTCTCCTCTCCTCTTCTCCTCATAGGAATGAGCACAGCACCAGAGGTGGTGGTAGCCACACAATGTGGCATGAGGGTGTTTGGCCTCTCTCTCATCACCAACAAGGTGGTCAAGAGCTATGACGACACTGAGTCAGTCAACCACAAAGCTGTTCTGGAGGTCAGCAAACTGCGCTCGCAAATGCTGCAGACGCTGGTCAGCCAGATGGACATCAACAACAACGCGGTCTGAACTGAAGAGAGCGAGATGAGATGAGACACTGAAACCCTTCCACTTGTCAAGATGAAAACATTCAACAGCGACCCCGACCAATGGCACAGTTTTCCCAATTCAGTGCACTACTTTTGACCAGAGCCCATGGCACCCTATTTCCTATAAGTAGTACACTATAGGGTGCCATTTCAGATGCACAACAAGAATCTCAAAAGGAATTGTCAAAATCACTCAAAATCTTGCAGCTACTGGCCTATTATGCACACATGGTGCCCAGGGCATTGTCTTGAATATCGTTTGGGTTAAATCAACAATAATCTCATCTGTTCAGTCTGTAAATATTGTACAAAATTGTGTAACTTTATACTGTCATTTGTATTTTGTGATATCACAACTGATGTGTATCTGTTGTATTTTTTTATTTGTTCTGTTAACAGGTTCTCTCAAATGGACAACTTTTTACAACCTGTTATTTTTCAGCTGTATTAACTCATCTTTCTATCCACAATTGTGTGCTAATACTTGTTCACAGATAATAAGATAAAACATTGTAAAGTGAAAGATTATATGCAGCTCTATGTATGATGAAACTTGATGTATTACAAATCAATGTCACATATTCAGATAGTTTTATATATTAATTTATGTAAAATACAATCTGTATTTTAATTGTATTGTTCCTCAACTTTTGTCGGATATTGAGTACGGATTGCACCGACAATCTGCGATGCTTTATCACATTGAAAAACCTATTATAGAAGAATTGTGTTCTCATTTCAGAGAAGTGCAAATCTCTGTGTCACACCAACTTGCTAAATTTGTATTTACTATTTTTTCCCCAAAAGGTTGAACTTGTATGTAGACTAAATGCACGCTACAAATGAATACAGGCAAAATATCGCCTGCTACGTATGTTAATCTCTCGGATCCGCCCTCAGTGTAACCTTTTTGGTTACTCAAATTCGAATCCAGAATGTTTCGTCCATAGCTTCGTCCATGTTCCAGTAGGTGGCGGTCTTTTTCGTCGTCGATGTGGTTGCTATGACGAAGAGAAGCGTTACAGAACATTCCGGAGTAACTTTTATGTTATGCAGCTAGGCTAAAGATACATTTGCAAGGTTGCAAGTCGTATTTATATTGCAAAAGTTAGAATGACTTATTATGCTGCAAGTTCAGCTTTGGAATCAATTTTTTACAACGTATTGATGTAAAAACATAATGAATGTACTGCCAAACCATCTTGTCAAGTCACTGAAGGAAGATTTCAAGATATTGGTAAGTTCATTGTCATGATGATGAGCACACACACACACACACATTATATATATATATATATATATATATATATATATATATATATATATATACACACATACATACATACATACATACATAGAAGATAGAGACAGAACCATAGATAGACAGACAGAGAGGCAGACAGACAGACATAAGTCACACACACACGCACACACAATACATAGTAATATCTGTTTAGGACTACAGCAAGTGGGAGAGATGCAACAGGAGCAAGACAGAGCCCCCTCCCTGGGTGATTTTGCCCCCACTGCCCAACAAGACTACTGGCTCACCAAGCGAGCGTTATCCAGCCACAGGGAGAGAGGAGAGTGGGACTTCTGCCACCCATAACTTTTTCCCAACAACCGACAAGCCAGGTAAGCTATGAACTCATCTTTGAAGGTAAAATATGTTAAATTGAGGAGATTAGGTTGACACATGCTGGAAGGAAAAGATTCACTGAATGAAAATCCAGCTTCAAATGATGCAGAAGGCATAAATTGTCAATGGGAAATTAACTAAAATGGTTGACTTCCTGTTTTGCCTTTGACAGGGAAGTCTCGCCCCAACACTGGCCATGAAGAGTCCACTGTGACATCTATGGGACGACTCTCTCGACGGAGGAGGAACGAAAGAGTGAAGCTGGACCCCATCACTTTGAAGAAACAAGAAAATATCAAAACACTGAACGTATTTATAGGCTATATCACAAGACATTAAATAAGTGATCAGTAAAATCCTCAGCTATTGAATAGTAGACGTTCCTGGCATCATGTTGAGTCAATAGCCACAGTCAACCACTAGAGGGAGTAATTCGCCATAAGAAATAATCCATGGCAGTAATAGATTTAGACCAGCTGTGTCAAAATTTTTACTAGTTTTTATTATTTCCTTTTAATTTGTGTCCAATTAAGACAACCAGGTGAGGGGAGTTCCTAACAAATCAGTGACCTTAATTGATCAATCAAGTACAAGGGAGATGTGATTTAGAGACACGTTATAAAGTGTGCACCAGACCACAATATCTACACTTAAAACCCAATACTGCATAAATAGGAAAGGTATTTAATTTTACATGTAAATAAACAAATAACAACCACTTTCAGTTGCTGATTATGTCGAGGAAGAAGGCCCTAGTGGAGCTGGAGAAGCACTGTGCATTGCTGCAGGAGAGCAACGTCCGTATGGCTGGGGAGATAGACAGTACAGACAGACAGTCAGTGTCCAGTGCCAGGGAATTCCTCATCCGGCATGACAAATTAGGGGTGAGTACATAGAATCTATGTCATCCTATTGCTCTATATCTGCTCCATTGACGACAGGACACACTTGTGTCCTAGTACTCACTCAAATAGATTGGGCAAGCACCTCACTGTCTATTTTACTGCACTCGCATGTAACTGTATTCTCTAGATATGCTAGAACTACATAGGTACCAAGTATACTGTAGATATGATAGAAGAACAGAGTATCAACACATAGATCACCATCAGCTGTAACAGTCAGTTAAGCCAGCGTTTCCCAAACTCCAAGGGGTGCACATTTTGTTTTTTGTCCTAGCACTACACAGCTGATTCAAATAACCAACTCATCATCAAGCTTTGATTATTTGAAACAGCTGTGTAGTACTAGGGCAAAAAACGAAATGTGCACACTTTGGGGTCCCCAGGGCTGAGTTTTGGAAACGCTTAGTTAGGCTATAGATCACCATCAGCTGTAACAGTCAGTTAGGCTATAGATCACCATCAGCTGTAACGGTCAGTTAGGCTATAGATCACCATCAGCTGTAACGGTCAGTTAGGCTATAGATCACCATCAGCTGTAACAGTCAGTTAGGCTATAGATCACCATCAGCTGTAACGGTCAGTTAGGCTATAGATCACCATCAGCTGTAACAGTCAGTTAGGCTATAGATCACCATCAGCTGTAACGGTCAGTTAGGCTATAGATCACCATCAGCTGTAACAGTCAGTTAGGCTATAGATCACCATCAGCTGTAACAGTCAGTTAGGCTATAGATCTCCATCAGCTGTAAGGTCAGTTAGGCTATAGATCACCATCAGCTGTAACGGTCAGTTAGGCTATAGATCACCATCAGCTGTAACAGTCAGTTAGGCTATAGATCACCATCAGCTGTAACAGTCAGTTAGGCTATAGATCACCATCAGCTGTAACGGTCAGTTAGGCTATAGATCACCATCAGCTGTAAGGTCAGTTAGGCTATAGATCACCATCAGCTGTAACAGTCAGTTAGGCTATAGATCACCATCAGCTGTAAGGTCAGTTAGGCTATAGATCACCATCAGCTGTAAGGTCAGTTAGGCTATAGATCACCATCAGCTGTAACAGTCAGTTAGGCTATAGATCACCATCAGCTGTAAGGTCAGTTAGGCTATAGATCACCATCAGCTGTAACAGTCAGTTAGGCTATAGATCACCACCAGCTGTAACAGTCAGTTAGACTATAGATCACCACCAGCTGTAACAGTCAGTTAGGCTATAGATCACCACCAGCTGTAACAGTCAGTTAGGCTATAGATCACCATCAGCTGTAACGGTCAGTTAGGCTATAGATCACCATCAGCTGTAATGGTGAGTTAGGCTATTGATCACCATCAGCTGTAACGGTCAGTTAGACTATAGATCACCACCAGCTGTAAGGTCAGTTAGGCTATAGATCACCATCAGCTGTAATGGTGAGTTAGGCTATTGATCACCATCAGCTGTAACGGTCAGTTAGGCTATTGATCACCACCAGCTGTAACGGTCAGTTAGACTATAGATCACCACCAGCTGTAACGGTCAGTTAGGCTATAGATCACCATCAGCTGTAACGGTCAGTTAGGCTATAGATCACCATCAGCTGTAACGGTCAGTTAGGCTATAGATCACCATCAGCTGTAACGGTCAGTTAGGCTATAGATCACCATCAGCTGTAACGGTCAGTTAGGCTATAGATCTCCATCAGCTGTAACGGTCAGTTAGGCTATAGATCTCCATCAGCTGTAACGGTCAGTTAGGCTATAGATCACCATCAGCTGTAACGGTCAGTTAGGCTATTGATCACCATCAGCTGTAACGGTCAGTTAGACTATAGATCACCACCAGCTGTAACGGTCAGTTAGGCTATAGATCACCATCAGCTGTAACGGTCAGTTAGGCTATAGATCTCCATCAGCTGTAACGGTCAGTTAGGCTATAGATCACCATCAGCTGTAACAGTGTGAGCACCTTTCTTTATGTTATCTCAGAACCTGATATTCTCCTTGATGTTCAGACATACTAAGACTCTTGTAATGTGGTAAACCAATACCACCATTTGTACCATTATATAAAAGCATATTATTGGTACCCTGGATAAATAAAGTCTACCCTGTTTCTTTGTAAGAGTTCTATAGCTGCATTCAACAGCTGGAGCCACAGTCAGATGGAGCAGGCCAAGACAGAGCTCCAGGAGGCTGAGACTGCTGCAAAGAACAGGCTTTGGGGTAAGTGGTGATATTATAAATAATGCAGAGGCAACAAAAAGTTCAGTTTTTATTAATTGAGATGCCTTTGGCAGAGTGAGAATTATAAATCATAAGCAAATATAGTAGTACAGTAAGTCAAGTGTGCTTGTAAATTATGAATACTCTTTTGTTTTACAGTAAATGTGCGTGTGAATGTCGATATTAAATATTATTGTTGTGTGTGTGCATGTGTGACAGTGCAAGGAAAATCTGGTCGATTGGTGTTTGGGAACTCAAAAGGGAAGACGTGTTTGCATGCAGGGCCGTTCCCTCATTTATGATTGAAGAGTCTGTGGGTAAGCCCTTGATGTGTTACCTTGCCAGGTCTCCATGAGCAGCTGAGGGGGGTGAAGGCAGAGCTGGTGAACGCCCAGGCGGAGCTCCACACCCTGAAGACCTACAAGGATAAAGAGTACCCCGTCAAGGCCCTGCGCATTGCCGAGATAAAGAGAGGGATTGATAAACTCAAAGAGACACAGCAGGTCAACAGGTCTCTCAATGGCAACTTCCTCCAATAGAACGCAATAGGCTGTAGTCTCATATGTTGTGTGCTGTTTATTCCTGTGGTTCCAGGATGAGAATGAGGACGTGAACTTGCTGTGCCAGACAGAGATGGTGTACCTGGAGAGACGATCCCAACACGAAGAGCAGGAAGTCCTCTCTGTCATAGCTAAGGTAGGATAGGATTTACTTCATTGTTCCTCAGGGGAAATTGTCTTGGACACACAGCACTGCTATATACAAAAAATAAAATAAACATCTATTATCACACACTCGACACAAACATAATACATAGGATACAAAGGTCTATAGTTCTTTGTGGATGAATGATTCTCAATTGCCGCTAAAATGTTTTATACAAACATTCAGTAAGTATCAGCATAGGTCTATTTCTGAAGTGTATCTGGATTATAGGTGAAAATAACAGTGGAGGTTTTTTGTAATGAGCTAAAGTCAGACTTTATTGGCAGGGGTAGATGTTGACACCATTTGTCATGGCTTTACTCCTTTCTCTCTGTTTTCAGCAAAATGTTTCATATATTCCCTGTGTCGTCAAACTGATGGCCGCACATAATCAGACGATAAAAAAAGAAATTGGAATCCACAAAAAGGTTTGGTTAATAATTATGAAAATTTCTACCAATTTGATACTTCAACTAGTGATAATGGACTCAGACTCACTCTAACTCCATACAGGTCATCATCAACATGTGAAAATAACCCAGTTTTTATTTTTACCATGGCATTATCGGAAAATGACTGTAATTGAAAAAGTATTTTTTTCTTCCTTTCTGTGTCACTCACTCATGCTTTCAACATTTCAGGAAATTGCGGAGCTGGAAGACAAGAACAGAGAGCTGATCAAGAGTGTCCAGGAACTGCAAATATCACGGACCAACATCAGGAAAGAGATCTTCCAAGACGTTTTCCCCAAATCAGATAAGTATGTCAAGGTGATGGAAGGCACTTTACTGTACACTGCTGCTCTTAATAGGTTGTGTGATATCACCAATCCATGCCATGAGGGTGGGCACTTTAGACAATCTGGCTTTGGAAAAGGTTCTTGAGGGGGGCTTTAAAACACCCATCAATAAGAAGACACATTGTCTAAAGTGCATCTCTAAAACTAAAACAATTACTAATGATCATTTACTTGCCTTCTTTTCTTTAAGAAACTATTACCAAAGAGTAGTACATTGAGAACTACAAGCAAAGAGTATGACAATGTTATAATACCAACCATATACTGTCGATACCCACTGAACTGTTGGCTTGTTTATCTATCTGACATCTTATCAGTGTCACAAAACCATCTAGACAGAACTAATAGACATGTGACAGGAATTTAACCTCTTCCTTGTTCCATCAAAATCGATGTCTCGGAAAGAGTAATGGGGTATCACCATCTAATATTACCCAGGGTTGAAAACAGACTTGTAGCGCCATCTTAAATTTAAATGAAGAAGTACAGCAGAGCGGAGTGAATCCCAGTCTGACATTAAAGGTTAATAAGGTGCTCAAATTTCCCCCCAGCCTGTTCCAAAGCAAGATGACACTCCATGCTGTAGACCATGAAAATCCCTCATACCTACAACTCATCAAATATTCAATCATAAAATGTTCCCCTCTGGGGAATACATTAATTTCACGTGACATTTTATATAAGGGAGATTTAATGTTGAATTAGGATATTGCGAAATTACAATGCTTTTGGTAAACATCCTGAATCTCACTTAGCAATGACAACTTTTTTGCACTGACGTGTTTTAATCCTAAAATAGGCGCCTATAAATATGAAGTTGAACTGTAAGTGCAGATGTTCTAAATGGAATTAGCTGTATTGACTCTGACTGCTTCTAACTCGTCATTTTCCAGGCTGGTAAATAGCGAGTCCACACAGATACAACTAATTCCTCTCACTCTAGTCACTTTTGGGGAGAAAGTATGTTTAAATAAACGTACCTGTTTTTTTCCCTTCCGTGATATGATACAGTCTTCCATAGGGAAACGGCTGCCAGCTTGTTTATTCTGTATTTCAGAATTACTTATGGCAATGGGAGATGTTACTTTCCATTCATTTATTCTCACTCAGATAGGCCATTTTTAGGATGGAAAATGTAGGTCTAAAACATCAGAATTGAAGTGGCCTACAGTACATCTATCATAGGATGTTAATTGGGGAACACACTTGATGTGCATGTACTGTATAATTTTGTGTGCAACGTTTTTGTTCATTAGGATTGTAGGTATCCATCAAGAATAGCCCATACTTAATCATCATTTCATTTCTGAAGGGCACTTTGTAATGGCACTAAACTACTTTCCTCCTTATGGCATTAAGCCTTCACAAGCAATTAACATTTCCAAATGTATACTACGTATGTACATAAGGAAAAGGTGTTCAGTGTGCATTAAGGTTCTAAATGTGTGTCGTGTTCATTCCAGATGCACCCCGGATATGGAGGTGACCTTAAACATCCCTCGTGAGGAGTGGCTCCCCATTTAGATGGGTGACAGACTAGGAGAGACATGACTTGTGTGTCGCTCGGCTGCATTTAAACCTGCTGGGCTCTTCTTGGCACAACCCCAGAATTTCTGTTATACTGAGTGCCCATCTTCTCCTACTACAGTGCCCAATCTTCTTAAAACAAGTTCTGCATTGTAATACCAGTCAACTGGGGCCAATAAACATTTGTGAACATTTCTAATAAATAACTCCATGGTTCAATTTCAAATCCTTTGCATATTCATTCTTCTCTCTTTTTTTGTGCAGTGGAATCATATGCAATTGTATCAAAACCTCTCCAATGAGCATATAATGTTTATTGGTGTGGTTTCATTCAGCTATAATTGATAGTCTATAATTGCCAGTTGAATCTAATTTTCTGCCCATTATCACATTCTTCAATGTGCCGGTCCACAGAAAATCCTGTTTAATATTTAGAATATGTTCTGTTTGCTTTTTCTCCACAGTAAGTGCCCCAGTGAGAGTAACCACTTCAAACCCTCCCTTTCTTTACAAATCTCCTCAGACCCTGTAACTGTAGTTTTGGGAAGTCTCTGACTATAATTTACTTAAGTGTGGGAAAGAAGCTGGCTTTCAGTACAAGGCCTTCATCTAGCCATCGTACGGCCGACTGGTTTGATTACTTATTTTTTTCAGTTGGAAAACGTTCAGCCAAGCCTCAGAAAATACAACTTCCTGGGAAGGAGCTCTGGTCTGTGGCTAGGGGTGTGAACTCTGCCCACACAGTGTTAGGACAGAACTGATTTACAGATGTGTGTGTACTGCTTTTCTCAAACAAACTATGCAGCATACTGCTACAAGTGCTTTTAGTGGAGACTGGGCTCACTTTGAAGATATTTCTGTACTTTATAAAGAGTTCAACACTGGGGCTTGATTTGACAAATCTAAACAGAATACTGTACTAATAGACATGGAGGTAAGGATAAAACACATCCTGTCCCCATATTTAGGTGTGCTTGCTGAAGGCAAAGCACAACTCTAGATTTCTTTCATACTCATATTATTTGATTTCTTTAGCCCGCTCTAGAGCTTAAAATAGTTAAGTTATTAACACGAAACCAACTTCTAAATGTCCAGACTGCCCAAACTCAGATTGCTTGAGAAAATATTATTGACAGTATTTCTACTTTTTGAACTGTAACAATATTAAATGAGCTCCCAATGCATTTCAATGGCAAAAAAAGGCCCATAGACTTGAATGGTAAACTATCAACACCAAACCAAAGTTGATATGTTCAGACTGGCCCAACTTAGATTGTTTGTCAAAGGATATTTGATATTTTGGAATGTGCATAAATTAACATGGGTTTGAATTAGAACCTATAGGAATACAGTGGTTGCTTTCAAAATGGTCCTGCTCCTTGGTCAATTAAACTAGAAGACCAACTATAAAACATTCAGGCTATCCAAACTTCAATTACTCTAAAACCTTTATGAACTATAATTTTTTTGTTGTTGCATAAAATAGAATGAAATAACGCACCAACAGGAACTCTTGGACTGTTCAAGCTAGAGACACCAAACCAACTTCTGGCTATCCTATCCTATCGATCAATTCTTCACAAGCTAGCAAGCCCACCACATTGTCTTCAGGAAATGTACTTTTATAGTATTATTTGATTTCTTTAACCCACTCTAGCGCTAAAAACTATTTAAGTTATTAACATGAAACCAACTACCAAATGTCCAGACTGGCCCAACTCGGATTACTTGATAAAATATTTTTAACAGCATTTATACTTTTGGAACTACAGTATATCAATATTTAAATGAGCTCCCAATGCATTTCAATGGAGAATAAAAAGGCCCATAGACTTCAATGGTAAAAAAAAATGTTCAGGCTATCCTAACTTGATTTTTTGGTTTACGTTTATCAATTATAACTTTATACATTTGCATGAAATAACTCACCACCAGTAACTCTTGTACCATTCAACCTAGAGAAACCAACATTTACATATTCAGACTATCCCAACTTCAAATTATTTAAAACATTTATCAACTATAACTATATTACTGTAGATTTGCATAAAATAACTCACCAATAGTAACTCTTGAACCATTCAAGCTAGAGACCCCAAACCAACGTTCTCATATTCAGGCTATCCTAACTTAAAAACTATAACTTTATACATGTTCATATATTAGCACAATTTAACCTACCAACAGTAACTTTTGAATTGTATAAGCTAGAGACACTAAACCATATTTTACATGTTCAGGCTATCCTGTCCAATAAATCAATACATTTTTACATCTACCTACTTAAAAAAAATAACCAGTCATTACCATTACTACTGTGGTCACTACCGCTACTATAACTTATTTCACAACCATAAATACTTTCAAACAGGCTAGCAAGCACACCACATTTTCCTCAGGAAATGTAATTTTCTAGATTTGTATATAAAGCAGTTGTGTGGGCAATGTGCAAACATTAAAACAACCTTTTAAGTATGTCTGCACTGTGGAGGTCAACATTGTGGTAAGAGAGAACACTAACAGTTTAGAACAGGAAGTGACTTACTTCACGTCATGAAGTCGGGGTGTGTTCTTCAATGAGATTAAAGTGAACTCGCACACGGGAAAAGTTGCAGCAGCAATGAGGAAATCAAATTAGGGTTGATTCGAAACACGCGCATCATCAAAGGACCCGCTCGGCTGAAAACACTCAGCGTGTTCAAGCGCGCATTGCCTACATGCGTTTAGCGGGATTTACAGCACGGGTGAGTATCTATCCATTGGTGGAAAAATAAATTAGCCTAATTAACATACGCCATATCCATGTAGCCAACAACTTGTTGGACAGGAAGTGCAATAGCTTTTCACGAAAACTTTGGTTCATGACAGCAAAAATATTATATTGTAATGATTAAACCGCCGGCCGTCCCTATTACATTATTTAGTTGTCGACTGACAAAGTTAGTGGTGCTTCGAGTTTCCAAAATATTTGAAGTAGGCTACGCTATGGCTACGTCTTAGTGTTATCGCTGGAGGTGATCTGAAACATTGGCTCTGAATGCCTTTGAACGTGTGTGTGTTCGTGTGTGAGACGGAGAGGGAGACAGAGAGAGGAAAGAAAGGCAGAGAGATGCGAGTAGAAGAACAGAGAGAGCAACCCCTGATTCCACTCTTAAATTTTTAACAGGGTTGTGGAACTTTGCAGGCTGTTGCCATGACTCCAGTGTATACTGTTACAATGTCCCATCAGCTGTTCTATACAAGTGTAACAAAACTGATTGAAACATTGGAAGCTTGTCTTATTACAAGAACAGAATGACAGCTCGCACACGGCTCCCCGACGCGCGAAAACTTTACAAGCCTTTGGTGTAGTCTGTGCTTTCTCTGACATGGAGAATACTGGACACAATTAGAAGATTCATGGCTACAGTTGTGAGTAAATGAAAGACAATGTTATGTTTGAGTGCTGTTTTCACTCCAGTAGGCTATGTGATATTTTTGTCTTATAGTAAATTATGACTTTATCATCTGATTATGCTGCATACTCTATTCTTCTTTTTAAGGGATGTTCTTTGCCTTTTCGCCAAGATGACACATACCCAGAGAGAGGGCAAAGAGACTTTGCGGAGAAGGGCAAGTACTCCTATCCCTGCCTCTCATCAGCCGGGGCCGAGAGGCAGAGACCCGCCAGCCGACCTCCATCACCCTCCGCTCTGCCAGTCTGCCTCATACCATCCCGGAGACAAGTCTCTCCACTGCCGCGCCAATTGGTCTTCTGATGACTCAGACAATGACTCGGATGGCTCGGGAGCAGAATGTTTATACCGCGTTGTTTTGCTAGGAGACCACGGTGTTGGAAAGTCGAGTCTTGCCAATATCTTTGCTGGCATACAGGAGAAGGATGCTCACGACCATACAGGAGGTGGGTTATTTACTAAGCACAATTCCAATGATTATTACAGGACTATGTATGGTGTGTATAGCCTACTATCAAAACTATTGGTTTGTTTTTTTGTCAATCTCTTATCAGTAACCTAAAATAAATTAATTTTCTCCTAATTAAAATCCATGGACACTATTGACTAATTGGTTATTAAATTAGTTAATTCATTTATGCATCTTTAACAATGACTTTCAGTAATTGTCTCTGACATTGCCCTATCCCTGACAACCTTGGCTAACCTGTCACAACTACATTTATGGAACTCCTGTAACTGGCACATGTAGAAGTGAGTGACCTCAAAGCATTGATTGGCAGCTTGTATTGACCCATGCATTTGGGCATCCAGCTGTGATGTGGTTTGTGGAGGTTGTCCTTTTAAGATACCAATTTCTCTGTAGTTCTCAATTTCATAATAGTGCTAAGAATATTTACAAAACAAATTCATAATGAAAACTTTTTGGTCATGCATGATAGAGTAGCCTAGACAGACAGTGGCTTCATTCGTTTGTGAGAGGTTCATGTTGTTGTGACCTGTGTGTGTCGAGTCATTGCTGATGGCCGAGGACGGGAGTGACTGGCTGAAGATGCATCCCAAATGGCACCCTATTTTCCTTTAATAGTGCACTACTTTTTTGACCGTAGGGCTCTGGTCAAAAGTAGTACACTATAAAGGGAATAGGATTCCATTTGGGATGCAGACTGGATGTTATGAGTGGCCCTGTTGTTGTGGAGAGACCCATCAGCTGTCAGAAGGGCTGTGTGTCAGGGAGACCCGCTGGGACAGGACACCGTTTGACTGACACCAACACCCAGGACCCTGTTCTGTTTGGTCATTTCTCAAACCATCTATCCCAAATTGCATCCTATTCCCTACATAGTGCATAGTGTCCTACTTTTGACCTGAGCCCTGTTCAAAAGTAGTGAACTAAATAGGGCAGGGTTCCCCAACTGCCAGCCCGTGGGTGATTTTATTTGCCCCCCCAAGTTGTTCAACATAAAAGACTGTAAAAACACCTGCACATCAGGACCAAGTGATTTTTAATTTTGGAAATCTGTTCCAAGTATTCCCACACATAGTAGAGAGATGTGATCGTATACAAATGTAAGCAAGGCTTGAAATTATAATGTTTTGCTCAAATGTTATATCTGTTTGGGCTTCTTGAGGTCGATTTGCAGTCTACAAATTATTTGTAAATATGTTCTGGCCCCCTGACCATCCGCTCAAGAAAAAATCTGCCTGTGGCTGAATCTAGTTGATGATCCCTGAAATAGGGAATAGCCTCGGGTTGTTTTCTATGAGCTACATTTTGAGACGCTCTGATAAACTGGGAATGGAGTTCCCCCATCAAATGTGATATTACATAATCATTATAATGTGTGCAATTGGAATATGCACTGACTAGGCCCAGTGCATCTCTGTGGTTACTGATATGGTCATATTGGCTACATTTACACAGGCAGCCCAATTAAAATATTTTTTTCCACTAATTGGTCTTTTGACCAATCACCTCAGATCTTTTCACATCAGATATTTTTCAGAGTTTATCTGATTGGTCAAAAGACCAATTATTGAAACAAATATTTGAATTGGGCTGCCTGTGTAAACGCAGCCTAAGAAATTCTGATGTAAAGCTTATTTGACTGGAGAGAATTCCTGAGGTGACGTGGGGACATGTATTTTCATAACCTCATAATTTAGATAGATATAGCCTGTGTTTTTCCAAAAGATTAGAGAAACTTTTTCAAAATATTTGTACTGTACATGTATTTTGACAAATGCCAAAGCATGTGCAGACACAGCCAGACAGAAGATGGGAACTCCTACAGGAGAGAGGTATTGTAAGGAGATGGAATTCCTAAAGAGGCTATCCCAAACAGGATAGAGATGAATGATAAGAAGCAGAGAGGGGTTGCCCCTGTCTGTTCTAGTGAGCGAGAGAGGGGGTGGATGTGTGGGCTCAGCTCTCTTGCTTATCTTTGCTGAATGGTGAGGTTAGGTTCAGGCTCTGCTGACATGGCAGTTGTGTGTGTGTGTCCCAGCTCTTCAGAAAGATAAAGGCTCCCTTATGACACCACCCCAGCCCACCCGCTCTGACATCTGTTTTCAGCCTGTCACTGACTGGTGGTGTTATTGTTATTTTTAGTGTCTTGTCACTTAGCTTGTCACACTGGCAGAAACTGAGCTGTTCTTCAAGTGGACGCCTTGGTTAGTTTAGAGCTGGTGTGATGAATGGCAAGTGTTTTATGAGGACAGAACAGCATTACGAGGAGATTACAACTCGTGCCAATATAGGCATATTACTAGACATATTACTTGTTTACAGGTTTTGACCTATATTGTAACTTCAACTCAATGACCTCAACTTCTAAAAGCTTTGCCGGACCATTTGTCATTGTCTCGTGCGGGCTGCTTTTACAATAAGGTTAGAGCTGAATGTGGAAAATGTAACAAGCTCTTTCACTCTTGGCTAAAGTGTGTTTTAGTCTCCCTGTCACGACGGCTAGGAGGATCTCAGACTAAACAAGACATGGCTCAATGCTTTTTTCCACATCGAAAATTCCATAGTCATGAGATGGTAGTGGAAGTGTAATAACTCCATGGTCATGATATGTTGTGGAAGTGCAATAACTCTATGGTCATGAGATGGTAGTGGAAGTGTAATAACTCCATGGTCGTAGTGGAAGTGTAATAACTCCATGGTCATGAGATGGTAGTGGAAGTGTAATAACTCCATGGTCGTAGTGGAAGTGTAATAACTCCATGGTCGTAGTGGAAGTGTAATAACTCCATGGTCGTAGTGGAAGTGTAATAACTCCATGGTCGTAGTGGAAGTGTAATAACTCCATGGTCGTAGTGGAAGTGTAATAACTCCATGGTCGTAGTGGAAGTGTAATAACTCCATGGCACCTTTTATAGGTAGTAAGGATAAACACATCAGTAGAGTTCTTGGATGTCAAATATTATTTACCAACTTTGCAAAGTTGGCCTAAATTATTCATCACAATAAAAAATCTGATTCAGCTCACTGATATACATATGTATGCTCCCATGTGGTTTATTGACAACAGTCTACAAGGTTTCAAGCCTTAGGTCTCCATCAGGTTTCCATTCATAAAGAACAAGCCCATATAATATAATATAATATATATATATATATATGTGTGTGTGTGTCTTATATATAGAGAGATATATTTCCAAATGACTTCACCCCTGCAACCAATTGTAGACATATAGTAGGAGGTGACACAAATTAGACAAAATCCTTTCTGTATCTACAACAAGATGTAGGGGTGGTTTCTCGGACACAGACTAAGCCTAGCTCTGGACTAAAAAGCATGTTCAACTGAGAATTTCCATTGAAAGTGATGTTTAGTCTAGTTAGTTTTAGGCTTTATCCATGTCTGGGTAACCATCCGTAAGAGTTGTATTTGAATGTTTAGCAAAAGTGGCAGGCCAACTAGGTTACAATTTTTACACTACAGTGGCGTGAAAAAGTATGTGAACCCTTTGGAATTATCTGTATTTCTGCATAAATTGGTTCTAAAATTAGATCTGATCTTCATCTAATTCACAACGACAGACACACAGTGTGCTTAAACTAATAACACACATTTTTGTATATTTCTCATCTATATTGAATACATAATTTAAACATTCACAGTGTAAGTTGGAAAAAGTATGTGAACCCATAGGCTAATGACTTCTCCAAAAGCTAATTGGAGTCAGCTAACCCGGGAGTACAATCATTGAGACGAGATTGGAGATGTTGGTTAGAGCCGCCCTGCCCTATTAAAAAACACTCTCAAAATGTTTGTTTGCTATTCAAAAGAAGCATTGCATGATGTGAACCATGCCTCGAACAAAAAAGATCTCAGAAGACCCAAAATTAAGAGTTGTTGACTTGCATAAAGCTGGAAAGGGTTACAAAAGTATGTCTAAAAGCCTTGATGTTCATCAGTCCACGGTAGGACAAATTGTCTATAAATGGAGAAAGTTCAGCACTGTTGCTACTCTCCCTACGAGTGGCCGTCCTGCAAAGATGACTGCAAGATCACAGTGCAGAATGCTTAATGAGGTTAAGAAGAATCTTAGTGTCAGCTAAAGACTTAATGAAATCTCTGGAACATGATAACATCTCTGTTTACGAGTCTACGATACCTAAAACACTAAACAAGAATGGTGTTCATGGGAGGACACCATGGAAGAAGCCACTGCTGTCCAAAAAAAAACATTGCTGCACGTCTGAAGTTTGCAAAAGAGCATCTGGATGTTCCACAGCATTACTGGCAAAATATTCTGTGGACAGATGAAACTACAGTTGAGTTGTTTGGAAGGAACACACAACACTGTGGAGAACAAAAGGCACAGCACACCAACATCAAAACCTCATCCCCACTGTAAAGTATGGTGAAGGGAGCATGATGGTTTGGAGCTGCTTTGCTGCCTCAGGGCCTGGACAGCTTGCTATCATCGACGGAAAAATGAATTCCAAAGTTTATCCAGACATTTTGCAGGAGAATGTAAGGCTATATGTCCGCCAGTTGAAGCTCAGAAGTTGGGTGATGCAACAGGACAACGACCCAAAACACAGAAGTAAATCAACAACAGAATGGGTTCAACAGAAGAAAATATGCCTTCTGGAGTGGCCCAGTCAGTGTCCTGAACTTAACCCGATTTGAGATGCTGTGGACCTTGCACTGTGAATGTTTACACAGTGTGTTCCATAAAGACATGAAAACATAATTGTTTGTGTGTTATTAGTTTAAGCAGACTGTGTTTGTCTATTGTTGTGACTTAAATGTTAAATGATAAAATGTTATGACCAATTGATGCAGAAGTCTAGGTTATTCCAAAGGGTTCATACTTTTTCTTGCCTATCCACCATCTGATGTAACTATTTCAACTCCTTTTTCTGTCTTTAGAATTTTTTTCCAATGTTATTGAGGAACGTACAGTATGAAGTAATAACATATTTTCTCATCTCTTTCCTGATTATTGTTTGTTGGTTTAGAGGACACCTATGAGAAAACCATGACTGTGGATGGGGAGGAGACCATCCTCATCGTCATGGACACCTGGGAGAACGAGAAACAGGTACGACAATAACCATGAACCTGGTTTTGTCACCAAAATATTGATTGCACAGTAGTGGCGAATATGATATCTTCTTGCAACAAGACTCCTTTCAAAGTAAAAAAGGTGGGAAAAAATACAAATTTTAACAAGAAAAACAGGAAAAACCATGTTCTATAACTTCTATTTAGTTTGTTTACCTTCAAGATACATTGTGTATGGGGTCTCCGAGAGGCGCAGCTGTCGAAGGCACTCCATCACAGTGCTAGAGGCGTCACTACAGACCCAGGTTCGTTCCTAGGCTGTGTCACAACCGGCTGTGATCGGGAGTCCCATAGGGCAGCGCAAAATTGGCCCAGCGTCGTCCGGGCTAGGGGAGGGTTTGGCCGATGGGGCTTTACTTGGCTCATCGCGCTCTAGCGACTCCTTGTGGCGGGCCGGGCGCCTGCAGGCTGACCCGGTCGTCAGTTGAACAGTGTTTCCTCCGACACATTGGTGCAGTTGGCTTCTGGGTTAAGCGGGTGCGTGTTAAGAAGCGCTGTTTGGTCGGTTTCGGAGGACACATGACTCAACCTTCGCCTCCCAAGCCCATTGGGGAGTTGCAGCGATAAGACAAGATCGAAATTGGAGAGAAAACGGGGGTAAAATTTCCCCAAAAATAAAAGATACATGGTGTACTTGATGGCACTCGAGAACACAAACACTGAGGTAGAGAAAATAAAAAATCCTCTTGTGCCTGAAACAACCCACAAGCCTCCATTCTATTCTCTTCAAAACAACTATGATACCTGAAGGGCAACCCGTCATTGTGGGAAAATATATATGTGCTCACTGTGTGCCTGTAGCAATACCCCATTGACTCACCCCCCAAAGTGGGGTGAATCCTGGTTGTGCTGGAGTCAGTAAGTGGTGCATGGCTCCAGTGGTATGGGGCAAGCGTCTGTATGGAACACTGATGGCTGTGGGGCCTAATTACTCCAGTATTGATTACAGCTGGGGAGTGAAGCGTGCAGGCCAGGCTGCGTGTTGACTTGTCTGTACCGGGTAAGAGGAGATATAAGGACATAATGTCTATAAGGACAGTGGTTTGACTGTGTTTAAGGGCACCAAGTGTTTTTTTATAGGCAGAAAGTCAGATGTACTATATGTTTGACCAAAGACCATCCCTGGAAACCTGAGTTCTGTATTCACAAATACATAGAAATCCGCTTGGGTCCATCTGTCACAATTTGCATATACCCTTTTCGAATAAGGAAGTTAACTTCATGTTGACCACCACTAATCTTTTAAATGGACACGGTTATATTTGACATCAAGGTTGGCTTCAAGGATAACATCAAAGAACACATGCTATATCTAAGTCCAGATCCTGGCGAGCCCCCAAATATGGCTAGTGTTGGTGAATGTTGAACTTTATTTCTGTTGGATAGCAGTTTTTTTGTTTCTCTCAGGAGGAGGATGAGAAGTGGGTCCAGGACTACTGTATGCAGGTGGGCAACGCCTACGTCATAGTTTACTCCATCACGGATCGCACCAGCTTCGAGAGTGCCTCCGAGTTACGCATCCAGCTGCGGCGCATACGGCAGGCCGAGAACATTCCTATCATCCTCGTGGGCAACAAAAGTGACCTGGTCCGCTCCAGAGAAGTGGCTGTAGAAGGTAACGTTGATTCCAATGATAATGATGTTATCATTAACGCATCTCTCCACATCTTCTTCTGAACAGTGATTTGATGACAGCCATTTAAGCAATATGAGCAGCGCTCTGCTTATAAGAGAGAGTAAAATAGTTTGGCTTACAACAGTTCGTGTTGCATTTTCTGTGGACTTCATAGTCAAAACTACAGAACATAGAAATCACATATCAAATGTTGCAGTCCACACGACATATTGTGGACAGTTCATTTAACATTCCAAGAGTTGGATTTACAGCATACATCTCATACACTAACACTGTATTTAACAATGTCACTGTAATTCTTGATGATTTGGTCAATGTTTTAATATTTAACCTGTTCTGCAGGTGAGAGTAAGCTTGTTCTAATTCTGGAGCAATGGATCAAATTAATTTATGTTAGAAGTTTCACCTGATCCAGTGTTATTTTTTATTTTTTTTGTATATTTCTAAATATGTGGACATTGTGTATGTAACGATGTTCCTCCTCTTCATACGAAGAGCGGGTTGTGAATACATAATGAATTTATTAAGGTAAACGACGAAACACGAAAACAAACACTGGGAAGGATTACAAAATAACAAAAAACGAATGTATACTGACCTAAACCATGAGTACTTACATAAAACACGTAGGAACAGGTACAGACTATGACAAACCGAACGAACAAACGCTACAGTCCCGTGTGGTACAGACACGGACGACAATCACCCACAAACAAACAGTGAGAACACCCTACCTTAATATGACTCTCAATTAGAGGAAAACGCAAAACACCTGCCTCTAATTAAGAGCCATACCAGGCAACCCAAAACCAACATAGAAACAGAAAACATAGACTGCCCACCCAAAACTCACGCCCTGACCATCACACACATACAAAACAACAGAAAACAGGTCAGGAACGTGACAGTGTATGATTGAATGTATGGCACAGAGTGCCCATGTCAATTGTTTTTCCTTGCAGCCACTTGCCTACCAATAGAGGACCAATGGAATGGAAACAAGTCTTCGGAAACAAGTCTTTATTTTTTTGGTATATAATCCTCTGCAATTTTGGTACATGTATTGGTTGCCTTGTGTGGCTTCTTTATTTATTTAAAAAAATGTCAGACCAAGTTGTCAGACCCAGACATTAATCTAATGTCGACCTCTCACACTTAAACACCTCTTGTTTGACCCTTTCTTCCTCTGTGCTCTGCTCTCTCCTAGAGGGCCGTGCGTGCGCTGTTGTGTTCGACTGCAAATTCATAGAGACATCCGCTTCGCTCCACCACAACGTTCACGAGCTCTTCGAGGGCATCGTCCGGCAGATTCGCCTGCGGCGAGACAGCAAGGAGACTAACGAGCGCCGGCGCTCCGTCTACAAGCGTAAGGAGAGCCTCACCAAGAAGGCCCGCCGCTTTCTAGACCGCCTGGTGGCCAAGAACAACAAGAAGATGGCGCTGAAGGTTCGCGCCAAGTCTTGCCACGACCTGGCCGTGCTGTAATGGCTGCTGTGTGGCGTTCACGCCGTCAGTGGTTGCAGACTCCAACGCTCCTCTTTCCCCTAACAATCCCCTTGTGGTAAAGGGGAAGAACATTGTTTATTATTTTCTATTTATTTCACCCATTAGAAGCAATTGGGTTGAGGAAATTTAGACTTTTTGTTGCTATATCCCAGATTTGCTGAGAATGAGTTTACTAAACATACACCTTATCAACTGTTTGCCTTACATCTAATTAAATAGATTCCTAGACCAGTGTATCCAGACACAGATCTGACATTTAAACTCCTTTTTCTGTCTCATTTTGAGAAGGTTTTCTAAGATTATTGAGGTATGAAATAATAATTTGAATGCACTGTATGATGTATTTTTGCCATGAGGAAAGCAATGTCCACAGAGGTACTTTACACAGATGTCACTGACTACTTGATTTCAAGGTTTTGCACTATGGGAGACAGTGATGTATTAGGAGGAATCAGTGGAGCTTCTTCTACAACAATGATGTTTCTCTCTACCAAGAGAGCTCAAGTCTGGTTTGAGACTGTTCTGTCTGTGAGCCCATCAGTTCACAGCTAAATTACATGTGAACGCCGATGTTGTTTGGGAATCGACACCATCGTAAACTTTCCAAAAGGATTATCCCGTCCTCATCTTCCTTTACAAGCACCTCCTACACTGGAAGGACCAGTAGGGTGTTACAGTGAAACTGTCATGGTCGCTTTTGAAAGGCTTGGTCTGATTGACCACTGTCAAGAAACACCTTTGTATGATGACATGGTCCTGAAGAGACCAAAGAAGTGTTGAGTTCTTCAATGTCAGTGTTTTTGTCCACGTTGGGCTTGAGAAAGGTATAATAATCACTTTTGTACAAAATTGTGTTTTGAGTTTGTAAATACAGTATGTGAAGGATCTTTATGCGGAAATAAAGGAGTAGGAAAAGTATTACCACTTCACCATTGTCTGCACTGGACTGTAAGGTCTGTTACTCCGAAGGCATTGCTTACAGAAATGTATTATTAAAAGGATAAAAATGAGCTATTTTTAAAAGCTTTTATAAAATATTTGAAAGAGATCGTTGCTAACCTGTGTGCTCCGTTTCTGCTTTCTCCTCATATTAGCTGAAGCAAAACCAGAATCTGAGCGACGTGAGCATAGACTCTTCAAAGGCTTTAAAAGTACATGAGTGATTCTGGTGTAGCTTTCCATAAACCTGCTAAAGGAAAGGGGCGACTATAGAACATATTGTTACAATGGCTTCTTCCCAAATGGCACCCTATTCCCTATAAAGAGCACTACTTTTGACCAGGGCGAACAATAGTGCACTATAAAGTAGTGCACTATTTAGGGAATATGGTGCCATATGGGACGCATGAACATCTGCTGTGTGTTCCATATGGAGTTGTACGTCTGCCTCGTAACGTTGACAAAGTACAGATAATAAGGAGCAGCATTGATTAATGACAATGCCCATGTTGTGGTTTAAACTCCTGGATGGGTAGAAACTCCCGTAAGCATCAAATTCATGTCCAGACACAGACATGTTTGGAAAAATAAAGTTAGAGGGTCAAAGGTCATACGTATCCCCAAGACATGCTAAACCTCTCACCATTACCAATAACACGGGAGGTTAGCATGTCTTGGGGGTATGATCATTGACCCTCTGTAACTTTCATCCACGTGAAGGTAGAAGTGTTTAGAAACATTCTATTCTTATTTACAATTAAAGTGACTCCAAAATGACACAATACATCATTTACCTTTATTTTGTGCCAAATAATTAATCTGAAACACAACCAAAACGAACAGTAAATGCATCCAACAAGTTTGTAGAGACACACGCTTGATTTAGTCATTGCATGCTAGGAATATATGACCAAACACTAAACATTTTGACTACTTTATTTATAAGAATCTTTAGGGGTGTTCATAAGTTTGACCTCTACTTTTATGAAACAAAAATAAATACTTGTTAGTATAAAATTAATATTTTAATTATTTATTTTATACAGTAATTATTGCTTGTCTTTATGAAGGGTGTCAATACTTTTGTATCCCACTGTATACACTACATTACCAAAAGTATGTGGACACCTGCTCGTTAAACATCTCAATCCAAAATCATGGGCATTAATATCAATGACGGTTTTAGCATGTAAATCTTGGTGGGGGCAAACAAAATATATATGTTTTGATGCATGCCAGCAAAGCCACTACACAACACTAAATAATATATTAATTGCGCTATAGTGGTGACAAAAGGTGCCCACAAACTGTTAGGGCCTACATAAAGCTGTCCCAACAGCAGAGCTTTCTTTTCAGCACCATGGAGTGAATCCTTACCACCACTACACCTGGCTGTCAGCGGAGCCTTGTCTCGCAGCAGGGGGGGGGAAAAACATAGCTGATATCGCCGATTTTCTTAAACAAATGTGGTTTCTACTGACAATTGAAATGTACAAACTATGGTATAAGGGAATAATGAGCAGATAAGAGGCAACCCGTAATTTCGATTAAGACAATAATGAGCGAGCTAAGATGGACGTAGTCATATCTATTGTTCAGCACTTTTGAAATGTACAGCGACAGAATTCAGAACATGTGCCATTCTTACAGTATTCTCCCTGTACACCAAGTCAGAACCGTAGGTTAAATGAAGGGGGCATATAAGCAGACAATGAAAGCTCTTACAATATTTGATGACATTTCTCTAAAACATGGGCTACTAGCAGCTTACTACACAACATAAACTTAGTATTACTTTCTTAGCTACAGTATACGTATCTCCCTGGCATCATTTATGCAGCAGCGTACAATATATTTTTTGGACTCATCTTGTTGTGCTGTGCTCACTTGAACAGGAAGGTGGCATGGCGGTCCTTCTTGTGGCAAAATGTTGTCATCAAATTGTGTCATTAACGTCTGGCATTCTCTGTATTTATGGTGCATTCAAGACAACTGGGAACTCAGAAAAAAAACAATGTTGAATCATGACGTTAGTGATTTCTGCCAGTAGATTGTCGTCATGATTAATGTTGATGACTGCTTGTCTAGATTGCTAGTATGATGCTGACATGATCAATCCAATCAAAGCTACGGGAGATATAACGTGATTTGATGTTATTTTATCTGTGGCCAATGACCTTGAGACTTCTTGGATGGGCACCTCTAATGTAAATCTATGGCAGCACCCAAGGGGCTTGAATTTTCTAGCTCTCCCTGTAGATTTTGCTGTGATGTAGTGTCCCCATAAGTGACAGAACACTGAGACAATCACGGCGCAACTAAAGAATACCAACCCCTATGCTCTGTTTTTTCGACTGGCTGCCCCACCACTACAGAAAGCACTGAGCTAGGCTGTAACACCTGCATTTTGGAGTTGCCTTACTCAATAAAGCAAAAAATAGTAGTTTTTTTTACATTGTTTGCAAACTGATATGTGACACTTATTAATGCCAAAATAGCATGCAAAACAGGTATTTAAATATATATATATTTATATATACAGTTCCAGTCAAAAGTTTGGACAGAGATATAAGTCTCTTCATTTAAGGATTTTTCTTTATTTTTACTATTTGTAGAATAATAGTGAAGACATAACAACTATGAAATCACACATATGGAATCATGTAGTAACCAAAAAAAGTGTTAAACAAATCAAAATATATTTTAGATTTTATATTCTTCCAAGTAGCCACCCTTTGCCTTGATGACAGCTTTGCACACTCTTGGCATTCTCTCAGCCAGCTTCATGAGGAATGCTTTTCCAACAGTCTTGAAGGAGTTCCCACATATGCTGAGACACTTGTTGGCTGCTTTTCCTTCTCTCTGCGGTCCAACTCATCCCAAACCATCTCAATTGGGTTGAGGTCGGGTGATTGTGGAGGCCAGGTCATCTGATGCAGCACTCCATCACTCTCCTTCTTGGTCAAATAGCCCTTACACGTGTAACAGTATAGCTTCCGTCCCTCTCCTCGCCCCGAACCAGGGACCCTCTGCACACATCAACATCAGCCACCCTCGAAGCATCGTTACCCATCGCGCCAGGGCAAGGGGAACAACTACTTCAAGGTCTCAGAGCGAGTGATGTCACCGATTGAAATGTTATTAGCGCGCACCACCGCTAACTAGCCAGCCATTTCCCATTGGTTACACACAGCCTGGAGGTGTGTTGGGTCATTGTCCTGTTAAAAAACAAATGATAGTCCCACTAAGTGCAAACCAGATGGGATGGCGTATCGCTGCAGAACCAAAAATCTCAAATTTGGACTCAACAGACCAAAGGACAGATTTCCACCAGTCTAATGTCCATTGCTTGTGTTTCTTGGCCCAAGCAAGTCTATTCTTCTTATTGGTGTCCTTTATTAGTGGTTTCTTGCAGCAATTTGACCATGAAGGTCTGATTCACACAGTCTCCTCTGAACAGTTGATGTTGAGATGTATCTGTTACTTGAACTCTGTGAAGCATTTATTTGGGCTGCAATCCGATGGTGCAGTTAACTCTAATGAACTTATCCTCTGCAGCAGAGGTAACTCTTGGTCTTCCTTTCCTGTGGCGGTCCTCAGAGAGCCAGTTTCATGATAACATTTGATGGTTTTTGCGACTGTACTTGAAGGAATTTTAAAAGTTCTTGAAATTTTCTGGATTGACTGACCTTCATGTCTTAAAGTAGTGACAGACGGTCATTTCTCTTTGCTTATTTGAGCTGTTCTTGCCATAATATGGACTTGGTCTTTTACCAAATAGGACTATCTTCTGTACACCACCCCTACCTTGTCACAACACAACTGATTGGCTCAAATGCATTAAGAAGAAAATAAATTCCACAAATTAACAAGGCACACCTGTTAATTGAAGTGCATTCCAGCTGACTACCTCATGAAGCTGGTTGAGAGAATGCCAAGAGTGTGCAAAGCTATCATCAAAGCAAAGGATGGCCATTTTGAAGAATCTCAAATATTGTAACGTCAGGAGAATGATGGGTGTAGAGTCAGGCGCAGAGAGCAGAAGTTTCAAGGGAAAAAACGCTTTAATGTCCACAGTCAAACAGGAACAGGTACAAAAAGGGTGACGCCAAAACACAGGCGCAAACACAACCCAAAGACCACTGTGAAATAAACTGGACAGCGAAAACCCCAAATCAATAATCCACCTCCGACGTAACATGACAACCAATAAGCCCGCACAAACACTAGCGGGCGAAACAAACCTAAATAGTACACTTCCCAACACCCCAACAAGGAACAGGTGAAAACAATTAGACAAACATAAACGAAAAGGAAAAAGGGATCGGTGGCAGCTAGTAGACCGGCGACGACGACCGCCGAGCGCCACCCGAACGGGAAGGGGAGCCAGCTTCGGTAGTATTCGTGACAGTACCCCCCTCCTGACGCGCGGCCCCCGCAGCGCGCCGACACCGGCCTCGGGGACGACCCCGGGGGCGAGGTGCAAGGCAATCCGGATGGAGGCGATGGAATTCCCTTAGTAGACTTGGATCCAATATATCCCCCACCGGGACCCAGCACCTCTCCTCCGGCCCGTACCCCTCCCAGTCCACGAGGTACTGCAGGCCCCTCACCCGGCGTCTGGAGTCCAGAATGGACCGTATCGTGTACGCCGGGGACCCCTCTATGTCCAGAGGGGGCGGAGGGACCTCCGGAACCTCACCTTCCTGCATGGGACCAGCTACCACCGGCCTGAGGAGAGACACATGAAACGAGGGGTTAATACGATAATACGAAGGAAGTAACAATCGATAACACACCTCATTTATTCTCCTCAGGACTTTAAATGGCCCTACACACTGCGGACCCAGCTTCCGGCAGGGCAGGCGGAGGGGCAGGTTTTGGGTCGAGAGCCAGACCCTGTCCCCCGGTGCAAACACGGGGGCCTCACTGCGGTGACGGTCAGCGCTCTTCTTCTGCCGTCCACTCGCCTGACGCAGAGACTCCTGGACGGCTCTCCAGGTCTCCTTAGAGCGCTGCACCCACTCCTCCACCGCAGGAGCCTCGGTCTGACTCTGATGCCATGGTGCCAGAACCGGCTGGTACCCCAACACACACTCAAATGGTGACATGTTGGTAGAGGAGTGGCTTAGTGAGTTCTGGGAAATCTCTGCCCAGGGGATGTATCTTGACCACTCCCCTGGCCGGTCCTGGCAATACGACCGCAGAAACCTACCCACCTCCTGGTTCACTCTCTCCACCTGCCCATTACTCTCCGGGTGATACCCCGAGGTCAGGCTGACCGAGACCCCCAGATGCTCCATAAACACCTTCCATACTCTGGAAGTGAACTGGGGACCCAGATCAGAAACGATATCCTCGGGCACCCCGTAGTGCCGGAAGACATGGGTAAATAGTGCCTCCGCAGTCTGCAGGGCCGTAGGGAGACCGGGCAACGGGATAAGACGGCAGGACTTAGAGAACCGATCCACAACGACCAGGATCGTCGTGTTCTCCTGAGACAAGGGAAGATCAGTAAGAAAATCCACCGATAGATGGGACCACGGCCGTTGTGGAACGGGGAGGGGTTGTAATTTCCCTCGTGGCAAATGTCTAGGAGCCTTACTCTGAGCGCAAACCGAACAGGAGGAGACATAGAATCGCACGTCTCTCACCAAGGTAGGCCACCAGTACTTCCCTCTAAGACTTCACACTGTCCTTAAAATACCCGGGTGACCTGACGAGGGTAGACTATGAGCCCATCGAATCAATTGATCACGAACAGCGAGCAGCACATACCTACGACCCTCCGGGCACTGTGGAGGCGCAGGTTCCGCCCTTAGTGCCCGCTCGATGTCCGTGTCCACCTCCCATACTACCGGTGCTACCAGCTTGGCCGCCGGAATGATGGGAGTAGGATCGATGGACCGGTCATCAGTGTCGTATAGTCGGGACAGCGCGTCGGCCTTAGTATTAAGGGAACCTGGTCGATACGAAATCGTAAACCGAAATCGAGTAAAGAACATGGCCCACCTTGCCTGACGAGGATTCAGTCTCCTAGCTGATCGGATATACTCCAGATTTTGGTGGTCGGTCCAGATGAGAAAAGGGTGCTTAGCCCCCTCAAGCCAGTGTCTCCACACCTTCAGAGCTTTAACCATGGCCAACAACTCCCTATCCCCACATCATAATTCCGCTCCGCTGGCCCGAGCTTCTTCGAAAAAAAAGCACAGGGGCGGAGCTTCGGGGACGTACCCGAGCGCTGGGAGAGCACAGCCCCAACCCCTGCCTCGGATGCGTCCACCTCAACTATGAACGCCAAAGAGGGGTCAGGATGCGCCAACACTGGCGCGTCGGTGAACAGCGCCTTCAAATGACGGAAAGCTCCCTCCGCCTCTGCGGACCACTGAAAGCGCACCGGGCCCCCCTTCAGCAGTGAGGTAATAGGGGCCGCCACCTGACCAAAACCCCGGATAAACCTCCGGTAGTAATTGGCAAACCCTAAGAACCGCTGCACCTCCTTTACAGTGGTCGGAGTCGGCCAATTACGCACGGCTTTTACGCGGTCATCCTCCATTACCATCCCCGAGGTGGAAATGCGATAACCCAGGAAGGAAACGGCCTGTTTGGAAAACTCACATTTCTCTGCCTTCACATACAGGTCATGCTCCAGCAGTCGCCCAAGAACCTTGCGCACCAGAGTAGCGGAGTAGATCAAGATGTCATCAATATACACCACTACACCCTGTCCGTGCAGGTCTCTGAGAATCTCATCAACGAAGGATTGAAAGGTGGCTGGAGCATTCTTCAACCCGTACGGCATGACGAGGTACTCATAATGGCCAGACGTGGTACTAAACGCAGTTTTTCACTCATCTCCCTCCCGAATACGCACCAGATTATACGCGCTCCTGAGGTCCAATTTTGTGAAGAATCGCGCCCCGTGAAATGATTCCACCGCCGTAGCGATGAGAGGTAGTGGGTAACTAAAACCCACAGTGATGGAATTTAGACCTCGATAATCAATACACGGACGCAAACCACCCTCCTTTTTCTTCACAAAAAAGAAACTCGAGGAGACGGGTGACATGGAGGGCCGAATGTACCCCTGTCACAGAGCCTCCGTGATGTATGTCTCCATAGCCAACGTCTCCTCCTGGGACAACGGATACACGTGACTCCTGGGGAGTGCAGCGTTTACCTGGAGGATTATCACGCAATCCCCCTGTCGATGGGGAGGTAATAGGGTCGCCTTCCTCTTACTGAAGGCGATAGCCAAATCGGCATACTCAGCAGGAATGCGCACGGTGGAAACCTGGTCTGAACTCTCCACCGTTGTCGCACCGATGGAAACTCCTAAACACCTGCCTGAACACTCATCAGACCACCCCTGTAGAGCTCCCTGTTTCCACGAAATAGTAGGATTGTGAATAGCCAGCCAGGGAATCCCTAACACCACCGGAAACACAGGTGAATCAATAAGGAACAGACTAATCCGTTCCTTCTGATTTCCCTGCGTCATCATCTCCAAAGGTATCGTGGCCTCCCTGACCAGCCCTGACCCTAGTGGTCGACTATCTAAAGAGTGCACGGGGAAAGGGGGGTCTACCTTGACTAACGGAATCCTCAACCTCTGGGCGAGTCCGCGATCAATAAAATTCCCCGCTGCGCCTGAATCAACTAGCGCCTTATGCTGGAGAGATGGGAAAAACCTTAGAAAATAGATTAACAAAAACATGTGACCAACAGGAAGCTCTGGGAGAGTGTGGTGCTGACTCACCTGGGGTGACCGAGGAGTGTTCTGCCTGCCCTCTCGACTCCCAGATGGACTCCTCCAGCACCGACCGGAAGTGTGCCCTCTCCGGCCACAATAGGTACAGGAGGAGCCTCCTCCTCCGGTCTTCCTAGAACCAGCCCCTCCTAGCTCCATAGGAATGGGAGCGGGGGGGGGGGGGGGGGCAGGAGGTGGAACTGACAGGACCCTTTAAGAACGTCCGCGAGCAGCCAGCAGATGGTCTAGTCGGATTGACATGTCAATCAGCTCATCCAAGCTGAGCGTAGCGTCCCGACAAGCCAGCTCTCTGCGGACGTCCTCCCTTAGGCTACACCTGTAATGGTCTATCAGGGCCCTGTCGTTCCACCCTGCTCCAGCAGCCAAGGTACGGAAGTCCAATGCCAAATCCTGCGCGCTCCTCGTCCCCTGCCGGAGATGGAACAACCTCTCACCCGCCGCTCGTCCATCCGGGGGATGATCAAACACAGCCCGGAAACGGCGGGTGAACTCCAGGTAGTGACCCCTCACTGAGTCGGGTCCATTCCATACGGCCTTGGCCCACTCCAGGGCCCTACCCGACAGGCAGGAAATGAGGACACTCACGCTCTCTTCGTCCGAGGGAGCAGGCCGAATGGTGGCCAGGTAGAGTTCAAGTTGGAGTAGAAATCCCTGGCACCCGGCCGCTGCTCCATCGTACTCCCTCGGAGGCGTGATGCGCAGGACGCTGGAACTGGCTCCCGCTGGAGGAGATGGTAAAGTTGCTGGTGGGAGGGTAGGTGGGGTATTAGGGAGACCACTCCTCTCCCAACGGTCCATCCTCTCCATCATCTGATCCATTGCTGAACCAATGCGATGGAGGATGGACGTATGATGCAGGACTCTCTCCTCCATTGTGGGGAGAGGGGTGGTCGCTGCTCCTGCTGACTCCATCGGGGTGGTGCGGGCTTCTGTAAACGTCAGGAGAATGATGGGTTTAGAGTCAGGCGCAGAGAGCAGAAGTTTCAAGGGAAAAAACGCTTTAATGTCCACAGTCAAACAGGAACAGGTACAAAAAGGGTGACGCCAAAACACAGGCGCAAACACAACCCAAAGACCACTGTGAAATAAACTGGACAGCGAAAACCCCAAATCAATAATCCACCTCCGACGTAACATGACAACCAATAAGCCCGCACAAACACTAGCGGGCGAAACGAACCTAAATAGTACACCTCCCAACACCCCAACAAGGAACAGGTGAAAACAATTAGACAAACATAAACGAAAAGGAAAAAGGGATCGGTGGCAGCTAGTAGACCGGCGACGACGACCGCCGAGCGCCACCCGAACGGGAAGGGGAGCCACCTTCGGTAGTATTCGTGACAAATATAAAATATATTTTGATTTGTTTAACACTTTTTGGTTACTATATGATTCCATACGTGTTATTTCATAGTTTTGATGTCTTCACTATTATTCTATAATGTAGAAAATAGTTTTTTTTTAATCTGAAAAACCCTTGAATGAGTAGGTGTGTCCAAACTTTTGACTGGTACTGTATAGAATTGATTTAGCTAAACAGGTGGCTCTACCCCACCTGCCCTGAATGACGGGTCGCCACTGATTAATGGTCCCCCCTTTGTTTCTATAACAGACTCCACTCTTCTGGGAAGGCTTTCCACTAGCTGTTGGAACTTTGCTGCGGAGACTTGCTTCTATTCCGCCACAAGAGCATTAGTGAGGTCGGGCACTGATGTTAGGACATTAGGCCTGGCTCGCAGTCGGCGTTCCAATTCATCCCAAAAGTGTTCGATGGGGTTGAGGTCAGGGCTCTGTGCAGGCAAGTCAAATTCTTCCACACCAATATCAATCAAGTTTATTTTATATAGCCCTTCGTACATCAGCTAATATCTCGAAGTGCTGTACAGAAACCCAGCCTAAAACTCCAAACAGCAAGCAAGGCAGGTGTAGAAGCACGGTGTAGAAGCAATATCAACAAACCATTTCTGTATGGACCTCACTTTGTGCACAGGGCATTGTCATAATGAAACAGAAAAGGGCCTTCCCCAAATTGTTGCCACAAACTTGCAAGCACAGAATCATCTTGAATGTCATTGTATGCTGTAGAGTTAAGATGTTCCCCTTAGTTCCTCACTGGAACTAAGGGGCTTAACCCGAACCATGAAAAACAGCTCCAGACCATTATTCCTCCTCCACCAAACTTTACAGTTGGCATTATGCATTTTGGCAGGTAGTGTTTTCCTGGCATCTGCTAAACCCAGATTCGTCCATCGGATTGCCAGATGGTGAAGCGTGATTCATCACTCGAGAGAACGTGTTCTCCACTGCTCCAGAGTCTAATGGCAGCGTGCTTTACACCACTCCAGCCACTCCAGGAACAACATGCTAAAAGAGGATTCTGAATCTAGTAATAGCAATGGCCTCATGTTATGGCAACATTGATTGTTAGTGTTGTGCCATTCCACAAAGATTGGATCAACATATAAACTGATTTATAGAGGGTTTGTTGAGATTAATTTCTTTCTAGATTGGGTGGCTCACAATACCTATAGATATAAAGTAAAATCAGCATTACTGTATAGTTAAAAATGAGGAGATATGGTGACCACCCACTGTAGCAGCACTGAAAGAAACATTTTGAAAGTGCAAATTTTAGATGTCAAATCCCCCAAAGCATTGATACAAGTTATTTCATCACTCAAATGCAAATGGTTATAGGCCTACATTTCACGTCCTGTTACCCAAGGGTCATTGAACTATTTTGACTAGCTTCTTCTAACTCAGTTTTCTATTCAGAAGAATGCCTCACTTGTTTTACCTCAGTGATTGTCACGTCTCCGGCCTCTAGGTCACCAGGCTGCTCGTTATGGCGCACATCTGTCACCAGCGTTACGCGCATGACACTCACCTGGACTCCATCACCTCCTTGATTACCTGCCCTTTATATGTCACTCCCTTTGGTTTCTTCCCCAGTCGTCATTGTTGCTTCTTTCTGTTCCACTGTCATGTCTGTGCGTTGTTTGTGTTTCTTGTTTTGTATTTAGTTGCCTTTATTTATTAAAACACTCACTCCATGAACTTGCTTCCCGACTCTTGGCGCACATCGTTACAGTCATATACAAATGTACACTTTCTAAATTGCTCTTTACACTGTTGACAAACCTCAGCAATTTTAAATACATTTTCACATAAGGTGCCAAAATCAACACATTTCACAGCAATGATAAACAGTAGAACTTTAAATAGTCTGTGTGTGCATGCATGTCTGTGTGAGTGTGCCCACGTTATTGGAGACTGGGTCACATGTGTTGAAACAGCCACTGTGTGTGTGTGGCACTCCATGAGCAGCAGGCCAGGCAGGGGGCCAGCGCTGCATCAGGGACTGCCCTGACAGGGTTGGGTCAGCTCTTTCCACTCTTCCCCTCCTGTCATAGAACAGCGCAGCCAGAGAGGGAGAAGGAGGAGGGGATGGAGCAATGTGCTTATTGGCTTTGAGCTCAGTGCATTGATTTGGTCTGGGTAATGGAAGGAATGCATTGCTCTGCAGTGCACAACCCCTGACGAACACACACATGCACAAGCATACACACACAGAATCATGTAATTTCATTAATTTAGGCGGAGTTATTAAACCAAGATGCTAAATTGAATGAAACATTGGTGTCATTACACATCATCTGTGACTGATGTAATGGTTGTGTACAACTCACACTGTAATTAACAAAAAAATCTGACATGTTTTTACTGTACTATGTGTACTGTACGTACTGTACTGTTCTGCAATCATCATATAGAGTTTATTAGATCCAACCTCAGTGAGAAACGTCAGTCATCTGATAATCAACTGGAGAGTTTGGGCGACTCAGTCAGAGTCAGTCGACTAACATGCTGCCTGCGGAGCACAGACAACAAAACAACAGAAAGTAGAGGACAGAATGGAAAAAGTGAACAAGAGGGAGAGGAGAGGGGAGGTCCCGGGGGATACAGGAAGATGAACACTCTTGCGCCAGTCGCGAGGCTGCTTCTTGTAACGTGTCAAGAATCTGCCGTCCTCCAGATGTGTCATATGTATACTGTCCAAATCCCCCAGAGAGTTTTACATTTGCCGGCCCTGCTTTCTGGTGAACAGCTAGCAGAGAGGGAGAGTGGGAATGGGAGAGGAAAGAGGGAGAGGGAGTGTGGGAGAAAGAGAGAGCAAGAGAGAAAGAGGGAGAAAGAAGCAAGAAAGACAGCAAGAGTGTGAGAGAGCAGGACAGAGAGGAGAGAGAGGGAGTTAATTACGGAAAGTTGGCAGCCAGCAGAAGAGTGAGCAGCCAACTGTGGCAGGATACAATGGAAAGAATGAGATTAAACCCAGAAAATGCAGGGTAATGACAGTTTTTTTTTTCAAGACAAAAAAGATGAGTAATGATCGTGCTCCTCAGCCTCTGAAAAGGTAACTTCCTCCCCTATCGTTTTGGCAAGATTGTCCAGAAGAGCAGACTGGTTGTAACATGGATACATCTTATCCGGTGTCCTGTGTGAATTTAAATATGCTCTCTCTGCCCTGCTGGTCATCTATGAACATTTGAACATCTTGGCCATGTTCTGTTATAATCTCCACCCGGCACAGCCAGAAGAGGACTGGCCACCCCTCATAGCCTGGTTCCTCTCTAGGTTTCTTCCTAGGTTCCTGTCTTTCTAGGGAGTTTTTCCTAGCCACTGTGCTTCTACACTTGCTTGCTTGCTGTTTGGAGTTTTAGGCTAGGTTTCTGTACAGCACTTTGTGACATCAGCTGATGTGAGAAGGGCTTTATAAATACATTTGATTGATACAGAGCATACTGGTTGTAACATGGATACAGAGCATACTAGTTGTTTCATGGATACAGAGCATACTAGTTGTTTCATGGATACAGAGTATACTGGTTGTAACATGGATACAGAGCATACTAGTTGTTTCATGGATACAGAGCATACTAGTTGTTTCATGGATACAGAGTATACTGGTTGTAACATGGATACAGAGTATACTAGTTGTTTCATGGATACAGAGTATACTGGTTGTAACATGGATACAGAGCATACTAGTTGTTTCATGGATACAGAGCATACTAGTTGTTTCATGGATACAGAGCATACTAGTTGTTTCATGGATACAGAGTATACTGGTTGTAACATGGATACAGAGCATACTAGTTGTTTCATGGATACAGAGCATACTGGTTGTAACATGGATACAGAGCATACTAGTTGTTTCATGGATACAGAGCATACTGGTTGTAACATGGATACAGAGGATACTAGTTGTTTCATGGATACAGAGCATACTAGTTGTTTCATGGATACAGAGCATACTGGTTGTAACATGGATGCAGAGCATACTAGTTGTTTCATGGATACAGAGCATACTAGTTGTTTCATGGATACAGAGTATACTGGTTGTAACATGGATACAGAGCATACTGGTTGTAACATGGATACAGAGCATACTAGTTGTTTCATGGATACAGAGCATACTAGTTGTTTCATGGATCATGGATACAGAGTATACTGGTTGTAACATGGATACAGAGCATACTAGTTGTTTCATGGATACAGAGCATACTGGTTGTAACATGGATACAGAGCATACTGGTTGTAACATGGATACAGAGCATACTGGTTGTAACATGGATACAGAGCATACTAGTTGTTTCATGGATACAGAGTATACTGGTTGTAACATGGATACAGAGCATACTGGTTGTAACATGGATACAGAGAATACTAGTTGTTTCATGGATACAGAGTATACTGGTTGTAACATGGATACAGAGCATACTAGTTGTTTCATGGATACAGAGTATACTGGTTGTAACATGGATACAGAGCATACTAGTTGTTTCATGGATACAGAGCATACTAGTTGTTTCATGGATACAGAGCATACTAGTTGTTTCATGGATACAGAGCATACTGGTTGTAACATGGATACAGAGCATACTAGTTGTTTCATGGATACAGAGTATAATGGTTGTAACATGGATACAGAGCATACTAGTTGTAACATGGATACAGAGCATACTAGTTGTTTCATGGATACAGAGTATACTGGTTGTAACATGGATGCAGAGCATACTAGTTGTTTCATGGATACAGAGCATACTGGTTGTAACATGGATACAAAGCATACTGGTTGTAACATGGATACAGAGAATACTAGTTGTTTCATGGATACAGAGCATACTAGTTGTTTCATGGATACAGAGCATACTAGTTGTTTCATGGATACAGAGTATACTGGTTGTAACATGGATGCAGAGCATACTAGTTGTTTCATGGATACAGAGGATACTAGTTGTTTCATGGATACAGAGCATACTAGTTGTTTCATGGATACAGAGCATACTAGTTGTTTCATGGATACAGAGCATACTAGTTGTTTCATGGATACAGAGTATACTGGTTGTAACATGGATGCAGAGCATACTAGTTGTTTCATGGATACAGAGCATACTAGTTGTTTCATGGATACAGAGTATACTGGTTGTAACATGGATACAGAGCATACTAGTTGTTTCATGGATACAGAGCATACTAGTTGTTTCATGGATACAGAGCATACTGGTTGTAACATGGATACAGAGCATACTGGTTGTAACATGGATACAGAGAATACTGGTTGTAACATGGATACAGAGCATACTAGTTGTTTCATGGATACAGAGTATACTGGTTGTAACATGGATACAGAGAATACTGGTTGTAACATGGATACAGAGCATACTAGTTGTTTCATGGATACAGAGTATACTGGTTGTAACATGGATGCAGAGCATACTAGTTGTTTCATGTATACAGAGTATACTGGTTGTAACATGGATACAGAGCATACTAGTTGTTTCATGGATACAGAGCATACTGGTTGTAACATGGATGCAGAGCATACTAGTTGTTTCATGGATACAGAGTATACTGGTTGTAACATGGATACAGAGCATACTGGTTGTTTCATGGATACAGAGTATACTGGTTGTAACATGGATACAGAGCATACTAGTTGTTTCATGGATACAGAGCATACTAGTTGTTTCATGGATACAGAGTATACTGGTTGTAACATGGATACAGAGCATACTGGTTGTAACATGGATACAGAGCATACTAGTTGTTTCATGGATACAGAGCATACTGGTTGTAACATGGATGCAGAGCATACTAGTTGTTTCATGGATACAGAGTATACTGGTTGTAACATGGATACAGAGCATACTAGTTGTTTCATGGATACAGAGCATACTAGTTGTAACATGGATACAGAGTATACTGGTTGTAACATGGATGCAGAGCATACTAGTTGTTTCATGGATACAGAGTATACTGGTTGTAACATGGATACAGAGCATACTAGTTGTTTCATGGATACAGAGTATACTGGTTGTAACAGGGAAAAAGGAGGGATAATCTCCTGGTCATAAGTTGTACTTTGGGGCTCTTGTTTCAGGGCTATTTATTTAGTTCTGTTTATTTATTTTTTTTGTGAGACATGTTTTTGAGCAAATATTATAATCAATACATATATTTAGTCATTTATCAGTGACATTGATAGTCTATGGGGAGAGTTTTACGGCCAACTATTTGTTATATTTCCTCTCTCTCGGTCTCTCTCCCACACTTCCTGTGTGGACTGGCGCCATGGATATCACGATAATTAACAATCATTGAACCACAAATCCCAAAAACATGGATATCCTGCCAACATAAAGCCATATAAAACATTTCTTGTCACTTAAAGAAAAGTAAAGAACATCAACCTCTTGTTGTTCCCTGTCTGAAACGCAAATATTGTATTTTGTGGAATATTACTCTGAAACTACACTGTGTGATAGCAATATTGCCTGCCCTTGACATAACCTCAATGGAATTAAATGAGGAATATGTGCCGTTTCAATAGTGAAAAAATATGACTATGTCAGAAGAGAGAACATGGTGTTCTCTTAAATGGTCTTCTACGTGTCAATCAATACAAATTCCATGACTTCTCATATTCTACTCCAAAACTTGTTTCCCCCTAGAAGACTAGTGTTAATTTCTTGGTCTCGTGCACAAGCCATTGTCATGTGAGTTCAGACTTAACCAATGCAAAATATTTCCACTTATCATCCCAAACATCACTTGAAAAAAAATTATTTAGGAAAATCATGTACTAGTATTTGGACACTGTCTGCTAGTTTATTTACTTAACATTCGGTTGGTAACTGATCTGAGCTTCAGAAACCAGGTATATAAACATATCTTGCTGACTTCAGATATGTACCGCTACATGGATTTTCCAAGAGAAGGCCTAGGTCGAAAGGGTAAGGGGACAAGGTAGTGTAAAAATAACTGATTTATATTTAGTCTTTGGCTCCCTCTGTTGGATCTACTAAATACCAGCATACAGTCTACTACTGTTCTTACAAGTCAGTGGTTCGTTTGTATACTGTTTACAGCATTACCTGATGCCGATTTTGGTTCCACGTCATAGCAGTGATTTATGAAGGTTCTACTCCTACTACTTCAGTATTCCAGTCTCATCCACCAGATGTTTTTGTTGTAGAGCCTCAAACGCTGACATGCAAAACCTATTGTGTGAAAGGTTGAAAAATAAAGTAGATGTAATTGCTAATTAAATAAGAGGGTTGTTTATTGGAAACGATTTTATCTCATCATAAACACAACTTCCATGAGTCCTTAAATGATAGAACTAATAGGTTACTGAAGTCAAAGACAATTTCAAAAACAATAAACAAAATATGTAAAATAATAATTGACAAAAATGAATTGCCCAAAATCCTCAGCGTGATTAAACGTACTGATTTGTCAGAATTCTTAAAACCTCAGGGTGCCAAACTAAAATCAGATTTTGGTGCAGAAAGTCCAGAACAAAACTATAAATGCAACAATTTCAAAGATTTTACTGAGCTACAGTTCATATAAGGAAATCAGTCAATGGAAATAAATTAGGCCCTAATATATGGATTTCACATGACTGGGAATACAGATATGCATATGTTGGTCACAGATACCTTTAAAAAAAAGTTGCGTCATGGGGCCGTGCATTATCATGAAACATGAGGTGATGGCGGCGGATGAATGGAATGACAACAGGCCTCAGGATCTTGTCACGGTATCTCTGTGCAATTCAAATTGCCATTGATAAAATGCAATTGTGTTCAAAACTGTTGGAAAAGCATTCCAGGTGAAGCTGGTTGAGAGAATGCCAAGAGTGTGCAGAGCTGTCATCAAGGCAAAGGGTGGCTATGAAGAATCTCAAATATAAAATATATTTTGATTTGTTTAACACTTGTTTGGTTACTACATGATTCCATATGTGTTATTGCATAGTTTTGATGTCTTCATTATTATTCTACAATGTAGAAAATTGTACAAATAAAGAAAAACCCTGGAATGAGTAGGTGTGTCCAAACTTTTGACTGGTACTGTACCTTTTGATGTATGTTGACATTTAACAGCTCCCACTGTCTAGACTAGTCTGCATGATGATATAAGAATGTGGTTAAGTAGGTATGACACAAGACAAGTGTTAGGGGGCTACCTCCCTACTGTAGAAGCTAGGTGGACATGTAGTGACTAAAGTTTTTAGGGTAAGGATACTTTATGTTTCTGACTTGGGATGGTTGGTCTTGGTCTAGGTCTCGATAGTTCTGGTCTTGACACCATATCTGTAAGAAGATCAGGTGAACCAGCAACTCATTGGTATGCTCCATATTCTTCTCTATTAACCTCTTGGTACACAGGAAGTTATACTTCCCACTGCCAGTCAGGGGAAAAAGAAGATGGTATCGAGAAATAAAAGAAAACGAGTGTCATTTCAAATGCCCAAACATACCCTGAAAACCTGACTAACATTTTTGATTATATAAGGTCCTAAGGCCTATTTATGAAATTTGATGATATTTGATACGTAATACAAATGTAATATATGATATGTGATTCATACTTTTCGTATGATCTATAAATAGTGATAATATATAATATAAATAATAATAATATATGCCATTTAGCAGATACTTTTGTCCAAATCAACTTAAAGTTATGCGTGCATGCATTTTACATATGGGTGGTTCGGTGAATTGAACCCACTATCCTGGCATTGCAAGCGTCATGTTCTACAAACTGAGCTACAATTACTCATTGATGATCTGTAAAAAAAAACAACTAAAAGATACTGTGTGTGTGTAACTCAGGGAGGCTGGCTGTGGTGGTTGTTGTAAAGTTTCTGGAAGAGACGGACCAGCTCAAGCAGGACGGTCACTCCGCTACCGTTGGAGTCTGCTCCATGACAGCCACTGTTTCACACACACACACACACACACACACACACACACACACACACACACACACACACACACACACACACACACACACACACACACACACACACACACAATGTGAATAAATGTATATTTCACTAGTGTATACACAGTGTGATGTTGACTTACTGGTGTAAGACCGTATGAGTCACAGTGGGACGAGATTACTATGGTGGGCACATCCTTTCCAGCACCAGGAAGTACACCCTGAAGGCACAGTGACCAATCACAATCTGTACACAAGTCTGACATGGCTATGTTGGGACCAGTAGGCCTAATACAGTATTTCACATCCAATTATCCTTTTGAAACCAAATTGCATGATTCATGCATGCATAATATGCCATAACAATTAGCTGATGTCCTTGGTCATAGACAGGGTTGGAGAGACATACTCACCTCCAGAGTGATGATTGTGTTGTCAGTGATCGGCTTGATGGGCTTGGTGTTGCTCACTAGAATCTGAAATAGGGTGGCTGTGACCATACTACGGTACACTGTCAAGAAGACAGAATGAGAAATTCAGTAAAAGAGAGAGGGAGAGAGAACAATTCAAGCTGTGATGTATGAAAGATGCTGAACCAATTAAATGTATGACTATTCAAATCTCATTTTACATTGCGCTATATGCACTCCTCCTCCTCCCTCTTCTCCTTTGTCAGTTTCTACCCCTTTCTTTCCTCGCCCCCCTCTCCAAACCTACTCTCCAGACCCTCCTCCTTTCAACTCGGACCAGTATAGAGGAGGTGCGGGTGGCTGCAGCGTGCTTGACCTCTTCGGACATATAGAGGAGCTGCTCGTCCTCCATTCTCGCATACACAGGAATGATGGTAGACTGCAGCAGCGCTTCGCTCTCACTAAACATGAAGCTCTGTATAGACGCAAAGGGTTAACGTTATATTGGCGTAATGTGCCACACATCCAGAAGAACTTGTCAGGTGCCGGGTAGAGAAACAGACGATGGCATAAACCCGAAGATTGTTGTATACTCCCAAGTGATGGATATTAAAACAGAACGGACCCCAAACCCTGATATAAAGTCTAACCTACCTGTATGATATCCTGGGGGATGGTGGACATGTTTTTTGGGGAGCAGGAGGAGTACAGCGGCAGCACTCTGCCTCAGCACCCCCAGCTTTTGCTTCATGGTGAAGTCCGGCAGCTTCATGACGACACAGCGTCGTGCTAACACCGGTTCGTCTGCTGAGCGGGCCTCCGCCTGCACTGTGGCACCGCAACAACCTCCACAGCCCAACACAGAGGTCACAGGTCAAAACACAGGCCTAAACTTAACTGCGGAGCTGCACTAAAATTGTTTGAAATAATAAAATAACGGGTGTAAACTTTACACTGGTGCAGATAATAAATAACTCTGGCCAAGTGACCCTACCATGTTTTTCCTGCTGTACGTTGTACTGCTGCATCCTATAGGCAGTGAACTCATAGGAGGATACAGCAGGCAACGTGTAGGCATGCAGTAACTGAACACACAGCAGGAGTAGTGCAGCCACTCAGAACAACATTCTCATGAACATGGCTCCACGTCCTGATGATATCCCGAACTGTCCTGTCACACGAGCCGCTGTCCATCATCTGTCTCTGGGGATAAAGTCAGGCTAATCACCCCCTCTTCCCTCGTCCCTCCCCCCACCCTTCTGACCTGGCCCATAGTCACTGTCACACCCCCTTTCACTGGTGTAGGTAATTACTGTACACGCCCTTGGTCATTGGGCAATAGCTTACAATTTGCTCTCAACATTTTTTTTATCAGAAACTCTCACCAAGTGCAAAGTATACATCAGTTTTTTCAAAGATGGAATTATTTTTGGACAGAGCAAAAGACAACATGCATTACAGAGTTGCTGACATTGTTTTATTTTATTTAGTTTCGTTTTTTTCCAGACAGCACCTGACCATTGGATGTGCATATTTTTCCTGGAACTTGCATCACATCTTTTAATTCAGACCTCTGATATTTAGACAGTAGACATGATACACTACACAGAACAATAACATTGTTACATACTGAAATTGATCACATCTTCTTTGCAATCATAATAAGTGTCTGAATAAAAATAGACTATGGACAACCTTATACATCCACAAAACGGCACTAAACTCAAAATATTGTGAGTACTGTAATATTCCGGTGCAGTTTCACAGATGTAAAAGTGTTGCCCTCTGTGTCCATGTTAAAATGCATACCCATTTTTTCAAATAAATTAAAACATACCACTGGCAATAAATATCTTACTTAAGGCATACTCTACTTTAGTTAACTCAGGGGTGAGATGGAGTATGCACTCAGTTCAATGACAGGGGAAACTAACGCTTAGGTCTCAGCCAAAGCAGGTATACATTCCCATTGCATTTGCCATTAGGATGATGTTATCTTGAATGATGTAGACAAAGCGTTTTTCCATTTCGTGCCTACTGAACACAGTGTTCCCTGTTTTGCACCATCACAAAACAGCAGGTATTTTCATTGTTTTGGATTGACCTGTTTGCACTTGAATTGTCCATCATTTGAGTGGATTCACACTGGAGTCAACCCTTCCTCATATCATTCATCGCACTACAGTGGAATGCATTGGATAACCAAGCACCCAAAGCAGTATAGTAAAGAACATCCTTACATCTTCCATCCCTTTCTTTACATACAGTATGCTATACACAGTCTTGGATTGTTAGACATTCCCTTTCAACAAGTTGCAATTCTTAATGTGAAACATTTTACAGTGCACGCTGTGTTTGTGTACCGTGTGTACTGTGCATGTGTCGTTGCACAGACTCCTATGAATGGCTCGTGACTGTGTCGGTGGCAGTGAGAGAAGCACAAGGTGGCACTACAGCCTACTTCTGGAAGCACTATAGCCTAGAGAACATGGGCTGCTGTGTGTAAAGGTGGACACGCTGCCCAACCACTATCATTAGTACAAGTTTGCTGGTATCATCCCTGCTCCAGAAGTAAGAATAAAGGACACATTCTCCATTTCAACTGGTATATTGATATATTAATTTAACACCATCTCTTGTTAACAGCCATAATGGATGGCTTCATTAAGAATTATGTATTTTACACCATCATACCAGGAAAGGAATGTGCCTTTGGCACAGTTAAACTACAGTACCCACACCCACTGGGTGTCAGGACTAGTAAATGGTATTACAGTATGGCAGGTACAGTACTCGTTAGCACATGATTGTGTTAGCACGTTAATCCTATTGAGCACATTGGAAAATTTGCTTTTCTTACCTATGTGTAATAATAATAATCAATTTTCATTCAACTGTTCATAGCAATTTACACACACGCAAAAAGGAAAATATCCCAAGATCAGAAGTACAATAGTAGACAAGTGAAGACAGCATAAACTGAAATGAACAATGAGTACAAGTATGAGCAGGAAGACCTAATACACAACTATTTTTGAGGGGTAACTGAAACCTTTTAAGAGTTATAGAAATATCCACTAGATAAGATCAAATAATTTTCATGTGGACATTAGTAGAATGGCACTAAATACACACTGGCTTCACTAGCGTGGTCCCAGATAAGTTTGTGCCGTCTTGCCAACTCCTATGGTCATTGTCATGCCAAACAATGTGCAAGACAGCACAAACAGATCTGAAACCAGGCTATATGTGACCTATGCACTTTCAACTCTCACGCTTTTCTCCAAGTTAAGTACTGCATAAGTAAATGACCCTAGCGAATGGGCACTAGAGAGTAAGGATGCAGTAGCCTGGTCTAATATCAGTTTGTGCTGTCTTTCGCTGACCATACTGGAGTTTGTCAAGACAGCACAAACAGATCTGGGACCAGGCGACGGTTGCATTGGGTCAAGTTAAGAGAGCCTAACCCCACAGTTACTGTATTGGTGAGGATGCTATATACCAAAGTCGTAGATAAGAATAGTTATTGTGATGTCTCTGTATGTGACACACCTCACCTTCATGTAAAACAGAGATTTTGATGGGGATGTTTTTATTATGTTAATTAGATTTCCGCAGGGGTGCGGACATCAACTCTAGGGGATTAAACACGTATCACGACAACAGGGAAAGAATGAAAGAGGATAGAAGTAAGACAACTGCAAATCCCCTCAAATCAAAACTCGCTTTGCATTTCAACTAGTGAGGTCCTTGGAATTGGAAACCTAAAATATATACACTACAAAAGTATGTGGACACCCACTCGTCGAACATCTCATCCCAAAATCATGGCCATTAATATGGAGTTGGTCCCCCCTTTGCTGCTATAACAGCCTCCACTCTCCTGTGAAGGCTTTCCACTAGATGTTGGAACATTGCTGCAGGGACTTGCTTCCATTCCACCACAAGAGCGTTAGTGAGGTCGGGCACTGATGTTGGGCGATTAGGCCTGGCTTGCAGTCGGCGTTCAAATTCATCCCAAAGATGTTTGATGGGGTTGAGGTCAGGGCTCTGTGCAGGCAAGTTCCACACCAATCTCGACAAACCATTTCTGTATGGACCTTGCTTTGTGCACTAAGCCCTGGAAAGGGCCTTCCCCAAACTGTTACCACAAAGTTGGAAGCACAGAATCGTCTAGAATGCCATTATATGCTGTAGAGTTAAGATTTTCCTTCACTGGAACTAAGGGCCCTTGCACAAACCATGGAAAAACAGCCACAGACCATTATTCCTCACCCACCAAACTTTACAGTTGGCACTATGCATTCGGGCAGGTAGCTTTCTCCTGGCATCCACCAAAACCAGATTCGTCCGTCGGACTGCCAGATGGTGAAGCGTGATTAATCGCTCCAGAGAATGCATTTCCACAGCTCCAGAGTCCAATGGCGGCGAGCTTAACACCACTCCAGCCGACACTTGGCATTGCGCATGGTGATTTTAGGCATGTGTGAGGCCATGGAAAACCATTTCATGAAGCTCCCAACGAACAGTTCTTGTGCTGTTGCTTCTAAAGGCAGTTTGGAACACGGTAGTTAGTGTTGCAACCAAGGACAGATGATTTTTACAAGCTACGTCCTTCAGTACTTGGCGGTCCCGTTCTGTGAGCTGGTGGCCTACCACTTCACAGCTGAGCCGTTGTTGCTCCTAGATGTTTCTACTTCACAATAACGGCTGACCGGGGCAGCTCTAGCAGGGCAGAAATTTGACGAACTGACTTGTTGGAAAGGTGGCATCCTATGATGGTGCCACGTTGAAAGTCACTAAGCTCTTCAGTAAGGCCATTCTACTGCAAATGTTTGTCTATGGAGATTGCATGGCTGTGTGCTCAATTTTATACATCTGTCAGCAACGGGTTTGGCTGAAATAGCCAAATCAACTAATTTGAAGGCGTGTCCATATACTTTTGGCCATGTAGTGCATTTACCAGACATTTGTGATTCCATGGTGTTTATGTATGTAGCTGTATTTCCTTAAATCTTTTAAATGTTGTAATACTGAACATGTTTTATTTTGGACATGATACACACAGACAACTATTCATTCTGTTCAATCAAATGTTTGTTATTTTTCCATGCTCACAGTACATTGGCTGTTAATCCCTCCATACGTACCGTAACAGAAACAAAGACTTTCAGGAAGACATGCAAAGGCGAAGATCTATTCCACAACACGCAATCTTGGAAACACTGCCTTCTTGAGTCCTTCTTTTATCCTTGTGTTTTATTCCAAGAATACTACTCAGACAAAAAAAAACTAGTACCTCACTGGAACGTAACAAATAAATGTACGCACATGTCCTACCATAGGAGTACATATTTTGTGCATTTTCACCCTTTTCATATCCACACTAATTCCAATAGACCTATTCTTCTGTTTTTCTCCCCCTCCGATCAGGGCATTCTGTCTCCCTGTCGCCACCCCAGTGGTGAGGTGAGCTCACTGCAGAGGGCGGAGTCATGGCGTATATTGTGGGAGGGGCTATTGGATCTGGCAGGCTGAGGAGGTGGTGGCTTGGCAGCATATGCACGTGTGGTTGACTGATTTGGGCGGGATCAGATCCAGATCCTCGTCGTCAGGGATTTCGTCCAGCCGGTAACCGTCCTTCAGAAGCTGGATGTTGAGATCCTGGTTGATCTGCTGCAGGGGACAGAGGAAAAAAACATGATAATTTCACAATCATAGTAATAAGAACCACACATCTCATTATTGAGTTGAAATCGTACATGTTTTAGGTACAACATACGGAACTTTAAAAATGCTATTGGTTGTGCTAGTCGTTGTATAGTCGTACACCTAACACCAAGTAATGGTGTCAAAAGATTAAACTGTAGTGAGACAATAGGGAGAAAATGACAACTAAAACACATCAATAGACAAACACATATAGACGAATACATGAATAGAAATGAATGGTGATGAAGCATTATTGATGTCAGCAAGTGCTGATTGTAATTGTAACTGCACCACCTCCCGGGTGGCGCAGTGGTCTAGGGCACTGCATCGCAGTGCTAGCTGCGCCACCAGAGTCTCTGGATTCGCTCCCAGGCTGGGCTGGGTTTGCGCCCAGGCTCTGTCGCAGCCGGACGCAACCGGGAAGTCCGTGGGGCGACGCACAATTGGCATAGCGTCGTCCGGGTTAGGGAGGGTTTGGCCGGTAGGGATATCCTTGTCTCAGTATGTGAAATGTAAAAAAAAAAAAAGGTAATAAAATGTATGCACTCTACTGTAAGTCGCTCTGGATAAGAGCATCTGCTAAATGACTAAAATGTAAATGTAAAATGTAATGTATGGATAAATCATGACTGATAGAAACTCCTTAGTTATAAATTGACAAAAGTGAATGGTGGTCAGAGATGAGATTCAGGTTACAGGATAAAGGCCATGGGAATTAACATAAGCAGGACAGTGTCATGACAGGTTATGTAGTGCATATGACAGCGTATAAGAGGGTTGAGGTGACATTAGCTGTATGTAGTGCATAGATACCTGGTCCCTCAGACATCTCACCTCGGCTGAGGAGTATCCAGACGAAGAGTATCTGGACATGTCAAAGTCATCATCACTGAAACAAGAAAAGATGAATAAACAGGTTCCTGGAAATCCTTAACACCAGGGGGCAACAGAAACAAGATTGATAGCAACAGTAAAAGAAGTCAAACATCTGTAAATTATACAATATTGTGCTATGGAGCTTAATTTCTAGACAAATAGAGAAGTCTCAACTCATTTTGGGATACTTTAATTTAACCTTTATTTAACTAGGCAAGTCAGTTAAGAACAAATTATTATTTACGATGATGGATACTTTGGAAATTGTTGAGTGTTCAGTGTTTCTCTCCCAGAAAGATTTATGAAAATCAAAATGCAGTGCTATGTTATTTTATATCTCCAGGCATCTCCCCAGTAGATAATAAGGTACCATAAAGACTGACATTTCAGAAGGATTAATTTATTCTAGCAGAGACAACCAGCAAAGACAATCTGAAACCTTCTGCTGATCCTGACTCCAGTAATGAGTCAGGATCAGCATTCTTAATGACGCTGAACTCTATCAGACACGCCCAAACTCAAGACAACAACATCAACACAAACATGTACTGTGTGCACTTTCATGTATTAATGCATGTGTTTACGTGTTTCTTAGTTTGCGTTCGAGTAAGGGCACATGACATAATACAAAAGTGTGTGTGAGAGAGGAGACCGAGAACAACAATGAGAGTGAAATTGAGTGCGAGTGTGTGTAAGAGAGACAAAGAGAGAACAACAGAAAGAGAATAATTGAGGGAGTGAGTGTGCATGCATAGCTGGAATAAGGGAGACAAACAAGTGTCTCTGTGAGAGAGCGAGAGAGAGAGAGCATGACATTATCATTTGAATGGGTGCCATAGCGCTGATATCAGTAAAGGAGATCCCATCGGCTGAGAACATGATGGAAAACAACAACACAGGGTGGGGGACCCATGAATGCATCCCAAATGGCACCCTATTCCCTTTATAGTGCACTACTTTTGACAAGGGCCCTAATCAAAAGTAATGCACTATTAAGGGAATAGGGTGCCATTTGGGACACAGACCATCTGTCTCACACACTACTACACTGTGCAGGGAGCACTGGGAGCACAGGAGGGAGGACCCTGAGCCACTTTTCCCGGCGGTCCAAATCAGAAGCCCTCTAATCCGGCACACTGGGAGAAGATTTTTCCCTCATTTGGGAATGCCTCTGCCTGCTAAGAGAGAGGCTCAAACTTTTCTCGAGTCGTGTCACTCTTTTTTTCTGGCAGGGGCTACTCTTTCAGGCTGTATTGAATTCAGGAAAGTAGTTCCCCATGCATTGTGACCGCGCTTTAAAAGGCTGAAGGCTCACAGTGGATCTCTGGAACAGGGCTGTTGGACGCCAGTTTTAGAGAAAGTAGCCCAAGACATTAGCAAGATGTGAGATGGGTTTCAATAAGGATTGTTTTTCTCACCTTGTTTAAATCCCAGAGTTACATTACATTCACTGTTACCTGTCTGTGTCCAGCGTTACCAGGGGCTTCTCATCCGGGCTGGTCTGGTCTAAAGAGGAGTAGCCTTTGTTTGGCACCACCAAACTAAAGAAGATGAGAGAAGAAAGACTTGGAGATTAGAAGCATAAAACATAGGAGGTGTGTGAAGAGGAGGTGAGAGCCACCAACCCTGTAATCAAATTTAGCAGAAGATAAATGGGGGTACTCCTCAAAGTCAAATCTTAGCTAAATTCCAGTTACTGTGGCGCCAAAATTATGATATTCTGGTTTCCTCTTCCGATCTATTGAATACAATAGACACGTGGCTAAATCTGGGACAAAACTGTGATATCATAAATACCATGAATCAGCCTCAACCTCAGCAGCAGCAACTGTCCTAGTCAGCCACAGCAGGGGTTAGCACTCTCCTAGCCTGGTTAGTGCGCTTTGGGGTAATCTCTGGCCTCCAGGCTAATGTGGCTGCTGCCTGTAAACTGGGGCTCTGGGTTTAGGGGGAGCTGCTCTACCATATCTGATAATCCACCCAGGGACTAGAATTACAGACAAAGGGAAAGGGCCCCTGTTAGTGGGTTTGACTGAACCAGGCCCAAGGTTTTTCAACTAAAGTGAGTCTGAATTTAGCATTCACAATCCACAAGGATACCATTTCTAAAGTCCCTGTTTTAATATTAATGGTTTAGGTTTTGTGTTTTAAATGTTAACTGGCATCATAAACACTGGTTGGCTGACCCCTTGCAGGGTTGGTGTAGAAATTATTTGAATGACTGTTCTTTCTCTGTGTAATAGTTTACAGACAAACCTTTCTCTAACTTGTTATAGAATTTCATATTGAAGGGACTGTACAAAATGTTACAAAAGAAGTCAACCAAGCACCAAGCTGCCTTGAAGTGACTTCGGTACAAATACACTGCTCAAAAAAATAAAGGGAACACTTAAACAACACAATGTAACTCCAAGTCAATCACACTTCTGTGAAATCAAACTGTCCACTTAGGAAGCAACACTGATTGAAAATAAATTTCACATGCTGTTGTGCAAATGGAATAGACAAAAGGTGGAAATTATAGGCAATTAGCAAGACACCCCCAAAAAAGGAGTGATTCTGCAGGTGGTGACCACAGACCACTTGTCAGTTCCTATGCTTCCTGGCTGATGTTTTGGTCACTTTTGAATGCTGGCGGTGCTCTCACTCTAATGGTAGCATGAGACGGATTCTACAACCCACACAAGTGGCTCAGGTAGTGCAGTTCATCCAGGATGGCACATCAATGCGAGCTGTGGCAAAAAGGTTTGCTGTGTCTGTCAGCGTAGTGTCCAGAGCATGGAGGCGCTACCAGGAGACAGGCCAGTACATCGGGAGACGTGGAGGAGGCCGTAGGAGGGCAACAACCCAGCAGCAGGACCGCTACCTCCGCCTTTGTGCAAGGAGGTGCACTGCCAGAGCCCTGCAAAATGACCTCCAGCAGGCCACAAATGTGCATGTGTCAGCATATGGTCTCACAAGGGGTCTGAGGATCTCATCTCGGTAACTATTGGCAGTCAGGCTACCTCTGGCGAGCACATGGAGGGCTGTGCGGCCCCACAAAGAAATGCCACCCCACACCATGACTGACCCATCACCAAACCGGTCATGCTGGAGGATGTTGCAGGCAGCAGAACGTTCTCCACGGCGTCTCCAGACTCTGTCACATGTGCTCATGTGCTCAGTGTGAACCTGCTTTCATCTGTGAAGAGCACAGGGCGCCAGTGGCGAATTTGCCAATCTTGGTGTTCTCTGGCAAATGCCAAACGTCCTGCACGGTGTTGGGCTGTAAGCACAACCCCCACCTGTGGACGTCGGGCCCTCATACCACCCTCATGGAGTCTGTTTCTGACCGTTTGAGCAGACACATGCACATTTGTGGCCTGCTGGAGGTCATTTTGCAGGGCGCTGGCAGTGCACCTCCTTGCACAAAGGCGGAGGTAGCGGTCCTGCTGCTGGGTTGTTGCCCTCCTACGGCCTCCTCCACGTCTCCTGATGTACTGGCCTGTCTCCTGGTAGCGCCTCCATGCTCTGGACACTACGCTGACAGACACAGCAAACCTTTTTGCCACAGCTCGCATTGATGTGCCATCCTGGATGAACTGCACTACCTGAGCCACTTGTGTGGGTTGTAGACTCCGTCTCATGCTACCACTAGAGTGAGAGCACCGCCAGCATTCAAAAGTGACCAAAACATCAGCCAGGAAGCATAGGAACTGAGAAGTGGTCTGTGATCACCACCTGCAGAATCACTCCTTTTTTGGGGGTGTCTTGCTAATTGCCTATAATTTCCACCTTTTGTCTATTCCATTTGCACAACAGCATGTGAAATTTATTGTCAATCAGTGTTGCTTCCTAAGTGGACAGTTTGATTTCACAGAAGTGTGATTGACTTGGAGTTACATTGTGTTGTTTAAGTGTTCCCTTTATTTTTTTGAGCAGTGTAATAAAAAGAGCATGTTAAAAGCATAGGAAACCAATAGTGTGATCTTTATTGTTACCGTGTTCTGGCCATGCTGTTGTTCTTCTTAGGTTGGTGGTTGACAGGGCTATTCTTTACTGATCCCTTCCTGGCCAGCTCTCTCTGTTTCTCTGCCAATCACAGGAGATTCCATCATATATATGAATTAAACTGTCACCCCATTGTCATCCGGGGAGTCATTCCTGCTCAAAACACAGTACTCAACTCAGATCCTCCAGTTTCAGTGTAGACCGAATCATTTTACTATCTGACTTAAAACGATGACTGTAAACCCCATCCCCCTTCTTCGATCTGTATCAGGTGAAATACTACTACCCTTTTCCACAATGTATTCCATTTATTTGCTTGTTCATCTGCTTTTATTCATGTAGTGCAGGGATGGGCAACTTTGATGGGGGTGGGGGCCACAAAATCTGAACTCATCATGAGGGACCGCAGTTGCTCACGGGTCTGCAATTCATGCAATTCTATTCATTTTCCCATGGGGACAGCAAAATTAACTGTTTTACAGCAAATTTCCTGCAATTATACACATTTTGAGACTGGCTCAAAATCAATGGGGGCCTCTCGGCTGGTAATTCGGCTATGATTACTAAATTTAGACAGCTGTCTGCTAGACTAACTTACCAAACTAAAATGGTTAAGCTGACATGGGATAATTGAGTGGCTATCAATGACTGACATAACATGAGGAAAAACTGCTGACGCACAACCAAATTCTAACTTGCAACAGTTAGTCACCGACTGAGTAAAACAATTAAATAAGTTGCCCATTCCTGCTTTAGTTGGCCTATAATTTATTTGTTAGCATTCAGGTCTATCACTACCTTCTACCTGAAAATGACTAAAATCAATATAAGTAGGCAACTGCACTGCAACACTGGTTGTGCTGACACTGTGGTCATTGATACCTCATATAAGCCTAGCCCTACTGGAGGAGCATGTCAGTAGTTATTGTAAACTTTGGGCTTGACTTCTATTGACTTCCACACTGTGGCATGTGTGCTTGGAATTCCCCTGCAGTGCAGTAAAGAATAACCAAGCTGCCAAGAGATGATTGTGATGCAATGCCCAATTACCATAAACCTGACACTTTATTTATTTAATCTCTGAAGCACAGTGCTGCTGAGAAACTGAGTGCAGGAGAGACAGAGGGAGGGAGATATGGTTACGGGATTGGAAGTTGTCACCTCGCTCTTTCAAAGTAAATTCAGCCTGTCACTGCTAGACTCTGTCAATCAAAGAGGACCTTTATGTGGCTCCAGCAGAATCTGGGTATTGGCTTTGGCCAATAAACCCCAAACAAACATAGCAATGCTCAGGAAGATTAATACACTAAAACTTTATTAGGCCTATTCAACTATGACACTATCAGTCAGTAACTCAGAACCTATTTCGACAGCTCTATGCCGAAACATTCCACACAACATGGTAAGGAATAATGTTACAGAGATACAGTTCATGGCAAAGAAGAATTTCATCACTTCAGTGCATCTGGCAGAACCTGCCTTTCTACATGGTTCATGCATGAAGTGCTGCATGTAGCCTAATAGGAAGAAAAGCAATATCAAAACTGTGAAGGTTCAATCCCAGTTTTGTATTAGCCCATCAGAAATATTTATTGTGTTCACTCAAAGAACACAGCGTTGTTGCAAAATAATAGATGAACTACTGACTGAGAGAATTACTTAATTAACTAATTAAAAGGGATACTGCGAGATTCTGGCAATGAATTGACTCAAATGCTACAGCTGGTGGTTGTATGTTGTTAAACTGTATATTGACTGACAGAATGACTTAAAACCGGATAGACAGATGGTCTTAGTGAAGGTCACCATGTGTTAGTAAACACAGGCACAGTGATGCTGTACATATGTAGGGGGCGAGGAGTGGAGAGGTGTGTGTGTGTGTGTGTGTGTCTGTGTGTGCGTGTGTGTGTGTGCGTGCGTGCGTGTGTGTGTGTGTGTGTGTGTGTGTGTGTGTGTGTGTGTGTGTGTGTGTGTGTGTGTGTGTGTGTGTGTGTGTGTGTCTGGTGGAGATGCTATAATAAGGCTCACCTATTTTCATTTGCAGTGGTGAGGGCTTGTAGTTCATGGCCACCGTTTCACCTTCTCTAGTGTCAGAATCGGCCTCAGAGGTGTCGGATGCTGCTGGGTCCTGCTGCAGAACAAAAACAGATGATAATTTGTCCATGTTTGATAAGGACATTTTCTATTAGATGTGTTCAAATTTCAAGATTTGCTGTGGTTGTTATACATTTGACCCCTAAGGCACAAATCAGCTTCCATATACAACAGCCCTATTTGCAATTCCAAAACAGGCAAACCATTGCAACATAACAACAGGTGGAAATAGGGGGGGTTATATTTTACTGTTTAGGTTAGCCTCTGCTCACGTGAGGTGAAAGCCGGTGACAGAGGCCACTGTTCAGTGTGTGTACGTGTATATGTGCCTGCCTGTGACTCTGCTAGGTCAGTTGCCACTGCCAGAGCACACTACTGGCGGGGCTGGGAGTAGGCCAGTGTGGCTTTCTGTGAGTGACGTCACCCGGGGTATTCCTTTTGGAGCTCCAGTGGTAAGAGAGAGGGAAGAGCATCCCAAATGGCACCCTATTCTCTAAAAAGTGAATTACATTTGAGTAGTGCACAATAAAGGGTAATAATAATAATAGGGTGCCACTTGGGACACAGCCAAGAGCTGCTGGGTGGTTGAGGGTCTGGTTGGTTGGCTGGTCGGCCTACTCCACTGACAGAGCCCTGCATTATGTTCACCAAAAGCCTGGCCCTGTTACAGCCAGCTAAAGTAGGCCGGAGTGGAGAACCCACATGGGCGAGGCCTGCAAGGCAGTCTGAAAATACCGCTGCATTCTCTCCAGGGAACTAACTGGCTGACGTGTTGAAACAACAGACCACTAACAAGCGGCACAGCCTGAAACAACTCCCTCCCTTGCAGTTTTCCCATTCTGCTGCCTTCAGTTTAACAAGCACAGTTTATTACATTTAAACAGGTACTGTGTAGAGTCTACACTGTAGACAGACATGTCATTAAGTAATAGCCTACATTTTGGTATATTATTAGGATCCCCATTAGCTGTTGCAAAAGCAGAAGCTACTCTTCCTTGGATCCGCAACAAACATGACATACAGTGCATTCGGAAAGTATTCAGACCCCAAATTTTGTTACTTTACAGCCTTATACTAAAAAAATAAAAAAAAATAAAAAATAATTAAATAGGTTTTTCTTTTTCTGTACAAATGTATATTAAAATATAAACTGAAATATCACATTTATGTAAAATTAATAAACAAGAACAGCTCAAGAACAGAACTACACCAAACAATGTTTTAAAGGCACACGTAGCCTACACATCAATACATACACACAAACTATCTAGGTCAAATAGGGGAGAGGCGTTGTGCAGTGAGGTGTTGTTTTATCTGTTTTTTAAAACCAGGTTTGCTGTTCAATGCAATATTTTCCCATGCAATATTGGCTCTATATAATACAGTACGTATTTTTGAATTTGTTTTGGGATCTGGGGACTGTGAAAAGACCCCTGGTGGCATGTCTGGTGGGGTAAGTGTGTGTGTAAACAATTTAGGATTTTCAACACATGAATGTTTCTTATGTTTCTTATAAAAAGAAGCAGTCTCTCCTCAACTCTTAGCAAAGAGACTGGCATGCGTAGCATTTATATCAGCCCTCTGATTACAATGAAGAGCAAGACGTGCCGCTCTGTTCTGGGCCAGCTGCAGCTTAACTAGGTCTTTCCTCGCCGCACTGGACCACACAACTGGACAATAATCAAGATTAGACTAAACTAGAGCCTGCAGGACTTGCTTTTTGGAGAGTTGTGTCAAAAAAGCAGAGCATCTCTTTATTACGGACAGACCTCTCCCCATCTTTACAACCATTGGATCTATATGTTTTGACATGACAGTTTACAATGCAAGGTAACAGCAAGTAATTTAATCTCATCAACTTGTTCAACAGGCACACCATTCATGACCAGATTTAGCTGAGGTCTGGAGCTTAGGGAATGATTTGTACAAAATACAATGCTCTTAGTTTTAGACATGTTCAGGACCTGTTTATTATTGGCCACCCACTTCAAAACAGACTGCAACTTTCTGTTAAGGGTTACAGTGATTTCATTAGCTGTGGTTGCTAATGGGTATATGTGACCGACCGGCTCAAATCGGTCTTACGTAGCAAAATGTAAAATTGTGTTTTTTTTTTACATTGGATAAAAGTAGAGACTCAGAGATACAAAATGGTACAGTGGGGCAAAATAGTATTTAGTCAGCCACCAATTGTGCAAGTTCTCCCACTTAAAAAGATGAGAGAGGCCTGTAATTTTCATCATAGGTATACTTCAACTATGACAGACAAAATGAGAAGAGAAAATCCAGAAAATCACATTGAAGGATTTTTTATGAATTTATTTGCAAATTATGGTGGAAAATAAGTATTTGGTCACCTACAAACAAGCAAGATTTCTGGCTCTCACAGACCTGTAACTTCTTCTTTAAGAGGCTCCTCTGTCCTCCACTCGTTACCTGTATTAATGACACCTGTTTGAACTTGTTTTCAGTATAAAAGACACCTGTCCACAACCTCAAACAGTCACACTCCAAACTCCACTATGGTCAAGACCAAAGAGCTGTCAAAGGACACCAGAAACAAAATTGTAGACCTGCACCAGGCTGGGAAGACTGAATCTGCAATAGGTAAGCAGCTTGGTTTGACGAAATCAACTGTGAGAGCAATTATTAGGAAATGGAAGACATACAAGACCACTGATAATCTCCCTCGATCTGGGGCTCCACGCAAGATCTCACCCCGTGGGGTCAAAATGATCACAAGAACGGTGAGCAAAAATCCCAGAACCACACGGGGGGACCTAGTGAATGACCTGCAGAGAGCTGGGACCAAAGTAACAAAGCCTACCACCAGTAACACACTACGCCGCCAGGGACTCAAATCCTGCAGTGCCAGACGTGTCTCCCTGCTTAAGTCAGTACATGTCCAGGCCCGTCTGAAGTTTGCTAGAGAGCATTTGGATGATCCAGAAGAAGATTGGGAGAATGTCATATGGTCAGATGAAACCAAAATATAACTTTTTGGTAAAAACTCAACTCGTCGTGTTTGGAGGACAAAGAATGCTGAGTTGCATCCAAAGAACACCATACCTACTGTGAAGCATGGGGGTGGAAACATCATGCTTTGGGGGTGTTTTTCTGCAAAGGGACCAGGATGACTGATCCTTGTAAAGGAAAGAATGAATGGGGCCATGTATCGTGAGATTTTGAGTGAAAACCTCCTTCCATCAGCAAGGGCATTGAAGATGAAACGTGGCTGGGTCTTTCAGCATGACAATGATCCCAAACACACCGCCCGGGCAACGAAGGAGTGGCTTCGTAAGAAACATTTCAAGGTCCTGGAGTGGCCTAGCCAGTCTCCAGATCTCAACCCCATAGAAAATCTTTGGAGGGAGTTGAAAGTCCGTGTTGCCCAGCAACAGCCCCAAAACATCACTGCTCTAGAGGAGATCTGCATGGAGGAATGGGCCAAAATACCAGCAACAGTGTGTGAAAACCTTGTGAAGACTTACAGAAAACGTTTGACCTCTGTCATTGCCAACAAAGGGTATATAACAAAGTATTGAGATAAACTTTTGTTATTGACCAAATACTTATTTTCCACCCTAATTTGCAAATAAATGTTTTGGTACTACTTCCTAGTAGAATTGCATGAAAATAAGTATTTGGTCAATATCATCACTTACTTGCTGTGCTGTTTCGTTGTTCATTTGTTCAGTCTCAACCAGGATTTCATCATACATGTCAAGCAGTGAAGTTTTAGCTCTGTCTGTCCGTGGCCTCACTTCCTCGGTGTGAACTGTCACTGTGTCCGTTTCCATCTTGTCCAGCTGTGTCTAACATTTCACGTAAACCCTGTTTCTTGTCGGCCTACTCAGTAGTGTGTTTCGGGGCTCGAGGTGCTCGACCAGTCAACGAGGCCAACATCATCATTGACAAAGAACGGTTGATTGTCAAGGGCAATGAATTCCATTATCTTGGCGTTTAATGGATTTCGCCTTTGAGTTGTCTCGCTGAAATGTTCTTACTCTTTCAAATGACTTGCTCGAATTGAACTTGTTTAATTGTTGGAAGTGTATGCCTTATGATTAACGAGACGTGGTGTGATCATAACAACATACAGGAACTCAAGTCCTTCTGTTCACCTGACTTAGAATTCCTCACAATCAAATGTCGACCGCATTACCTACCAAGGGAATTCTCTTCGATTATAATCACAGCCGTATATATTCCCCCCCAAGCAGACACATCGATGGCCCTGAACGAACTTTATTTGACTCTATGTAAACTGGAAACCACATATCCTGAGGCTGCATTCATTGTAGCTGGGGATTTTAACAAGGCTAATCTGAAAACAAGACTCCCTAAATTCTATCAGCATATCGATTGCGCAACCAGGGCTGGTAAAACCCTGGATCATTGTTATTCTAACTTCCGCGACGCATATAAGGTCCTCCCCCGCCCTCCTTTCGGAAAAGCTGACCACGACTCCATTTGGTTGCTTCCAGCCTACAGACAGAAATTAAAACAAGAAGCTCCCGCGCTCAGGTCTGTTCAACGCTGGTCCGTCCAATCTGATTCCACACTTCAAGACTGCTTCGATCATGTGGATTGGGATATGTTCCGCATTGCGTCCAACAGCAACATTGACGAATACGCTGATTCGGTGAGCGAGTTCATTAGAAAGTGTATCGGCGATGTCGTACCCACAGCAACTATTAAAACATTCCCAAACCAGAAACCGTGGATTGATGGCAGCATTCGCGCGAACCACTGCTTTTAACCAGGGCAAGGTGACCGGAAACATGACCGAATACAAACAGTCTAGCTATTCCCTTCGCGAGGCAATCAAACAAGCTAAGCGTCAGTATAGAGACAAAGTAGAGTTGCAATTCAACGGCTCAGACAGAGGTATGTGGCAGGGTCTACAGTCAATCACGGATTACAAAAAGAAAACCAGCCCCATCGCGGACCAGGATGTCTTGCTCCCAGACAGACTAAATAACTTCTTTGCTCGCTTTGAGGACAATACAGTGCCACTGACACGGCCCGCTACAAAAACCTGTGGACTCTCCTTCACTGCAGCCGACGTGAGTAAAACATTTAAACGTGTTAACCTCGCAAGGCTGCAGGCCCAGACGGCATTCCCAGCCGCGTCCTCAGAGCATGCGCAGACCAGCTGGCTGGTGTGTTTACGGACATATTCAATCAAGCCTTATCCCAGTCTGCTGTTCCCACATGCTTCAAGAGGGCCACCATTGTTCCTGTTCCCAAGAAAGCTAAGGTAACTGAGCTAAACGACTACCGCCCCACTTCCTGACGGGCCGCCCCCCAGGTGGTGAGGGTAGGTAACAACATCTCCACCCCGCTGATCCTCAACACTGGGGCCCCACAAGGGTGCGTTCTGAGCCCTCTCCTGTACTCCCTGTTCACCCATGACTGCGTGGTCATGCACGCCTCCAACTCAATCATCAAGTTTGTGGACGACACTACAGTAGTAGGATTGATTACCAACAACGACGAGACGGCCTACAGAGAGGAGGTGAGGACCCTCGGGGTGTGGTGTCAGGAAAATAACCTCACACTCAACGTCAACAAAACAAAGGAGATGATTGTGGACTTCAGGAAACAGCAGAGGGAGCACCCCCCTATCCACACCGACGGGACAGTATTGGAGAGGGTAGTAAGTTTTCAGTTCCTTAGCGTACACATCACGGACAAACTGAATTGGTCCACCCACACAGACAGCGTAGCGAAGAAGGCGCAGCAGCGCCTCTTCAACCTCAGGAGGCTGAAGAAATTCGACTTGTCATCAAAAACACACAAACTTTTACACATGTACAATCGAGAGCATCCTGTCGGGCTGTATCATCGCCTGGTACGGCAACTGCTCCGCCCATAACCGTAAGGCTCTCCAGAGGGTAGTGAGGTCTGCACAACGCATCACCGGTGGCAAACTACTTGCCCTCCAGGACACCTACACCACCCGATGTCACAGGAAGGCAAAAAAAATCATCAAGGAAAACAACCACCTGAGCCAATGCTTGTTCACCCCGCTATCATCCAGAAGGCGAGGTCAGTACAGGTGCATCAAAGCAGGGACCGAGAGACTGAAAAACAGCTTCTATCTCAAGGCCATCAGACTGTTAAACAGCCACCACTAACATCGAGTGGCTGCTGCCAACATACTGACTCAACTCCAGCTCACTTTAATAATGGAAATTGATCAAAAATGTATCACTAGCCACTTTAAACAATTCCACTTAATATAATGTATATGTATATACTGTACTCGATACCATCTACTGCATCTTGCCTATGCCGTTCTGTGCCATCACTCATTCATATATCTTTATGTACATATTCTTTATCCCTTTACACTTGTGTGTATAAGGTAGTAGTTGTGGAATTGTTAGGTTAGATTACTCGTTGGTTTTTACTGCATTGTCGGAACTAGAAGCACAAGCATTTCACTACACTTGCATTAACATCTGCTAACCATGTGTATGTGACAAATAAAATAAAATTTGATTTGATTTGATCAGGAGACCAGGCCATGAGTCTGTCTTGGAAATTTGTATCCAGTACTGTCTCAAGTGTTTTGTGAGGCCTGCACTGTGACTTAGGCCTACAGCAATTACACTGATGTCTTTCAGTGCAAAACATAGGAAATAATACTAGAGCAAAATGGAGGATCAGGTGGATCTTGTAAATGTAGGCCTACGGTGTTCCAGAGGTCAAAGTTAGGCAGAAAATAGAAAATCCTGTCAGTTAAATTGGATGTGGTATTTGGATTATAGGCTACATGTCATCATTCTAGTGCTGTTTGAGTGAGGGTTGGCCCAACTAGGACATAGCCATAAATCTACACAGGACAGCTTTTCTTTTTATTCATGTGAAGTCGATTTTTCTGAAAATTTGAGAAGCAGGTGCCGAGTTGATTCATGTGCTTTAGCATTCACAATGAACTGATTAGCATGAGAATGCACAGAGCTCTCAGTACAACAGAACAGCTGGCTCTTTGACTCTCTGATAGTCTGCAATGACATTCAACTCCTATGTAACAGACATGGCATTTATATTAGCATAATCAGAGAAGTAGGTTTAAAAATTAAAAATTAAATAAAAATATATTAAAAATAGGCTTTGACTTAATCTCAGTTTGTTTAAGGTCAATTTCAATGTTGAGAATTTAAAAGAAGCAGGTTGAGAAAAAACGTATGTCAATGATTGAGCTATACCACTCATTTATCACCAACACACACACACAAATAAGGAGTAAACAGATAATAGCAGTAAATCCATGCCAGCATCATTATTGTCATCCGTTATTAGTGATGGGGGGGATTGTTACAGTTACATACAGTGCATTCGGAAAGTATTCAGACCCTTTAACTTTTCCACATTTTGTTACATTACAGCCTTATTCTTAAATGTATTAAATATATTTTTGGGAAAGGGCACACAACTGTCTATAGTAGAGGTCGACCGATTATGATTTTTCAACGCCGATACCGATTATTGGAGGACCCAACAAAGCCGATACCGATTAATCGGCCGATTTTTATATATATATATTTGTAATAATGACAATTACTTTAACTTAGTATAATACATCAATAAAATCAATTTAGTCTCAAATAAATAATGAAACATGTTCAATTTGGTTTAAATAATACAAAAACAAAGTGTTGGAGAAGAAAGTAAAAGTGCAATATGTGCCATGTAAAAAAAGCTAACGTTTAAGTTCCTTGCTCAGAACATGAGAACATATGAAAGCTGGTGGTTTCTTTTAACACGAGTCTTCAATATTCCTAGGTAAGAAGTTTTAGGTTGTAGTTACTATAGGACTATTTCTCTCTATACCATTTGTATTTCATATACCTTTGACTATTGGATGTTCTAATGGATACTTTAGTATTGCCAGCCTAATCTCAGGAGTTGATAGGCTTGAAGTCATAAACAGCGCAATGCTTGAAGCACAGCGAAGAGCTGCTGGCAAATGCAGGAAAGTGCTGTTTGAATGAATGCTTACGAGCCTGCTGCTGCCTACCACCACTCAGTCAGACTGCTCTATCAAATCATACACTTAATTATAATATAATAACACACAGAAATACAAGCCTTAGGTCATTAATATGGTCAAATCCAGAAACTATAATTTCGAAAACAAAACGTTTACTTTTTCAGTGAAATACGGAACAATTACGTATTTTATCTAACGGGTGGCATCCTTAAGTCTAAATATTGCTGTTACATTGCACAACCTTCAATGTTATGCCATAATTATGTAAAATTCTGGCAAATTAATTACGGTCTTTGTTAGGAAGAAATGGTCTTCACACAGTCCGCAACGAGCCAGGCGACCCAAACTGCTGCATATACCCTGACTCTGCTTGCACAGAACGCAAGAGAAGTGACACAATTTCCCTAGTTGAAATAAATTCATGTTAGCAGGCAATATTAACTAAATATGCAGGTTTAAAAATATATATTTGTGTATTGATTTTAAGAAAGGCATTGATGTTTATGGTTAGGTACACATTGGTGCAACGGCAGTGCTTTTTTTCGCGAATGCGCTTTTTAAATCATCACCCGTTTGGCGAAGTAGGCTGTGATTCTATGATAAATTAACAGGCACCGCGTCGATTATATGCAACACAGGACAAGCTAGATAAACTAGTAATATCATCAACCATGTGTAGTTAACTAGTGATTATTTTAAGATTGATTGTTTTTTAAAAGATAACTTTAATGCTAGCTAGCAACCTTGGCTCCTTGCTGCACTCACGTAACAGGTAGTCAAGCCTGCCACGCAGTCTCCTCATGGAGTGCAATGTAATCGGCCATAATCGGTGTCCAAAAATGCTGATTACCGATTGTTATGAAAACTTGAAATCGGCCCTAATTAATCGGCCATTCCGATTAATTGGCCGACCCTAATTAATCGGCCATTCCGATTAATTGGCCGACCTCTAGTCTATATAAGGTCCCACAGTTGACAGTGCATGTCAGAGCAAAAACCAAGCCATGAGGTTCAAGGAATTGTCTGTAGAGCTCCGAGACAGGATTGTGTCGAGGCACCGATCTGGGGAAGGGTACCAAAACATTTCTGCAGCATTGAAGTTCCCCAAGAACACAGTGGCCTCCATCATTCTTAAATGGAAGAAGTTTGGAACCACCAAGACCTCTAACTCAATGACATATATTTTTTTTTACATTGTTTACAAACAATTTGTGACACGTATTAATGCCAAAATAACATGTAAAACAGGCAACAACAAAAAACACGTGGGGCTCTGCCCCTCCTGTCCTGAATGATGGGTCGCCACTGGTGTGCATTAAGGTGTCTAATAGAATAAACGGCAAAAACAAATGTAGACTTATGAATGCATTTCTAAGCTTCCAGAATATTTTTTTGCGAAGATGGAGGCGCGGTGGCTTCAAAACATCGCTGTCATCTAGTGTATATATAAATCATTGGCTGGGACTATGCATCAGCTGGAGACAGCTATTCACCCGACCAGCAGCAACCGTCAACATATCGAAGCGAGATCTTCCCCCTCCCCAATTCACAATAAATAACACGTCACCAGTTTAGTTAAAGACTAATCGATGTCAACGATGGCCAGACGAAGTCCATTCAATCAAATGTTATCGGTCAGAAGCAATGCAAACGACGACTCCATAAAATCATTGATTGACATTGTCAAGTAGAATGGGATCATTGATTGACATTGCCATATAGAATGGGTTCATTGATTGACATTGTCATATAGAATGGGACCCCCAGCAAGCCACCAATCGCTGGCTATCTGTATGACAAGGATGTTCGACAAACCAATAGTACACGCATTTACATTGTAGTTCTAGGCTTAATTGCAACATAATTTGAACACTAAAATGTAACAATAAACGGTACAACACATTACACTTACCAAGGGCTGTGTCTCTGTTACTGGGGGTACTTGGAACCTATCCATTTCTTCCTCCATCATTTTGACGAATCGTTCGTTACACCGCCAAACCGATGTAAGATCTAAACATGTGTAAGCATAACAATAATCAAATAAAGCCTTAGTTTGTCGCAAGAATTATCTGTTAGTTTGCATGATTCTAGTTTGTTTTCTGCCTATAGCCACTCAGTAAGGCATCAGTAGTTAAGGCATGGTCCGAGGTGACTCAACCAAAACAGACAGAGATACGTCGATACCATCTTCCGGGTGTGGAAAAATATTTACATTATTCATGACACCACCGTCCAATCATGGACGAGTGATGGCAAGATGGGTTAATGCATGAAATAATCAATCTAAGAAAGTCGACAATATAGGTTTATATTATTTGATATATACAGCCAATTATCTAACATGTAGTCTAGGCACACTATTTTACTAGGCAAGTCAGTTAAGAACAAATTCTTATTTTCAATGACAGCGGGTTAACTGCCTTGTTTAGGGGCAGAACTACATATTTTTACCTTGTCAGCTCGGGGATTCGATCTTGCAACCTTTTGTGTTATTAGTTCAACGCACTAACCACTAGGCTACCTGCCACCCCGCTATATAGTACACTTGTCTGGTATATTTGTATGGATCATTCAATCAATTTTACTCTTTGGATGTATGCAAAATGTTAGAAAATTGGTACTCAGGCTAGGGAGTTGCACTAGCAGCTTGAAAACTTTTAATTTCTCCCCTATTTTAGAACATTTTATAGCGTTATCAATACGTTAAGACGGTATTTCTTATCAATAGTTTATCTATTATAAACACAATGCCTGTACCTTACAAGACTGAAATCCAAGCAGGCAACGTTTTCTAAAGTTAACGTTATTAGCTAGCTAACTAACTTAGCTAATGTGGTGTCGCCATGCTGCATGCACGATTGCAACATTGTAGTAACGTTGCTAATAATAAGCAGAGTGACTGTTTTTCTTACTAATGTATTAATGACATCTCAATAGTCTACATTCTTAGAAAAAAAGGTTCCAAAAGGGTTCTTTGGCTGTCCCAATGGAGAACCCATGTTGGTTCCAGGTAGAACCCTTTTGGGTTCCATGTAGAACCTCCGTGGAAAAGGTTCTACCTGGAACCAAAAGGGTTCTACCCTTTTAGGTTCTATATAGCACCTTTTTTTCTAAGAGTGTACAGTGGCTTCCTCTTCGTGTCCCCTGTCCTGAAACTGAACAGGTGAGAGGCAAATGCCTGGTTGCTGTCATCTATAGTTTAATTTTCAGAACATTGCAGATGAAGGAGAGAAGACAGGCAGACAAAGCTACTGACTGATTGACTGTAGACTATTGAGATGCATCCCTAGTGAAACAAACTTATGTGAAACAAACTTATGTGAAATCTGTCTGTTTTGTATAGGAGTCAAATGCTCTATCCCAGCCGAAGGCACCTGCGGCAAAGGTTGCCAATGCTGTCAGCAAGAAAAAGGTATGTCCATTTAACTATCCATATTAGCATTAGGCAAGCCAGATTTAGCTTGTCAAAAACCTATGTGCTTATGTTGCTATTATTCTATGGCTATACCAACCTAATAAGGTATGTGTGGTGGTTACTGTTTGTGTTGGCCAGGATGAGGAAGATGGAACAGAGATGGGTAAAGGAGGAGATGAGTGGATGCAAGGAAAGACTCTGATCAAGCCCCCTGACCAACTGGATCTCACTGAAGCGGTGAGTATAGCTGGGTTGCGTCACACATGGTATATAGTGCTCTACTTATGACGAGAGCCCTGGTAAAAAAGTATTGCACTATGTAGGGAATAGGGTGCCATTTAGGATCTGGTGTCAGGAGCCTTGAGGTGGCACCTATCAAAAGGCCATTGGATCAAAAAGGATGAACAGTGTAGTTGGGATTAATTCATTTACAAGTTTTATGCAAATGCTCAGAAGCTGTTTGTAGCTTAACCAGGAGTTGAAAGAGGAATTCATCATGATCCTGACTGAAAACAACCCACATGATCCTCAGAATATTGTCTGTTACAGCTTCAAGGTAAAGTATTGCATTAACCTGTTTGGGCTGCAAGGGGCAGTATTGAGTAGCCAGATAAAAGGTGTCCATTTCAAACGGCCTCGTTCTCAATTCTTGCTCGTACAATATGCATATTATTATTACTATTGGATAGAAAACACTATCTAGTTTCTAAAACCGTTTTGAATTATTTCTCTGAGTGAAACAGAACTCATTCTGCAGCACATTTCCTGACCAGGAAGTGGAAAGTCTGAAATCAATGCTCTGTTCTTCTTCCTGCCTATAAATGGGCACAATACCTATTAGTATACATGCACGTCATACACCTTCCTCTGGGTGTCAAGAGGCTGTGAGAGAAGAAATGAGGTGATTATCTTGGTCTGAGATGGAACACATACTCTTGGAATGACGTGTCCCCCATTTTCGGTACTCTGAAGAGCGCGAACTGGACAGTGGGATTGCCTTTTGTTTAGCTGCCGTTATAGGCAATTACAATCTCCGGCTTTGATTTTATTTGATACATGTCACCATATCATCTCAAAGTATGTTTTTTCAATATAGTTTCATCAGATTCTTGAAAATTTTTCGGGAGTTTTGCCGTGTTCCGTTCTCTTCCGTTTGTTGACATGGAGAGTGTCGTGCCACCCGGCTAGCACGCTTGCTAAATGAAGAGGGAAAGTTGCCGTTCTGAATCCAAACAACGACTGTTCTGGACAAAGGACACCTTGTCCAACATTCTGATGAAAGATCAGCAAAAGTAAGACCCATTTTATGATGTTATTTCATATATCTGTCGTAGTCGCCGGCGCCCAAGTGTTTCTGGCTATTGTGCTAAGCTAATATAACGCTAGAGTTTTTTTCGCTGTAAAACACTTAATAAATCGGAAATATTGTCTGGAATCACAAGATGCCTGTCTTTCATTTGCTGTACACTATGTATTTTTCAGAAATGTTTTATGATGAGTGATTAGGTATTTGACGTTGGTGCCTGTAATTATTATGGCTGCTTTCGGTGCAATTTCTGACTGTAGCTGCAATGTAAACTATGATTTATACCTGAAATATGCAAATATTTCTAACAAAACATATGCTATACAATAAATATGTTATCAGACTGTCATCTGATGAAGTTGTTTCTTGGTTAGTGGCTATTTATATCTTTATTTGGTCGAATTTGTGATAGCTACTGATGGAGTAAAAAACTGATGGAGTAAAAAAAGTGGTGTCTTTTGCTAACGTGGTTAGCTAATAGATTTACATATTGTGTCTTCCCTGTAAAACATTTAAAAAATCGGACATGTTGGCTGGATTCACAAGATGTGTACCTTTCATATGCTATATTGGACTTAATGTGTTAATGTGTTAATGTGTAATTGGACTTAATGTGTTAATGTGTGAAAGTTAAATATTTAAAAAATATATATATTTTGAATTTCGCCCCCTGCACTTGAGCTGGCTGTTGTCATAAGTGTACCGACGTCGGGCTTGCAGCCAGAAGAAGTTTAACCTCCAGTCTAATCCATGATTAAGTGAACAACTTCTCCCTTCTTGGGTCCATCATATAATGGATATTAATGCAAACTAACAAGATTTTCAAGTGACTTTGCATGATGGAAATATATGAGCATTTTCCAATACAAATGCATGTGTATCATTGTCTTCTCTCAGGAGCGTTCTTACGAAATATTTTTAGGTCTTTTTGTCTCCATTTACCTTGGTTTCATCTGGCTGTGAACACATTGGACAATAGTGCAATATTGCATACAGAGTTTTTAAGGAGACATACAAACAGGTCTGCTGAAACTTTTGAGGCCTACTTGGATATACCTGGGCACCCTACTCTGCACTGGGGCATTATCTGATCAGACACCTGTCTACTGCTGCTTTCATCCTTCCACTTGACATTGTGCCTTTGTAACGGATGTGAAATGGCTAGCTAGTTAGCTGTGGTGCGCGCTAATAGCGTTTCAATCGGTTACGTCACTCGCTCTGAAACCTTGAAGTAGTGGTTCCCCTTGCTCTGCAAGGGCCGCGGCTTTTGTGGAGCGATGGGTAACGATGCTTCGTGGGTGACTGTTGTTGATGTGTGCAGAGGGTCCCTGGTTCGCACCCAGGTCGGGGCGAGGGGACGCCGTAAAGTTATACTGTTACATTGATGCTGTTGACCCGGTTCACTGGTTGCTGCGGAAAAGGAGGAGGTCGAAAGGGGGGTGAGTGTAACGGATGTGAAATGGCTAGCTAGTTAGCTGTGGTGTGCGCTAATAGCGTTTCAATAGGTTACGTCACTCGCTCTGAAACCTTGAAGTAGTGGTTCCCCTTGCTCTGCAAGGGCCGTGGCTTTTGTGGAGCGATGGGTAACGATGCTCCGTGGGTGTCAGGTGTTGATGTGTGCAGAGGGTCCCTGGTTCGAGCCCGGGTATGGGCGAGGGGACGGACGTAAAGTTATACTGTTACACCTTCCACTTGACATTGTGCCTTGGATGTTTTTGGACTACTGACGAACTTGAACTCCACTTGTATTTACTCTTTTTGACTCTCCCGTGTCCCGGTGTAGCGCTTGCCACCCTCCCGGCTTTCCACCGTCCTGTACTGGAAACTACATCAATCTAACTGACTATCTGTTGACCCTTCAGCTATTGTATGCAGTAATCATTTGCCTATGAACCAGAGTTACACTGTTAGAACTGAAGCGGTATGCCCTAGTAGGAAGTCCGCTGTGTGCAGCTTGTCGTGCACATCAGCTCCAATATACAGTGGGGAGAAGAAGTATTTGATACACTGCCGATTTTGCAGGTTTTCCTACTTACAAAGCATGTAGAAGTCTGTCATTTTTTGTCATAGGTACACTTCAACTGTGAGAGACGGAATCTAAAACAAAAATCCAGAAAATCACATTGTATGATTTTCAAGTAATTCATTTGCATTTTATTGCATGACATAAGTATTTGATCACCTATCAACCAGTAAGAATTCCGTCTCTCACAGTCCTGTTAGTTTTTCTTTAAGAAGTCCTCCTGTTCTCCACTCATTACCTGTATAAAAGACACCTGTTTGAACGCATTACCTGTATAAAAGACACCTGTCCACAGACTCCAACCTCTCCACAATGGCCAAGAACAGAGAGCTGTGTAAGGACATCAGGGATAAAACTGTAGACCTGCACAAGGCTGGGATGGGCTACAGGACAATAGGCAAGCAGCTTGGTGAGAAGGCAACAACTGTTGGCGCAATTATTAGAAAATGGAAGAAGTTCAAGATGGCGGTCAATCACCCTCGGTCTGGGGCTCCATGCAAGATCTCACCTCGTGGGGCATCAATGATCATGAGGAAGGTGAGGGATCAGCCCAGAACTACAAACCCATGGAAAACAGAATGGAAAACTCTGCACACTGCTGCTCATGCTCCCAGGTGATATTTATTAACAACGATTCAACCCTTAGGTTTTCATCAGGCATCCATCCATATCCCAGGTGGGGGTGGAAGGTCCTATATATAGTGGCAGTACTCAGTGACATCGCTTCCCAGTAAAGCATTAAAAACAATCAAGCAACCCAGAAAAGTGCTAAAAATAGCCCATTTTAAAATATGTAGCCTAAGAAGAAATGCTTGTGAAGTCAATAACTTTCTTGTAACAGATTACATTCATATTCTGACTATCTATGAAACGTACTTAGATAATACCTTTGATGATACAGTGGTAGCAATATATGGCTATAAAATCTACCGAAAAGACAGAAATGCCAACAGTGGCAGTGTTGCGGTCTATATTCAGAACCACTTTCCTGTAAAGCTGTTGAAGTAATAAGGCTACCGGTTCATCTGCCTCACCTAAAGTCCATTCTTGTGGGAAGCTTCTATAGATCACCAAATGCTAACAGTCAGTATCTGGACAATATGTGTGAAATGCTTGTTAATGTATGTGATATCAACAGAGAAGTTTATTTTCTGGGTGATTTAAATATTGATGGAACCGTAGTCACTTTAAAAATGTTTACCTACTGCTTTATTCATTTCATATGTAAACTCAGAAAAAAAAGAAACGGACCTTTTTCAGGACCCTGTCCTTCAAAGATAATTCGTAAAAATCCAAATAACTTCACAGATCTTCATTGTAAAGGGTTTAAACATTGTTAATGAACATGCACCTGTGGAACGGTCGTTAAGACACTAACAGCTTACAGACGGTAGGCAATTAGGTCACAGTTTTGAAAACTTAGGACACTAAAGAGGCCTTTCTACTGACTCTGAAAAACACTAAAAGAAAGATGCCCAGAGTCCCTGCTCATCTTCGTGAACGTGCCTTAGGCATGCTGCAAGGAGGCATGAGGACTGCAGATGTGGCCAGGGCAATTAATTGCAATGTCTGTACTGTGAGACGCCTAAGACAGGATGCCTAAGACAGGTGGTCTACCATCCTCGCAGTGGCAGACCACGTGTAACAACACCTACACAGGATCGGTACATCCGAACATCACACCTGCGGGACAGGTACAGGATCGCAACAACAACTTCCCGAGTTACACCAGGAACGCACAATCCCTCCATCAGTGCTCAGACTGTCCACAATAGGCTGAGAGAAGTTGGACTGAGGGCTTGTAGGCCTGTTGTAAGGCAGGTCCTCACCAGACATCACCGGCAACAACGTCACCTATGAGCACAAACCCACTGTCGCTAGACCAGACAGGACTGGCAAAAAGTGCTTTTCACTGACGAGTCGCAGTTTTGTCTCACCAGGGGTGATGGTCGGATTCGGTTTGTCATCGAAGGAATGAGTATTACACCGAGGCCTGTACTCTGGAGCGGGATCGAGGTGGAGGGTCTGTCATGGTCCGGGGGGGTGTGTCACGGCATTATCGGACTGAGCTTGTTGTGATTGCAGGCAATCTTAACGCTGTGCGTTACAGGGAAGACATCCTTCTCCCTCATGTGGTACTCTTCCTGCAGGCTTATCCTGACATGACCCTCTAGCATGACAATCCCACCAGCCATACCGCTCATTCTGTGTGTGATTTCCTGCAAGACAGTAATGTCAGTGTTCTGCCGTGGCCAGCGAAGAGCCCAGATCGCAATCCCATTGAGCACGTCTGGGACCTGTTGGATCGGAGGGTGAGGGCTAGGGCCATTCCCCCCAGAAATGTCCGGGAACTTGCAGGTGCCTTGGTGGAAGTGTGGGGTAACATCTCACAGCAAGAACTGGCAAATCTGGTGCAGTCCATGAGGAGGAGATGCACTGCAGTACTTAATGCAGCTGGTGGCCACACCAGATACTAACTGATACTTTTGATTTTGACCCCCCCCCCCTTTGTTCAGGGACACATTTTTCCCTTTCTGTTAGTCACATGTCTGTGGAACTTGTTCCGTTTTTGTCTCAGTTGTTGAATCTTATGTTCATACAAATATTTACACATGTTTGCTGAAAATAAACGCAGTTGACAATGAGAGAACGTTTCTTTTTTTGCTGAGTTTCTATACTGTATTCTATTCTACTTTTAGTCAATGCCACTCTGATATTGCTTATACTAATATTTATATATTTCTTAGTTCCATTATTTTACTTTTAGATTTGTGTGTATTATTGTGAATTGTTTGATACTACTGCACTGTTGTAGCTTTTCGCAACACCTGCAATAGCATCTGCTAAATATGTGTATGTAACCAATACAATTTGATTTGACAGAGAGCTAAACAGGGCCTCCCTGAGAGTAGTAGTGATTCTGGAACTTTTGTGTGAATCAAATATGCTGGCTTTTACAAGAGCAGATGTTTGAATAAATCCCAATTTGGCTTTGATGGAAACATGAGATGTTGATTATTATTCCAGAAAATGCCATGGTTGTAGCTGAAACTGGAGATGAAAAACCTGAGACTCCAGTAGGAAGCCACTTCCTTTATTAACATGCCGAGAAGTTTGGGAATTAGCCTACATTCAGTAATTTGAGTGGCTCTTCAGATGTACAATCAATTGCATGCCAACACCCACACAAGAGCCAGAGACAAGTTTGTGAAAAGTGTTGTGTGGATCTTTCCTCTGTCTCAGGCTGCAGGTGGGGAAGATGCAGGGTACACGGAGGAGGGCAGGGGAGAGGAGAGAGCTGATAGCGTGGAATCAAGGCTGGCAAGAAGGAGCAGAAAATCACTAACCAGTAGGGTAGGGGAAAATGCAGACTATGCTGCAAGAAACATACATTGCCTATAATTCTGTGGAAGGGCAAATATGTTTTTAAAAGATTATCAAGATAGTAATCTACTGAACTCCCTGTCAAGAAAGAGGATGTCAGACTGAGCCCCCACCTCGTGCAAACTTCTCAGCTACTACCAATCAGGTGATAAATACAGATTTGTTTTGTTTTATGATGCCATTGTTGATGCTCAGTGTTTGCTGCGCCGAAACATTTATGAAGGCTAGTGATACAATAAGGATACCCTCCCCCCACCTCCTCCTCCTGCAGTGGGAGATCTCTAGCAGGACAATAACAAGAAGAAGGCCGACGACGACAAAGGCAAGAAGAAGATGATGCTGGTGGAAGCCCAGGAAAATCTCAAGTCAACCATTCTTAACTTTAACATAAAAAATAAACGTTGACCCCAAGTCAATCAATTGGAGATTACACATAGTTAAACCGGGCCCTCATTCAACAACACACACACACTACTGTTCAAAAGTTTGGGGTCACTTAGAAACGTCCTTGTTATTGAAAGAAAAGCTATTTTTTTGTCCATTAAAATAACATCAAATTGATCAGAAATACAGTGTATTGTCGCTAGAATGGCTAGAACCAAAGAACTTTCTTCTTAAACTCGTCAGTCTCTTCTTGTTCTAAGAAATGAAGGCGATTCCATGAGAGAAACTGAAGATCTCATACAACACTGTGTACTACTCCCTTCACAGAACAATGCAAACTGGCTCTAACCAGAATAGAAAGAGGAGTGGGAGGCCCCGGTGCACAACTGAGCAAGAGGACAAGTACATTAGAGTGTCTACTTTGAGAAACAGACACCTCACAAGTCCTCAACTGGCAGCTTCAATAAATAGTACCCGCAAAACACCAGTGAAGAGGCGACTCCGGGATGCTGGCCTCAAATGTGGCAATTGATGACTTACTCATTTTAAGGTTGAATAAGAACTGTTACATGAGTTTGTAAGATAGCCTTAACTTTAGGCTATTTACTGTATTACAAAAGTCTTATCGAATTGTGTTAGGTTGACAATGCAACCTAATATTAATATTTGAAGGAGATGTATCTAATGCTCTAACCACTAGGCAGGTAGCCTAGTGGTTAGCGCGTTGGGCCAGTAACCGAAAGGTTGCTAGATTGAATCCCTGAGCTGACAAGGTAAAAATCTGTCGTTCTGCACCTGAACAAGGCAGTTAACCCACTGTTCCTAGGCCGTCATTGTAAATAAGAATATGTTCTTAACTTACTTGCCTAGTTAAATGAAAAAAATGTTATGCTTGAATAGTTTCATTTGAGCCACTGGTGTAATCCTATTATTTTGCTTTTATTTTTGGTTTAGTTTGAGACATGAATCCAACATATAATCTGTTAACTTGTCGACAAGTTAATAGGCTATTTACTGTGTTGCAAAAGTGATATGGAATTGGGTTTAGTTGTCAATGTATATGTTGTGCCACTGACTTAGTCTGAGTTTAATTTCAGTTTGTATACAAATTAATAATTTATATGCTTGATTCACATCTCCATCTCAACCAAAAATCGGTGAATAATTCATGTTGGATTCACATCTCCATTTCAACCAAAAATCTAAGTTAAAGAATAGAACTGAATCAAATCAATAAAACTTTAAATAGAATAAAGTTTGATTTGATTTAGTCCTATTCTTTAATTTAGATTTTTGGTTGAAATGATGACAAACTAGAGCCTGTAGGACCTGCCTTGTTGATAGTGCTGTTAAGAATGCAGAGTATCGCTTTATTATGGACAGACCTCCCCATCCTAGCTACTGTTGTATCAATATGTTTTGACCATAACAGTTTATCCATGATTACTCCAAGCAGTTTAGTCTCCTCAACTTGCTCAATTACCACATTTATTCATTACAATATTTAGTTGAGGTTTAGGGTTTAGTGAAGGATTTGTCCCAAATACAATGCAATACAAACTTATTCCTTGCCACCCATTCTGAAACTAACTGCATCTCTTTGTTAAGTGTTGCAGTCTTTTCAGTTGCTGCGTTAGCTGACGTGTAGAGTGTTGAGTCATCCGCATACATAGACACACTGGCTTTACTAAAAGCATGTCGTTAGTAAAGATTGAAAAAACTAAGTGGCCTAGACAGATGCCCTGGGGAATTCCTGATTCTCCCTGGATTTTGTTGGAGGGACTTCCATTTTGTTAGACCGCTGCACCACTCGGGAGCCCTCTCTAAGGCACTGCATCTCAGTACTAGAGGCGTCACTACAGACCCTGGTTTGATTCCAGGCTGTATCACAACCGGCCATGATTGGGAGTCCCATAGGGTGGCGCACAATTGACCCAGCATCGTCCGGGGTAGGCTGTCATTGTAAATAAGAATTTGTTCTTAACTAACTTGCCTGGTTAAATAAATAACACCCTCTGTGTTCTGTTAGACAGATAACTCTTTATCCACAATATAGCAGGGCCATAACACATACTTTTTTCCAGCAGCAGACTATGATCAATAATGCAAAAGCCGCACTGAAGTCTAACAAAACAGCCCCCACAATCTTTTATCATCAATTTCTCTCAGCCAATCGTCAGTCATTTGTGTACGTGCTGTGCTTATTGAATGTCCTTCCCTATAAGCGTGCTGAAAGTATATTGTCAATTTGTTTACTGTAAAATAGCATTGTATCTGGTCAAACACAATTTTTTCCAAAAGTTTACGAAGGGTTGGTAACAGGCTGATTGGTCGGCTATTTGAGCCAGTAAAAGGGGCTTTACTATCCTTGGGTAGGGGAATAACTTTTACTTCTCCACAGGCCTAAGGGCACACACTTTCTAGTTGGCTTAAAATGAAGATAAGGAAAATATGAGTGGCAATATCGTCCGCTATTGTCCTCAGTAATTTTCCACCCAAGTTGTCAGACCCCGGTGGCTTGTCATTGTTGATAGACAACAATAATTCTTTCACCTCTTCCACACTCACTTTACGGAATTCAAAATTACAACGTTGTCTTTCATAATTTGGTCAGATATACATGGATGTGTAGTGTCAGCATCTGTTGCTGGCATGTCATGCATAATTTTGCTAGGGGCGGCAGGTAGCCTAGTGGTTAGAGCGTTGGATAACCGAAAGGTTGCAAGATTGAATCCCCGAGCTGACAAGGTAAAAAATCTGGCGTTCTGCCCCTGAACACGGCAGTTAACCCAGTGTTCCTAGGCCGTCGTTGAAAATAAGAATTTGTTCTTATTTTATAAAAGGTAAGAAGGTCAAATAAAAAATAATCTTGCCAATGAAAAAATCATGAAAGTAGTTGGCAATATCAGTGGGTTTTGTGATGAATGAGCCATCTGATTTCAATGAATGATGGAGCGGAGTTTGCCTTTTTGCTGAAAATTTCATTTAAGGTGTTCCAAAGCTTTTTACTATCATTCTTTGTAATTTACAGTGCATTCGGAAAGTATTCAGACCCCTTCCCTTTTTCCTCATTTTGTTATGTTGCAGCCTCCTAAAATGGATTAAATTATAATTTTTTTCTCAACAATATACACAAAATACCCCATAATGACAAAGCGAAAACAGGTTTTTAGATATGTTTGCAAATGTATTAAAAATAAAAAACAAAAATACCTTATTTACATAAGTATTCAGAACATTTGCAATGAGACTCGAAATTGAGTTCCGGTGCATCCTGTTTACATTTATCATCCTTGAGATGTTTCGACAACTTGATTGGAGTCCACCTGTGGTAAATTATATTGATTGGACATGGCCAATCACAATGAGACAGCCTATAGGGAGGAGGTCAGAGACCTGGCAATGTGGTGCCAGGACAACAACCTCTCCCTCAATGTGAGCAAGACAAAGGAGCTGATTGTGGACTATAGGAAAAGGAGGGCCGAACAGGTCCCCATTAACGTGGCTGAAGTGGAGCTGGTCTAGAGTTTCAAGTTCCTTGGTGTCCACGTCACCAACGAACTATCATGGTCCAAGCACACCAAGACAGTCGTGAAGAGGGAATGACAAAACCTATGGAGACTGAAAAGATTTGGCATGGGTCCTCAGATCCTCAAAATGTTTTACAGCTGCACCATCGAGAGCATCCTGACTGGTTGCATCACTGCCTGGTATGGCAACTGCTCGGCCTCCGACCGCAAGGCACAGTACAGCACTGGGGCAAAGCTTCCTGCCATCCAGGACCTCCATATCAGGCGGTGTCAGAGGAAGGCCCTAACAATTGTCAAAGACTCCAGCCATCATTAATTAAGATCAGCTGTGTCCATTTAGTGGGTGCGGCCAAAACACCTGAACAAACTTAACAAGATAGAGGATAGAGTTTTGTTGATGCTGAGAACAGAATGTATGTTTTTAAATAACATTCTTAGAACGTTACTAAAGATTTCTTGTGGTTTTTATGGAAAATGTTACTTTCCTTTTCTTTGGCTAAACCAACTAAGCTCGTAATTGAATAACTTTATTCATACTTACAGATAGCATAAAGTTTGTTGAGTCACATGACAGTTCACATGCTCAAGAAGGCATTTCTGCCAAAAAGCGCATTTTGATAAAAAAAAAAAACATTTTTACGTTCAATCGGATCTCCTCTGAAGTCATGACTTGCGACATACGCCTAGTTTCCTGAATCGGGTCACATATATATTTTCTAAGACTTCGCAACATCCTTGAATTGTTTTGATTCATGCCAACTCGCACACATATACTCGCGCACACACAAACACAGTTACTGTGTGCGTATGATGTCACCTCTTGTTGGGAAACAGTTAGCCCTGGGATAAGTGTAATATTTCTGCTGTAACTTATTCACTATATATCTCCTTATAGAGCAACAGGCCATTTAGGTCAGGGCTGCACTTTGATTTATACCTTTAATTTAAATGCAAATGATGCAGCTTGCAATATAGTAGAGAGAGCACATTTGGTTCACAGCTATATTGTCTATCTGAAGTGGTTTATGTGTGAATGTGAGGACTGACTCCTCTTGCTCTCTCTCTTATTTATTATATATATTCAAAAGTTTGAGGTCACTTAGAAATGTCCTTGTTTTTGAAAGAAAATCACATTTGTTGTCTATTAAAATAACATCAAATTGATCAGAAATACAGTGTAGACATTGTTAATGTTGTAAATGACTATTGTAGCTCGAAACGGCAGATTTTTAATGGAATATCTACATAGGCGTACAGAGGCCCGTTATCAACAACCATCACTACTGTGTTCCAATGGCACGTTGTGTTAGCTAATCCAAGTTTATCATTTTAAAAGGCTAATTGATCATTAGAAAACCCTTTTGCAATTGTTAGCACAGCTGAAAACTGTTGTACTGATTGAAGAAGCAATAAAACTGGCCTGCTTTAGACTAGTTGAGTATCTGGAGGATCAGCATTTGTGTGTTCGATTACAGGCTCAAAATGGCTAGAAACAAATAACTTCTGAAACTCATCAGTCTATTCTTGTTCTGAGAAATGAAGGCTATTCCATGAGAGAAATTGTCAAGAAACTGAAGATCTTGTACAACGCTGTGTACTACTCCCTTCACAGAACAGCGCAAACTGGTTGTAACCAGAATCGAAAGAGGGGAGTGGGAGGCCCCGGTGCACAACTGAGCAAGAGGAAAAATACATTAGTGTCTAGTTTGAGAAACAGACACCTGACAAGTCCTCAGCTGGCAGCTTCATTAAATAGTACCTGCAAAACACCAGTCTCAACGTCAACAGTGAAGAGGCGACTCCGGGATGCTGGCCTTCTATAGGCAGAGTTGCAAAGAGAAAGACGTATCTCAGACTGGGCAATAAAAATAAAAGATTAAGATGGGCAAAACAACACAGACACTGGACAGAGGAAGATTGGAAAAAAGTGTTATGGACAGACGAATCTAAGTTTGAGGTGTTCATATCACAAATGCAGACGCAGAAAAAATATAAAGATGCTGGAGGAGTGCTTGACACCATCTGTCAAGCATGGTGGAGACAATGATGGTCTGGGGGTGCTTTGGTGGTGGTAAAGTGGGAGATTTGTACAGGGTAAAAGGGATATTGAAGAAGGAAGGATATCACTCACTCCATTTTGCAACGCCATTCCATACCCTGTGTACGGCGCCTAATTGGAGCCAATTTAAATGTATGTAAATTATTTTGTCTAATGTCTTATTCGTTTTGTTGACCCCAGTAAGACAGACTAGCTGTCGCCATTGGCGTCGGCTAATGGGGATCCTAATAAATCTACAATATTGCTGTGTCTTTTCCAGTGCTCCAAGGCCTACTTCAGCCAGTTCCTGGAAACCTATAATGCCCACAACATTGCGGTGGAAGCAGTTAAGAGGAACCACTTCCACCCCAAGGTCTTCATTTCCTGCAGCTCTGACCTGGTCCCAGATCATGTGAAGATGACCATAGGAGTTGGCAAGACAACACAAACAGATCTGGGATCCTTTTATTCTAAGATGACAGCCCAACATTGTCCAAATGAACCCTAGATCTTGCTTCATCTTTCACCCAACTATTACTTTACAAACTGTGAAAATTATTCCAAGATGTCCAACCATATTCATCACATTCCTCACCCCCTTTCAATATAATTTGCCTGTCAGTTAATTTGACAAACCCAATTAGATAGTTATATCAGTTATAATTAAATACTTTGCTGACTAAAGTCAGGTATCTACAGTCAACTTTCCATGAAAACTTTGCTTGGCTCTCTCTCATCAAGCCAATGTTTATGGCTATACACAGAACTACCAGCAGATGGCTTGAACACATCAAAAACACAGACGTGTTCAGTGCTTTTCAACTGGTTCTCAACTGACTTCAGTCTTGTCAAGACTGTGTTCATTGTGTTGATTGTTACCACTGAGATATTGACTATGCCTGCATTGGTCTTTTGTGTTGGGGCAGACTGTTGGTCTACTTGTAAGTTTCACTTCACAATCATTAGTTTAGCCCCTACCCCCAATCTGCCATAAAACCTAGTAATAATATCACATCTTCAAACAGGTTGAAAGGGCTTTGAAAACAACAGAAACCTCTGAAAAACATGAATACTGTGTATTCTACATTGTTTAGGGGGCATGGTAAAGGAGCCAGTTATTCACTTCAACCAGCTCTTCATTTTTTAACAGTAGTCCGTCTGCACACTTAAATGGCAATTTGAATTGGATCATGTGGATTGATTAGGTTGGCACTATTTTCTCCTTTTGATACAAGTCCTTGTAACGCCATCTATCTGAATGAGCTGTGAGTGATGAGTGATAAGTCACAGATATGATCTAGCCTGAGTCACAAAATGTCAGAAGTAGGTTACATAATCAGGGCTGAAGCCTGGCGGCCTGTGAGAAACTACTGAAATCTGTCAGCTGCCTCCACACCCCCTTGAATCCACACGTCTTTCATTGGCTGCATGTGCTATTTGTCTATCCACTTTATACTGAAGGGAAAAAAACTCAAAATGCAACAATTTAAAAGATGTTACTGAGTTACAGTTCATAGAAGGAAATCAGTCAATTGAAATAAATTAATAGGCCCTAATCTATGGATTTTACCTGACTGGGCAGGGGTGCAGCCATGGATGGGCCTGAGAGGGCATAGGCCCACCAACTGGGAGTCTGCAGTTGTGAGGCCGGTTGGACTTACTGCCAAATTCTGCAGGCGTTTTATGGTAGAGAAATTAACATTAAATTCTCTGGCAATCTTGGTTTTATAGTGTTAGTGTTTGTATCCATTACCGAGTCCTTTTACTTCAGTGACGCTGTCTCTGTAGGACCCCAAAGTTCACTTTTGACCTGAATGCGGACGTGGGAGATGGTCTCTTTGCTCCTCCACTATCTCCACTGCAGTTACCACTGGTGGCAAGGTAAGTCACCAAATTTAGGCAGAGAGATCAAGGCATGTCCTCTTTCTGTCTGTCTTAATTTATTCCGAAAATATGTCTAAAACAATTACTTTCATATGGCTAAGAGGTGACAGCCAATGTATATGTGACGAAGCGCTATGAAACATCTGCTCCCTCACTTTGCACACAGACTGAGAAAACACTGGTGCTGTCTGATATGGCTGAACACTGGGTCTTTTACTCCAGTCCTCCAGGACCGGGTATGACATGGTTCACTGAAAATGACAGGATGCAGTAGAAGATCTGGACTAATTCTCAACACATTTATCTAGAAAATACAAATTCAATATTATCTAATTGAGATGACCAATTCCTTGCATGAGTGACGGCAAGCCATGAGGTCAGCCACATCCCTCCTTTAGAATGTCACCGCTGGCTGTGTGGGCTGCTTGCTTTGTCACTGCTGCTAATGACCAAAATGATCACTACACTGACATGGTGTTTGCTGTTGTTGTTGTTTTTTGCATAACCTACCGGGAATAGTGCAGCTGCCCGGCTGGGCTGACGAGGCTCTGGTGACTAAGCGCAAGGGGTGTGTGTGAGTGTATGTGTAATTGGCCTAATAATCTGCAGCGATACTAAATGCCAGGATCCTAGGGTATCGACTGAAAAGGCAAGCTCTTCCTGTCAGGGTCACTTGAATAATAAGGCACGCACACACCCTCAGAGTTGTGTAGACTCTGACTGGAACACACACCAGATGGTCCGAGTTGCATTCCCACTGATAATCTTTCTCTCTCTCTCTCTCTCTTGCCTTGCTGAATTGGTTTGTCACTGAGGTTACCAGCTGGAGTAGGTAAGGGTCGAACAACATGCTCAACTCCATTTATTAAGAGAATATCTCATTTTTCTATAAACAACTGTATGAACTGTCAGCTACAACACTCATTCCAAACAGCAGCAGGGTCAATCATGTGTCGGCTTTGATTTCCATCATCCCACATTGTATTGCTTTCGAGATTTGACCGATGAATTCCCCTTGCATTTGTATAAGATGACAATTCCCTGACTATTTCTATCAATCCTTTGCTTTTTATCAGGTCCACATTTGACCTTAGTGTCAACAAATATGAGGCCATCTGTCAGCAGCCGGTGGTGGCAGAGAAGAAGGCCAAGCTGACTCATGTTGAGTTTAACCCTGTCTCTACCCATCATCGTGGGAGACAACCGAGGCTACATCACTAGCCTCAAGCTCTCGGCTCTCCTGCTCAAGAAACACAAAGTAAGAGCCTTAGGAGCCCAGCAGCACTGGAGCTGTGATGGCAACTCTTAGCACCACTCTTACCCTACTCTTAACAGTTACTTAAGAAAAAAACACACTGCACCTAATTAGCCCCACACTTAGCCTACTCCTAACAGATACTCTAAGCCCCACAAACACTGTTAATAATTGAGCACTCAAAAAAAAACTTTTAGCAAGCACTACTTTACCCAGGAGACTCCTGTGTATTGAATCAACAGCAAGCCATGGCACCCTGTTCCCTCTATAGTGCACCACTTTTGACCAAAAGTAGTGCATTAAATATTTTTATATATATTTTGTTTTGTGTGCTCAAGTGTTAACAGTGTTTGTGGGGCTAAGAATAGCTGTTAGGAGTATGCTAAGTGTGAGGCTAATTCGGTGCAGTGCCTTCAGGAGGAGTATTCAGACCCTTTGACTTTTTACACATTTAGTTACATTACAGCCTTAACCTAAAAAAAATAAAAAAAAATAATCCTCAGCAATCTATACACAATACCCCGTAATGACAAAGCAAAAACAGGTTTTTAGTTTTTTTGCAAATGTATTACAAATAAAAAGTAAAAATACCTTATTTACATAAGTATTCAGCCCCTTTGCTATGAGACTCGAAATTGAGCTCACGTGCATCCTTTTTCCACTGATCATCCTTGAGATATCTCTACAACTTGATTGAAGTCCACCTGTGGTAAATTCAATTGATTGGACGTGATTTGGAAAGGCACACACCTGTCTATAAAAAATCCCAAAGTTGACAGTGCATGTCAGAGCAAAAACCAAGCCATAAGGTCGAAGGAATTGTCCGTAGAGCTCAGAGACAGGATTGTGTCAAGGCACAGATCTGGGGTATTGAAGGTCCCCAAGAACACAGTGGCCTCCATCATTCTTAAATGGAAGATGTTTGGAACCACCAAGACTCTTCCTAGAGCTGGCTGCCCAGCCAAACTGAGTAATCGTGGGAGAAGGGCCTTGGTCAGGGAGGTGACCAAGAACCTGATGGTCACTCTGACAGAGTTTGTGGAGATGGGAGAACCTTGCAGAAGGACAACCATCTCTGCAGAACACCAATCAAGCCTTTATGGTAGAGGGGCCAGCGGAAGCCACTCCTCAGTAAAAGGCACATGACAGCCCACTTGGAGTTTGCCTAAAGGCACCTAAAGGCACCTAAAGGCTTACAAGATTCTCTGGTCTGATGGAACCAAGAATTAATTCTTTGGCCTGAATGCCAAGTGTCAAATCTAGATAAAACTTGGCACCATCCCTACGGTGAAGCATGGTGGTGGAAGCATCAGGCTGTGGGATGTTTTTCAGCAGCAGGGAGACGAGTCAGGATGGAGGCAAAGATAAATGGAGCAAAGTACAGAGAGATCCTTGATGAAAACCTGCTCCGGAGCACTCAGGACCTCAGACTGGGGTGAAGGTTCACCTTCCACAGGACAATGACCCGAAGCACACAGCCAAGACAATGCAGGAGTAGCTTCGGGAATGTCCTTTAGCGGCCCAGCAAGAGCCTGGACTTGAACCCGATCAAACATCTCTGGAGATACCTGAAAATAGCTGTGCAGCAACGCCCCCCATCCAACCTGACAGAGCTTGAGAGAATCTGCAGAGAAGAATGGGAGAAACTCCCCAAATACAGGTGTGCCAAGCTTGTAGCGTCGTACCCAAGACTCGATCATTTCTGATGTTCATCCAGTTCGATTTGCCATATATTTTTAACTGTGCTATTTCACAAAAGTTCTGAACCTATATACATTTTACGGACACAGTATAGTTTACATTAGTTATCTTGTTATTAGTACCACCCTTCAGCTCCATTCAACCCCTCCCATTTATCTTTTAGCACCATCCATATTGGATTTCTATTTGCCATATATTTTTCAACTGTGCTGTGATGTTTCACAAAAGTTCTGAACCTTTCTATTCTCATAGTTTCTACAGATTGTAAATTGAAGATACATTTTTTTACTAAAAGTATTATATTATTGATCGATTGACTATGACTTTTCAAATCTCCCAGTAATGCTATCTGCAGAGTTAGCTCCAGGTAATGTTTCTATTCTTCAGCCATTCCTGGACCTGTAACCAAAAAAAAGCTACATATGGACAGTACCAAAATAAACAATCTAATGACTCTGTCTCTTCACAGCAAAATCTGCAGAGCTGGGAAGGTTATATCCCCCATAAATATAACATGAAAGAATTTTGCATAATAATCCAAATAAAAAAATGTCACGTTTTGAATCCGGCATCCTTTTGCATATCAGTTCATTTATCATGTGCCATGGAATCAGTACATCAAATCTCTTCCCAACTATTTTGCAATCTATATGGCACAGCTGTCAAGTTTTTGGTCCTTAAATGAAACTGGTATACTTTTTTATTTATCACAATTTACGTTAACCAATATTTAATACAGGGCCGACAGACAAGTTCCTTACTTTTTCCCCCTTCCACTTGCCTCTTCCATTTTTGCGGTGATGCTGTAACGGTCCTGACCTGTTTTATGTTGTTTTTGTATGTGTTTAGGTCAGGGCATGTGTTTTGGGTGGGCAGTCTATGTTATCTGTTTCTATGTTGGTTTTGGTTGCCTGGTATGGCTCTTAATTAGAGGCAGGTGTTTTGCGTTCTCCTCTAATTAAGAGTCATATTTAGGTAGGGTGTTCTCACTGTTTGTTTGTGGGTGATTGTCTCCTGTGTCTGTGTCGATGTTACACCATACGGGATTGTTTCGGTTTGTTCGTGCGTTTTTGTAGTAAGTACTTGTTCGTTCGCTCTGCGTGTGTTATGTCAGTTCGTCGTACTAAGTCTGTCTATTTTCGTTTTGTTATTTTGTTAGTTTATTCAAGTATAGTTTGTTTCGTTTTGTCTTATAAATAAAATTCATCATGTATTCACAACCCGCTGCGCCTTGGCTCGATCACTACTCCTCCTCTTCTTATGAAGAGAGAGAGGAACGCCGTTACAGAATCACCCACCATTCCAGAGCCAAGCAGCGGAGTAAATGGAGTAAGGGACAGGAAAAGAAGGAGCAATGGACATGGGACGATATATTGGACGGAAAGGGTTGCTACACATGGGAGGAGATCCTGGCTGGTAGGGATCGCCTCCCATGGGAACAGCTGGAGGCACTGAGGAGAGCAGAGGCTACCGGAGAGAGGAACCGGAGCTATGAGGGAATGTGTCTGGCACGGAAGCCTAAAAAGCCCGTAAGTAACACCCAAAAATTTCTTGGGGGGGGCTAAGAGGTAGGGGGCCAAGGGCAGGTAGGAGACCTGCGCCCACTTCCCAGGCTTACCGTGGAGAGCGGGAGTACGGGCAGGCGCCGTGTTACGCAGTAGAGCGCACGGTGTCTCCTGTACGAGTGCATAGCCCAGTGCGGGTTATTCCACCTCCCCGCACTGGTAGGGCTAGATTGGGTATTGAGCCAGGTGTCATGAGGCCGGCTCAACGCGTCTGGTCTCCAGTGCGTCTCCTCGGGCCGGCATACATGGCACCGGCCTTACGCATGGTTTCCCCGGTTCGCCTACATAGGCCGGTGCGGGTTATTCCACCTCCCAGCACTGGTCGGGCGACCGGGAGCATTCAACCAGGTAAGGTTGGGCAGGCTCAATGCTCAAGAGTGCCAGTACGCCTCCACGGTCCGGTATTTCCGGCGCCACCTCCCCGCCCCAGCCTAGTACCTACAGTGCCTACACTACGCACTAGGCTACCAGTGCGTCTCCTGAGCCCAGTTCCTCCTCCACGCACTCTCTCTGTAGTGCGTGTATCCAGTTCGGTGCCTCCAGTTCCGGCACCACGCACAAAGCCTCCTGTGCGTCTCCAGAGCCCTGTACACACTGTATCTTCTCCCCCTACTAATCCTGATGTGCTTGTCCTCAGCCCGGTGTCACCAGTGCCGGTACCTCGCATCAGTTATAGAGTGGGCTTTGAGAGTACTGTGTGCCCTGTCCCTGCTCCCCGCACTAGTAGGAAGGTGCTTATCCTTAGCCCGGTGCCTCCAGTTCCGGCACCACGCACCAGGTCTACAGTGCGCCGTATCCGGCCAGAGCCATCCGTCTCCCCAGCGCCACCTGAGCCATCCGTCTCCCCAGCGCCATCTGAGCCATCCGTCTCCCCAGCGCCGTCTGAGCCATCCGTCTGCCATGAGCCTGCAAAGCCGCCCGTCTGCCATGAGCCTGCAAAGCCGCCCGTCTGCCATGAGCCTGCAAAGCCGCCCGTCTGCCATGAGCCTACAGAGCCGTCCGCCAGACAGGAGCCGCTAGAGCCGTCCGCCAGACAGGAGCCGCTAGAGCCGCCCGCCAGACAGGAGCCGCTAGAGCCGCCCGCCAGACAGGAGCCGCTAGAGCCGCCCGCCAGACAGGAGCCGCTAGAGCCGCCCGCCAGACAGGATCCGCTAGAGCCGCCCGCCAGACAGGATCTGCCAGAGCCGCCCGCCAGACAGGATCTGCCAGAGCCGCCCGCCAGACAGGATCTGCCAGAGCCGCCCGCCAGACAGGATCTGCCAGAGCCGCCAACCAGACAGGATCTGCCAGAGCCGCCAACCAGACAGGATCTGCCAGAGCCGCCAACCAGACAGGATCTGCCAGAGCCGCCAGCGAGCCATGAGCAGCCAGAGCCGTCAGAGAGCCATGAGCGTCGAGAGCCGTCAGAGAGCCATGAGCGTCGAGAGCCGTCAGAGAGCCATGAGCGTCGAGAGCCGTCAGAGAGCCATGAGCGTCGAGAGCCGTCAGAGAGCCATGAGCGTCGAGAGCCGTCAGAGAGCCATGAGCGTCGAGAGCCGTCAGAGAGCCATGAGCGTCGAGAGCCGTCAGCCCGCCATGAGCGTCGAGAGCCGTCAGTCCGCCATGAGCGTCGAGAGCCGTCAGCCCGCCATGAGCGTCGAGAGCCGTCAGCCCGCCATGAGCGTCGAGAGCCGTCAGCCCGCCATGAGCGTCGAGAGCCGTCAGCCCGCCATGAGCGTCGAGAGCCGTCAGCCCGCCATGAGCGTCGAGAGCCGTCAGCCCGCCATGAGCGTCGAGAGCCGTCAGCCCGCCATGAGCGTCGAGAGCCGTCAGCCCGCCATGAGCGTCGAGAGCCGTCAGCCCGCCATGAGCGTCGAGAGCCGTCAGCCCGCCATGAGCGTCGAGAGCCGTCAGCCCGCCATGAGCGTCGAGAGCCGTCAGCCCGCCATGAGCGTCGAGAGCCGTCAGCCCGCCATGAGCGTCGAGAGCCGTCAGCCCGCCATGAGCGTCGAGAGCCGTCAGCCTGCATAGACCTGCCAGAGTCCCTCAGCCGGGACCTGCCAGAGTATATCAGCCGGGACCTGCCCCTTGTCCCGGTGCCGCCCCTTGTCCCGGTGCCGCCCCTTGTCCCGGTGCCGCCCCTTGTCCCGGTGCCGCCCTTTGTCCCGGTGCCGCCCCTTGTCCCGGTGCCGCCCCTTGTCCCGGTGCCGCCCCTTGTCCCGGTGCCGCCCCTTGTCCCGGTGCCGCCCCTTGTCCCGGTGCCGCCCCTTGTCCCGGTGCCGCCCCTTGTCCCGGTGCCGCCCCTTGTCCCGGTGCCGCCCCTTGTCCCGGTGCTGCCCCTTGTCCCGGTGCTGCCCCTTCTCCTGGTGCTGGCCGTTTATTTAGGGGATGTGAGTTTTAGGGTGGTCATTGGGAGGGGTAGACAGAAGCGGGGGGTGACTATGGTGATGTGGGGACAGCGTCCAGAGCCGGAGCCACCACCGTGGTCAACTGCCCACCCAGACCCTCCCCTGGACTTTGTGCTGGTGCGCCCGGCGTTCGCACCTTGAGGGGGGGGTTCTGTAACTGTCCTGACCTGTTTTATGTTGTTTTTTGTATGTGTTTAGGTCAGGGCATGTGTTTTGGGTGGGCAGTCTATGTTATCTGTTTCTATGTTGGTTTTGGTTGCCTGGTATGGCTCTTAATTAGAGGCAGGTGTTTTGCGTTCTCCTCTAATTAAGAGTCATATTTAGGTAGGGTGTTCTCACTGTTTGTTTGTGGGTGATTGTCTCCTGTGTCTGTGTTGATGTTACACCATACGGGATTGTTTCGGTTTGTTCGTGCGTTTTTGTAGTAAGTACTTGTTCGTTCGCTCTGCGTGTGTTATGTCAGTTCGTCGTACTAAGTCTGTCTATTTTCGTTTTGTTATTTTGTTAGTTTATTCAAGTATAGTTTGTTTCGTTTTGTCTTATAAATAAAATTCATCATGTATTCACAACCCGCTGCGCCTTGGCTCGATCACTACTCCTCCTCTTCTTATGAAGAGAGAGAGGAACGCCGTTACAGATGCTGCAATTACTTCATTGTAATTTTGAGTAGAGTAGACATTTCCATATTTTTGTTAGCTGCATCTGTACTATTTATGATATCATGTATATGTATGGCCTCCCGGGTGGCACAGTGGTCTAGGGCACTGCATCGCAGTGCTAGCTGCGCCACCAGAGTCTCTGGGTTCGCGCCCAGGCTGGGCTGGGTTCGCGCCCAGGCTCTGTCGCAACCGGGAGGTCCGTGGGGCGACGCACAATTGGCAGAGCGTCGTCCGGGTTAAGGAGGGTTTGGCTGGTAGGGATATCCTTGTCTCAGTATGTAAAATGTATGCACTCTACTGTAAGTCGCTCTGGATAAGAGCGTCTGCTAAATGACAAAAATGTAAATAAAGATGACACCTTTTTTTATATATAATTTTTTATTAATTAGTATATTTGAGTTAAAACATAAATAGTACAACAAATATTTTGGTTAATCTGGTGGATTAAATGGAAATTGCAACCAACTTTATGGCTTGTTTTAGAAATAGCAATATTTTGGAGATTATTTAATTTTCAAATGAACAAAAGTGAGAGGTTGTAATCTCAATAGGAAAAAGGCAATTCTTGAACATTGGGTGAGACATTCTTACTAATTTGATAGAGAACCAGTTCGGGTTTTAAGTATAACTTTTTTTATGACTGACACCTTTAGTGAGAGGTCTAATGCTTTAATATTTAATAATTTCTGCCCCCCGAATTCATGTTCATTATATAAATAGGCCTTTTAAATTTTGTCTTGCCATTCCAAATAAAATTGAATATTTTTTGCTCATATAATTTAAAAAGCAGGTCGCTAGGCGTAGGCAAACCCATAAGCAAATAGGTAAACTGGGATATGACTAAAGAGTTAATCAGGGTGATTTTTCCACAAATAGACACGTATTTTCCTTTCCATGGTAGCAAGATCTTATCTATTTTTGCTAACTTTCTATAAAAAATTTTGGAGTGAGATCATTTCTTTCTTTTGGGATTTGTATACCGATTATGTCCGTCAGACCATTTAATTGGTAAACTACACGGTAATGTATAAGTTGTATTTTTTTGTGATCCAATACGTAATATAGTACAAACAATAATATTAAGGGATTAGAAATCCATGCCATTTTAATGCCCGGCAGACCCCCCCCCCCCCCCCCCCCCCCCTTTATCCCATAGCCCTGAAAAGACTGGGATCCATCCTTGGAAAAGAGCACACAGTGCCATTTACAGAACAGAAGCAGATCAACCGCCAAATGCATTTCCATCGCCCTCACCTCGCTTTGTATTATATATATAGCAATCAAAAAATATATGTATATATTTTAAAAATCCTACTTCTTAATTTCCATAATTAGCTATTAATATTTGTGGTAATGTAGGCAATTTATGCAAAGGATTTTACCTCTCACCAGTCTTGTCATTACCAAAATTACATTATTGCAAGCAATTATTATATTAGCAAACAATTATTGTGAATCATCCTATATTGTCCCTAACATCTTTTACTCCTTCAACAGTTGTGGGATACGCACATACACTCATACACACTTAACCCCTTTCCCCCCACAACAACCATAGACTCACATTCTCAACAGTTGCACCATCCCAGAGCCCAACTCAAGAAAGGTCTTGATTTACGAATGCATATACGTACAGTTGCAGCTGTATGAGAAGGCCTGCAAGACTGTGCCAAAAACTTTTGGGCAGAAATTGAGAGATTTTATTAACCATTGTCACATCCTAGATTATGGAGGTCAAATTAAGGCAGCCCCTTGCCCCTCTCTGATTCAGAGGGGCTGGGTTAAATGCAGAAGACACATTTCAATTGAAGGTATTCAGTTGTACAACTAAGTTTCCCCCTTCCAGTGAGGGGTGGAGGAGGAACAGCAATGGGCTGGATGGGGAAAGATTGATGGATTTCATCTCACTACCTCTGCCCATGCAGCTCTCTCTCTCTCCAAATTCTAGGGCAGTGTTTCCCAATTTCAGTCCTTGAGTACCCCCAACAGTAGACATCTTTGTTGTAGCACCAGTCAAGCACACCTGATTCAACTAATCATCAAGCCCTCAATGAGTTGAATCAGGGGAGTTTGTCCAGGGCTTCAACAAAAATGTTTGCTATTGGGGGTACTGAAGGACTGGAATAAGGAAACACTAGGGAATCTCTCTCTCCTGTACCTATCAGATATGATGAAATTCTTAAGACAGAGAGTGAGGGCATATTTCAACAGAAATGGAAGTATTCGAATGCAGAAGATTTCTAGATATTATAATTTCCTATCCTAGCGCTCATGAGCCAAAAGGGGTTCCAAAAAGTTGTGTAGTATATCATAATTGGCAGTGCATGACTGCAGGCACAACCCATTAAAGTACCACACAATTGTGATTTTATTTGGCATCACCTGGCCCTGCCTTGCACTTTACCTTGCAACCTCTGGAAACTGCATTAGTGTTTAACACTCTATGCATGACATGTACCGCAATGCATGTTGCATTGACTCGTACCCTTCCTTAGTCATTACTAGATAACAAGGTTGGCCAAGAACCGTTGAAAGGAACCAGCGCTCTCAAGCAAATAATCCAAAGGAAGCTAATTCAGCTGAAGTCCCACCCCGGGATACTCAGTGTTCCGTCAGCCAGGTTCGTAACCATAGCGATGACTGAGATAAGGAGATACCCGGGCGCTCGATATCCTCCCTGGGAGAAATTATGAACCTCCATAAAAGCCTGGGAGAAATGCCAGGTGGCAATAACACATCCATATTCGCAGTTGCACTCTCTGCAAGTATACCTTTTTCTAATTTGTTAATCTCCGGAAAGAAAGGCTTTTAATGGATTGCATTTCGCCAGGTCTTTTTAAATCATGTATTTGTTTGCAATCCCTTCCTTCCCAGCTCATGTGATTTCAGTGTATGTTTTTCTTCATAAAGGTCAAGTTGTTTCCCCTCCAGTATTTGACATGTGTGTGCTGCTGTCTCTCTCACCAGGAGAAGAGTCAGGAGCTGCCCAAGGGACCTAACGTGGGGATCGCTAATATGGAGAAGCTGCTGAGCTTACTGCAGGAGCCAGAGACCAGCAATGCTTAGAGACTATAACCACACCATGCAGGACTGCAGTCTCCCACTGTTTTTACTACTGCACTCCAGCTATAAAGCCATCACTGTCTTCTTAAGCTACATACTATAAAGCTTACTGTTCCCAAGTTTAAGTACCGGTACTGTACAGTCTATTGAATCTATGTGCTATCTACTATCTAGCCTACTGTCTTTCTCACACTTGCACTGTGCACTATACTAAACATATACACAACTGAAAAATAGTCAGTATGCAACCAGCAAAGTCTCCTTTACCTGATGCAGCAGATCCACAGCTTTTATTTGAAATTATTTTTAGGAAAAATTTGTTGTTCAGTTTGTTTGGAAATATTTATTAAAGTATTCATCATTCCATGTTCTCTCTGTTGTGAAGAGAAATAGATGCTATTGTCCTCGCCAGAACAAGTCACATAATATCCATTCTACAGTTATGATGCTTTGGTTGAACACTTAGCAACCAATGAATATTGAATTAAACTTTTGAAATGGCCATTATTTGCACACACCTATGGGAAGAACTTGAATGTGAGCCACTCCACTCATTATTTTGCCTATGTTTTCTAAAGTTGCCCATCGCTCTCTCTTAACAATCTTGCCCTTCACTGAAGTGGCCACCACTATACTGACTAACTATGGCTCAAATCAAATCAAAAGCAAGCACCCACAACTCTGCTACTTCAACCAGTAGTCTGGCCCTCAAGCCCTTTGATGTCAGAGCATATGTACAGGGCCCTCGCCCTCTTACTGTGATTCATTTACTTCACATTATTCAAGTTCACTTTCAGGGATTTTCTGATAGTGTCTTTTCATATCCATCACAATATGTATAATGCCTTGGCTAGGCTGGGAATTGTAGTAGTGCTCTCCCACTAAAATGTGTGGGCTGTCTTTGACAATGTGCCAAAGCAGGCTAGTACTGAGGACCATATTTAAGAGGACAAAGCGAGCGAAGCCTCTCAGCTCCATACATAACACTCACTGCTTCAAATTCAGGCCTCCACTATGCATGAGTGACCATGAAACACACTCCACACAGACTCCCGTGGTTACCGCCAATACACACAGGCTTGCTTTTCTTCCCGAGAAAATGTGTCTGAAATGAGAAGCTAAATTTAGAAGCCTCGGAGAACGGATCAGTCTAGTCCTCAGACACTCAACGTTCTAGCCTCTCTGACTCCATGAATGAACCAAACCTATTGGTAGACCATGTGTCTTTCATCTCACGGGGTTGTTTGTGTGTGCGTGTGTGTGTGTGCAACACATTCATGCCTGCATTCCTTCATGTATATCCGTTCCAACGGGGACCAGGAAGATCATAGGACACAATATAAAAGTAGAGTTTATAACGGCAACTTGGCCCATAATAAACTGTTACAGGTTGTTCCATTCATTCAGCTGCTGGTTGTCAGAGGAACAGTGATACTTTGATACTTGTTATGAGGGGTCCTTGTCTTCAAAGAGGGATCCTTGTCTTCTGGCCCTTCTTACTAGCCTGGCAAGGCAGTATAAACAGTAGGGCCGGGATGATACCGGTATTGCAATATTTTTTGTAATGGCAAAAATGAAAACACGAAGCAGACCAAACTCTGTGGTCCTTTAAAAACCTGCTATGCGTAAAATAGTGTGTGCTATAGCTTGGATAATACATGTGACTCTGGATGACAACATAATGATGTTTGTTTCCAATATTAGGGCTGTTTTCCTACGGAAGTGACATCCGCTTCGTGCTTTGTTTCCTTGCCACAATACTAACTAGTATCGCAATACTGGTATCGTCCCGGCCCTAATAAACACATCTGGGATCAGTCTACTACTCTACTATACAGAACCTCCCTGAGCCCTATGTATACACTGTGGTGCTCACTCTCTCTCTCTGGCTGCCAGTCATGAGGTCAGCAAGTACTTGTGTTCGCTGCTCTGTTGCGTCTGCCCAGTAGGAACCGCCAGCACAGGCACCTTCTCCTGGCTGGAGGGCACCTTGCAGGCCTTGTAGAGAATGAGGAAGAGGACGAGGAGGAGGATGGCCACCAGGGCATTGCAGGTGATGGCCACCACAGCTGCAGTCGACAGCCCCAGGCTCTCCTCAGACTCCATGACACAAACAAACAGGACCCGAGTCACGCAACACTAGAGTGGCTCTCTGTTTGACTGTTTATAGTGATCAGACTTGCTCCATAGTCCACCTGTGCAATGTGAAATAGTCTCAGAGTATATGGTGTGAATGTATTCTGATATCTATGGGTGGGTAGACTAGCACCAACTAGGATGATTTAAAATGTGAGGGCTCAGAGCTCTCGATGTTGTGATACTTATGCAGGACAGATGTCATCCATGCATTATGGTACTATCAGTACCATACCATCTGTGCTTTCATTTTGGAGGGAAATTAAAATTCAATCCTCAATTTACTTAAACAAAAATAAAATGTGTTCCAGTGATACAGCACTGTATTGGAGAGATTGACTGTGCTATCTCTCGCTCTCTTTCTATTTTCTCTGGAGTGAGTCTTCAACACTGTCCCTGCTTTGTCTCAGCGCCAATCAGGGCCCGGCGATCGTGACCCCAAGGGTCAAACAGATGCCGCTGACTCTCCATGATGATGGTCCACAGTGATGGTAGCGCAGGCTAGACGTGATCTGGACTGGTCTCTGCCAGTTGGCTGCAGCGGTTACCCCACCCCTGCAATGGAAAACAAATGAGAAACGTTAGGAGGGGAGGGAGGGATTTCAAAGGTTCACCTAAACAAATTATCTGGAGAAGGGGGTTAGATGCCAACACAAGCCAATGTTGAATTTCAGAATTTAAGGTTAGGTTAAGGGGTAGGGTTTGCACAGCATGTCAGAAGAGTTACTCTTTCAGAACTCTTGATGCACAAAATGCTTCTCCTGGTCTATTCATACTAGGCTTCAAACATTCAGTCTTGCTTGTCTTGTCCCACTTACATGTAACATCGGTTCCCTCACCTCTTAATGATCCACTGCCAACTTTACATCACAGAGACACACAGGCAGAAACACCACATCACAGAGACACACATTCTGAAACACCACATGCTGATCTTCTAAATGTAGCATGTGGGGAGGGAGATTTAAAACGCTGCTCTTACACCGTATGTTTCTATTTAACACATTTGCATACCCATGCATAAATGGTCTTGAAAAGCATCAAGTGTGTATAAGGGAACATTTGTATACATAGAGTGCATCACAAATTTGGGACGCAGACGTACAGTACATGTGTGAATCAAATGCAGATGCTGCTCTCACACATTTCTATTTAACACATTTGTTTATCTGTGAATTTTTCATGGCATGCTTGAAAAGCTTCAGACCATTTTCCATAGCTAGATAGGAGTCGCAGGTAGATGTCTCCAGTGCAGTTTTCAGAATAAGTTTAAAGGTAGACTCCATGACATCATCATACCCAGTGGGGAAACTTCCTGCTTATAGACATCAACAACAGAATTCAAATCTGTCAAGAAGACTGCCACTATCGGATCTCCCCAGTTTGCACCCTGCCTTGATGCACGCCCCCAAACTAAGCAGGAAACTATGTGTACAATGTAAGAAAGATTCCAAAAACTGTTGTTCATTTTACCAAGGTATACAAAGAGAGATAGTTAAGAGGGCGATATGAGGAAGAAAACTGGTTCAGATACAATCTATTGTGTAGTTATCTTACAAGTGAAGCACGTGGTGCCAGTAAGTATAGGTAGATATGTGTCCCAGAATTGTTTTTGAATTAAGCACAGGTGGCTGGTGGCTCCTTAATTGGAGAGGATGGAATGGAATAAATGGAATGGTATCGAACTCATCAAGCACATGGTTTCCCGGATGACCGTGTGATCTCTCTCTCCATGGCCGATGTGAGCAAAACGCTTAAACAGTTTAACAATCACAAGGCTGCCGGGCCAGATGGAATACCAGGGCGTGTTCTCAAAGCATACGCAGACCAGCTGGCAAGTGTCTTTACAGACATTTTCAATCTATCCTTATCCCAACATTTAATCCCAACATATTTCAAGTTGAACACCATTGTCCCTGTTCCCAAGAGCTGCAAGGTAAACTGCCTAAATGACTATCGCTCTGTAGCACTCACATCTGTAATTATGAAGTGCTTTGAAAGGCATCAACATCAACACCATCATCCCAGACACCCTGGACTCACTCCAATTCACATACCGACCCAAAAAACCTACAGATGACACAATCTCAACTGCACTTCACAATGCCGTCTCCCACCTGGACAAGAGGGGATATAACTATGTGAGAATGCTGTTCATAGACTACAGCTCAGCGTTCAACATCATAGTCCCCTTTAGCTCAACACCAAGCTAGGGACCCTGGGACTGAACCCCTCCCTCTGCAACTGGATCCTGGACATCCTGACGGGCCAGCCCCAGGTGGTGAGGGTAGGCAACAACACCTTCGCCATGCTGACCCTCAACACAGGGGCTCCTCAGGGGTGTGTGCTTAGTCTCCTCCTCTAGTCCCTGTTTACCCAAGACTGCGTGGCCGTGCACGCCTCTAACACCATCATCAAGTTTGCTGACGACACAACGGTGGTAGGCCTGAACACCGACTGCGATGAGACAGCCTACAGGGAGGATAGAGACTTATCAGTGTGGTCCCAGGACAACAACCTCTCCCTCAACGTCAGTAAGACCAAGGATTTGATTGTGAGCTGAAGAAGGGAGCGCAAGCCCCCATCCACATCGATGGGGCTTGGTATGGCAAATGCACCGCACTTGACCGCAAAGCGCTACAGGGGTTGTGAGGACAGCCTAGTACATTATTGGGGCCGAGCTCCCTGACATCCAGGACCTCTCTATGAGGTGGTGTCAGAGGAAGGCCTAAATAATTGCCAAAGACTCCAGCCATCCAAGAAATAGACTGTTCACTCTGCTACCGTCCAGCAAACGGTACCGGTACAAACGGTACAAGCCAGACTACGGTTTGCAACTGCACATGGGGACAAAGATCGTACTTTTTGGAGAAATGTCCTCTGGTTTGATGAAACAAAAATAGAACTGTTTGGCCATAATGACCATCGTTACGTTTGGAGGAAAAAGGGGGATGCTTGTAAGCCAAAGAACACCATCCAAACCGTGAAGCACGGGGGTGGCAGCATCATGTTGTGGGGGTGCTTTGCTGCAGGAGGGACTGGTGCACTTAAACAAAATAGATGGCATCATGAGGTAGGAAAATGATGTGGATATATTGAAGCAACATCTCAAGACATCAGTCAGGAAGTTAAAGCTTGGTCGCAAATGGGTCTTCCAAATGGACAATGACCCCAAGCATACTTCCAAAGTTGTGGCAAAATGGCTTAAGGACAACAAAGTCAAGGTATTGGAGTGGCCATCACAATGCCCTGACCTCAATCCTATAGAAAATGTGTGGTCAGAACTGAAAAAGCGTGAGTGAGCAAGGAGGCCTACAAACCTGACTCAGTTACACCAGCTCTGTCAGGAGGAATGGGCCAAAATTCACCCAACTTATTGTGGGAAGCTTGTGGAAGGCTAACCGAAACATTTGACCCAAGTTAAACAATTTAAAGGCAATGCTACCAAATACTAATTGAGTGTATGTAAACTTCTGACCCACTGGGAATGTGATGAAAGAAATAAAAGCTGAAATAAATCATTCTCTCAACTATTATTCTGACATTTCACATTCTTAAAATAAAGTGGTGATCCTAACTGGCCTAAACAGGGAATTAAATGTCAGGAATTATGAAAAACTGAATTTAAATATATTTGGCTAAGGTGTATGTAAACTTCCGACTTCAACTGTACATACAAACACACACATATAACACACACATGCAAACTGACACAACAAACACACACACACACACACACACACACACACACACACACACACACACACACACACACACACACACACACACACACACACACACACACACACACACACACACACACACACACAGACACTTTTACACTCATTATTTGCTGCTGCTACTCTGTTCTTTATTTTACTCTTATTATTATCTATTCTGATGCCTAGTCACTTTAACCTGCCTTCATGTACATAATATCTACCTCAAATACCTCTGCACTTTCATCTGGTACTGGTACTCCCTGTATATAGCTCCATTATTTTGAATTTTATTTTATTCCCCTGTTAATATTTTAGTTGTATTTTTTAACTCTGCATTGTTGGGAAGGGCTCGTAAGCAAGCACAGTAAAGTCTACACCAGTTGTATTCAGAGCATGTGACAAATACAATTTTATTTTGTGTGTGTGTGTTTGTTTGTTTGTCAGTAACAGAAGAGAGCAGCTGCAGTAAACACATCGGGGGGTGGGGGGGTCATTCCGGTTGGCAGAGGGTTCATTTTAGCTTATAGGCTGTGGATGTGGATATGGATATAGATATATCTAGAATTCTCTCTCAACTCTCCCACTCTCTCTGCCCAATCACACCACTGCACAGAGTGATAAAGAAGGCGAGACAGAACTGTAGGCCTCTCCAAATCCTCTTCCAACGGGAGAGACGGCCAGGGAGAGGCCATCAATGCCAAAAGATGGCAGAAGCGATATGAACTGTGGAGAGGAGAACAGAGTGTTCATAATTACACAGAGGTCTATGGAAGGGGGAGGTGGGGGTCTACGTGGCACAATGAGCTGTATTTTTATAAAGGCTCCTGTCACACCACGCAATGACTTTCAACTTGGCTCTTGGCATGGAGGATGGCCAAATAGCATATTATTTTGGGGTTCACCGCTAAGGGGAACACTGTGTGAGCACAAAAAAAACTGTCCGTTGCATGCACACATGCACAAACACGTGCATGCACACACACACACACACACACACACACACACACACACACACACACACACACACACACACACACACACACACACACACACACACACACACACACACACACACACACACACACACACACACACACACACACACACACAAACCTGGCCTATAAAGGATGAGATTCTAGTGATTCATATGACAGACGAGGGCAACATAATTTCCTGGGAGATAAATATACAGACACCTCAGAATACCCGGGCAGGCAGCCTTGAGATCAGAATCAGCTGTGTTTGTCAGCCTGAACGTGGGAAGCACGTGCACAGCAGATAGGCACATCGTCTGCCAGCGCATGGGCAGGAAGGAAAGACTCCTTTCCAAAGAAGTGGTACACAAGAGCTGGTGATACCAAGATAGTGATACTGGTGAGTAAGAGCAAGCATCTCCCAGCAGAGAGAGGGCAGAACCGTGTTCTTCAATCCTGGTGCTGGAGACTCAAAGGACGTGCAAGCTTTTGTTCCAGCCAATTATTAACACACATGACTTTAATAATCAAGGGCTTGATGATTAGTCGATTAGATGAGTGGGTTGTTTTAATCTTGGGCTGGAATAAATTCCTGCACATCCTGTGGGTTCCCAGGACCAGGAATGTGTTACGTTTTTGGTTCTTCTAGTAGAGGGCAATGCATTATTTATTACAATTTAAAAATATATACATATTTTACCCCTTTTTCTCCCCAGTTCCGTGATATCCAATTGCGATCCAATCTCATCGCTACAACTCCCCAACAGGCTCAGGAGAGGCGAAGGTCGAGTCATGCGTCCTCTGAAACATGACCCGCCAAACCGCGCTTCTTAACACCTGCTCGCTTAACCCGGAAGCCAGCTGCACCAATGTGTCTGAGGAAACACTGTTCAACTGACGACCAAGTCAGCCTGCAAGCACCCGGCCCGCCACAAGGAGTCGCTAGAGTGCAATGAGCCAAGTAAAGCCCCCCCGGCCAAACCCTCCCCTAACCCGGATGACGCTGGGTCAATTGTGCGCCGCCCTATGGGATTCCCGGTCACGGCCGGTTGTGACAGAGCCTGGGATCGAACCCCAGGCTGTAGTGACGACGCAACACTGCGATGCAGTGCCTTAGACCGCAGCACCACTCGGGAGACCCAATTATTACTTATTTAATACTTATGCATTACTTTTTATTAGAACATTTGTGAATGATGTATTACCACTTAAATTATGTAAGAGTAACACTAATGTTACAGAGGGGACACAAGGCAGCTGTTCTATTTGTTATGAAACCCTCGTACTAAGCTTGACTTCCATTTTGTTATTGCTAAAAGTCGAGCTTCAAAAGGACAAATAACAAATGTCTTTTAAATCCCGGGGGTAGTATGGAGAACAAACAAATTGCCTCGGAACTGTGGATTGTAGGTCAGAGAGAGGAAACATAGCTGGGTTTGGATGTATACAATGCATTAGGAAAGTATTCAGACCACTTAACTTTTTCCACATTTTGTTACATTACAGCCTTATTCTAAAATAGATTAAATAAATACAAATCCTCATCAATCTACACACACTACCTCATAATGACAAAGCGAAAACAGCTATAGACATTTTTGAAAATGTATTAAAAATAAAAATAATAAAAAACCTTATTTACATAAGTATTCAGACAATTTGCTATGAGACTCAAAATTGAGCACAGGTGCATCCTGTTTCCAATTATCATCCTTGAGATGTTTCTACAACTTGACTGGAGTCCACCTGTGGTAAACTCAATTGACTGGACATGATTTGGAAAGGCACACGCCTGTCTGTATAAGGTACCACAGTTGAAAGTGTATGTCAGAGAAAAAACCAAGCCATGAGGTCGAAGGAATTGTCCGTAGAGCTCAGAGACAGGATTGTGTCAAGACACAGATCTGGGGAAGGGTGCCAAAACATTTCTGCAGCATTGAAGGTCCCCATGAACACAGTGGCCTCCATCATTTTTAAATGGAAGAAGTTTGGAACCAACGAGACTCTTCCAATGGCCATGGTCAGGGAGGTGACCAATAACGCAATGGTCACTCTGACAGACCTCCAGAGTTCCTCTGTGGAGATGGGAGAGCCTTCCAGAAGGGCAACCACCTCTGGAGAACTCCACCAATCAGGCCTTTATGGTAGATTGGCCAGACGGAAGCCACTCCTCAGTAAAAGGCTCATGACAGACCGCTTGAAGTTTGCCAAAAGGCACCTCTCAGACTCTCAGACCATGAGAAACAAAATGATTTGGTCTGATGAAACAAAGTTTGAACTCTTTGGCCTGAATGCTAAGCGTCACGTCTGGAGGAAACCTGGCACCATCCCTACGGTGAAGCATGGTGGAGGCAGCATCATGTTATGGGGATGTTTTTCAGGGGCAGGGACTGGGAGACTAGTCAAGAGAGGGAAAGATGAATGGAGCAGAATACAGAGAGATCCTTGATGAAAACTTGCTCCAGAGCACTCAGGACCTCAGACTGAGGCGAAGGTTCACCTTCCAACAGGAGAACGAACCTAAGCACACATCCAAGACAATGCAGGAGTGGCTTCGGGACCAGTCTCTGAATGTCCTTGAGTGGCCCAGCCATAGCCTGGACCCAATCAGACATCTCTGGAAAGACCTGAAAATAGCTGTGCAGCAAAGTTCCCCATCCAACCTGACAGAGCTTGAGAGGATCTGCAGGGAAGAATAGGAGAAACTCCCCAAATACAAGTGTGCCAAGCTTGTAGCGTCATACCCAAGAAGACACGAGGCTGTAATCGCTGCCAAATGTGCTTCAACAAAGTACTGAGTAAAGGGTCTGAATACTTATGTAAACGTAATATTTCATTTCTAAAAACCTGTTTTTGCTTTGTCATTATGCATTATGGGGTATTGTATGTAGATTGATAAAGGCAAAAAAACAAAAAATGTAATCTATTTTAGAATAAGGCTGTAACGTAACAAAATGTGTAAAAAGTAAAGGGGTATGAAAACTTTCCAAATACACTGTATAATATGATAGCAGTATGCATTGTCAAAATGTTGAGCAACACAAAGCATGTGTCCTTAATGGCATTGCCACGGGAGGTAGGGGTGCTGAGGGGGTTGCAGCACCCCCTGAAAAAACAGATTATTAAAAGATATATATATATATATATACAGTGCCAGTCAAAAGTTCGGACACACCTACTCATTGCAGGGTTTTTCTTTATTTGTACTATTTTATACATTGTAGGATGGTAGTGAAAACATCAAAACTATGAAATATCACATGGAATCATGTAGTAACCAAAAAAGTGTTAAACAAATCAAAATTTATTTTAGATTTTAGATTCTTCAAAGTAGCCACCCTTTGCCTTGATGACAGCTTTGCACAACTTGGCATTTGACTGGTACTGTACAAATAAATGTTTTCATTTTCACTGGGTGTGAAGTGCACTGGGCCTTTACTAGTCCTGTATTAGCAGACAGGTATAGCCGTCTGTAGAGCAGGCAATAAATAATAATCTGCACTGACATTGCATTAACTTCCTTCGATAGTAAAGGGCAACTGGTCCATAACGTTTATTTCCATTCTATGCAGAGGCAATTAACAGTGATTCTGGGCCTCTTACTTTGACTGCATCATTGATCAATGTCATTGAAATCGATGAAAATACAATAGTCAGCTCATTGTATGTTTTATTAAGAAAGCGCATTGAACAGTTAACATTCTCTACTATGACACATAGTATCATGTCTGTAGAAAAATACATCTGAGTATTACAAGACCAGCTTATCCTCTTGCCCAATATGAACCCCAAACAAACTGTCACTCAATGGTTTTTATGGATACACTTAATCAATCATAGTAGCTTGGAGACTTGGGTTGATCTCAGTTGAATTTATTTGATTCCTCTCTCCTCTGTCTTCGCGTCCACAAAACACATTGGAGGAGAACAATACGAGGTTCCTCCGCTCAGATGTTCTCCTCCGATGCATTTTGAGAAGGAGGAATGGAGAGAGGAGGCAAGGATTCAAGGAAATACAATTAGGATTCATTCACCCTTGGAGACTTCGAACCGGACACATGAGCAGAAACCAAGAATACGCACAGAGATAGGCACAAAACCTACTCACTCATATCCTTGTGGTTTGACAACCATTAGAGGACCTGTCAAAAAAATGACTTCCTTCACTTAAAGATGCAGTCCGGGATCTTAAGCGCAACAGATTCGTAACATATGGAACAAATTGCAAAAATATTATTACTTTTTTTGCAGGACAAAACATACTGTATCATACGAAATAGATGACGTAGTACACAACTAGATGACATAGTACACCAAAGTGAGCACCACTTTCAAAACAACAACAAACCACCCCTTCTCTCTGAATGTCTCATTGGCCAAGAGGGCAGACAGAAGCATGCCAGTTGTCCAGAGGCAGCAGAACGAACCGTCTGGATCAGCAGAGGGGGTGTTGCTGCTGCATCACAGCGGGAGTCTTCCCAAGCCTATCACCATTGGAGAACTGGCCTGGGCATCCATCTGAGATAATTCCAAAGGTCTGAGTAACTGTCAGCTTGGGTCTCTCTCGTCTCTACATCATACTGCCATCTCAAGGCTGTGTTTACACAGCAGGCTTAAATAAGTACATCGAGACTGCAAGGCTGTAACCCATTGCCATCACCAAACTTGATATCTTCATTTTTAGGTATGTCATGATATGCAGTTTTTACGCTTTACTTTGCAGAGCTGTGTTCAGTTCAGTTGTTGCATGTAGGGGTTTCTGACTGCAGTCTCCTCTTCAGCAAGTCAAATGCATGCTTAACTGGACTAGCTTTCCACTTTTCTGTCCTATGAATTCCTTGGTTGGATTGACTCAAAACACACTGTAAATCGAACCAAGCAGTTCATAGGACAGAAAAGTGGAAAGCTAGTCCAGTCAAGCATGCATTTGACTTTGAGGGATGTTTTGCTTAATGGTAAATTGCCACCAAATGAGTGAATATTCTGCTAAGTGAGTAGGATTAAAGCCACAATTTTCCTCCCAGCCTAAAACCAGACTGCCACTTGGTTATTTAAGCTGAGGGATGGGGCTGGAGAAATGTAACAATTTTCACGTTCAGATGAAGCTATGGATGCATAGACACAGTCCATGAGCTCAAAATTATACTTTATTATGTTGAAACTATATTTATTTTTATTTATTTAACTAGGCAAGTCAGCATTGTTTATAAATATTGTTTATAAACTTTAAAAAATCTTTATTTTGTATCTATATTCTGGGTTATGATGGGGTAGGACAAGTAATGATGATTAATTTATTTTCTTGAAGAATCATCAATGGGTGTATCACTAATTGAAATGAGCATTGAACAGCTGTAAATATTGCATACTCTACCTTTAAAGCGAAAAAGCAAAGGCTTTATTGATGCATGCGCATGTGTGCGGGCATTATCTCTCACCTACTACACAGCCTCTGGAATAGGCACAATACTATCATATATATAAACATAACAGTGAGGCCAAAAATACAATATCACAAATAGCACAATACCTCTTGAACACAGATGTAGATGTGTAGCCTAATTCTTCTCTGGATAAGCGTCCGAATATTGCCAACTGCTTCTAGCACACGGACTGTCTGGCTCCAGTCTGCTGCTCTTGCCTCCCAGCGCCTCGCGCAGCGAAATGCTCGTAGTCTACTCTAAATCGCGTGATTTGTCAACTGTTACGCCAGCAATTTTAAATGAATCTGTGGATTAATCTACAAAATAAACGTGTTTTTTAAAAATATGGAAATATAAACAAAACGTTCAAATATAGTTTTTATGGAAATCTTTTGTTCTAATAGGAATACATCGTTATTGGAGAAAATGTCTCAACCAAAAATTTTACCTTAAGGTGCGTTTGCATTAGGACTTTTATTTTTACACAAATGTCATTCTGTAAGTGCTATCTGCTGCTTGCATAACACAGTTTACAGTGCAACTGTGTGTGCGTGTGTGTTTGTGTGGGTTTGTCAGCTCATAAACAACATCATCAGAGTCCAGACCCTTCTTTTGGCAGGTCTCCTAAAACACAACCAGCTAATAAAAATATCCCTCAACAACCACCTAATACATCAACAATCATCTAATACAAAGATCCCTCAACAACCATCTAGTTAAGATGGCGCCAGAGGAGAAGGCTGACTGCCTTCTGAGAATTCGTAGGCGATTGAATTAACCCCCACTGCCTTCCATTCTGCTAGAAAACGTACAATCTTTGGAAAATAAAATCGATGACTTACGCGGAAGATTAAACTAACAATGGGACATTCAAAACTGTAATATCTTATGGAGTCGTGGCTGAACGATGACATTATCAACATACAGCTGGCTGGTTATACGCTGTATCGGCAGGATAGAACAGCGGCGTCTGGTAAGACAAGGGGCGGCGGACTATGTATAAATAACAGCTGGTGCACGATATCTAAGGAAGTCTCGAGGTTTTGCTCGTGTGAGGTAGAGTATCTCATGATAAGTTGTAGACCACACTTCTACCTACAGAGTTTTCATCTGTATTTTTCGTAGCTGTCTACATACCACCACAGACTGAGGCTGGCACTAAGACCACACTCAATGAGCTGTATTCCGCAATAAGCAAACAGGAAAACGCTCACCCAGAGGTGGCGTTCCTAGTGGCCGGGGACTTTAATGCAGGGAAACTTAAATCTATCTTACCAAATTTCTATCAGCATGTTAAATGTGCAACCAGAGGGAAAGAAATTCTGGACCACCTTTACTCCACACACAGAGACGCATACAAAACTCTCCCTCGCCCTCCATTTGGCAAATCTGACCATAATTGTATCCTACTGATTCCTGCTTACAAGCAAAAATTTAAGCAGGAAGCACCAGTGACTCGATCAATAAAACATGTGGTCAGATGAAGCAGATGCTAAGCTACAGGACTGTTTAGCTTGCACAGACTGGAATATGTTCCTGGGATTCCTCCGATGGCATTGAGGAGTACACCACATCAGTCATTGGCCACACCATGACCGTTTGTACATACCCCAACCAGAAGCCATGGATTACAGGCAACATCCGCATTGACCTAAAGGGTAGAGTTGCCGCTTTCAACTAGTGGGACTCTAACCCGGAAGCTTATAAGAAATCCCGCTATGCCTTCCAACAAACCATCAAACAGGCAAAACGTCAATACAGATCGAATTGTACTACACCGGCTCTGATGCTCGTCGGATGTGGCAGGGCTTGCAAACCATCACAGACTGCAAAGGGAAGCACAGCCACGAGCTGCCCAGTGACATGAGTCTACCAGACGAGGTAAACTACTTCAATGCTCGCTTTGAGGCAAATAACACTGAAATATGCATGAGAGCACCAGCTTTTCTGGAAGACTGTGTGATCCCGCTCTCCGCAGCCGATGTGAGTAAGACGTTTAAACAGGTGAACATTCACAAGGCCACAGGGCAAGATGGATTACCAGGACATGTACTGCGAGCATGCGCTGACCAACTGGCAAGTGTCTTCACTGACATTTTTCACTGACACTCTCCCTGTCTGAGTCTGTAATACCAACATGTTTCAAGTAGACCATAGTCTTTGTGCCCAAGAACACTAAGGTAATCTGCCTAAATGACTACCGACCCGTAGCACTCACATCTGTAGCCATGAAGTGCTTTAAAAGACTGGTCATGGCTCACATCAACACCATTATCCCAGAAACCCTAGACCCACTCCAATTTGCATACCGCCCTAACAGATCCACAGATGACGCAATCTCCATTGCACTCCACACTGCCCTTTCCCACCTGGACAAAAGGAACACCTATGTGAGAATGCTATTCATAGACTACAGCTCAGTGTTCAACACCATAGTGCCCTCAAAGCTCATCAATAAACTAAGGACCCAGGGACTAAACACCTCGCTCTGCAACTGGATCCTGGACTTCCTGATGGGCCGCCCCCAGGTGGTAAGGGTAAGTAACAACACATCTGCCACGCTGATCCTCAACACTGGGGCCCCTCAGTGGTGCATGCTCAGTCCCCTCCTGTACTCCCTGTTCACTCATGACTGCACGGCCAGGCATGACTCCAACACCATCATTAAGTTTGCCGATGACACAACAGTGGTAGGCCTGATCACCGACAACAACGAGACAGCCTATAGGGAGGAGATCAGAGACCTGGCCGCGTGGTGCCAGAACAACAACCTCTCCCTCAACATGATCAAGACAAAGGAGATGATTGTGGACTACAGGAAAAAGAGGACCAAGCACGCTCCCATTCTCATCGACGGGACTGAAGTGGAACAGTTTGAGAGCTTCAAGTTCCTTGGCGTCCACATCACTAACAAACTAACATGGCCCATGCACACCAAGACAGTCGTGAAGAGGCCACGACAAAACCTATTCCCCCTCAGGAGACTGAAAAGATTTGGCATGGGTCCTCAGATCCTCAAAAGGTTCTACAGCTGCACCATCGAGAGCATCCTGACTGGTTGCATCACTGCCTGGTATGGCAACTGTTCGGCCTCCGACCGCAAGGCACTACAGAGGGTAGTGCGTACGGCCCAGTACATCACTGGGGAAAAGTTTCCTGCCATCCAGGACCTCTATTCCAGGCAGTGTCAGAGGAAGGCCCTAGAAATTGTCAAAGACTCCAGCAACACTAGTCATAGACTGTTTTCTCTGCTACTGCATGGCAAGCGGTACAGGAGCACCAAGCCTAGGTCCAAAAGGCTTCTAAACAGCTTCTACCCCCAAGTAGCGGTACCCCCCTGTATATAGTCTCGCTATTGTTATTTTACTGCTGCTCTTTAATTACTTGTTACTTTTTATTTCGTATTCATATTTGTTTATTTATTTTTTAACTGCATTGTTGGTTAGGGGCTCGTAAGTAAGCATTTCACTGTTGTATTCGGCGCATGTGACTAATCAAATTTGTTTTGATTTAATTAATACAAAGATCCCTCAACAACCAGCTAATTCAAAGATCCCTCAACAACCACCTAATACAAAGATCCCTCAACAACCACCTAATACAAATATCCCTCAACAACTATCTAATACACAGATCCCTCAACAACCACCTTAATTCTGCATTAAATACTCTCAAAAGTGTTGAAGTGTGTATAGAATGGTGACTGATGATGTTGTTTTCTTACAAGCTATATAGTTTTTGATCAAATCCAATAACTTCAAATCAAATTTTATTTTGTCACGAGCTTCGTAAACAAAAGTTGTAGAATAAAAGTGAAATGCTAATTTATAGGCCTTTCCCATCAATGCATAGAGAAAGATAGAGAAATAAATACAAAAAAACTTGGCTTTATACACGGGGTGCTCGTACCGAGTCGATGTGCAGGGGTACGAGGTAATTGAGGTAGATACTGTATGTATATATACAGTACCAGTCGAAAGTTTGGACACACCTACCCATTTATTTTTACTATTTTGTACATTGTGGAATAATAGTGAAGACATCAAAGCTATGAAATAACACATATGGAATCATGTATTAACAAAGAAAGTGTTAAACAAATCACATCAACTGTTCAGAGAAGACTGCGTGAATCAGGCCTTCATGGTCAAATTGCTGCAAAAAGACCACTGCTAAAGGACACCAATAATAATAAGAGACTTGCTTGGGCCAAGAAACACGAGCAATGGACATTAGACCGGTGAAAATCTGTCCTTCGGTCTGATGACTCCAAATTTGAGATTTTTACTTCCAACTGCCATGTCTATGTGAGACGCAGAGTAGGTGAACGGAATCCCACCGTGAAGCATGGAGGAGGAGGTGTGATGGTGTGTGGGTGCTTTGCTGGTGACACTGTCAGTGATTTATTTAAAATTCAAGGCACACTTAACCAACATAGCTACCACAGCATCCTGCAGTGTAATACCATCCCATCTGGTTTGCGCTTAGTGGGACTATCATTTGTTTCTCAACTGGACAATGACCCAAAACACACCTCCAGGCTGTGTAAGGGCTATTTGACCAAGAAGGAGAGTGATGGAGTGCTGCATCAGATGACCTGGCCTTCACAATCACTCGACCTTAACCCAATTGAGAGGGTTTGGGAGATTGGACCTCAGAGAGAGCGAAAAGTGCTCAGCATATATGTTGGAAAAGCATTCCAGGTGAAGCTGGTTGAGAGAATGCCAAGAGTGCACACAGATGTCATCAAGGCAAAGGGTGGCTACTTTGAAGAATCTCAAATATAAACTATATTTTGATTTGTTTAACACTTTTCTGGTTTTTACATGATTCCATATGTGTTAGTTCATAGTTTTGATGACTTCACTATTATTCAACAATGTATAAAATAGTAAAAATAAAGAAAAACCCTTGAATGGTACTTTTCATATAGGTAGGGAAAAATGATGAAAAATGAAAATGATTGGCAACAGGGTAGACAATAAACAGTAGCAGCAGCATGGGTGATAAGTCAAAAGAGTTAGCTATTTGGTTAAGTATTCACCAATATCTTATGGCTTGGTGGTAGAAGCTGTTCAGGATCCTGTTGGTTCCCAGAATTGGTGCATCGGTATCGCTTTCCGTGTGGTAGCAGAGAGAACAGTTTTAGACTTGGGTGGCTGGAGTCTTTGACAATTTTTAGGGCCTTCCTCCCAAACTGCCTGGTATAGAGGTTCTGGATAGCCAGCCTGGTCTCATAGACTAGATGTAACATAGTAAATGTAAATCTGGGACACTCAAATGAATATGATGTGTTACGTTTAGTATGGTTACATAAGACAAATGGCTACTTAAACCTCTACCGCTTCTCTCTCCCGGATCCGGGATCCTCCTCATCAAAAAAGCTGACTAGCATAGCCTAGCCTAACGCGACAGGGATATCATACACTGCTCAAAAAAATAAAGGGAACACTTAAACAACACAATGTAACTCCAAGTCAATCACACTTCTGTGAAATCAAACTGTCCACTTAGGAAGCAACAATAAACAACAATAAATTTCACATGCTGTTGTGCAAATGGAATAGACAAAAGGTGGAAATTATAGGCAATTAGCAAGACACCCCCCAAAACATGAGTGATTCTGCAGGTGGTGACCACAGACCACTTCTCAGTTCCTATGCTTCCTGGCTGATGTTTTGGTCACTTTTGAATGCTGGCGGTGTTCTCACTCTAGTGGTAGCATGAGACGGAGTCTACAACCCAGACAAGTGGCTCAGGTAGTGCAGTTCATCCAGGATGGCACATCAATGCGAACTGTGGCAAAAAGGTTTGCTGTGTCTGTCAGCGTAGTGTCCAGAGCATGCAGGCGCTACCAGGAGACAGGCCAGTACATCAGGAGACGTGGAGGAGGCCGTAGGAGGGCAACAACCCAGCAGCAGGACCGCTACCTCCGCCTTAGTGCAAGGAGGTGCACTGCCAGAGCCCTGCAAAATGACCTCCAGCAGGCCACAAATATAGCATTATATTAGCTTACCACAATAGCCAAACACACAAATGCATTTATTAGCAGCAAAAGGTAGCGATCACAAAAACCAGCAAAAGATATAAAATTAATCACTAACCTTGGACAACTTCATCAGATGACAGTCTTATAACATCAGGTTATACAATACACTTATGTTTTGTTTGAAAATGTGCATATTTAGAGCTGCAACCCGTGGTTATACATTGTGAAAATGTAGCATCGATTCCCCAGACTATCAAGAGAATCTGACCAAAGAACTCATCATAAACTTTACTAAAAAATACATGTTGGATAGCAGATGAAAGATACACTGGTTCTTAATGCAACCGCCGTGTTAGATTTTTAAAAATAACTTTACGATAACAAACACCTTACGTTATAGCGAGACAGCGCCCGCCAAAAACGGCAGATAATAGAAATAACATTTTCCACAGAAATACGAAATAACATCATAAATTGTTCTTACTTTTGCTGAGCTTCCATCAGAATCTTGTACAAGGAGTCCTTTGTCCAGAATAAATCGATGTTTGGTTTTAGAATGTCCTTCTCTCCTGTCGAATTCGCTCCACAAGGCTAGCCATGTGGCGCGAACATGCCCATCTTCTCTTGACGCATAGAACGGAAAACTCCAAAAGTCCCATTAAACTTTGAATAAACTGATGAAACTCGGTTGAAAAAACATACTTTATGATGTTTTTCTAATATGTATCAAATAAAAACAAAGCCAGAGATATTAGCCGTGTATACCGAACGCTTATCATAAGACAACATGGAGGTACTTCATGGTAGAGAAAGGAAGTTCTGGACACGTCATTCCAAGAGCTCTTGTTCGGCCTCAAATCAAGCTAGACACCCCATTCCACCTTCCACTGCCTGTTGACATCTAGTGGAAGGCGTATGCAGTGCATGCAAATCCATAAATATAAGGCAATTGAATAGGCAGGCCCTGGAACAGAGCATCGTTTTCAGATTTTTCACTTCCTGTCTGGAAGTTTGCTGCAAAATGAGTTCTGTTTTACTCACAGATATAATTCAAACAGTTTTAGAAACTTGAGAGTGTTTTCTATCCAATAGTAATAATAATATGCATATTGTACGATCTAGAATAGAGTACGAGGCAGTTTAATTTGGGCACGATTTTTTACAAAGTGGAAACAGAGCCCCCATATTGACAAGAAGTTTTAAGGCAAAAACAAAAGTAGGGTGGTTGGTCGGGGTGGATGGGTGGGCGTATAACGCGAACATCTAGCAACCCAAAGGTTGCAAGATTTAATTTCATCACTGATAACGTCAATATTCTTGTCAATTGCCAACTTTCAACTATTTAGCTACTTAGCAAATACTTAGCATGCTAGCTAACCCTTCCCCTAACCTTAACCCTAACCTTAACCCTTTTAGCTAACCCCTCCCCTAACCTTAAGGTTAAAAAGTAGTAAGTAGTTGAAAAGTTAGTAATTAGCAAAAATGTTAAAGTTGTCCATGATGAGATTTGAACTTGCAACCTTTGGGTTCCTCTTCCCCTAACTCTTTAAGCTAACTCCTAAATGTAAGCCTAACTTTAACCCTAACCCCTAACCTAGCTAACATTAGCCTGCTAGCTAATGTTAGCCACCTAGCCACCTATCTATAATCATATGTTTAGCAAATTCCTAACATATTGTACATTTTGCAAATTCGTAACATATAATACGAATTGTTATTCGTAACATGTCATCCACAAATTAATACAAACCATACGACATATAACATGTCATTGTAAAAAAATAAACTTGACTTGATTTAATGGACTGTCGGAATAATATGAAATGCTCTGAGACCAGGTTGGAATGGCAGGGAGCTCAGCCCTAGTATTCTACTATGCACAACCCTCATACCAAGCAATGATGCAGCCAGTCAAAATGCTCTCAATTGTGCAGCTGTAGAACCTTTTGAAGTTCTGAGGCCCCATGCGGAGTGTATACTGGTGATTGATGTCAATCATACCACAGTCAGACTGTTATGATGTAAATACGTTATTATTTCTACCAGCTCACAAGTAAGGCCCTCTCACTTCATATGCTGTTGTCTCCTATTCTAGGGTTAGGCTATACTTTACTTGTTACCCCTCTCTCTTCAACTCACACATTTCCAACCGTACAAAATATGCATATGTTTTAAATTGTGGCATAGGACTATGCTTCACTAGTAGTCCGTGACCTTATAAAATACACAGTTTATTTGGCCTATTTGGAGTTCATTGATGCCACAAGGAAATCATGTTGATACACAACATCTGGCATGATGAGGAGGCCATCTGAATCTGACACTTCTGTAATTTGATGAAACCTCTAATGATTCAGTGTCTCCTGACCGCTCCTGTCTCAGCCTCCAGTATTTATGCTGCAGTAGTTTATGTGTCGGGGGGCTAGGGTCAGTTGGTTATACCTGGAGTACTTCTCCTGTCTTATCCAGTGTCCTGTGTGAATTTAAGTATGCTCTCTCTAATTCTCTCGTTCTCTCTTTCTCTCTGAGAACCTGAGCCCTAGGACCATACGTCAGGACTACCGGGCATGCTGACACCTTGTTGTCCCCAGTCCGCCCGGCCTTGCTGCTATTCCAGTTTCAACTGTTTCTGCCTGCGGTTACGAAACCCCTACCTGTCCCAGACCTGCTGTTTTCAACTCTTAATGATCGGCTATGAAAAGCCAACTGAGATTTATTCCTGATTATTATTTGACCATGCTTGTCATTTATGAACATTTTGAAAATCTTGGCTCTCTCTAATTTTCTCCTTCTCTCTTTCTCTCGGAGGACCTGAGCCCTAGGACCATACGTCGGGACTACCGGCCGTGGTGACTCGTTGCTGCCCCCAGTCCGCCTGGCCTTGCTGCTATTCCAGTTTCAACTCTTCTGCCTGCGGTTATGGAACCCCTACCTGTCCCAGACCTGCTGTTTTCAACTCTTAATGATCGGCTATGAAAAGCCAACAGATTTATTCCTGATTATTATTTGACCATGCTTGTCATTTATGAACATTTTGAAAATCTTGGCTCTCTCTAATTTTCTCCTTCTCTCTTTCTTTCTCTCGGAGGACCTGGGCCCTAGGACCATGCGTCGGGACTGCCGCCCGTGGTGACTCCTTGCTGTCCCCAGTCCGCCTGGCCTTGCTGCTATTCCAGTTTCAGCTGTTCTGCCTGCAGTTATGGAACCGCCACCTGTCCCAGACCTGTTGTTTTTCAACTCTTAATGATCAGCTATGAAAAGCCAACTGAAAATTATTCATGATTATTATTTGACCATGCTTGTCACTTATGAACATTTTTGAACATCTTGGCATAGTTCTGTTATAATCTCCACCCGGCACAGCCAGAAGAGGACTGGCCACCCCTCATAGCCTGGTTCCTCTCTAGGTTTCTTCCTAGGTTTTGGCCTTTCTAGGGAGTTTTTCCTAGCCACCGTGCTTCTACACCTGCATTCTAGCTGTTTGGGGTTTTAGGCTGGGTTTCTGTACAGCACTTCGAGATATTATCTGATGTACGAAGGGCTATATAAAATAAAATTGATTGATTGATTGATTGATTCGTACCCTGTGTTTTGTGTGTTTAAAGATGTTTATTCACTTGTGTCTGAGGCCCCCTACTGGCCAAGAGACCATATCTCTATTTTGGGCCCTAATAGCCGATTTATGTGGTCCTGAGTCTACTGTGATGGAGTCTACAGATAATTTTCCTTGTCTGTCTCTGTACATCTCTCTGAAGTATGAGAGGAATGGTGAGTACAGACATACCCGTAGTGGATTCCTCATCGCTACCAACTGGGTTATGACTGCTGCCCACTGCATTGAGAAAGTCAACACAAACACACTGCTGATATTGACCATCACAAAACCTTCATAAAAAATATCAGTTAAGAAAAACAAGCATTGTGTTTGACCAATGTGAGAAATGATTAGGTCTATAGCTTTTCCTTATTCCTTCATCCAGTTGAACCTGAATGATCATCAAGCACAACCCGGCAGAGGCTGAGCACAGTTCTAAGGCCTACCTCCAGTCAGGAAAGGAATCCTTGTGCACAGACACCATAACCCCATCCTGCTGTCAGTGGGGTACATTTCACTTGTAGGCCTGGCTTGTATAATGGCTTGTATAAACACAGGTAACACTACACATACAATATATTCTGTATATAAACAATTAGGTATTTGTGTTTATTCCTGTGTAAGGGCCAGGACAGTCTATGTACAGTATGTTCTCTTCCATTACATTGATGCTCATTATTCCCCTGCTTTGTGTGTGTTCCAGCCAGAGGCCCCACCCCCGACACCCTGCAGCAAGCCCTGATGCCCATGGTAACCTAACGTAGCAGGCCCTGATGCCCATAGTAACCTAACGTAGCAGGCCCTGATGCCCATGGTAACCTAACATAGCAGGCCCTGATGCCCATGGTAACCTAACGTAGCAGGCCCTGATGCCCATGGTAACCTAACGTAGCAGGCCCTGATGCCCATGGTAACCTAACGTAGCAGGCCCTGATGCCCATGGTAACCTAACGGTCCCGTGTGGCTCAGTTGGTAGAGCATGGCGCTTGCAACGCCAGGGTTGTGGGTTCAATTCCCACGGGGGGACCAGGGTTCAATTCCCACGGGGGGACCAGGATGAATATGTATGAACTTTCCAATTTGTAAGTTGCTCTGGATAAGAGCATCTGCTAAATGACTTAAATGTAATGTAAATGTAGCAGGCCCTGATGCCCATGGTAACCTAACATAGCAGGCCCTGATGCCCATGGTAACCTAACGTAGCAGGCCATGATGCCCATGGTAACCTAACGTAGCAGGCCCTGATGCCCATGGTAACCTAACATAGCAGGCCCTGATGCCCATGGTAACCTAACGTAGCAGGCCCTGATGCCCATGGTAACCTAACGTAGCAGGCCATAATGCCCATGGTAACCTAACGGAGCAGGCCCTGATGCCTGACTGAGGGCTTGTAGGCCTGTGCGTTACAGGGAAGACATCCTCCTCCCTCATGTGGTACTCTTCCTGCAGGCTCATCCTGACATGACCTTCCAGCATGACAATGCCACCAGCCATACTGCTTGTTCTGTGCGTGATTTCCTGCACGACAGGAATGTCAGTGTTCTGCCATGTCCAGCGAAGAGCCTGGATCTTAATCACATTGAGTACGTCTGGGACCTGTTGGATCGGAGGGTGAGGGCTAGGGCCATTCCCCCGAGAAATGTCCGGGAACTTGCAGGTGCCTTGGTGGAAGAGTGGGGTAACATCTCACAGCAAGAACTGGCAAATCTGGTGTAGTCCATGAGGAGGAGATGCACTGCAGTACTTAATGCAGCTGGTGGCCACACCAGATACTGACTGTTACTTTTGATTTTGACCCCCCCTTTGTTCAGGGACACATTATTCCATTTCTGTTAGTCACATGTCTGTGGAACTTGTTCAGTTTATGTCTCAGTTGTTGAATCTTGTTATGTTCATACAAATATTTACACATGTTAAGTTTGCTGAAAATAAACGCAGTTGACAGTGAGAGGGCGTTTCTTTTTTTGCTGAGTTTATATACTGTGAAACAGGACATTAACACAACACTACTCTATCTGAAACCAACAGCCTTGATTGTTTTTAATTTTATTTACCTAGGCAAGTCAGTTAAGAACTTATTCTAATTTACAATGACTGCCTACCCCGGCCAAACCCTAACCTGGACAACGCTGGGCTAATTGTGCGGCGCCCTATGGGACTCCCAAAAACGTCCGTTGTGATACAGCCTGGAATCAAACCAGGGTCTGTAGTGACGCCTCTAGCACTGAGATGCAGTCCCTTAGACCGCTGCGCCACTCGGGGGCCCCAGTGAAGAATCAGCAACACCTGTTTCCTCTTCATATCCACACTGGCTACTACAGATGAAATGTATAAGGAACAGGTCACAACCAGTTGTAGTCATTTAGCATTAAGCTATAATGGATTGTATACTGTATGTTACATTTCTGAAAAAGGAGAGGAGCTACAAAGTAGCACTAACCTAGTGTAACTTTAGTATGTCCCCTCGCCCCGACACGGGCGTGAACCAGGGAACCTCTGCACACATCAACAACAGGGGTGACTGTTGTTGATGTGGGTGACTGTTGTTGATGTGTGCAGAGGGTCCCTGGTTCGCGCCAGTGTCGGGGCGAGGGGATGGTTTAAAGTTATACTGTTACATTGCTGCTGTTGACCCGGATCACTGGTTGCTGCGGAAAAGGAGGAGGTTGAAAGGGGGGTGAGTGTAACAGATGTGAAATGGCTAGCTAGGGCCGTGGCTTTTGTGGAGCAATGGGTAACAACGCTTCGTGGGTGACTGTTGTTAATGTGTGCAGAGGGTCCCTGGTTCGCGCCCGAGGTCGGGGCGAGGGGATGTACTAAAGTTATACTGTTACACTAGCAGCCTCTGGCACAGGAAGCGTGTATGTGTATGGAGCAGCAGCAGAGCCCGTTTCAGGTTTCTTTCTGCCAGTTCCACATCCCAAACCCAGGAGTTCCAAAGAAACATCAATCACACATACTTGTCTAAAAACTGTTTTCATTTGGAGTGTCTGAGGTGTGTCTCTTTGTGATGTGGTGTTTTAACCAGGAAGTTAGTTTAAGTTCCTTTAAAGCGCAGAGATCATGGATATAGTTTCTCTATCCCGAGGGTTTAGCTGGTGGATGATACTAGAATGTGGGGTGGGAACTGTTTACCAGTGTGGTATCATTTTTTTCTAGCAGTCATTTCTCCCTCCCAATGTATATACAAACATTTTGTTTTAACCCTTTGTCGGTACAATTAAGTTGTCTGTCCAAAAGCACCTACAACCTGTAGCAAAACACTTCTTGGATACCAATTCATTTGATAAAATGCTTTCATAAAGCAAAACATATAATATTTTTCACCACAAAGCTCTTATTTGAAACCACACTACCATAAATCATACCAGTATGTCATCTGTTCCGGGTATCTTGCAAAAAGGTGGTCCCACCACAGCATCCTACAAAAGCTAAAGTGTTTACATTTGGCTCTACTCCAGCATTTTGGATTTGAGATCAAATGTTTCATATGAGGTGACAGTACAGCATGTCACCTTTTATTTAACTGTATTTTCATACATATCTGTTTTACCTTTGACAGAAATTAAAGCACCTTATTTGCAGTCAGGTCAAAAATGATTGGCACCCTTGATAAAGATGAGCAACAAATATTGTAAAAAATAAATAACACAAATTCTATTATTTTATTATTACTCAGAGAAATATATTTTGTTTAACAAGTAATAAAATACATTTAAAAAACAATATGTGTCAAAGTTATTGGCACCCCTGTTTTCCATACTCTGGCACCCTATTCCCCAGGCGCTGATGACGTGATTGTCGATTAAGGCAACCCCCCGCACCTCTCTGATTCAGAGGGGTTGGGTTAAATGCAAAAGTCACATTTCAGTTGAATGCATTCAGTTGTAGAACTGACTAAGTATCCCCCTTTCCCTTTCCCTATTCTTGCGAGGATAACGGCACTGGGGATCGTAGACCATTCCTCCATACAAAATCTTTCCAGATCCTTGAATCCATCGGCCTGCGCTAATGGACTGTCCTCTTCGATTCAAGCCACAGTTTTCTTTTGGCTAAAATATCCTGGTACTTGGTAGAGTTCATGATGCAGTTGACCGTAACAACGGCCCCAGGACGGGTGAAAGCAAAACAACCCCATAACATCAAAGATCCAGAACCATATTTTACAGAAGGTATGAGGTTATTTTCTTTTCCGCATATGCATCCTTCTTTTGACATCAAACCCACCACTGATGTGCGTGGCCAAAAAACTATATTTTCATGTCATCTGACCATAGCACCAGTTCCAATCAAAGTGCCAATGCCATTTAGCAAACTCCAGGCATTTACATTTGTTGGTTGTTATCAATGAAGGCTTTTTTTTTGACAAACCTTCCAAAGAGCCTATTGAAATGGAGATGGCGCCTAATTGTAGAGATGGACACTTGGTGACCTCAAGATACAACCAAATTCTGTAATTCTCCAACTTTGGCCCTTGGATTTTTCTTTGGCTCCCTGAACCATCTTCCTCACTGTGCATTGGGACAAGATACACTTGCATCCAATACCAGGCAAGTTTACCACTGTTCCAGAGGTTTTAAACTTTTTAATTGTTACCACCTAATAGTGGTAATGTTGTGTTATATTTCATGTTTTTGCTATTTGTTTTGTACCCATTGCCTGATTTATGAAGGTCAACAACCATTTGTCTCTTTTCATTTCAAATCAAATCAAATCAAATTTATTAGTCACATACACATGGTTAGCAGATGTTAATGCGAGTGTAGCGAAATGCTTGTGCTTCTGGTTCCGACAATGCAGTAATAACAACAAGCAATCTAACCTAACAATTCCGCAACTACTAATATGTACATAAAGATATATGAATGAGTGATGGTACAGACGGCATAGGCAAGGTGCAGTAGATGGTATAGAGTACGGTATATACCTATGAGATGAGTACTGTAGGGTATTTAAACATAAAGTGGCATAGTTTAAAGTGGCTAGTGGTACATGTATTACATAAAGATGGCAAGATGCAGTAGATGATATAGAGTACAGTATATACATATACATAAGAGATGTGTAATGTAGGGTGTTTAAAGTGGCTGGTGGTACATTTTTACATAATTTCCATCAATTCCCATTTTTAAGGTGGCTGGAGCTGAGTCAGTTTGTTGGCAGCGGCCGCTAAATGTTAGTGGTGGCTGTTTAACAGTCTGATGGCCTTGAGATAGAAGCTGTTTTTCAGTCTCTCGGTCCCTGCTTGGATGCACCTGTACTGACCTCGCCTTCTGGATGATAGCGGGGTGAACAGGTAGTGGCTTGGGTGGTTGTTGTCCTTGATGATCTTTATGGCCTTCCTGTGACATCGGGTGGTGTAGGTGTCCTGGAGGGCAGGTAGTTTGCCCCGGGTGATGCGTTCTGCCGACCTCACTACCCTCTGGAGAGCCTTACGGTTGTGTGCGGAGCAGTTGCCGTACCAGGCGGTGATACAGCCCGACAGGATGCTCTCGATTGTGCATCTGTAGAAGTTTGTGAGTGCTTTTGGTGACAAGCCGAATTTCTTCAGCCTCCTGAGGTTGAAGAGGCGCTGCTGCGCCTTCTTCACAACGCTGTCTGTGTGGGTGGACCAATTCAGTTTGTCCGTGATGTGTACACCGAGGAACTTAAAACTTTCCACCTTCTCCACTACTGACCCGTCGATGTGGATAGGGGGGAGCTCCCTCTGCTGTTTCCTGAAGTCCACAATCATCTCCTTTGTTTTGTTGACGTTGAGTGTGAGGTTATTTTCCTGACACCACACTCCGAGGGCCCTCACCTCCTCCCTGTAGGCCGTCTCGTCGTTGTTGGTAATCAAGCCTACCACTGTAGTGTCGTCCGCAAACTTGATGATTGAGTTGGAGGCGTGCATGGCCATGCAGTCGTGGGTGAACAGGGAGTACAGGAGAGGGCTCAGAACGCACCCTTGTGGGGCCCCAGTGTTGAGGATCAGCGGGGTGGAGATGTTGTTACCTACCCTCACCACCTGGGGGCGGCCCGTCAGGAAGTCCAGGACCCAGTTGCACAGGGCGGGGTCGAGGCCCAGGGTCTCGAGCTTGATGACGAGTTTGGAGGGTACTATGGTGTTAAATGCTGAGCTGTAGTCGATGAACAGCATTCTCACATAGGTATTCCTCTTGTCCAGATGGGTTAGGGCAGTGTGCAGTGTGGTTGCGATTGCGTCGTCTGTGGACCTATTGGGTCGGTAAGCAAATTGGAGTGGGTCTAGGGTGTCCGGTAGGGTGGAGGTGATATGGTCCTTGACTAGTCTCTCAAAGCACTTCATGATGACGGAAGTGAGTGCTACGGGGCGGTAGTCGTTTAGCTCAGTTACCTTAGCTTTCTTGGGAACAGGAACAATGGTGGCCCTCTTGAAGCATGTGGGAACAGCAGACTGGGCTAAGGATTGATTGAATATGTCCGTAAACACACCAGCCAGCTGGTCTGCGCATGCTCTGAGGACGCGGCTGGGAATGCCGTCTGGGCCTGCAGCCTTGCGAGGGTTAACACGTTTAAATGTTTTACTCACCTCGGCTGCAGTGAAGGAGAGCCCGCAGGTTTTAGTAGTGGGCCGTGTCAGTGGCACTGTATTATCCTCAAAGCGGGCAAAAAAGGTATTTAGCCTGTCTGGGAGCAAGACATCCTGATCCGCGACGGGGCTGCTTTTCTTTTTGTAATCCGTGATAGACTGTAGACCCTGCCACATACCCATTGTGTCTGAGCTGTTGAATTGCGATTCAATTTTGTCTCTGTACTGGGACTTAGCCTGTTTGATAGCCTTGCGGAGAGAATAGCTACACTGTGTGTATTCGGTCATGTTTCCGGTCACCTTGCCCTGGTTAAAAGCAGTGGTTCGCGCTTTCAGTTTCACGCGAATGCTGCCGTTAATCCACGGTTTCTGGTTTGGGAATGTTTTAATCGTTGCTCTGGGTACGACATCGTCAATGCACTTCCTAATGAACTCGCTCACCGAATCTGCATATTCATCATTGTTGTTGTTGGACGCCGTGCGGAACATATTCCAATCCGCGTGATCAAAGCAGTCTTGAAGCGTGGATTCAGATTGGTCGGACCAGCGTTGAACAGACCTGAGCGCGGGAGCTTGTAGTTTTAATTTCTGTTTGTAGGCTGGAATCAACAAAATGGAGTCGTGGTCAGCTTTTCCGAAAGGAGGGCGGGGGAGGGCCTTATATGCGTCGCGGAAGTTAGTATAACAATGGTCCAGAGTTCTGCCAGCCCTGGTCGGACAATCGATGTGCTGATAGAATTTAGGGAGTTTTGTTTTTAGATTAGCCTTGTTAAAATCCCCAGCTACGATGAATGCAGCCTCAGGGTGTGTGGTTTCCAGTTTACAGAGAGTCAGATAGAGTTCGTTCAGGGCCATCGATGTGTCTGCTTGGGGGGGAATATATACGGCTGTGATTATGACCGAAGTGAATTCCCTTGGTAGATAATGCGGTCTACATTTGATTGTGAGGAGTTCTAGATCAGGTGAACAGAATGACTTTAGTTCCTGAGTGTTGTTATGATGGTCACACCACGTCTCGTTAATCATGAGGCATACCCCCCCGCCCCTCTTCTTACCAGAAAGATGTATGTTTCTGTCTGCGCGATGCGTGAAGAAACCAGCTGGCTGCACCGACTCCGTTAGCGTCTTTTCAGTTAGCCATGTTTCCGTGAAGCAGAGCACGTTGCAATCCCTGATGTCTCTCTCGAATGTTACCCGTGCTCGGATTTCATCGACCTTATTCTCAAGAGACTGGACATTGGCGAGTAGTATGCTAGGGAGTGGAGCGCGATGTGCTCGTCTCCGAAGCCTGACCAGGAGACCGCTACGTTTGCCCCTTTTTCGGCGTCGTGTAGCTTCGCCGGCTGGGATCAGGTCCATTGTATTGGGTGGAAGGCAAGACACTGGATCCGTTTCGGGAAAGTCATATTCCTGGTAGGAAGGAAGGTGAGCTCTTTGCCTTTTCCTATGCTGATAGATGACAAAGTGATTTTACTGTACATGCGTGTAACCTCAGTTTATACCTCAGTGAAACAGGAAGCCACATTACAGTTCGCTAACCTCTCTAGGCTAGGGGGCGGTATTTTCACGTCCAGATGAAAAGCGTGCCCAAAGTAAACTGCCTGCTACTCAGGCCCAGAAGCTAGGATATGCAAATTATTAGTAGATTTGGATAGAAAACACTCTGCAGTTTCTAAAACTGTTTGAATAATGTCTGTGAGTATAACAGAACTTATTTGGCAGGGAAAACCCAGAGGACAAACCAACCAGGAATCATTGTTTTTTGGGGTCACTCTTTTCAACAGGATTTCTATGTGGATCTAGATTTCTAAGGCACTTGCTTGCAGTTCCTATTGCTTCCGCTAGATGTCAACAGTCTTTAAAAATTGGTTGATGTTTTTCCTTTGAGAAATGAAGAAGTAGGGCCGTTCAGAACGAGGGTCGAGTGAAGTGTACTGTTTGTTAGGGGCGCACGACCTGAAAGCTCGCTCCACTTTGTTTTTATCCGCTATTGAACGCAGATTATCCCGTCTTAAATGTTATCGATTATTTACGTTAAAAATACCTAAAGTTGTATTAGGAAAGTTGTTTGAAATGTTTGGACAAAGATTACAGGTAACTTATTAGATATTTTGCAGTCATGTTGCGCGAGTTGGAACCGGTGTTTTTCTGGATCAAACGTGCCAAATAAATGGACATTTTGGAGCTATAACAACGGAATTAATCGAACAAAAGGACCATTTGTAATGTTTATGGGACATATTGGAGTGCCAACAGAAGAAGCTATTTAAAGTTAAGGCATGAATTATATCGTTATTTCTGAGTTTTGTGTCGCGCCTGGCGGGATGAAATATGATTGTCTGTTTGTTTGATGGGGTGCTGTCCTCAGATAATAGCATGGTTTGCTTTCGCCGTAAAGCCTTTCTGAAATCTGACATGGTGGCTGGATTAACAAGAAGTAAAACTTTAATTTGATGTATTGCACTTGTGATTGTATGAAAGTTAAATATTTCTAATAATTTAATTGGAATTTGGTGCTCTGCTATTTCACCGGATGTTGTCAAATTGATCCCGTTAACGGGATTTGATCCCTAAGAATTAAGATGATATGAACTTAGAATGTTAACGTAGAATGTTAATGCAGATTTAATTTTGTTTTATTTATAAGAATTTTTAGGGGTTGACAATAATTTTGACATTATCTTTTTTGTTGTTGTTGTTGTTATTGTTACTTGTTAAACAAAACTTTCTCTGAGCAATTGTATTAGTATAAAATAATATAATTTCCCCCTTTCTTTTTGTTGTTGTATTATAATTATTTATTTTATACAGTCTTTTTGATTACCTTTATCAAGGGGGCCAATAATTTTGGACCTGACTGTAACTGAAGTGACAAAAGTTTGGTTAAGCGTTCCCACAGATTACGTTTTGGTTTTCCTAACAGGCAGTAGCTGAGTCAGCTCTTGTTGTCCATGTGACTTGTGTTAGACAGACCACAAGATGCTAGCGTGTCATGCAGCCCAACACCAGCACACAGGGAAATCTGTGCCTATATTTAGCCAGTGATGGGTGATACTGTTACATATCAAACTATAGGATCTTTCTGACTGCAGATTGCAGCTGGCTCTAAGGGGACTAGGGGAGAGGGGCAAACAAAGGCCGGAGCAGGTTGTGGTCAGTCATTAGGACTATCTGCGTTCAACCAGAGCTATCTATGACTAAAACTAAAATCCTCTCAGAACAACTCGTAAACCCTTGCTATGCCCTGTCAATGGAAAACCCAAACATAAACCAACCGCTTAGGTGTTTCTTTAATACATTTGTTTCAAATAAATCTTTATTATTTTGCTATTCAAAAACATGACATTCTGTTGGTAATGTGCTTATTCTTATACTTTCATTATGTGTTTTTTGACTTTATGTGTTTTTTGACTTTGTAGAGTAGAAAACACTACTACACATACATATTTGGAAGATGTAATATTAAGTAGAAAAGCCAAAAAACATCTATGACAGTAAACACTAGACAGTTACATAATTGACACAACAAACATCACAAGTGATGACGAAGCGGCACAATAAATACTTGTTAGCATGTCAGTGCTACAGTGAACACATATTTGCAGTGGCAACATGTCATTGATCTCCCATCCCACAGCCCACACTATAAATCAACCCACACAGGAGTAGGCAGGTGTTTCTGCCTATTCTAATGTAAATGTATGTGTGTGTGTGTGTGTGCGTGCGTTTGTGCGTGTGTGTATGTGCGTGCGTGCGTGTGCACATGGTGTTGTGTGAGGTTTGTGCTCTAGGTATCATAGGATACAGAGGCCAATGTTCCATACAGAGTCATTCAAAGGAGAGTCTTACTTCTTAAGTTCTTCTCCCAGATGGAAGGTATAGCAGGGTGTGGAGAGCAGGTGATGGGGTGGAGTCCCATTCTTTGTGGGTGAAGATTACTGCCAAAGCTGGCGCTGTAGAACCTTCGTTCTAGTCCATTCAGAGAGGTGTCTGGGTCTTTGATCTTAGTTTAGCTTTCTCCAGCGTAATTCTGCTAAAAGTGATACTAGAATAGAGAAAAATACAGACACACAGTACTTTATGTCTGTTAGACCGTTCAAACAGTTTTTGTTTTCTTTTAAATACTTGAAGCTTTTGATTGAGGCTGCCTGAAGTGCCAGATGGGTGGTGTTTGCCATTGTTTATGGTCAGTTTATTAGGTACACCACCCTGTTCATGAAAATGGATCGTTCCTACAGAAAGTGAGTCATCACGTGGCAGTGGCTTGCTATATGAAGCAGGCAGACAGGCATTAAGGCATTCAAATCAAATCAAATTTATTTATTTAGCCCTTCGTACATCAGCTGATATCTCAAAGTACTGTACAGACACCCAGCCTAAAACCCCGAACAGCAAGCAATGCAGGTGTAGAAGCACGGTGGCTAGGAAAAACTCCCTAGAAAGACCAAAACCTAGGAAGAAACCTAGAGAGGAACCAGGCTATGAGGGGTGGTCAGTCCTCTTCTGGCTGTGCCGGGTGAAGATTATAACAGAACATGGCCAAGATGTTCAAATGTTCATAAATGACCAGCATGGTCAAATAATAATAATCATAGTAGTTGTCGAGAGTGCAGCAAGTCAGCACCTCAGGAGTAAATGTCAGTTGGCTTTTCATAGCCGATCATTAAGAGTATCTCTACCGCTCCTGCGGTCTCTAGAGAGTTGAAAACAGCAGGTCTGGGACAGGTAGCACGTCCGGTGAACAGGTCAGGGTTCCATAGCCGCAGGCAGAACAGTTGAAACTGGAGCAGCAGCACGGCCAGGTGGACTGGGGACAGCAAGGAGTCATCATGCCAGGTAGTCCTGACGCATGGTCCTAGGGCCCAGGTCCTCCGAGAGAAAGAAAGAAAGAAAGAGAGAATTAGAGAGAGCATACTTAAATTCACACAGGACACCAGATAAGACAGGAGAAGTACTCCAGATATAACAAACTGACCCTAGCCCCCCGACACATAAACTACTGCAGCATAAAAACTGGAGGCTGAGACAGGAGGGGTCAGGAGATTCAGTTACTGTTTGATTGAATGTTAGAATGAGCAAAGCGAGTGACCTAAGCAACTTTGAGCGTGGTATGGTCGTCGGTGCCAGGCGCACCAGATCCAGTACCTCAGAAACGGCCAGTCTCCTGGGCTTTTCCCTCACAACAGTGACTAGGGTTTACCAAGAATGGTGCGACAAACAAAAAACATCCAGTCAGCGGCTGTCCTGTGGGAGAAAACAGATTGTTGACAAGAGAGGTCGAAGGAGAATGGCAAGAATCGTGCACGCTAACAGGCGGGCCACAAAGACAAAATAACAGCGCAGTACAACAGTGGTTTTGTCACGTTCCTGACCTATTTCTGTTAGTTTGTTGTATGTGTTAGTTGGTCAGGACGTGAGTTTGGGTGGGCATTCTATGTTTTCTGTTTCTATGTTGGTTTAAGGGTTGCCTGGTATGGCTCTTAATTAGAGGCAGGTGTTTGGCGTTCCTCTAATTGAGAGTCATATTTAGGTAGGTTGTTTCACAGTGTCTATGGTGAACGTTTGTCTCCTGTGTCAGTGTTTGTCGCACCATACGGGACTGTTCGGTTTGTTTTTGTACATCGTCATTTTGTGTAGTCTATTTTTCCCTATTTGTGCGTTCTTCGTGTTTATGTAAGTTCGTCGTCCAGGTCTGTCTACTCCGTTTGTTGTTTTGTTAGTTATAGTGAAGTTCGTGTTTTTTCGTCTTGTCTTTAAATAAATTATGTGTTCACAACCCGCTGCGCCTTGGTTCCATCACTACTCCTCCTCTTCGGTTGATGAGAAGGAGGAATATCGTTACAGAACCACCCACCAATCCAGAATCAAGCAGCGGTGTAATCGGAGGAAGGGACAGCGCAAGAAGGAGGAATGGACTTGGGACGATGTTTTGGACGGTAAAGGTTGCTACACATGGGAGGAGATCCTGGCTGGAAGGGATCGCCTCCCATGGGAACAGCTGGAGGCACTGAGGAGAGCAGAGGCAACCGGAGAAGGGAACCGGCGTTATGAGGGGACGCGTCTAGCACGGAAGCCCGAAAAGCCCGTGAGTACCACCCAAAAATTTCTTGGGGGGGGGGGGGGGGGGGGGGCAAAGAGGCCAAGGGCAGGTAGGAGACCTGCGCCCACTTCCCAGGCTAACCGTGGAGAGCGGGAGTACGGGCAGACGCCGTGTTACGCAGTAGAGCGCACGGTGTCTCCTGTACGTGTGCATAGCCCAGTGCGGGTTATTCCACCTCCCCGCACTGGTAGGGCTAGATTGAGCATTGAGCCAAGTGCCATGAAGCCGGCTCTACATATCTGGCCACCAGTACGTCTCCTTGGGCCGGCTTACATGGCACCAGCTTTCGCATGGTGTCCCCGGTTCGCCTACATAGCCCGGTGCGGGTTATTCCACCTCCCCGCACTGGTCGGGCGAAGGGGAGCATTCAGCCAGGTAAGGTTGGGCAGGCTCAGTGCTCAAGGGAGCCAATACGCCTGCACGGTCCGGTATTTCCAGCGCTACCTCCCCGCCCCAGCCCAGTACCACCAGTGCCTACACCACGCACCAGGCTTCCAGTGCGTTTCCAGAGCCCTATTCCTCCTCCACGCACTCTCTATATGGTGCGTGTCTCCAGTCCGGTGCCTCCAGTTCCGGCACCACGCACTAAGCCACCTGTGCGTCTCCAGAGCCCTGTACACACTGTTCCTTCTCCCCGTACTCGTCCTGATGTGCGTGCACTCAGCCCGGTGTCACCAGTGCCGGTACCACGCACCAGGCATATAGTATGCTTTGAGAGTCCAGTGTGCCCTGTCCCTGCTCCCCGCACTAGGCTTGAAGTGCGTGTCTCCAGTCCGGTGCCTCCAGTTCCGGCACCACGCACCAGGCCTACAGTGTGTCTCAGCCGGCCAGAGTCTGCCGTCTGCCCAACGGCGCCTGAACTGTCCGTCTGCCAAGCGCCGCATGAACTGCCCGTCTGCCATGAGCCTACACAGCCTTCCACCAGACAGGAGCAGCCAAAGCCTTCCGCCAGACAGGATCAGTCTGAGCCATCCGTCTCCGCAGCGCCATCTGAGCCATCCGTCTCCGCAGCGCCATCTGAGTCATCCGTCTCCGCAGCGCCATCTGAGCCATCCGTCTCCCCAGCGCCATCTGAGCCATCCGTCTCCCCAGCGCCGTCTGAACCATCCGTCTGTCCCGAGCCATTAGAGCCGCCCGTCTGTCCCGAGCCGTCAGAGCCGTTAGTCAGTCAGGAGCCGCTAGAGCCATTCGTCAGTCAGGATCTGCCAGAGCCGCCAACCAGACAGGATCTGCCAGAGCCGCCAACCAGACAGGATCTGCCAGGGCCGCCAACCAGACAGGATCTGCCAGGGCCGCCAACCAGACAGGATCTGCCAGAGCCGCCAACCAGACAGGATCTGCCAGAGCCGCCAACCAGACAGGATCTGCCAGAGCCGCCAACCAGACAGGATCTGCCAGAGCCGCCAACCAGACAGGATCTGCCAGAGCCGCCAACCAGACAGGATCTGCCAGAGCCGCCAGCCAGCCATGAGCGTCCAGAGCCGTCAGCCAGCCATGAGCGTCCAGAGCCGTCAGCCAGCCATGAGCGTCCAGAGCCGTCAGCCAGCCATGAGCGTCCAGAGCCGTCAGCCAGCCATGAGCTGTCCCTCAGCCCAGAGCGGCTATTTATCCAGAACTGCCCCTCAGTCCGGAGCTGCCTTTCAGTCCGGAGTTGCCCCTCTATCATGAGCTACCTCTCTATCCTGAGCTACCTCTCTATCCTGAGCTATCCCTCTGTCCAGAGCTTACCCTCTGTCCTGAGCTATCCCTCTATCCCGGTGCTGCCCCGTGTCTCGATGTTACCCAAAGGATTAAGTGGGTGTAATATGAGGGTGGTCATTTGTAGGGGGAGATGTAAGCTGGGATTGACTATGGTGGGGTGGGGACCTCGCCCTGAGCCTGAGCCACCACCGTGGTCAGATGCCCACCCAGACCCTCCCCTAGACTTTATGCTGGTGCGCCCGGAGTTCGCACCTTAAGGGGGGGGGGTTATGTCACGTTCCTGACCTATTTCTGTTAGTTTGTTGTATGTGTTAGTTGGTCAGGACGTGAGTTTGGGTGGGCATTCTATGTTTTCTGTTTCTATGTTGGTTTAAGGGTTGCCTGGTATGGCTCTTAATTAGAGGCAGGTGTTTGGCGTTCCTCTAATTGAGAGTCATATTTAGGTAGGTTGTTTCACAGTGTCTATGGTGAACGTTTGTCTCCTGTGTCAGTGTTTGTCGCACCATACGGGACTGTTCGGTTTGTTTTTGTACATCGTCATTTTGTGTAGTCTATTTTTCCCTGTTCGTGCGTTCTTCGTGTTTATGTAAGTTCGTAGTCCAGGTCTGTCTACTCCGTTTGTTGTTTTGTTAGTTATAGTGAAGTTCGTGTTTTTTCCTCTTGTCTTTAAATAAATTATGTGTTCACAACCCGCTGCGCCTTGGTTCCATCACTACTCCTCCTCTTCGGTTGATGAGAAGGAGGAATACCGTTACAGGTTTGCAGAATGGCATCTTGTCTATTTTTGTCACAGATTTTTTTACATTTTTTTTAAATATTTTTTATTTTACCGTTATTTTCTGGGCTATTGCAGAAGATGACAACACCGGCTTCAACTCCTATCAGCTGAAAACACGAAGAAACGGCTCCAATGAGCACACAATTTTTATTTTTACCAACACAGGACAATTGAGGAGTAGAAAAACATTGCCTGGTCCGAAGAATCCCAGTTTCTGTTGCGTCATGCTGATGACAGAGTCAGGATTTAGTGTCAACGGTACAGGCTGGTGGCGGTGCTATACCCCCGTCCAATCTGCAGCAACTGCGTGATGTCATCGTATCAGCATGGACCAACTTCCCCGTGGAAAGTTTCTGACTTGTAGAATCCATGCCCTGAAAAATTCAGGCAGTTTTGGAGGCAAGGGGGTCCAACCCGGTACTAGATGGATGTACATAATAAACTGGCCGGTGAGTGTAAGTCTATGATGTAACCCCTGGTGTGATACCTTAGGGGAGGGGCTGCTGCGTTTACCATGATGAAGTTAACGATGAGGAATATGGCGATGATGAGGGGCTGATGACAATGGAGGTGATGGCCACGTGGAGAGCATTCCGACCCAGCCACCACGAGCCGGCATAGTCCCCCAAGTCATAACTGTTCCTGGACTGCATGGATACAAGGGGAAAACATGGACTATGATGTGTTGCTTTACCATGAACATTTATACTGAACAAAAATATAAACGCAACATGTAAAGTGTTGGTCCCATGTTTCATGAGCTGAAATAAAAGATCCCAGAAATTTTCCATACGCACAAAAAGCTTACTTCTCTCAAATTTTGATGACACAAATTTGTGAGCATTTCTCCTTTGCCAAGATAATCCAGCCACCTGACAGGTGTAGCATATCAAGAAGCTGATTAAACAGCATGATCATTACACAGGTGCGCCAATAAAAGGCCCCTCTAAAATGTGCAGTTTTGTGACACAACACAATGCCACAGATGTCTCAAGTTTTGAGGGAGTGTACAAATGGCATGCTGACTGCAGGAATGTCCACCAGTGCTGTTGCCAGAGAATTTAATGTTCATTTCTCTGCCATCTCTCTCCAATGTCATTTTCGAGAATTTGGCAGTACATTCAACCGGCCTCACAACCACAGATCCTGTATATGGTGTCATGTGGGTGAGCAGTTTGCTGATGTCAACGTTGTAAACAGAGCGCCCCGTGGTGGCGGTGGGGTTATGGTATGAGCAGGCATAAAGTACGGACAACAAACACAATTGAATTTTATCAATGGCAATTTGAATGCACAGAGATATTGTGACGAGATCCTGAGGCCCATTCATCCGCCGTAATCACCTCATGTTTCTGCATGATAATGCACGTCCCCATGTTGCAAGGATCTGCACACAATTCCTGGAAGTTGAAAATGTCCCAGTTCTTCCATGCCCTGCATACATGTCACCCATTGAGCATGTTTGGGATGCTCTGGATCGACATGTACAACAGCGTCTTCCACAATATCCAGCAACTTCGCACAGCCATTGAAGAGGAGTGGGAGAGCATTCCACAGGATACTATCAACGGCCTGATCAACTCTATGCTAAGGAGATGTGTCGCGCTGCATGAGGCAAATGATGGTCACACCAGATACTGACTGGTTTTCTGATCTACTCCCCTACTTAAAAAAAAGAGGCATCTGTGACCAGCAGATGCACATGTGTATTTCCAGTCATGTGAAATCCATAGATTAGGGACTAATTCATTTATTTAAATTGACTTTTTATCTTATATGAACTGTAACTCATTAAAATCTTTGAAATTGTTGCATGTTGTGTTTATATTTTTGTTCAGTATATAAGAGAAATACTGTATGTTCATGACCTCATACTGAAGTAGACCTGTACTTGGAAAATGATTTGTAGCAAAAAAAAACGGTCAAATGTATATGTGATCTTCACATGTGAATGAGGTACTGTACAGTATACATAAAACCACACATGGGTTCAATAGTATCCATTTTCTTTAAAATATTTTGAGTGTTTGATTGAGCCTGGCTGGAGTACCAGATCGGTGGGATCTGCACTTTAAACTATTCCATTAATTACATTGCACCAGGCAAGCTCAATTTATTATTTATTTATTTTTTCCGTTATTTTACCAGGTAAGTTGACTGAGAACACGTTCTCATTTGCAGCAACGACCTGGGGAATAGTTACAGGGGAGAGGAGGGGGATGAATGAGCCAATTGTAAACTGGGGATTATTAGGTGACCATGATGGTTTGAGGGCCAGATTGGGAATTTAGCCAGGACACCGGGTTTAACACCCCTACTCTTACGATAAGTGCCATGGGATCTTTAATGACCTCAGAGAGTCAGGACACCCGTTTAACGTCCCATCCGAAAGACGGCACCCTACACAGGGCAGTGTCCCCAATCACTGCCCTGGGGCATTGGGATATTTTTTAGACCAGAGGAAAGAGTGCCTCCTACTGTCCCTCCAACACCACTTCCAGCAGCATCTGGTCTCCCATCCAGGGACTGACCAGGACCAACGCTGCTTAGCTTCAGAAGCAAGCCTGCAGTGGTATGCAGGGTGGTATGCTGCTGGCAATCAAGTGCTTCTAAAAAATACTAAATGAACACAGGTCTGCATAACATTGTGTGATTGTGTGTCTGGGTGAGAGAGAGAAGAGAGGGGTGGGAGAGAAAGTAAGGGAGTCCAAACTCTTGGATAGGAAAGTGTGTCAGTGACGTGTATGTCAGAGGGCAATTAGATTAAACCATGCCCTGTCACACACATCTGTTCCTTTCATCAGACATGCGTGGCTCTTTTCCTCAAACACACACAGACAGACACACACACAAACACCATGTATACACAAAAGACTTCTGTTGACTGCACAATATGGCGAATATCGTTTTGTCTTGTTTGGGCTCTGAGCGCCGTACTCAGATTATTGCATGGTGTGCTTTTTCCGTAAAGCTTTTTTGAAATCTGACACAGAGGTTGCATTAAGGAGAAGTGGATCTAAAGTTCCCTGTATAACACTTGTATTTTCATCAACATTTATAATGAGTATTTCTGTAAATTGATGTGGCTCTCTGCAAAATCACCGGATGTTTTTGGAACTACTGAACATAACGTGCCAATGTATACTGAGATTTTTTTATATAAATATGAACTTTATCGAACAAAACATACATGTATTGTGTAACATGAAGTCCTATGCGTGTCATCAGATGAAGATCATCAAAGGTTAGTGATTCATTCTATCTCTATTTCTGATTTTTGTGACTCCTCTCTTTGGCTGGAAAAATGGCTGTGTTTTACTGTGACTTGGCGCTGACCAAATCAAATCAAATCAAATGTATTTATATAACCCTTCTTACATCAGCTGATATCTCAAAGTGCTGTACAGAAACCCAGCCTAAAACCCCAAACAGCAAGCAATGCAGGTGTAGAAGCACGGTGGCTAGGAAAAACTCCCTAGAAAGGCCAAAACCTAGGAAGAAACCTAGAGAGGAACCAGGCTATGAGGGGTTGCCGGTCCTCTTCTGGCTGTGCCGGGTGGAGTTTATAACAGAACATGGCCAAGATGTTCAAATGTTCATAAATGACCAGCATGGTCAAATAATAATAATCACAGTAGTTGTCGAGGGTGCAGCAAGTCAGCACCTCAGGAGTAAATGTCAGTTGGCTTTTCATAGCATTCATATCATTAAGAGTATCTCTACCGCTCCTGCGGTCTCTAGAGAGTTGAAAACAGCAGGTCTGGGACAGGTAGCACATCCGGTGAACAGGTCAGGATTCCATAGCCGCAGGCAGAACAGTTGAAACTGGAGCAGCAGCACGGCCAGGTGGACTGGGGACAGCAAGGAGTCATCATGCCAGGTAGACCTGAGGCATGGTCCTAGGGCTCAGGTCCTCCGAGAGAGAGAAAGAAAGAGAGAATTAGAGAGAGCATACTTAAATTCACACAGGACACCGGATAAGACAGGAGAAGTCCTCCAGATATAACAAACTGACCCTAGCCCCCCGACACATAAACTACTGCAGCATAAATACTGGAGGCTGAGACAGGAGGGGTCAGGAGACACTGTGGCCCCATCCGATGATACCCCCGGACAGGGCCAAACAGGAAGGATATAACCCCACCCACTTTGCCAAAGCACAGCCCCCACACCACTAGAGGGATATCTTCAACCACCAACTTACCATCCTGAGACAAGGCCGAGTATAGCCCACAAAGATCTCCGCCACGGCACAACCCAAGGGGGGGCGCCAACCCAGACAGGAAGATGACGTCAGTGACTCAACCCACTCAAGTGACGCACCCCTCCTAGGGACGGCATGAAAGAGCACCAGTAAGCCAGTGACTCAGCCCCTGTAATAGGGTTAGAGGCAGAGAATCCCAGTGGAGAAAGGGGAACCGGCCAGGCAGAGACAGCAAGGGCGGTTCGTTGCTCCAGAGCCTTTCCGTTCACCTTCACACTCCTGGGCCAGACTACACTCAATCATATGACCCACTGAAGAGATGAGTCTTCAGTAAAGACGTAAAAGTTGAAACCGAGTCTGCGTCTCTCACATGGGTAGGCAGACCATTCCATAAAAATGGAGATCTATAGGAGAAAGCCCTGCCTCCAGCTGTTTGCTTAGAAATTCTAGGGACAATTAGGAAGCCTGCGTCTCGTGACCGTAGCGTACGTGTAGGTATGTACGGCAGGACCAAATCGGAAAGATAGGTAGGAGCAAGCCCATGTAATGCTTTGTAAGTTAACAGTAAAACCTTGAAATCAGCCCTTGCCTTAACAGGAAGCCAGTGTAGGGAGGCTAGCACTGGAGTAATATGATATTTTTTTTTGCTTCTAGTCAGGATTCTAGCAGCTGTATTTTGCACTAACTGACGTTTATTTAGTGCTTTATCCGGATAGCCGGAAAGTAGAGCATTGCCGTAGTCAAACCTAGAAGTAACAAAAGCATGGATTCATTTTTCTGCATAATTTTTGGACAGAAAGTTTCAGATTTTTGCAATGTTACGTAGATGGAAAAAATCTGTCCTTGAAACAGTCTTGATATGTTCGTAAAAAGAGAGATCAGGGTCCAGAGTAATGCCGAGGTGCTTCACAGTTTTATTTGAGACGACTTTACAACCATCAAGATTAATTGTCAGATTCAACAGAAGATCTCTTTGTTTCTTGGGACCCAGAACAAGCATCTCTGTTTAGTCCGAGTTTAAAGTAGATCCAGAGAGCCATCCACTTCCTTATGTCTGAAACACAGGCTTCTAGCGAGGGCAATTTTGGGGCTTCACCATGTTTCATTGAAATGTACAGCTGTGTGTCATCCGCATAGCAGTGAAAGTTAACATTATGTTTTCGAATGACATACCCAAGAGGTAAAATATATAGTGAAAACAATAGTGGTCCTTAAACGGAACCTTGAGGACCACCGAAATGTACAGTTGATTTGTCAGAGGACAAACCATTCACAGAGACAAACTGATATCTTTCCTACAGATAAGATCCAAACCAGGCCAGGACTTGTCCGTGTAGACCATTTTGGGTTTCCAATCTCTCCAAAAGAATGTGGTGATCGATGGTATCAAAGGCAGCACTAAGGTCTAGGAGCACGAGGACAGATGCAGAGCCTCGGTCTGACGCCATTAAAAGGTAATTTACCACCTTCACAAGTGCAGTCTCAGTGCTATGATGGGGTCTAAAACCAGACTGAAGCATTTCGTATACATTGTTTGTCTTCAGGAAGGCAGTGAGTTGCTGCGCAACAGATTTTTCTACAATTTTTGAGAGGAATGGAAGATTCGATATAGGCCGATAGTTTTTTATATTTTCTGGGACAAGGTTTGGCTTTTTCAAGAGAGGCTTTATTACTGCCACTTTTAGTGAGTTTGGTACACATCCGGTGGATAGAGAGCCATTTATTATGTTCAACATAGGAGGGCCAAGCACAGTAAGCAGCTCTTTCAGTAGTTTAGTTGGAATAGGTCCCGTGTGGCTCAGTTGGTAGAGCATGGCGCTTGCAACACCAGGGTTGTGGGTTCATTCCCCACGGGGGGACCAGGATGAATATGTATGAACTTTCCAATTTGTAAGTCGCTCTGGATAAGAGCGTCTGCTAAATGACGTAATAGCTTGAAGGTTTAGAGGCCATGATTATTTTCATCATTGTGTCAAGAGATATAGTACTAAAACACTTGAGTGTCTCCCTTGATCCTAGGTCCTGGCAGAGTTGTGCAGACTCAGGACAGCTGAGCATTGGAGGAATACACAGATTTAAAGAGGAGTCCGTAATTTGCTTTCTAATGATCATGATCTTTTCCTCAAAGAAGTTCATGAATGTATTACTGCTGAAGTGAAAGCCATCCTCACTTGGGGAATGCTGCTTTTTAGTTAGCTTTGCGACACAATCCAAAATAAATTTCGTATTGTTCTTATTTTCCTCAATTAAGTTGGAATAATAGGATGATCAAGCAGCAGTGAGGGCTCTTCGATACTGCACGGTACTGTCTTTCCAAGCTAGTCGGAAGACTTCCAGTTTGGTGTGGCGCAATTTCCGTTCCTTACTGGTGGCACAGACGCTGTTTCATCCTTTCCTACACTGAAATTACCCTTTCCTAACGATTGTGTCTGAAGCTGGGCTTGCAGCACAGCTATCCTCGCCGTAAGGCGATCGTTCTCATGTATATTATGAGTACAGCGACTGCAATTAGAAGGCATCATGTTAATGTTACTACTTAGCTTCGGCTGTTGGAGGTCCTGACGAACCATGTCCAGATAAAGCGTCCGGAGTGAAAAAGTTGAATGAGAAAAAAGTTATGAGGGAAAAACAAAAAATATAAACGGTAATTAAAAACCTAACATAATCGTTTGTGGTGCTTCGTTTGTGGCGCCGAAAAGCCTATTTGAAATCAGACACTGTGGTGGGATTAACAAGAAAGTGTATCTTTAAAATGGTGTGAAATACTTTTACGCTTGAGGAATTTTAAGTATGAGATTTCTGTTGTTTGAATTTGGCGACCTGCACTTTCACTATCTGTTGTCATATCGATCCCGTTAACGGGATCTCAGCCATTTAATATCAAATTTCAAAACATTCTAAAAAGAAATTGCAACACTGTGACCCAATAACACATTGTATAACTTGCTATAGGACAACCGTCAAAATACATAAAGGGTATAAAAGCATATATACAAAAATAAATATTCAAGAATGTCTCTCCTTTAATATTTATTTATGTTATACCTACATTTATGGAAGCAGATTCATGCCAAAACAAATAGAAATTTAAATCAAAATATTTGTTTTGCTATTCATATGATTTCATACAACTTAGTCTCAAACTCTCAGAAAAACAAACAGAACCACAATCTCAGTGGAATGCTTTAAAATAATTTATTAGGAATTGTAAAATTGAAATTTCCAGAGTAGAACAAAATAAGAAATACATATGACAAAGGGGGCGGGGAACAGTCCAAATAAAAGTTGAGTTAGTGTTGGTAAAGACCTTGGAGCTTTAACAACCAAGGCCTTGCCCCCTTCCCGACCCTGAAAAAAGCATCAACACAAACAAACAAAAAAACACCAGCGTCTTAAAAATCACTGAATCATTATTGTACATGGGGAACGAAATCGTACAAAAGAAAAATATAGTTTATTTTTTGTTCTGAAAATAAGTCTTAATGCCATGTAATTATCAATACTCATATTGCTATTAATATCATTATTATTTCTAAGATAAAAAATAACTTATTGCTTTTTGTAAGTTAAAAAGTTACAGTGTTCGTGTCCAGCAGTAGTTTTGTGTAGTGACCCAGGCAGTCGGAAAAGGGCAGTACTAGCCAGTTTAAAATAGGAGATTCTTTTTTCATGTTTATTGGAAGACTTTGAGGAAAATATACAAAATTCATGTGATTTTCATTGAAATAACTTTGTGACACTCTGTCTCCTCCTCCCTTCCAGCTACTGGTCTGTGTATACCTATTTTCTGTACTGACTGGGACAGAGGCCCTATTCTATTTTGATTTATCTACCCCTAGTCCCTATGATCCACCAGTCCCTATGTGCGGGGTGTTAGACAAAATGGAACCAGGCAAACATATCAGTACCAAAATGGCTGTACCAAAATCAAAAAATGCATCTCAACTGTCGAATGTAGCTAGTTCCATACTTCACCTCACTTTTGTGCGTGTACACAAACACTCACACACACAAACACGCTTTCACACATAATGACACACGCACTTTCAAACGTCATCAGAGGACAAATACAACCATGATGTAATAGTATTTTAAGAGTCAATTGCTTTGTTAAGTATATCCTTCATTTGTTTCTACGGTCCATATGACTCATACATTGAACATCAAGAAAGAAAGAACAAACATAATGAAGGAAAAAAAATTCGCAAAATATACCTAAAATAGCACAAAATATAATCCACCAAAAAGCTGTATTAAAGCCCACCCAATCCCCCTTAACCCCACCCATGCACCCTCACCATAGCCAATAAAAATAAAACAGGGTCTCATTTAAGTTTTTCCTTATCCAATCATCTGTTCCAATTCAAGTTCTTCTGAGGGATACGTGGATGTCATGTCCATATAACTAGAATTACTAGAATGGGAATCCCCATTCAAGTAATTCAATTTTTATGTTAATGTGACGTGATAAGACTGTGCCTTTAAGGGGCCCGATTCAATAGAAACCGGTTACTGGCACAAATCAAAAATAACTCTGTTGTAGAGCTGTATGACGAAATGCAGATTTGGAATTCACACACTAGTTAATAAATGTTTACAGTAAGACACGGAATGAAACTCAACTGCATGTAAATTCAAGCGTGTTCTCTTGTTGTTACTTTTGGATAATCTCTCAAACCAATTTCTAATGAATAGGATCTTATCATTCCGACTTATTTACAAATATCATCTAGTCTTCAACCCTGCTCATGCATGTTGTTGGCCTAAACACTAAACGAATGCTTAGGGGATAGCCACTTTCAAATAGAAATGACCTGCCACCGAAGAACATGTAGTAGAAGTTAAAAAGACTTCCAGTTTAAATGGCGCCCGAACGATTAATAGTAACCTTACCTGCCAATCAAAGTACAACCCCCCCCCCCCCCCTCAAACGCTATATACAATATTTTACAGGAAGGAAATAATACATTCCTTTCAAAACCAATTACCGAATAAAATACCTTACCGATTATCATCATTACGTTCAATATTAATAACAATATTACAAATGTTTTGTTTTAAAAACTATCAAAATATACATTTTAGTTTTCTTTTCATGTTTCCTGGGACATAATTTCTTTGTTCTTCCACTGTTTAAAATGGGTTAGGTACTCCTTTTGACAAGGAGACCCCATCCCACACACCATTTCAGTTCTCTCTACCCCTCTATTCTCCTCATTCTCTCCATCTCACCTCAGTAACACATTAAAGGGAGGTCAAAGGAGCAGACAATAAATCAAAACATTGTGATTAAATAAAAATTCCTCAAATATAAAGTAAAAATACATCTGACAGAATCTGTGTTTGCCATGAGCGCAACCCACAGTCGTTCTTTACACATGTATTTTTCTGTCAGAACGATATTTAAAAAAAGAAACAGCATTGGAATCTAATTAAATAAACCTACGTGAAGGTAAAGAATAGGAGAAACAAGGGACCGAGAAGAGGAAGTGATATTAGTACAGGAATACAAGATACAGGAGTCTAAAATATAAAATATCTTCTTCAGTCGGTGGGTGGATTCAGGGGGAGCCAGGGGTGGGGTTTGACCTGTGGCTGCCAATTGAATTGTGCCATGGGTAGGCACACAGCAGTTTGATTGGCTAGTCAGCAGAAGAAACCTCCTTCCGTGTCCAGTGATTGGCTGAATCTACTTAGTGGTACCCGTTGGTAAAGGCTGCGATCAGAGGACCCTGAGAAAGAAGAGAGACACACAGACTATTAGAGACAGAGCAGCTGGTAGATATTTTGAAATTAAGAAAGGAGATGATTAACCAAAATTGCAAATAGTGCAGTGATTTGTCATTATCTGTCACGCCCTGACCTTAGAGATCCTTTTTATGTCTCTATTTTGGTTGGTCAGGGCGTGAGTTGGGGCGGGCATTCTATGTCTGGTGTTCTATGTTTTCTATTACTGTGTGTTTGGCCGGGTGTGGTTCTCAATCAGAGGCAGCTGTCTATCGTTGTCTCTGATTGAGAACCATACTTAGGTAGCCTTTTCCCACCTGTGTTTTGTGGGTAGTTGTTTTCTGTCTTTGTGTCTGTACCAGACAGGACTATTTCGTTTCATTCTCTTTGTTATTTTGTTTAGTGTTCTGTTTTAATAAATTAACATGAACACTTACCACGCTGCGCTTTGGTCCGATGATTCCTCATCTTCAGACGACGAACGTTACAGAACTACCCACCACCAACGGACCAAGTAGCGTGGTAACGAGGAACAGAGGGTTCAGGACTCCTGGACTTGGGAGGAGATATTGGGCGGTAAGGGACCCTGGAGACAGGCTGGGAAATATCGCCGCCCGAAAAAAGAGCTGGAGGCAGCTATAGCTGAGAGGCGGCAATATGAGGCAAGGCAGCGCAGCAGGCACGAGGCAGCCCCAATTTTTTTTGGGGGGGGGGGCACACGGGGAGATTGGCGGAGTCAGGCGATAGACCTGAGCCAACTCCCCGTGCTTACCGGAAGCAGCGTGGTACTGGTCAGGCACCGTGTTATGCGGTGAAGCGCACGGTGTCGCCAGTGCGCGCTCATAGCCCGGAGCACTATAGGCCAGCCCCCCACAAGTGCCATGCGAGAGTGGGCATCCAGCCAGGGCGGATTGTGCTAGCTCAGCGTGTTTGGTCTCCGGTGCGCCGTTTCGGCCCAGGGTATCCTGCACCGGCTCTGCGTACTGTGTCTCCGGGGCGCTGGGAGGGTGCTGTTCGTTCTATGCCTGCGCTCCGCCCGTGCCGGGCGAAAGTGGGCATTGAGCCTAATGGAGAGGTGCGAGCGGTAAGCAACAGATCTCCAGTGCTCCCCCACAGCCCGGTTCGATCTGTGCCTGCACTCTGGAGGGGCCGGGCTAAAGTGGGCATTCAGCCTGAAGGAGTGGTGCCAAGGCTGGCACCAGAGCTCCCCCACAGCCCGGTTTATCCGGTGCCTCCTCTACTCCTCTACTCCTGTAGGTCTCCCCAGCTTGGTGGGCCCTGTGGCAGAACCACGCACCAGGCAGTCTCTACGTCTCCTCCCTCCAGAGTTTTCCTCCAGTCCGGACCCTCCTGTCCGGACCCTCCAGCGACGCCCTCCTGTCCGGAGCTGCCAGCGACGCCCTCCTGTCCGGAGCTGCCAGAGTCGCCCTCCTGTCCGGAGCTGCCAGAGTCGCCCTCCTGTCTGGGGCCCGCTACGAGGGTCCCCAGTCCGGGGCCCGCGGCGAGGGTCCCCGCTCCAGAGGCGCCACATAAGTGGGCCAAGCTTAAGGTGGAGCGTGGTCCACGTCCCAAACCAGAGCCACCACCGCGGATAGATGCCCACCCAGACCCTTCCCTATAGGTTTAGGTTTTGCAGCCAGAATGGGGCCGCACCTTTGGGAGGGGGGGGGGGGGGGGGAGGGGGGTACTGTCATGCCCTGACCATAGAGATCCTTTTTATGTCCCTATTTTGGTTGGTCATGGCGTGAGTTGGGGTGGGCATTCTATGTTTCGTGTTCTATGTTTTCTATTTCTGTGTGTTTGGCCGGCTACTTAGGTAGGCTTTTCCCACCTGCATTTTGTGGGTAGTTGTTTTCTGTCTTTGGACTGTTTCGTTTCGTTTTATTCTCTTTGCTATTTTGTTTAGTGTTCTGTTTTAATAAATTAACATGAACAATTACCACGCTGCGCTTTGGTCCGATGATTCCTCATCTTCAGACGACGAACGTTACATTATCGAATAAATCAAATTTTGGCAGCTTTACACTTCCATATTAAGCTGGTAAGCAAAACCCTGGTTTCCCCTAGCATCAGATACATGCCATATGCCACCAAGAGGGCTCTTTTAGCTGATTCTTATAGATCCCTCTTTGCGATATTCCAACCCTGGGTTGTATTCATTAGGAACCAAAAGGAACAAAACAGACTGAAGCAAGGAAGGACTACCTGAACTTGTCAAATAATAAATGCTAATTTTCATTTTCCATTGCAAATCATTTTGCTATGGTGTGCCCTAATGAACACAACGACCCTGTTCTGTCTCAATGATAGTGACGTACCCCGAGACCGTGGCCAAATCCTGAGTTGGGGCCAGGACTGGCTGCGCTGAGATAGCTGCTGACTGCTGAGTCCTGACTTGCTGCTGCATACAGGTCAGCCATTGGCCCAGGGCTGCTGGTGCCCAGGTAGCCTGAGTTACGCGACTGGGTGGAACCTGAGAGTGAGAGAGAGAGAGAGCGAGAGAAGGGAAAACCGAGAGAGAGAGGGGGGAGAGATAGAGAGGGGAGAGAGAGACAGTCAGTCAGTCACATACACATGGACGACAGACAGACAGACACAAACAGAATGATGAAGGAGAATTATCTTTACCTCTCATAGCAGCTGCTGCTGCCGCTGCCATTGGTCCGTAGGCTGACAGTGGAATGGCTGAGGGACAGAGGAGAGAGGGACAATTTCACGGTGTTTGGGAGTGTGCGAATTTAGTTCACCAAACCATTCATCGTCAGGTAGTTGACAGTTTTAAAGATGGTGAAACCACGCAAAAAATATCCAAGCTTAACATTGCTGCGGTCAATTCCATGATCATCAATATTTTTTGTTGTTGCAAAAGTTGTGCTTATATCAAAGTTATTAGGCTTGAACACTTCCCGATTGGAAAAAGGAGGGCCATTACGCCATTCCACAACAGGCTAGCCCTGTTGCCTTGCAAATAAAGAGAAAGAGAGCTGCTTGTAGATCTTAGAGAAGTCACTGACCTGTGAGCTCAGAGGGGTGGGGTGATGTCAGAAGGGGGGTCCTCTCTAAATGGAATTCTAGAACAGAAATGTCAAGAGAGCGCTTTTTTAATACAAACACCATCCACGTGCCTACCGACACACACACACACACACACACACACACACACACACACACACACACACACACACACACACACACACACACACACACACACACACACACACACACACACACACACACACACACACACACACACACACACAGGCACATAGGAGAACACACACAAGAAAGCAATTTACAGTGAAGAGACTACAGGGGCGAAGGGTGGTAGGGGAAAAGGAGAGGAAGGAAGAGCCGTGAGGGGAGCGAGGACATGAAAGAAGGAGAAAATTAGGTGATGGGGAGGGAGATAGAAGTACAGCACATTTTAACAGATTGCAAGATTACTTCTACCATGAGAGGGGAAAATGGAGAAGAGGACCGGGAAGAGGACCAACTCTCTGAAATCTACAAGCAGCCAGATACTCTGCTATATGTGCTTATACATGGAGTATAAAGTGTAGGTGTGTGTTTATATGTTTGTCAACTAACATAAAAATAACATCAATATGTATCTGTTTGGATCACTAGGCCAATGCATTGTTTCCTAGACAGATCTTTGGATGAATAACAGACTCAAGTCGTCTGTACATCTGTAACTCAACCTCTCCATGAATCATTGTGACAGAGAGTGATGCTCATACCAGGGAACTGGTAGGTGTAACCAGGAGCGATGCCAGGGTAGCTGCGGCTAGCGTACGTAGCTGCTTGGAAGCCTGGGTAGCCTGCGAAGAGAGAGACAAATAAATACCCATCAGGATATGGCTGAACACAGCTGAAGGAGATGATATTGCATTCATATTAGACCTCATGTAGCATGTAGCAACTAGCACCACAACTCTGTACCATGCTGTTGCCATAACTGTAGGTGGAGCAAGAGACAATGATTTCACTGTGGGCCATGGCTTACTTGAGTCCCACTAAAACACCTTCTCCCACGACCTCTCCTCCCATCTCTTTAGCCCTGCTCTCCAGTACTGGTCCTGAACTCATAAAGCTTCTTTAAGTAGGAGTGTTGATCTAGGATCAGGTCTCCCCAGTTATATCATGTAAATCGTATTCATTGTGAATTAAAAACACAAAACTGATCCTAGATCAGCACCCCTACTCAAGAGACGCTTTGTGAATATGGTTCCAGTGTTTAGTGGTGGCAACATGACCGTGTTATTGATGTTCTGTTCTTACTCAGCATGCCGATCCCCAGCATGAAAGCGTCCACGCCGTAGGGCATAATCCTGGCACGACCTCGAGCCGTACCCGTCGGTGACATCACTTCCTTGGGCTGGGCTTTCTTGCACTCCACCTGGAGAGGAAAGCTAATACTTTTAGATATTCTGCACAAAGACACACACACACTCCTCGCCATCAACACTGACACACACACACTCGCACATAGATATACTGTACATTGTTGTCCACATAAACACTGTACATGTTGTCCACATAAACACTGTACATGTTGTCCACATACACACTGTACATGTTGTCCACATACATACCATTTTGTTGTTGATTTCGTGGAAGTGGATCTCACACACTTTTTCCACCATGTCTTCATTCTCAAAGGTCACAAAGCCGAAACCTGAGGGACACAGGAACACAGACAGACTGCTTCAGCTTTCCACTATGGCCATTTGTTTTCATTTTCTATCAGACTGACTGCAATCATGACTTCACATGTCTAGTTCTTCCAGGTTAGGGATCACCAATGAAGAAAAGGAGATGAGGGGAAGAGGCGAGGAAAGAAAGTTAATGATTGGGACACAGCCCCTTTAATGCTCACTTTTCCCGCATAGTGGTTAGAGCATTGGACTAGTAACCGAAAGGTTGTTAGATCGAATCCCTGAGCTAACAAGGTAAAAATCTGTCGTTCTGCCCCTGAAAATGTCAGTTATATATATATATATACAGTGGGGGAAAAAACTATTTAGTCAGCCACCAATTGTGCAAGTTCTCCCACTTAAAAAGATGAGAGGCCTGCAATTTTCATCATAGGTACACTTCAACGATGACAGACAAAATCAGAAAAAAAAATCAGAAAATCACATTGTAGGATTTTTTATGAATTTATTTGCAGCCCTGGCTGTGTGTTTCGGGTCGTTGTCATGCTGGAAGACCCAGCCACGACCCATCTTCAATGCTCTTACTGAGGGAAGGAGGTTGTTGGCCAAGATCTCGCGATACATGGCCCCATTCATCCTCCCCTCAATACGGTGCAGTCGTCCTGTCCCCTTTGCAGAAAAGCATCACCAAAGAATGATTTTTCCACCTCCATGCTTCACGGTTGGGATGGTGTTCTTGGGGTTGTACTCATCCTTCTTCTTCCTCCAAACATGGCGAGTGGAGTTTAGACCAAAAATCTCTATTTTTGTCTCATCAGACCACATGACCTTCTCCCATTCCTCCTCTGGATCATCCAGATGGTCATTGGCAAACTTCCGACGGGCCTGGACATGCGCTGGCTTGAGCAGGGGGACCTTGCGTGCGCTGCAGGATTTTAATCCATGACGGCGTAGTGTGTTACTAATGGTTTTCTTTGAGACTGTGGTCCCAGCTCTCTTCAGGTCATTGACCAGGTCCTGCCGTGTAGTTCTGAGCTGATCCCTCACCTTCCTCATGATCATTGATGCCCCACGAGGTGAGATCTTGCATGGAGCCCCAGACCGAGGGTGATTGACCGCCATCTTGAACTTCTTCCATTTTCTAATAATTGCGCCAACAGTTGTTGCCTTCTCACCAAGCTGCTTGCCTATTGTCCTGTAGCCCATCCCAGCCTTGTGCAGGTCTACAATTTTATCCCTGATGTCCTTACACAGCTCTCTGGTCTTGGCCATTGTGGAGAGGTTGGAGTCTGTTTGACTGAGTGTGTGGACAGGTGTCTTTTATACAGGTAATGAGTGGAGAACAGGAGGGCTTCTTAAAGAAAAACTAACAGGTCTGTGAGAGCCGGAATTCTTACTGGTTGGTAGGTGATCAAATACTTATGTCATGCAATAAAATGCAAATGAATTACTTAAAAATCATACAATGTGATTGTCTGGATTTTTGTTTTAGATTCTGTCTCTCACAGTTGAAGTGTACCTATGATAAAAATGACAGACCTCTACATGCTTTGTAAGTAGGAAAACCTGCAAAATCGGCAGTGTATCAAATACACAGTTCTCCCCACTGTATATTCAGCAAAAAAAGAAATGTCCTCCCACTGTCAACTGCGTTTATTTTCAGCAAACTTAACATTTGTAAATATTTCTATGAACATAACAAGACTCAACAACTGAGACATACACTGAACAAGTTCCACAGACATGTGACTAACAGAAATTGAATAATGTGTCCCTGAACAAAGAGGGGGTCAAAATCAAAAGTAACAGTCAGTATCTGTTGTGGCCACCAGCTCCATTAAGTTCTGCAGTGCATCTCCTCCTCATGGACTGATCCAGATTTGCCAGTTCTTGCTGTGAGATGTTACCCCACACTTTCACTAAGGCACCTGCAAGTTCCCGGACATTTCTGGGGGGAATGGCCCTAGCCCTCACCCTCCGATATAACAGGTCCCAGACGTGCTCAATGGGATTGCGATCTGGGCTCTTCGCTGGCCACGGCAGAACACTGACATTACTGTCTTGCAGGAAATCACACACAGAATGAGCAGTATGGCTGGTGACATTGTCATGCTGGAGGGTCATGTCAGGATGAGCCTGCAGGAAGGATACCACATGAGGGAGGAGGATGTCTTCCCTGTAACGCACAGCGTTGAGATTGCCTGCAATGATAACAAGCTCAGTGCGATGATCCAGCGACGGTGGGTTTGTGCCCATCACCCTGTTGCCGGTGATGTCTGGTGAGGACATGCCTTACAACAGGCCTACAAGCCCTCAGTCCAGCCTCTCAGCCTATTGTGGACAGTCTGAGCACTGATGGAGGGATTGTGCGTTCCTGGTATAACTCGGGCAGTTGTTGTTGCCATCCTGTACCTGTCCCGCAGGTGTGATGTTCGGATGTACCGATCCTGTGCAGGTGTTGTTACACGTGGTCTGACACTGCGAGGATGATCAGCTGTCCATCCTGTCTCCCTGTAGCGCTGTCTTAGGCGTCTCACAGTACGGACATTGCAATTTATTGCCCTGGCCACATCTGCGGTCCTCATGCCTCCCTGCAGCATGCCTAAGGCACATTCAAGCAGATGAGCAGGGACCCTGGGCATCTTTCCTTTGGTGTTTTTCAGAGTCAGTAGAAAGGCCTCTTTAGTGTCCTAAGTTTTCAAAACGGTGACCTAATTGCCTACCGTCTGTAAGCTGTTAGTGTCTTAACGACCGTTCCACAGGTGCATGTTCATTAATTGTTTATGGTTCATTGAACAAGCATGGAAAACAGTGTTTAAACCCTTTACAATAAAGATCTGTGAAGTGATTTGGATTTTCACAAATTATCTTTGAAAGACAGGGTCCTGAAAAAGGGACGTTTTTTTGTTGTTGCTTTTTTTGCTGAGTTTATATATATATATATATATATATATATATATATATATATATATATATATATATATATATATATATATATATATATATATATATATATATATATATGCCCCAAATAAAGGAAAATAAGTTTAGGCCTAACCCCAGATAGATAGGGATATGCTGGTGGAATGCAACGACACCGACATGTATTTCTTTATGTCAAATGGCTACTGCATCTGTTATACAGATATAGACTTATAGAGGGAGGCTAATTCATAAAATTTGGATCAGAATATTTGTTAGGCGGGCCTCTCCGAGTGGCACAGTGGTCTAAGGCACTGCATCGCAGTCCATGAGGTGTCACTATAGACCCGGGCTCGATCCTAGACTGTGTCACAACCGGCCGTGACCGGGAGTCCCATAGGGCGGCGCACAATTGGCCCAGCGGTGTCCGGGTAAGGGGTGGTTTTGGCCAGGGGGGCTTTACTTGGCTCATCAGGCTCTAGTGACACCTTGTGGCGGGCTGGGCGCCTGCAGGCTGACTTCAGTCATCAATTGAACAGTGTTTCCTCCGACACATTGGTGCAGCTGGCTTCCGGGTTAAACGAGCGGGTGTTAAGGAGTGTGGTTTTGCGGGTCATGTTTAGGAGGACGCACGACACGACCTTCGCCTCTCCCGAGCCCGTTGGGTAGTTGCATCAATGAGACTAGTTTGTAATTGAAAACGGGGGTAAAATACAACAAAAAATATAGAATCATATTTGCTAGGCCTGAAACAGTCTTCATCACCTCAAGTTCAACTCTTGGAGTCAGTTGGAGCGGCAGGGCGCAAAGCCTACATATCATTGGCCTGCAACAGCTAAAGCTTAATAATAGCCAAACATTTCTAAACTTTATTAGGGTAATATCAAAAGTAAGTCAAGTCATTGTTTATAGGGAAAATACAAGCAGAAGAGTGAATGTAAACCAGGTAAAAAAACGCACTACCCTCCCCTGTGCACGCCCCAAAAACACACAAACTTGTACATTTCAATCGGTCCCTGACCTGTCCTTTCTCCCTCCCCCACACCTCAGGAGGCTGTGCCCTAACTGTCAATCTGTTGCCGTGGTGAAGGGGGATGGGGTGGAGTAGTAGGTAAAGTTTTAGTCTGAGCTCCGATTAAACGAGTTGACCAATTAACCCAGCTCCTCCCTTCTCACCTCCCTTTACTTGTTCCTCCCTCATCTTACCTCAGATGGCTAATTCACACTATAGGGCCAACCCGACCTGCACTCTGGTAGCTCAGATATTTTATTTTCATACTGTCCTTTCCAGCATGGTTCCAGCAGCTATGGTGGATGTGTAACCAGCTCAGCCCAGTACAGTTCCCACACATTAAAATACTGTCAAGAACATTGAATGTGTATCAGCATGAGTCTGTGTTTATCTAAACAATGTGTGAGAGTCTGACAATGTGTGTGTTATTTGTTTCAGCATAACATTATCTGCACTAAAAAGCAATGTGTGCTATGCTGCCATTCCATGCATGGCTGAACCAAGGATCACTCTTCATAACCTTCTCAATGCAAGAGATTTACTTTTTCACCAACAAACTCGCTAGTGTGATCTGCCAATTGATCTGAGAGAATATTATCACATAGGGCTCCCGAGTGGCGCAGCGGTCTAAGGCACTGCATCTCAGCGCTAGAGGGGTCACTACAGACCCTGGTTTGATTCCAGGCTGTATCACAACAGGCCGTGATTGAAGTCCCATAGAGCGGCGCACAATTTGCCCATCGTCGCCCGGGTTTGGCCAGGGTAGGCCGTCATTGTAAATAAGAAATTGTTCTTAACTGACTTGCCTAGTTAAATAAATAAAAAAGTATCCCTTTCTTGCAGTAAATGACCAAAAACACCCTCTTTGGCCTCATGGGTGGGATGTTATTCATATTTTTCATCATTTCATCATTAATAAAGATTTTACTTTTTTACTGACGAAAATCTGGTCAAACACTGAACCAAAAATCTAGTCAAAAATACGTCAAACAGTTTTGTTATATTTCAGTCTTCTGTGACGTACCCTACCGTTCAAAAGTTTGGGGTCACTTAGAAATGTCCTTGTTTTAGAAGGAAAAGCACATTTTTTGTCCATTAAAATAACATCAAATTGATCAGAAATACAGTGTAGACATTGTTAATGTTGTAAATGACTATTGTAACTAGAAAACGGCTGATTTCTAATGGAATATCTACATAGGCGTACAAAGGCCCATTATCAGCAACCATCACTCCTGTGTTCCAAAGGCACATTGTGTTAGCTAATCCAAGTTTAGCATTTTAAAAGGCTAAGTGATCATTAGAAAACTCTTTTGCAATTAAGTTAGCACAGCTGAAAACTGTGGTTCTGATTAAAGAAGCAATAAAACTGGCCTTCTTTAGACTAGTTGAGTAACTGGAGCATCAGCATTTGTGGGTTCGATTACAGGCTCAAAATGGCCAGAAACAAAGGATTTTCTTCTGAAACTGGTCAGTATATTCTTGTTCTGAGAAACGAAGGCTATTCCATGCGAGAAATTGCCAAGAAACTGAAGATCTCGTACAACCCTGTGTACTACTCCCTTCACAGAACAGCACAAACTGCCTCTAACCAGAATAGAAAGAGGAGTGGGAGGCCCCGGTGCACAACTGAGCAAGAGGACAAGTACATTAGAGTGTCTAGTTTGAGAAACAGACGCCTCACAAGTCCTCAACTGGCAGCTTCATTAAATAGTATCCGCAAAACACCAGTCTCAACGTCAACAGTGAAGAGGCGACTCCGGGACGCTGGCCTTCTAGGCAGTTCCTCTGTCCAGTGTCTGTGTTATTTTGCCCATGTTAATCTTTTCTTTTTATTGGCCAGTCTGAGATATGTATTTTTCTTTGCAACTCTGCCTAGAAGGCCAGCATCCTGGAGTCACCTCTTCACTGTTGACATTGACACTGGTGTTTTGTGGGTACTATTTAATGAATGTATGTATGTAGATATTCCATTAAAAATCCGACATTTCCAGCTACAAGTCATTTACAACATTAACGATGTCTACACTGTATTTCTGATCAATTTGATGTTATTTTAATGGACAAGAAATGTGCAGGGACATTTGTAAGTGACCCCAAACTTTTAAATGTTAGTGTATATAAAGTGTAATATTGGGATGCAAACTCAAAATTGAATATATTTGAACTCTATATGTGACATAGCGCAGGTCTCTCTTTTATAAAGCACATAACCATGTGTGTGAGGTGTATACTTTTGTTTCACAGTAGATTTGTTTAAGACTATCAAGAATCACTCTGTGTGACCCTGATTTAGCCCACTTGTAATTGTAATTGTGTGTGTGTGTGTGTGTGTGTGTGTGTGTGTGTGTGTGTGTGTGTGTGTGTGTGTGTGTGTGTGTGTGTGTGTGTGTGTGTGTGTGTGTGTGTGTGTGTGTGTGTGTGTGTGTGTGTGTGTGTGTGTGTGTGTGTGTGTGTGTGTGTGTGGGCTGGTGTTTTGTGGCAATACCTCTGTGTCTGTTAGTGGTTTTGTCGAACATGAGCATGGCATCATCAACCTATGAGAGACAGAGAGACACAAACAGTTCACAAACACAAACAGACCTCACAAAGCCCCAGGACAGCAACACAAATCATGAGAAAACAAAAAGATAACTACTTTAAACATTGGAATGAATCAACAACAAAAACAGAGCAAACTGGAATGTTATTTGGCCCTAAACAGAGTGGCAGAATACCTGACCACTGTGACTGACCCACAATTAAGGAAAGCTTTGACTATGTACAGACTCAGTGAGCATAGCCTTGCTATTGAGAGAGGCTGCCATAGGCAGACCTGGCTCTTAAGAGAAGATGGGTTGTGTGCCCATTGCCCACTTATGGAGTTGGAAACAGAGCTGCACTTCCTAACTTCCTGACAAATGTATAGAGAAACATATTTCCCTCAGATTACACTGACCCACAAAGAATTTGAAAACAAATCCAATCTTGATAAACTCCCATTTCTATTAGGTTAAATACCACAGTAGCAATATTTTCCACACTGTTACGACATAGCCAATAATATAACAATGTCTATATTCATTTAAAACTTTGTGAGTGTAATGTTTACTGTTAATTTCTGATTGTTTATTTCCCTTTTTGTTGATTGTCTATTCCACTTGCTTTGGCAATGTAAACACATTTCCCATGCCATTAAAACCGTTTGAATTTAACTTAATTGAGAGAGATGAGCTTGGACACCACGTACGCACGCGCACACATGCACACACACACACACACACACGCACACACACACGACGCAGAGACCATTACACAGCATGGTGCTTCATTGTCCCTCCTTCAGGGCCTGTCCTTTGGAGCAGGAGAGGAGAGGGGGCCAACAGATGGAGAAAGAGGAAGGAGCAGGGGGGTGACAGGTGACAAAGGAGGAGGACAGAAAGAAGGGGGGACAGGGGAAAGAATGTGGGGGAGGTAAAGAGAAAAGCGGAGAATGAGAAGAGATAGGAAAAGGAGGTCCCATCTCTGTGAAGTTAAAGAGTCGCTGTTTAACTCACTCTCAAAGTTCCACACTCTTACAAAACAAGGTGCTATCTAGAACCATAACATGGTTATTCGGCTGTCCCCATAGGAGAACCCTTTGAAGAATCATTTTGGTTCAGTGTACACCCCCTTTGATTCAAGGTAGAACCCCTTTGGTTTGAGGTAGAACACTTTTGGGTTCCATAAAGAACCCTTTACACAGAAGAGAGACCGAAGAGCCCTTTTGGAACCCTTTTTTCTAAGAGTGTAGGAGGGACTATTCTCTCCCCCTTCTCTCTCTCTCTCCCCCTTCTCTCGCTCTCTCTCTCTGTTTGGTAGGGGGGATAAGCTTTTCACAAACTCTGTGTCCTGTTCTCTCTTTGTTTCACTCTCTCTCTTTCTTCTCCTCTCCACAAAGTTTACTATTCCCATGGAGACCCTGTAAAGAATTTAAATTAGGAGAACTCACCCTCCTCTCACTACTCTCACTATGAATAGAACTACAGAGGGAGAGAGAGGGGTGGAGGGATGTAGAGAAGGGGACACAGTTGAAAAAGGGCTTACTAGAAGGAGAGAAAATGAATTTTGCGTGGACTTGAAGAGAAGAGAGGAAGCGAGAGATAGTTCAGGAAGGAATAAAGATGGGAGGGGGATTGGTGCATACGAAAGAGTGGGTCGAGAGTGAAAAGGAGAAAAGAGTTGGGGGAGAGAGAGAGGGTTGGATGGACAGAAAGACAGACTGAGGGAGAGGCAGGGAGAGAAAAAGTGAGAGAGGGAGAGAACAAAGAGAAGTGGGGCTTTGTCAACACGCACCCATTTAATTCTTCCTCTCCCTCCGCTTTTCTTTTTTTCTATCCCACTCCCTGCAGCCCTATTCATGCTGACCTCCTCCCTCCCTCCCCTCTTCGCTCTCCTAAGAAAGTTAGCACAAACTCTCCTCTAATAGAGAAACTGTGAAACTACTCCACGTTTTGCCAGTGAGAGACATTATCAGTCGTACCAACGCTAACACACGCACACACAGCATGACTGCATTGCTATTTTCATTACCTATCGGCGAAGTGTAATGAAACTTAACACAGGGTGAAATGTGAGTGGAGGAAAGCTCTAGACTCAGTTTGATTTCTAACCTTTGAGATCATCTGATAGTGTCTTAATGAAAGCAGTGCATATAAAAAATATATTTAGTTTATTTAAATCTGACAACAAAGTTCACACAAGCTGTGCGTGTGTGCATCTGTCTCTCTGACTGTGAGAGAGGACATGGGAGAAAGATTTTGTGTGTGAGTGTATGTATCTGGGTGTGTGTCCCTTCGTGTGACCATGAAATATGGAAAAGGTCAGGGTTGGAGACCCGTTAGTCCAAGTGAGTCTCTCTCTCTCTCTTCCACACACACATAACCCCCCAGTCCACCCTCTGTCCTTCATTCAGTTTTATCTCCCTCCTCTCCCTTCACCCTTACGGTCCTTTAAACCCAATGACAGAGCAAAGTCGGGACAGGGACAGCAAGTGGACAGCTGCAGCACCAGAGACATGTTAACATAAGCGGTGTGTTACATGTTCAAGTAGGCCCCTGTTAGCATTAGGCTAACGCGTGTGGGTGTGAACACAAAACAGTCACCTTTAGCCCTATTAATCGAGCTGTGAGGATGGCTAATGGTGAATTATACAAATTTACTAGCTAGCTAACATCATGAAGCATATAACTGTGGGAAAGCTTTATTGCCGTAGGTATCAATAACAAAAGTGTTAGGCCAACTGTTACAGAGTCACGAGGATATGCGACAAGCTAGCTTTGTGTCTGAGAGGAAAGTTAGCCTCCAGGCCAAAGTCAAAAGGTAAACCACTTGTTGTCCACTGTGTCCAGAGCAGTTTAATACTATCTGGCTGAACTATAGTGTCTAGTATTTACCTCAGCACAGTTCACACTCACTGCCCAGCAGGGAGAGCATGCCCCTTACAGCATGGCACATAACATTCTCATTAGGTTACATTGACAACAAACTTTTCAGGAACGTTCTGAGGACATTTTCAGTCACACTCTCACCTCAAAAACCTTACTCATTCCTCTCTGTTTCACTCTTCCCTAGCTCTCTTTCCTTCCCTCTCTCTCATCCCTCTCTCCAAACAAGCCAGCAGACAAAGTGTCCAGTGAAGCCCTCTAATTGCAAACTCACATGGCTGACTGGAGCCCAACTTATCCGTCTGTCCTGTCCACCCCTCTATCTCCACACCTCCCCACCCCCATCTCTCTCGTCCATTTTGAAGGACGAAATTAGGCCTATAGTTTGCTGACTCTTCAAAGTGAAGCTGGTGCTGTGGTATTATTGCACTGTACTTTGAGGTAGAGTGCTATCCGATGGTTTCCCAGTACTGTTTGGGAGGACAGGTCTGGGAATGGGATAGTGGGAACGCCAGGACAGTGTGCCGGGGAACACAGCGGACTTCTGGCCAGGCAAGGCAGGGGTGTAAAATGAGATGCGTCTCTGTGGGATTCTGACCTGCTTCCCAGATAAACATGGTCGCCCGTGAGCGCTGGGATCGGCTCGGTTGAGCAACCCGTGTACAGTTACATCCGGTTGGTCAATCACATCAAAGAAAAAGGGGCTTATGGTTTGCACTAGACTGACATTGACCTAATTTGAAAGTGCACAGACAACAATGGTAAGAAATGAACAGTTCTGTTGAGAGTGCCAGATTTGACGAGACTGTCCATTCTTAAATCAAGTGACAAACTCCCTCCAAAACATGCTGCTGTACATATCAAATGCTGGAAGCGCAATGTGGAAATCTGCAAAGATTTTATTTGGCCCAAGCATCCCCTATGTAGATACTTGACAGGATCCTCCACCAGAACTCCTTTTCCTCTACGCTCTTTCTCTCAGTCTCTTCCATCCTTTAGTTTATTGCTCTCTCTCCCGCCTCAAAGTGACATCATTAAGCCCCTTCTAAGGGGATGGTGATTCTGTCTTTCTAGAAGGTTTTCTGTCCACTCAAAACAGTCAGGACACACTCTTTTAAGTTGGTGAGTGTGAGACATAAGCCTCACACACGGACATACTACTAAATTACCAAGGGACATTGGCTAAAGCAGGTCACCAAGGCAACAGACTGAGACAGGTGCAGGGGGTAAGAGTGTGTTTTGGGATGGGGTGTGTGTGTGTGTGTGTTTATGATAGTGTGTGTGTGTGTGTGTGGGGGGGGGGGGGGGGGGGGGTCTCGTGGCAAGAGCAGCTGTTGCATTAGATTAGTTCAGAATTAGAGACCCTTCTCCTCCTCCTCCCCACTGTCCTCCCTCCCTAACATTCTCTCCCTACCTCTTCACTCGTTCTCTCCCTAACACCTCCCTACCTCTTCACTCATTCTCCCCCTAACACCTATCCACCTCTTCACTCGTTCTCCCCTCTCTTCACTCGTTCTCTCCCTAACACCTCCCTACCTCTTCACTCGTTCTCCCCCTAACACCTTCCTACCTCTTCACTCGTTCTCTCCCAAACACCTCTCCACCTCTTCACCCGTTCTCTCCCTAACACCTCCCCACTCGTTCTCTCCCTAACACCTCCCTACCTCTTCACTCGTTCTCTCCCTAACACCTCCCACCTCTTCACTCATTCTCTCCCTAACTCTTCACTCATTCCCCCCCTAACACCTCTCCACCTCTTTACTTGTTCTCCCTCTAACACCTCCCACCTCTTCACTCGTTCTCTCTCTAACACCTCCCTACCTCTTCACTCGTTCTCTCCCTAACACCTCCCTACCTCTTCACTCGTTCTCCCCCTAACACCTATCCACCTCTTCACTCGTTCTCCCCTCTCTTCACTCGTTCTCTCCCGAACACCTCCCTACCTCTTCACTCGTTCTCCCCCTAACACCTCCCTACCTCTTCACTCGTTCTCCCCCTAACATCTCTTCACTCGTTCTCTCCCTAACACCTCTCCACCTCTTCACTCGTTCTCTCCCTAACACCTCACCACCTCTTCACTCGTTCTCTCCCTAACACCTCTTTACTCGTTCTCTCCCTAACACATCTCCACTCGTTCTCTCCCTGACACCTCACCACCTCTTCCTTCCCACAGATTCAAGACTGTTTGTCAACTTTCTTTACATCTGTTCCACTTGTCATCCCTTTATGACACTTGTTCTTCAGCCTATTTTGGAACTTCGCATACATTTGAGTGAGAGTTGGGTATTCTCATACATGTCTGTGTTCCTCTTCTCTCCTGCAGCTTGAAAACACTTCCCTTCTGAGTACCCCAACCTCTCTCCAGGGGGTGCCCCTCTTTCTCCCCCTTCCCTCTTTCTCTCTCTCTATCCACTCCTCTGTCATCCCAGCATGAGTTTGCCTTTCACTGCATCTCATTCAAATTGGCTTAACTGGCTTGAAGAAAAATTGAACAGCCGAAGCAACTCAAACATCAGTAACGGGAGAAAAATGGAAGACAGAAGTGCTAATATCTATCAGAATGCCTTTTGACAGTAAATATCAAACATAATGTTGTTGTGTTTCCTCTTTTGAGATCCCTCTCTCCCTCTCTCCCTCTTCTCCTTCCTCCCTTTCAACTGTTCTTTGAAATTAGCCATGCTTACCCTGTCTCTAACCCAAATGTGGAATAAGAGAAAAGGAGAGAGAAAAGAGAGAAACAGGGAGACAAATAGACTGAGAAAACATGAGATATAGAGTGATGGGGGGAGAACTGGAGAACTACTACTGATTCAATATATACATGTAGTACAGGGATGGGTAACTGATGGGGTGGGGACCACCAAAAAATGTTGTACAGCTAATTTCCTGCCATTCTAAACATTTTGCCATAGGGTGGAAATAAGTGTTTGCAGTTTTTAATATGATATTTGAATGACACTGACTAACAAAATCAATGAGGGCCTGTCGGGCTCTAATTTGACCTTGATTACTTCAAGTTTAAATAGCTGGCCAATCTAAAAAACTTTAGCTGACATGGGTTAATTGAGTGACTATCAGGGACTGACATAACAAGAGAAAACCCATTGATGGACAAACACATTTCGAAATTGGACCTTGGTCTACTATTCTACCTCACAACAGTAAGTTGAGTTCCCAAAAAATCAACATTTTATCTGAGGGCCTTCAAATGGTGGCCTGTCTGCATGCGGCCCGCCAGTTCCCGATCGCTATTCATGTCAACAAACGTGCCTTAAGACAGTGTGTCACATTTACCTTTCCAAACTGGTCAAAGTACTGCTTGACGTCTTCGATGGTTGTGTTCACAGAGAGACCTCCCACAAATATCTTCTTTGTCCTGGTCACCAGCTGACAACACAGGGGAAGAGGACACACAATCATTAACACACAGCAAATTGAAAAGGTAGATGTTTCAGATAATAAAGCTCTAAGATGTTAAGCAGTAAAAAAATATCTAGGGCGGGGGTTGCCAGGCACTCGGAACAGCATAGTACAGTAATAACACAATTAATTTGACCCAGTGTGTGACTGTGTGTATGAGTATGTATGTGTGCATGAGTCTTTAGGATGGTAGAGCCACCCAGTTTCTTATGTATCGGGGTCATATACAGGTCGGATGAGGTTGGGGGTAAGGGAGGACGGAGGATTGCTGCCCCTTCATCACGTGAACGGAATATAGGAACATAATCTGGTGCGTTAGGCAGGCCTCCCCTGATGGTACATGGCGGCTGTGACGTCACCTTGGCGTCTAGGAGTTAACCCTGTCAGGGATGAGAACTCACCTTGGGCTGGGCTCTACGAGGAAACGCCACCTTGGGATCAATCTGGAAAGAGAGGGAGATAGAGAGAGCAAGGGAGAGACGATGTGTTAGAAACAGATGGAGAAAAACATTTAGAGTCCATACTGGTAATGGTGACTCAAAGTTCAAGACAATGGTCCACAAACTTGAATGATACAAACGTTATGATACAAAGCTTTTCTGGTATTTGAAAGGTATTACATTCCATTTCTATGACAATCCCCAATCTGTGATACACTGGAATTATATGACTTTATCCAATGTAGTGGCAGACTGCATACCACCAGCCTGGTCCCAGATCTGCTTGTTCTGTCTGGTAAACTCCTATGGTCACGCCATATGAGTTGGCAAGACAGCAAGAACAGATCTAGGACCAGGCTAGCATACCACAGTATAATACTCTACAATAGCGAAACAACACTTTAAATTCACACAGTATATCAATGAATAGACTCATGTTGACAGTGAGTACTTGTGGAAAACACTGTTTGAACCGAGAAAAAAGCTTCTGTGCAAATCAGAGCATTGTATGCTGTGGAGGATTTGCATAACGGCTCAGGTTTTCAAGTCAAATCAGGGGCCGCGGTCGTGTGAGGCTCTGTTGGTATGAGCATTGGTCTAGGAATGGCAGGGTTATGGGCTCCATTCATGCTGGGGTTACATACTACTAAAATCTACACTGACTGTACAAAACATTAGGAAAGTGCTTTTGAACAGGGTATGGTAGTAGATGCCAGGTGCAACGGTTTGAGTGTGTCAAGAACTTCAACTCTGCTGGGTTTCTCACGCTCAACAGTTACCTGTGTGTATCATTAATGGTCGTCCACTCAAAGGACATCCAGCCAACTTGACACAACTGTGGGAAGCATTGGGAGTCAACATGGGCCAGCAATCCTTGTGGAACGCTTTCGACACCGTGTAGCGTCCATGCCCGACGAATTGAGACTGTTCTGGGGCCAAAAGGGGTGCAACTCAATATTAGGAAGGTGTTCTTAATGTTTTGTACTTTCAGTGTATGTACTCACTCTACTTTAAGTCACTTTGGATAAAAGCATCTGCTAAATGACACATTAATGGCTGATGTTTGAGTGAGACAGAGGGCTCCTCCTCACCCCATGGTGTAGGATGGAGAGGAGGGGAGGACTGTCATCTCTGGCTGCCTTCAGAGTGACAGAGGGTACTGTTGACGACGGAAGGGGACTACATAGCATGACTACGTTGGCAGGTGTGGCACAACAGCTCTTGTCGAGTGTTGAGCATCTGGAACTTTTCGAATTATGCTTCTCATTTACTCCGTATGCTAGGAAGAAACCATGAATTCTACTGATGATCTCACACTTGTCGCTCGATACATATGCCTAATGACACTTGACTGAATTGGCCCTTGTGGCAGAGTGATCACACCATGATACAAACAATAATTTTGGGGTCAAACAAGAGCCCGATCATCCCAATAGTTTAGTGCCATTTTATTTCAAAACATTCCTATCAAGCATGTTCATGTTCCCTCTAGTGCTCATGAATCAGTAAAACAAAGCATGTTTGTCATAAAGATAGAAAAACACAACAAAGAGGAAACAACCGACACCCCTAACTAAGTATTGGACCTAAAGTATCGACTACTAGAGTTGTGCTATAAGCTACATAGGCCACATCTTGCCACGCTGTTTAGTATCATTACATTATAAAGACATGACAGGGTACAGATCTACAGCACCTAGAATGAAGCAGAAAGCAGGTATATATAGGTATCGATAGTACAGTGAATGTGGGCCTACATGGTCGCTATTGAAACTATTTTAGTTTAGCCCAAATCGGTCTATTCCACAAACCAGGAGCAATTTCCCAACTAACATCCATAAATATACAGAAACATGTCCTTGATCGCAAATAACAACTTAAAATGGCAATGGTATAACTGACTTAATAACATATTCTACGTTATAAAGCAGAGAATGATAGTAATAAAGTTATAACTGAGCTTATAAATGTTAGCCGGCCAACTTCTTGATTTGTGACATACATCCCAGGTGGATACTAGAGAGCAGAGAAGGATCCCATCAAGCCAGAGCCTATTGGTTGAGTGCTTTATGTTAAAGGATTACAAATCAAATCAAATTTTATTTGTCACATGCGCCAAATACAACAGGTGTAGACCTTACAATGAAATGCTTACTCACAGCCCTTAACCAACAATGCATTTTTAAGGAAAATACCCCCAAAATTAAGAAATAAAGTAATAAATAATGAATACTTTGAGACTATGGCAACGAGGCCCTTTATCTACTTCCCCAGAGTTAGATTAATTTATGGATACCCATTTCATTGTCACTGTGTCCAGTATGAAGGAATGACTGGAAGTCTATCTGCTAGCATGATAGGAGTCTAGTCCCTTTAAGACTAGACTACATCTGATAGTCACTTCAAACTGCCAAACCTATCCAGATATGTTTAAAACTGAAACAAACAAACAAAGTGAAGGCATTACAAATCATCATTAGCACCCGGTTGCCAACACATGTCGCGAAGGCAGAGAACAACATAAAAAGTTGAAGTCTTACAACATTCACATTATACTCTCACAGCACTACTGTTATTTTCACATTTTTATCTTATGTTTTTTTTTCTTTTCGGATCGGGATGGGGAAGAGATAGAATGAAAGCAAGAATGAACTGAATAAACAGTCAAAACTAGGGTGGCAGGTAGTCTATTGGTAGCCTAGTGGTTAAGGGATACTTTGGGATGTTGGCAAGAGGCCTGTTATCGACAGATGAACTCGTAGATACAATTTTTATGTCTTGAAAGAAGTTAGAGGTAGTTCGGCGAGCCAATGCTAACTAGCGTTAGCGCAATGATTGTAAGTCTATGGGTATGACTTCCAGTTATTGCGCTAACGCTAGTTAGCAACTTCCTTCAAACTACACACGGAGACAAAAGTTATCCCCGAGTTCATCAGACTCTGTGGATGTAGATAAATGTCCGTATTGCTTTAAGTATCCCTTTAAGAGCTTTGGGCAAGAAACCGAAACGTTGCAGGTTCAAATCCCCAAGCCAACTAGGTGAAAAATCTGTGCCCTTGAGCAAGGCACTTTAACCTAATTGCTCTTGTAAGTCGCTCTGGATAAGAGTGTCTGCTAAACTAAAATGTAAATGCAAACCGAAGGGGAGGATGAAAAGGAAGGAAAGAGAAAGGGAGATAGGCCTAGATCGAGGAAGAGATGAAAAGATGTGAGAAAAGGGGAAAGAGAAAGCGTGGCCATTCATTTTAAAACAAAATCTCCCCAGTTTGTGTGCAGGGAGTCCTGGCCCAGAAGGCAGCCCTTCTGATTTCATTAATTAACAGGACAAAGGGAGGAAAAAACAGATGGGTCTACATAGGAACAGGGGACACCCCACACACTCATTGTGCGGTTAAACACCTAAAACATTATGCTCCACCAAATCACTGCTTTTTCTAACACTCTCATTCACAAAATGTTTGCGAGGAAAACACACACAAATAGTTAACGAGAATGTGCTATCCTATCATCTCATAATTCAAGACATTATAAAATATGTTTAGAAACAGCCATAACAAGACGTTTGGAAGGTGGCTAGGCTATTGTACCACTCGGTGGACAGCGATTGGATTTGGGTCTGGGCTATCAGAGTCAATCTGCACAGCTGAACAATGGCAGAGTAATTAGTTAGGGAAGAAGTCCCCCTACCCCTAAGATCCAGCTAGGACAACCTGTGTGTGTGTGTGTGTGTGTGTGTGTGTGTGTGTTTTCATGCGTGTGTGTGACTTGATCAATTCCTTCAGGAGGGAAGATACACACTCAGGGATGATGCTATACTTCAGAAGAACCACTTTGTTTCCTTCAATCCGATTAGGTTCCTTTCAGATCCATACTAATTACAGACCAGGGCCTCCTTGTCTCTCTCTTCCTTTCCATCTTCTCCTCCATCCCCTTCTCGTCTCCTCTGCCCGTCACCACCAGAGAGCTAATCTCCACAGAGCCATGACCTGCGACATTGCTAACAGCTAATGTTAATGCTAACCTAGTTCTCACCCTATATTTAAACATTTTAGGGCTCACCCCATATGGAGACCAATCACCCATCAGTAAACAGACACACAGCCAAATCCAATGATCAGATTTGCAAGCATAGCAGATTTTGTCATCATGCTAAATCTCTTTGCTTGCTCTGAGTCCGGTAATGAGTTATACCCTTGTGACAAAAACATTTAATAGCCTTTTCTTGGTGAGGCATCTCAGCATTGCTAGCTAACTTTAACCAGGCCTGTGGCATTTTTTAAAAATTGAACTTGGCAAGTCAGTTAAGAACAAATTCTTATTTACAATGACGGCCTACACCGGCCAAACCCGGACAAGACTGGGCCAATTATGCGCCACCTTATGGGACTCACAATCACGGCCGGTTGTGATACAGCCTGGATTCGAACCAGGGTGTCTGTAGTGACACCTCTAGCACTGAGATGCAGTGCCTTAGACTGCTGCGTCACTCGGGAGCAGCGGTCATCACTAAACTGCTCTAGAATTACTAACATCAGTAGACTGTCCATTCATGTATGTATTAGAATCAGTAAATACATGTATGTATAAAGCATTGTTAGTAATCGGGCCAGTAATCTGCCTAAATGATAATCAACATAATTGTGTATTAATCTAATGCAATGGTAAACTACATGTAATAGTAACGTTTATGGGCAGTTTATGACCAAATCAAATCAAACTTTATTTGTCACAGGCACCGAATACAACAAGTGTAGGCAGACCTTACTGTGAAATACTTACTTACAAGCCCTCAACCAGACCTTCAAATATGATATTAAAGTGTAACCAAAGTCATTTCTCTTTCTCACACTCTTCATGAGGTATATTTAACGCAGCAGGATTAACATACCTAATAAACTGATTGGTTTACTTAGCTGTGTTGTGGTAGAACATCAACAAAAAATTGTGTGGGCTTGGAATTTGACTACGTGCTTTGGAAATCCATGCAATCCAAACTTACTTTGTACTAGTGACGACGATTTGATGTGCTAAAGTCTATTAGTAATAGACTATATTTGTTTTGCATAGTCAAAATGGGACCAGGGTCGTGTTCATTAATTTCCATTTTCCGGTACAAAATGTTTTCCCATTAGGTGCACTAATAAAAAACGACCCTGGATAGTCCTACTGCAGACCAGGAAACAACACAGGTCCTCTTTTCTATGCACTACATCACACTACTGCCCTGTGTCGAAGTCCTCTGAAGCAGCCAAACAAGTAGAACTCTGTCTTCATGTCAAAACATCAACAATATGCATCGCTCATAAAAACTTATTCAATTGGTCAATAGTGTCATTGTCAATAACAACATGAAAGTCGTCTAGATGTTGGCTTCTGAGGGCCGAGGCCTAACTTGAGATATGGGCAAATAACTCAAATTTTCATGCAAAACTACCCTTGACATCTCTGCATGATGTAGCCCTTTCCTGCAGTCAGTGACCAAAAGCGCCCTCTTTGGCCTCATGGGTGAAATGCAAACTCAAAATTGAATCAATTTCAACTCTATACCTGACATGGTACATACAGGAGGCTTCTTTTTTTTAAGCACATAACCATGTTTGTAAGGTGTAGGTATCTGCCTTTCCCTTCCCTTTATATGATTAGACTGTGCTATGTTTTTTATCTGAATATTACAATTAGTAACACAGACTTTCCTAATCACGTAGTTGGCAAAAATACATCACATCTCTTCTATTTGTCTCCACCTTGTAACGGCGGTCCTCCTCCTCTTCAACCGAAAAGGAGGAGTATTGAGGGAACCAAAATGCAGCGGATGTTGAAGACATATTTATTAAACAATACGGAAAAACACGAACTTGACTAAACTAACAAAAACAACAAACGGTGTAGACAGATATGGACAACGGACTCACATAACACACGAGAACGCACAAACAGTGAAAATAGCCTACACATATAATGACGATGAACAAACAAACCGAAACAGTCCCGTATGGTGCGACGACATACACAGACACAGGAGACAACCACCCACAACGAACACTGTGAAAACACCTACCTAAATATGACTCTTAATTAGAGGAACGCCAAACACCTGCCTCTAATTAAGAGCCATACCAGGCAACCCATAAACCAACATAGAAACAGAAAACATAGAATGCCCACCCAAACTCACGTCCTGACCAACTAACACATATAACAAACTAACAGAAATAGGTCAGGAACGTGACATAACCCCCCCCCATAAGGTGCGAACTCCGGGCGCACCAGCACAAAGTCTAGGGGAGGGTCTGGGTGGGCATCTGACCACGGTGGTGGCTCAGGCTCCGGGCGAGGTCCCCACCCCACCATAGTCAAAGCCCAGCTTCCATCTCCCCCTATGAATGTCCACCCTCATCTTACCCCCACAAAATCCTTTTGGTAACATCGACAACAGGGGCAGCACCGGGACAGAGGGATAGATCAAGACAGAGGGATAGCTCAAGACAGAGGGATAGATCAGGATAGAGAGGTAGATCAGGATAGAGGGGCAACTCCGGACTGAAAGGCAGCTCCGGACAGAGAGACAGCTCTGGACTGAGGGGCAGTTCTGGGTAAATAGCCGCTCCGGGCTAAGGGACAGCTCATGACTGGCTGACGGATCTCGGCGCTCATGGCTCGCTGACGGCTCTGGCCGCTCATGGCTCGCTGACGGCTCTGGACGCTCATGGCTGGCTGACGGCTCTGGACGCTCATGGCTGGCTGAAGGCTCTGGACGCTCATGGCTGGCTGAAGGCTCTGGACGCTCATGGCTCACTGACGGCTCTGGCAGATCCTGTCTGGTTGGCGGCTCTGGCAGATCCTGTCTGGTTGGCGGCTCTGGCAGATCCTGTCTGGTTGGCGGCTCTGGCAGATCCTGTCTGGTTGGCGGCTCTGGCAGATCCTGACTGATGACTGGCTCTAGCGGCTCCTGACTGACTATCGGCTCTGACGGCTCGGGACAGACGGGCGGCTCTAATGGCTCAGGACAGACGGATGGCTCAGACGGCGCTGGGGAGACGGATGGCTCAGACGGCGCTGGGGAGACGGATGGCTCAGACGGCGCTGGGGAGACGGATGGCTCAGATGGCGCTGGGGAGACGGATGGCTCAGATGGCGCTGCGGAGACGGATGGCTCAGACTGCACCTGTCTGGCGGAAGGCTCTGGCTGCTCCTGTCTGGCGGAAGGCTCTGTAGGCTCATGGCAGACGGGCAGCTTTGCAGGCTCATGGCAGACAGGCAGTTCATGCGCCGTTGGGCAGACGGCAGACTCTGGCCGGCTGAGACGCACTGTAGGCTTGGTGCGTGGTGCCGGAACTGGCGGGACCTGACTGAGGACACGCACTTCAAGCCTAGTGCGGGGAGCAGGGACAGGGCACACTGACCTCTCGAAGCGCACTATATTCCTGGTGCGTGGTACCGGCACTGGTGGCACCGGGCTGAGTGCACGCACATCAGGACGAGTACGGGGAGAAACAACAGTGTGCACAGGACTTAGGAGACGCACATGTGACTTAGTGCGTGGTGCCGGAACTGGAGGCACTGGGGTTACTGGGCTGGGGCGGGGAGGTAGTGCCGGAAATACCGGACCGTGAAGGCGTACTGGCTCCCTTGAGCACCAAGCCTGCCCAACCTTACCTGGTTAAATGCTCCCCGTCGCCCGACCACCGCACTGGGCTATGCACTCGTACAGGAGACACCGTGCGCTCTACTGCGTAACACGGCGCCTGCCCGTACTCCCGCTCTCCACGGTAAGCCTGGGAAGTGGGCGCAGGTCTCCTACCTGCCCTTGGCCCACTACCTCTTAGCCACCCCCCAATAATTTCTTGGGGTCTCCTCTCGGACTTCCAGCCACGTCTCCTAGCTGCCTCCTCATACCACCGCCTCTCTGCTTTCGCTGCCTCCAGCTCAGCTTTGGGACGGCGATATTCTCCCGGCTGTGCCCATGGACCTCTCCCGTCCAATATCTCCTCCCAAGTCCATGATACCTGTGTAGAATCCTGCTCGAACTCACGCCGCTTGGTTCTGGATAGGTGGGTGGTTCTGTAACGGCGGTCCTCCTCCTCTTCAACCGAAAAGGAGGAGTATTGAGGGAACCAAAATGCAGCGGATGTTGAAGACATATTTATTAAACAATACGGAAAAACACGAACTTGACTAAACTAACAAAAACAACAAACGGTGTAGACAGATCTGGACAACGGACTCACATAACACACGAGAACGCACAAACAGTGAAAATAGCCTACACATATAATGACGATGAACAAACAAACCGAAACAGTCCCGTATGGTGCGACGACATACACAGACACAGGAGACAACCACCCACAACGAACACTGTGAAAACACCTACCTAAATATGACTCTTAATTAGAGGAACGCCAAACACCTGCCTCTAATTAAGAGCCATACCAGGCAACCCATAAACCAACATAGAAACAGAAAACATAGAATGCCCACCCAAACTCACGTCCTGACCAACTAACACATATAACAAACTAACAGAAATAGGTCAGGAACGTGACACGCCTCTTTGATTTTATAGTGTCAAGCGTATTGTCACTGCTTTTCAAAGTGCTTAAACTTGCACCCATTCCTACTACCAAACCCCTCTCATTCACCGTGGCCTTTCTCTCACTTTCTCTCTGTTACTTTCTCACCCTCCATGGGGTTAGCATAGAAAAAAAACACTCAAAGCGTGGAACATTCTTCCTAATTCCAGAAAGGAATTTCACTCTCCTTCTCATCTCATCTCATGCTGGTCAAACAATAGCCATCCACAAGGGAGAGAGGGAAAAACGGTTTGGAGGGAGAGAGGGGGGGAGTGTTCGAGAGGTAAAAGTGCACAAGGAAAGTAGAAGAGATGGTACAAAAAGAGGACAGGCTGAAATAGGTGAATAGATAGGCAGAGAGAAGGTGAGGGGCATTGAGAAGTTGAAAAATATGGACGAGTCAGATAGAGAGAGAAAGCACGAGAGAGAGAAATGTTTGATGTAGATTGTAAAATTATGAGGAAAAAACTTAGAACAATATCCAACCAAAAGCACTGAGACCCAAATAATGGTGAATTATGCCTTCGTTACTGTGAGACTTTAAAACTCTATAAACGTACACTCAGAACCAAAAAAAGCACAGTACGACAGCAAGCAGCTGACACTAATTGAAGAGTCCATAAACACAAACATCCTCTGGCAAAATTGGAAAAAAATCGAAACAAGAGGAATTAGCGATACAAAATGGTGACATATGGACAAGCCATTTTAAAACACTCTACAACACCGTTCAAATAGACACAAACGGAGAACAATGGCAAATTCACGAGAAGTTGAATGGTTTAGAAAAATCTATAAAGGACAATCAAAATCCATTGGACTCCCCAATTACTGACCAGGAGCTTTATAAGAAACTTCAGGCCCTCAAATTTAAAAAAGCATGTGGACCTGATGGCATCCTAAATGAGATGCTCAAACTCACTAGTGCAAAATGTCAATTGGCTATATTAAAACGGTTTAATTTGATTCTGAGTGTAGGTTACTTCCCCGACATCTGGAATCAAGGACTCATAAACCCAATCTTTAAGAACGGAGACAATTTGACCCTAACAATTACAGAGGCATTTGTGTGAACAGTAACCTGGGGAAGGTTTTCTGTAGTATTATAAATGTAAGAGTTCTAAACTTACTAAATAAGCACAATGTCCTGAGTAAAAGCCAAATTGAATTTATAGCAAAACATCGCACGACTGATCATATTTACACACTACACACCCTGATAGATTAACATGTCCACGAAAATAATACCAAAATATATGCTTGCTATATCTACTTCCAAAAAGCATTTGATTCTATTTGTCATACAGGACTGTTTGTAACGGTCCTGACCTGTTTTATGTTGTTTTTGTATGTGTTTATGGTCAGGGCGTGTGTTTTGGGTGGGCAGTCTATGTTTTGTATTTCTAGGTTGGTTTTTGTGTTCGGCCTGGTATGATTCTCAATTAGAGACAGGTGTGTATCGTTTGTCTCTAATTGAGAGTCATACTAAGGCAGCCAGGGTTTCACTGGGGTTTTGTGGGTGTTTGTTCCTGTGTCCACACATGGACGGTTGAAGGTTAGTCACGTTTGTTGTTTTGTAGTTTTGTAGTGTCTTGTTTTGCTGTTTTCATTTAAAGATGGCTTATTTCCCTCAATCCGCATCTTGGTCCTATCCATGCTCCTCCTCGTTTGAGGAGGAGAACAACATTGACTGCCTTCACACTGTTCTACAAAGTTATTGAAAGTGGTGTAGAGTGTAAAACATATGACATAATTAAATCAATGTTTACTGGCAATACGTGCAGCATTAAAATTGGCAAGAAAATAACAGAATTCTTTAACCAGGGACGGGGCCTTCGCCAGGGTTGCAATCTGAGCCTTGCACTCTTCAATATTTACATCAACGAATTGGCCACTATTCTAGAAAAATCCTCTACCCCTGGTGTTAGTCTCCACAAATCAGAGGTTAAATCCCAACTCTTCGCAGATGACCTATGCCTGCTGTCACCCACAGCACATGGTCTACAGCAGAGTGTGGACCTGCTAGAGTAGTACTGCCAGACCTAGGCCCTGGCAGTAAACCCCAAAAAATACAAAAATAATGATTTCCCAGAGAAGATACAGATCTCAGGGAATTAGAACAAAGTCATCAATTGGTACAAAATATAGAGCACTGCACACACTACAATTACTTAGGTTTAAAAATAATCTCAACTGGACACCTTTATGAGGCAGTGAATGAACCGAGAGAGAAAGCATCCAGGGAATTCTACGCCATTAAAAAACAAATTCAAATTGAAATACCTATTAAAATTTGGCTAAAACTAATTGAATGTGTCATTGAACAAATTGCACATTATGGCAGTGAGGTGTGGTGTCCACTTGCAAAACAAGATTTCATCAAATGGGACAAACACCCCATTGAAATCATGCATGCAGAGTTATGTAAGATTCTCCTACATGTCCAGAAGAAAACTACAAACAATGCATGCAGGGCAGATTTAGGCCAATATCCACTAATAATAAAAACTCAAAAAAGAGCAAGTAAGTTTTGGAAACATCTAAAATACAGTGACCCCCTCTCCTATCATTACCAAGTTCTGCAATGCCAAGAGCCGAGCAAAGAAAAGAGCCCACTCATTCAGCTGGTCCTGAGGCTGAGTTCACAAACCTGTTCTACTAACACACTGAAGCCTCAGGACCAGAACATCCAATCAATCAGAATAAACCAAATTACAACATAGTCAAAACAAAACTACATTGCTTATTGGGAAACACAAGCACAAAGCAAAATGCAGTGCTATCTGGCCCTAAATCGACAGTACGCTGTGGCTAACTCTTTGACCATGGCTACTGATCAAAACCTTAGAAAAACCTTGACAAAGTACAGGCTCAGTGAGCCTTGTCATTGAAAAGGGTAGACACAGGAAAACCTGGATCCCTGTAAAGGAAAGGCTGTGCAACCACTGCACAACAGCAGAACCTGAGACAGAGCTGCATTTCCCGACAAAATGTCAAAAATATAAAACAATTTGAGAGTGTCATTTCCCCAAATTTGAAACCCTTTTCAAAGACCTCTGATGAGAGTAGGCTACCCGTCCTGTTGGGGGAGGACGCAGAGAGCTGTGGGTTGGCAGCGCACTACATGGCTGCCTGCCATAAGATGAGGGACAGTTTCTGACAGACCAATCAACCACATATCCTCTACTGTATGCTTATTGTTATTGTTCAATGTATGGTTATTTTGACCCTTGGTTATTGTTGTACCGTTGACAATTTTGATTCTTATTATTTATTCTTATATTCTTATATTTACAATTCTCATATTGTAAATATCCAAAGCAAGCTTTGGCAATATGTACATTGTTACATCATGCCAATAAAGCAAATTGAATTGAATTGAGAGAGACAGAGTAAGTGAGACGGGAACACCAAAATGGAGTACCTTTTTTTCCAATTACACAGAGACACAATTTATCCATTGACGTACTGTATGTGAAATCAGCACACCAGACATTTTCAGCACACCGAAACATAACACGGTGAGCTGCACCGTGTTACCGTGTCAACCCTCACCATGGCCACAACATTCTCCTTTCAGGGTGATATGTCCCAAACCCTGCTGTCATTTCAGAGGTTTGGCCTCCTCCTACCTATGGCCTAGCATTAGCATCACAGACGCCCCTCTCGTTCTCAAACATTATGCGCTGCGTCATCCAGACACGGTAACTCAATGATTGACCATCGCACTTTTACACACACACATCGACACAGTAGAGCCCGGGGTCGTCAAATGTCACCAAGCTCATCAGATATTCAAAGATCAGATTGAGAAACACGCACACACACACACACACACTTCTGACAATACAAGGCCTACTGTCACTAGGATCCACAGAGATATCGCCATGACACCCAACCCACACATCTGCTCCTGATTTCAAACCATTTCTGAAGTGTAAAATACCTAGTCTGGGTACCTGTCTCTGTAACAATCGACTCTTTGTGTCATATGCCAAAGATATGTACAAGGAGCGGAATGTAATAGCTGAACAGAGACGGCAACCAGGCTATAAAATACCAACAGGGTTACACAAAAAACATTACCACCTCGATCAAGTAAACAACAAGATATAAATGGTGTGATCTATTTATAGGATAGTTAACGTAATAGTATTTTTATCTGTCTTGAACAGGTGATTCATTTGGAGTGGTGGTCGTATGAATACAACTCAAGGTCTTCACAAACATACTCTATCTCCACCATGTGCTTACTGTATACACAAAACCACTAATTTTACTGTAATTACTGTAGAATCTATAGACTGGAGCTATAACACCAGTGCATTTGCTTTGCAATTTTTTTTTATCATAGGCATATTATCACATCATAAAGGGGTACCATTCTTGAAGAGGTGAATTGTAACTGAAAAAAAAAGTTATAGTTTAGTCAAAGTTATGTAACTAAGGACCTGTAAAACGACATCCTATTGCTGTGTGGCTCAGTTGGTAGAGCATGGTGCTTCCAACGACAGGGTTGTGGGTTCAATTCCCAAGTGGGGGGCAGTACAACAAAGCATGTACTCACTACTACTGTATGTTGCTCTGGATAAGAACATCTGCTAAATGACAAAAATGTAAATACATTTGAAGTTGGAAGTTTACATACACTTAGGTTGGAGTCATTAAAACTTGTTTTTCAACCACTCCACCATTTTCTTGTTAACAAACTATAGTTGGGCAAGTCGGTTCGGACATCTACTTTGTGCATGACACGAGTAATTTTCCAACAATTGTTTACAGACAGATTATTTCACTTATAATTCACCGTATCACAATTCCAGTGGGTTAGAAGTTTACATACACTAAGTTGACTGTGCCTTTAAACAGCTTGGAAAATTCCAGAAAATGTTGTCATAGAAGCTTCTGACAGGCTAATTGACATCATTTGACTCAATTGGAGGTGTACCTGTGGATGTATTTCAAGGCCTACCTTCAAACTCAGTGCCTCTTTGCTTGACATCATGGGAAAATAAAAAGAAATCAGCCAAGACCTCAGAAAAAAAATGCAGACCTCCACAAGTCTGGTTCATCCTTGGGAGCAATTTCCAAACGCCCTGAAGGTACCACGTTCATCTGTACAAACAATAGTACGCAAGTATAAACACCATGGGACCACGCAGCCGTAATACCGCTCAGGAAGGAGACGCGTTCTGTCTCATAGAGATGAACGTACTTTGGTGCGAAAAGTGCAAATCAATCTCAGAACAACAGCAAAGGACCCTGTGAAGATGCTGGAGGAAACAGGTACAAACGTATCTATATCCACAGTAAAACGAGTCCTATATCGACATAACCTGAAAGGCCGCTCAGCAAGGAAGAAGCCACTGCTCCAAAACCGCCATAAAAAAGCCAGACTACGGTTTGGAACTGCACATGGGGACAAAGATCGTACTTTTTGGAGAAATGTCCTCTGGTCTGACGAAACAAAAATAGAACTGTTTGGCCATAATAACCATCGTTACGTTTGGAGGAAAAAAGGAGAGGCTTGCAAGCCGAAGAACCCCATCCCAACCGTGAAGCACTGGGGTGGCAGCATCATGTTGTGGGGGTGCTTTACTGCAAGAGGGATGGGTGCACTTCACAAAATAGATGGCATCATGAGGTAGGAAAATTAAGTGGATATGTTTAAGCAACATCTCAAGACATCAGTCAGGAAGTTAAAGCTTGCTCGCAAATGGGTCTTCCAAATGGACAATGACCCAAAGCATACTTCCAAAGTTGTGGAAAATGGCTTAAGGACAACATAGTCAAGGTATTGGTGTGGCCATCACAAAGCCCCGACCTCATCCTATAGAGAATTTGTGAAAGCGTGAGCGAGCAAGGAGGCCTACAAACCCGACTCAGTTACACCAGCTCTGTCAGGAGGAATGGGTCAAAATTCACCAAACTTATTGTGGGAAGGTTGTGGAAGGCTACCTGAAACGTTTGACCCAAGTTAAACAATTTAAAGGCAATGCTACCAAATACTAATCGAGTGTATGTAAACTTCTGACGTACTGGGAATGTGATGAAAGAAATAAAAGCTGAAATAAATCATTCTCTCTATTATTCTGACATTTCACATTCTTAAAATAAAGTGGTGTTCCTGACTGACCTAAGACAGGGAATTTTTACTAGGATTAAATTTTAGGAATTGTGAAAAACTAAGTTGAAATGTATTTGGCTAAGGTGTATGTAAACTTCCGACGTCAACTGTATGTCTTTATGACATAGTGGCTATTGTCCTTTGGGTGGCAGCAGTACATGCTGCATTGATCATGAAGACAAAAGTCCCAATAGGCTGTGTAGTCACCATAATGTCACCTGTGGATGTGAATGATTTCACCCAGGGCAACAGACCTGCTTCATGTAACCACACTTGCCTTCTATCCAACCTCTCTCTCACCCTCCAGGGCCAGGCAGTGTGTGTTTGTGGTAATAGTAGTGTGTGCACATGTGAGAGTATGCATCGAGGGGTGGAGGATGGAGAAACACCCACACATCCATTGCTGACAAAGCTGTATGCAACACAAAGTCACACAGACACATATTCACACCTTGTATAGTCATTCAAATATTGATATTAGCAGCAATCAATCTTTGTGTTTGCCACCAACAACAAAGTGTTTAGACACAAGCTTCGTCAACGGTTATGTTACTGTGTGTGGCATTACCAGTCGGCTTCAAACACTACAGTGATTTCCATAGAATTAGAATGAATAGAACTGACATTTCATTTACATTACATTTAAGTCATTTAGCAGACGCTCTTATCCAGAGCGACTTATTTCCATTCAAGTAAACCAGTGTTGTGTTCGAGACCACCTAAAGCTAGACCGATTCAAGACCAAGACCGGAGTGTCTGGGGAGATAAATCTAGCTAGCTAAGTCAGCCATTGGCTAGGCCATCAGAAGCTAGATAGAAGGCATCTGCCATTCAACTGTATTAGGGCAACATTTTGGAGTGACAGTGGAATCAACCAATCACATTTTGACTTGTGGTGGGACCGTTTTCCAAAAATGTATGGAAACTTCTGCCTTCTCAAAGGCCAACAGTTCACTGTGCAATAGCGAGCAGTAGTTTTCCCACTGTCTAGCTAGCTATCTTCTGTTGTAGGCTAGTTTGCAGCGACTGCAACAGGTGTTATCAAAGAGGATATTGTTGCTAATTTGCTAGCTTCTCCCTTTTCAAGAATTATTTTCAACAAGAAGTTAAGTTTCAACTGATCATCATTTGGTGAGTGGAACTGTGTTTTTATTGCAGCTCGCTTGCTCTTGTTAGCCATTTCTTTGAAAATAACTTATGTGCGTAACATTGTTGCATTTAGTGTAGTGGTGCCTGGAGAGGTGGGTATACTCAAATTTTGCTAATCATTTCCCAATCGGCCAGCCCAGTAATTTCCCAAACGGCCTGCCTGTGTAAAAAATCCTATGTTTTTTTTTTTAGTTTTCCTATATATTTTCCACTCTCTAAATCACACTTTTTTAAAACAGAAAAACAAAAGAAATGTGATGTTCTAAGTCCAAACAACGCTTAAACCACATCAGGAGACCCTTTTCGACATCTGGGAAACATACAGATATATATTTTTTGGGGGGTGGGGGGGTATTGAGGAGTATTTATGTAATAATAATGTATTATTTTTCTGTTTTTGCTCAATCTTATTGAGTGGGCCAGGCTCCCCAGTGAGTGGGCCTGTGTCCACCCATGCCTACGCCCCTGATGCAAACAGGGAATGATGAGTGAATTGTGCATCACAAATAGCCTACTAACCAAGACTTCGGACCAACCTTTTTCAATACCTGGTTTGCATACCCATTGTTGCCTTAGTGAGCATTTACTGGTAGATATCATATGTTGAAACGTCTTTCCTACCCTACCGACTACCGATGTCATTCTTCTGTGAACTGCTCCATGCCAAAACCAGTTGAGCACTACACGCTCTTGTTGCCTGCAGATGATATTCTACTAAAACTAGGCTGTGTGCAGCACGCAGGTGAATATATTTGACGTGCTTTGTGATTGCGTAGGCTACTTTGTGCATGATTTATATATTGTACTACATCATTCATAAGTTGTATACCTCCACTATACTACTTTGATAAGCATCAGTGGGGAATAAGAAGTGAGTATATGCAATGCCAATTTTAAAAAAGTGGGTACACGGTGTATACCAGCGTATACACTCCACTACGCCACTGGCCCTTTGTGTTTTACAAAAAGTGCACTCTCCTACATGAGTGCGCTGGTATTACCGTTGCTGTCCTTTCAGCATCACAAACCTGCCACACACTGAATGTCCAATAGGTCCGCCACTGAGCAAACATGTCTATACTAGATATAAAGACCGACGGTATTAATGTTTTAAGAAAGGAGTGTATATATTTGGCCTGGCGAAGTAGTTTTATGCGCTGACTGAATGAAAGCTGATAATGATGAGCTTTGTACTCCACTGGTCTCTGGAAGAAATTGCAAGTCCTCACTGTCCGAAACCGAGTCAAGGCCGAGTACAAATGTATTGGACACCGAGACAAGACTAAGACAAGACCGGTCTCGAGGACTACAAGACTGAAGTCAACATAGCCCAGGGGTTCCCAAACTGTTTTGGCCCGCGACCCCATTTTGATATTTAAAATAAATTGCGGCCCCACCATGTAAAAAGGTGATGTAATCAACAGACAATGTTTAATTGGGGCTATGAAAAGAACATAATCATTATTGATGTTATTTCCCCCCAGTCCGATTTATTTCTTGGTCTTGTCCACTCTGTTCTAATGAGTCCTGTGGTGGCTTGTGGGCATTGTAGAGGGAAACAGAAGACATGTACGTGTTTCTGAGAGTCATATCTTTCAGTGATGGGGTCATAATATTTTGTAGCTTAAACCGTTCAAAACAGAGACACATTTGTAGGAAGAAAACAGAAACCGCTGTTTATTACATGGGAATCTTGCAGTTACCGGAGGTTACTGAAGTAACCGTGGTTCTATGAACTAGGGGCCTGCGTTTCTCTTGCAACCCCATATTCAAATCAGGCAACCCCACATGGGGTAGCAGGCCCTAGTTTGGGAAATGCTGACATAGGGAAAATTCCATATAATTGGCTTTTATAAAGAATTCTATGAAGTTATCACAGGCAAGGGGTTATAGGGCGGCGCACAATTGGCCCAGCGTAGTACGGGTTAGGGTTTGGCTGGGGTAGGCCTTCATTGTAAATAAGAATTTGTTCTTAACTGACTTGCCTAGTTAACAAAATAAAAAATAATATAAAGGACTGAACTCAAGACCTAGTTGACAACAATAGACCGCTTCAAGTTTTTGTAGGCTTAACTTAATCTAAAGAGTTCTCTGATTTTGGTTAAACGTAATTGAAGAGTTTTACAAACTCACAGTGAGTCACAACCCAATTTATGTTTCACAGCCCTAACATTGTTTTTGTCTAAAACGCTACTTTCTTTTTGGTGTGAGAGAGAGCTCAAGCCTCCTCCTCCCTGTCTCAATCCCCAGGTAACCATGGCGATGAACAGCAAGAAAGAACCTTTCTTGTTGGCTGCCCTAAACCAGGATTTGGTTGTAGGGGAGGCTCCCATAGTATATCCCAAACTTTTCTATCAGGGCCTACCTTTTCATTACATGGTATACAACATTATGGTATATCTTATGTCATCCATATAAAATACACAGATGCATGTAGACCTAATAATAAATGTACTGTTCTAAAATCAGATTAAATAAATATAAGGATGCCAGAATAAACTTACTGTTTTAGAATCCAGCTCATGTCTGTTTTGCGCCAAAACTTTATCCACACCAGCTTGGTCTATGTATGTGACAAACCCGAATCCCCTGAAGAAAAAAACAATGCCTTTGAATTATAACAGGCTGACACAACAAAACACAACCTATCGCCCCGGCTATAAAGAAAATAAACCAATGAGCGCGCGCCTATGATAGGACGGTGAGGTGTGCACGCCTCCTTACCTTGATCTCTTCGTAACTGGATCTCGCATCACCATACACTCCTTCACCTCGCCGAATGTACAGAAGTATTCATTCAAACCCTCTGTAAAAAAAAACAATATATGAAAGGATGGTCGAACAGCGTTCCAAAGACGAAATATTATTTAAATGTAGGCGATAATAGGGTATTTAAGACGACAGACAACGCAACTGAGCAAGACCACGTTGTTGTTTGTCGAAACGTCATTCATTGAAAGTAGGATAAGGGTAGTCTATTCAACTCATGGCTGTCTGGGTTGATAGCCCATGTTATAATATGTTGATACAACCATAGTTACTTCACAATTGTGATAACGTAGGGTATACAAATAAGCTGATTTGACTATAGACTATACTTTTAAAATCAACCAATAGGCAACACAGTTTACAAACAAATCGTTTTTGAAGAACACTGTATCCTATTGAATGAATGGCCTCAATGATGCTGTAATAAGCGAAACAACGCAATATCACAAACAAAAACACCCCCAAAGCTGCAAAAGGCACGACGTTCTCACCTGCTTCAATCAGATATCAAAAGAAAAAAACGTGTTCCATATGGTAACCAACCGCACAAATAACATTAAATAGTTTTAAACATTAAAATACCAGTCCTAATTTACAATGTTAATCCCATATCGTCTCGGCTGTTTAAATCTGCAGTCCAAATCCTGCGCTGCCTACTGACCCTCGTTGAATGAAAGCTTTGATTTCTGCAGGATAGGCTATAAACTAAGAACAGTTTTTTTTTTTACAAACTTCCGAGAGCTTCACATAGCCCACTCAACAACGTTAAGAATTGTTCTACACATAATATATACAACGGGTAGTAACACTAGCCTAAATCAAAGTATTCTATTTGCATCCAGGGACTTTGAAAAGTCGCTCGCGGGACAGCTCACCTTGTGTTGTCTGCCAACTGAGACCCCCGATGAACATTTTGCTGAATGGGAAAGATAAAGTAGAAGTAAGAACATATTACCGTAAAATAGACCTCAGACACTAAAACCAAACTGCAATTCATAGATTTATATACACAATAACTGAAATAAAGTAAAGGGGGAAAATCGGCCATGTTGTGAAGGCACGGGCCAGTAAAATGCTTACGAGAAAATACTGTAATCAAGTGCTCTCCAAATGGAAATAAAAAGTTGTTACAATAGTTATCTCCTCACTCAAAAGAAAAAAGAGAATAGGTATAGGGTCTTGTCCGGTTGAGCGGCACTGATACACGGTTGAGCGGACCACATTGGAGTGCACAGCACATCAGAACAAGCATGCCTGCCTGTCTTTTGTCTCCGCGCTCCGGTCGGCTCCACACAAACCAAACTCCACTATTATCTCTCATACATAGGGAGGAAGCAAGCAAGGCCAAGACGCTGGTGAGACGGCGCCGGAGATTTACCAAGGGTCGTGGGGGGAGTTGTCCACCGAGGACAGGCTGCTTTGGCTCCCTTCCGTATCCATTCCGTTCCTCTGTTCTCGACTATGAGGTGAGGAAAGGCAGTGAGTAACAGACTCAGTGTGGCGGAGGGGTGTGGGGGTGGTTTGTCTAGAGGAGGAGGAGCGAGCGTGCCGCCCGCACACGCACGCTGATACACACATGCACACGCACACACATACACAAGCAGGCTCCGCCTCTCTCTCGCTTTTCCGTGCTCGCGATTCCCGCCCCTCACCACACCGCATTGTAGACTTGGCGCTCTCTTGAAACGTTTCCCCGCGGAAGGATAAGGATGTGCATAGTAGAAGTTTTGAGGAAGTCTATTCTATGCGAATAAATTATTAGTATACAGTATATGCCTAGCAAAATAAGGCCTCCAGCTTTTAAGTGAGTATAAAGTACATTCAGTGACTAAATCTGAGTGTAAGGGGATGTAGTGGAACGTGGAAGGCGTCTTCTAATGCATCTGAGAGAGGATGGAGTGGCGTCAAGACACTTCTATGGATTTGATATGGGGTACACCAGGGATTCATGACAACTACACTACGCCTTGCAGACACAGATACATTATTTTTACACTATCACGTTGACCCTAACCATACTGTTGATTTACTATTTTTACACTGCTGACACAGATATTTTATTTCACCGTTCCAGCAATTTATGGATGTATAACCAGGACAGCGCAGTACAGCTTTTATTGGCCCAGCTCAGTACACCCCCTTAGACCTCCTCCTTGCAGAGACCCATCCAGGTTGTGCCACCAATCTGACCGACTGGGTTCAAACCATCAACCTGTGTCTCTTGCACACAACAAAACTGTGTTAACCTGCTGAGCTAAAGCCTATAGTAGGCATTCTCTCTGGGAACTGCTCTGCTCCGGGGTGCCAGAGGCCTGGTATGTAAGCTACACAGTACCCTGCCTCTGCTCATTTTGAACAGTTTTAACTGTACTGTACATACCTGTTCTTAGTCACAGTAGCAGCAGGTTGCTATGGCTCTCTGTCTCTTTACAAATGGTTGAGGTTTTAAGTCACCCTGGATATGTCTCAAATGGTCATCTATTCCCTAGTGTACTACATTTGACGAGATCCCACATGGCTATGGTAAAAAAGTTGTGCACTGTGTAGGGAATAGGGTGACATTTGGGACAAAAGTCCTTATGCCCTCACACTGCATGCCCATGTGACCACCCATGTGACTGCCTTAACCAACTAAGTGTCAGATTACCAGCTTTTCCCCTAAGTAGGCTACCCTCTTCACTGGGACAAGAATGTCGCCTGAGGGATTTAAATTCATTGGTGGGACTGCTCCTGTCCTATGGTACAGTGAGGTGCATGTACTACCCTACCAGCTATGTGTATATTAGCTGAACTGTCAAAGTGTACATGTCAAAACTGCAGTTTGTTTACTGCTATTTACTGTGCTGATTTGAAAGGTGCACATTGAGCTATAGCCTACATAATATGTGCATTACAGAGAAATGGGCAACATCTAATGCATCAAAACACTGAATGAGTGACAGAGAGAGAGAACGAGAGAAAGGGAGAAAGAAAGAGAAAGGACAGAGAGAGAGAAAGGGGGCTCCAACAACTAAAAACTCTAGTCCAGACTCTCTCATTTTCCACACATAAATGTGTGTGTTTACAATACCTCCAATGCATCAAACTGCACTTAATACACACACACACAATAATGAGTGGTGGCTGTTTATGTGCAGCCTCACGAGACGTGCTGTCAGGCGTATGTGTGTCAAACGGTTGCGAGGGCTGGTGTTGGGTGCTGGCGGGGGGAGAGGTGGACCATGGCGAGAGAACAGTATGTAGGACAGAGCCCAGCTAGCGCCCTATCCTGACTGACTGACTGGAGCAGTGGGCGTGATACATTTCTGCATGCATGATCAATGGGGCTGAATAAAGAGAGATAGAGGGAGCGAGAGGGGGAGGGGAAGGAATGAGTTGTGAAAGTGATAGGAAAACGAGCAAGAGGAGAAAGGGAGGAAACATTTTTGCAAAAGAAAGTGATGGGACTAGGTGCTAGATATGATATGATGGAGAGAGGGAGACACTTGGAAAGTATATTAGTATATATGAATGAGTAAATGGGAATGAGTAAAAATGGGCTAAAGAAGAGAGAAGGCAAACAGAGATCCAATCAGTACAAAATAGACGCTTAAAAGAATAGTAGAGAGAAAGATGAAGACTTAAAGTATGTAAGGTATGCCATGTCCAACCTTTGTCCACTTGCTTTGAAGTTCTTCAGCAACACTTGAATAAACAAGAATGGGATGGGATGCACGCACGCACACCTGTGTGTTATAACACTTGATTAACCCATTTTCCTTTAGAATTTTTTTTTTTTTCTCAGTTATTTGAGCAATATTATATTTTTTCATGTCAGCTTCAGTCATTTAACTTTTTAACCTCTACACGACATACATTTTTGTCCTTAAGAGGCCTGTAACAGATTAGTTATTTTTGATTCAGTAATTTGGACAAAGATATGGTTATGGTTTCTTCATACTCTGGTTTGTTAACCTCACCAAACCAAAATGCCTTCAGCTTTGATTGAAGTGGCTATTCTCTCTCTCTCTCTCTCTCTCTCTCTCTCCTTCTATCTCCATCCCCTCTCTCTCTCTCTCTCTCTCTCTGGCTCTCTGGCTCTCTGGCTCTCTGGCTCTCTGTCTATCTGTCTCTGTCTATCTGTCTCTGTCTCTGTCTCTCTCTCTGTATCTCTCTCTCTCTCTCTCTCTCTCTCTCTCTCTCTCTCTCTCTCTCTCTCTCTCTCTCTCTCTCTCTCTCTCTCTCTCTCTCTCCACCAACTCCAAACACAGTGATAGTTTGTCCAATCTGACTCTTCTGTATATTTGTTTCCTTGATCACAACAGACCCAGAGTGGGAAGCGTATTGTTCAACCATGACCTTTGACCCTTTAGGTCCTAGGACCTGCTCAGAGAGACCCTGAAGGGAATTTGGGATTGCTGCTGCAATCCCAAAAATCACTGGGAGTGTTAGTGGCTAGGCTGTAGGTTTCATAAGTTCTATGGCTTTGTGTACGTTCTCAATACATAAATGCTGGGCAAGGCCAACACAGATTACGAGATCATTTTGTCATATTGTAGCAAATTCAGGGCAAGCCTTCGTAGAATCTTGCACCTCTGCCATTTAAATGAACAGTGGCAGGGAAATGGAAATTACGGCTGTGAGAGATTTCCCTCACAAATCACTTGCCCAATGCCACTGCGTTGTAGGTTCATGGCACGCCAGGAAGCCTTTGCCTTGGGTATCGGGGAGGAAGCCGATAGACCAACAGGACACCAAGAGGAAATAAGTAATTCACTTTGATCGAGGTATTGTTCAACTGGCAGGTGGTAAGAGGAGGAAGGGAAGGCTTTAGGAGAAGGAGTGAAAAAAAACAAGCACACCTGTGCTGCTAGGGCAGAGCTCCACCTCTGTTCTCCTGGTATGACAATCCTTCCATCCCCAGGGGAGGGTTTATCAAGGGAATGAGACAAAGGGAGGAGAGAAAGGGCGAAATGTAGAGGAATGCTTCAGACAGCTTCAACACAATGGTAGACGTTTAGCTGGTTTTAATTCATTTAGATACATCTTTAATCTCATAAGCACAATACATATACTATCAAATGATTGATAGTATAGGGAAGCAAGGAAAAGCAAAGGGGGAGAAAGGAAAGTGGTGAGTGTCACGCCCTGACCTTAGTGTTCTATGTTTTCTGTATTATTTTGGTCAGGTCAGGATGTGACGAGGGTGGATATGATTGTTTTGTATTGTCTAGGGGTTTTGTATGTCTAGGTGTGTGTGTAGTCTAGGCATATGTAGGTCTATGGTGGCCTAGATTGGTTCCCAATCAGATGCAGCTGTTTATCGTTGTCTCTGATTGGGGATCCTATTTAGGTTGCCATTTTCCAGTTTGTTTTGTGGGTTATTGTCTATGTGATGTTGCATGTCTGCACTCAGTGTTTATAGCGGTCACGTTCGTTTTGTTGTTTTGTATTAGTTTGTTCAGTATATTTCTTTATTAAAAATAAGTATGTATTATAATCACGCTGAGCCTTGGTCTCCTCTCTATGACGTTCGTGACAGTGAGGGAAAAAAATAGTTTATTTACACATTATTTTACTCAGACAACTGGGTGACAATTTTAGGTGTTTCAAAAAAAAAAACTGGGAGTGACACATACACACAACACACTCCAACACAGTCACAACAGAGGCTTCCAGCTACGACTTAGCACAGGCCTAACACTTACGGACAGCTTGTCAATACAAAGTTACAAAGACAATGGCTACGGGAAACACGGCACCATTAGGGAAACTTTATATCCATCGTTGTCTTACTTATTGCATTATAGTCTCTCCCAACCAACTCACAATTCACTGATCATGTCATTTCTACACATTGACCACTTTTGCACTAATTAGCTGCCCTTTGAGTATTTTGCACATGAGCTATAACGTTACAATTGCTATCTTTGGAAAGGAAGGTTATATTGATAGATGGTGTTTTCTTGTTGAAAATCTCTAGCTTTGAGGGTTGTGTGGTTCATGGTAATTTTCAGGCTTGGGCATGCATTCACTTTTAAAGCAGTAGTACCATGGTTGTACAAACATTATACATCAGCGCAATTAACGTTGGTTAACCATTGCATAAGTGCAGAAAATGTCAGTTTTCTAGACACCATGGTAACCGTGTAGACACCCATCATTACATATTTAACATTACCATAATGTCTTTGGCCTTTGAAGATGGTCAATGTGAGATCTAAATTTGAATATTGTGGTCGTGACCAATGGACAAGTGACAGATCAACCACCAAATAACGTTAACAGTCTGTCAGATCAGAAACCCCCCCATAGGGACCTTTGGGGGAAACACTTTGCCCAGTGGCTAAATCTACAGCTCTCATTTACAAAGCACCTCTGCCAAAGACACACACACACACACACACACACACACACACACACACACACACACACACACACACACACACACACACACACACACACACACACACACACACACACACACACACACACACACACACACACACACACACACACACACGCACAAGTGAAGTCAGAATATGGCCCTGTACTCTTTTAATCCTTTCCCTCCCCACTCCCCCCACTTCCATCCACAGGGCCTATCAACGCCATACCTCCCTGCTATTTATAGAATACGACTGTCCCCACATCCGCTCCCCCCTGCCAAAGCACAGACATGGAAGTGCATTTCAATAATCAACAGTGGCCTCCTCTCCTTCATCTGCACTGATCCCAACCAGAAGGGAGAGGGGTGAAATGGCAGATGCCAATCAACAACCCCTATATAGAAGTCCATGGTTATTGATTCATGGGGAAGGGGCAGATTGAACTATCTGATTCAGAAGCCTATAGTTTGATAGTGTCCTGATTTGCTGTTTGATTGATTGATTTTCTGTGTGTATGTATGTGTGTGTGTGTGTGAGTGGGAGCGAGAGAGAGATGGAAGAGAGGTAACTCATGCTGTAATTGGTGTGTATTCCAACATGTAGCATGAGCTTGTATATTTACATCTAACCCCTCTCACCTTTCACCATGGTAACGTGGCCAAGTGGCCCCCAGGCAAAGACTTTTGTGTGACCTCACCAGTAAGGAAATATCAAGATGACAAAATCAGCAGGAGGAGAAACTCGCTGAAGATTTGCAGAAACTCTTCATCAGTTTAGATTTTGGCCAGTCATTTAGCAAAATTCAATGTAATATCTGTATCACATTTCAGTATTGAAAGGAGCAGTTCGGCTGGAGGGGTCATCTTGTGGACCGAACCGGAAGTGCAACATGAAGGTAAACGTCAAACAGACAGAACAAATGTTTGACAATTCACATAAACATAATATAATTAACTTAAAACCATTTAACAGAGTGACAGGAGAAAGAACGAAAATGAGAGAGAGAGAGGCAGGGTAGGAAGACAGGGAGGTACAGTGTTGCTGAGGCTCCATTGTGGGGGCTTTTGTGAGGCTCAGATTGTCTTCTTCTCTGGGAAAGTGGAAACTCAACGCTTCTCTCCGGAGGTCTGGTTACCAGGTGAGAGAGGAAGCAAGAATGGAAAAACAGAGCCCAAGCGAGAGAGAGGAGGAGGGAGGCGGGGCGGAGAAATGTGGAGAGAGGAATGGGCGATGAGGGAAGAAAAAGAGAATGAGATTTGGACATGAGTTGAAGAGAGGTGGAAAGAGACAGAAACTGAGAAAGGGGGAGATGTAGAGCTGTACATACAGATAAGAAAATAGAGAGGGAGAAAGAGGGAGGTTTTGTTCAAAACCCCACAGGACTCAAACAGCTGGGGGTAAGTAAGTGTTCACCGTAAATCACTGAATAGACTACACCATTTTGTATTAAAAAAATGTGTCATTCTACAAAACTTTCTATGTATCAGATCTAATAATACACTACGTCTAAGTCCAATTTCTACAACCTTACATTTTGGGTTATCATAGGGTTATGATAGGGTAAGCAGTGGTGGAAAAAGTACTAAATTGTCATTTGTCAAGATTCCTTAATAGAAAATGACTCAAGGAAAAGTGTCACCCAGTAAAATACAACTTGAGTAAATGTCTAAAAGTATCTGGTTTAAAATGTACTTAAGTACAGTGGTGGGAAAAGTATTCAATGGTCATACTTGAGTAAAAGTTGAAGAAAATGCTATACATCAAATTCCTTATATTAAGCAAACCAGTTGACACAATTTTCTTGTTTTTTATTTATTTACAAATAGCCAGGGGCACACTCCAAAACTCAGACATAATTTACAAAAACACTATTTGTGTTTAGTGAGGCAGTAGCAATGTCAATGCATTATATTGATAGGTGTGTGAATTGGGCCATAATTGCTGTACTGCCTGAGCATTCGAAATGTAACGAGTACTTTTGGGTCAAGGAAATTGTATGGGAGTAAAAAGTACACATTTTCTTTAGTAATGTAGTTGAGTAAAAGTAAAATTTGTCAAAAATATAAATACTAATGTACAGATACCCCTAAAAAAAACTACAAGGAAAACTCCACCCAAAAACAATATTTTGGTATTTGTTTCATTAGTCCATTGTTTATATAGTCCCAAAATGTTTTGCATGTCAGCAATCAGGTTATCAAGATATATAACTTTCAAAATACAGAAATACAACTAGTATGATGAATTTTGCATCACATGACGCTACGTTTTGCATCATATGATGCTAAATGCATCATACCAGCTGTATTTCTGTACTTTGAAAGTGATATATCTTGAAAACTTGCTTGCTGACATGCAAAACATTTTGGGACTATATCAAACAAGGCACTAATGAAACAAATACCAAAAGGGTGGAATTTTCCTTTAGGTAGTACTTCAAATGATTTTTACTAAGTTACTTTACACCACTGAGGATAAGACAGTTGTAAGCTCATTAGGCATTTCAATCAGTGGTTTTGAATCATTAATCATTCAACAGATTGATCATCTGTGATTTAGTTCTTGTTGTTGTAGTAGTTTCTTGACCAAAACAGGACAGGTTCTTCTCACTTGATTCTTTGTCACATGACTCCCCCTCGTGGCCAACATCTGACACTGTTTTCTTCTTAGGAAACCCGGAAGAGCAGGCACTCTCTCCTTCCAAGTAACTTCTTAACAGGTTGAATGAATGAATTACATTGCTGAAACATACTGTTGTTGCACCTCATCAAAGGAATTTGAAAATTCACATGTTTATTTTGGATACATTTTTTTATACAAGTATACACTTAACCCTGGACACCAGTAGTTTACAAAACACAAAAGGATACACAATTTGATTTCTAGCTATCTCTAACAATCTCTAACAAAGATCTATCACCAATTTCCCTAAAATCCACACATATTTCACACATTTTGATGCCTCATGCAGTTTTGGTGTTTCTTGAGGAAACAATCAAAAACACTACAACTTTTTACTTTATAACATGATAAAACATGGTAATAAAAAGTGTCAACCTGCCATATTAATACAATCAAGAGTTGGGTAAAGAACTGTATCCTATATGAGAATTTCTGACCAGGGTTGTCTTTTCAGTTTGTATAAATAAAAATATAATACTACGTTCTATTTATAAGTGCCTGTCAAATCACTGAAGAACACCAAAAATAAAGGATAAATTATGTACAGAAATGTTTTAGTTGCAATACCTGTCTGTTACTGCTTTAGATTCTTTCGTTCTGAATCCGATTTGACTGTAAACGTAAGAGTCCTTCCTCTGATCAACTTGTTTGTAAAGTATGTTATTGGACCTGCATGTTGGATGCACTATAAATAAAGTTGAATTTGAATGCAAGTACATTCAGGTGACATGCTACAGTAGGTCTCTCTGGGAGGGGGTGTGGTGAAAGTACAGTGCCTAGTGAAAATATATACACCCCTTGCACAGTTGTCACATTTTCTGCCTTCAAATTAAATATTTAAAAAATAAATTACATTTAGTTTTTATTTCCTACTAATATACACAACAAGCTCCACATTTTCAAAGTGAAAGAAAAAGTATAGAACTTAAAATTTTTTTTTTAAATAATTAAGATGTCTTCAGACCCCATAGTTAATATATGGTAGAAGCAACTTTGTCAGCAATTACAGCTGTAAATCATCTTGAATAAGATTCTACCACCTATGCACAACTCTTAGGGCAACATATATTCATAGTTTTTGTCAAAATTGCTCGAGCTCAGTACATTTGGAAGGGAATCATTGATGGGCAGCAATATTCAAACCTTGTTTCAGATTTTTCAAGCAGATTTAAGTCAGGACTGAGACTGGACCATTCAGAAACACTCAACACCAATTTGAAAGCCATTCTGGTGTGTCTTTGGCATTAACATTGGTGTAATTGTCTTGCTGTAAAATAAAACTCTATCCCAGGGTATTCAGAAGACTGAGGCAGGTTTTCCTCTAACTTTTTACCTGGGCTTTGCTTGTTTCATATTTATTTTGATCCTGACAAACTCACAAGTCCCTGCCGGGGACAAGCAAATGGTGTGTAGACTTTCACTGGGCACTGTATGTGAGTGAGCTGGCATGTGTGTTTGACAGTGAGTGTGTGTGTGAGTGTGTGTGAGTGGGTTTGTGTATGTCTCCCCCTTCCTCTCTTATTAATACATCTAGAGTGGCGGGTGGGCACAGCAGGTAACGACAGAGAGAGAGAAATAGAGAAAAGGAGAGGGAAGGAGGGAGCGAGCGAGGGAGATTGTTTCTATATCTGTCTGCCTATCTGCCTGTCAGTCTGCCTGTCTGTATGTATGTATGTGGGCATTGTCTGGTCCTTTATGAGTATGACTCCCCCCAAAAGTCAAAGAGTGAACAGTACATTAACTGTCCTTTTACACACTAACATAAATCACTTGGTTAGCTGAAACACATTTCATTTTTGGGGAGAGAAAGACAAAGCACTATATGGCAGAATGTTGCCATACTATTGCCAGTAGTCTATTTGGCTCTAATGTGGATCTGTCCTGCTGTTCTTAAACTTTTCCATACTAGCAGCTATGCCATGACAATAGAGTTTGTTTAACTTACAGTACTCAACACTTGGGTGAGAGTCTGTTTGTGTGAGTATAGGCTTTGGCACAGCACACACACAAACATACACACACACACACACAAACAGGCACATAACAGACTCAACGCCTGCCCCCGTTATAAGAGTAGTCTGCCTTGTTGTGCATGACCAGTCTGTTGTCTACGAAGTAGAAGCTGTCCGATCTCGTCTCGTAGGGATGCTCCACCATCTGATGAACTGGAAGGGAACATAATCATAACATGGAACATATTATTCTTTTTTGATGTTATTTCAATCCATAGGGGTGGCAGGTAGCCTAGTGGTTAGAGCATTGGACTAGTAACCGAAAGGTTGCAAGATTGAATCCCCGAGCTGACAAGGTAAAAATCTGTCATTCTGCCCCTGAACAAGGCAGTTAACCCACTGGTCCTAGGCTGTCATTGAAAATAAGAATTTGTTCATAACTGACTTTCCTAGTTAAATAAAGGTCAAAAATATACAACTGCTAAATGGAAAATGTATTCAAAAGGTGATGTGCATGTCCTTCAGTAAATGATTGTAGTTCCACATAAATGTAATGTACACATTTTATTTATTTACTCAAAACAATTTATTTATGTAGCACTTTTCACAAAAACATCAGTACCAAAGTGCTTCAAACGGGGTCATTGATTGATGGATGGAATGTGACACTCACCCAAGCTCTCAGACAGTTGAGGGAACTCGTAGATGTGTTCGCAGGTGTTGCGGCTGTTTGGGATACAGAAGCCGAAGTCAAAGTCAAAGCTCTTCAGGAGGTGATCCCTGAAGTAGTGCCTTTCAATCATCCTGAAGCTGTTCAGAGGCCGGTTACCAACCGTAAACTCCACTCTGACACACAGAGAAAGGTGTCAACATATAATAAGTACTGTGTGTGTGTGTGTGTGTGTGTGTGTGTGTGTGTGTGTGTGTGTGTGTGTGTGTGTGTGTGTGTGTGTGTGTTTGTGTTTGCGTGTGTGTTTCTGTGTGTGTGTGTGTGTGTGTGTGTGTGTGTGTGTGTGTGTGTGTGTGTGTGTGTGTGTGTGTGTGTGTGTGTGAGAGAGAGAGAGAGGGAGAGAGAGAGTATACGCACGTGGCTCCCACAGTCCTCAGTTGTAGGAATGCAGTGGTGAACTGGTAGCATACAAAACGTCCGGCACTCATGTCTCCCTCTCCATTCTCCTCATCTTCCTCTGAGGTCAAAGACACAACAACAAACAGGATATATTTTTAAACCAATGGCACGGTGATCAATCAGAAATACAGGGTATTTCTCAGACATACTACAATAGTAATACACTGACACACACAGACACACACCCACACACCCACACACACACACACACACACACACTGAAAGGGAATATGAACTGTACCCGTATGAGGTGGTTTTACAATTTCAAACAACACAGTCCCTGTCTCCAAGTCTCTGATTTTAAAGCGGATGAAATCTATGTCGAAGATGTTGTCCTCTGGTTTACACAGGTACCCTGGGATGGACAGACAGTAGAGGTGGTCAGTGGCTGTCTTAAAATATATACTATTTTAAAGGGCAGTAAAATCTATCTATCTTTCTTTCTTTCCTGAACAAAACTATAAAAGCAACATACAAACAATTTTACTGAGTTACAGTTTAAATAAAATCATTAGGCCCTAATCTATGTATTTCACATGACTGGGCAGGAGTGCAGCCATGGGTGGACATAGGTCCACCCACTTGGGAGCCAGGCCCAGCCAATCAGAATTTGTTTTTTCCCAACAAAAGGGCTTCATTACAGAGATAAATACTCCTCAGCATCCCCTCCCTCCCCTCAGACGATCCCGCAGGTGAAGATGTCGGATGTGGAGGTACTGGGCTGGCGTGGTTGTAGGTGGTTTGCAGTTGTGAGGCCAGTTGGACGTACTGTCAAATTCTCTAAAACAACACTGGAGGCGGCTTATGGTAGAAAAATGAACATTCCGATATCTGGCAACAGCTCTGGTGGACATTCCTGCAGTCAGCATGCCAATTGCACGCTCCCTCGAAACTTGAGGCATCTGTGGCATTGTGTTGTGTGAAAAAACTGCACATTTAAGAGTGGCCTTTTATTCTCCCCGGCACAAGGTGCACCTGTGTAATGATCATGGATTATCTTGGCAAAGGAGAAATGCTCACTAACAGGGATGTAAACAAATTTCTGCACAGAATTTGAGAGAAATAAACTTTTTGTGCTCATGGAAAATGTCTGGGATTATTCCTGCTCATGAAACCAACATGTTGTGTTTATATTTTTGTTCAGTATATGTGATTTTTTATTTAAGTCATTTAAGAATAAATGCTTATTTACAATGATGGCCTACCCCGCTGAACCCGGACAATGCTGAGACAATTGTGTGCCACCCTATCATGGCCAGTTGTGATTCAGCCTGGAATCGAACCAGAGTCTGTAGTGACGCCTCTAGCACTGAGATGCAGTGCCTTACACCGTTGCGCCACATCTAGCAAGGGATCTCTGATTTGTCATAGCAACTAGGCTATTCAGGTAAATAGACAGGCATAGCTTGCCAGTTTTACTCAACGCCAGTGTAGCTATGTAAATTATACTGTATGTAAATTAACCTGTAGCTAGCTACCCATTTGTATAAACAGCCAACCACTGCCAATATCATGTAGAAAATAGATATAGCCTACCCCGAGTAGCAACCCGCAATCTTAGGACCTCTTCAGGGGTGATGTGGCCAACTTGTGTTCGAAGATCATCCTCTGTGACGGGCCTACTATCCACCTGGCTTTGCCGAGACTTGAGTCTCTTCAGAACCCCTCCACCTGGCTTGCGCTCCCGCGCAGCAGCCGCGGAACTGTGCCCGGTGATCGAGACATTCTCAGTAGCAACAGGCGGGTCGATGCGAGCTCTAGCTCCGCTCATAATTACCAGTGATGATGACAACCTTGTCTATTTGTCTCGATCTACCTCGCTCAAAGCAATAAGATGGCGCCGTAGATGTCGAATGAAGAACCTCCGCTTCTCGCTGACGATGGATCAAGCACTTGTTTTTGTAAGCACACGCTTTACAGTTGCCATGGCAACAGGTCAGAGATAAAGTTGAGGTGAGATGGACTTTCAGAGAAATACCGCTAGGGGCAGGATGTGCACCACAGACCAGACATGGCACAGGCGACACCTGCTTGCTTTTAAACGCACACTCGGACTTTTGCGCTAAGGACATTTGGAAAGGACAATTCGATGTACGCATGTGCTGGGCAAAGGCATTCGAACCACATGTAACCCTTGTTTTTTTAAACACCCCACTGAGTTTTAGGATGCTGTAGGGGAGTATGGGGTAGGTTGAGCTAAATGGCTAAACTGAGCCACCCTTGTTTCTAGGAAATGGCCATGAATTCTGATTATTTCCAGGGACACACAACATCCAGAAATATATGTAGATATCTTTGTTAGAAATAATACAATATTTCCCATGATGAAGTGATGCTGAATGTAAAAAAATGGCTCAATTTACCCACTCTCCCCTACTGTTTTATCTCAGCTGGAAATCTAAGGCTGTAGCCTATTAGTCAACACAAGCCTATGTTTTATAGGCATAGGCCTACTAATTAGACTTTCAAAACTGCAACTACTAACTACTAACTACTGCTATCTAGCCTACTAGCAAATTGTGGTTAGAGGCGCAAGAAACTAGGCAAAACCAAAATCACCATCACCAATCAGAGACATTTTGAGCTTCTTGAACTGTAAAAATAACCCATTTCTCTAGCCTCTTGTTCAATTCATATCAAACCTGTTTGTCCAGTCAGTCATGCCGCAGCACCTGTGGGAGGGACAGATCTGTCCGGACACCCGCTCTAGGGACTGTCGCAGACTATCGTTCGCTGACTTTGGGAGAGACGGAGACAAATTCACCAAACAGCCTCTCTTCAACACATATTGTAATCTGGAGATCCTAAAGATAACAGGTAAAGTCTCAAGCCTATTCATATAAAACACCAGAGTTGTCAGTTGATCAAAGCAATATGTCCACTCCTGTAACAGCTACGTTATTGTTAGTATGCTATTTGATCATAAAACGCTTTTAATTTGTCGGTATAGGCTAGGGATATGCAACAAGGAAAATGTGAACTATTTCACTACCAGGAATCATAATAGCGCAGGAGGTCATTTCAGGACTTTAGTTATTTTAACATTAAAAAAAAGTTAGCGCTGGTTTTAACATGACTGTATTTATTTGGTCTCTACCTGCGGCGAATATAAGATTACATGAGTTCAACGACAGAGAGTTCATTGTGTGCTGCATTTATTTATTGGTCACTTATTAATACCAACTAAAGGTTACAGTCAAATAAGTCTTGTTTATCGCTTGTTTTTCTTACAACCAAACATGGCGCAATACTTCGTTATGTGTTCTGTAGAAAAAAAAGACCTGTCTTAAATATCAGTCTGCAAAGGATAGACTTGGCTAGTGGAGTGTATTTTCGTATTTTCTTTGGTGGACTGACTGCGAACATAGACACAACGATTTGAGACTGGTGGGAGCTCAGTTACAGGTGTTCTGGAATTGCGAATACAAAAAGTATCAAACACAGTGTTTTTTGTGGTCTATTATATGGGGTGGAATAGATCATTGATAATACAAATAACAGAATTGGCTAATAGTTTTTGATTGAAAGTGGTGACCGTCACCATTTGTTTACAACAAGAAGTGACTATGTTGCAAACATTTCCCATTAGATCCTATTTAACTATATGACAGAGCCTTATTCAATCGAAACCTGTTCTGTACTTAAAAGTGGAAACCCAGTTTGATGAGAGCCCTGAGCGCCAGTACTATAATGACGGGACTAGAGAGCACCCAAGCCATGGCCTGTTCTCCCTTAGATGTGGGCAATACAGGAGTATCATGGCAAAAACTGGAAGATTGGCCAATAGTTTCTACCCTCAGACCATCAGGCTGCTGAATAGCCACCACTAGACAGATTTTCACTGAACCTTGCAATCACACCTGCAACCTTGTACATTTGACTATTAAACACTCTGAATCTGACACCTGTCCACTTGTATGAGACCACACTGGTCCCTTACACAAGCATATGTAGTAGGCCATCCATGCAACTACGTGACTTGAAATATTTTTTCCTGTCTTCTTTAAGATGTAGTGATTGTGTATATAAAAAAATTGTGAAACACACATTCTGAGCCAGATGTAGAAGTAGTTTTGTAAGTGTTTCAAAAAGGCAACATTGGGTTTATTAAAGGGTGGCCAAACTCAGGCATAGGACCACATTTATAGATTGATAGACAAGTTAAAGAGATTGTATACCTTCCGAATTCTGCAAATATGGATAACCAAATACTTCAACATTAACTTTGATGTTCCTTCTATACATTAAAATAACAAAAATGAAGATATATATTTTTTTATATAGTGGTTTATGAAGTCAGAATAATACCATTCACGGTCATTAATTTTATGGTAAAGACACATTATCTTTCCAAGTCCAGCCAGAAAGGACAACCAAATACAACTAAAAGTATGTATTTCAAAATAGTTGAGGCTTTGAAAAATATATGTTTTTGATAGCAAAATACTAAAATATGGATTGGTCAAGATGATAAATTTAGCTATTTCAGACAGAATAAGACTACATTTTAGGTTTATATACCATGACACAATATTTTCTATCGCCTGTCAATGATTTTGATCCACCAGAGGTCTATTAGGAGTATTAGAGGGTAATATTTCTAGAGGGTAATATTTTTTCCCCTCATTTGAATCTATGTTTGGGTCTCACAGAGTTAAAGATGATTAATCTTATACTTATGATCACCTTTACAGGGACGATCTACAAAAAGGGCTGTTGTTACCCTCAAATAAACAGTGATAGTTTTCCTTTGCCATTATATTCATGATTTAATATCAAATCTAAACAGATGTTATCTCTGATTGATACTAGTATAGCTGATAGTGCCAAATCTCTATGCTATTATGACTTTTTTATTGAGATGTTTAAGAAAGCTGTTCAAATTGTAACCATTCTTGGATTGACATTAAAGAGGCAAGCCAGGTTGTTTGGTTGATTTGTGAGTGAAGTCATCTGATTTGAATGGAACAAAACACAAATGTGTCCCAGTTGCATGTCACACATCCTGTCTGGTTTTTCCTGTCAGCTCTCAATGTAGTATAAACCAGTCCAACCACACTCCACTGCTCCACATATGAAGCACTTTAAAACCATCTGAGGAGCCCCAAGGTCTGACTGGGAGGCATGGGTGGAGGTCCCCAAGGTCTGACTGGGAGGCATGGGTGTATGTCCCAAATCCCACTGGGCAAAAACTGGTTGAATAAACATTGTGTCCATGTCATTTAAATAAATAAAAAATGTGGTGATGTTGAATCAATGTGGAAAACCGTTTGGTTTTGCAAAAAGTCAACAATGTAAGGGATTTTCGTCATTTATTCACCCAACTTGCCACCTAAATCCAATGACGTGGTGAAATGGTTTGTTGATTTCAAACTGAATTCACGTAATTGCAAATCAAAACTAGATGTTGAACTGATGTCTTTGCCCAGTGGGATCGTACTCTAATTCCCTATAAAGTGCACTAGGCTACTTCTGACCAGACAAGCACATTGTCCCCCTCTCTGTGGCTGAGGTCCCTGATGATCTTCTTGGCCATCCTGCGACACCTGGTGTTGTAGGCGTCCTGTAGGGCAGGCAGTGTGCACCCAATGGTGCTCTCAGCTGCATGTTTCACCCTCTGAAGAGCCTTGTGGTTTCTAATGTTTCAGAGGCTAATGATGCCACAATAATCACTGACACACACAAATACGATTAAGAGATACATCTGGGCCTAAGGAGATGCACTGTGCTTGAAATAATAATTTAGTTTAGGACCTGTACAGGATGCAATTTAGGAAGCATTACATTTTTGCAACTGAGGGTCTCAGGGTTAAGTGAATATAGTGCTAAAGATTTGTATTTGGTTGCAAATCCCTCGCTAAAATAAGTGAATTGTTATGCATAATGTAGAATTTAGCATAACAACTGTCAGTCCAATGACATTTATTTCACTGACATAACAATAATACTGTAAAGTTACGGTGTAAGAGGTAGCTTATGGTATAAGAGGTACAGTTGAAGTCGGAGGTTTACATACACCTTAGCCAAATACATTCAAACTCAGTTTTTCACAATTCCTGACATTTAATCCTAGTACAAATTCCCTGTCTTAGGTCAGTTAGGATCACAACTTTATTTTAAGAATGTGAAATGTCAGAATAATAGTAGAGAGAATTATTTATTTCAGCTTTTATTTCTGTCATCACATTCCCAGTGGGTCAGAAGTTTACATACACTCAATTTGTATTTTGTAGCATTGCCTTTAAATTGTTTAACTTGAGTCAAATGTTTCGGGTAGCCGTCCACAAGCTTCTCACAATAAGTTGGGTGAATTTTGGCCCATTCCTCTTGACAGAGCTGGTGTAACTGAGTCAGGTTTGTAGGACCTCCGTGCTCGCACACGCTTTTTCAGTTCTGCTAACAAATTGTCTATGGGATTGAGGTCAGGGCTTTGTGACGGCCACTCCAATACCTTGACTTTGTTGTCCTTAAGCCATTTTGCCACAACTTTGAAAGTATGCTTTGGGTCATTGTTCATTTGGAAGTACCATTTGCGACCAAGCTTTAACTTCCTGACTGATGTCTTGAGATGTTGCTTCAATATATTCACATAATTTTCCTGCCTCATGATTTCCTGCCTATTTTGTGAAGTGCACCCGTCCATCCTGCAGCAAAGCACCCCCACAACATGATGCTGCCACCCCCGTTCTTCACGGTTGGGATGGTGTTCTTCAGGTTGCAAGCCTCCCCCTTTTTTCTCCAAACATTACGATAGTCATTATGGCAAAAACTTTCTATTTTTGTTTCAACAGAACAGAGGACATTTCTCCAAAAAGTACGATCTTTGTCCCCATGTGCAGTTGCAAACCGTAGTTTGGCTTTTTTATGGTGGTTTTGGAGCAGTGGCTTCTTCCTTGCTGAGCGGCCTTTCAGGTTATGTCGATATAAGACTCGTTTTACTGTGGATATAGATACTTTTGTACCTGTTTCCTCCAGCATCTTCACAGGGTCCTTTGCTGTTGTTCTAGGATTGATTTGCACTTTTTGCTCTCAAGTACGTTCATCTCTAGGAATGTGTCTCCTTCCTGAGCGGTATGACGGCTGCGTGGTCCCATGGTGTTTATACTTGTGTACTATTGTTTGTACAGAGGAACATGGTACCTTCAGGCATTTGGAAATTGCTCCCAAGGATGAACCAGACTTGTGGAGGTCTACAATTTATTTTCTGAGGTCTTGGCTGATTTCTTTTGATTTTCAGATGATGTCAATCAAAGAGGCACTGAGTTTGAAGGTAGGCCTTGAAATACATCCACAGGTACACCTCCAATTTACTCAAATGATATCAATTAGCCGATCAGAAGCTTCTAAAGCCATGACATAATTTTCTGGAATTTTCCAAGCTGTTTAAAGGCACAGTCAACTTGCTGTTTTAAACTTCTGACCCACTGGAATTGTGATACAGTGAAATAATCTGTCTGTAAACAATTGTTGGAAAAATGACTTGTGTCATGCACAAAGTAGATGTCCTAACCGACTTGCCAAAACCATAGTTTGTTATCAAGAATTTTGTGGAGTGGTGGAAACCAAGTTTTAATGACTCCAACCTAAGTGTATGTAAACCTCCGACTTCAACAGTAACTTTTTCAGAGGTATTTTTTCTCTGTAAAAATCTAGCCCAACCAGCCTCTTTTAGCTTGGCCTGAGAGAACCAAACCAACTGGCTTTCAACCCTGAGTATCATCAGAGTATGTGAAAGTTATATGTAATGGTGAAAGTTTTTTCACAGAGAGCAGAGTGACAGCTTAATGTGAAGTAAAGCCAATGATTTGTTTTGTACCTGGCTTCATGTAGCACGATTAGCCTAACCTAGCCTTTCTTCTTCTCCCCTCTCTTCTCACTTCCTCCTCTTCCTCCCCTCTCCCTCCACTTCTGTCCCTTCACCTCTCCTGCCAAACTCTCCCTTTTTCTCCACCACTCTCATTTGCTCCACTCCCCTATCCTCTCTTCCCCTTTTCCATACTATTTTCTGTTCTCAGGAACGAAGTGAGGGCATGGCAGCTCGTGTGGACGTGTCCTCTGGTGAGGTGGGCCAAGCAGGAGATGCAGGTATCAAGCCTGAGCTTGGCCCCAAACCCTGCCTGATTCCCAAACCCTTTTCACTGCAGAGAAACACCACATTCCGCTCCATCCTAGCCCCAAAGACACCAGAGCATAGCAAACCAGAGCCTTGTCAGCCTATTAGTGCCCCTGTGTCTGACTCAAGCAGCGTTGTGAAACTCGATGCAGAGAGCACCACGATACCTGAACTGACCAATGCTCTCGAAGTTCCTTCAGCCATAACACCCCAAACTGAATCGACCCACACTACTGAACAAAACCAAATTGCTCTTTCTACATCCCTTACTACCCCAAAATCTGAGCCACCAGCTAGTACCACATCTGACCCAACTGGAACCTCAGAGGCAAATCAAGTCAGTCTTTCTGAACTGGACGAACATGGCCCCTCTGATACAGGCCACTCCGCCACTGGAACTGAGCCTGTACCATCACCATCAGTCACCTCAACTCCTCTTCAACCGCAGTCTGAAAACACTGTGAGTGAGCCCACCCCTGCGGTCGTCAGGCGCCACGCTGGGAAGGATCAGGCAGCCCACTTGGGAGGAGGCAGGAAGCGGCTGTCCATGGAGCTCACCTCCAGGTTTGAGTCGGCCGGCCTCTCACTCCCCTCACACCCACCAGCTAACCAGGAACGGGAACAGGTGACCATGAGAGAGACTGCAGTCTCCAAAGTGTCAGTCCTCAGGGCGAAAGAGGAAGAGAAAGTCACTGATTCACCAGGGTCGCCGTCTGAACCAGAGTGCAGACTCAAGCACTCAACACCACTGAATGAAGAGAGGGATGGAGAAGGGGTAAAGGAGGAAGGAGAAAAGAAAGGGAGCAGCATACAACGGAGGATCAGTCTGCTGCTGGACTCCTCCTCGAGGCCAGAGGCTCTGACCAATAGGGAGGAAGTACCTCGTCCAATGAAACAAGCAGTCAGTTCTGGTGGTGTGAAACAGCGGATCAAAGACTGGGCAGCAGACACACCGCCTGTTCGGGCATCCAATCAGAGGGTGGATGTTGCCCCTCAACCATTCCCTGTCAGAGTACACCCTGTGTTGAGTGTCACTGGGGGGTCGTTGGCGACGAGCAAAAGCGTTCAGCTAGCTCCTCGAGAGGACAAGGCTTCCACCCTACTTCACACTGGACATTCTGGGATAGAAGATGAGGAGGAGGATGATGAAGACGAGGATGAGGAAGAGGAGGAGGGAGAGAAGGAGGAGAACATGGTACCACTCTACAAAACAGTAGGGATACGTCTTGGACAGGAAGATGAAGGGGAAAAACAGGAGCTAGTGGTTGATCAAATAGGGAAAGAGATGGAGGCTAAGGTAAAAGAGGAGGAAAAACTTGCAGAAGTGGATAAATTAAAACAGCTGGAACTAGAAGAGAGACAGGCAGAAGATGAGAAGGAGAGAGAAAGACAAAAAGTAGTGGAGAGGGAAAGGGAGGGACAGAGAGAGGAGGAGAGGGAAAGGGAGAGACAGAGACAGGAGGAAGAGAGAAAGAGGGAAGAAGAGGAGGAGAGAAAAAGACAAAGAGAAATGGAGAGGGAAATGAAGAGACAGAGACAGAGAGAGGATGAAAGGGATAGGGAGAGACAGAGAGATAAAGAAGAGAGAGAGAGAAAGAGGAAAGAAGAGAAGGAGAGAGAAAGACAGATTGAACTTGAGAGGGAAAGGGAGCGACAGAGAGAGGAAGAAGAGAGAAAGAGGGAAGAAGAGGAGGAGAGAGAAAGACAGATTGAACTTGAGAGGGAAAGGGAGCGACAGAGAGAGGAAGAAAAGCGAAAGAGGAAAGAAGAGGAGGAGAAAGAAAGACAGATTGAACTTGAGAGGGAAAGGGAGCGACAGAGAGAGGAAGAAGAGCGAAAGAGGGAAGAAGAGGCGGAGAGAAAAAGACAGATTGAACTTGAGAGGGAAAGGGAGAGACAGAGAGAAGAAGAAGAGAGAAAGAGGGAAGAAGAGGGGGAGAGAAAAAGACAAAGAGAAATGGAGAGGGAAATGAAGAGACAGAGAGAGGAGGAGAGGGAAAGGGAGAGACAGAGAGAGGAGGAAGAGAGAAAGAGGGAAGAAGAGGAGAGAGAAAGACAGATTGAACTTGAGAGGGAAAGGGAGAGACAGAGAGAGGAAGAAGAGAGAAAGAGGGAGGAAGAGGAGGAGAGAAAAAGACAAAGAGAAATGGAGAGGGAAATGAAGAGACAGAGACAGAGAGAGGAGGAAAGGGATAGGGAGAGACAGAGAGATGAAGCAGAGAGAGAGAGAAATAGGAAAGAAGAGAAGGAGAGAGAAAGACAGATTGAACTTGAGAAGGAAAGGGAGCAACAGAGAGAGGAGGAAGGGAGAGAGAGAAAGAGGAAAGAAGAGAAGGAGAGAGAAAGACAGATAGAACTTGAGAAGAAAAGGGAGAGACAGCGAGAGGAGGAAGAGAGAAAGATAAAGAGGAAAGAAGAGGAGAGAGAAAGACTGATAGAATTTGAGAAGGAAAGGGAGAGACAGAGAGAGGAGGACGAGAGAGAGAGAAAGAGGAAAGAAGAGAAGGACAGAGAAAGACAGATAGAACTTGAGAAGGAAAGGGAGAGACAGAGAGAAGAGGAAGAGAGAAAGAGGAAAGAAGAGAAGGGAGAAAGACAGAGAGAAGTGGAAGGGGAAAAGGAGAGACAGGTAGAGGAAGGAGAGAGGGGGAAGCTTAGGATGAAAGAGGAGAGATTGAGAGAGAAGGAAAGGGAGAAACTCAAAGAAAAAGAGCGAGAAATGGAAATACAGAGAGAGGAGGAAAGGATGCAGGAAGATGAGATAAAGAGAGAAGAAGATCGGGAGAAAGAAGAAGCAGAGTCCCCAATCCAATTCATCACTCTTAAACCTGACCAACCTCCAAAGCCAGAGCCTCCTTCTCCCTCAACTACCGTCCCCATCATAGAACCCATACCAAAGGAAGAGAAGCAGCCTCACATCGAGGTGGTCTACGACGACTTCTCTGTCAAAGAGGAGAAGCCTCTTATCAAGATGGTCTATGATGATTTCTCCGTCAAGCCCCGGCGGTGGGGGTCTCAGGCCAGGTTCCTTGCTGACCGTGCCCAGGTCGAGTCACCCTGCCCTGGAACAGAGGAGCCTGAGTCACTGGGCTCCTCGGAATCCGACCCCCAGAGAACCGTTGTTGACACCCAGGAGCCAGCCCAAGAGAGTCCAGTCAGCGTCGAACCTCACCCAGCCGAGAGGGATCTAGAGGGGGGAGTCCTCACCCCAAAGGACGGGACAGAGAATAAGGAGGAGGGCACCAGCATGGACACGGAGGAGGTAAGCAAGGGGAATATCAACTGGGGAGAAAATATGAAAATTATAACACAAAAAGGGTATTTAATGGCCTAGGTCATTTTCCTTTCCAACACTGGTGTGGATTGACTTTCCATTGGCTTAAACCCTGGTGGTATACTGGGGAAATTGTGTTTCCATAAGAATCCACATAAAGGTATTTATGGGGGTAGCCATAGAGATACTTATCATTTTTATATTTAATTCTGCGTTACAAGCTATTATAAAATCTCAAAGCAGGTTACACGGGTATTGGCTAAATATCAAGGTATCCCTTTAATGTGGTACTACCTGTTAAAGGAACAGGTATGAAGTCACTGCTAAAGAAGGCAGTGTGTGTGAGTGTGTGTGTGTGTGTGTGTGTGTGTGTGTGTGTGTAACTGTAAATAGTTGGATCAAGGTGTGTCATTGTGTAATGATACTGACATGCCCTGAAACCAGAACCTATTCACTACCTACCCTGCCTGCTACCTAGATAACCATAGGTACAAATAGGTGTTGGTTCAAGGGGTGTGTAGTTATACACAGACTCTCTGTCTCTCTTACACACACACACACACACACACACACACACACACACACACACACACACACACACACACACACACACACACACACACACACACACACACACACACACACACACACACGCACACACACACACATGCATACAGACTTGCACAAGCACACAAAAATACACATACAATACAAATACACCCGGGTACATACACTAACAGACAATGACAATGCCTACTTGGTCTTGGTGATATTTCATTCACTTCTTGTGGTTTTCTACTGAATGAGAAGTTGTCATTGAGCAATAACTTATTGTGGCTCTCTGCTGCCCCCATGCAGTACAGAGACAGAATTACAAAACACATTGGGATATTTGACAGAATTTAGAACTTGAGTATAAGTAAATAGGAAAGTGTTTCTTTAATGAGGAATTCCCTTGGGTAATATAGCTAAGTAGTCTCAAATATCCCCACATATACTTTGTGTGTGGGCGTGTGTGCTTGCTTCCGTGTGTGAGCGAGAAATAGAAAGTAACCGAGATCGAGACATTTCACTTCCCTTCCATCACTACTGCAGTCTTTGTCTTCCTTTAATTTCACCTTCACTCAATGTATTTCTCTACTAGAAAAGGTTTGTATATACAATGACTTGTCCCATAGTACCAATTATATTGTCTTATGAAATTCGGATTGTTGGTCTGTTTAAGTTAATAAGTATTTTAGTTTCAGGTTGCATATGTCTTTTGTTGCGATCTAAAAACAATAAATAAAATGTATATATAAAAATAAAAGGGTTGTAATATAGGGAGGGAATTAGAATAGCCATATCTCCTCTTTTAGCTGTTTGACATAGATATGAAAAAGGACATTGGAAGATATAGGAAGGATAGGCCAGACTAAGGGTGATGTATAAAGGAGGAAGACAGAGAGAGAAGATATTGTGTACGGATAAATAGGGATAAACTGATGAAGAAGTGTTAAAATAGAAATGCCTGAGGCTTCTATGGGTGAGTGATCTCTTCTGCTCATAGAATAACGAATAGCTATACTGTATATTGAAAGCTGTCACACTTGTGTTCATTGTGAAAGAGAACTAGAGAAGTCAGGGCAGTTAGCATGGCTAAATAGGAAGGTATCTCTTTAGAGCCACACCGTGCACACCACAAATAGTGTAGCTTTACTGTAGAATATCAATCTCGTTCTACTCGCTGAGAAGAGCATGAAATCACCACTAAAAAAGTCAAGCTATTACACGCACATTGGCAGGACTAAGAGGTAGCAGCTAACAACATGCTGTAGTATTTTGATCATGCAAACCCTGCAAAATCTGAATTTGAATTAAGCGTTTAGTGACAGATGCAGATGAAGACAATTTAGACCTACGCAATTAGTTTATTTTTTTACAAATTTTTTATTTTCAATTTCATAAAAGCAGATGAATATTGACACATATTAATGCAGATGGGTACAATTCATGGTACATGGTAAAATAAGTGAAAATATATTAGGTGGTATATTAACAAATCATAAAACATTTCCAGCCAGAGATAATCATTATTATAAACAAATAGAGCAATAGAAAAAGACACCCAAACCCACACACAAAAAAGTACAAATACAAAACAAAATGTGGTGAGGGGCTTTATTTCATGCCATTAATACTGCCACCTGCAATCAGGGATTTTTTTTATCAGGAGTATAATTCATTGTCTGATCCATCCTGCTGACTTGGATGGGATTATGTCATCTTTTCATTAACCCATCAGAAGTCCCACCCAGTCCTCAATGGCACTGCCCATGCTGATATAGGCTTTGTGGCACGTGAGCCATCTATCCAAGTCTATGTTTTCCTTATATTTAGCTCACTTCCTCAATTCACTTTCATTTGAATGAGTGAGTTACCATTTAGTCCAGTAGATGGTGCTAAATAACCGAACGATATTTACTTGTACAAAAGCTGAAGTTACCTTTCAGTGAGTCTAATTATATTTACTTCCCATCGTGGGAATCCCTCACTCCTTTCACTGGTTTCATGCAGATTTGAAAAGTTAATAATGAGCATTGTCAAAGGAGGACAGAAATTGTGTTACTAGTTACAAGCATTTCGCTATCTCACAATAACATCTGCTAACCATGTGTTAATGACCAATACATTTGATTTGATTAGTTAATCCCCCAATCAATGCTCAATATGTATAGGATGTAATTCATCAATATAAAACTAAACAACACATCTGTGAAGCTAAAACAGTCTTTTCCATGTAATATTATCTTTATGATTTTTTAAGGTGAGTCAGGTTTCTCCAGTAAGAGCTAGAGGGAGAAAGGCTATTTCTGGTCTGAGAGAGCAGAGTGTCAGTGTCAGTGTGTTTGCTCTCCAAACACAGGCTGAGCAGCCAACCATGAGGGCTGTTCAGACTGACTGACTGACTGATTGACTGACTGACTGACGGATTGATTGACAGATTGACTGATTGATAGATGGACAGTATGTAGTAGTGGAAAGTTGCATGCATAACTTAATAAGATATTAGAATCCTGCCCTCACCCTCCATCCATTAACACTGTTCAACAACCCCACTTCTCTCATGATAGCAATTCATAAATACCATACATGGTACGACAAGCTAGATCTTGCTCTCTGTCTCTCTCCCTCCGTCCCTTGTCACCCCCCCTCCCTTTGCCGAGAGAGTGCCTCTCTCCCTCTCTCGCTCTCTCTCTCTCTCCCTCTCTCTCTCTCTCTCTCTCTCTCCCTCTCTCTCTCTCTCTCTCTCTCTCTCATAAACATGGACGCACAAACACACAGTGAAAGCAATACGGCTAGAGGTAGGGCTCATCGACTGACAGGAAAGTTCCTCTTCTATTTTCCTCTTCCCCCGTTTTCTTTCTCACACATACGCAAACACTGTCTCTCTGTCCTTTCTCTCTCTTTCTCCTTCTACCTCACACACTCTCTCCACATACCTCTATCTCTCTCTCCCTGTTTCTCTCTCTCATTCTGTCTCTCTCCCTGTTCCTCTCTCACTCAGTCTCTCTCTCGCTGTCTCACTCGTTCTCTCTCTCTCTCTCTCCCCAAGCCTGAAAAATTTAGATTTGGACTCAGGCACCTGCCCATTACCTACAGCACAGAGAAAGGGCGAGACGGAGGCAACAGCAGAGCAGCACCTTGGTCCATCCTCACCTTCCTGTGGGATTTTCCACCTTCCTTCCTAACACAGAGCCCAGCTTTGATTGTTGTTTTCTGGGAACGTTCACTCAACTCTGTGGAGATAAAAGCAGAGAATTAAGCTCAACTCACCTGGTTGTGCATGAATGGATGCAAGGAGAAGTCAAGATTCCCATCTGGTTTTCCCATTTTTCTAAAAGAAATGGGAGGAAGGGTCTGAGAGAACCTGGGAGTTACGTGGTCTTTAACTGCGGGAGAGACAGACAGGTTTGGTTTGTGAACGAGGGAATGTGTCAGAGCAAGAGAGAAAGAGAGAGAGAAAGAGACTTAATATATAAAGAACATGCGAGAGCTTAAGTAGTTGTACGTAGATGAAGAGTAGATATAGGCTAGGTAGTCCATCTGGCTGGCTGGGTTTGACATTGAACGTAAACAATACAATAAGGAAAATAGTCTATCAGCTGCAACAGGAGTCATAGATTGATAACTTACAGTGTGTTTTCACTTTCAGACTGTTTCTTAGTGTTTGACAGAGTCTAGTTGTCACTGTGTGTGCTCAGGTTTTCCTAGTCCCATCCATTGTGGTGAGCCCTGCGGTGTCAGAGGAAAGTTTTGTTGTATTCAGAGCACATGGTCGGCCAGTTCACATGATTGGCAGGGCTAAACAGGAAGAGTTGTTTCAGTAAGTGGGAGTGAGGTGTATACAGAAGCATGCTTTGAGCCTAAATTGGACTTTGATTAACTCAAACTGGACTGGTTACTGTTTACTTTCCGTGAGGAGGACATGTTCTATCGCTGCCATCTTTGACCTTTGTCCTCTGAAACCAGGAAGTAAATAAAACACAGCCAGGGAAGGAGGACTTCTCAACCTCCACACCCCAAACCTTAATCCAACCCAAAAAAGTATTGACTCTTGGTTAGCACATTCTGCTGGTTTCCATATTAACCCGGTCACCACTGTGACCACTCAGCATTATCACGGTGGTAGCCAATAGACATGCAGAACCTGGGCGGTAAACTGTCCTCCGCCCAGGTCCAGGTCTCTAGCTGGGTGGGCAGCATGCGTCGTTCCCTACAGGGGGCACTGAATTTAGTCTGGGAAAATGATGATGAAGAGGATGAGGTGGTGAAAGAAGATCAAGAGGAGGAGAAGGTAGAGCAGGAGTAGGGAGAAGGTGGGGGCGGGAGGTTCCATAGGGCCGTGTGTCCACTGCATAGCTTTGCCTCCCAGAGCCGGCGATCCCTGAGGTTGTTCTCGGTCCGGAGTCGCCAGCGGATCAAGCTAAGTAGACGGGCAGCAGACACCAGCGCTGTAAGGGAACTCATCTGAACAACGTCATTATCTGCTCTTGAACCAGACTGTTTTTAGAATGAACATAGACCTAAAAGTTCTACTTAGCCAAACAGCTTAATTCCCTAAATAGTCTGAAGGTCACTACCACTTCTTTCTCCCCCTCCATCTCTCCAACACGTTTCTACCTCTTTCTGCTTATTCCTATCCTTCTCGCCCCTCAGAGGCTTGTGTAGGCCTATGGTTTGTGTGTGTGTGTGCGTGTGTGTGCGTGTGTGTGTGTGTGTGTGTGTGTGTGTGTGTGTGTGTGTGTGTGTGTGTGTGTGTGTGTGCCGTGTTTATCAGTGTGCGTACGGTTAGCATTTCCCTCTGTCAGTGGTGTGAATGAGAGTCTGGGGAAAGTGACAGGAGGCCTGAGGAAAAGAGATAAGATCCATGGAAACACTGTAGCGTGCGTGCATGTGTGCATGTGTGTGTCAGTGTGTGTGTCAGTGTGTGTCAGTGTGTGTGTGTGTGTGTGTGTGTGTGTGTGTGTGTGTGTGTGTGTGTGTGTGTCTGTGTGTGTCTGTGTGTGTCTGTGTGTGTCTGTGTGTGTCTGTGTGTGTCTGTGGGCATGCATGTGTGTGTGTGTATGCTCCTTGCTATGAATATCTGCTCATGCTAACCTCACACCTTTCAAGGCCCATGTTTTTGTGTCCATGTATAGTCTTTCTATTGCTCTCACTGCAGAACACATTTAGCAGAACCACACAGCTGTGTTGAATTGCTTACATCTCTGTAATAGAGCTGATGGTGTGGTTTGTGCTGTAGACCTGCAGAAAGGTAGACTGCTTCAGGGTGCAACAATATGCCGTCCATAACCACTAGTGTGTGTGAGTTTCTCGAAATTATGTGAGTGTGTTTTTTAAAACTCTGTTCTGTCTCGGAAGCGAGTATGTCTCCTTGCGTATATTTCTATCAGGCCTGCACATTCAATGTCTGAACACGTGCATGGGTAATTTTTGGTGTGGGTGAGTGTGTGTCTATGTGTATGTGTCATTTATTGCTGCATTGTTTAGAGGACATGCATTAGGTCCTTTTTCAGTCTGGATTGCTTTGAGCCCCCCCATAACTTTACTGTGAAGCACAGATGTTAAAATGAGGTGTGACTGCAGAGTACTACCTGCTCTGTCTTGACTTGTAACCCTCCCCCCTTAGGATCCCTTGTTGATGTCACTTGTTAAATCCACTTCAATCAGTGTAGATGAATTGGAGGAGACAGGTTAAATAAGGTTTTTAAGCCTTGCAACAATAGAGACATGGATTGTGTGTTTCATTCAGAGGGTGAATGGGCAAGACAAAATATTTACGTGCCTTTGAACAGTGGCAGGCACATTGGTTTGTGTCAAGAACTGCAACGCTGCTGGGTTTTTCTTTCTCAACAGTTTCCTGTGTGTATCAAGAATGGTCCACCACCAGCCAAGGTGCAATGCTGCTAAGTTTTTCACGCTCAACAGTTTCCTGTGTGTATCAATAATGGTCCACCACCAGCCAAGGACATCCAGCCACCTTGACACAACTGTGGGAAGCATTGGAGTCAACATGGGCCAGCATCCCTGTGGAACGCTTTCGACACCTTGTAGAGTCATGCCCCAACGAATTGAGGTTGTTCTGAGGGCAAAAGGGGGAGGTACAACTCAATATTAGAAAGTTGCTCTTACTTACTACTGCCTACCTTATTTGACATTGTAAGCTTTTTCTGTAAACAATTGCTAGCTGCCCTTTGGACTGCTATACAGCTGCCAATGCAACTCTGGCAATTT